>NC_132911.1:54165815-55415815 GCF_047675955.1 Chlorocebus sabaeus | reverse complement strand
AGTTAACTCAAATAGCTCATTGGGAAATAGAACTAGAAGACACTATACGTAAGTTGTAAGTCAAAGAATGTACATGCGTAAAACACGTGTTCAATCTCTAGACATGCTGCATACTGCCCAAAATACTCAGCATCCCTTCAGCCTCCTCTGAACTTCACAGTGAGACATTGATCAGTGCTGTATGTCAAATAAAATCACCCCCTTCAGTATCTGACACACAATGGGTAGAGGAGATTGCTATCCCATGCAATACACAATACAAAGCAGTGCAGGCTAAGGGACACTAGGTGGGATAAAGTAGTGAGAGCTTCAGGAAACCCAAAGGTCTTTTGCAGGCCACAGCAGAGCAGATGCTCCCCTGGTACATGTGCCTGAATCATTACTATACCAAGAAGAGTGTCTGGTCCATACAAATAAATACTTGTGAATGAATGAATTAATGCGGAATTAAGTTTCAAACTTTATGAGTAAAAGTTGTTCATGAAACCTTTCAAAAATATTTTGAAAATCTTTGGATTAATCTAGTCTCCCTCTACCTGTTACCCCATTGCCAATTAATTCATATGTATTTTAATGGGGACATTTTAAGGCCTTAACCTAAAGCATGATTATTGTGAACTATGACAGTTGGATGAGTGACTTATAGAGAAAAGCTTTCAGAACTATTCACAGTTGGGCACAGGAGCAGCTGCTCACTCTAATCTGAATAATGCACTTTAAAAGAGTCATCAGAAGTCTCCTGGGGGAAGTCTTCGAATTTCACATTAGCACTTCTTCTCCAATCAGAGGCTAAGTCCATAAAAAATTATATAAAGAAGTTTGGAAACACATTTTTGTGTTTATTTTCAGTGTTTATTTGTGATTGTCTGCATTTTTGCTACTTTTACCATTAAATGTATTTGTGCTCAACAAGCAAATACTTGCAAATTCTGAGACTATTTGCAAATGGGAATTCAGAGAAATCCTTCAAGATTATAACACATCTCAGGCAAAATTATCATAAGATCAAATGCAGTTCTTAAGCTATCAAAGTTATTAAAATGAAATGCAAAATCAAGATTAATTTTATCATATTAAATAAACTAATGAATTAATTAAAGCCCTCAAATATACAACAGTTTGAAGGAAAATTAGATTTTTGAAGCTATGTCTTGGGGGATCATTTCTTTTGGAGTAGGTCAAAAGATTTAATTAGTTTGAATTCACAAATGCTTTTAACAACATTTTGCAACAATAATAGAAAATAAGAATTAATAGCAACTTTCACATTGTGCTTGATATTGCTCTCATAACGTGAGGAAATTAATTTGCTGTATTTTATCTATGGTACTCAGGTTTTCATTACCATGTTACAAGTGTTTTCTGATGGAGTCAGATCAATGTATTTCCACAAGTGCCATTAGCTTTTTTTAAAAAAAGTGTAAGAGATAATTTGCTATCTAGATTCATCACATCAGGTTAATACATTATTTATAAAAATTCCAGCTAGTTTTTGAAAATAATTGTGAAAATGTCATAATTAATAGCACCCTGTCAAACCCTTTCTATCTCTAAAGCCATGGTGCTTTGAAAAAGATGTCCTTTAAATGTGTGGAGAATATTCCAAAGTAGTTTGGAATCTATAATGCAAATTTAAAAATTCTTGTAATTCAACTTTGCTCAAGAATATCAAGTTAAATATTAACTCTCTTATCTATGAAAAGTATAAATGAAGAGAAAAGAAAAATTAAAACCTTGAGTTTTAATTTCTTGGGTGACAAAGACTATATTTTTTACTTCCCATTTTCAGATATCACTTATCTTTGTAGTTTTATCTCATAATTAGAATTTTCCATTTTCCTTCAAAATATTCAATATACCCAATATGTTTAATGCGAAACATTGTGCTTATCACGACGTACTCACCTTATTATTAAGAGCCTTAATTGAGCTAACCAGATTTCCTATTCATGCTCTTTTTCATCACTGATAGCAGGTAGAGACATTATTATTATCACAGGTATTATTGGGGTACTCTTATGCAATTATCCTACATTGAGATTTTATTCAGTCATTACTACATCTTACAGTATAATGTAAAGTACATTATTTGCAATTACAGTTATTTAAAAAAATAAATGTGGATGACTAATCCTTCTAAATCTTTAATTGTTCAATTCGGCATCATGAATTTATAGTGTATACATTTAGGGATGAGTCATGTTTCTATTGGGTTTACCATCTCCATGTCAAAGTGTATTTAAGAATGATCGCACCTCATATGTGGTTGGTAATCATGGTTTTGCTCAAGTGCAGCAAAGAAAAATGACAACAAAGAAAGAAAAACAAAACCCAAAGTATGTTTATAGCAGAACTTGGCCATATTTCTAATTTCTCAATTGAGTCATTTATCTCCATTCACCTTCTTTTTCCTGTTGCTTCTAATTTCAATGTATCATAAACGTGGAGAGGTTGTATTTACCTGTTGATATATCTTTCTATCTTCAGGCGTTCTGTTGAACATGCTAACCAGCCAAGAAGAGTTGGAATTCATATGACTCTTATCATATGACCAAAACACAATTAATATAAGTATTTTTGTTCATTTACATCATCGTGATTAATCATAAAAAATCATTTAAATCTCCAGATGATCACGTTAGAAATCTGAATACCTGGATTTATATTTTTGGTCATCTGTTTCTGGTTGGTAGAGTTACATGGAGATCAGGGAGCCAGACACTTCTTCTTAAGCTCTGCTCTTCCTCAGGGGCCACAGGCATAAATGTAATGAGAGGCAGGGAAGGTGTCCCATCCACATCCATTGTGATAACAGGTAAATAACTCAAACTCGCTGGACTGTTATTTCTTCGTGTGTGTGTGTGTGTGTGTGTGTGTGTGTGTATGTGTTTGGGTGGGGGTGAAGGGGGGGGAGAGAGAGAGAGAGAGAGAACAATTTGGCTTTTACATACTTCAATTCTTAAAATTCCTTTCTCTTTATGTCAGTTAAAGGGCTTGGGACAAAGTAGATGGCAGACTTCACTAATTGAATCAGAAATTAAGAGCATTTGTCTTGCAAATATGGAAGTCAATATTTAAAAATTCAGGGCAAAGACAATGATTGGCAACGCTGATTTAAACAGGCAAGTGTCCCAAGGCACTGCACATTTTTCCTCATCACTGCTAAATCCCAGGACCATGTACTAAACCTCCTGGATCAAGTCATGCTCCTGAGACCTGTTCGTGAGAAAGGCATCTGTTGCTTTTCTAATTTTAGTCAAATTTCTCATATAATGTTCTAATCTCTCAGGCTGTCACTCCTCTCCAGGGTTAGTGTGCTCTCCCTGTCCTCACAAGAGTGTGTTAAAACAACTGACTTGTGCTGAGAAGATAGAAGGGAGAGTAAAATTGTAAAGATGTTAATAAATGGGAAAGTGGAGGTAAAAAGAAATTGGGAGAAGTTATAAATCATATTAAGGATTCTTAAACTAGGGCTAGGGAGAGAAAAAATCCTCAAAGCAAAATTTATATTTTGTGATTCGTGTGATGAACCATTCACCAAATCCAAGCTGTTATGTTTTGTGGGAAACCTACAAATGAGGTCAAACAGTAGGAAGAAAAAAGAATAAACATTAACGATATATTTCTAAAAGGATATTTAAGGAAAAAATAAACAATTAGCTCTTCGAGAAAGAGATAAATGCATTCTAAGGACATCAAAAGAAGTATCAAAGAACTAGCTTGTCATTTGTATTCTAATGGATTTAAACAGATGTAAGAGATTATTTTCAGGAAATTAACAACTTAGCAGCATCTGTATTTATAGTGGTTAAAAGGAAAATATCTTTATAATCCACTTATTTGATTATTTGAAGTACAGCTGGATTTTAAAAATATGATTATTTGTAAACAAGATGCAAGCACACATATAAAACCAAACCACTGTAATTTAGAATACAGTAAAAAAAAAAGTTTGTTCATCTATAATGAGTTGAATTGCGTTGTATTAATCCATTCTCACACCACTATAAAGAAATACCTGAAACTAGGTACTTAATAAAGAAAAGAGGTTTAATTGACTCATGATTATGCAGGCTGTACAGGAAGCATATCTGGGGAAGCAGCAGGAAACTTAGGAAGGCAAAGGGGGATCAAGGAAGGTATCTCATATGGCCAGGAGAAAGAAAGATGGAGGGTGGAGGTGCTACCCACTTTCAAACAACCAGATCTCATGAGAATTCTATCATGAGACAGTACATGGGGGATGGTGTTAAACCATTAGAAACTGCCCCCATGATCTAATCACCTCCCACCAGGCAGCACCCCCAACACTGGTGGTTACAATTTGACATGAGATTTGAATGGGGACACAGATCTAAACCATATCATTGATAAAGTTCACATATCTGTCTATCTATCTATCTATCTATCTATCTATCTATCTATCTATCTATCCATCCATCCATCTATCTATCTTACTGTTAAAGAAAATCATTGAAATAGTCTAAAGTTACTAAATTAAAAAAAAAAAAAAAAAAAAAAAGAGGGAGATCAAAATCCAGGTCTGTAGAAGCAAATCAATTGGAACATTTACAATGATTTGGCTCATTCAAGCATTTCTTTGGCAAACATTAAGTGACTAATCCACACCCTCGGTTAGGCAGTGAGAATTGAATAGTGAAACGAAAGACAGTTTTGTGCTTGTGTCTTATATTCCAGGTGGAGATACCAGCAAAAACCTACTAAACACTCATGAGCAAACTTTCATTGTGGTAAGTTATAAAGAAGCAAACATAGAGCTGGGACACAACATATTTGGGTGGTGGTACCTAACTACTAACATCATGCAGTGTCCAATCACAAAACTAAAATCATACCATATATGTTTGTTTATACATTCATAAGGAAGTTGATTAAAAATAATTCAATTGTCATAAAATTCAAAGTAACAGGTAGGCAAATATTGCTAGTAAAAAATTAGTGACATCAAGGCAGAATACCATGGAAGTTAATTAAGGTTATTGAAATCAAATGTCTCATCTCTGTCACAGTGACCTGGTAAAAAGAAAGAAAGTGCTTTATTCTAGAAACATGTTTCTTCATTGGCATTCACATTTTTAATGAAATGGTAACTATGATATTACCCAAAATGTTGGATGACTAGGAAGCTTAATTATAGAGAAAAATAACACCTGGATTAACAACTTCCACTAACATACATAAACATGTTTAAAAAGTTTCAAAAGCATGCAAAGATGTCCTACCACCACTGGCAAAAAATCAAGAGTCCAAGAGTCAACCATGTTGACTGAACTCAAGCTTCAACATGGAATCTTTGCTTTAAACTTTTAGATTTGATGGCACTTTCCTTAAACCATCTATTGCTTATTTATATGTATGTGGCAGTTCATTTGAAATGGATTACACTAATAATGTTTTAGTAACTTTATTATAGTTTTGAGATTTGGATTTCTGAAGACAAGACTATGCCCATGGATTGGAAGTAGCAATAATTGCCCAATTCAACTTGAAGACCTGATACTGATAGGAATGTCTGAGATTCAACATTACAGAGGATCTTTCTGTCACCCTCTTTCTGCTCCACTTTGTAGTATGCAGACTGCCCTAATGACTACTAATATGATGCAGTGTCCAATCACAAAAATAAAAACCATACCATGTATATTTGTATTATACATTCATAAGTTGATTAAAAATAATTCAATTGTCATAAAATTCAAAGTAACAGGTAGACAAATATTGCTAGTAAAAAATTAGTGACATCAAATCAGAATACCATAGAAGTTAATTAAGGTTATTGAAATCAAATGTCTTTTTGATTGAAATCAAGTGTCTTTTGTCTAAATTAAACCTGCACTCTTGTTTCTTGATCCCATTGTTTCCTGTTTCTTTAGAACACTCTTTCCAAATTCCCTTCTTCAGTTGCTCCTTCATCTCTGCCTTTTGCTTCTCAAGTCAACAAATATCCTCAAGTTTCTGTCATCTTATTAGAAACATACTAATCTAACAAGCTAAGCAATTAAACTAATAAAGTTTCATGCTGATTTGATCTTATTTGTGTATCTAGATACTCTTAAACCTTTCCTTGACTTTCGTCTGCAAAATTCTTGAAAACAAAATGATAAATTTTGTCTTCTATCTTACCTCCAATTTCTATTCACTCAATTGATACGATGATCATTGATTTTTCTTCTTCCTCAAACCTGCTATCCCTAATTTAGGTGGCATTACCACTCAGGATGTTACCCTGGGTCAGAAACTGGGCATTGTTTGTGTCCACTTCATCTCTATTCCACTCACATATTTGGAATAACAGTGTTCATATGTTGGCTCTGCAATTTACCTGCTTTTTACCTTGAAAAGTTTGCTTGAATATTTCTAGTTTTCAGGTTCTCATCAAAGTGATGGAGATTGTATCCCCTTGCATGTATGTTGCACATGTTACACAAAAACTTACGGAAGGAAAATGAAATAATACTATTTCTGTAAAAGGCAGTATACTTTATTACCTGAGAGCAGCAACTTTGAAATCAGAAAGATTCAAGTTTGAACTTAAGGAAGGATTCTTGTTAACGACAGGAATTATTTCTTATTGATGCCCAACACATATTTGTTTAATTAGTGTATGGTCACAGAGAATGGAAAGAAAAGACAAATCAGTTTCCTAGTTAAGAGGACAAGGGAATATTTTGGGTGTGGAATGTGGGTCAAGAGGTATGTCTCTGACTCTGGACTTTCTGTGAGAAGCAGAGGCTTTGTTTAACTTTCCTTTATTACAACCTGTGAATGTGCTATTAGTCTGATGACGTAGTCACTGAGTGTCTCTTGATTCATTGACTAATGGAATGATTGCTTGGGAACCCTATGGGGAGGCATCCATTTGGAAGCCACTTCATGGGTAATGAAACCAGAAATACTCTCCTGCCTACCACAAGAGGTAAGCACATTGGAAACAGCTACAAGGATCCTGCTCATTTTCGTCCTTAGAGCCCCTGCGTCGTCTTCTTGTTAAATGCCATCCTAATTTCCATTTACCTTATTTCAAGGAAATAAAGGAGACCATAAAATTAGAACATTGCGGTGGAGCCTCAAATTTCCTCACAGTTTTCTTTCTTTTGTGTTGACACATGCTGTTTACTTTATGATATGTAAACATTATATGTCCAAAAAAAGCCAAAGCTTAGATAAATTTAGGTAAATTTCTTGCCTTCTGGCTCTGAAAGATGAAGATCATGTGAAATAAAAGCACAGAACTTTTTAGGGTACGTTGGGATGGATTTCTTTATTTTAAAAAATAGTGACATGTTTGAATTTGATTTTGAGAAAAGAGATTGATTTGATTTATGAGAATTATAATTAGCAATACAGTAGCAGAATGTTCTGGTTTCTAGACTTACCATAGTCAAAGGCAATTTCACTCTTTGTGTTCATAAAAAACACACGTATCTACATTTAAAATTGTTTCAATTGGCATAGGGTTTTTGCCTCAATTGTGGGGATTTGAAGTGATTGTTTATTGTATGCTTATCTGTGTTTTATAGTTTTTCTACAACAAACATGAATTAGTTGAGCAATACATTCATTTAAAAAGAAATAACTCCTAGACTTTAATAATCACCTTCTAGTATCTGTAGACCTGGAACCTTTGGCTGGGAAAAATCTGAACAAAAGAAAAAACAAATAACAACACCACTTGCCTTCTAATGCTAGAGGGCCCTCACTAATCTTGTGACCTCTATGATCCTCCTTCTTGTTGACTTCCTCATGAATATGGAGGAAAAAATGCAAGGAAACTCAACATTAACAATTGTGTTTTGTTTGTCTTTTCAGTGTATATGAATAATGTTTTGGCAATAGAAATAATAAATATTGATACAGGGGATGATAACGGTCCAACAAAAGATATTTAATAATACATATATTACCTATTTGTCAATTTTTCTCCTTTCTTTTTATTTTTGAAAACTTTAAAGCTGATCAGCTGTAGTCTGCAATACCACTCTGCTCAGTTGTGTGTAATCCTAATGAAAACTTCTTGTATGTTGTTGGCATCACATTGCTAGTGCCTGTGGAATCTCTAACAAACCAATCTCATAGCTTCTCATACTTTCATGCCTCATATTTTCAAAACATACTTAAATAGCTCTCACATTTTGTCAAAAAATTAGAATGTTTCTAAAATATGTGAGTTTTTAAATTGGTTTTGTAGAGAAAAGATTGAAGGCAAATATTTTCTTAAAGATAATCACTTTTAATTTTATAATAAGGTTTACTGAAAAATGAGCTTGAAATTAAAAAAAATTAATTTGATACAAATTTTTTTCAGAGACATCTATTTCATTTGTAATGTACTCAGAGATTAAATTGAGAGAGTTTATCAGTATATCTTCATGCATAACAAAAGCAAAGAAGAAAATGTGAACTGTTATGTGTGTAGTCTAGCATAGCTAATCTCATGATTAAAAAAACAGTAATTACATTGTATAACAAAAATTGTGAGCTGTAGCAAAGCTTAGGAGAGCAATTGTTCAATGCCACATAATAGGTTTTCCTTGAAGGTGAAAACATGCTACACTATGTTACAGTATAGGTGACTTGGAATTTTGAAAATGTGATACAAGAAACATTTTAGCGACTTTATAAGAAATGCATAGCAAATATGACCATCTTGCTTTGACAGAGTTGTGGGGTGGTATGTATGGTATTTATTTAGAAGTTAATTAAATATCTTAAAATAGTCTCCACGCCCCTCCCCATTAGAAATATGCTTAGAACTTTCTTAGAGGATTATAATCTGAGATAATTATCTCAACTATTTCAAATATCAAAAATTAAAATCATTTTAATTTAGTGAATTTTTATACTAAAAATAAGCTGAATGTTGGGTGACATAAGACGTTTTAACCATATCAGTGCTGAGGAACTGCTGATGTTTGACTATATCTTCAGCAAAACAGTGAATATCAAAACATCTCCCCATTGGTTTAAAGAAGCAACAAGATCAAGTTCATCTGCCTCATCGGGACACTGGGTGGACAAATTTCATCCAGCAGACTCATAATCATATGTCATTAGTCATGAGTTTGAATTTATATTCACTTCATGGTCCTGAAAACTAGAGGCTTATATATAATACAAAATGTTAATGACAGCAAGATAGTGCACTCACGTATTTAGTAAAATAAATCTCAAAACATCTCTGGAGTCAGCATCTTAGAGTGGTAGTATGAATTCACAAAGAATGGAATATTTAATCAATTATACTGGGGCTATTGATTATCTATATGAAAAAAAATATAACGTTACCTAAAACATAGAAAGGTGCTTCGGTTTAAGAAAAATCAAAGTATGAAAATAAAATATTAACAATTATATAAAATACATACCAATTTTTAAAGACAACTATTATTTCTCCTCCATTAGAACAGAGACTTTAGGAATCTAAAAAAGACTTTACAAACAACAAAAATAGGCTTGCCAGAAGCTGGCAAAGGATATTTGCAATAAAGATTCCTACAGTTACTAGACAAATCTAAAAGGAAAAATGCTGCAATTAAAATAATAGAAAATGGGTAAATCATACAATGATTTTTTTTTTCTGATTTGTAAATGTAAAATAAACAAGCATTTAAAAACCTACTCTATTTTACTAGAAATTAGGAAAATACAATTCACAATGATGTGCAATTTAAAAGCAATTTGCTGAAAAATAAAGTCTGACAATAACAAGTACAGGAAACAACCTGAAAAACAGGGATGACACAGTGTGTCAGTAGGAGAGTAATTGGTCCATTGCTTCATAGAAAAATATGCCTTCATCTAAAAAGTGTAAGAGGCTCATGTCATAACACAAAAATTGCTATCTTCAATATAAAATTCTCCTTTATGAGTATAAGGAGAAATACACAAATTACTTGTGTATAGAAATAAGAATACATAACCATTGTGTATTCATACAGTGGAATGCCATGCAATGATTAAAACTAATTAATAAGAGCTTTATCTATAATTTCAAAGTATATAGTGCTTATGAAACACAACAAGTTGCAGATTCATCTAGTTTCAGTGGATCCTGACGGCATCATCAACTTCTGAGCTCAAGGCCAAGGCCAGGGCCTTAGTAAACCTCAGGGACTTTCAGATAGTCTTCATTTTATTCGGTTGTACGGAGTTAACAGTTTACACACTATAAAGTTCATCTGTTTAAAGTACACAATTCAATGGGGTGTAGTGTATTCAGAGAGTTGTGCAAATATAATCATAATATAATTTTAGAGTATTTTTATCATCACCCCAAAAATCCTTGTACCTACTACCTGTTCTTCACTATTGTCCTGCCCCACCTCACCTCCAGTCCTTGGCAACCACTTGTAGACTGTCTTTCTCTATAGTTGCCTATTTTGATCATTTCTTATAAACATTATCATACAATAAATAGTATTTTTGACTGGTTTATTTCACTTAGTATTATGTTTTTTAGATAAAACTATGTTGTAAATTTCTTTCTCTTGTTAAATTTTTATTTTGAAGTAATTATGTAACCACAGAACGTTGGATAGATATTCCAGAAAAGACCTGCATCCTTTACCCAACTTCCCTCAATATATCATACATAATTCTAATACATCATCAAAACAGGAAATTAATATTGGCTCAATGTGTAAATATAACTCTGTGTCATTTTATCTCATGCTCATATTTGTGTAACCACCACTGCAATCTAGATACAGAACTATTTCACCTTCACAAAGATCTCCTTTGTGCAACCCATTTAGTCGCAGCCCTGCCCCAACCCCGTATGCCATTGCTTACCCTGGGGAATCTAATCTGTTCTCCAGTCCTACGATTGTGTCGAATTAAGAATGTTATATAAGTAGAATCACATAGTATGCAACATTTTGAGATAAGCTTTTTTCACTCGGCATAATGCCCTTGAGATCCATCCAAGTTGTTGTGTGTATTCATAGTTAATTCTGTTGAGTGGTGAGTAGTATTCCATATAAGCATAGTAGTATATCTCATCCTTCACCTATTGAGAAACATTTTAATTGTTTCCAGTTTGGGGCTATTTTAAATAAAGTTTCTGTGAGATATCATGTACATGTTTCTGCATGCGCATAACTTTTTGTTTCTCTGGGATGAACACCCAGTAAGGCGACTGCTGGATTATCTACTAAATGTATGATTACTTATGTTTTCAATGAGGAAACTGCAAAATTATTTTGCAGAGTGTCTGTACAATTCTAAATTTCTACCACCAATGATTGAGAACACCGGTTTCTACAAATCTTGGTCAGCATTTTTGTATTGTCAATACCATATATAATATTTTTGCCTTGCTGTTTTAATATGCACAAAGTGACATCTCATCATGGTGTTAATTTGCACTTTGCTAACGACTGATGATGTTGAACATCTTTTCATGTGCTTATTTGGCAGCAGGTATTCTTGGTGAAATAAATCTTGATGACTTTGTCCATTTTTGGATTAGAGTACATTGTGTTTTTCCATTGTGTTCTTTATATATTCTAGATACTAGATTTCTGTCAGATAATACGTTTGCAAATATTTTCTCCCAGTCTGTCAATTGTTTTTGGATCTTCTTAACAGGATCTTCCCAGAGGAAAAGTTATGTATCTTGCTTTTGGTGTCATGGCTAAGAACTCTTTGCCAAAGATCAATTGATCATAGATATTCAGGTTAACTTCTCAACTCTTAGTTTTAATACATTTATCCATATGTTTATTCTTATTCCAGCACCACTGTTTTATTTCAGCACATATCTTTCTTGTAGTTTTTGAAAGAGAACTGTGACTCCTCCAACTTTTTCTGTTTCAACATTGTTTTAACGAATTATTCTGGTTCTTTGACTTCCATGTGAATTTTACGAAGAGCTTGTTAACTTCTCCAAAAAATCTAGCTGGAATTTTGAATTTCATGGTATATGGATAAAATTTGAGGGAGTATTGTCACTTTAATAATCTTAACTCATTGCCATATGAATAATTTAGAACTTAATTTCTTTCAACAATATTTTGTTGTTTTCAGTTTACAAATACTGCACTTATTTTGATAAATGTATTTCTATGTATTTTATTATTATTTTGATGGTATTATAAATAAAATCATTTCTTCCTTTTTACTTTATTCATTGCCAATGTATAGAAAGATGATTAATTTTTGTATGTGGAATTTGTATCATTTAATCTCTGTGAACCCATTTATTAGTATTTTAGTAAATTTTGGGGGTGGTAGATATAAAATACCATGTCATCTGTAAATAGACATTGTTTTATTTTTCCTTTCTAATCTGGATTTTTTTTTCTAGCTTAAATTTTCTGACTAGAACATGGAGCATGTAGTGGAACAGAAGCAGTGAGAGGAAACATCATTATCTTCTTTCTTATTTTAGAGTGAAAGCATTATTTTTCTTCATTTATTATGATATTAGCTCTGGGTGTTTCATACATGCTGTATGTCAGATTGAGGAAGGTCACTTTTACTTTGAGTTTGTCTAGTGTTTCTATTATGAAAGGGTGTTGGATTTTGTTTGATGGTTTTTCTGGTTTTGTTTAATCTTTTCAGATTAAGTAGTATGGTTTTATTCCTTTATTCTGTCAATATGGCATATTGCATTGATTTATTTTCACACGTTACACCTGTCTTTCATTTCTGAGCTACATCTTACTTGTTGAAGGTGTGTAATCTGTTTTGCATGTCACTGGTTTCAGGTAATTAATAGTTGACAATTTTCGTGTTTTTTTTTAATAAGAGGCATTGGTCTGCAATTATTCCTGTGACGTCTTTTTCTTGTTCTAATATCAAGGAATTCTAGTTTCATAGAATTACATTTGAATGTGTTCTCTAGTTTCAACTTTTTGAAAGTTTATGAGGTATTATTAGTGTTGTTTTCTTTAAATGTCTGGTAGAATTCATCAGTGAAGCCATTGGAATTGGGCTTTTCTTTGTGGGAAATTTAAAAATGACTAATTCAATCTCTTTGCCTTGTAAATAAGTGAAGAAAAAAAGACAATTTATCATATAGTTATTTTGTCTTTTATCATTATCTACAAAATTACCTTTACTGAAGCTATTTTGATGTATGGGAGTGTGTATAGTTATATTACCGTCTGTTGTCACATTTGCATTGAAGAACTTCCTTTAGTATGTTTTTAAGGCAGGTGGGTTAGCAACAATTTTGTTCTTCTTGCTTTGGAACATCTTTATTTCTTCTTCATTTTTGAATAATATGTATACCTGGGAATAAGATTTTTGTTAGACTCTCTTTTTGTCTTCAGGATTTTTAATATGCCATCTCAGAACCTCTTGAACTTACTGTTTCTTTCTTCTTTTGGGGGGATGGGTGGAGTTTTGTTCTTATTGCCCAGACTGGAGTGCAATGGCGTGATCTCAGATCACTGCAACCTCCACCTCCTGGGTTCAAGCGATTATCCTGCCTCAGTCTCCCGAGTGGCTGGAATTACAGGCGCCAGCCACCACCCCTGCTATTTTTTTTTTTTTTTTTTTTTGTATTTTTAGTAGAGATAGGGTTTCACCATGTTGGCCAGGCTGGTCTCAAATACCTGACCTCAGGTGATTCACCTGCCTCAGCCTCTCAAAGTGCTGGGATTACAGGCGTGAGCCCCTGTGCCTGGCCTGAATTTTTATTCTGTTGCTGCTTTCACAGTTTCCTTTTTATATTTGGCTTTTAACTTTTTGACTATGATGCTTCTTGGTGGGGATGTTTCTGTATTTATCCTACTTAGAGATTGTTTATTTTCTTAAATGTGTAGAGTATTTGTGTTTTTCATAAAATTTTCAGTGTCTGCCAATGGTATTTTGTTCCTTTCTCTCTCTCTTCTTCTGGTATTCCTATTGTGCAGAGTTTAGACTGCTTAAGTTGTCCCACATTTATCTGTGGTTCTGTTAACTTTTTCTCCATTCTTATCTGTTTTTCTGATCATTAATTATCTATTAATTTTATCAAGTTCATTTGTTCTTACTTCTGTGAACTCAAATCTACTGATGAGCCCCTTCAGTAATTTTTAAATTTTTATTATTGTACTTGTCAACTTTAAAATTCCCATTTGATTCTTCTTTATCATTTCTATTTGTGTGTTGATATTCTCTAGTTGATAAAAAACTTGCCATTATACTTTAATTCTTTAGATACAGTTCCTGGTAGTCCTTTGAAAAAATTTGTAATAGCTGTTTTTGAAGTTTTTGTTCACTAAATCTGAGATCTGCGCTCTCTTTAAGGCAGCTTCTGGCACCTCCTTTTCTTTTTTCCTCTCTATAGCTTAAATTTTTCAGGTGTTTTGATTACTATATTTTTCTTTTCAAGAATGACACCATTGTTCCATGAGTGGACATGGGGGTGGAGGAGAGGGTTGATAGCCCCTGGTCTTCCCATCATTCTTTCCCAGTATGAACTTCTGTCATACCATTTAGCTGTGGCAGGAAAGATACAGGTCCTAGTTTTATTAGGCTAACATGTCTGGATAGAGGTTCTGCCCTATGTATGTCAGCTGGGTGAAGGAAGGGAACCCTAGTCCTCTTTCTGTGCCTTCTCAGATTAAGGCTTCTACACAGAGAGCTGGGGTGTGGGAGATAATAGTTACCAGTACCATGTTCCTACTTGAGAGAAATACTATTCAGGCTACCACCAGTGAGAAAAGGGAGCCTTCTTTCTTGGTTGTACTGTCAAGGTGGAGACTCCTTATAACATGCATGGGAAGTTAGTTGAAGCAGATTGTAAATGCTACAGACTCCTGCTGTTCTCACAGAAAGTTAACAGGTGTTTTTGAATAACTGTTTCTCTATTTGCTACATGCAATTAGATCAGTTTTCAGAGACTTTAAGGTAAGTGCGTGTTTCTTGTATATTTTATCAGTTAACTGATTGTTTTACTGGGAAGAGAATTGCCAAGCCCCTCACGTAGCTATTCTGGAAATCATTCCATTATGCTTGTCAGCTCGTCCCTGTGAGACACGTGGGATAGTCCGAAACATCATGACCATCATAAAGGTGGGAAGCTTTGGAAGAATGAGAAATAGCACCAGCTGTGAATGCCCCCTTACTCTAAAAGCACCAACACCTTCTATACCCTACCATTATAATTCTGTAAATCCTTTTTTGACCAAAATGATGTCACAGGGTTGTCTTTAACTACAAGACCATAATTATATATTGATGTTTTATTTATTTTTTATCGTTTCTAGTGGAAGTGGCCATTGAGAAAAGAGCTGGAAATATGTTTGTCTCATCAATAAATTATGTTTGAAACAAGCAATTTAGGTATATTAAACATTGCTTTTAGACGGATAATTGCAACTTTGATCAAATTGGCACTCCAAAGAAAAATAGAAATGTTTATTGCCTCAGAGTAAAATAATGACTGCATAAAAAAACTGGATAATATATTAATGGATATGAGTACAAAACTCGGGGTCAATTTTGAAGTAAAATAAGTAAATATTTCCTAAATCAGACTGTTAATTTAGCAACAGGTTTTTCTTTTTTTTTTTTTTTTTTTTTTTTTTGAGACAGAGTCTCACTCTGTCTCCCAGGCTAGAGTGCCGTGGCACCATCTCGGCTCACTGCAACCTCCACCTCCCGAGTTCAAGTGATTCTCCTGCCTCAGCCTCCTGAATAGCTGGGATTACAGGCACGTGCCACCAGGCCCCGCAAATTTTTGTATTTTAAGTAGAGAAAAGATTTCACCATGTTTGTGAGGCTGGTCTTGAACTCCTGACCTTGTGATCCGCCTGCCTCAGCCTCCCAAAATGCTGGGATTACAGGTGTGAGCCACTGTGCTGGGCTGCAACAGATTTTTTTTTTTAACTGTAAAGTTTTATTTTATGTTATGTTATTTTATCTTAATCCAGAAAGTACATGTGCTTGTTTGTTGCATGAGTATATAGCATACTGGTGGGGATTAGGATTCTGATGTATCCAATATCCAAATAGTGAACCTGGTACTTGTTAGTTTTTCAACTTCCCCCTGCTTTTGGAGTCCCCAGTGCCTATTATTTTCTTATTTATGACCATATTTACCCATCGTTTAGATACAACTTGTAAGTGAGAACATGTAGTATTTGGTTTTCTGAGTTCATTCACTTAGGATAATGGCCTCTAGCTCCACCCCCATTGCTGCAAAGGACATGATTTAGTTCATTTTTATATCTGCATACTATTCCGTGGTGGGTATGTACCACATTTTCTTTATTCAGTCAACCATTGATGGACACTCAGGTTGGTCAACTTTACTATTTTGAATAGTGTCATGAAGAACATGCAAGTTCAGCTGCCCTTTTGATATAACAATATATTTTCTGTTTGGCAAATGCTTAATAGTGAGATTGCTGTGTTGAATGGTCGTTTTGTCTTTAGTTCTTTGAGAAATCTCCATACTATTTTCCATGGAGTTTAAATTAATTTACATTCCCAGCAACAATATATGTTTCCTTTTCTCCATATCCATATCAATATCTGTTGTTTTGGTGTTTTACTAATAGCCATTATTGCTAGCATAAAATGATATATCACTGTGGGGTTTTTTTTTTTTTTTGACAGAGTCTCGCTCTTTAGTGGTTATTTGACAACTTACAATGGCTTTCAAGAGCATATTCTTGATATATTTTCTCTAATCCTATATATCATTTTTATTTGACATTATCTTGGTTAAAATTATATTTTTTCACATATAATTAATCACTTGGGGGTCTATACGGAATTCAACTAAATAAAATTTAAGTAACACTCTTGACCATTGCAAATCATAGTATTTATGTTATATATTTGCATAGCACATATAATAGCTTAGCAGTTTTTAGTACCAAAGTGTCATAGATATAAGTTATAGTATAAGTTATCTGAGAGCATATAGAGAGATAGCTTGCAAGTCATAGATTTATAGAAATGTAAGGAAGAGAAAATATCTAACCTTGTTTGTAAGAAAAGTGGGTGGATGTTTTCATCAACAACTTTCCAACTTGTATCATTAGAAGGCTAGAATATAAATCCAACATAGTTGTACTCCGAGGATAAGGAGATAGTCTCAAAGATTCTATGCATCATTTATTTATGCTCGTATCTCTGTACATGGCTGGTTTAAATTTATAAACTGATTTAGCTCCTTGATCTGTACAAGTGTCTGTTTGTCAATCACTTACATCAAAGTAGTTAAGTCATAAATTTATGTACCTCTAGATCAGAAATCCCTGGGAGTGTGTCCCATGGGCAGTTGAAGCCATAAATCATTCAAGATGGTCAGTAGTTAGCCAAGGGCCTGAGGCTAAATCTGCTAGGCAAGGTGCAGGGAGATAATAAAAAAGTACCTAAGTATGCCTGACTCTTTTCAGAATTAGGATTTATCATCATGTGTCACTTAATAATGGGGATATGATCTGACAAATATATAATTAAATCACAGGTGGCAGAGCCTACCACACTCCTAGGATTCATGGTATAACCCATTGCACCTAGGCTACAAAGCTATACAATATGTTACTCTACTGAATACTGTAGGCAATTGTAACACACTGGTAAGTATTGGTGTTTCTAAACATAGAAAAGGTACAGTAAAAATATAGTATAAAAGATGAAAAATGGTACCCCGGTACAGGGAACTTATCACGAATGGAGCCTGAAGGACTGGAAGTTGCTCTGGGGCAATGAGTGAGTGGTGACTAAATGCGAAGCCCTAGGACATTACTGTGCATTACCGTAGACTTTATAACACTGTATGTTTAAGCTACACTACACTTAATTTTTAAAAAGTTTCTTTTCTTAATAATAAATTAATCATAGCTTAGCATAACTTTTTTACTTTATAAACTTAACTTTTTTATACTCCTTTACTCTTTCGTAATAATACTTCTCTTAAAATCAATACATGACTGGGTGTGGTGGCTCACACCTGTAATCCCAGCACTTTGGGAGGCCCAGGTAGGTGGATCACCTGAGGTCAGGACTTTGAGACCAGCCTGGCCAACATAGTGAAACCCCGTCTCTACTAAAAATACAAAAATTAGCTGGGCGTGGTGGTGGATGCCTGTAATCCTAGCTACTTGGGAGGTTGAGGCATGAGAATCATTTGAACCTGGGAGGCAGAAGTTGCAGTGAGCTGTGATCATGCCACTGCACTCCAGTCTAGGCGATAGAGTGAGACTTTGTCTCCAAAAAAAAAAAAAAAAAAAAAGAAGAAGAAGAAGAAGAAAACAAAACAAAACATGTTGTACAACTGTACAAAAATATTTTCTTTCTATCATTTGTCTATGTACTTTTTTCTTTTTTAAAAATTTTGCTTTTTAAAATTTTAATTGCAAACTAAGATACAGGCACACACTTTAGGCTAGGACTACACTCAGAATCAGGATGATCAATGTCACTGTCTTCCGACTCCACATCTTGTCCCACGAGAAGGTCTCTAGGGGCGGTAACAGCTCCATGCTGAAGTGCAGTAACACTGGGCTCGCTACAGCCTCGATTTCCTGGGCTCAAGCAATGCTCCTACCTTAGCTCCCACAGTAGCTGGGACTACAGGTGCACACCACCACGTGCAGTTAACTTTCGTATTTTTTGTAAAGATAGGGTTTCTCCATGTTGTGCAGGCTGGTCTCAAACTCCTGAGCTCAAGCAATCTGCCCATCTCAGCCTCTCAAAGTGCTGGGATTACAGGTGTGCACCACCAGGCACAGCCTCTTCATTATAATTTTATGAGATGAATGTGCAGTTCATCATTGATCAAAATAATGATCTTATATAAGGTCATATAAGATTGCAAAAGTCTTATAAAATACTGTATAAAATTGTAATAAGTGATTGTATAAGATTGCAAACTCTCATAAAATATCCTAATAATTAATATAAACTTTGCAGAAAAGGTTATTTATGTGATATCATCAGCTTTATCTGCAAAAAATATTTGGATATGTTTGTGGACCTATCCAGAAACAAACAAATAGCTAATTTATATTTACAAATGTAAATTTGTCTCTAAATGCTATTAGACCTGTTCATCTCTCTTAGATATAAGAAAATTTTAAAAATCGCATGAAGAATTTTATTTTATACATAAAATTTAGTAATTAAGAAATAAAAACTAAAAAATTTTATTACATATGAGAAATATCCATTTTGGTCAAAAGATACATAACCACAATTATATAGAAGGAATATATTTCAAGAAATCTTTTGTACAGAAGGTGACTATAATTAAGATACATTCTATTTTTGAAAGAGTAAAGAATGTGAAGTTGTGTGTTTTTATCAAATCACAAAAAATGCATTTATTAGCTAGATTTAAGCATTCCACAATATATATAAACTTCAAAACACCATGTGTA
This sequence comes from Chlorocebus sabaeus, assembly GCF_047675955.1. Taxonomy (NCBI): domain Eukaryota; kingdom Metazoa; phylum Chordata; class Mammalia; order Primates; family Cercopithecidae; genus Chlorocebus; species Chlorocebus sabaeus. The sequence continues at coordinate 55,396,466 of NC_132911.1, read as the reverse complement.
CATGATTGAAACATACAAGGCTGTCTTTCAATTAAAATAAAAAAATCGAAAGAATAAAGATGGATTTTTTTTGTAATAGATAATTTAAAATTATTATTTATTCAAACTTCCTAATGTTCTCTCTTTTAAGATCTATTATAAAGTGATAGTAAATGAGGCAATGTGAAATTGAAACAGGGATAGAATCCAGGAATAGGGGTACTTTACCTGTTAATGAAAAAAATGTAATGCTGCATTGTAATGGTGGAAAAAAAAGGTCTTTTTTTAAGTAACTCTTAATCTATTAGATTTAAAAAATCTCTTGTCTCTACTTCATGCCGTTTGCAATAATCAATTCCACTTTAATTATAGATATAAATATATAGATTTATATTTATATAAATATAAATTATAGATATAAACATAAACAATGAAACCTTTAGAAATATACACAGGAGAATATTTTTATGACCTTAAAGGAGGTAACATTTCTTAAAGGAAGAAAAAAATGCACTAACCACAAAGAAAATATTGCTGTATCACACTTACTTATAAATAAGAACTTCAGATCAAAAGACAACATTAATTGAAAAGATAGCCTACAGAGACATAAAAGATAATCATTTAGATATAGATCTATATCTATGTCAGTATAGATATAGATTCTAAAACACATGCATATTCAGAGAATATAAAGAACTCCAATATATTTATAATAAAGAAAAAGACAATTCTACATTAAATGGGCAAAAGTTTTGAGGAGATATTTCAAATAAGAGGATATTCAGATGTACAATAAACACATGAAGCACTGTAGTCTCAGTCTAAGAAATGCAAGTTAAAACCACAGTGCAATGTTACAATCACCAATGATGCTAAAAAAAAAACCAGTGATCCAAGGGCTGTCAAGAGTATGGAACAACTGAAACTCTCATACACTGCTAATGGGAAATAAATTAGTACAACCATATCAGAAAACTGTTTGGAAGTATCTGTCAAAGCTGAGTATATGTACACTTTTTGACTCAACAATTCCACTCTTATGTAGCTAGTGAACTAAAATAAGGACATATATTCAACAAAAGATACATCAAGGATTATCACTGCAGAGGTATTCATAAGCTTCAAGATTTTAAAAATATATAAAATGGTTTCAACATAAAGTTTATCTGTATATGCAGAAATAAAGTCTAAACTATCAATTTATATATTGTAAAGTGTATATAATAAGTGTACGCTCTCAATAGAAATGAAATACTATACATTGCTATGAATGAACAAAGTACAATTGCATTCAATAACATGGATAAACAAATATAATGTTGAGAGGGCTTTGATCTGCAGGTTGGCCTTAAGGGTTCCAGCAATGTTTGATATAGCGGAGTCTGAAGATCCCAGCTTGTTTCCATGGAAAATCATGCATCATACCAAGAGACAGGAAGATCTCAACTTGAATGAGAAAAGATAATCCACAGATGACAATACCAGGATGATACAGATGTTAGAATTATTAAAGACTTTCAAGAAGCCATTATTAAAATACTTTAAGGAGCAGTTATAGATATGCTTTATAAAAATGTAACAAAAATGAAACGTCTCAGGAAAGAAACAAAAAAATAGAAGTTTTCAACTTAAAAATATAATAATTGAAATAAAACTTCCATATATGTGTGTAACAATAGAATGGAGGCGGCATAAAATGAAAAAGTGAACTGGAAGATAAAATAGTTGAAATTATTCAATCTAACAGAAAAAAATAGACTAAAAAGAAAGGAGTGGAGCCTCAGAAACAGAGAAGGTTGTAATAAAATTTCTAACGTTCATGTTATCAAACTGTTGCAAGGAGAGAAAAAAGAGAAACTGACTGAGAAAGTACTTGAAAAAATAATGGCTAGAACCTTCCCAAATTTGGCAAAAGACATAAACCTGAGTGAACACCAAACAGGATAAACTCCAATATATTCACAGCAAGACACATCATCTTCAAACTTCTAAAACTAAAAACCAAGAAAAATATTTTCAAAGCAGAGAGAGAGAGACAGGCCTTATTTGTGGGTAAAAAACAATGAGAATTTCAGCAGAGGAACTTTTAAACATTTGAATGAAGTTATATATACTATTATTTTTTCCTTCTGTGGATTATACTTTTGGTGTCAGTTCTAAGAACTGACTAGGCTACTGACTAGCCATAGATCTTGACCGTTAGAGAACTTCCTTCTGCCATTCTTTGGCAAGCAATGGCAAAGTCTATTGGGGACAAGTTCTGTATGTTTTCACCATCTGAAAAGTCATGACTTCTCCTTTATGCCTGAAGAATATTTTTGCTGAAATCGGATTCTGAGTTAACAGTACTTTCCTTTAAGCACTTGAAAAATATTTTTGCCTTTTTCTGCTGGTCTTGGAGATTTCCAAAACATCCTGGGGGATAAGGATGCAGAGGGTGAGAAATGAGAAGAGATGAAGATAATTTAGGCATTTTATACCTCCCAACTTCTATAACACCCTTCCTTACAGGAGTCAGGAGTCAGTCTGATTTTCATTAATATACTATTATGAATTACCACTTTTCCTGATGTTTTCCCAGCAGGATGCAGTTATATTATGTATCAGTGGCAAAATATCAACTCTAGTGTCACTGCAAATTTAAAAGATCAAAGTTCAAATCATCATAGCCTACATTCACTTAATATTGTTCTGGAGACTGGAGATAAAAATGTGTATTTTCCAAAAGAGGAAAAATTTGTTTCTGCCTGTAATATTTTTTGTTTTTGTTTTTGTTTTTGTTTTTGTTTTTGTTTTGAAACGGAGTCTTGTTCTTGTTGCCAGGCTGGAGTGCAGTGGCGCGATCTCGGCTCACTACAACCTCTGCCTTCTCGGGTTCAGGTGATTATCCTGCCTCAGCCTCCCGAGTACAGGCACCTGCTACCACGCCCCGCTACTTTTTTTTGGTATATTTAGTAGAGACGGGGTTTCACCATGTTAGCCAGACTGGTCTCAAACTCCTGACCTCATGATCCGCCTGCCTTGGCCTACCAAAGTGTTGAGATTACAAGCATGAGCTGCCGTGCCCACACTGTCTGTGAATTTTATTAAATTGCCATAACCTTCTAAACCCTTGACAAGTGTGAGTAATTAATCAATAGGTACTTATAATCTTCAGATTTGAGTGGTTCTTTTTGGGATAACAATCCATAAAATAATTTTGTCATATTATATATTATGGCATATATATTAAAAATCATCTGGTAAAACTACACTTTAAGATGCTAAATGTGTCTAGATATTCACTAGATTTAGAAGTGAGTCATTTTCTCCTGCTGGGACCTGGCAGGGTAGATTGTTACTGGAACTGAACACTCTTAGGGAAGTGTAGCAATTTATGTTACCTCAGCAGGACATGTACCCTCCAGTCACCAAAAATATATAGTTTGATCTTAGCAGGAGGAACACATTAACATTTTTTTTTTGTTCAAGAGAACAAACTTGTAATTTTAGTATTTAGTAGAGAAAATGATAAAGAAAAATTACAATTAGATTAAGAGAACCATGTAAGATCATTATAAACCATAACCTGCTTTGCAATTTCACATATTGCAGAATTGATTGATAATTAATCAGTATTACCTAACTTTTAAAGAATAATACTTCAATAAATCACTTACAGTGGTCTATTGAAATATAACACTATTTCTTTTCCCACCATCAAGAAAATGCGTGGTTTGATTTTCAATGAAGATATATGTTTAAAACTATAGAATATTTCACCAGTAAAATAACTGATTATCAAAACTTAATATGTTGACATTATAAGAACTACTGCGTGATTCAGTGAGTTATATATCAAACTCTGTAGCTTTTATTAAACAGATGTACCTAAAAAGAGTTGATTCAGTGTCTGCAATAAGACCCATGGTAAAATGCAGTGAAGATATGCAATTATAAATGTGGATTTCTATCAAAAATTCCTATTGGTGTAGCAGCTCCGCTAGCTTAGAAGCTGCACTCTCTCACCAAAAGCCTGTGATAGCTCCATAACCATAGTTTTCAGTGCCCTATCACCTGCCCATTCACAAGTTATCTCATTTAAAAAAGCCAAAAGATAGAAGGGCCACACAGTATATGGCAGTGCCCACTGCTTCACAGGGAATGCATTCCAAGACCCCAAGTGGATGCCGGAAATCATGGACAGTGCTGAACCCAATTGCCATAATTAGGAGCATGTTTCTGATAATGTCTTCCACCCACAAATGCACAAATGTAATGCCTTTTCTATCTCGATTAAGCACCATTCATGTACTGTGGTTGTAATTTTACGGTGTCGAGGTACAACAGTTAAACTAGTCTGAAGTTCTTTTTCGTTCTTCACAATTTCACAGGTAAATTTGTTCTTTCCATAGATGCTAGCAATCACAGCATACCTTTGATTTTTTCTCCTTATAAAGTTGAGAACTTTCAACTTTTTACTTAAAGGAAGCACTTTACATCTTCTCTTCAGTATATCTGAAATGCCATTATTACTACTCTTGCGCTTTGGGGTCATCATTAAGTAAAATAATAGTGATTTGAACACAAGTACTGTGATATCACCACAATCCATCTGTTAACCGAGATGGCTACTAAGTGATTAACAGGCAGATAGGAGATTCCCATAGAGTGGAGATACTGGAGAAAGGGAAGATTCACATCCTAGTCAGGATGAAGCAGAATAGGGCAAGATTTCATCACACTACTCAGAATGACACGTAATTTAAAACTTAGGAATTTTGGGGGGCATTTTCCACTTAGTATTTTTGGACCATGGTTGAGTGGGGTGACTGAAGGTATGGAAACAAAACTGGGGATAAGGAAAGAATACTGTATTTATAATTGCCACTACAGGAGCAATGCATCTATCCAGGGTCAGCTTTTCCATAAACAGCATTGTCTAGTAAAGCATGCCATTAGTTTCTACAGAAACAAAAGTAGGGAATCAACCAAAGACCAAATTTTCATGAAGAAAGGGAAAGGACAGTTTTTGTTAAACTTTACACATAGTCTTTTATTCTATTTATGATTTAAGTATTAAGTTACATACATATATTTATTAATGTAAAAGCAAACTTGTAATTCTAATATAAATCCTACTCTGTAATAATGGATTATACTTCTTGTTTAATAATAGTTTTGATTTATACTACATTTGTTTATTTTCTTTTAGCCAGTCTGTTATGAAGAATAATTGGTTTATAACATTTGTTTCTTGTAATGTCATTGTAAAGCTATTTTTCTTCTATTTTCTAAAAATGTATTATTGATCTGTTTCATAAAATTTTGGCAGAATTCACCAGTGAAGCAATTAGAGCTTGGAAACTTTTTCTATAGAATGTTTTGAGTGCAAATGTAATTTCCTTAAGATTAATATGTAATGTTAATTTTATTCTTGCATTTATGTTAATGAATTAATTTTTTCAATGTATTTGTACAACTTATCTAAGTCTTGTAATTTACTGACAGAAGGGATTCAAAATATGTAGGATCTGTACTGAAATTCAATATATTACTTCTGATGTTAGTAATTTGTATTTTTTCCTCTCTCTTTTCTCTTGCTCTAACATTTTAGACTTTTTAAAAATCTGCTAATCTTTTACAGAATCAACTTACTGTTTTGTTGATTTTCTCCTTTTTTGTGTGTTCTATTCATTGATCTCTGCTCTTATTTTTATTATTTTCTTCTCTAACAAAGATATACAAATGGCCAATAAGCACATGAAAAGACCCTCAACATCATTAATCGTTAGCAAACTACATAGTAATACCACAATGAAATATCACTTTGTATCCACTAAGATGGTGACAATAAAAAAATAATAATAAACAAATATAACAAGTATTGGGAAAGATATGAATAAATTAAAAACTTTTTACATTGTTAATGGGAATTCAGTATGTTGTAGCCACGATGGGAAACACTCTGGAGGTTCCTCACAATTTTAAACATAGAATTACCATATGACCCAGGGATTTCACTCCTAAGTATACACTCAAAAGAAATAAAAATAGATATTCAAACAAATATTTCCACATAAATATTCATAGCAGCACTATTCAAATAACCAAAAGGTGGAAACAACCCAAATGCTTATCAAGGGACATTTGACATTTGACAAAAGGTGGTATATCCACACAATGGAATATTATTCAGCCTTAAAAAGGAATGAAATCTACTATATACCACAGTATAGATGAACCTTGAAAACATTATACTAATATAAATAAACCAAGCGCAAAAAGCGACATAGTGTATGGTTCCATTTATATGAACTAGTCTAATAAATACATCCATTTAACAGAAAGGAGATCAGTGGTTTTTGGGGAGAAGGCAGTAGAGGATAACTGCTTGATGTGCCTGGGGTTTGTTTTGGATGATGAACACGTCTTGGAACTAAAGGTGATACTTGTACAACATTGTGAATACACTAAATGACACTGAATTGTTCACTTCATAAAGATTAATTTCATGTTATTTAAGTCTTATCTGAATAAAAAATACCAAAAATCCCCCAAACAAAACACCAAAAATGATTTCTAATGTGTTAAGGGCTCTAATAAAAAAGGAAGAACATAAAAGACCAGATGCATAATAGAGATATGGTATTTTTAATTAAAAATCAGAAGTGAATGTTAAGAATAAAAACACTACAACAAATTAAAAATGTCATTTGAAGTCATTGGTAGGATGGAAGAAAGCAAGACAAAGTTGAGTAAAGGATCAGTAAGCATGAATATAAGTTAACAGAAACTTCCCAAAATGAAATTAAAAGATGAAGTTGGGGGGGATAAAAAAATAGAACAGAATGTTTGTGTACTGTTGGACAATCAAAATGATGTAATATAGGTGTCATCAAGTATCATGAGGAGAAGAAAAAGTGAATGGGAAAGTTGTGAAGTAATGATGCTGAGAACTTTTTAAAATTAATGACAATCACAGAATCAGGAAGGTTATAGAACAGCCAGCAAAATAAATACAAAAACAAGAAAACCAAAAAGCTCTTATCTTAAACATACATTAAAACTCCAGGAAACAAGAGTCAAAGATAAACTTCTAAATAGACCCAGAGTGGAGGAAAATACTTTTATCTATAGAGGAAGAACAGCAGAAACATCAGATTCTTATTGGAAACCACATAAACAAAAGAAAATCTAGTTGAAAACAGAGTTGTGTCTTTAAAATGTTGAAAGAAGCAAAACTACCAACCTAAAATTCTATACCCTGTGAAATTACCTTTCAAAAGTAAAAGGAGATAAAATCTTTCTCACACAAAAACAAATAGAATTCATGGCCAACAGACCTGCTTTATAAGGTTTATTATTATTTTTTATTCTGGAAGAAGGAACCATTTAGGTCAGAATATTGAATCAATGTAAAGAAATGGAAAACAACAGAGAAGTAATGACTTTTGGTAAATTAATATGTTTTATTATTTATAATTCTTAATGATGTAACAGATAACGGTAATTTATTACAAGTAATAAAGTATCATGCATTTACAGCCTATGAATAAGTTAAATGAAAGCTTTGTCACAAGGGATGTGAGAGTCAAAATTTGGATCCTCCACTATAAGTTGCCTGAAGTAACATGAAAAACAGTATCATTTTAAGGTGGCCTTGAAGTAGCTAAAAATTTATGTTGTAAACTGTAAGAAAAGCACTTAAAAAAATTAGAGGAAGTATAATTGAGGTCAAGCATCAGGACTCATTCCTGGTCCTGAATGGATTCTAAGGAATGGGTGAGCGAAATAAATATAGATCAGCCCACTATCTCCACAGATCTCCGGGATCCTGGTATAGATGACCCCATGATCCCCATGATCATTTTAGCTGGCAGGAGAAACTGCCCAGAGATTTGGCAAAGACAGAGCTTGAATCTGCACAGAGCCCAGTTGAATTAGAGGCGGAAAGGATGTGGTGGAAGATGCCATAGGCACCCATCCCCCAACACTCTCCATATTCCTCCAGGTGGCTTTAACTTTGTTATCTGCTGCACTTGGAGAGAACATGGCTGCCTTTCTTCTGGCACAGGGTTGAGTTTCATTTGTGCACCCCCACCCCCTTTCTGATGGCCCCCTCCAGAGTCCCTGTCTGACAACACCAGCTCACAAACATCTTCAGCTATTTCACTAAAGCACTTTTGCAGTCGCTGTGGCCATAGTGCTCTTGCAGGCAGCCCCTGTCACCCCACCAAAGTCCTTTTGCTGACAGCCCCCCACCAGAGTGTGTCCCTCCAAGACGCCCCCACCAATCACTGCCCTACTGGAATGCATTTGGCCATGACTCTGCCACCACCCCACTGGAGCACCTTCACACACTACCCCCATGCTGCCTGCCAGTGCACTTTTGCACACAACCCCCACGGAGTGCTGTTGCCAGTGGTTTGGGAGCATCTCAGCCCTGCAGTGAAGCCAGTGCTGCCCCTCAAGGGCCAGAGGACAAAGTTAAGGGCCTGATTCCAGCCCCACAGGGTGGAACATGCTGTTCAGGATTGCTGAGCTGAAACTTGGCCCTCTGAAAGGATCTGGAAATGAAGCCATTCGACTATACACAACTCGTACCACAGTCAAACCCTCAGGGGCAATAAAGAACATAAAAACAAAAAGCCCCATTCAAGGGACAACAACTTCAAAGAATAAAGGGACATCAGACCTCACAGATGCAAAAGAACCAGTACAAGAACTCTGGCAACTCTTAAAGTTAAGAGTGTCCTCTTACTTACAAAAGATTACACTAGCTCCTTAGCAATGGTTCTTAACTAGATAGAAATGGCTGAAATGTCAGCAATGGAATTCAGAAACTAGATGGCAAGCAAGCTGAATGAGATACAAGAGAAAGTTGAAACCCAATCCAAGGAAAACAGTGAAAAAATCCAAGAGAGTAAAAAGATGACATAGCTATTTTAAGAAAGAAGCAAACTGAATTATTAGAAATAAAAAATTCACTACAGGAATTTCATAAAACAAGGCATAAACAACAGAATAGATCAAGCTGAGGAAGCATCTCAGAGCCTGAAAATAGCTCCTTCAAAGCAATGCAGGTAGACAAAAATAAAGAAAAAAGTATATTGACAAATGAAGAAAAACTTTGAGAAATATGGGATTATGTAAAGAAATATGGGACTGTGCAAATGTATAATTCATTGGCATTTCTAAATGAGAATGAGAGAGAGCAAGCAAGTTGCAAAATATATTGGAGGAAATAATTCATGAAAATTTCTGTAATTTCAGCAGACAGGTTGACATGTAAATTCAAGAAATACAGAGAACCCCTGTGTGGTACTGGACAAGGTGGCCATCCCCAAGACATAAGAGTCATTAGATTCTTCAAGGCCAACATGAAAAAAAATTCTTACAGATAGCTAGAGAGAAGGGGATGTTCACTTACAAAGGGAATCCCATCAGACTAAAAGTAGAACTTTCAGTAGAAACCTTACAAGCCAGAAGAGATTAGGGGCCTATTTTCAGCATCCTTAAAGAAAAGAAATTCCAACCCAGAATCTCATATTCCATCCAACTGAGCAAAGAAGAAATAAACTCATTTTCGGACAAGAAAATTGTAAGTGAATTTGTTATCATTAGACCTGCCTTACAAGAGGTCCTAAAGGCAGTGCTAAGTATGAAAATGAAAAAATATCTGCCATCACCAAAAACACTTAGGTATGCCTTAGGTATGCCTGTTGACACTATAAAGCAACTATACAATCAAGTCGGCATAACAATTAGCTAATGATAGGATGACAAGATAAAATCCTCACATATCATTATTGATGATTAATGTAAACAGGCTAAATGCTCCACTTACAAAGCACAGGTTGGAAAATTGGATAAAGAAGTGAGACTGAGCTGTCTGCTGTCTTCAAGAGACCCATATCACAAGTAACAACACATATAGGCTTCAAGTAAAAAAATGGACAAATATTTATCACACTAACAAAAATTTTTTAAGAAGACAGGCATCACTATTATTATAACAGATAAAACAGACATTAACCAACAATGGCCATTCCAAAGGATAAAGAAAGGCATCACATAATGACAAAGGGTTCAATTCAGTGAGATGACTTAACTATCCGTAATATATGCACATCCAACATTGGAGCACTCATATTCACAAAACAAGTTCTTAGAGATCTACAAAATGATTTAGATAACCATACAGGAATAGTGTGATACTTTGAATCACACTGATAGTATTGGACAGATCATTGCAGCAGAAGCCCAACAAGGATATTTTGGACTTAAATTCAATATTTGACCAATATGCCCTAATAGATAGCTAAAGAACACTCCACCCAACAATAGCAGAATATACCTTCTTCTTATCTGTATACAGTATATACTCAAGATTGACGAAATGTTCCACCATAAAGCAAGTCTCAACAGATTAAAAAAAAAAAAACTGAAATCATTTCAACCACATTCTCAGACCACAGCACAATAAAAGTAGAAATAAATACCAAGATAATATCTCAAAACCACACGATTACACAGAAGCTAAACAACCTGCTCCTGAATGACTTGGTTAGGAATAAAATTAAGGCAGAAATAAAAATAACTATTTGAAACTAACACAAAGAGTGACACAACATACAAGAATCTTTGGGATATAGCTAAAGTAATGTTAAGAGGAAAATTTATAGCACTAAACACTTACATCAAGAAGTTAGAAAGAATTCGAATTAATAACTTAATGTCACACCTAGAAAAACTACAAAAACAAGAGCAAGCAAACCCTAAAACTAGCAGTAGAAAATAAATGATTAAAATCAGACCAGAACTGAATGAATTTGAGATGCAAAAAATCCATAGAAAAGATCAGAGAAAACCAAAGTTGCTCTCCAATAGAATAAACAAGATGGATCGATAGCTAGATTAATAAAGAAAAACAAAAGATTCAAATATATACAATCCAAAATGACAAAGGTGACATTACAACCACCCCTATAGAAATACAACTCACCAGGGATGTAAAGATCTCTATAATGAGAATTACCAAACACTGCTGAAAGAAATCAAAGACGACACATTCAAATGGAAAAACATTTCATGAATAGCAAGAATCAGTGTTGTTAAAATGACAATGCTGCACAGGGGAAGAGACTCACTGCTATTACTATCAAAATACCTATGTCGTTTTTCACAGAGTTAGAAAAAAATCACTCTAAAATTCATATAGAACCAAGAAAGAGTCCAAATCACCAGCACAATACTAGGCAAAAATAATAAAGTTGGAGGCATCACATTATCTGACATAAAACAATACTATAAGTCTATAGTAATCAAAACAGCATGGTGTTGGTACGAAAAGCAGCCACACAGACCAACGGAACAGAAAAAAGGACCCAGAAATAAAGCAACACACCTACAATCACCTGATCTTTGACAAAGTTGACAATAAGAAGCAATGGGGAAAAGACTCCCTGTTCGATAAATGCTGTTAGGATAGCTGGCTAGCCTTATGCAGAGGATTGAACCTTCCTTTCACCGTATACAAATATTAACTCAAGATGGATTAAAAATTCAAATATGTGATCTAAAACTATAAGAATCTGAGAAGAAAACTTATGAAATACCATTCTGGAAATCGGTCTTGGGAAAGAACTAATGACTAAGTCCTCAAAAGCAATGGCAACAAAACCAAAAATTGGCAAGTGCAACCTAATCAAACCGAAGAACTTCTGTATAGCAAAAGAAACTCTCAACAGAGTAAACAGACAACCCACAGAATGGGAGAAAATATTCACAAATTATGCATCCAAAAAAGGTCTAATATCCACAATCTGTAGGGAACTTAATTCAACAAACAAAAAACAACCCCATTAAAAGTGTACAAAGGGTCCAGGCACGGAGACTCATGTCTGTAATCCCAGCACTTTGGGAGGCCGAGGCGGGTGGATCACAAGGTCAGGAGATTGAGAACATCTTAGCTGAGTTCACACCACTGCACTCCAGCCTGATGACAGAGCAAGACTCCATCTCAAATAAATAAATAAATAAATAAATAAAAATAAAAAAGGAAAGAAAAAAAGTGTACAAAGGACATGAACAGACATTTCTCCAAAGAAGACATGCATATGGCCAACAGATATATGAAAAAATACTCTTTGCTAATCATTACAGAAATGCACATCAAAACCACAATGAGACAGCATCTCACACCAGTGAGAATGGCTATTAAAAAAATGTCAGAAGACAATGAGGTTGGTGAAGATGTGAGAAAGGGAACACTTAGAATGTAAATCAGTTTAGCCACTGTGGAAAGCAGTGTGTAGATTTCTCAACAACTTTAAACAGAACTACCATTCAACCTAGCAATCCCACCAGTGGATGTATACCCAAAAGAAAAGAAATTGACTTTTTCTTTTTCTTCTTTTTTTTTTTTTTTAACTAAAAGTCACATGCACTTGCATGTTCATTGCAGGACTATTCACAATAGCAAAGACTGGAATCAAAGTGGATGCCCATTAACAGTAAACTGGATAAAGAAAATGTGGTACATACACAACATGGAATACTGCAAAGCCATAAAAAGTAAAGTAATGAAATCATGCCCTTTGCAGCCACTTGGATAAAGCTGGAGGCTATCATTCTTTTTTTTTTTTTTTTTTTTTTTTTTGAGACAGAGTCTCACACTGTGCTGTCACCCGGCTGGAGTGCAATGGCATGAACGTGGCTCGCTGTAACATCCTCCTCCTGGGTTCTTGCGATTTCCCTAACTCAGCCTCCCAAGTAGCTGGGATTAACTGGGATTACAGGCACACACCATCACACTCAGTTAATTTTTTCTATTTTTAGTAGAGATGGGGTTTCACCATGTTGGCCAGACTGGTCTCGAACTCCTAACCTCATGATCCACCTGCCTTAGCTTCCCAAAGTGCTGGGATTATGGGATTACAGGCCATTATTCTAAGTGAGATAACACCAGAACAGAAAACCAAATACTGCGCATTCTCACTTATAAGTGGGAGCTAAACATTGGATATACATAAACTAAAGCTGTAAGAATAGACACTGGGAACTGTTTGAGTGGGGAGAGTGAGAAAGGTGTTTGGGTAAAAAACTTCCTATTGGGTAACATTATTATCACCTGGGTGATGGGATAAATCATACACTAAACCTCAGTGACCTGAAATATACCCATGTTACAAACCTGCCCATTTACCCCTGAATCTAAAATAAAAGTTAAGAAATCAAGAAAAAATAATAAAATAAATATTTAAAAAGGTATAATTGATATCCTGAAAGAGAAGATAAAATTGAGTCATATAAAAATACTCATGTAAGTCCATAGTGGACAGAAAAAGAAGTCTCTGGCAATATATAGAAAGGAGTTACAAACATAGTTAATACTGATCCAAAGATAGGAATAATCGCCTTAAATTTGGACAGTCTAAATATGCCAGTGAAAAATGCAGAGATTGCCAGTATATATGATAAAATAAGACTCATTATCTATTATGTACAGTGAGTCTACTTTTAAAATAAAAACAGGTTAAAAGTAAAGAGATTGAGAAGAATGTGTCTTGCTAACAAAAATCAAAAGAAAGCTCGAGTGACTATATTAACTAAAGACAAGCCTTTAGAGAAAGGGAAATAATTAATGAAAAGGGAAGCATTATATAATCATAAGGGGGCAAATTTTCCAAGAAAACATACAAATCCTAAATGTATAAACACCAAACAATACATCATCAAAATATGCGAGACAAATATTGAAAGAACTGAAAGAAGAAGTAGATAAATCCACTATTATGTTTGGAGATGTTGGCATACCTTATCAGTAATGTACAGCTCAAGTAGCCAGAAAAGCAGAAAAGATATATTTTATTTGAACAGCACTATCAATCAGTTTGATCTAGTTAACATTTACAAAATGCCACATCCAACAACTGAAGAATGCACATTCAACTCAGCCTTGCATGAAACATTTATCAAGATAGTCCACAATCCTCATCATAAACACACCTTAAAAATTTTAAAAGAATTAAATTAACACCAATCTTCCTCAATTTTTTCTAAAAACTTGCAGAGGAGGAAATACAGCCAAGCTCATTTTATAAGGCCAGCACTACCCTGATACAAAGCCAGACAAAGAAGTATAGGGAAAAACAAAACAAAAACAAAAACGAAAAAAAAATAAAACGCAGACCAATGACGCTGTTGAATACTGATGTAAAAATCTACAACAAAATACCAGCAGACAGGATACAGCAGCACATTAAAAAGATTATGCACCATAAGCAAGTGAGGGTTACTCCTGGAATACAAGGATAGTTTAGCATATAAAAATCAATCAATGTGCACATTAACGAAATGAAGGAAAACATTTAAACTGAAAACATACTGAATATGTCCTTAGGAACAATTTAATTAAACTAGAAAAGAGTACCAAAAAGGTACCTAGAAAATCTTCAAATAATTGAAAATCAAACTATTCACATCTAAGAAACATATGGATCAAACAAGAATTTTTAAGAGAAATTTGAAAATGTTTTGCACTAAAGAAAACAAAACACACTTTATCAAAATGTGTGGAAAGCAGCAAAACAGTCCTTAGAGGAAGGTTTATAGCATTCAAAGTATATTTAAGAGAGAAGAAAGATCTAGAATCCATAATCTGGCTCTCACCATAAAAATAGAGACAAAAGAACATTTTAGGCTAAAGAAAACATAAGAAAATCACAAAAATTAGAACAGAAATTAATAAAATTTAAAATAGGAAAAAAACCCACCTTTGAAAAGTTTAATAGTAGTAATAAATTTCTAGGCAAGTGAAAGAAAGAAAGAGAATAAAGAAATTACCAGGGGGTGGAGCAAGATGGCCGAATAGGAACAGCTCCAGTCTCCAAATCCCAGCGCGAGCAACACAGAAGACCAGTGATTTCTGCATTTTCAACTGAGGTACTGGGTTCAACTCACTAGGGAGTGCTGGACAATCGGTGCTGGTCCGCTGCTGCAGCCCTACGAGCGAGAGCTGAAGCAGGGCGAGGCATCGCCTCACCTGGGAAGCACAAGGGGGAAGGGAATCCCTTTTCCTAGCCAGGGGAACTGAGACACACAACACCTGGAAAATCGGGTAACTCCCACCCCAATACTGCACTGAAAGCAAACAGGCACACCGGGAGATTATATCCGACAACTGGCTGGGAGGGTCACACGCCAACGGAGCCTCCCTCATTGCTAGCACAGCAGTCTGCGATCTAACTGCAAGGAAGCAGAGAGGTTGGGGGAGGGGTGCCCGCCATTGCTGAGGCTTAAGTAGGTAAAAAAAGCCACTGGGAAGCTCGCACTGGGTGGAGCTCACAGCAGCTCAAGGAAACCTGCCTGTCTCTGTAGACTCCACCTCTGGGGACAGGGCACAGCTAAACAACAACAAAAGCAGCAGAAACCTCTGCAGATGCAAACGACTCTGTCTGACAGCTTTGAAGAGAGCAGTGGATCTCCCAACATGGAGGTTGAGATCTGAGAAGGGACAGACTGCCTGCTCAAGTGGGTCCCTGACCCCTGAGTAGCCTAACTGGGAGACATCCCCCACTAGGGGCAGTCTGACACCCCAAACCTCACAGGGTGGAATACACCCCTGAGAGGAAGCTTCCAAAGCAAGAATCAGACAGGTACATTTGCTGTTCAGCAATATTCTATCTTCTGCAGCCTCTGCTGCTGATACCCAAGCAAACAGGGTCTGGAGTAGACCTCAAGCAATCTCCAACAGACCTACAGCTGAAGGTCCTGACTGTTAGAAGGAAAACTATCACACAGGAAGGAAACCTACACCAAAACCCCATCAGTACATCACCATCATCAAAGACCAGAGGCAGATAAAACCACAAAGATGGGGAAAAAGCAGGGCAGAAAACCTGGAAATTCAAAAAATAAGAGTGCATCTCCCCCTCCAAAGGAATGCAGCTCATCGCCAGCAATGGATCAAAGTTTGACGGAGAATGACTTTGACGAGATGAGAGAAGAAGGCTTCAGTCCATCAAACTTCTCAGAGCTAAAGGAGGAATTACGTACCCAGCGCAAAGAAACTAAAAATCATGAAAAAAAAGTGGAAGAATTGATAGCTAGAGTAATTAATGCAGAGAAGGTCATAAACGAAATGAAAGAGATGAAAACCATGACACGAGAAATACGTGAAAAATGCACAAGCTTCAGTAACCGACTTGATCAACTGGAAGAAAGAATATCAGTGATTGAGGATCAAATGAATGAAATGAAGTGAGAAGAGAAACCAAAAGAAAAAAGAAGAAAAAGAAATGAACAAAGCCTGCAAGAAGTATGGGATTATGTAAAAAGACCGAATCTACATCTGATTGGGGTGCCTAAAAGTGAGGGGGAAAATGGAACCAAGTTGGAAAACACTCTTCAGGATATCATCCAGGAGAACTTCCCCAACCTAGTAGGGCAGGCCAACATTCAAATCCAGGAAATACAGAGAACACCACAAAGATACTCCTCAAGAAGAGCAACTCCAAGACACATAATTGCCAGATTCACCAAAGTTGAAATGAAGGAAAAAATCTTAAGGGCAGCCAGAGAGAAAGGTTGGGTTACCCACAAAGGGAAGCCCATCAGACTAACTGCAGAACTCTCAGCAGAAACTCTACAAGCCAGAAGAGAGTGGGGGCCAATATTCAACATTCCTAAAGAAAAGAATTTTAAACCCAGAATTTCATATCCAGCCAAACTAAGTTTCATAAGTGAAGGAGAAATAAAATCCTTTACAGATAAGCAAATGCTTAGAGATTTTGTCACCACTAGGCCTGCCTTACAAGAGACCCTGAAGGAAGCACTAAACATGGAAAGGAACAACCGGTACCAGCCATTGCAAAAACATGCCAAAATGTAAAGACCATTTAGGCTAGGAAGAAACTGCATCAACTAACGAGCAAAATAACCAGTTAATATCATAATGGCAGGATCATGTTCACACCTAACAATATTAACCGTAAATGTAAATGGACTAAATGCTCCAATTAAAAGACACAGACTGGCAAACTGGATAAAGAGTCAAGACCCATCAGTCTGTTGTATTCAGGAGACCCATCTCACATGCAGAGACATACATAGGCTCAAAATAAAGGGATGGAGGAAGATTTACCAAGCAAATGGAGAACAAAAAAAAAGCAGGGGTTGCAATACTAGTCTCTGATAAAACAGACTTTAAACCATCAAAGATCAAAAGAGACAAAGAAGGCCATTACATAATGGTAAAGGGATCAATTCAACAGGAAGAGCTAACTATCCTAAATATATATGCACCCAATACAGGAGCACCCAGATTCATAAAGCAAGTCCTTAGAGACTTACAAAGAGACTTAGACTCCCATACAATAATAATGGGAGACTTCAACACTCCACTGTCAACATTAGACAGATCAACGAGACAGAAAGTTAACAAGGATATCCAGGAATTGAACTCATCTCTACAGCAAGCAGACCTAATAGACATCTATAGAACTCTCCACCCCAAATCAACAGAATATACATTCTTCTCAGCACCACATCGCACTTATTCCAAAATTGACGACATAATTGGAAGTAAAGCACTCCTCAGTAAATGTACAAGAACAGAAATTGTAACAAACTGTCTCTCAGACCACAGTGCAATCAAACTAGAACTCAGGACTAAGAAACTCAATCAAAACCGCTCAACTACATGGAAACTGAACAACCTGCTCCTGAATGACTACTGGGTACATAACGAAATGAAGGCAGAAATAAAGATGTTCTTTGCAACCAATGAGAACAAAGATACAACATACCAGAATCTCTGGGACACATTTAAAGCAGTGTTTAGAGGGAAATTTATAGCACTAAATGCCCACAAGAGAAAGCTGGAAAGATCTAAAATTGACACTCTAACATCACAATTAAAAGAACTAGAGAAGCAAGAGCAAACACATTCGAAAGCTAGCAGAAGGCAAGAAATAACTAAGATCAGAGCAGAGCTGAAGGAGATAGAGAAACAAAAAACCCTCCAAAAAATCAATGAATCCAGGAGTTGGTTTTTTGAAAAAATCAACAAAATTGACAGACCGCTAACAAGATGAATAAAGAAGAAAAGAGAGAAGAATCAAATAGATGCAATAAAAAATGATAAAGGGGATATCACCACCGACCCCACAGAAATACAAACTACCATCAGAGAATACTATAAACACCTCTACGCAAATAAACTAGAAAATCTAGAAGAAATGGATAATTTCCTGGACACTTACACTCTCCCAAGACTAAACCAGGAAGAAGTTGAATCCCTGAATAGACCACTAGCAGGCTCTGAAATTGAGACAATAATTAATAGCCTACCAACGAAAAAAGTCCAGGACCAGATGGATTCACAGCTGAATTCTACCAGAGGTACAAGGAGGAGCTGGTACCATTCCTTCTGAAACTATTCCAATCAATAGAAAAAGAGGGAATCCTCCCTAACTCATTTTATGAGGCCAACATCATCCTGATACCAAAGCCTAGCAGAGACACAACAAGACAAGAGAATTTTAGACCAACATCCCTGATGAACATCGATGCAAAAATCCTCAATAAAATACTGGCACACTGCATTCAGCAGGACATCAAAAGGCTTATCCACCATGATCAAGTGGGCTTCATCCCTGGGATGCAAGGCTGGTTCAACATTCGCAAATCAATAAACATAATCCAGCATATAAACAGAACCAAAGACAAGAACCCCATGATTATCTCAATAGATGCAGAAAAGGCTTTTGACAAAATTCAACAGCCCTTCATGCTAAAAACGCTCAATAAATTCGGCATTGATGGAATGTATCTCAAAATAATAAGAGCTATTTATGACAAACCCACAGCCAATATCATCCTGAATGGGCAAAAACTGGAAAAATTCCCTTTGAAAACTGGCACAAGACAGGGATGCCCTCTCTCACCACTCCTATTCAACATAGTGTTGGAAGTTCTGTCTAGGGCAAACAGGCAAGAGAAAGAAATCAAGGGGATTCAGTTAGGAAAAGAAAATATCAAATTGTCCCTGTTTGCAGACGACATGATTGTATATTTAGAAAACCCCATTGTCTTAGACCAAAATCTCCTTAAGTTGATAAGCAACTTCAGCAAAGTCTCAGGATACAAAATTAATGTGCAAAAATCACAAGCATTCTTATACACCAGTAACAGAAAAACAGAGAGCCAAATCATGAATGAACTTCCATTCAGAATTGCTTCAAAGAGAATAAAACACCTAGGAATCCAACTTACAAGGGATGTAAAGGACCTCTTCAAGGAGAACTACAAACCACTGCTCAGTGAAATAAAAGAGGACACAAACAAATGGAAGAACATACCATGCTCATGGATAGGAAGAATCAATATCATGAAAATGGCCATACTGCCCAAGGTTATTTAAAGATTCAATGCCATCCCCATCAGGCTACCAATGACTTTCTTCACAGAATTGGAAAAAACTGCTTTAAAGTTCATATGGAACCAAAAAAGAGCCCGCATCTCCAAGACAATCCTAAGTCAAAAGAACAAAGCTGGAGACATCACGCTACCTGACTTCAAACTATACTACAAGGCTACAGTAACCAAAACGGCATGGTACTGGTACCAAAACAGAGATATAGACCAATGGAACAGAACAGAGTCCTCAGAAATAATACCACACATCTACAGCCATCTGATCTTTGACAAACCTGAGAGAAAGAAGAAATGGGGAAAGGATTCCCTATTTAATAAATGGTGCTGGGAAAATTGGCTAGCCATAAGCAGAAAGCTGAAACTGGATCCTTTCCTTACTCCTTATATGAAAATTAATTCAAGATGGATTAGAGACTTAAATGTTAGGCCTAATACCATAAAAACCCTAGAGGAAAACCTAGGTAATACCATTCAGGACATAAGCATGGGCAAAGACTTCATGTCTAAAACACCAAAAGCAACGGCAGCAAAAGCCAAAATTGGCAAATGGGATCTAATTAAACTAAAGAGCTTCTACACAGCAAAAGAAGCTACCATCAGAGTGAACAGGCAACCTACAGAATGGGAGAAAATTTTTGCAATCTACTCATCTGACAAAGGGCTAATAACCAGAACCTACAAAGAACTCAAACAAATTTACAAGAAAAAAGCAAACAACCCCATCAAAAAGTGGGCAAAGGATATGAACAGACATTCTCAAAGAAGACATTCATATAGCCAAGAGACACATGAAAAAATGCTCATCATCACCGACCATCAGAGAAATGCAAATCAAAACCACAACGAGATACCCTCTCACATCAGTTAGAATGGCAATCATTAAAAAGTCAGGAAACAACAGGTGCTGGAGAGGATGTGGAGAAATAGAAACACTTTTACACTGTTGGTGGGATTGTAAACTAGTTCAACCATTATGGAAAACAGTATGGTGATTCCTCAAGGATCTAGAACTAGATGTACCATATGACCCAGCCATCCCATTACTGGTTATATACCCAAAGGATTATAAATCATGCTACTATAAAGACACATGCGCACATGTGTTTACTGTGGCACTATTCACAATAGCAAAGACTTGGAATCAACCCAAATGTCCATCAGTGTCAGACTGGATTAAGAAAATGTGGCACATATACACCATGGAATACTATGCAGCCATAAAAACGGATGAGCTTGTGTCCTTTGTGGGGACATGGATGCAGCTGGAAGCCATCATTCTCAGCAAAGTATCACAAGAACAGAAAACCAAACACCGCATATTCTCACTTATAGGTGGGAACTGAACAATGAGATCACTTGGACTCGGGAAGGGGGACATCACACACCGGAGTCTATCATGGGGAGGGGGGAGGGGGGAGGGAGGAGGGATTGCATTGGGAGTTAT
Organism: Chlorocebus sabaeus; assembly: GCF_047675955.1. NCBI lineage: Eukaryota > Metazoa > Chordata > Mammalia > Primates > Cercopithecidae > Chlorocebus > Chlorocebus sabaeus. The sequence continues at coordinate 55,375,618 of NC_132911.1, read as the reverse complement.
ACCTGATGTAAATGACGAGTTGATGGGTGCTGACGAGTTGATGGGTGCAGCACACCAACATGGCACAAGTATACATATGTAACAAACCTGCACATTATGCACATGTACCCTAGAACTTAAAGTATAATAATAATAATAAATAAATAAAAATTCAAAAAAAAATTACCAATATCAGAAATACAAATGTGATCAACACTAATATCAGGCCCCTTAAGTGAATTAAAAAGAAAAAATGTATGAGCAATTCTCTGGCCACAAAATTGTTAACTAGATGAAAGAGACCAGTTCCTTGGAAGACACAAACTACCATAACTCACACAAAGCAAAAAGGCAGCCTGAATTCCCAGTGGTTATATGCATTAAAATAATTGAATCAATAACTCACAGCTCTCTAAAGAATAAATCAACAGTCAAAATAGTTTCACTGGTGAATTGTACAAAACACAGGAAGAAATTATACCAATTATTCATAAACTTTTCCTGAAAATAGAAGCAGAGCAAAACTTTCTAATTTATTTTATAAGTATGGAATTATCCTATTATAAAAACCAGATAAAATATAAAAAGAAAGAAATAGAACATTATCTCTCATGAAATGAGATGCAAAAATACTAAGAAAATATTAGTAAATTAATTCTAATAATGCACAATTAATACATCATGACAATGTGGGGTTTACTACAGTTGTGCAATTTCAGAAAACAAATGTATGTAATATATCTAATCAACAGACAAAAGAATAATACAAACATACCAGTTGGCTCAGAAAAATAATTTTACAAAATGCTATATCCATTCATTATAAAAACTAGCAGCAAACTATGAACGAAAGAGAACAGTCTGAATTTGATAAAGAGTAGCCACAGAAAACCTACAATAAAAATCACATTTAACAAAGGAGGTCCTCTCACAACTCCTATTCAACATAGTGCTGGAACTCTTACCTACTACGGTGAGACAAGACAAGCAAAATAAATATATACAGATTGAAAAGAAAGAAACTCTTTCATTTGTAGATTATATTATTTTATATGTAGAGAATCCCAAAGAATTGCATAAAAAACTAATGCAACTTATAATTAAGTTTAATTTATGCAAAGATTCAGTTACTTTCCTATACTATAACTATGAATAATTAGAATTTGAGGTTAAAAATGTAATGTTATTTAAATAGCACATAAATAGAATATTTAAACTAAAATTATAGAAAACCTATGTGTGAAGGTAATATAGAACATTGATAAAAAGCCAAAGAATATCTAAATAAATGGAATGATATTCCAAATTCATGGTTTGGAAGGCCCAACATTGTTAAGATATCAGTTCTTCCCAAATTGATCTCTAGGGTCAATGCAATAAAAATAAAAATCCCAGCAAGCTATTTTGTAGATACTGACTGTTATGTATAGAATTTTGCACCCCCCTCCAAATTCATATATTGAAGCATTAACCTATAGTGTGATGGTATGTGGAGATGTGGCCTTTGAGAGCTAATTAGGTTAGATGAGGTCATGAGAGTGGGGTCCTTGTGGTAGGATTAGTGACCTTAATAAGAGGACAAAGAGGGTTATCTCTCTGCTCCATGGGAGGGCACAGGAAAAGGCAGACATTTGCAAGCCAGGAAGATAGCTCTCTCCATAAACAGAATTAGCCAGCACTCTGATCTCAGACACCTTGGTCTCCAGAACTGTGAGAAATAAATGTCTTGTTGCTAAAGCTTCATTCTATGGCATTTTGTTACAGCAGCTGGAACAGATTGAGATACTGACAAACTGATTCTGAAGTTTGTATGGAAAGGTAAGACCTGGAACAGCCACTACAAGACTGAAGAACAACATCAAAGTACCCAAACTACCTGATTGTAAAACTTACCACATAGCACAAGTAATAGTGACAGTCTACTATTGGCAAAAGAATAAACATGTAGAAAGACGGACCAGAATAGAGATCCCACAAATAGACCGACAGAAATATAGTTTAGTGACCTTTGATAAAGGATTCAACTCAATGAAGACAGGATAGTCTTTCAACCAAATGCTAAAGAAAAATTAAAATGTCTGTATGTGAAAAATTTAAAAAAGTATTCAAAACCTAGACAAAGACCTTAGACTTCTTACAAAATTATTTCAAAGTTGATTATAGACCTAACTGTAAAATGTAAAATATATGCAACTTTTACATGAAATTATAAGAGAAAAAATACTTACCAATGATTTAATTATAATTTTATAACAACAATACTAAAGGTATGACACAAGAAAGAAAAAATTGATAATTTAGACTCGATCAAAATTAATTTTTTTTTCTCTGCAAAAGACATCGTTAAGAGAATAAAAAGACAAGCCAGAGACTGGAAGAAAATATTTGCAAAATACAAATATAATGAAAATTTCATATCAAAAATATACAAAGAACTCTTAAGAATCAACAATGAGGATCAAACAACCTAGTTAGAAGTAGTCAAAATCTGGACAGACATTTCACCAGAGAAGTTATACAAATAGGAAATAAACCCATGAAAATGTACTCAGCATTATTTATCATTAGGGGATTTCAAATGAAAATCACAGTAAAATATGATATATACCCCTGAGAATGGTTAAAATTCAAAACACTGAAAATACAAATGGCTGTGGGGATGCAGAGCAGCAGAAACTCTTGGTGATTAATAGTGTGAAAGCAAACGGCACAGCCACTTTAGAAGGCTGTTTGGCAGCTTCTTACAAAGCTAAACATAGTCTTACCATACAATGCAGTAATTACACTCCAATAAACTTATGTCCGTATGGAATCCTACATACTTGTATTTCTAGTAGATGTGTTTATAATTACTCAAAACTACATGCAACCCAGATGTCTTTCAAGAAGTGAAAGGATAGACATTGATAGACAAACTGTGGAATATCCATACAATGGAATATTATAGAGTGATAAAAAATGTACAATATAACCACAAAAAAAGACATAAATCTTAAATTCATATTGTTATGTGAAAGAAGCTAGCCTGACTGAAAGCTATATACTGTACAATTTCAAATATATGTCATTTTGTAGAAGGAAAAGCTATAAAGACAATAAAAAATATCAATGATTGCCAGATGTTTGGGGTGAGAGATGGTTGATAGGTGAAACATAGGGCATTTTAGAGGGCATTGGACCTATTACATATGATACTCTAATGGTGGATCCATGTGCTTATGCATTTGTGAAAACCCATAGAAAGTTACAGAACAAAGATTGTACCTTAATGTATGCAAATTTAGAAAATTATTTAGGAGATTGGGTGACAACAGGATGAGGTATCGAATGTGACAAAATAATCTAATAGTATTAAAAATGTCAGAAACAATCCCACTGATGGAAGTGGGCAATTAGTTGGTGACCTAAATATCTTTGAAAATCAGTGTGGAGTCCGTGTACAAGAAACTGGACAAAAGAAACGTGCGTAAGAATTGCATTCTACTTGATAAAGTTGTTTCCCATGGGGATATGGGTTAATAAGTCTGAAGCCACCATACATGCACACTGGAATTGAACAATTAAGTAAATAGATGGCAGAGGGTGAGAGCCTTGTTTTTAAGTGTTGGAGTAGGAGCTTACAGATAAACCAGGGGAAAAGTTGTGACTGTTCCATGTGGAAATGATTACAGTTGGAGATACCAGTATGAACTCATGTTTACCTTAATATACATAAAATTATATATAGAAATATTTATACATGTTTTTTTATACACAGATATATACACACCTAAATATCTTCTTGTCCTGTCAGTTGAAAAGCCCTAGATAAAAAGATATCCCAGATCTTGGATTTTCATACCATTCATTGACAAAAGAAACCAGAACTCTTTAAAGAAATCACTGACTCTCTGACTGGGACAGGAAATATACAAGATCAGCCTTGAGCATCTTGTAGGCTCAGAAAATAAGAAAATGTTAAAACACAACACACACACACACATGCACACACAGACATACACACACATAATCATGGGATATATCAAAAAGATAGAGGAGCCAAGTGAAAAGTGTGCTATATGTAGTGAATTTCTTTTAAAGATTACTTTATAGAAGGGAGAAATAAAACAATGACTTTATGGTGGAAATAATGGATGAAAACTTCCTTCACCAGATTATCAAGGTTAATATCAACAGTGACAAGCCATGCTGATAGTATATACCCTTGATGTAATGTTATGAGAATAGAACTTTGCCCTTGTGTTTTTACTCCCCAAACCCATAACCCCAGTCTAATCAGGAGAAAAACAACATATAATTCTCAATTGATTGATATTCAATAAAATATCTGACACATAATTTCCTAAATTCTAAAGACATTCATAAGCAAAGTCTGAGAACCTATCACAACCAAAAGCAATGTAAGGAGACATAACTACAAAGTAAAAGGTAGTATCTTTGATGGGATCCTGGAACAGAAAAAAAATAGAGGAAAACAGAAAATCTGAATAATGTATAGACTTTCATTAATAATAATGTAGCAATCTTTTTTATTAATTGTGAAAAACATACCATACTGATATGAGGTGTTCATAAGGGAAACTAGGGATTAGGATGCGTGGGACTCTCTGCTCTACTTTTGCAATAATTCTATAAATCTAAATCTCTTCTAAAATAAAAATCTTTTTAAAAGGAAAAATCAAAAGGCTTATTTCTCTGATAAAAATATAAATATGCTTATTTCTGATGTTCTGGAATATATTTAACTTTTGTATTCTTCTACAAATACATACAATTTTAAATTTAATTATGGAGGCAATAGCATGTACCTGTCATTGTAGGTGACCCTTTGTTGTTATTGTCATTGTTTAAAATACATGTGTAACCCTGAGAGGGGTTGGGGAGCCTTCCCTCAAGTGAGGAGGGGCAGCACCTCTCAATTCCCTCTTTTTGCTTGTTGCTGAGAAGTATCCCGATCTTCCCTCTTCGTCTATAGTTTCCATTTTGTTATTTGTATGTATTTTTTAAAATGACCTCAAATGTATTTGACTGGAAAAGTTGAAATTTTTTATTTTTGAAATTTTTTTCTGGATGCACAGGTATTTTAAGTTTTTGACATCTTGGAGCGTTTATCATAAAGTTATCCATAGGGAAAAAAAGTAAAAAGCAAAGCATCTTCATGGAACTTGTCTTGAAAACTTATTTTTTGTTGTTTTCCAAAGAATCAAACAAGAAAAGAGTGTTTAAGTGTTTAAGTAGTTTTTAATTATTTACATAAACCTGAAGTCAAAAATAAAAATTATTTACTTTTTAAAATGGAGTACACTGAACCAAAGTTTCCATGTGTCTGAGGTGAAAGGTTTTCCTCACATAGACTGAGAGCTTTCATGCGTAATTTTAAAAGTTTTAAATAATACTGTCAATATAAGAGCTGTCACAAGTCTCTCAAAATGAACCAAATACAAACCAAACGAAAAATTCTTTCACTTTGTTTAAGGAACAGGTGGTCCTGCAAATTTAGGATTTTCAGGCCCTTTAAACCCCCGCCCAACAGCATTTTATTGTGCCCCTTTCTAAATATGTTCCATGTTTCCTCGTCTTAGTGAGCAGAGTGACTACAGAGTGTTGTTCTGACCTGCAGTTAGCATGGATGCCCTAGTTGTCACTGCAGTTGTCTGTGTAAACAGTTAGGTACCCAGAGCCTAATGGTGATCACTTTCAACATACTGAGGGAGCTAACAAACTTCAGAAATCTATACCAATTCCTTCACTTATTGCAATAACAACCATAGATCATTCTTATGTAATCTAGATATAAAGCTAGGGCTTAGGAATTTAAATAATATGATGGAGGTAAACCAGTAAGTGGGAGGAGATGGAATTTGTCTGACTACAGAGCCCATGTTCTGTGCAACTGAGCTTGTAGCCTTTTAAAAACTCCCACTTTACTCAGAAAAAGTATTTATTATTAGAAATATGCACACATACATGCGTGAACATACACACACATACACATAATCATGGTGAAACATTTTAAAAAGTACAAGCACCTCTCTCTGACTCTTTCCACAACCAGTCACCAGTTCCCTGCTGTAAAGGGCCAGCACTGCTATTTATTCAAATCTCAAAGTCTTTCTATAGATATTCTCTTTAGCTTGCTTTAAAAAATGAAACCATCATGCTTAGCAAACTATTACAAGAACAGAAAACCAAACACCGCATGTTCTCACTCATAGGTGGGAACTGAACAATGAGATCACTTGGACTCAGGAAGGGGAACATCACACACCGGGGCCTATCATGGGGAGGGGGGAACGGGGGAGGGATGGCATTGGGAGTTATACCTGATGTAAATGATGAGTTGATGGGTGCTGACGAGTTGATGGGTGCAGCACACCAACATGGCACAAGTATACATATGTAACAAACCTGCACGTTATGCACATGTACCCTAGAACTCAAAGTATAATAACAATAAAAAAAGACATTTAAAAATCTAATCATCTATATGTTATTTTTTTCAGTTGACCAATGATGTTCTTTGTAGCAAGTTTTCCCTCTGCAAAGGATTTGACTGGAATTGGTTATTTATTTGGCTGCTGTGTTTCTTGTACCCCATGGCTGTTTTCAGCCCTTGGCGTCCTCAGGTTTACAGCGGTGCATGGGGGCTTGAATCGATCAGATTTGTTATTATTTTGTCACTATTTTACAGTATTTTGAAGACTCTCATGTCTGTATTTCCTGAAACTGTAGTCACATGTGGACTTGTTGTCCTTAGTCATCTTAAGAGTGATTTGTTCTACTTTGTTGGGAGGGAAGGGATTCAGAACCCAGCAATAACCATTGTTCTCCCTGAATATGCTATTTTTGAGGCTAATAAATTCTTCCCTACAAAGTGCGTTAGCACTTTATATTCCTGTTTCATGCTAATCTCATTAAATTTCTGATGTCCTTGTCATTTGGACTGAGTCCTACTGACTATTACAGAAACTTTCTCAAAGATCTTTTATCGGTTTTCCATTTCCTATTGTATTTACTATATTCATTAAGCATGATTTAAAAAATATTCCAGGAACTCAAAATTCCATCTGCTCTAAGTATGATGTCCTAAATCACTCATTTTCTGCATTTGGCTTGACTGATATATTTGACCACTCTGTTTTTCAGAGACCTTTCACTTCCCCATGTACCTCAAAGTGACTTCGGGAGTAATTTGTTTCACACTGACCTGGGCTGAAAACTATACAACCTTCATCTATTACAACACAGCTTCTTAATGTCAGTTAGCTGCCATTTACTGTGTGCTGGGCCTTGTATCAAAAGCTTCACCTTCAGTACCTCGTTGAACCCTCACACATCTTAACAATGTAAATGTTAGTGCTGGAAGTTTGGAAATAAGAACCTTGGGTCACAGATTAGACCCAGCTATGATTCCAAAATGCAAGCTCTTAACTACTATTAATTAGTGTCTCTTACTTTTTAAGACGTTATTTTATGCTTCCAAATTTGTTTGGTGGCACTTTCTTGACCTAATTAATCATAATACAATTTTGCCAGGAAAAAAACAGAAGACTGAAATAAGAAGCCATACCCTTGACTAAGGATGATTCCAGACCTGCTCTAGAATATATTTGCTCAAAATCTTGAAATGGGATTGGTATTCATTTGTCCTTTCAGATTTCCCTGCTCCCATCTCCACCTTTCTCTGTCCTGGAAGGCTGAGCCAAATGTTCAGCATCTGTAGATTATAGGGCGTATGGATTATTACTGGACTTGGGCAGAGGGAGCATGTCAGGAGGAAACCATTGAGACAATCAGCATATAGAATATTACCCATCTGAGAGGACCTCCTCAGGTCACCTCTGAGTCAGTTACCAATGCTATTCAGACCACCATCTTTACAGACCAGTTTTGCCTGGTTTTGCACTTCAAACAAATGAAATTACTCAGCATGAATGTTTTTTGTGATGTAAAATCTATTTATGTTCTTGTTTATGATAATAATTAGTTTTATTTTGTTGCTGTGTCAAATACACTTTTATAAACATGTCTTGCTATATTTATTCATTCTGGTGTTTATAGACGTGAATTGTTTTCATTTTTGGCAATTATGAATTATACTAGTATGGACATTGTTTTGCATATAATTTGTTGGGGATAAGCACTCATTGGCAGGAATGAAAGGGCTAGGTCATAGTGTGAATGTATGGTTCGCTCTAGTAGATACTACAAAATGATTTGCCAATGTGGACAGCCAATTTACACTCCCACTCAGCAATGTATGAGAGTGTTTTTCTCTGTGTGTGTGTGTGTGTGTGTGTGTGTGTGTGTGTGTGCTTTGTAGCGATGAGGATCTTACTATGTTTTCCAGGCTGGTCTTGAACTTCTGGCGTCAAGCAATCTTCCCACCTTGGCCTCCCAAAGTTCTGAGATTACAGGCATGAACCACCACACCCAGCCTCTATGAGAGTTTTAATTGCTCCATGTCCATGTTACACTTGCTGTTGTCTCTCATTTTTGTTTTAGATAGTTGAGAATGATTGCAGTAATATTTCATTCTCATTTTAATGTTTAATTTTCTGATAATTAGTTTTCTCCATTTTTCTGGTTGATTTTATGAGTTCTCTATGTATTATGGAAGTAAAACCTCTCTTCAGTATGCATCGAAGCTATTTCCTCCCAGTCTGCTTTATGTATTCACAAACTTAAGGATTGTTGTTAATTTGTTGAGTTCTTTATTTTAATAAGACCAACCTTTTATCTGGTGGTTAATGCGTTCTGTGTCTTCTTTAAGAAGTCTTTGCCTATTGCAAGATAAATAAGGTATCCTTCTTCTGTTTATTCTAGAGACATGGTAGTTGTATCTTTTACATTAGGTGTATTTTGTATTTCTATATTGCCATCAGTCCTTGGAAGGAGCTCCCACAGGCTTACGTTAGTGTAGGAGAATTTGTCTTCCTATCACAATAAATTGGCATAGGATGAATTCTTTTGTCTCCATATCCCTGAGGATATTCCCCTACTATGCAGCTAGAAAGAGAGAATTCCTCTAAGTAAATGAAGAGAAACTGTATAATTTTATTAGTTCAAATTCCCTTGTGTAGTAAGAAGTATACAGGGAAAAGTCTATGATCAATGACTTTCATGCATCCATTAAGATGATTTCCTCCAATTGTGCTAGCCAACTAGGGATTAGGAAAGAATGTCACAAAATTTCTAAATCACAGATAGAGTAGACTTTGATTGTCCCCTATGGTTTATTTTTACATATGTTTGTTATGAATTTTAGGATAGGAGAAAGACATTTTCAAATATATACATTTCATACTGATCATTAGATTATTTTTTCTTATCCTTATTTGCAATTTTGGATGCTAACAAATGTTGCAAAAGCAAGTTAGGAGATACTGTTAATTTTTCAAAGAATTGGCTACAATAAATACAACAATTAAACATTCTGCAAGGAATGTAGACAGGCAATTTCCAAAAACACAGTGACGTGTTCAAACAGTTTTTCAAACATTTCTGGTTAGATATTTAGTTTAGGAACCTTTGGAATGTGGAAAGCTAAAAGCATGAACTAAATTATAAAAGTAATAATGAAGATTTGCATGTTCTTTTTATTCTTTTCAGGGTCCATGTTTATCAGTATAAAACTATGCTCTTTTTTTCAAATTTTGACTCATTAGAACATCAGCAAAGTTAAATGAAGTTGAAAGGCTCGATAAAACAGAAGCAAGTAAATAAATGTTACACAGAGGAACTCTGCACATTCGTAAAAAATGAACACTTGGGAGGCGGAGCAAGATGGCCGAATAGGAACAGCTCCAGTCTCCTACTCCCAGCGCGAGCGACACGGAAGACCTGTGATTTCTGCATTTTCAACTGAGGTACTGGGTTCATCTCACTAGGGAGTGCCGGACAATCCGTGCTGGTCAGCTACTGCAGCCCGACCAGCTACAGCTGAAGCAGGGCGAGGCATCCCCTCACCTGGGAAGCACAAGGGGGAAGGGAATCCCTTTTCCTAGCCAGGGGAACTGAGACACACAACACCTGGAAAATCGGGTAACTCCCACCCCAATACTGCGCTTTAAGCAAACAGGCACACCAGGAGATCATATCCCACAACTGGCCGGGAAGGTCCCACGCCCACGGAGCCTCCCTCATTGCTAGCAGAGCAGTTTGCGATCTCCCAGCAAGGCAGCAGCCAGGCTGGGGGAGGGGCGCCCGCCATTGCTGAGGCTTAAGTAAGTAAACAAAGCTGCTGGGAAGCTCCAACTGGGTGGAGCTAACAGCAGCTCAAGGAAACCTGCCTGTCTCTGTAGACTCCACCTCTGGGGACAGGGCACAGTAAACAAAAGCAGCAGAAACCTCTGCAGATGCAAACGACTCTGTCTGACAGCTTTGAAGACAGCACTGGATCTCCCAACATGGAGGTTGAGATCTGAGAAGGGACAGACTGCCTGCTCAAGTGGGTCCCTGACCCCTGAGTAGCCTAACTGGGAGACATCCCCCACTAGGGGCAGTCTGACACCCCACACCTCACAGGGTGGAGTACACCCCTGAGAGGAAGCCTCCAAAGCAAGAATAAGACAGGTACACTCGTGATTCAGCAATATTCTATCTTCTGCAGCCTCTGCTGCTGACACCCAGGCAAACAGGGTCTGGAGTGGACCTCAAGCAATCTCCAACAGACTTACAGCTGAGGGTCCTGACTGTTAGAAGGAAAACTATCAAACAGGAAGGACACCTGCACCAAAACCCCATCAGTACGTCACCATCATCAAAGACCAGAGGCAGATAAAACCACAAAGATGGGGAAAAAGCAGGGCAGAAAAGCTGGAAATTCAAAAAATAAGAGCGCATCTCCCCCGGCAAAGGAGCACAGCTCATCGCCAGCAATGGATCAAAGCTTGACGGAGAATGACTTTGACGAGATGAGAGAAGAAGGCTTCAGTCCATCAAACTTCTCAGAGCTAAAGGAGGAATTACGTACCCAGCGCAAAGAAACTAAAAATCTTGAAAAGAAAGTGGAAGAATTGATGGCTAGAGTAATTAATGCAGAGAAGGTCATAAACAAAATGAAAGAGATGAAAACCATGACACGAGAAATACGTGAAAAATGCACAAGCTTCAGTAACTGACTTGATCAACTGGAAGAAAGAGTATCAGCGATTGAGGATCAAATGAATGAAATGAAGCGAGAAGACAAACCAAAAGAAAAAAGAAGAAAAAGAAATGAACAAAGCCTGCAAGAAGTATGGGATTATGTAAAAAGACCAAATCTACGTCTGATTGGGGTGCCTGAAAGTGAGGGGGAAAATGGAACCAAATTGGAAAACACTCTTCAGGATATCATCCAGGAGAACTTCCCCAACCTAGAAGGGCAGGCCAACATTCAAATCCAGGAAATACAGAGAACACCACAAAGATACTCCTCGAGAAGAGCAAGTCCAAGACACATAATTGCCAGATTCACCAAAGTTGAAATGAAGGAAAAAATCTTAAGGGCAGCCAGAGAGAAAGGTCGGGTTACCCACAAAGGGAAGCCCATCAGACTAACAGCAGATCTCTTGGCAGAAACTCTACAAGCCAGAAGAGAGTGGGGGCCAATATTCAACATTCTTATAGAAAAGAATTTTAAACCCAGAATTTCATATCCAGCCAAACTATGTTTCATAAGTGAAGGAGAAATAAAATCCTTTACAGATAAGCAAATGCTTAGAGATTTTGTCACCACTAGGTCTGCCTTACAAGAGACCCTGAAGGAAGCACTAAACATGGAAAGGAACAACCAGTACCAGCCATTGCAAAAACTTGCCAAAATGTAAAGACCATTTAGGCTAGGAAGAAACTGCATCAACTAACGAGCAAAATAACCAGTTAATATCATAATGGCAGGATCAAGTTCACACCTAACAATATTAACCTTAAATGTAAATGGACTAAATGCTCCAATTAAAAGACACAGACTGGCAAACTGGATAAAGAGTCAAGGCCCATCAGTCTGCTGTATTCAGTAGACCCATCTCACATGCAGAGACATACATAGGCTCAAAATAAAGGGATGGAGGAAGATTTACCAAGCAAATGGAGAACAAAAAAAAGCAGGGGTTGCAATACTAGTCTCTGATAAAACAGACTTTAAACCATCAAAGATCAAAAGAGACAAAGAAGGCCATTACATAATGGTAAAGGGATCAATTCAACAGGAAGAGCTAACTATTCCAAATGTATATGCACCCAATACAGGAGCACCCAGATTCATAAAGCAAGTCCTTAGAGACTTACAAAGAGACTTAGACTCCCATACAATAATAATGGGAGACTTCAACACTCCACTGTCAACATTAGACAGATCAACAAGACAGAAAGTTAACAAGGATATCCAGGAATTGAACTAATCTCTGGAGCAAGCAGACCTAATAGACATGTATAGAACTCTCCACCCCAAATCAACAGAATATACATTCTTCTCAGCACCACATCGCACTTATTCCAAAATTGACCACATAATTAGAAGTAAAGCACTTCTCAGTAAATGTACAAGAACAGAAATTGTAACAATCTGTCTCTCAGACCACAGTGCAATCAAACTAGAACTCAGGACTAAGAAACTCAATCAAAACCGCTCAACTACATGGAAACTGAACAACCTGCTCCTGAATGACTACAGGGTACATAATGAAATGAAGGCAGAAATAAAGATGTTCTTTGAAACCAATGAGAACAAAGAGAAAACATACCAGAATCTCTGGGACGCATTTAAAGCAGTGTGTAGAGGGAAATTTATCGCACTAAATGCCCACAAGACAAAGCAGGAACGATCTAAAATTGACACTCTAACATCACAATTAAAAGAACTAGAGAAGCAAGAGCAAACACATTCAAAAGCTAGCAGAAGGCAAGAAATAACTAAGATCAGAGCAGAACTGAAGGAGATAGAGACACAAAAAACCCTCCAAAAAATCAATGAATCCAGGAGTTGGTTTTTTGAAAAAATCAACAAAATTGACAGACCGCTAGCAAGACTAATAAAGAAGAAAAGAGAGAAGAATCAAATAGATGCAATAAAAAATGATAAAGGGATATAACCACCGACCCCACAGAAATACAAACTACCATAAGAGAATACTATAAACACCTCTACGCAAATAAACTAGAAAATCTAGAAAAATGGATAATTTCCTGGACACTTACACTCTCCCAAGACTAAACAAGGAAGAAGTTGAATCCCTGAATAGACCAATAGCAGGCTCTGAAATTGAGGCCATAATTAATGGCCTACCAACGAAAAAAAGTCCAGGACCAGATGGATTCACAGCTGAATTCTACCAGAGGTACAAGGAGGAGCTTGTACCATTCCTTCTGAAACTATTCCAATCAATAGAAAAAGAGGGAATCCTCCCTAACTCATTTTATGAGGCCAACATCATCCTGATACCAAAGCCTGGCAGAGACACAACAAAAAAAGAGTATTTTAGACCAATATCCCTGATGAACATCGATGCAAAAATCCTCAATAAAATACTGGCAAACCGGATTCAACAGCACATCAAAAAGCTTATCCACCATGATCAAGTGGGCTTCATCCCTGGGATGCAAGGCTGGTTCAACATTCGCAAATCAATAAACATAATCCAGCATATAAACAGAACCAAAGACAAGAACCACATGATTATCTCAATAGATGCAGAAAAGGCTTTTGACAAAATTCAACAGCCCTTCATGCTAAAAACGCTCAATAAATTCGGTATTGATGGAACGTACCTCAAAATAATAAGAGCTATTTATGACAAACCCACAGCCAATATCATACTGAATGGGCAAAAGCTGGAAAAATTCCCTTTGAAAACTGGCACAAGACAGGGATGCCCTCTCTCACCACTCCTATTCAACATAGTGTTGGAAGTTCTGGCTAGGGCAATCAGGCAAGAGAAAGAAATCAAGGGGATAGAGTTAGGAAAAGAAGAAGTCAAATTGTCCCTCTTTGCAGATGACATGATTGTATATTTAGAAAATACCATTGTCTCAGCCCAAAATCTCCTTAAGCTGATCAGCAACTTCAGCAAAGTCTCAGGATACAAAATTAATGTGCAAAAATCACAAGCATTATTATACACCAGTAACAGACAAACAGAGAGCCAAATCATGAATGAACTTCCATTCACAACTGCTTCGAAGAGAATAAAATACCTAGGAATCCAACTTACAAGGGATGTAAAGGACCTCTTCAAGGAGAACTACAAACCACTGCTCAGTGAAATAAAAGAGGACACAAACAAATGGAAGAACATACCATGCTCATGGATAGGAAGAATCAATATTGTGAAAATGGCCATACTGCCCAAGGTAGTTTATAGATTCAATGCCATCCCTATCAAGCTACCAACGAGTTTCTTCATAGAATTGGAAAATACTGCTTTAAAGTTCATATGGAACCAAAAAATAGCCCGCATCTCCAAGATAATCCTAAGTCAAAAGAACAAAGCTGGAGGCATCACGCTACCTGACTTCAAACTATACTACAAGGCTACAGTAACCAAAACAGCATGGTCCTGATACCAAAACAGAGATATAGACCAATGGAACAGAACAGATTCCTCAGAAACAATACCACACATCGACAGCCATCTGATCTTTGACAAACCTGAGAGAAAGAAGAAATGGGGAAAGGATTCCCTATTTAATAAATGGTGCTGGGAAAATTGGCTAGCCATAAGCAGAAAGCTGAAACTGGATCCTTTCCTTACTCCTTATATGAAAATTAATTCAAGATGGATTAGAGACTTAAATATTAGACCTAATACCATAAAAACCCTAGAGGAAAACCTAGGTAGTACCATTCAGGACATAGGCATGGGCAAAGACTTCATGTCTAAAACACCAAAAGCAATGGCAGCAAAAGCCAAAATTGACAAATGGGATCTCATTAAACTAAAGAGCTTCTACACAACAAAAGAAACTACCATCAGAGTGAACAGGCAACCTACAGAATGGGAGAAAATTTTTGCAATCTACCCATCTGACAAAGGGCTAATATCCAGAACCTACAAAGAACTCAAACAAATTTACAAGAAAAAAACAAACAACAACCCCATTAAAAAGTGGGCAAAGGATATGAACAGACAGTTCTCAAAAGAAGACATTCATACAGCCAACAGACACATGAAAAAATGCTCATCATCACTGACCATCAGAGAAATGCAAATCAAAACCACAATGAGATACCATCTCACACCAGTTAGAATGGTGATCATTCAAAAGTCAGGAAACAACAGGTGCTGGAGAGGATGTGGAGAAATAGGAAGACTTTTACACTGTTGGTGGGATTGTAAACTAGTTCAACCATTATGGAAAACAGTATGGCGATTCCTCAAGGATCTAGAACTAGATGTACCATATGACCCAGCCATCCCATTACTGGTTATATACCCAAAGAATTATAAATCATGCTGCTATAAAGACACATGCACACGTATGTTTATTGCAGCACTATTCACAATAGCAAAGACTTGGAATCAACCCAAATGTCCATCAGTGACAGACTGGATTAAGAAAATGTGGCACATATACACCATGGAATACTATGCAGCCATAAAAAATGATGAGTTTGTGTCCTTTGTAGGGACATGGATGCAGCTGGAAACCATCATTCCTAGCAAACTATCACAAGAACAGAAAACCAAACACCGCATGTTCTCACTCATAGGTGGGAAGTGAACAATGAGATCACTTGGACTCGGGAAAGGGAACATCACACATCGGGGCCTATCATGGGGAGGGGGAAGGGGGCAGGGATTGCATTGGGAGTTATACCAGATGTAAATGACGAGTTGATGGGTGCTGATGAGTTGATGGGTGCAGCACAGCAACCTGGCACAAGTATACATATGTAACAAACCTGCACGTTATGCACATGTACCCTAGAACTTAAAGTATAATAAAAAAAATAAAAAAAAAATGAACACTTAAATCACTGAATTTCTCTTCTTTCTGACTCATCAAAGAATTTACGGTAAAGACACATTATGTAAAAATATTTTTAAAAAGACACATCACATCAGCATTTTTTACCCTAGCTCTTTTACTTACTGTTAAAGAGGCCCATGTGGTCTACCCTAGTTAATGTGTTAATTGCATGTGTCCATTGTGCTTCACAGATGAGAAACGTGTTTGGCAGAAACTACTCTTATTTTTAAGTAAGTAAAACAGGGACAAGAAGATTGTGTAGAAAAAGTTGCAATTAAAAAGCCAGGTTGAATGATGGATGGTAATTAACAACAATATATAACACTCTATGGTGAGCTCTAGGAAGGTTCTTGGAAGTTCCTGTTTCCTCACTATTGCTCATCATGGTAGGCATTTGATCTGAATGACTAAAAATAAAGAGGGGCTAAAAACTTTCAGTGCCACTTTGAAATAAGGCTGGATAACAAGGGGAGAAAGGCCTACTGAAAGAAAGGACTTTTTTTTTTTTTTTTTTTTTTTTTTTTTTTCTGAGACAGGGTTCGCTCTTGTTGCCTAAGCTGGAGTGCAAAGGCATGATCTCAGCTCACTACAGCCTCCACCTTCTGGGTTCAAACGATTCTCCTGCCTCAGCCTCCCCAAGTAGCTGGGATTACAAGTGCGCACCACCACGCCCAACTAATTTTTGTATTTTTTTGGTAGAGATGCAGTTTTGACATGTTGGCCAGGCTGGTCTTAAACTCCTCAGGTGATCCACCCACCTCGGCTCCCCAAAGTGCTGGGATTACAGGCGTGAGCCACTGCGCCTGACTAGACTTTTCTAAAAAAAAAAAAGTTATAGTTAGTATTACTTTACTACATTTATTATCTGTTTAGCCTACTGCAAAGTCAGCCCTGTTGTATGAGAATAGGACCATTGTCTGCTTCTGCACTGTTGAATTTTCAACACTTTGAAAGTCCCTTTCATATATTAGTATGAAAGCCCATGAATGTCAAAGGATAAAAAAACTAAGGATTCTAGTTACTACCTTAAGATGTTCTATAAGGTTGGAATTACTCATTATTGAATAGATAATTGAAATAAATGAGTATGCATGAAATTGAACTATTCATGTCAAACCAATTTATTATCTTTAATTAAAAATGACATGAAGCTATACACTGTGAATACAATCATCAGGATAGATTGCCTTTGCTAAATTCATCCACCCTACAGTGCACTTTTAACTGCCAATGAGATTAAGAGTTTCTGCAAAATGCTAGATGAAAGCTACCAATTGGAAATGATTAATTAACATATAAAATTTGTAGCTTAATGTCAGACATGTAGCAAGCATTCCCTAAATATTATTTCCTTTATTCTTACCCTCCTAAATTGTATTTTGTTTAAAGTAAATTGGAAGCAGAGTAGCTCATTTTTGAAGTTGAAGACATTTCAAAAGTAAAGAGGAATTGTGCCTGTATATGCAAACATAGAACACACAACTTATGAAATCTATAATTATACAATGGGAAGCATGCAGATTTAGGAAACCTTCATTTGAATATGCATCACATATTTATTACTGGATTATCCTCGGATAGTTGCTTTTTGCTTAATCATTGTTTCTCCACATGCAAAATATTGGTAGTATTACCAACATTATAGTGAAGCCAGCTTTTTCTGAGTCCCAATTTGACTCATTCTTGTTAGGTTAGCCAGGGTATCAAGTGTTTTAACAGGAACCCATCGAAAAGTGACAAAAAATGAAGTAGACAAACCGTAAGTGAATGTACAAAAGGAAAACAAAAGGGAGAGTCTAAAGACAACATTCAGGTAAGAACGTATAGCGTTAAGCCACAGAGTAATGTCTGACTTGAAATAGAAATATTTCACGTTTCTAGAAAAGTGCGATGCCTCACATTCTATATTAGAATTATCCAATTTAAGTGATATATTTTGATCAACCAAAATAGCAGTCACCCCCTCTCTAGAAATGTGGCTCATTTGGCAAATATTTCCATGGCTGTTCCTGAAAGTGATGCAGCCCTCGGGGTAAAAAAGACATCATTCTTTAGGACTGTAATGTTCTGAGTGAAATGATGGATGACACACGTGCTCTGTGTAGAGTGGTCCTGGGTATTTTAGATAGTAACTCTGCCAAGGGCATCATCTTTCTTAGGAAAGAGATGACATATGCACTGTGTTTTCACATCTAGAGGAAATGTGGCTGCAAAATCCTTCAAAACAAATGTACTCTTGAGATCTAGCAGTTCTACTAAAATGTGTGCAAAGGATTATGGTAACATAAATTAATAAAACAAGATATATGGTATGATTTCAATTTTTAAATTGTTCTTTAAGCCATAGTTTATGCTTCTATAAAACTTTCTCTACAAAAATAAATTTAAATATGACCAATATTGATGTTCTAGCTTGCAGATTTGAAAAACTGGTCTTTTTGACATTGTTCTTTACCAAACAAAGACAATGTATCATTGTATGTAATATTCTACCATTTAAGGTGGCACAAATGAATAGAAATGACTAATCGTGTCTACACCAAATACTGCCTTTACTTGGTGAACTACCCTGAGAAATTACAGCAATTGTTATATTTTTAAGCTATGTTGTGTTCATGACTAACATAAATACTAAACTGAATGCTAAATACCAAAAATAGACACATAAGGCCTGTTTCTACTTACTAAGGAGTTAATAACATCATTAGAAGAACCCAATGCAGCAAATCTAAGGCCTCAGTCAAAGCACTCCCTTATTCGATATATCTGTGGAATAATGTTATAATTCAGTGCTGAACAGGATCAGAGGAAGGAATAATTGTTTGGATTCAGTGATAGGGGAAGAGAAGATCAGGTAAAAGAGATTGGATTCAGGTAGAGGAGTAGGAGTGCAAATAGGTTTGGAGAAGCTAAAGAAGACACAGAGGAAGAAATACACCTCAGGTATGAAAAGGACAGTATGTAGATTAATTGATAATCAGGGTTTTGGTAGGAAAGCGAGGAGTACTGGGTTTGGAACAGATGATTGAGTTAAAATGTATAGAGAAAAATGTTAAAACTTGGTGTAGTAGTTTGTTTTTTTAGTCTCTAAAAATTAGCAAACAAGGGGATGGCACGGCAAATTAATGTTTGCTTCCTTGAGAAATATATCCAGGGACGATGGTGAATGAACTGAAGCAAGGGGTGACGAAAATAAGGCAACCCCCTGGAAGATTGTAGCACCCAGACATGCTGGACTCAGACCTGCTTCAGGGAAAATTGCTGCCCTGCTTTGAGGGGTGTCGTTGGTTGGCAGGAGCCAGATGCTACCTCTGCCCAGCACTCACCTCAGCTCACCCAACAATTTCTGTCCAGGATGCATCCAATAGCTAATGCCTGGAAGCTAGATCTCACATTCATTTCATTTGTTTTAATTACAAAATATATAATTCATCATTAAGTCTTATTAGTTTGATCTTCCACATATACCCTGAACCTTTCTGATTTTCCCATTTCCAAATCCTAGACCAAGTCACACTTTTACTTAGACTAACACTATTTAGAATGAACCAAATTAAATTGCTAATGCTTGAATTTTTTTCACCTACAGGAAAAGCAATATCAAATGGTTCACACTACTAATACTCTATTAACTAGCCTTGACACTTCCAAATATTGCCTATGTCAGGTAAGATTAAGTTCAGATGTGCAATGCAGAAAACTCATGCCTTCAATATTAAAAGGCTCACTTTTCTCTTGCAAAATAAGCAGTTTTGAGGTAGGTTAGAAAAGGCACGTGTGATGTTTCTACAGTTATCAGGGACCCAGGCTCATGTGTCCTCTACTCAGCCATCTTCATTGTGAGGCTGCCATCCTCAAGGTCACTTTAATCCAAGATGGCTACAGAGCTTCTTCCATCATGTCACTATCTCAGGCTGCATAGAGAAGTGGTGGGTAAGACCTCGCCACCCAGCTGAAACAGCTGCCTCTCAGCAGACTTCTCAGAGGTTCCACACAATCTGGCTTACATCTCATTGGATGTAAGTAAATAGAGTCATGCTCCCACAAAGGAGTTTGGGAAATATAGGATCTTAGCTAAGTACACATAGGTAATTATAAAGAAGGGAGAAAGGGTACTATGTAGGCAAGCGCATGCCCCAAATCTCATTCTTTCTAGAGTAGTCAGAGTAATATTTTGTTCATTTTTTTAAGCTAAGCTCCATATTTTACTTGGATGTGTTAGTTTTTCCCTATTTGTGTTTTTTCAGCTCCCGGAGCCCTTCCAGAAAACTGTATTCAGTCACTGTATCTCCTTAGACTGCTCTGGGTTGTGCCAGTTTCTCAAATGTTCTTTGATTTTGATGACCTCGATAGTTTCTAGGAGTATTGGTCAGAGACATTCAGTAAAATGTCACTCAGCTTGTGTTTCTCTGATGTTTTTCTCAAAGTCAGGCTGGGGTTTTGTGTTTTGGGGAGAAGACGACAGAGGTAAGTGCAATTCCAACATGTCATGTGTGTCAAGGGCGGTGCTGTCATGTGACTCATCACTGATGATGCTCCCCTTGATCATCTGACTGAGGTAGTGTTCCTCAGGTGCCTCCATGTCAACTTACTTCCTCTCACTTCTTTACTATACTCTTTGTAAACAAGTTGCTAAGGGTTGTCCCTTTAGTGGTCTAGTTTCTTGAAGAAGGAATATGTAGATAATTTGGTATTCTCCTTGGGAGATTTTTCTCTTCTCCTCCATTTACTTATTTATTTAGTCATTTAATTATATTGGTAAGAACTCATTATCATTTATTTTATACTTTGGGTGATTTGCCAATATGATTTTATTTATTTTCACTTCAATGTTTCCAGCTTGCCATCGAGAGCTCTTTCACTTGGCTCCTGTATCTCTTTCAATCAACCCTATCATTTTATTTTTTAGTTCTTCCTTACTTTTTGGATCTGCAAGACGTTCTAGTCTCATCTTGTATAATCTCTTTCCCAGCCCTTGAATGAGCCATTTCTCCAAAGAGTTCTCGTTCCTATACTTGGAGAACGGTATCAGAAATCAAGATAAGGGCACTGGATGTGCTTCTGGGATGTTATTATTTCTAGACATTTTTAGTGCATAGAACTATGAAACACATGTATGAATGGATACTAATTGTATCTATTCACACCTCTGTAGCATACACACACACACACACACACACACACACACACATATGTATGTATGCATGGATATCCATCAGTATTTATATTAAGCTAAATGGTTCATACTGATGTCACTGACTTTAATCCAGTAGCTGTGATTTATTCTAGCATTCCCCATTGCTTATCTCTACAAAATGATTTTCTAAATATATAATTCAAAAAAGTCCTCCTTTCTACTTATAACCTACAAACCTTCCGACCTTAGGATAAAATACACACAACTTTGAACAGCAAGGTCTTAAGATATACCAGATGAGGTAAATTCCTTATTTTCCTAGCAATTAGAGATAATCTATAGGACTAAAAAAAATTTGTAGCTACTTTTTTCCTCACAAATATGATGAGACAAGAATCATAAAGCAAACAACATATTAATTTGAACTGTTAATTTCACAATCAATTTTTGTTAATTAATATTTAATCAATTAAATGACAACAGTTAATCAATTGTTATGTATGCCATATTGTATTAAAGTAAAAATAAAATTATAAATTATATTACATTTAGAATAACATTTCTCAGACTTTTGGCTACTGTGGATCAGTTAATCATGTTTATACCACAGATGAAAAAACAAATTTAAGAAAAACTAAAGTTGCAATAATAAGCATTTTGTATACACGTGTATGTTTGCACACTCATATCAGAAAGTTATACTCTCTGCAATTCTTCACAAATGAATCTATGTAAAACTCAAAAAGAAAAAGCTTGAGCAATAAGCAAGGTTTAATATACCATTAGTTTTTCTAATTAATCTTTAAGGCAGACATTTCTAATTCAAAATCATACTCCTAGGAAAAAGAAGGGGTGTTGGAAGCTTTGTAAAACAGTACTGGAAACAACTTGCCTTTGACAACTTCAGAAACTTTGAAGACATTTTTCATGGTACATGAGTAATAAATATACTGAAAGTCTAAATTTTTGGCTTTGAAGAAAGCAAGGAAATAATCTTCTATCATCTCTTTGGTTGCATTCATGTCTGGAATAAATTTCACCATGCTTTGCTGTTGAATTTAGACATGGTTTTCAAAGACTTAACAATTGGGTAAAATTCAATTATTCAATTGTCAAGTTTCTTTTTCCACAGTTTGCTTTCTTAAGAAACTGTAATAACTTTTTCTGAACATTTAAAAAAAAAAAAAAAAAAAAAAAAACTTCATCAGTGAAGTGAGAGTGTCAGGAATTTCAGTGAACCAAATAAGCTAAGATATGCCTATCTGAAGAATTTTTAAAATCCTCTCATTTTCATAAATGTAGTGTGTGTCTGTCCCTTGGACAGAGAACAAATCTGTTTAAGTCTGGCTTGGTCCTGCTGCCCATTCACGACTGACAATCCAGCAGTCATGTCGAGAATTGACCGAAGCCATACTTGCCCTGGGTCTTTTGACCCTGAAGTCTGCTATCCATCACCAAGGATTTTCTGTGGATATAACAGACAATTCTGCTGGCTGGCATTAAGGCACTTTCTTGCTGTATCTGGAAATGCAGTCTAATTCTGAAATATAATTTCAGTCTCTGCCATGACTCAAAAAGAATGTTCAGTAAATATGAGAAACTTTCTCACTTAGTGAAAACCACCAAGAAAGCACTCTCCGTTAAATGACTACCACATGTACGCTAAGAGATGCTTCATGTTCTCGCCAGGTGCAGTGGCTTATGCCTGTAATCCCAGCACTTTGGGAGGCCGAGGCAGGCGGATCATGAGGTCAGGAGATGGAGACCATCCTGGCTAATATGATGAAAGCCCGTCTCTACTGAAAATACAAAAAAATTTAGTGGGGCATGGTAGCGGATGCCTGTAATCCCAGCTACTCGGGAGGCTGAGGCAGGGGATGCCTCCTGTTCTCTTATGACTTCACTTATGTAAGAATAATTATTCTTCCACTTTTGTGCAACTTCCACATCATTATAATGATAACTAATTCTGCCAACATCCATTCTGTTTCTTCCTAAATCATAAGATTTTTAAAAATTAACTTTGGTACAAGTTGTTAATTTTCTCAGTAAGAGTTTTTGTTTCTTTCTTTTTGAGAGAAAGGGTCTCACTTGTCTCACCCTGTCACCCAGGCTGGAGTGCAGTGGCATGATCATAGCTCACGGTAACCTCAAACTCCTGGGGCTCAAGCAATTCTTCCTCCTCAGCCTCCTTGGCCTCCCAAAGTGCTGAGATTGCAGGTGTGGGTCACTGTGCCTGGCTAGTAATAAAGTAACTTGAGTAAGTTTTTGCTATTACTGGTATTCCTTTAAATGATATTTCCTTAGTTTAGGTTTTCTGTAAGCCTTCTGGGTAAAAATTAATGTATTAGAAAACCTAAATTCAGATTTTAGATAACCAAAATTTTCAGAAAATGAGAATGATACATTTATTAGATTTATGCCATTTTCTAATAAAATTTGTAAAAGATAATATGCAGGAAACTAAGGATTTTCAGTATTAGAACAATAATTTTTAGATAATTATTTTTGTTCTTTCTAGTCAAAGTCTGCTTTTTCAGAATGTTTGTGCAATCAGAACATTTCAATATTTTCTTCTCACTCATATTCCAAATCACATTTCTTGATTTATGTTCACCATTTCCATTTCTATTATTATCAGTTGTTTATTTTTATACTTTATATGTTAGTTTTATCTTTATTAGGAATTACTATTCTTTGCTTTAATTAATCCTTTTAAGTCAGTGATGCATGTTGATGAATTGCTGGCACAATGAATGATATTTTAATAAGAGGAATACAACAAAAATAAGCAATAATGTATGAATGTGGAAATAGGTTGTCCAAGAGGAATGGTACCTAACTAACTTAAGTTAGATATGAACCAATTCAGTTATTAGCCATGCTTGTTTTCCTATTAGGTACAAAATTAAGGATGCAACAAAAATGTCATTAATACAAATAAATAGTGCTGAATGCAAAAATTCATGATTAAAACATATCAACCTTTTGCATTAGGATCGGCTTTACTGAACCTTCTTTTTTGCTTGAAATGACCTAAGGTACTGACACACATCAGAAAATCTCTAGGTAAAACTATCCATGGGAAATACATGCAAATTGAGGAATGTTTGTAGACCAACTTGCCTCTGCCATTTCTTCTGAAACTGCCAAAGGATTTAAGAACCATTTGATAGACAACTGGAAACTATGAAGAAAGTATAATCTAAGAAGATTTATTGAGAAAAGCTAACCTAATCTGTGTTTGTTTTCTGATTGGAAAGACATGAACTGTGTTGTGTGCATGTGTGTGTGTGTGTGTGTTATTACAGTCAACTATGTTTACAAAATTTCTTCACTAACTGAAAAGATGCATCTGTATATAGTCAGCCATCTATTCATTGGTTTCATATCAATAAATTCAACCAAACACTAATCAAAAATATTTAAAAATTTTTTAAACCACAAATTAAAATACAGTATGATAACAATTGACATGACATTGATATATTAAGTATTATAAATAACCTAAACATGATTTAAACTATAGGAGACAATGTGTATAGATTATATGCAAATAGTGAGCCATTTTATATAAGGGACTTCAGCATCCATGGATTTTAGTATCGCTGGGTCTTGGATCCAATCCTCACTAGATGCCAAGGGGTGACTCCATTAGTTATTGCCATTATATTTATTAAAGGATAGTCTGCACTCTATCCTCCATTCCTAAAGATAGAGTTGCTAAAATTATATTATTTGAACACCATTATGATTCAACAGACTATTTTATTTGTATTATTATACATAATTATATGAAATAGAGAATTAAACATCTTAGCTATATTTTAATTCTCTTTTACTTAGACTTCTATGTGAATCCATCCATATAGAGGCAAAACAGGGGTGATTTTAGTGGTGATAATGACCTAGTCCTTGTAACTTTCAAACAGCATATCAGCATTACTTATTCTGGTTTGTGATACAGTTTTGGTTGAAATATATTTCAGAATGTTGAAAAATGTGCAGTAATGAATGATACATTTTAAATTTAAGCTCCAGGCATCCTACATCAAAGGCAAAATTTCTTTCAATAGCATATAAAATGTTTATGATCCCTGAGCAAATGAAATCAGTTAAGAGATTATGTATGCAAAATAGTTAGCATGCCAGAAAAAGATGAAAGAAAAATACAACATAGCATAAAAATCCCACATTATAAAAAGCATGAGGCCTAGCCTCAATCATTCCTTCCATTATGCAAGAGCTTGAGGGTTTGCCTTTGTGTGACAAAAGCAAGTGGGCAACTGTCACAGTGACCAAACCACATTTCCCCACCTCTACTTTCACCTCACAGGAGTTCTGGGAGCCCTTTAAACATGGAATGTCTGCTTAGAGGCTTAGATTTTGAAACATAAAATGGATAAGAGGATCCAACTGCTCCCTAAAGTGAGGCTTCTCAAAAGCAAAAATAGAAGTTGGCCTGAGACGTTAGGTCAGAACATTTAAAGAGTTTACATAGAGAGCACTAAAAACAAACTCCTTTGAAACTTATTTGTTGTGTTCGGCTTAATGTCTTGAAGACACCTCAATTCAAGAAGTAACTCAAAAAGCAACTAATATAGTTGGGCACCTTGGAAAGGATCTCAAGGCAAGAAACACATAATAACGTTAATTGTAAAAAACATAAAGGCACGGGCATATTATGTATATTAACATTTTGAAAGAGTACCCATTTCAAATCTCGTTATTAGCAAGCAGTCTTAATAATATTGAAATGGGAAAGGTTCCCTTGTCCTCCTCACAGGGCGCGTGATGGGGTGTGGCTTGCTTCTTCAGTGCCCCACTACTCAAACCTCTAGGCGGTCATAAAGACAACAGGCTGTGGGGCTTAATCTCCACGGCAGTGTCTAGAAGTGAATGTTTACAGCTGAAGCCCCGGTGGGTGTGTGTTACAGGGTGCTCTTTTAGTTTTGGTTTTTTAATTTTGCCATGCTTAGTCAGCTTGTGTAGACCAACTCAATTAGACCCTCTACCCTGTCACAAGGACAGAGGGATTTCTGTATTTGGGGGTTCTTGCCTTGGGGTACTGAAAGAATCAGATCACACGCGGGCTTGGGGAATGGGTGCAAAGTTTTGTGGAGAAGAAGTAGCTCTCGCAGGTGGGAGAGCCAGAAGGGAGATGGTCTTAGCCTAGAGCTGGGCTGCTCAGCGGCCCGGCTCTCCTCCAATTGCCCCGGCCAAACTCAGCCTTGTTCCACTGATCAGTGGCCTGCGGGGGTGCCAGCATCTGTTGGTTTGCTCTTTCACTGGTGTGCTCCCCTCGATGTCCTCTTGATGTCCAGTCACTTGTCTTTTTCTGCTAATGTGTTCCTGTCGCTGTCCCGCAGCTCTGTCTGCCTGCTAGGGTCTCGGGTTTTTATAGGCCCAGGATGGGGGGCGTGGTGGGCCAGGGTGGTCATGGAAAATGCAACATTTGGGTGCGAAGGCAGAAGTGCCTGTATCCACCTAGGTCCCTGGGGTAGGGCCCTAGCCAGAGACCATGCCCTGGTTTACCCAGCACTTCCCTTACCCACTTCCATATCATTTAAAGGGATCACACTCTTCTGTTCCCAGTACTCACATCTCAATATTAATAAATTGAGCTAATTTAAAAGTAGTATTTGCCATTGCAAAAAAAAAAAAAAATCATATGAAACTGATTTCTTTGAAAAAAAAATACCACTACCTTAGGTGTTTAAACATTCTCAGTAAATCAATAGGATCATTGAGTTGGAAGATTTTCTGACTTTTATTTTACTGATTTAATTTCAAAACTCTACTACTCCTGTGAATGACGACTGGAAAATGTTAATGTGGACTTATTTATGTCAGGTTTATAGAAAGTAATGGACTTAGAAAGTGTTCTCAGCAGTGCAAAAAGGTATCAATGACCTTGAAGGAGTCATTTATAGATGAATACAAGTCTTAAAAGGAGGCTGTTTAGATGTCACATTTGAGAGATTTGGAAGGGAATGGTGAAGAAATGTGACTCTAATTAGTAAGACAATGTTATGACAAGAATGAATCACTTTAAAATGGATGGGAATATAAATTATGAATATGTCTCTTGGGGAAGATACAGTCCTTGGTGCATCATAAGTGAGTTCTGTTTAAATAGCTACAAGGTGGCTATTCAGTGAAATAAAACCGAGCTAAGGCAGAAGTAATTGATAATCAGTTCAGAATGAGTTTTTAAGAAGATTCATGAACTTTTTAGAAGAAAACCAAACTTTGATCCAATATTTTGCAATAGTTTAGAGAGAAGATAAGGAGGAAGGGCTCAGGCTTCAGACTACAAGTGACTAATAATAATGATGATAATTCTTAATATTATTATAAAGGTTTTAACTTTTTTAATACCTAAAAGATACATTTGGTCTAAGTGATTTATTTATATTATTTGCATAACTGTATGTTCATATGCAGTTGTGAGAAATAATAGAGCCCACACACTTTTTACCCAGTGTCACCCAGTGGTAACACCTTGGTTAGATAAAGTCAAATATTGCAGTAGGAGAATATTAATATAAACCATTGACTGTATTCCAATATTATTGGTTTTAAATGTAGTCATGTAAGTGTGTGTGTGTGTGCAATTAGTCCTTGGTGATTTTATCATGTGTGAATTTGTAGAGTCACCACTGCAGTAAAGCTAAAGGACAAACCTCCCTTGTGTGACCCTTTATAAGTTGCAACCTCCCTCTTCACCCATCACTACATTGCCCTAAAAGACAGGAGTTAATGCTAAATTAATACAGAGGGTTTATTTAGGCCAAGGTTTGGGACTGCAGCCTGGGACTACAATCCAGGGCACAGTTCTAGGTTGCCATGGAGAGTGTTCCAGAGAACAAAGGAGAGGCTCAAGGTTTTAACGAAAAAAATGATGAATCAGGAGAGGGGGCAATTATGTAAATTGCTCATCAGGAATTGTCACTGGCTTGCAAAATAACATTGATTAGTGATTGGCTATACATTGTTGAGATATTGAGTGTATGGCATTTATGGCTACTTGGCATGAGTTAGTCTAGAGCATAGCAAGCGGCTTCAAGAGGTAATTATTTAGCTCAAGGGGGAGTGTGACCTGACTGACATGACACTTTAAATGCCTCCCTGAGCTTGATAATTTAAAGAGGCTCCCCATTTCTCAGATAAAAATTTTTTTTCCTTTCTCACTTAATCCCTAGAAACCACTAATGCCTTCTTCAGGACTATAATCATCTCATTTTAATAAAGTTAATTCGATGGAATCTTAAAGGATGTAATCATTTGGAACTGGCTTTTTTCACTCAACAAAATCCCCCGGAGAGCCATCAAGTTGTGTGTATCAATAGTTCCTTCCCTTTTATTGCTACATGGTATCTCATGGTATTGATGTACTGCAGTTTCTTTAACCATTCAACTGTTGAAGGACGTCTGTGTTGTTTTTGTAGTTTGACTATTACAAACAAAGCTTTTAGAAACATTCACATGCAAAACTTTGTGTGAACATACATTTTTATTTTTCTAGTATAAACGTCCAGGAGTGCAATTGCTGGGTTATATGCTAAGCGCATTGTGGGAAAGAGAGTGTCTGGGGTGCCAGTTGAGTTGGTCTCCCCTGTGTGAGACACCCATGGGAAGCCATGGGTGGCCTCTGAGGAGAAAAGTCTCCTTATTGCCTTCATGTCTTTATGCCCTGAGAGCATAACCGCTCAGCGACATTCCATAGGTTGCTCAGGGAGATAACACTCCCTTGAAGCAGTGGAGTATAATCAAACACCTTGGCTCCTCCTGAAACAAGCTCCCACCCTCCCACCCATTTCAGTCCCAACAAGTTAAAGATCTTAAGTAGTTCAGACGCACGCCTTTGCTCAAGGAAATTCACAGAAACTGCCACTACTATACATCTTATTGAATGACTCACAAATTCTCCTTCACTGATTAATCCTTTTCCTCATTCCTTCCTCTCCTTCCCATCTGCCCTAAGAACAAAGAGCTTGTAAACCAATAAATTAGGTGGAGCCCAAGAGCTCTGGGCTGTGAGCAAGCATCTGATGCTCCAGTCCCCTGGACCCGCCTTTTAAATGTTTATTCTATCTCTTTCTAACTCCTTTGTCTCTGCCAGACTCAGGGTACCTCTGGGTGGTGTGGGGCTGGTATCACCAACACACATGTTTAGTTTGTAAGAAACTGACAAATGGGCCACGCACAGTGGCTCACGCCTATAATCCCAGCACTTTGGGAGGCTGAAGCAGATGGATCACCTGAGGTCGGGAGTTTGAGACCAGCCTGACCAACATGGAGAAACCCCGTCTCAACTAAAAGTAGAAAATTAGCCAGGTGTGGTGGCACATGCCTGTAATCCCAGCTACTCTGGAGGTTGAGGCAGGAGAATCACTTGAACCTGGTTCAAGGTGGAGGTTGTGGTGAGCCAAGATCACACCATTGCACTCCAGCACGGACAACAAGAGTGAAACTCCTTCAAAAGAAGGAAAGAAGGAAGGAAGGAAGGAAGGAAGGAAGGAAGGAAGGAAGGAAGGAAGGAAGGAAGGAAGGAGAGAGAGAGAAAGAAAGAAAGAAAGAAAGAAAGAAAGAAAGAAAGAAAGAAAGAAAGAAAGAAAGAAAGAAAGAAGAAAGAAAGAGGGAGAAGGGGGGAGGGAGGGAGGGAAGGAGGGAGGGAGGAAAGAATGAAGGAGAGGCAGGAAGGCAGGAAGAGAAACTGACAAACTGTTTTCAGAGAAGCTGTGCTATCTGACATTCCTAGCAACAATATATGAGTAATCAGGTTTTCCAGATTCTAGTCAGCATTTGTTATTGTCATTTAAAAAAATTAGCTATTGTGATAGGCATGCAGGAATATTTCATTATGGCCTTAAATTAGCATTTTCCTAATAGCTAATAATACCGACATGTTTTAATACACTTAGATGCCAGAGAAATGTCTGCTCATGTCTTTTGTCTATTTTCTAATGGGCTTTTTTTTTTTTCCTAGCAGTGAGTTTTGGAAGTTCTTCATATATTTTAGACATGAGTCCTTTGTCAGAAATGTGGTTTAGAAATATTTTCTTCAAGCCTACAGCTTAATGGGTGCTTTTATAGAATAAAAACAATTAATTTTGATAAGATATAATTTAGATTTTTTCTTTTATGGCTTGTAATTTTGATGTCAAGTCTAAGAACTCTTCACCAGCCTTTCAGGTTGGAGGGCCACTGGAGCAATGGTTGGAGAATATGCAACTAGTTGGAGGACACCCAAGTACTCTTAAAGCAATCCCCGTAGTGTGTAAGAAGGGGAGCTCGGAAGCGTCAGGGTAACAATGGGACAAGTGTGGGGTCTGATTCATTCCACCTTGGAACTTTTTCACACTGATGATGAGGAGGAAAGAGAGTATAATGAAGTAACAGAAGAGGTTACAGAGCAGGTTTATTTGCCAGCTAAAGGTCAGATTAATTTTCTCTTATTTTTTATTTTAAAATTGTATAGTTTTATGCCTTACACTTATGTTGGTGGTTCATTATAAAAAATTTTTTTTTTTTTTAATTTTTGAGACAGAGTCTCGCTCTGTCACCCAGACTGGAGTACGGTAGCACAATCTCGGGTCACTATAACCCCTGCCTTCTGGGTTCTAGCAATTGTCATGTCTCAGCTTCCCAAGTAGCTAGGACTACAGGCACACATCACATTGTGTTGGGAACAGGCCTCCCAAAATCTGGCCATAAACTGGCCCCAAAACTGGCCATAAACTGGCCCCAAAACTGGCCATAAACAAAATCTCTGCAGCACTGTGACATGTTAATAATGGCCGTAATGCCCATGCTGGAAAGTTATAGATTTACCGGAATGAGGGCAAGGAACACTGGCCCACCTGGGAAGGAAAACTGCTTAAAGGCATTATTAAACCACAAACAATAGCATGAGCGATCTGTGCCTTAAGGGCATGTTCCTGCTGCAGATAACTAGTCAGACCCACCCCTTTATTTCATCCCATCCCTTCGTTTCCCATAACGGATACTTTTAGTTAATCAAATATCTATAGAAACAATGCTAATGACTGGCTTGCTGTTAATAAATACGTGGGTAAGTCTCTGTTTGCAGCTTTCAGCTCTGAAGGCTGTGAGACCCCTGATTTCCCACTTCACACCTCTATATTTCTGTGTGTGTGTGTGTCTTTAATTCCTCTAGCACCACTGGGTTAGGATCTCCCCAACTGAGTTGGTCTCGACAAGTGGCGTCCATCATGGGGGCTCGAATTCAGGTTGAAGGGTCACTGGAGCAACGGTTGGAGAATATGGAACTTGCTGGAGGACACCCGAGTACTCTTAAAGCAATCCCCGTAGTGTGTAAGAAGGGGAGCTCAGAAGTGTCAGGGTAACAATGGGACAAGTGTGGGGTCTGGTTCATTCCACTTTGGAACTTTTTCACACTGATGATGAGGAGGAAGGAGAGTATAACAAAGTAACAGAAGAGGTTACAGAGAAGGTTTATTTGCCAGCTAAAGCTAAAGTGGCAAAGGAGGGAGAGGTTCATCTGTACCCTTCTGCACCCCCTCATTATTATTTTGAAGAAAATGGCCCTCCAGGTCTTTCTTTTCTAGAGGACACTAGGTGAAAAGTAGTTGCCCAGTGACTGTTCGAGCAGGGCCTCGAGCGACCGCTCTTAGTCCTATTTAGGTAGAAATTCAGGAAGCTAGATGAGATGGTGATTTAGAGGCTCAGCAGTTCCCTGTTAGAATACACCCCCCAGATCAACAGGGAAATATTATAGCTACATTTGAGCCTTTTTCTTTTAAATTACTCAAAGAATTTAAACAAGCTATAAATCAGCATGGACCAGGTTCTCCTTTTGTAATGGGACTGTTAAAGAATGTTTGCTGTTTCCAGTAGGATGATTCTTACTGACTGGGACTCTCTTACTCGAGCTTGTCTAACTCCTGCTCAGTTCTTACAATTTGAAAGTTGGTGGGCAGATGAAGCTTCCATTCAGGTTGCTCGCAATGCACAGCTCCAACCTCAAATTAATATAACTGCAGAGCAACTATTGGGGGTTGGTGGCTGGGTTGGTTTAGACGCACAAGTGGTCATGCAGGATGATGGCATAGAACAGCTTAGAGGAGTGTGCATAAGAGCTTGGGTAAAAAAATAGCTTCATGTGAAGAATAATACCCTTCCTTTAGTGCTCTAAAACAGGGACCAAAAGAACCATATGTGGATTTTATAGCTCGGTTACAGGAGTCTCTTAAAAAGGTGATTGCAGATTCGGCTGCTAGGATACAGTGCTGCAGTTACTAGCTTTCGACAATGCTAATCCCAATTGCCAGGCTGCTCTGCGACCTAGCATAGGGAAAGCACATTTACTTGATTATATCAAGGCCTGTGATGGTATCAGAGGTAATCTGCATAAAGCTACTTTGCTGGCACAGGCAATGGCAGGACTGAGAGTGGATAAATGAAATACTCCATTTCCTAGAGCTTGCTTTAACTGTAGAAAGCATGGTCATACTAAAAAGAATGTAGAAAACATCAGCGAGTTAGGCCACCAGATAGGGGAAAAAAGAAAATGGCTGAGCCCGAAATATGTCTGAAATGTAAAAAAGGAAAATATTGGGCTAAACAGTGTCACTCTAAGTTTGATAAAGATGGGAACCGGATTTTGGGAAATACCACAGATGGTAGTGCTGGAGTAGATTTATGCTGCACAAAAGCTGTGAGTCTTCTGCCTAGGGAACCCCCACAAAAGGTCCCAACAGGAGTCTGTGGACCCTTGCCAGTGTGGACAAAGGATTACTTTTAGGAAGGTCTAGTTTAAGTTTAAAAGGGATACAAATACATACAGAAGTCATTGATTCAGATTACAATGGGGAAATTCAAATTGTTATATCTACTTCTGTTCCCTGGAAAGCAGGGTCAGGAGAGTGCATAGCACAGCTCCTGATTGTGCCGTATGTGGGAATGGGAAAAAGTGAAATTAAACAAACAGGAGGATTTGGAAGCACAAATAAACAAGGCAAAGCAGCTTATTGGGTAAATCAAATTACTGATAAATATCCTACCTGTGAAATAACTATTCAGGGAAAGAAATTTAAAGGTTTGGTAGATACAGGAATGGACATTTCAGTCATTTATATACAGCACTGGCCACCACATGGCCAATTCAACCCACTCAATTTAACATAGTTGGAGCTGGTAAAGCCCCTGAAGTATATCAAAGTAGTTATATTTTGCATTGTGAAGTACCTGATGGACAACCTGGGACTATTCAACCAATTGTAACTTCTGCACCTATAAGCTTATGGGGGAGAGATTTATTACAACAATGGGGAGCACAAGTTCTAATTCCAGAACAATTATATAGCCCTCAGAATCAATGTATGATGCATGAAATGAGGTATGTCCCTGGTATGGGACTAGAAAAAAATGTGCAGGGTTTGAAAGAACCACTTCAAGTGGAAAGACAAAGTTCCTGCCAAGGTTTGGGATATCAATTTTGATGGCGGCCATTGTTAAGCCTCCAGAATCTATACCTTTATGACGGTTAACAGATAAGCCAATTTGGATAGAAGAATGGCCTCTGAGTAAAGAGAAACTGGAGGCTTTAGATAACTTAAAATTGGCCTTTAATAGTCATAGATTTAAAAGACTTTCTTTACTATTCCCTTAGCTGAGCAAGACTGTGAACGGTTTGTATTTACAATTCCTGCGGTAAACAACTTGCATCCTGCTAAGCATTTTCATTGTTTTACAGATGGGTCTAGTAATGGTAAAGCTTCTTATTCTGGATAAAAAGGTAAAATTTTCCAGACACCCTGTACTTCAGCTCAGAAAGTGGAGCTTATAGCTATAATTGAGGTATTGACTGCTTTTGATATGCCTATTCATGTGATTTGTGATTCTTCATACATGGTTCATTCCACAGAGCTAATTGAAAATGCTCAGTTACAAATTCATACAGATGAACAACTGATGACAAAAACAAAAAAAAAAAAAAGGGAAGAAATAGGGATTATGGGACAGCCCATACACAGTAGAATCTAGCATTATTAACTTTAAAATTTTTGAGCTTTCCCAAAGGTCAGATGTTATCAGCAGCTGAACAGCATCTACAGAAACCAGCTGCAAATACAGAAGCAGAACAACTGGTTTGGTGGAGAGATCCGGTATCAAAAGTTTGGGAAATAGGTAAAATAATAACTTTGAGTAGAGGGTACGCTTGTGTTTCTCCAGGCCAAAATCAACAGCTGATTTGGATACCATCAAGACACCTGAAACCTTATCATGAGCCAGATGCCAAGGAAGAGATTCCGGGAGGATCCTGAGGATCCTCTGGTTGCAGCCATGTTGAGGCTGATGCTGAGGAGGACCCCAACCCCAACTGTAACACGCAACACCCACTGAACACAGCCACCCACCTGGGGACAGATCAAGAAACTGTCACAGATGGTGGAAGAAAACCTGAGGAAAGCAGTACAACCAGTCACAATGAGTAATTTAATGGTAGCTATGATAGTGATGACCACCATTGCCATGAGTATTCCTTCAGCAAGAGCTGACACAGAGAACAATTATACTTATTGGGCATATTTATCAATCTTGGCTGGTAATAATGCTTGGATGTAATCACTCTATGACACAGTTACACATGCTTTCCGATCTCAGTATTTACCATAATAAATCTGCTCCTGTAATTGAGGCATACCACCCTCAAAAACCTATTTGTAAACAAAATTGAACCTGGTCAGAAAAAATGAACATATTTGTTTAGGAAGATTGTATTGCACAACAGGCAGAGGTGCTGCACAATGATTCCTATGGAGTAATTATTAATTGGTCCCCTAAGGTGTTTAGCTTAAATTGCACCTCTCAGTCTGCATGCCATGGCCACACTATGTTCAACTGATCTGAACAAAACAGTCAGTTTTGTGGCCAGTTTATGGTCAGATTTTTTTTGGGGGGGGGGGGGCTGTTCCCAACATGTCCCCCTTCTTTGATTTGCAAAGTGATAAAAGCAAAGGCAGCTTTGTCACGGTGAGCTACTTCTTGCAGGAGGCAGAATCCACATGTGCAGACTATACAAACAACACAGATTAAAAAGCACAATCATCATCGAAATCATAGTGCTTCCAAGTGTTTTTATCCTTTATTTTTAGTAGAGATGGTGTTTCACCATGTTGTCCAGGCTTGTCTTGAACTCCTGGCCTCAAGTGATCCACCCCCCTTGGCCTCCCAAAGTGTTGAGATTACAAGCATGAGCCACTGCTCCCCACCGTGATCCATTTTGAGTTAATTTAAAAAAAAAAAATATATGAGATACTCTGTTTTTGCTTTGTTTTGTTTGTATAACTTTAAGGGACACAATGACGGTTTTACTACATGAATATATTGCATAGAAGTCTGGCATTTAGTGTAATAGTCACCCAAACAATGTACATTTTACCCATTAAGTAATTTCTCATCCCTCACCTTCTTCCCAACCTCACTCCCTTCTTAGTCTCCAAGGCCTATCATATCACTTTCTATGTCTGTGTGTACAAAGCATTCAGCTCCTACTTATAAATGAGAGTAAGTATTGATAATTATTACTGATAGTGGCGGGAGATAGACACATCTCTAGGCAGACAGGGGTGGGTCCCTGGTGAAACCTGACCTTCAAACCAAAGATAATTTAAAGCCTGAACTGAGCTACCAGTTCTGGGTAAAGGCCACAACTGAAGTGAGAAGTTCCTCAATGCCTTTTACCCAATCAAATGGTGCTTTTTCTAGGCCCACCCATGGACCAGTCAGCATTCACTCCCTCATTCTGAGCCCATAAAAGTCCTGGTCTCAGCCACACATTGGGCTACTGACTTTTGGGACCCTCTCACACAGAGGGCTACCCACTCTTGGGTCGCCTCTCTGCTGATAACTTTCCTTCTGTTGCTCAACAAATCTCTTCTCCATCTTGCTTACTCTCTGGTGTCAGTGCACCTCATTCCTCTTGGACATGGGACAATAACACAGAACCTACCAAACAGATGATGTGAAAGCAGCTGTAACATCATAAACCCTCCCTCAAGTTTGCCAAGCTGCTGGGCACCACACACCCCTATTCGCCAAGTTACAAGTGGCAAAAATGAACTGTAACATGAATAAACTGTAACATGCCCCCACCCCACCATACACCATGCTGTGGGGCCTGAGAACAAACAAAAGCCATAACACAAATGAACTGCAACAAGCCCCCCACCACCCTTGTTTGCCAAGCTGAGTCCTTGGGGACTCAGACCTTGGGACTCCCTGGGAAAGAGGCATAGCACCCCTTGGGACTCCACAGTTGCTTGCATTTCCAAATTTTTGGGCATCACTGAATTCCCCTCATCCAGATGCAGGCGCCCAAGGTGGAAGCAGGTCATGGCATGCCAGCCTCAGCCCTGGGTTTAGTGCAGAGCCCATAGTGGTTGCAAAATCCAGGCATGAACCAAGCACAGCCTGTCGGGCTGAGTGGGCAGAGTGAGCCCAGTGGTGAGCCCAGAACCAAGTGATACCAAGTCAGAGGCACTTCTGACCATGGAGATTTCTGCCTAGCAAAATGGCACCAAAAGAATCCTGTGTCATTTCCTCAACTGGGTGATCAAAGTCAACTTCAATGGTGATGTCATGTTGATAGTATATACCCCTAATATACTGGAAGAAAATGAACTGTATATCTTTGATTTTTCTCCTTAAATCCCAAAAGTCCCAGTCTAATTAGAAAAGCATAAGGCAAATTCAAGTTGAGGGACATTCTACAAAATAATTAAACAGTAGTCATCAAAATTATTAAAGTCAGAAAAAAAAGGAAAATCTAAGAACCTGCCACTACTAGAAATGTGGTATCCTGAATTGAATCCTGGAACAGAAAAAATAATATTAGGCAAAACATTAAGAAGGTCTGAATAGAGTTTATATTTCAGTTAATACAAAGGTTAACTTACTTTATGGTAAATACTTTCTGTACACCAGATGAAAAATTACTGATAGACTTACAAAGGAAATTTGACATTAGCATGCAAGATTATAGCATGGTTCTCTAAGAATTTGATCAGTTAAACAAACATAAACAATTAAGAATATAGCCATACTGAATGTCATAAATGACATGTAATCTTGTGGACATTTTGCAAACTCAGCATGCAAATGTAGAAACCAGGTTTAGGAAGACAAATACTGCATAATCTCATTTATATGTGGAATATAAGAAAGTTGAACTCTCAGAAGCACAGAGTAAAGTAATGGTTGCCAGTGCCTACAGGGTGGAGGAAATAGGGAGGTGTTGGTCAAAGAGCACACAACTGAAGTTATGCAAGATGAATAAATTCTGCAGACCTAGTATATAGCATGGTGACTAGGGTTAATAAGAATATATTATATTATTGAAATTTGTTAATGGGATAGATCTTAAATACAATCAGCCCACATGCATGCACACAAAGGTAACTATGTGAGGTGATTGCTATGCAAATTCATTTTACTGTGGTAGTCGTTTAACAGTGTGTACATATATCAAAACATAAAGTTGTACACTTTAAGTATTTTTGAATTTTGTTTGTAAATTACATTACCAAGCAATGGGCTTACTGTGTGATGGGCATAGAAACCAACACCGTGACACTATCTTTTGAGAAAAGAAAAGCTTTACTGCAGGTCAGCTGGCAAGGTGACAGGAGACAACGTTCGAATCTGTCGCTCCGAGCTGAGGGTGAGTCAAGCTTTTACAGTGGTCCCAGCTAGTCCCTAGTGATGTCAACAGTCTCTGCTGTTCTGCCAGGCTGGTGGTGTTTAGAGTTATGAGGTTAAAGCCCTTTCTGTTGACCATGGCTGGGCAATTTTGGCTCTGTACCACCTGACACAATTTAAGCAATCATTAGTCAGCTGGAGCTGGTTGCATGGTTACAATTATACCTCAAAAATGCTGGAAAATAAAAAATAAAACTTAGATATGTGCAATATTTTTAAGCACACAAGACACATTTTGAATATTGATTATTTTCTAAGCCCTACATCCAACTCTTACAGACATCAAAAAAATTAATACACATATGACATTTTCTGACAACAAAAATATTGGATTATAAATTTACATTAAAATAAACTACAAATTATATATCTAAATAAAACTTAAAATCCCACCTGTAAATATCTCATTGATAAATGAAAATGTACAAAAATACCTTAAAATTTTGTACTTGTGAGAATATTTTTTGATAGGAATTCATGAGATGTAGCTAAGGCATATTTCAAAAGAATTTCAGACCCTTAAATTCTTATGTTTCCTTAAAAAGATGAAAATTAATAAAATCAACTTCCAACTTAATAATTTAGCAAATATCTGTATCTGTATAAACCCACAATAGAAAAAGATGATACAATACAGGTAAAATCAAATACCAATATAATAAAAATGCATTCAATAGAGCATCAAAACTTTGATTGTTTAAAAGCAATAAACAGAAAAGTATCTGGTAGGATTTATCAACAAAAACAGAAAGAAAACCAGTTTGCATAAATGCATGTAGTGACAAAGTTATGTATTCAAAAGTGCCTAACATATTACTAGGAAAATATGTCATGCCAATCAACTTTAAATTTATATAAAATAATTGGAAAATTTTCCCAAAGTAATCACTTATGACCATTGAAACAGAAGGGCATAGGTATTAAAAAAATACTTAAAAAAACAAAACAGTTGAATCAGTAGTTTAAATTTTGCCTCCTCAAAGCAACAACACAAATAATTTTAGAAGTAATTTCTAAAAAATAAAGGCTATAGTAACCAAATTAGGATTAAACCGCAAATAAAGTGAACATTCTCTAAATAATTTATTTGAAGCCAATAGGTATTAAAGAAAAAATAAAAGCAAATAATGCAAAATCCAGAAAAAATACTGACCAAACTCACTTATAGCTCTAGATACCACCACTCTAAAGGAAATTATTAGCAAAATAAATTCTGCAATTTTATATGAAAATAGAAATCATGAGCAATTAAAATCTCATCAAGATAATTTAACTTTAAAATGTTTATGAAAAATTCAATGCAAAACTTATTTTACAGGGAAAACTAGATTGATCATAATGAATCCAACTAAAAAATTCCTCATTTGAGAAAGATCATAGGAAATTTTGCTTACTTAAGAATTATCCCATTACATTTTCTTTAAAATCATATAAGAATGTGTCTATGAACATTTTTCATCAATATTGTATGGACAGTCCTTTTCAGCAAGGAAAATTTTTTAAAAAGATATAATGATTTGCCATGGCAAAACCAAAGAGTCATGGTTAACAGATAATTGGAAAGGATACATGGAAAATTCTATAGGGTCTATGGAGAAATTTTTTTATAAGTAAGATAATTCACCAAGGTGACTAAATTTAAGTTTAGAAAAATCAATTGTATTTCTGAATGTCATCACAGAAATGTTCTCACAAAGAGTGAGAATATATATTAAAAGAGTTAACATTTATGATAACTTTAGAACTAATAGAAATAAGTCTAGGAAAATATTTGTAGTTGCTTTATGTAGAATAATTTGTTGTTCTTTATGTATTTGTTGGAATACATATGAGAAAACTTTAACTGAGAGGTAATACACATTCTTAAATACAGTCAGTAAAAGCAGATTGATTCTTTAAAAAAAGTATCTATAAGCAGAGATTCTTTAAAAATAAGGTTAGCATGTGTTTTCAAATAAAATTTAACAAGCAATGTATACATTTATTTTGGAAAAGTCAGTGGCCAAAAATATCCCTAAAAACACTGAAGAAATAGATTGAAGACAAATATTGCTTTGCCAGAGAGAAATATTGGAAAGTTGTGATAATACCAAAATACCTCCAAGCTAAACATTTGTTTTATATGTCATATAATTGCTGTTATATGATTTGGGTACACACAGAAGAGTGGGGGAAGAATCAACCAATTATACTCTAACCACTGGTTATTCATATGGATAAACAAAACATTGAAACACTACTCTTTATTAAAGTAAAGTTGAATTAGAGATATAAATATAAAAGTAAATAATTATGAACTTTAGAAGAAAATACCTGGCATAATCTTTATTGGCCCAAAGTATGAATATCTATTAAGATAAAGAAACAAAAACTCAAATGGATATGACCAACAAATTATACTACTGTAAGACTAATTTTTTTTTTTTTTTTTTTTTTTTTTTTTTTTTTTTTGAGACGGAGTCTCGCTCTGTCGCCCAGGCTGGAGTGCAGTGGCGCAATCTCGGCTCACTGCAAGCTCTGCCTCCCGGGTTCACGCCATTCTCCTGCCTCAGCCTCCCGAGTAGCTGGGACTACAGGCGCCCGCCACTGTGCCCGGCTAATTTTTTCTATTTTTTTTAGAAGAGACGAGGTTTCACCATGGTCTCGATCTCCTGACCTTGTGATCCGCCCGCCTCGGCCTCCCAAAGTGCTGGGATTACAGGCGTGAGCCACCGCGCCCGGCAAATTATGATACTAAAATGAAAAAAGCAATCCACAATCGCTTTTGGAACTGATAAAACATTTTACATTTATAATTTAGACATTATTACTATTAGCATTATATAAATAATTTCTACAACAAATAAAGACAGGAAATAACGAAACAGGCAAACAGTAAGACAGGGCAGTTCACAGGAGGGGAGTTCTAAATTGCAGAAAAGTGCAACACATTTCTTAGCAAAAAGAAAAAAAATGTACAGTCAGTGTAGAAAAATAAATCTAATACACAAAATGTGTGTGTGTGTATTGTTAGGAAAATAGAAACTCATGCACAGATGATGAAATATTGCATAGATTTGATATAAAAGGTTCTTACTTGTGTGATTATTAGACATTCTGAAATACCTTCAGTCTGAAGACTGGCAAAAGTCAGAGCCAGAGCCAGAGTCAGAGCCAGAAAAAACAGTTTTTTTTCTGTTTTTTTTTTTTTTTTTTTTTTTTTTTTTTCTCCAGAGCCAGAAAAAACAAAACAAAACAAAACAAAAAAAACAAAAAAACAATTTCAGTTCAAAGGCAGTCAGAAAGGCAAAATTCTCTTTTGTTTGGAAGGAGAATCAGCATTTTGTTCTAGTCAGGTCTTCAACTGATTGAACGAGGCCCACTATTATTAGGGAGGACACTCTGCTTTACTCTGCCTCCTGATTTGAATGTTAATCTCATTTAAAAATGACTTCAGGAGATAGAGACACAAAAAACACTCCAAAAAATCAATGAATCCAGGAGCTGATTTTTTGAAAAGATCAACAAAATTGATAGACTGATAACAAGACTAATAAAAAGAAAAGAGACAAGAATCAAATATGCAATAAAAAATGATAAAGGGGATATCACCACCAACCCCACAGAAATACAAACTACCATCAGAGAATACTATAAACACCTCTATGCAAATAAACTAGAAAATCTAGAAGAAATGGATAAGTTCCTGGACACTTACACTCTTCCAAGACTAAACAAGGAAGAAGTTGAAACCCTGAATGGACCAATAACAGGCTATGAAATTGCGGCAATAATTAATAGCCTACCAACCAAAAAAAGCGCAGGACCAGACGGATTCACAGCCTAATTCTACCAGAGGTACAAGGAGGAGTTGATACCATTCCTTCTGAAACTATTCCAATCAATAGAAAGAGAGAATCCTTCCTAACTCATTTTACTAGGCCAAAATCATCCTGATACCAAAGCCTGGAAGAGATACAACAGAAAAGGAGAATTTTAGACCAATATCCCTGATGAACATTGATGTAAAAATCCTCAAAAACATACTGACAAACCGAATCCAGCAGCACATCCAAAAGCTTATCCATCATGATCAAGTGGACTTCATCCCTGGGATGCAAGGCTGGTTCAACTTAGGCAAATCAATAAACGTAATCCAGCATGTAAACAGAACTAAAGACAAAAACCACATGATTAACTCAATCGATGCAGAAAAGGCCTTTGACAAAATTCAACAGCCCTTCATGCTAAAATCGCTCAATAAATTCGGTATTGATGGGATATATCTCAAAATAATAAGAGCTATTTATGACAAACTCACAACCAATATCATACTAAAAGGGGAAAAACGAAGCATCTCCTTTGAAAACGGACACAAGACAGGGATGCCCTCTCTCACCACTACTATTCATCATAGTGTTGGAACTTCTGGCGAGGGAAGATGACATGATTGTATATTTAGAAAACCCCATCATCTCAGCCCAAAATCTCCTTAAACTGATAAGTAACTTCAGCAAAGTCTCAGGATACAAAATTAATGTGCAAAAATCACAAGCATTCTTATACACCAGTAACAGCCAGCCAGCCAAATCCTGAATGAACCATTCAAAATAGCTTCAAAGAGAATAAAATACCTAGGAATCCAACTTACAAGGAATGTAAAGGACCTCTTCAAGGAGAACTACAAACCACTGCTAAGGAAAATAAAAGAGGACACAAACAAATGGAAGAACATACCATGCTCATGGATAGGAAGAATCAATATTGTGAAAATGGTCGTACTGCCCAAAGTAATTTATAGATTCAATGCCATCCCCATGAAGCTACCAATGACTTTCTTCACAGAATTGGAAAAAACTGCTTTAAAGTTCGTATGGAACCAAAAAAGACCCCACATTGCCAAGAAAATCCTAAGTCAAAAGAACAAAGCTGGAGGCATCACGCTACCTGACTTCAAGCTATACTATAAGGCTATAGTAAACAAAACAGCATGGTACTGATACCAAAACAGAGATATAGACTTATGGAACAGAACAGAGCCTCAGAAATAATACCACACATCTACAGCCATCTGATCTTTGACAAACCTGAGAAAAACACGAAATGGGGAAAGGATTCCCTATTTAATAAATTGTGCTGGGAAAACTGGTTAGCCATATGTAGAAAGCTGAAACTAGATATCTTCCTTACTCCTTATACGAAAATTAATTCAAGATGGATTAGAGACTTAAATGTTAGACCTAATACCATAAAAACCCTAGAAGAAAACCTAGGTAATACCATTCAGGACATACACATGGGCAAGGACTTCATGTCTAAAACACCAAAAGCAACGGCAACAAAAGCCAAAATTGACAAATGGGATCTAATTAAACTAAAGAGCTTCTGTAAAGCAAAAGAAACTACCAACAGAGTGAACAGGCAACCTACAGAATGGGAGAAAATTTTTGCAATCTACTCATCTGGCAAAGTGCTAATATCCAGAACCTATAAAGAACTCAAACCAATTTACAAGAAAAAAACAAACAACCCCATCAAAAAGTGGGCAAAGGATATGAACAGACATTTCTCAAAAGAAGACATGCATACAGCCAACAGACGCATGAAAAAATGCTCATCATCACTGGCCATCAGAGAAATGCAAATCAAAACCACAATGAGATACCATCTCACACCAGTTAGAATGGCAATCATTAAAAAATCAGGAAACAACAGGTGCTGGAGAGGATGTGGAGAAATAAGAACACTTTTACACTGTTGGTGGGACTATAAACTAGTTCAACTGTTGTGGAAAACAGTGTGGTGATTCCTCAAGGATCTAGAACTAGAAATACCATTTGACCCAGCCATCCCATTACTGGGTATATACCCTAAGGATTATAAGTCATGCTACTATGAAGACACATGCACACATGTTTATTGCAGCACTATTCACCATAGCAAAGACTTGGAACCAATCCAAAAGACCATCAGTGACAGACTGGATTAAGAAAATGTGGCACATATACACCATGGAATAGTATAGATTTAGCTGTATTAAAAGTAATAAATGTTAACCCTAATTATGTTATCTTTCTTTATATTAAAATTGTGTTTTTATAATAAGTAATGATTGTGTCTTCCTCTTGGACTTGCAAACTCATTTTTGTCTTTAATTCCTCTGATGATTAATAACTCTAGAAGATATAGCAAAATTATACTTTAGACTGGCAATTTAACTGCTTCTTTTAAATATAAGAAAGTTTGCAGTTGACTTCTTATTTATATGTATGTTATACATAAAGAAAACCATACAAATATAAATTTATACATTGATGAATTATCACAAAATGAATGTAAGCTTATAAATAACTCCCAGATCTTTATCCTTACTCCATCCAAATGCAAGTGTTATCCTGACTTCTAAAGATCATATTTGTTCGTTGCTAGAGTTAGTATAAGTGGAATTATAGAACATTCACTCTTGCATATGGCTTCTTTCATTCAATACAATGCTTGTGAGATTTATCCATGTTATTGCTTATAACAGTAGATTATTTATTTTGATTGCTGTAGCATACTTAACTGTGTAAATATATTCTCTAAATTGTAGCTACTGAAAAACAGAATTTGTTAACTTTAATTTTAATGTGGCATTTTATTAATCTTTTCTTTATGGTTAAAGCCTCTTCTCTTTTGAGACAAGGTCTCGCTCTGCAGCCCAGGCTGGAATGCAGTGGTGCCAACATGGCTCACTGCAGCCTTGACCTCCTGGGCTCAAGCAATCCTCCCATGTCAGTCTCCCCAGTAGCAGGGACTATAGATGTGTACAACCACTCCTGACTAAAAATTTTTTAAAAATAGAAACAGGGTCTCCCCATGTTACCCAGGCTGGTGTCAAACTCCTGGGTTAAATCATTTTTAATTTGTGTCAAGAACTAGTTCTCCAAACCACATGTATATTCATGATACCCACGACAGTTGATTTTATATGTCAAGTTGACTGGGTCATGGGGTATTGAGATATTTGGTTAAATATTATCCTGGATGT
Organism: Chlorocebus sabaeus; assembly: GCF_047675955.1. Lineage (NCBI taxonomy): Eukaryota > Metazoa > Chordata > Mammalia > Primates > Cercopithecidae > Chlorocebus > Chlorocebus sabaeus. The sequence continues at coordinate 55,330,793 of NC_132911.1, read as the reverse complement.
TTCTGTGTGTGTGTGTGTGTGTGTGTGTGTGTGTGTGTGTGTTTGGTAATATTAATATTTAAATCAGTAGACCAAATAAAGCAGATTGTCCTCTCTAATGTAGATGGGACTCAGTTAATCAGACAAAGACCTGAATAGAACAAAAACCTAAATTCCCCAAAGGCCTTAAAATTGGGACATCGGAGGGCAGAGCAAGATGGCCAAATAGGAACAGCTCCACTCTCCAGCTCCCAGAATGAATGACACAGAAGACAGGTGATTTCTGCATTTTCAACTGAGGTACTGGGTTCATCTCACTCGGGATTGCCAGACAATTTGTCTGGAGGGTCCCACGCCCATGGAGCCTCCCTCATTGCTAGCACAGCAGTCTGTGATCAAACTGCAAGGCAGCAGCGAGGCTGGGGAGGGGTGCCCGCCATTGCTGACGCTTAAGTAGGTAAACAAAGCCGCTGGGAACTCGAACTGGGTGGAGCTCACAGCAGTTCAAGGAGGCCAGCCTGTCTCTGTAGACTCCACCTCTGGGGACAGAGCACAGCTGAACTACAACAACAACAACAACAACAACAAAAGCAGCAGAAACCTCTGCAGACGCAAACGACTCTGACAGCTTTGAAGAGAGCAGTGGATCTCCCAACATGGAAGTTGAGATCTGAGAATGGACAGACTGCCTGCTCAAGTGGGTCCCTGACCCCTGAGTAGCCTAACTGGGAGACATCCCCCACTAGGGGCAGACTGACAACCCACACCTCACACGGTGGAGTACACCCCTGAAAGGAAGCTTCCAAAGCAAGAATCAGACAGGTACACTCGCTGTTCAGCAATATTCTATCTTCTGCAGCCTCTACTGCTGATACCCAGGCAAATAGGGTCTGGAGTGGACCTCAAGCAATCTCCAACAGACCTACAGCTGAGGGTCCTGACTGTTAGAAGAAAAACTAACAAACAGGAAGGACACCCACACCAAAACCCCATCAGTACGTCACCATCATCAAAGACCAGAGGCAGATAAAACCACAAAGATGGGGAAAAAGCAGGGCAGAAAAGCTGGAAATTCAAAAAATAAGAGCTCATCTCCCCCTCCAAAGGAACGCAGCTCATCGCCAGCAACAGATCAAAGCTGGACGGAGAATGACTTTGATGAGATGAGAGAAGAAGGCTTCGGTCCCTCAAACTTCTCAGAGCTAAAGGAGGAATTACGTACCCAGTGCAAAGAAACTAAAAATCTTGAAAAAAGAATGGAAGAAATGATAACTAGAATAATTAAGGCAGAGAAGGCCATGGACGAACTGACAGAGATGAAAAGCATGACACGAGAAATACGTGACAAATGCACAAGCTTCAATAACCAACTCAATCAACTGGAAGAAAGAATATCAGCAATTGAGGATCAAATGAATGAAATGAAGCGAGAAGAGAAATCTAAAGAAAAAAGAAGGAAAAGAAATGAACAAAGCCTGCAATAAGTATGGGATTATGTAAAAAGACCAAATCTACATCTGATTGGGGTGCCTAAAAGTGAGGGAAAAAATGGAACCAAGTTGGAAAACACTCTTCAGGATATCATCCAGGAGAACTTCCCCAACCTAGTAGGGCAGGCCAACATTCAAATTCAGGAAATACAGAGAACACCACAAAGATAATCCTCGAGAAGAGTAACTCCAAGACACATAATTGCCAGATTCACCAAAGTTGAAATAAAGGAAAAAATCTTAAAGGCAACCAGAGAGAAAGGTTGGGTTACCCACAAAGGGAAGCCCATCAGACTAACAGCAGATCTCTCAGCAGAAACTCTCCAAGCCAGAAGAGAGTGGGGGCCAATATTCAACATTCTTAAAGAAAAGAATTTTAAACCCAGAATTTCATATCCAGCCAAACTAAGTTTCATAAGTGAAGGAGAAATAAAATCCTTCACAGATAAGCAAATGCTTAGAGATTTTGTCATCACCAGGCCTGCCTTACAAGAGACCCTGAAGGAAGCACTAAACATGGAAAGGAACAACCAGTACCAGGCATTGCAAAAACATGCCAAAATATAAAGACCATTGAGGCTAGGAAGAAACTGCATCAACTAACGAGCAAAATAACCAGTTAATATTATAATGGCTGAATCAAGTTCCCACCTAACAATATTAACCTTAAATGTAAATGGACTAAATGCTCCAATTAAAAGACACAGACTGGCAAACTGGATAAAGAGTCAAGACCCATCAGTTTGCTGTATTCAGGAGACCCATCTCACATGCAGAGACATACATAGGCTTAAAATAGAGGGATGGAGGAAGATCTACCAAGCAAATGGAGAATAAAAAAAAAGCAGGGTTGCAATACTAGTCTCTGATAAAACAGACTTTAAACCATCAAAGATCAAAAGAGACAAAGAAGACCATTACATAATGGTAAAGGGATCAATTCAACAGGAAGAGCTAACTATCCTAAATATATATGCACCCAATATAGGAGCACCCAGATTCATAAAGCAAGTCCTTAGAGACTTACAAAGAGATTTAGACTCCCATACAATAATAATGGAAGACTTCAACACCCCACTGTCAACATTAGACAGATCAACGAGACAGAAAGTTAACAAGGATATCCAGGAATTGAACTCATCTCTGCAGCAAGCAGACCTAATAGACATCTACAGAACTCTCCACCCCAAATCAACAGAATATACATTCTTCTCAGGACCACATCACACTTATTCCAAAATTGACCACATAATTGGAAGTAAAGCACTCCTCAACAAATGTGCAGGAATGGAAATGATAACAAATTTTCTCTCAGACCACAGTGTAATCAAACTAGAACTCACGACTATGAAACTCAATCAAAACCGCTCAACTACATGGAAACTGAATAACCTGCTCCTGAGTGACTACTGGGTACATAACAAAAAGAAGGCAGAAATAAAGATATTCTTTGAAACCAATGAGAACAAAGATACAACATACCAGAATCTCTGGGACACATTTAAAGCAGTGTGTAGAGGGAAATGTATAGCACTAAATGCCCACAAGAGAAAGCTGGAAAGATCTAAAATTGACACTCTAACATCACAATTAAAAGAACTAGAGAAGCAAGAAAAAACACATTCAAAAGCTAGCAGAAGACAAGAAATAACTAAGATCAGAGCAGAACTGAAGGAGATAGGGAAATAAAAAACCCTCCAAAAAATCAATGAATCCAGGAGTTGGTTTTTTGAAAAGATCAACAATATTGATAGACCACTAGCAAGACTAATAAAGAAGAAAAGAGAGAAGAATCAAATAGACGCAATAAAAAATGATAAAGGGGATACCACCACCGACCCCACAGAAATACAAACTACCATCAGAGAATACTATAAACACCTCTATGCAAATAAACTGGAAAATCTAGAAGAAATGGATAATTTCCTGGACACTTACACTCTCCCCAGACTAAACAAGGAAGAAGTTGTATCCCTGAATAGACCAATAGCAGGCTACGAAATTGAGGCAATAATTAATAGCCGAACAACGAAAAAAAGTCCAGGACCAGATGGATTCACAGCTGAATTCTACCAGAGGTACAAGGAGGAGCTTGTACCATTCCTTCTGAAACTATTCCAATCAATAGAAAAAGAGGGAATCCTCCCTAACTCATTTTATGAGGCCAACATCATCCTGATACCAAAGCCTTGTAGAGATACAACAAAAAAAGAGAATTTTGGACCAATATCCCTGGTGAATATCGATGCAAAAATCCTCAAAAAAATACTGACAAACCGAATCCAGCAGCACATCCAAAACTTATCCACCATGATCAAGTGGGCTTCATACCTGGGATGCAAGGCTGGTTCGATGTATGAAAACCAATAAACATAATCCAGCATATAAACAGAATCAAAGACAAAAACCACATGATTATCTCAATAGATGCAGAAAAGGCCTTTGACAAAATTCAACAGCCCTTCATGCTAAAAACGCTCAATAAATTCGGTATTGATGGAACGTATCTCAAAATAATAAGAGCTATTTATGACAAACCCACAGCCAATATCATACTGAATGGGCAAAACCAGGAAAATTTCCCTTTGAAAATTGGCACAAGACAGGGGTGTCCTCTCTCACCACTCCTATTCAACATAGTGTTGGAAGTTCTGGCTAGGGCAATCAGGCAAGAGAAAGAAATCAAGGGTATTCAGTCAGGAAAAGAAGAAGTCAAATTGTCCCTCTTTGCAGATGACATGATTGTATATTTAGAAAACTCCATCGTCTCAGCCCAAAATCTCCTTAAGCTGATAAGCAACTTCAGCAAAGTCTCAGGATACAAAATTAATGTGCAAAAGTCACAAGCATTCTTATACACCAGTAACAGACAGACAGAGAGCCAAATCATGAATGAACTTCCATTCACAATTGCTTCAAATAGAATAAAATACCTAGGAATATAACTTACAAGGGATGTTAAAGGACCTCTTCAAGGAGAACTACAAACCACTGCTCAGTGAAATAAAAGAGGACACAAACAAATGGAAGAACATATCATGCTCATGGATAGGAAGAATCAATATTGTAAAAATGGCCATACTGCCCAAGGTAATTTATAGATTCAATGCCATCCCCATGAAGCTATCAATTAGTTTCTTCACAGAATTGGAAAATACTGCTTTAAAGTTCATATGGAACCAAAAATGACCCCACATTGCCAAAACAATCCTAAGTCAAAAGAACAAAGCTGGAGGCATCACGCTACCTGACTTCAAACTATACTACAAGGCTACAGTAACCAAAACAGCATGGTACTGGTACCAAAACAGAGATATAGACCAATGGAACAGAACAGAGTCCTCAGAAATAATAGCACACATCTACAGCCATCTGATCTCTGACAAACCTGAGAGAAACAAGAAATGGGGATAGGATTCCCTATTTAATAAATGGTGCTGGGAAAATTGGCCAGCCATAAGTAGAAAGCTGAAACTGGATCCTTTCCTTACTCCTTGTACGAAAATTAATTCAAGATGGATTAGAGACTTAAATGTTAGACCTAATATCATAAAAACCCTAGAAGAAAACCTAGGTAATACCATTCAGGACATACGCATGGGCAAGGACTTCATGTCTAAAACACCAAAAGCAATGACAACAAAAGCCAAAATTGACAAATGGGATCTAATTAAACTAAAGAGCTTCTGACAAGCAAAAGAAACTACCATCAGAGTGAACAGGCAACCTGCAGAATGGGAGAAAATTTTTGTAATCTACTCATCTGGCAAAGTGCTAATATCCAGAACCTATAAAGAACTCAAACCAATTTACAAGAAAAAAACAAACAACCCCATCAAAAAGTGGGCAAAGGATATGAACAGACATTTCTCAAAAGAAGACATGCATATAGCCAACAGACACATTAAAAAATGCTCATTATCACTGGCCATCAGAGAAATGCAAATCAAAACCACAATGAGATACCATCTCACACCAGTTAGAATGGCAATCATTAAAAAGTCAGGAAGCAACAGGTGTTGGAGAGGATGTGGAGAAATATGAACACTTTTACACTGTTGGTGAGATTGTAAAGTAGTTCAACCACTATGGAAAATGGTATGGTGAGTCCTCAAGTATCTAGAACTAGAAGTACCATATGACCCAGCCATCCCATTACTGGGTATATACCCAAAGGATTATAAATCATGCTACTATAAAGACACATGCACACGTATGTTTATTGCAGCACTATTCACAATAGCAAAGACTTGGAGTCAACCCAAATGTCCATCAGTGACAGACTGGATTAAGAAAATGTGGCACATATACACCATGGAATACTATGCAGCCATAAAAAAGGATGAGTTTGTGTCCTTTGTAGGTACATGGATGTAGCTGGAAACCATCATTCTCAGCAAACTATCGCAAGAACAGAAAACCAAACACCACATGTTCTCACTCATAGGTGGGAACTGAACAGTGAGATCACTTGCACTCGGGAAGGGTAACATCATACACCGGGGCCTATCATGGGGAGTGGGGAGGGGAGAGAAATTGCACTGGGAGTTATACCTGATGTAAATGACGAGTTGATGAGTGCTGACGAGTTGATGGGTGCAGCACAGCAACATGGCAGAAGTATACATATGTAACAAACCTGCACGTTATGCACATGTACCCTAGAACTTAAAGTATAATAATAATAATAAAAAAGTAAAGAAAAAAAAATTGGGACATCACCTTTTCCTATTGCTACAGCAACTTCTGCCTTTGGACTCAAGCTGGGACTTTGACTCTGCAGATTTTGGACTTTCTAGCCTCCACAGTTACATAGACTATTTCCTTACCATCAATGTTTCTATATCTCCAATTAGTTCTCGTTATCTGAAGAACTTTGACTAATATATTATACATGTTTGAGATGAGAAGTTTTATCATCATGTCTTACATGTATATCTATAATGTACCTGTAGTTGGCTTTTTGTGTCACATGGAGCAATAAATTACAGGAAGTGATTTTGGCACTTTTACATGAATTTATGTAAATTGGTAAATTTACATAAATTAATATTATATTATCATCATAAAAAATTTCTAGAGGGAAGTACTAGGAATTATAAAAGTGATTATTTCAATGGAGAAAAACATATCATCAGATGTAGGGGACATGAGTTTTTACCGTATATGGATCAAGCAGAATATACCACCCTATTTAAGTGTGCTTAAAATGTGTCTCTTGCCAAACAGATCTCTAAAGTCATTGTTTTGTAGGGTACCAGAAAAGATTGAGATTAAAAAACACAACAGAAGGTGTCTCTCAGGAAGCAAACACTGTCTTTGCTCTTTTTAATTTTTGTGCCAAAGATCAAAATTATAAAACATTTATTCTTGCTGAGAATCATTACATTTCCTCTAAAATGCTACTTGGATGGTGTGGAAAAACAGTGTGATCTTTAGTAGTTACCCTGGGTTTTTTTAATAAGGTGATACAGAAAATACATGCTGTGAATATACCAAGTAATAAAGCCTGGAGGAATTAAGAGGTTTCTATAAGCCTCCTGTGATTTTCAATAGACAAAACTAATTAAAGCATGTCCAGCCCTGGTTCCATTTGCTTATTTTACTGCATGACATGGTATTGAGGATGTCTTTGGAATTAACCTATAAACACTTACTGTGCCTGATGGACTTTCAAAGCCAATATCTTAATGGTTCAAAGCATAACAGAAAAGAGTTTTGCAATTCGATCTGAGAATAGAAAGGCACTTTAGTGCAATACAAGTTAACACTTCTGTTCCTTGTTCTGTCTTGCAGGAAAAAAATGGAATCGTGCTGTAGCTTAAAAACGATGACTGTATCCTTGAGTCCAGATTAATAAAAATCTAAGTTTTCTAAAGAAAAGTTTACTACCAATGGAAAAATACAATCAATAAATAAATGATTTTCACCTGGTCATACACAGATATTCTGTTATGTTGTTAAAATAATGTAACTGGTCATTGGGTATTGATCTAAAGATGAATTGTGTCAAGACACAGATAAAGGCATTATCTGTATAGGGGAAGATGGTGGTGGTGGTGGAATTTTGAGAACAAAAGATGGATTTCCTGGAGCTCCTGTGGAGTAGGCACTGAGGAACTTGCTAGTGGCTTCAAGACCCTTGACAATGGGCAATATGGAGAGATCTGAAATGGGAAAGGAGAAATAGCTGATGGCACTTTGAAGTTCACAGACATATTGGAGAGTACACGTGAAGCACCCCATACAATATATCTGAATTCCAAAAAATAATCAGTTGCAAGTTGATGTAGAGACTTGGAACTCTGTACGGGCACATGAACTGAGAGCCAGTGAAATATGTATAATGGTTGGGAACATGTCCATGTTTGCATCTTCAGACTGCCAGACTTGACAAAAGTGGGCTTTTTGTGTTCATATATTATTCTAATGCCAACACAGTCTAAAACTATTTGAAATAAGCTTTAAACATTTTTGATTAATTATTAGCATAGACATTTTAACTTATAAAGTGTTCTTTCTAGAAAAAAATACTTCATGTAAACTATAGCCTAAAATTCTTCCTTTGTTAATGAAATTTGCACCTAGTCTAGCACAGAAGAGCCTTTACTTCATCCAGAATTTATGATTCTTGTAACCCATTGCTTTATGTTTAAGTCTTGACAGCAGCATTTCAAATATCCCATTATGCTTTATTTGGGAAGTCAGCTATTTGTGTTATAAAATATGTGGGGATATACCTCTAGAGAATGGAAAGAGTTTCAAAAGTATTATACCATGAAAAACTGCTTTGTGAATTGAAGAATGACATAAATTGGATGATAAAGATTAATAATTCTGCTAAGTATCATATCTATGTTATTGAAAACTAAGTGGCTATTGTTTGTTTTATAATCATATCACTTTCCTTGGAAATTGTAAGCTAGTACTAAAGCCAATATAAATTATCTTTATATCTGCTTTGCCTTACAATATTCAAGACTTAGTCAAAAAACTTTCAAAGATTATTTACCTGCTCTACCACTGATGAAAGAAAGAGAAAGATACTCTGCCAAAGGTAGATTTATTAAAGATAGCAGTATATCTTAAAATTTAAAAAGATAGCTTTATATCTCAAAGCATAAATTACCAATTTGTACAATATGAATCAATGTTACAATAGAAAAAATTAAAAGTATATTAAAATATTTTACTTCTAGAAATTAATGACTTCAACATTTTAGAGTTACAGTCTGCTTTCCCTTTACATGACTTTTTTCTTACACAAGATATAATTTTATCAGTTTTGTTAATTTAATATTAGACAAAAACAATGCTTACTTGCAACCACTTTTCTGGGAACTACTTATTCACTCAATCTTAAGTAGTTGTGTTTGTGTGTGTGCGCGCGCGTGCACGCTTAGGTACATAGATCAAAAGAGAGAGACAGAGACAGAGAGACTCTTACAGAATAATAATTTGACTTGAAGTTAAGAGGTGTGTGTTCCAGTCCTGGCCATGTTAGTCCACACTTTTAATTTAGATATGTTTCATAAATCTTTCACATGATGACAGCAATGTTGCAGCTGACAAGAAATAAGAGAGTGTTGTTCTCTAGGGCATCCATCTAGCCCACTAAGCCTGGTTTCTCCAGGAGGCATCATGCTGGTGAGGCTGCATGGTCTAGGGACTGGTCCTCAGATTTAGACTCAGAGAAACTGGAAATGGTCAATTCCTCCAAGTGGGTTGGTATCCAGCGTTATTTCTTAATGACAAAATTCTCAAGGAGATAGTGTATGAACCAAATTGCAATTTAAAAATATACGATTCAGACAGAAGAAGACAGAAGAAGATTTTGGTGATGCACACCAAAATTCCTTGGAAGTAAATATACTTGCAAAGACAAACGTATTCAGAAGATGCTTGGTGAGCATGGAGTCAGGGGATGATGAAAGTCTGATGACTTTCCATAAATTAAACCTACCATTTTTCATTTGTTATGTTCTAACATGAATTTCTCAACTTAAAAAACAGATTTATTAATTTGATTACACTTGAACAACTGATAGATTAAAATTGGATTTTTCCCTAGAACCATTTTAAATAAACTGGTAAATCTGTGACAATTTTATAATTTTAAATATTTCCATGTATTTGTTACAAAATGACTATGTCAGCAGTGTTTATACTTTGGTTTTGACCACAGTAAGAACTTTTCTAGTTTTAATTTTGTTTTGGGAGGATAAAAATGAACACAAAACTTCCTATAGTCTTCTTACATCAAGTCATCACTCAGAATCTAGCAAATTATCAGGTGGCCTCCAGCAAGGTCATAGATTCTTTTCTAAAGCCAAATATTTACTGGCAAAATGGTTTTGAGCAAGTTGCTTAAACATTGTGTGTCAGAATACTCTTGCATGAAATCTGGAGATAGTCGGAATATTTAATTAGTTCATATGTTGTCTGGGGCATACATACCTCATAATAACAGAGCAGTGCATTGAAAATGGTAGCTATAATATTATTATCTTTCAAAAGGGACATAAAGATCTTTTAAAATAAATGACGACTTCCAGTTCCAACCAAGAGAGACTCACCCTTCCCTTCTAAAGCCCCCTTTTCCAACTGCAAACCTGGGGAGCTGCTCAGTGACCTTGCAACTTGAGGAAGGACACTTTTGAGTCCCTGGATTTTCTTATGGTCTCCCCTATACTCTGAACAGAGCACCGTAGAACCTCTAACTCAGAGCCATCAACAGGTGTCTATATCTGTATACTATTTCTATACAGAAAGTCAAATAATATTTTTTAACTAAGTTATTTTACTTAGTGTATATATATTTATACTTAGTGTATATATATTTGATATATATCAAACTATATAGTATAATAGATAGTACATATATATACTATCTATATGTGTATATATATACTATCTATCTATCTATCTATCTATCTATCTATCTATCTATCTATCTAAACTTAGTGTATATATATATTTGAGACCGAGTGTTGCTCTGTCACCCAGGCTGGAGTGCAGTGGCGCTATCGTGGTTCACTGCAACCTCTGCCTGCCAGGTTCAAGCAATTCTCTGTTTCAGCCTCCTGAATTACACCACATGCCTGGGTAATTTTAGTATTTTAGTATTTAGTATTTTAGATTTTTAGTAGAGATGGGGTTTCACCATCTTGGCCAGGCTGGTCTTGAACTCTTAACCTCATGATCCACCTACCTCGGCCTCCCAAAGTGTTAGGAATACAGGCGTGAGCCACTGACTGTGGCCTAGTATAATATTTTCAAGCTCAACCACACATATTATTACTGTGTTCCTTTTTATAAGCAAATAACATTCCATTGTAAAGATAGACCATATTTTGTTTTTGTGTAAATACACGCATTGTCAGTTCTTTTGAATATAGCTAGAGTATCCCTAGGAATGGAGTTGCTGGGTCATAGGATAACTATAAGCTTAGCATTTTGAGGAAATGCCCACAGGCTCCCCTTTTTTGTAAGGTCCTTTATCAGGTTAAAAACATTTCCTTCTATTAATTGTCTGCAGATATTTGTATCATGAATGGTAGTTGATACTTTTTCACACTTTTGCTATATCTGTTAAAATAATCAATGATATTTTTTCTTTTTAATTATTCTGGCCCAAATCAGAATTACCTTTCATTACTTCTCCAAGTTAGCACCATCAATGCCCATTTTCACTTACTAAGTTTTGTTTTTTTTTTCTTATATTCATTAACACAAAAATACAGTTAGTTTGATGTATACACCTTTTCTTACCAGGTTGGCCCTGAAATAGGATCCTTGAGGCATACTGTGATCTGACACAGATTGAGGCCTAGACTCTTTCAACATTTTACAGTAATTCTTAAGGAACATTAACACACTTCTGCTCACCAAAACCTTAGGTAAGGTCCTCACAGGGTCTAGGCAGATGAGAAAGGAGCAGATTCTACTCCTGGCATGGAGATGCAGTGTGTTTGGTCTAAAAGGCCAAAAAGAGAGGCCTAAAAGGCACCTGAATCTCCCCAACGTCAATCCTTCACTTGTCAGAGGTTCAGCTTGTCCCACTATGTCTTAAATTTTACATAGGAAATTTCACATAAGAGACAAAACAACTATTCACATACACACAGTAATATTTAGGACCTGACTCTGACTGATTTTCTTTCTTTGCCCTGATCCACATACTACCAAAGATTAGAAACATTTTTGTCAGTTATGAAAACTTGCTCATTCTCTGACCATAATTTGACCCAAGAAATTAAAATTAGACCTTTTCATATTAAATTGTTAAGTCCTGTATTCCACATAAAAGTGACCAGCTCACTCCCCATTTCTAGCATATCCTATGCCCATACTAACAAGGTCAATAGTCACACAGTTGAAACCAAGCCTTATCTTTGACACCTCATTCTAGGTAACCGCTCCCTGCTGGTATTCAGAACTATTAAATATTTTATAATTTAATGCTAATCCTCACAGGTTTCCAATCAACTAGATCAGATATTAAATTCTGATTTCTAATACCTGTTACTGTATTGGTCAGCTTTTTAGTTGTAAATCAAAACATTCTTTCTTTCTAGCTTAAGTAGAAAAGGATTTATTAAATGATGTTAACATAACAAACCTAATAAATATAATAAATTAATATTTATGTGTAGAACTTGAACAGATATCGCATGTGGGTATAAACATTCATGTAAGCAAAAAAAAAAAAAGTACATATTTAAATGACACAGTAGCACTATAGAAGGAAATCCAGATATCAGTACCTCTGTAAGAAAAAATTGTCTTTAACTTATAATAAGTAGAATATTTATTTTCTTACAGCATTTATGTGCTCAATGTTTTTGCCAAGAACTTTTATCACAGTTATTTAGGACTCTACTGCTCATTTGGTTGAACAGCCAAGCATTTCAGAAACTGTATAAAGAATGGTTTTTGATAGCATGGCTTACTTAAAGACATCAAATTCAGTTAACACATTGGAGTTGTTAAAACTTGGTATTTATATCAAAGTCATCTTCTCCTTGACTGAAATCACTGAAACTGATGCTGTTTGATATTGTCAAGCAAACTTGGCATCTTCAACGTCAGTACATTTTTTCATTTGTTCTCTTATCTGCTAAGTTAGATCTGTGGGTTATGACCTTGTATCAAATAATTTCTCAGAACATGTTCTTGTAGTAGAAATGAATCAAATAATCATACATGCACAATAATGCTACTAAAAAGGTAAGAGGGATGCTTTTTCCTTGTTGGTGGTGAGAGGATATCTTTAGCTCTTCACATATAAGATGTCAAAAGTGCCTGATACTTAACATCTAAGCATGATCCCTCTATGCTAAGAGAAGAGTTCACTCAAAGTATTCTATATCGTTTTAAGGCTTAAACACTGCGAAGCGCATAATTATATTTTAAAGAATTTGAAAGAGAGATATAAATGTGGAAAAAAAGGCTTTAGTGAAGGCACTTAAACTACAAATGTGATCACTAAATAGCAAAGAGAAGTGTAAAAATTTGATTTGTGAAACATATGGCCTTGTCAGAGAGGAACTGACAATCCTCCTCATATTTCTAACTGCATAGTTCAAAATTTGATAAGCTAAGTTGGTTGGGGAAAAAAAAAAAAAAAGATGAACATCTGTAAAAGCTCAACATATTCTGTCGTGAGCTGTCACCTGAAAAAGTTCAGATGTTAATGTTGGTGTGTGCAGTATTGCTTCATGTGGGTGAAAAGGTTTCATGCTTTTGCTCCTTGAAAAATAAGGCCTCACAGAAACAAGCTGTAAACAGGAAAGGGTATCACTGTAGTTGGCAGAAAACTGGTGATGACTCCAGCTTGCTAGAAGTTGATCCCAGAATAAACTGTGATTATAACAGGATTGGCTTTATGAGTTTTGACCAATTAGTTTCCCATATATTAGAAATAATTTTACATAGATAAATTCTGAATTTTAGATCAACATAAGTTAATTTTTATTATGAAATATTTCTCAATCATAATTGTCTTGTTCAAATAATAATAATTACAAGGCTATAAGAACCAAATGTAGTAATGAATATGAAAACACTTTTCAAGTTTTAATCTCTAAGTAAATGCTGCTTAACATTTCTAAATATATGTTTGTTTCCTGTGAATGGGCTTATTTTATTTCTGCTGTTCCAGGATCTTATTGATAAACTTTCAAGGTGTTAATAAGAGACACTTATCTATGAAAATAAGCTATGATTTTTCACATATTACATATCATATAAAGTATAACAACAGGCACTGATTACCACATTTTTAAGTCTTTAAGTAGAGTCAACTCACAGCATATCAGCTATATTACATCTTATTTACTTTTTCTACACTTAGTCTGAAGACAGGTTATGACCTTGTAGTGCAAGTTTCATTGTATTAATACCAATTTAGATTCTCTTGATGGAAGTGGAAGTTAAAATTCTGCTTGACAGAAAGCAAATCCAGAACCTACAAAGAACTCAAACAAATTTACAAGAAAAAAACAAACAACCCCATCAAAAAGTGGGCAAAGGATATGAACAGACATTTCTCAAAAGAAGACATTCATACAGCCAACAGACACATAAAAAAATGCTCATCATCACTGGCCATCAGAGAAATGCAAATCAAAACCACAATGAGATACCATCTCACACCAGTTAGAAAGGCGATCATTAAAAAGTCAGGAAACAACAGGTGCTGGAGAGGATGTGGAGAAATAGGAACACTTTTACACTGTTGGTGGGATTGTAAACTAGTTCAACCATTATGGAAAACAGTATGGCGATTCCTCAAGGATCTAGAACTAGATGTACCATATGACCCAGCCATCCCATTACTGGGTATATACCCAAAGGATTATAAATCATGCTGCTATAAAGACACATGCACACGTATGTTTATTGTGGCACTATTCACAATAGCAAAGACTTGGAATCAACCCAAATGTCCATCAGTGACAGACTGGATTAAGAAAATGTGGCACATATACACCATGGAATACTATGCAGCCATAAAAAAGGATGAGTTTGTGTCCTTTGTAGGGACATGGATGCAGCTGGAAACCATCATTCTTAGCAAACTATCACAAGAACAGTAAACCAAACACCGCATGTTCTCACTCATAGGTGGGAACTGAGCAATGAGATCACTTGGACTCGGGAAGGGGAACATCACACACCGGGGCCTATCATGGGGAGGGGGGAGGGGGGAGGGGGGAGGGATGGCATTGGGAATTATACCTGATGTAAATGACGAGTTGATGGGTGCTGACGAGTTGATGGGTGCAGCACACCAACATGGCACAAGTATACATATGTAACAAACCTGCACATTATGCATATGTACCCTAGAACTCAAAGTATAATAATAATAAAAAAATTCATTTTCTTTCATGTAATCACACAAATTCAGTAAATACTAAAAATTCAGATTTGTCATCTAATTTCTCCCACTGTTAAGAAGTTTGCATCATTGCTATTATTTTAAGTGGTTTTAGAATCAGATATACTGATGACTTACCTCACCAAATGCAATAGCCAACATTAGCAAGTTGGCTTTAGATGCAAGGTATAGTGATGCTATTACTACCCAGAAAGATCAAGTTTCTTGAAGAAGATACAGCCGAAGAAAGTTTTGTTCATCAGTAGATGGGGTTTTTCCAACTCTACATAGTTGGGGAAAAAAGTTATTGACTTAAACTGAAGAACTGAAGAAATGTTTTAAATACGTAACTTTTTATATATGCAAATTACTTTTAAAACATTGTTTATTGCTGTAACTTAAAGATAACATTAAAACAAAGAGAAAATTCTTATGTTGACCAAGGCCTCATTTTTTTTTCAAATGATATCTCATATTTATTTGAGTCTGCATAAGAAGTATATTCATGAAGAGTGAAACTGTTGAGCATTCACTTTTATGCAAAATGGAAAATAGCCAGAACATTTCATCATATGCTCAGTATGAGAAGGTGACCTGGACGATCTGCACTCTTCTCTGCAATATTTTGAACTGGAGATGGACAGCTGCCCACTTGTCTGCTTGAATGCTAGAGTGTAAGCGTAAGGTTGGGCCTTGGGAACCAACCTCCCTGCCATGGGGAGAACCAACACGCAGAGAACAGAGCTGAGAATCAGAGGAGGGGAGTGTGGGAGAGAGGCTGACTCCCACTACCACTATGTGCCCACTCCCTGAGGCCCTTGATCCCACAATACTTCCTCACTGAACCCTCCTGAGGCCGTCCCAGCTATCATAATAAATAAAGATTATCAATAAAATAAAAAAGATTATCAAACAAATAAAAAAATCAATAAATAATCTTTCTGCTTAGAAGACCTACTTACATATAATACTGCTCTTAAGAATTCACAGATACCTATGGCATTGGAAAGAAAAATTAAAAGTTTTAAAATCCACTTGTATTATTAGAAGAGAAACTGGCAAGAATATAAATGAAATGATACCAGTCTTCCGAAAAAATAGGTGTGGAAGGAGTTTGATATTCTAAAGAACTAAAGTACAACCTTATTTTCTTGGATCTCAGTAGCTTTTTTTTTTCTTTTTTTACTAACATGATTCCAATAAATATAAAAATATTCATTCTACCAGTTCTCTGCACCTGTATCCTTTAAGAAAGTGGTATTCAAGTATCTCTAGAGTATTTTTAATGGTGTGCTTTATAGAAGTTCAGGAAATGTCTCCTGTCATTTCTCACTGGCCATCTGCTGAGGAGAGATGTTTCCCACCAGGTAACGTGAGCATCACCACCTCTGTATACCACCATCACCTCTTCCCGCTCCTCCGAAAATGGGAGAAACCTCAACATGGCAAAAATTGTAAAGTGTCCTGCTGAATATTTGCAAGGAAACTTTCCTCTTTTTATGTTACAAATTGACGGAGAGGAAACTTAGTGGTGCTCCTTAAATCTCAGTGTCACCTTGAGTTTTATGAAATTGATCTTTCATTTTTATTTACAGTCCTCTCACTCAGACAGGACTGGGGTGAACGCTGGGCACCGAGCAAATAGTAACAGTGGACAACCTGCCCGGGACCACCCTTCCTCTCCTAGAAGGAAGCACTCACTGAATCAAGCTTATTGTTTCTTATTTGTTTTTCCTTTATTATAACTTCTCTTCCAAGAAGATTTTCAGCTCCTTTGAAAATAAGTTTAAAGGGGAGGTTTTCTACCTCAGCTTATCAAGAACTTTCTTTTCTCTCTCTTTCTTTCTTTCTTTCTTCTTTCTTTCTTTCTTTCTTTCTTTCTTTCTTTCTTTCTTTCTTTCTTTCTTTCTTTCTTTCTTTCTTTCTTTCTTTCTTTCTTTCTTTCTTTCTTTCTCTTTCTTTCTTTCTCTTTCTTTCTTTCTTTCTTTCTTTCTTTCTTTCTTTCTTTCTTTCTTTCTTTCTTTCTTTCTTTCTTTCTTTCTCTCTCTCTCTCTCTCTCTCTTTCTTTCTTTTTTTTCTTTTTTTTTTTTTTTTTTTTTTTGAGACAGAGTGGCGCTGTGTTGCCCAGGCTGTAGTGCAGCCATGTGATCTCGGCTCACTGCAACCTCTGCCTCCCAGGTTCAAGCGATTCTCTCAATCAGCTTTCCGAGTAGCTGGGACTACCTGCCACCAATCCTGGCTAATTTTTTGCATTTTTAGTAGAGACGGGGTTTCACTGTGTTAGCCAGGGTAGTCTTGATCTCCTGATCTGGTGATCCACCTGCCTCGGCCTCCCAAAGTGCTGGGATTACAGTTGTGAGCCACCCACCTGGCCTTGTCAGGAATATTTGAATTTACTTCAGGTTCAGGCTGGGTAGTCCACTATGGATGCATTGACAAAGAAGAGGAAGAAGTGAAATCACATTAATAAATTAATTATCTGGACATAGACAATCTTTTAACAACATAGACATTTTACTTGACTTTTTCTTAAAGAAATAGAACCCTATCTAAAATAATTATCCTTTATTCTTTATCAGTCACAAAATTTCCAGTATCCAATCCAGCAGCAAGCTCTCCTACTAAGTATTCTAATGGAATAGGATGTCATTGTTAATTTCAGCTGAGTTACAACTTCTGGCTTTATAGTTTTCAATGCTGGTATCACTTCAAAAAACACTATACATAAAAATCAAGAAAAGCTATTACTATAATTTTGCAGAAAAGAATCAAATTTGTTTTTATTTTATTTAGACAAGTCACTTCACTTTATATTTCATTTACCTTGAGCTACATGATCTGGCTTTGCAAGGCAAATTAAAGACTAATAGTGAAGTTAAGGCTTCTCTTTGCCAAGAGATATTTCTTAATGTTCTATTCGATACTGATTTATTTTTCAGCAGTTAATTTGCATTCTTTGTAATGATATATAAAATATGCCTTAAAAAATACTTCTTTAGGCAGTTATAGAATCATTTACTGCTAGCTTTGGCTCCAGGACACAAAAACAATCCTTATGAGGCTTAACAGCATGTTTTACCTTGGATCTCTGGTCCATTTTTCCTTGAGTCTCCATTGTGAGTGTGATTTAGTTCATGTTCTGCTCATTCCCATGGTTAATGGATACTGTTATATTCTCAGGTACTGAACGTTTGGTTAGTCTCACTTCTGTGGTTATGGACTTCCATTTGTGGGGTAATTAAAATATATCCTTGTTTTCCAAAATTACCAGGTGAATCATAGTTGAGCACTGAGGTGAACTAATTTATCAGAAATCCATTCCAATACCTGATTTAAAAAAACTATAGATTTCCTGACATTTTTTGTTATTTATTATTATTATTTTTTGAGATGGAGTCTCACTCTGTCACCCAGGCTGGAGTGCAGTGGCACGATCTCAGCTCACTGCAAGCTCTGCCTCCCAGGTTCACGCCATTCTCCTGCCTCAGCCTCCTGAGTAGCTGGGACTACTACTCGCTGGGACTACTACCACACCCAGCTAAGCTAATTTTTTGTATTTTTAGTAGAGATGGGGTTTCACTGTGTTAGCCAGGATGGTCTTGATCTCCTGACCTTGTGATCTGCCCACCTCGGCCTCCCAAAGCACTGGGATTACAAATGTGAGCCACCGTGTTTGGCCGGTATTTACTATTATTTAAAAGCAAAGATAGTGGTCTAAGAACACAGTCAGTCCTGTTAATGCACCTATAGTCCTAGTGAAACGCTTAATTTTGTGAAAGGAGTCAGTAAGTGAGAAAGGTCTGTGATAAGTGTGTATCACCCTCTTGATCGAGGCTCTTTTTTATATTCTTTGTTGCCGGGACACCTGGAGATGCAGAGATAGCTCTAAATGTCCCAGAACCTTCCTGGCAACTCAAATTAACTCAAGCCAAATAAACAGCAAGACTGAAGATTGATTTATTGGGCTACACACCACTGGACTTGGATTGGAGG
This sequence comes from Chlorocebus sabaeus, assembly GCF_047675955.1. Taxonomy (NCBI): domain Eukaryota; kingdom Metazoa; phylum Chordata; class Mammalia; order Primates; family Cercopithecidae; genus Chlorocebus; species Chlorocebus sabaeus. Next base: position 55,311,947 of record NC_132911.1, on the reverse strand, counting down.
TTAGCTCCCATTAACTAAGCACTAAGTAGAGACTATAGGAACATTAACTAGAGGCTGCTGAGGTTGACATTGTGTACAGCTTGGAAGCGAATAGGAAGCTGCTCTGATTTCCCCTGTGTTGGTCTGTAATCACTTCACAACAGTTATGTCTGGGATAGAATTTGCCTTGTAAGACTCGTGCTATAGCTGTGAGGAGGCATGTCTGTGGAGCATAGGAAAAGAAAAATAGAACCACCTTCAAAATACTTTGTAGCCCTATAGACTTTTGTAGCTCAAAATTTCCCCCCTATGTAATTTGACTTCAGCGGCAACTAAACTCAAAATCAGTGGCCTTTTTTTTTCTGAAATGCTGAACAGGATTTTCATAAAGTTAGAACCAGCAGTTTTGCAGAACAAAACTGGAGATTTATAGAATGTGTGTATTAAATAGAGATAATTTCAAAAATAATTTATACCTTTTTCTTCATTTTGTATATTGTATGATCAGAACTAAAACAGGATATGAAGCAGCTTTATAAACAATTATTACAGTCATGTTATTTAGTAGCCAATTAGCAGAAACAGTCAATAGAGAATTGTACTATTTCTTAATGAGTTTCAAATCCTCCCCTTCAGTATGAATATAGATCTTTCATGAAATTATTCGAAAAGAAGTAGCTAATTCTTAAAAGTTGGCCACTTGTGAAAATAATAGATTATATTATATTTTCTCTCTTTACTCGACATAATAGGTGAATCCATTAGTTAAAAAATATACCCACAACTTATACCCTTCTCTCTCAGGTATAGGTACATAATATCGTGTATCTTTTACAGGGAGCAAAACTAGGTCACCCAATAAGCATACTGAGCACATATGTACCTAGGAAAACAGCAAAAATTTTTGTTTATTTGTTTGTTTGTTTTGAGATGGAGTCTCGCTCTGTCGCCCAGGCTGGAGTGCAGTGGTGCAATCTTGGCTCACTGCAACCTCCACCTCCCAGGTTCAAGTGATTCCCCTGCCTCAGTCTTCCGAGTAGTTGGGACTACAGGCACCCGCCCCTATGCCCAGCTAATTTTTGTGTTTTTAGTAGAGATGGGTTTCGCCATGTTGGCCAGGCTGGTCTCGAACTCCTGATTTCAGGTGATCAGCCAACTTTGGACTCCCAAAGGGCTGAGATTGCAGGCATGAGCCAACACACCCAGCCTAGAACATTTACAATTTGTTAATGCAATATTTTTAAAAAGACAATGTTAGTCATTGCGATAAAATAAGTAGCATTATTTTAAATTACATATAGAATTGTCAAAATATTTTCAGTATCTAAAGGTCTTAATCTACCTCTGCTGGGGAGTTCTGTGACCACTTAGTGAACTTTCTCTTTTAGGCCTCATGGTTACCACTCAGGAAACCCTAGCTTCAGCTTCAGCTTCAGCTCCAACATTTTATTTTCTCCTTTTGATGGGCAGACCCTCCTGAGCCCACTTAATTCTATCCACTGGAGTTCATATCTTGCATAACCTCCTCCTCCTGGACATGAGTGTGACTTGTTACGTGCTTCTGGCTAGAAGAATATGGACAATGTGAAAGAATTAAGGCCCCAAATGAGTTAATGTTAAATTAGTCAAAAGTGACATGGACTAGGGTCAGTGGTTTACGCCTGTAATCCCAGCACTTTGGAGGCTGAGGTGGGAGGATCACTTGTGGCCAGGAGTTTGAGACCAGCCTGAGTAACATGATGAGACCCAGTCTGTACAAAAAATTTCAAACAATTATCCGGGCATGATGATGATGGTATGGACCTGTAGTCCCAGACACTTGAGGCCGAGGTGGGAAGATTGCTTGAGCCCAGTATTGTGCAAATATACTCCAGCCTATGTGACAGAGCAAGATCTTGTCTAAAACAAAACAAAACAAAATCAAAAACAAAAACAAAGAAAAGAAAAGAAGAAAACAAAAGAAAATAAAAGAAAAAGAGAGATCATCCTGAGTGGGGCTGACCTACTCAGGTAAAGGCTCTTACAAGAGGGATGAGGTCCCTCCCTCAAGTGAGAGACTCTCCTTGCTGGCTTAATGAAGTAATTGGCTATGTTGGAGGAGTCTGTGTGACAAGTGACTGTGGACATAAGTGACTGAGAACCCACTGCCAACAACAGCCAAGGGTCTCAGTCACACACCACAGGAAATGATTTCTGCCAACAATGTGAAGGAATGGGTTCTTTCCCACTCCAGCCTCTAGATGAGAATGCACCCTGGCAACACCATAACTGACACCTGTGACACCCCGAGCAGGGAGCCCAGTAATACCATGCCTGGAGTTTTAACTGTGTTGCTTTAAGCCCCTCGGTTTATAATCTATTATGCATCAATAGAAAATTAGTATACTCTTCCTTCTTGTGACCAGCCATAGAGACAATCGGGTTTTTGTTTCCAATTTGAATAAAATTTTCTAAAATACTTAGAGACCCATTGCTTTCTAGCAATTCCTGAAGAAAAGGGTCTCATGTCTGTTGAACTAGGTTAAGTCCCTTCCTCTGCAAATATGCCTTGACTTGTTTTGGTAGATTTAATTATTTTCACTTTTTTGGAACCACCATCATAATCAATGAAAATCAATAACCTCCCTTTCTGCTTTTACTGAGTTCACCAATGAACTTATTTTGCCAAATCCAATTAGTACCTTGCACATTTTCCTTGGCCATATGTTAGATTTCATTTTTTAGATTTCATTTTAGCTGCAAAACGGAAAATTGTATCAATACACGAATTGTTATTTTCTCAAGAGCAAAGCCATCCATGCTTTGAATTATACAAAAATACTCTCACAACAGTAAAAGGTAATTGTCTACAATCACGAATCTTAAATTTTAGTAGATATTTCTTCTATTAAACTTTATAAGTTCCTTTCAATGTAAGTCTATCCTTTCAAATATATATTTTTAAGACTGATTTGTTATAGTTGCTTTTATTTAGTTTCCCAAGGAAAATAAAACAAGTTCTCCAATTACTCTTCAAGTCATATGTGCACCACAATGAATAAAATCATCATGAACTTGCATGACGTTCACAGAAGGTCACTGGGAAATGGGATAAAATCCATGTTACAATCAAGAGGTGAAACAAAGTGGACAGACACAATCTTACCATGGATTATTATGACAATAAAAAATATTTTCATATTCAGGGGCAGAATGAGTGTGAGTGTCCTCCTCCATCATCCCAGGCTGGAACTTGGAGTAACTTGTTTAGGCAACTCCACTGAACTCAATGTGTCATCTGCTTGTTCCAGCATAGTAACTTCTTGTTTTTAAAACTTATTAAGATGCAAAATAATTTCACGCCATTTGTCTGCTCAGGTTATCTGAAATTTTCTCATTTATTGAAAAGAAAAAAAGTCATCTGTCTTACATTAAGAAGTTTTATTTATATTGATGTTTCCTTTTGACTATACATTTTGCATGATATAGTGTTAGTTACGGTCTGTAATTTCCACATGTATCTCTGTTACCTTGTGTAAGGAAACAGTTTTTCAGGCTCATTTGCTTTGACAGAACATGTCATACACAATAAGGCAGATTCTTTTGTCCAAGTTATCTCATGATATGAAAGTTATACAATATTAATGCACACTGATGTTGAAAGCTTCTGATTATTTCTTGTTTAAATAAATAAATATTAGAGAGAAAGAAGAAGAAAAGGGAGTGAAAACTGACATTTATTGAAAGCAAAACACATCGGGCTTTTTTATCTATCTTACAGAATCCTGATAAGTAAGCCACTAAAATAAGTATTGTGGGTCCATTTTGATGTCAGTGAAACTGAAACTCAGATAAACACATAGAGCAATTACGTTTAGAGCATCTTCTACGTGAGGGACATTGTGATAGGTACGGCATATTTCAAAGTCATATAACTAAATCAGAAACTTGATTCTAAGTCTAATTTTTAAAGTCCATTTTTTTCGCTATGACAAGTTAATGAAGTAAAAACAAATAAAAGCATGTTTTTTGGCAAAGATGAGGCTTGTTTTTAATTCTCACTCCGTCATTCACAAGATACACAACCAGAATCAAACAGCTCCATCTTTCCAATTGTCATTTTCCCTGTCTGATTCCTAAAGAAAGGTTCCTGAATTTGATGGCATCTTCCTTGTAGTGCCTCCTTGTGAGATTTAGAGAGAATGTGGGGAGAGGACCTAGGCCAAGTCTGGGCACAGCAAAGTAACCATTGCTGTTTTTCTTACTGCCTAGCAGCCTAGGACATGATAGATCTGATCATGCTTACAATTACAACTTCCAAGTACTTACTGAAGTCTGTACTAAATGCTGCCTTACTGATAGTAAACATGATGATTAAAATAATATATCTGCTACTTCATGGAGAAATTGTTTGAAGAGTCTTTGAATCTTCAACAGCCTTTCTTGTACAGTAAACAGTAAAAAAGCAATGCATGGTTGCTATCCTCTACTCCCTTTTAAACTTTACCCACTTTCAAAGTGTTCTATACTCCATTAGATAATTTTCCACCAACAAATTCATTGGCAATGAAAACCCTACATATTCCTCACGGGTTAGAGTGACAGCTTGAGGTGGGTTAGAGAAAGGGCTTAGAGACAGGCCTGCATGCGCAATGTCCATGTAAAATGCAGCATTTCCTGTGTAGCCAGGATTTGTCCTTTTCTAGTGGACTATGGACTGTACTGCTGGACGCTGGAAGGATAAGTGGAGAAAGGGACAAATGTGTGCACCATTCCTCCAGCTCCTCGACAGTCTACTCCATTAGAACTCTCAATGCTGCTTAAGTGCAAGTGTTCTTCGTGCCTGTCAACAAAAAGGCTTGGGAGAAAGCATACATCGAAATGGGTGAGGGGAGTGCTACAAGGTGAATTCCCATTGCCTTGATTTTGTGAAATACTTTCCAAAATTCATTTGTAAAATTAGCATTTTGCAAATCTATAACTAGAGACCCAAATGTAAGTTTGGGAGTTTGTCTAGGGAACCATCAGGACTTTTTCTAACATGTGTTACATTTACAATTGACAAAGAAAATGCCATCAGTTTTGGACCACTAGTAAGCTCGAGTTGTGAAGTTTGATGCACTCACTCATAAAGGGCTGGAAATCTCTTACATTCCAGTTTAAAGGGGATAGTGAGCTGCCCTTTAGAAACAGCATCCTGCATGTGCTTGTTGGAGATGCTGAATCATCCCAACAACAGAAAGATGGGTGCCAAGAGCACAGCCCACGATGGTTTATTACAGCAACTGGTTGTAGGCCACAGACACTCAGGCAACATCATGGTTTTCCATCATGAAAAGTATTAAGAGGCTTATTAGTTCTCTAAAACTGCCATAACAAAGTACCAAAAACAGATTTTTTAAAACAACATAAACTTTTTGTCTCACAGTTCTTGAGTTCAGAAGTCTGAAATCAAGGTGTTGGCAGAGCCATGCTCCCTCAGATATCTTAGAGGAAGAATCTTACTTCCCTGTTCTAGTTTCTGGTAGCCCCAATTGTTTCTTGGCTTTTGGTAGCATCATTCCAGTCTTCATGTGACTTTCTCCTTGTGTGTCTTCACATACTCTTCCCTCCTGTGTGTCTGTCTTTGTGCCAAAATTTCTTCCTTTTAAAAGTCATATTGAATTAGGGCCCTCCCACCTTACTTCAAAAAAGATTCTTTTCCAAAGCAAAAGGATGGCTAAAGTGAATAGTCATCCTAAAACCAAATATATATTATATTATTAACTAGTAAATACTATCCTCTTCTCTTCATTAATGTAGATACTCAAGAGATTACAAAGGTGATAACTTTATCTGAAAATCACAGTCATACTTCATATGCCAATGAATAGGGCATATCATTAGATGGTTATGAATTTTCACTTACTTGGCTGGTGTGATGTCCACATTAATTTATCAAGAAGTTTTCGTAGAGGAGTGTGATTTGATCTTCCCTACAAGGAAATAAGCTCACCACACCTTTCTACACTGTTTTGCAGATGTATTTATAAGTTAAAGGCAGCAACATTTTCTGTGACGTTTTAAAGGCATAGCCATATCTTGGAACTCTTCTTAGGTAAAAAGGGTGAGTAGTGGCAGAAAACACAAGAGGTGAAAGTCACTTTTAAAGTTTTTGTCATCCCTTAATATTATTGAATGTTCCAACGAGGAAGAGAGAGGAACAGCATCTAACCTGAGGGACACTGATGAGAAATTATGCCGCAGTCTGCTGTTCCCTGGTCTCGAAAGGCTCATAGCCACAGATCAGGTAGTCAGACCCGTGGCAGATTCAAGATGGTTTTTCACTTTTCTGTATTACTGTTCCCATTGGCTTTGCCCCACAAAGACAAATAAAAGCCTTTCTACAAACATCAATTTATTTTCTCTGAGACCTCTTTAATCATCATTTATTCACAGTGACTACAATTTCATCTCAATATGCTTATGTAGAGTTTCTCTTTGTTTTTTGAACATATATGATTTTCATAATTAAGTAATTATGATTGATTACAAAAGTATCTATTTATATTTTTTAGCCTCTGGTTTTCAATGACTGCAAAATTTGAATTCTTATCACTCCAGTTGGAACTATATTGGCCTAATTTAACTCATTCTGGTTTCTATTGCAGCCCATACTAAACTCACCTTAACCATCTGCAGTTAATGATACTTCAGTGCGAATTGCTATTCAGCTGAATGTGCCTCCTTTAATCTTCTTTGTCTTGGTTTTACTCTTTCCTAAGGATTATATTCCTCTTCTGTAGCTCTTTTTAAATCTTTTGTATTTCAAAGTGCATTAAGTATTAATGCATGAGGTTCTGTTAAGATGCACAATAATCTTTTTGAAAAATTATATGAAGGTTATAAAAGTCCTTTATTCACTGCTGTAAAGATGGGGATACCAGACTAAATTAGTATTTTAATATGCTTTTTAAAATTCCTGGAAGCAGACATCACGATGTCCATTTGACCAATAATCTTTTCCATAAATTTGTGTCTACAATTGAGGAAGCTAACAGAGACCATGAGAATGTTTCGCCAAACACAAGTAGAAATCTTCGGTGTTGATTGAGAAGCACTAGATCCCCCTCTTTAGAATCCTGAGAGTCCTCTACTTCCACTTAAGGGACATAATATTAAAATAAAACATTGTAGGGTTAGGTCATCACTGGGCACCAATCTAATCATAGCAGTAATACAAATGTGCATGCTGCATGGCAGTGTTCAAGTAAGAAATTGTTGTTTAAATGACCTAGAACAGGTAAACACACACACACACGCACGCACGCACACACACACACACACAGATTAGCAACCAAAGAAAGGGGAAATTTAAAAAAAAATTTAAATGTTTTAATTATTATTATGCTTTAAGTTTTGGGGTACATGTGCAGAACGTGCAATTTTGTTACATAGTTATACACGTGCCATGGTGGTTTGTTGCACCCATCGACCCGTCATCTACGTTAGGCAGTTCTCCTAATGCTATATCTTCCCCAGGCCCCTACCCTCAGACAGGCCACAGGGTGTGATGTTCCCCTCCCTGTGTCCATGTGTTCTCTTGGTTCAACTCCCATTTATGAGTGAGAATATGGTATTTGGTTTTCTGTTCTTATGTTAGGTTGCTGAGAATGATGGTTTCCAGCTTCATCCATGTCCCTGCAAAGGACATGAACTCATCCTTTTTTATGGTTGCATAGCATTGCATGGTGAATATGTGCCACATTTTCTTAATCCAGTCTATCACTGGTGGACTTTTGGGTTGGTTCCAAGTCTTTGCTATTGTGAATAGTGCCACAATAAACATACATGTGCAGGTGTCTTTATAGTAGAATGATTTATAATCCTTTGGGTATGTACCCAGTAATAGGATTGCTGGGTCAAATGGTATTACTAATTCTAGATCCTTGAGGAATTGCCTCACCGTCTTCCAGAATGGTTGAACTGATTTATATTCCCACCAACAGTGTAAAAGCATTCCTATTTCTACACATCCTCTCCAGTATCTGTTGTTTCCTTTTAATGGTCGCCATTCTAACTGGCATGAGATGGTATTTCATTGCAGTTTTGATTTGCATTTCTCTAATGACCAGTGCAGATTAGCTTTTTTTCATGTTTGTTGCCTGCATAAATGTCTTCTTTTGAGAAGTGTCTGTTCATATCCTTCATCCACTTATTGATTGGGTTGTTTGTTTTTCTTGTAAATTTGTTTAAGTTCTTTGTAGATTCTGAATATTAGCCCTTTCTCAGATGGATAGCTTGCAAAAATTTTCCCCCATTCTGTAGGCTGCCTATTCACTCTGATGATAGTTTCTTTTGCTGTGCAGAAGCTTTTTAGTTTAATGAGATCTCATTTGTCGATTCTGGCTTTTATTGCCATTGCTTTTGGTGCTTTATTCATGAAGTCTTTGCCCATGCTTATATCCTGAATGGTATTGCTCAGGTTTTCTTCTAGGAATTTCATGGCTTTAGGTTTTAAGTTTAAGTCTTTAATCCATCTTCAGTGGATTTTTGTATAAGGTGTAAGGTGTAAAGAAGGGGTCCAGTTTCAGTTTTCTGCATATGGCTAGCCAGTTTCCCAACACCATTTATTAAACAGGGAATCTTTTCCCCATTGGTTGTTTGTAACAGGTTTTTGAAAGATCAGATGGTTGCAGACATGTGGTGTTATTTCTGAGGCCTCTGTTCTGTTCCACTGGTCTATATATCTGTTTTGGTACCAATACCAGGCTGTTTTTGTTACTGTAGCCTTGTAGTATAGTTTGAAGTCAGGTAATGTGATGCCTCCAGTTTTGTTATTTTGACTTGGATTACCTTGGCTCTTTTTTGGTTCCATATGAAGTTTAAAGTAGTTTCTTCCAATTCTGTGAAGAAAGTCTCTGGTAGTTTGATGGGGATAGCATTGAATCTATAAATTACTGTGGGCAGTATGGCCATTTTCACAATACTGATTCTTCCTATCCATGAGCATGGAATGTTTTTCCATTTGTTTTTGCCCTCTCTTATTTCCTTGAGCAGTGGTTTGTAGTTCTCCTTGAAGAACTACAAATCCCTTGTAGTTGTATTCCTAGATATTTTATTCTCTTAGTAGCAATTGTGAAAGGGAGTTCACTCATGATTTGGTTCTGTTTGTCTGTTATTCATATATAGGAATGCTTGTCAGCACCTCATCACACTTATTCTAAAATTGGCCACATAATTGAAAGTAAAACACTCCTCAGCAAATGCAAAATAATGGAAATCATAACAAACAGTCTCTCAGATCACAGTGTGATCAAATTAGAACTCAGGATTAAGAAACTCACTCAAAACTGCAAAACTACAAGGAAACTGAAAAAGCTACTCCTGAATGACTGCTGGGTAAATAACAAAATGAGGGCAGAAATGAAGATGTTCTTTGAAACCAATTAGAATGAAGGCAGAACATATCAGACTCTCTGGGACACATTTAAAACAGTGTGTAGAGGGAAATTTATAGCACTAAATGCCCACAAGAGAAATCAAGAAATATCTAAAATTGACACCCTGACATCAAAGTTAAAAGAACTAGAGAAGCAACAGCAAACAAATTCAGAAACTAGCCAAAGACAAGAAACAACTAAGATCAGAGCAGAACTGAAGGAGATGGAGACACGAAAAACTCTTTAAAAAATCAGTGAATCCAGGAGCTAGTTTTTTGAAAAGATCAACAAAATAGATAGACCACTAGCCAGACTAATGAAGAAGAAAAGAGAGAAGAATCAAATGGACTCAACAAAAAATGATATAGAGGATATCACCACTGATCCCACTGAAATACAAACTACCCAAGTTTTGTAATTGACGTAGTAATTAATAACCTACCAATCAAAAAAAGTCCAGGACCAGACGGATTCACAGCTGAAAGCTACCAGACGTACAAAGAGGATCTGGTACCATTATTTCCGAAACTATTTCAAACAATAGAAAAAGAGGGGATCATCCCTAACTCATTTTATGAGGCCAGCATCACTCTGATACCAAAACCTGGCAGAGACACAACAAAAAGAGAAAATTTCAGGCCGGTAGTCCTGACGAACATCAATGTGAAAATCTTCAATTAACTACTGGCAAACCGAATCCAGCAGCACATCAAAAAGCTTATCCACCACGATCAAGTTGGCTGTATCCCTGGGATGCAAGACTGGTTCAACATATGCAAATCAATAAATGTAATCCATCACATAAACAGAACCAATGACAAAAACCACGTGATTATCTCAATAGATGCAGAAAAGGCCTTCGACAAAGTTTAACACTCCTTCATACTAAAAGCTCTCGATAAACTAGGTATCGATGGAACATATCTCAAAATAATAAGAGCTATTTATGACAAATCTACAGCCAATATCATACTGAATGGGCAAAAACTGTAAGCATTCCCTCTGAAAACTGGCACAAGACAAGGATACCCTCTTTCACCACTCCTATTCAATGTAGTATTCGAAGTTCTGGCCGTGGCAATCAGGCAAAAGAAAGAAATAAAGGGGATTCAAATAGAAAGACAGGAAGTCAAATTGTCTCTGTTTGCAGATGACATGATTGAGTATTTAGAAAACTCCATCGTCTCCGTCCAAAATCTCCTTAAGCTGATATGCAACTTCAGCAAAGTCTCAGGAAAAAAAAAATTATATTGAAAATTTGGACCACTAAGAATATGTTCAGAGACACTATTTTAGGAAACTCCAATAAATGCAAATAAAATATAATTAGTCACAAAATTTAAAACTCCCCATTATGGTATTTTAAAATTACTTAATCAAGTTATGTTAGAAGAAAACACTCTGATGAGAAACATTTCTTTGGCATGAGCAGGCTTGAAAGAACTGGTTAGGACAGATTTTGTCCACCATCTCTGTTTGAATCCCAATTTTAGCTTTTTCTGATGGAAAATTTCAATTTATTAAAGCTTTGCTGCTGTTTATTCAGCTCTTTCTGAAAACTTTAATGGCTTATGAAACAAATTCAATAAACATTTTGTCTAGAACTCTTACTTCTATAATAAGTGTTTTACTCTTTGCTTGCCTTAGTATTCAATTAATACAAAAGATCATTTGTCTTTTTTATTATGTATACATGAATTTCCATATTAGTGACAGTGACCAAGACAGGGGTATCAATGACTTTATTTTCTATTGTGTCAATTAAATATTTAGTTAGCAAACTGTGTTTGCTTCCTAGTTTGTTTTACAATTAACTGCTTAATTGGGGAAGGATATTATATTAGCGTGCTTGAGCTGCCAAAATAGAATACCACAGACGGGGTGGCTTAAACAACAGAAATGTATTTCTCACGGTTCTGGAGGCTGGAAGTCCAGGTTCAAGGTGCCAGGGTGTCTAATGAGGCAGACACTTCTTTCTGGCTTGCAGATGGCCAAATGATTCCACTACACATGGTCTTTTCTCTGTTCATGCCTGGAGAGACAGAGAGTGATATCTGGTGTCCTTTCCTCTTCTTATAAGGACCTTGGATGGAGACCCCACCCTTAGGATCTCATTAACTCTTAATTACCTCCTTAAAGTTCCTGTCTCCAATACAGTCCCATTCTGAGGTCCTATGGGTTAGGGCTTCAACATAGGTATCTTGGGGGCACACGATTCAATCTATGTCAGATATTTATTACATATTACTCATATTAAAATAATAAATTTTGCTAGACCAGTAATATCTTATTCTGTTGCCTGCCTGTTCTAGATGAAATAAAAAACTTTTTGTTGGCACCCAATTTGATTTACATTTTAGATATACACAGATAGTTTTTTAGTCACAAATATGTCCCAAAGATTAAATATTATATATTTATGTTTTTTTAAAAATCTGAAATTCATATTAAACTAAGCACCCTGTACCTTTATTTGGTAAGTCTGGCAAATCTAATACCTCTACCACTCCACCTCCAGGATTAAACACTTATTCCCTCGGCCTTTGACAGCTCTCAGTTGATTCTTCTTTGGCGATTTGCCTTTAACTGAACAGAGCCTCCTTGACCCATGTGTGCTTACAGTGGATACCTCTGTAAAAATATATAGGCCTGGACCCCTTGCTCCAATTTAAGCCTGAAAGTATATTCCAGATGCAGAACTCCCTGAAAGATTTGCTGAGAGCTTTTTTGCAACTAAAATCACAATTTAACACTTTGTTTCTGTCTAACCACATTTTCTTCACTCCTCTCCAAGTGTTATCCCATGAATTCTCCCCAGTAAATTTCATGCATGCAGACTTCCAGCTTAGAGTCAGCTTCCTGGCAACCAGGTGCATTAACCGTATCACCCAAAGGATCTCCCACTTTGGAGGGATTACCCACTTTTAATAGTACTTAAAGAAGAAAAGGGCTCTGTAAAAGATCCAGACTACTGTGCAGCTAGTCCTGCCATTTGGGACACATGGCCTGTTAATCCAACCATATTATACTCTAACTATTTTATCATATCACATGGCCTCCTGTGCAAGGCCCAAATGCAAAATTATAACATTTACTTTAGGGTATTGAAGTAAGGTCAAGCCATGTGCAGAAGAGAATGATACATTTAAAAAAAAACAAACAAACCAATTTTTGACATGCTACTGGACCTAACAGATATGAAATGTCTAACCATGGGGCACTAAATAACCTTGTGGCGAAAAATCACCCATCATGAACTGAGCTATATCAAAGCCATCAAGTCATAAGATCATTTGGGCACAACAGCAATCCATATAAAGACAAGGGAGGTACCTCCTAGATGAGAAATGGACAGAGCCAGAACACAATAAGATGCATTAGCAAGTGTCCCAGGCCCTGTATGTCTCACTGCCCACCAGGGCTCTGCCTCTTGGTGTGTGTGTTGTGGGAGTGATGGATAAAGAAATAACCAAGTTTGGTTCACAGATCAATCATCTTGGTTATGAACATATCACAAAACAGAAAGTGATGCATTTGATTCCTACTCAGGACAGCACCTTGGAATACAGTGGAGAGTGGACATTTGCAAGAGACAGAATAATGTCCACTGCATGTCGAGAGAGAAGAGGTGTGAGGCAGGGGCATAGGCATACATATAGTTTGCCTCATTGATCAAGGACCCAGAAAAAGAAAGACTGGAAGATTAAGGACAAGGAGGTCCGGGAAGACCAGATGGGTGAGTTGCTCAGACTGAGCAAAGAGTGTGAGGATGTCCATGATCCTGGGACCACCCCTCAGCAGGCCTCTGTGGTAAGACAGATGCTCTTTTATCAGGTGGGACAGATGAGGATGGAAAGACAACTGAGCTGTGGATGTCAACAAGCTTCTGTTCCCTGCTTTTCCCAACACTTATGCAATGGATTTACTCATCATTCCAGGCAGGGGTGGAGGACATGCAGGGGTTCGATAACAGACCTCCTCTCACCAAAACAGGTCTGACTGACACTTTCACTGAGTGTTAACAGCAGAGGCCAGCACAGAGTCCATGACCTGTTGCAACTCCCTGGGAATTACAGCCTCCCAGGGGCAGTAGGACACACTGGACAACTTCCATCCCATAGGAGGCAGTGATGTTCTCATGAGGAAAGAGATGATTTTCAAATATAAGTTTTCTTCCTTTGTCCACATGTTCCTGCCAGCACTGTCCTCTGTGGACATTCAGAATTCTTTACTTGCAAAGATGGTGTTCCACAAATATTGCTTTTGACTTAAGAATTTGTTTTACAGGGAAAGAAGTGTAGTATGAGACTTGCCACTTGATTTTTTTTTTTTTTTTTTTTTTTTTTTTTTTTTTTTTTTGGCAAATTCCATTACAAGCTGCTGACTTGATAAATCCGATGTGAATTATGGAACCAACAGTGACAGCATCATCTGCGAGATAAGATGTGACAGTTGCTTGTCTAAGAAATAGACTGTAGGAGGGAGCATAATGTCTGGTATACTTCTCATTGAATGTCCTTAGGATTGACATCTGCAGAAAGTAGAGAAGGAAGCATAATTGGACAGGGAAAGGAGACAACCTTTCCTATCAGACCTGATAGCCTCAGGAACTCTACATGACACCCTGGAGCTGGAAAGGGCTGAGTTTTTCCACACTGGGCCAAAGAACCCAGAACTTTACAACCCATCTCAGTAAGTCATTGGATATATGATGCATAAAGGAAGGGAATGATCTTAGAGGAGGCAGCTCTTCAGAGCTTGGGCAATCCCTGAAGGGCCAGACCAGTGAAGACTGTCTGCTGGTTACCCTCTCAACCTTGGGACAACAGTCCCTGAGGGAGACCTTGGTAATGTATCTCCATGTCTGTCATCATCTATCCTTCAAATCGAAATAAGGACTCACTGGTTGCCGCATTTGCTTTAAACTCACAACCAACATATGGTGCTGTTTCCCCCCATCTCCGGAATGCAAGAATCCAGGGCCAGGGATGTGGAGGAGGGTTTAATAGTGAGTATCCCTCACAGTTTCAACTTTCAGCCTTTAAGGAGTTTTTGATTCTTGTCTCTCCCTTGGATGATTTTGGAGGCCCTACTTCCCAAGAAAACAAACACTTACACCAAGAAAGTCTGAATGGAATTGGAAGCTGAGACATGTCTCATGTCTTTAGGTCATTTTGGCCACTATATGCCACTGAAGGGCAAGCAGAGAAGAAGGTGACAATCAGTCCCACTTGCCAAGAAGAAACCATCTGGGCCAAAGGGACTAGATGTGGAAACTATTTGTCCCAGTGCATACGGTGGTACCCCTGTGTCCAAAAGTAAAGGCCAGCACCTTGACAGAGATGAGACCACTGAGGACTCAGATCAATTAAGATTAAAGATACAACCTTATCTAGGCAAGGTATAGGCAGAAGAAAAGGGGAACATACAATGAATGACAGAAGGAGAAAGGTATACTCATAATCGTGGTCTAGAGTCTAGTATTCATTTACAGAGGCCAATCATGGTGGGTATGGGTATTTTATCTTAACCATTTCTTCCTACTTCTCCTTCAATGTTCTACTGGTGCCTAAACGTAGTCTAACATCCTAATTTAAGTTCTAAAAGGAAGTGTGAAATTTATATCACATAGTGATATACAATGGCCAATGATACTTTATGACTCCCTTCTGCTTAGCATGAGAATTTCTTCACATGAACAAAAGACAAGAAAGAATGCTGGTGGATAAGTGGATGAGTTTTGCCGGTAGTCTCCGGTGGTCTCTCCCAGACACATTCTCTGATCCCACTGCCCTGCTCTGTGATCTTCAAGGCTCTGCCCAGTGTTCCTCGTCATTCCAATCCTTAGCAGCTTGTTTCTAATTGAAAAAGAGTGAGGAGATGCTATAGGGACAATGCAGTAGAGGTCAGGGTGTTTCCTCTCTGTTCCCTCCATGCTGTAGTCTCAAATCGTTGCTCCTTTAGATCCCAGCATACATCATTGTTGTTTTTCTTAATCCTGACCACGCTCTATTAATAGTCTCTTATTTAAGTTTCATTATTTAAACCATTTTCAAGTGGATGCTGTTTCTTGCTGAGACTCTGAAGTTCAGGATTATTTTAATTAATAGTATCCATATGGTCTAACATAAACATGTGACCTTTAAATGTGTTAATTTCTTTATGCCGAAGTATCCATTGGTACCATTTAAAACAGCTATGCTGTTAGTGATTCTGTAAGGTGGCTGGTTGGTGACTCTGTTGGTGATTCTGTAGGGTGACTGGTGTTTCTAGATTTATCTGAAAGGGTCACCACACAAGTTTGTCATTATCAATCATCTGCTCCTGATTCATTTGGTGTGGTCATCAATACAGGACTTCAACCAATAGTCAGCAAGTTGAAACCCACTCTTAAATGAGTCATCTACAACTTTACAAGAGCTTTGGAAATGAAGTTTCTTAATGAACATGAAGTGAAGCAAAGGAAGTGCCTATGACAGGCAATGCCCCCCAAACCACCCAATGAAATAATGTACCATGACTTGATAGAGATGAGAAACAGTTTCCAAGGGCTGAAGTGAGATGCTCGGCCCACAGGCTACACGAGGTGCTGGATAATAAGTGCTCCTTTGTTACTGTTACCTGGAGCCACTTAAACACTCTTCCTGCCATTTCTATTTCAGGGTAGAGTTTAAGTCTGTTTCTCCTTCTCTGCTATCTCTATTTTCTGATGAACAATTCAAGGACTAAAAACCTGGGTGTCTTCCATTGATTAAATTGGTCTCCTGGCTTAACTTTTACCTCAGATTACTTCTAAGTTTTTGGACTTATTCTAAATATGTATTTTGAGTTGATATTTTAAGTGCCTTAGGCCAGCCCTGGCACATATGTGCTCAATAAAAATTCTTCCTCAAAAATAAGATGTGCTTTTGACAGATTACAGAGATGTGGGGAGAAAGAGCAGCACTGTTGTTCTAACCATGCTATAGCAAGTATGTGGGATTCAGAATCTCTTGCACCATCATTCATTTTTATTAAATGCATGGGCTGCCACCGCAGGCATCTGGCAACTCCTTACAAAGTTATTATTTCTTTACTCTGGGTGACAGGAGATTGATCAAAGCTGCTTGTAGAAATCTAAATAACATCAGTAACATCAGTGAGTTGGTCATGTTATTTTGAATCTGTCCAGAGTATTTTTCCAGAACAAAAGTCTGTAAATGAAATTTTGAGACTTAAACCTCAGTTGATATTTTCAACCAATAGATATATCACCTTAGTTTAAGATTATGAGATAAAAGCTGATAAACCTAAAGGACCACATGCACTTTTCTTTTGTAATTGCTTTAATTAAATAATTATATACATAGTATGTTTTAATTATATGCATCAGATATATTATATTATACAAAAAGGAATTTAAAATTTTTTATTTTGTTACATTGAGACACAGCTTAAGAGAAAATTATAGATACTGTATCAGGACAGATATTTATCTGGCTGGTAAGCTAAAATTTGTGCATATCAGGCCTTGCTTCTGACTCAATGGAATAGTCTTTTAAGACATCCTGATAATATGAACACATGGGAAACACACCAAAAAGGTTTTAATTTTTTAATATTCTTAGTTTAGCTATCATTAACCTATGGAATAGCTATTTTGAAAAAATTTATTTCATAGATGTTTGTTAAATTCTTTCACTTATTCTACAGATTTTTCTTGAACCTCTATTTTTTTCCAGGCACCTAAAAATAGAATAATATTTGAGTTCCCACTGAGAAAGCCTGTTAAATGCCAAATGCCACATTTAACCTTGAAAGTGATATTATAAAATGTCCAGTGTACCATTGTTTTCTTTATAATATAAGTACTCATTTGCTTTATATTTTTAACTAGGAATTTCTTCCTCACTTACTTGTTTTCTTCCCAGTAAGGCAAAAACATGCAAACTGTTGTTTATGGATAGTTTGCTTAGGTGACAACTATTCACAATAATCATAACTGCTGTTATCTGCTGAATATTTTTTCATTCTTCCAGAAATCGAGCTGAGTGACTTACACAGTTTTCATTGAATCCCAACAACCCAAGTACTGTAGTTGTCTGCTTTTAACAAATGAGGAAATTGAAGCTAACACATGATAAGAAGTTTGCCCCAGGTCCTCAGAGCATATTGGTAGGAATATTGACATTTGAGCACAGACATTTGACTCTCAGGGTAGAGCAATGCAATGAGCCCGATGTTCCACCCACATTTCCACTATGGCTTGTTCCATTGCAGCAACTGAGGCAACGACCCTTGCTGGGCTGGAGTTCCCTGTGCCGCACCCTCAGGGCAAGGGCGACTGTTTGGTAGACTGACTACAGCAAAAGGAAGGGACACCTTCAATTGCACTCAATGCAAAATGGCAATTTTCATAGGAGATTCATCTCAAAAGAAAACGCTACACATGTGGTAAGTCATGTCTGCAATGGCAGTCATCAGCTATCTAGTCTCCTACTCCAACTGGGCACTTCTTTTGTTGATGATTTAAATCCAAATGAAATAAATGTCAGCTTGACCCTTCCTCTATTATCGATATCTTCTTTAAATGAAAATGACATTTCTATCCCATCAGTGATTTGTCAGCAAACACCAGGCAATTGAAAACTATTATATTTATGAGTACTGTTAAAAACTTGAGCCGAATTCAATTTAAAGGATTTATTTGAGCAATGAATAATTTGTGAATTGGGTAGTCCCCAGATTCACAGCAGATTCAGAGAGACTCCAGGAGTGCCTTGTTGTCAGAAGAAATTAATAGATTAAAAAAGTAAAGTGAGGTACAGAAATAGGAAGTGAGGTACAGAAACAACTGGATTGTTTATAGCTCCGTGCTTGCCTTATTTAAACACAGTTTGAACACTCAGCCATGTATGAAGTATGGCTGCTGGGAGTGGCCACGACTCAGCGATTTTTATAGGTGCATACTCCTGAGTTACGTTTTTATCTTGTCTACCAATTAAGTTAGGTTGCAGTTCACACACAAGGACTCAAATACAGAAGTATACAGTCTTTCTCAGGCCATATTCAGTTTGCTTCAACAGTATTAATTTTTATTACGAAAAAGAAAGTGTTTTTTTTTTGTTTTGTTTTTTTGGTTTTTTTTTTTTTATTTTTTATTTTTTATTTTTTTTTTTACAAAAGGCTAGAATTTGACTTTAGAAATACTGGTCTCTTTCATCAGTACAAATTAATGACATGACACAAATCACTATACCACATGCAATTATTTGGTAATGACTTGTAATCCTAAGTAATTTCTCAAAGAGTAAATTAAATGTTCATTAGAAAACATAACCACAATTAATTGCATTAGTTATTTCAATTAAAAAGCAAACGTCAGGTAGGGAGCAAGATGGCCGAATAGGAACAGCTCCAGTCTCCAACTCCCAGCGCAAGCGACACAGAAGACCAGTGATTTCTGCATTTTCAACTGAGGTACTGGGTTCATCTCACTGGGGAGTGCCGGACGATCGGTGCTGGTCAGCTGCCACAGCCCGACCAGCGAGAGCTGAAGCAGGGCGAGGCATTGCCTCACCTGGGAAGCGCAAGGGGGAAGGGAATCCCTTTTCCTAGCCAGGGGAACTGAGACACACAACACCTGGAAAATCGGGTAACTCCCACCCCAATACTGCGCTTTAAGCAAACAGGCACACCAGGAGATCATATCCCACACCTGGTCAGGAGGGTCCCACACCCACGGAGCCTCCCTCATTGCTAGCACAGCAGTCTGTGATCTACCAGCAAGGCAACAGCGAGGCTGGGGGAGGGGTGCCCACCATTGCTGAGGCTTAAGTAGGTAAACAAAGCTGCTGGGAAGCTCGAACTGGGTGGAGCTCACAGCAGCTCAAGGAAACCTGCCTGTCTCTGTAGACTCCACCTCTGGGGACAGGGCACAGTAAACAATAACAAAAGAAGCAGAAACCTCTGCAGACGCAAACGACTCTGTCTGACAGCTTTGAAGAGAGCAGTGGATCTCCCAACAAGGAGGTTGAGATCTGAGAAGGGACAGACTCCCTGCTCAAGTGGGTCCCTGACCCCTGAGTAGCCTAACTGGGAGACATCCCCCACTAGGGGCAGTCTGACACCCCACACCTCACAGGGTGGAGTACACCCCTGAGAGGAAGCTTCCAAAGCAAGAATCAGACAGGTACACTCGCTGTTCAGAAATATTCTATCTTCTGCAGCCTCTGCTGCTGATACCCAAGCAAACAGGGTCTGGAGTGGACCTCAAGCAATCTCCAACAGACCTACAGCTGAGAGTCCTGACTGTTAGAAGGAAAACTATCAAACAGGAAGGACACCTACACCAACACCCCATCAGTACATCACCATTTTCAAAGACCAAAGGCAGATAAAACCACAAAGATGGGGAAAAAGCAGGGCAGAAAAGCTGGAAATTCAAAAAATAAGAGCGCATCTCCCCTGGCAAAGGAGCGCACCTCATCGCCAGCAACGGATCAAAGCTGGACGGAGAATGACTTTGACGAGATGAGAGAAGAAGGCTTCAGTCCATCAAATTTCTCAGAGCTAAAGGAGGAATTACGTGCCCAGTGCAAAGAAACTAAAAATCTTGAAAAAAAAGTGGAAGAATTGATGGCTAGAGTAATTAATGAAAAGAAGGCCATAAACAAAATGAAAGAGATGAAAACCATGACACGAGAAATACGTGACAAATGTACAAGCTTCAGTAACCGACTCGATCAACTGGAAGAAAGAGTATCAGCGATTGAGGATCAAATGAATGAAATGAAGCGAGAAGAGAAACCAAAAGAAACAAGAAGAAAAAGAAATGAACAAAGCCTGCAAGAAGTATGGGATTATGTAAAAAGACCAAATCTACGTCTGATTGGGGTGCCTGAAAGTGAGGGGCAAAATGGAACCAAGTTGGGAAACACTCTTCAGGATATCATCCAGGAGAACTTCCCCAACCTAGTAGGGCAGGCCAACATTCAAATCAAGGAAATACAGAGAACGCCACAAAGATACTCCCCGAGAAGAGCAACTCCAAGACACATAATTGCCAGATTCACCAAAGTTGAAATGAAAGAAAAAATCTTAAGGGCAGCCAGAGAGAAAGGTCGGGTTACCCACAAAGGGAAGCCCATCAGACTAACAGCAGATCTCTCTGCAGAAACTCTACAAGCCAGAAGAGAGTGGGGGCCAATATTCAACATTCTTAAAGAAAAGAATTTTAAACCCAGAATTTCATATCCAGCCAAACTATGTTTCATAAGTGAAGGAGAAATAAAATCCTTTACAGATAAGCAAATGCTTAGAGATTTTGTCACCACTAGGCCTGCCTTACAAGAGACCCTGAAGGAAGCACTAAACATGGAAAGGAACAACTGGTACCAGCCATTGCAAAAACATGCCAAAATGTAAAGACCATCAAGGCTAGGAAGAAACTGCATCAACTAACGAGCAAAATAACCAGTTAATATCATAATGGCAGGATCAAGTTCACACATAACAATCTTAACCTTAAATGTAAATAGACTAAATGCTCCAATTAAAAGACACAGACTGGCAAACTGGATAAAGAGTCAAGACCCATCAGTGTGCTGTATTCAGGAGACCCATCTCACACGCAGAGACATACATAGGCTCAAAATAAAGGGATGGAGGAAGATTTACCAAGCAAATGGAGAACAAAAAAAAGCGGGGGTTGCAATACTAGTCTCTGATAAAACAGACTTTAAACCATCAAAGATCAAAAGAGACAAAGAAGGCCATTACATAATGGTAAAGGGATCAATTCAACAGGAAGAGCTAACTATCCTAAATATATATGCACCCAATACAGGAGCACCCAGATTCATAAAACAAGTCCATAGACACTTACAAAGAGACATAGACTCCCATACAGTAATAATGGGAGACTTCAACACCCCACTGTCAACATTAGACAGATCAACGAGACAGAAAGTTAACAAGGATATCCAGGAATTGAACTCATCTCTGCAGCAAGCAGACCTAATAGACATCTATAGAACTCTCCACCCCAAATCAACAGAATATACATTCTTCTCAGCACCACATCGTACTTACTCCAAAATTGACCACGTAATTGGAAGTAAAGCACTCCTCAGCAAATGTACAAGAACAGAAATTATAACAAACTGTCTCTCAGACCACAGTGCAATCAAACTAGAACTCAGGACTAAGAAGCTCAATCCAAACCGCTCAACTACATGGAAACTGAACAACCTGCTCCTGAATGACTACTGGGTACATAACGAAATGAAGACAGAAATAAAGATGTTCTTTGAAACCAACGAGAACAAAGATACAACATACCAGAATCTCTGGGACACATTTAAAGCAGAGTGTAGAGGGAAATTTCTAGCACTAAATGCCCAGAAGAGAAAGCAGGAAAGATCTAAAATTGACACTCTAACATCGCAATTAAAAGAATTAGAAAAGCAAGAGCAAACACATTCAAAAACTAGCAGAAGGCAAGAAATAACTAAGATCAGAGCAGAACTGAAGGAGATAGAGACACAAAAAACCCTCCAGGGGGCGGAGCAAGATGGCCGAATAGGAACAGCTGCAGTCTCCAACTCCCAGCGTGAGCGACACAGAAGACCGGTGATTTCTGCACTTTCAACTGACCTACTGGGTTCATCTCACTGGGGATTGCCAGACGATCGGTGCTCGTCAGCTGCCACAGCCCGACCAGCGAGAGCTGAAGCAGGGCGAGGCATTGCCTCACCTGGGAAGAGCAAGGGGGAAGGGAATCCCTTTTCCTAGCCAGGGGAACTGAGACACACAACACCTGGAAAATCGGGTAACTCCCACCCCAATACTGCGCTTTAAGCAAACAGGCACACCAGGAGATCATATCCCACACCTGGCCAGGAGGGTCCAACAACCACAGAGCCTCCCTCATTGCTAGCACAGCAGTCTGTGATCTACCAGCAAGGCAACAGCGAGGCTGTGGGAGGGGCGCCCACCATTGCTGAGGCTTAAGTAGGTAAACAAAGCTGCTGGGAAGCTCGAACTGGGTGGAGCTCAGAGCAGCTCAAGGAAACCTGCCTGTCTCTGTAGACTCCACCTCTGGGGACAGGGCACAGTAAACAATAACAAAAGAAGCAGAAACCTCTGCAGACGCAAACGACTCTTTCTGACAGCTTTGAGGAGAGCAGTGGATCTCCCAACATGGAGGTTGAGATCTGAGAAGGGACAGACTCCCTGCTCAAGTGGGTCCCTGACCCCTGAGTAGCCTAACTGGGAGACATCCCCCACTAGGGGCAGTCTGACACCCCACACCTCACAGAGTGGAGTACACCCCTGAGAGGAAGCTTCCAAAGCAAGAATCAGACAGGTACACTCGCTGTTCAGAAATATTCTATCTTCTGCAGCCTCTGCTGCTGATACCCAGGCTAACAGGGTCTGGAGTGGACCTCAAGCAATCTCCAACAGACCTACACCTGAGGGTCCTGACTGTTAGAAGGAAAACTATCAAACAGGAAGGACACTTACACCAAAACCCCATAAGTACATCACCATCATCAAAGACCAGAGGCAGATAAAACCACAAAGATGGGGAAAAAGCAGGGCAGAAAAGCTGGAAACTCAAAAAATAAGAGCGCATCTCCCCCGGCAAAGGAGCGCAGCTCATTGCCAGCAACGGATCAAAGCTGGACGGAGAATGACTTTGACGAGATGAGAGAAGAAGGCTTCAGTCCATCAAATTTCTCAGAGCTAAAGGAGGAATTACGTACCCAGTGCAAAGAAACTAAAAATCTTGAAAAAAAAAGTGGAAGAATTGATGGCTAGAGTAATTAATGCAGAGAAGGTCATAAATGAAATGAAAGGGATGAAACCATGATACGAGAAATACGTGACAAATGCACAAGCTTCAGTAACCGACTCGATCAACTGGAAGAAAGAATGTCAGCAATTGAGGATCAAAGGAATGAACTGAAGCGAGAAGAGAAACCAAAAGAAACAAGAAGAAAAAGAAATGAACAAAACCTGCAAGAAGTATGGGATTATGTAAAAAGACCAAATCTACGTCTGATTGGGGTGTCTGAAAGTGAGGGAGAAAATGGAACCAAGTTGGAAAACACTCTTCAGGATATCATCCAGGAGAACTTCCCCAACCTAGTAGGGCAGGCCAACATTCAAATCAAGGAAATACAGAGAACGCCACAAAGATACTCCTCGAGAAGAGCAACTCCAAGACACATAATTGCCAGATTCACCAAAGTTGAAATGAAGGAAAAAATCTTAAGGGCAGCCGGAGAGAAAGGTCGGGTTACCCACAAAGGGAAGCCCATCAGACTAACAGCAGATCTCTTGGCAAAAACTCTTCAAGCCAGAAGAGAGTGGGGGCCAATATTCAACATTCTTAAAGAAAAGAATTTTAAACCCAGAATTTTATATCTAGCCAAACTATGTTTCATAAGTGAAGGAGATATAAAATCCTTTACAGATAAGCAAATGCTTAGAGATTTTGTCACCACTAGGCCTGCCTTACAAGAGACCCTGAAGGAAGCACTAAACATGGAAAGGAACAACCGGTACCAGCCATTGCAAAAACATGCCAAAATGTAAAGACCATCAAGGCTAGGAAGAAACTGCATCAACTAACGAGCAAAATAACCAGTTAATATCATAATGGAAGGCTCAAGTTCACACATAACAATCTTAACCTTAAATGTAAATGGACTAAATGCTCCAATTAAAAGACACAGACTGGCAAACTGGATAAAGAGTCAAGACCCATCAGTGTGCTGTATTCAGGAGACCCATCTCACACGCAGAGACATACATAGGCTCAAAATAAAGGGATGGAGGAAGATTTACCAAGCAAATGGAGAACAAAAAAAAGCGGGGGTTGCAATACTCGTCTCTGATAAAACAGACTTTAAACCATCAAAGATCAAAAGAGACAAAGAAGGCCATTACATAATGGTAAAGGGATCAATTCAACAGGAAGAGCTAACTATCCTAAATATATATGCACCCAATACAGGAGCACCCAGATTCATAAAACAAGTCCATAGACACTTACAAAGAGACTTAGACTCCCATACAATAATAATGGGAGACTTCAACACCCCACTGTCAACATTAGACAGATCAACGAGACAGAAAGTTAACAAGGATATCCAGGAATTGAACTCATCTCTGCAGCAAGCAGATCTAATAGACATCTATAGAATTCTCCACCCCAAATCAACAGAATATACATTCTTCTCAGCACCACATCGTTCTTACTCCAAAATTGACCACGTAATTGGAAGTAAAGCACTCCTCAGCAAATGTACAAGAACAGAAATTATAACAAACTGTCTCTCAGACCACAGTGCAATCAAACTAGAACTCAGGACTAAGAAACTCAATCCAAACCGCTCAACTACATGGAAACTGAACAACCTGCTCCTGAATGAATACTGGGTA
The DNA here is from genome assembly GCF_047675955.1 of Chlorocebus sabaeus. Classification (NCBI taxonomy): domain Eukaryota; kingdom Metazoa; phylum Chordata; class Mammalia; order Primates; family Cercopithecidae; genus Chlorocebus; species Chlorocebus sabaeus. The sequence continues at coordinate 55,287,135 of NC_132911.1, read as the reverse complement.
CATAACGAAATGAAGGCAGAAATAAAGATGTTCTTTGAAACCAATGAGAACAAAGATACAACATACCAGAATCTCTGGGACACATTTAAAGCAGTGTGTAGAGGGAAATTTCTAGCACTAAATGCCCACAAGAGAAAGCAGGAAAGATCTAAAATTGACACTCTAACATCGCAATTAAAAGAACTAGAGAAGCAAGAGCAAACACAATTGAAAGCGAGCAGAAGGCAAGAAATAACTAAGATCAGAGCAGAACTGAAGGAGATAGAGACACAAAAAACCCTCCAGAAAATCAATGAATCCAGGAGTTGGTTTTTTGAAAAGATCAACAAAATTGACAGACCACTAGCAAGACTAATAAAGAAGAAAAGAGAGAAGAATCAAATCGACACAACTAAAAATGATAAAGGGGATATCACCACCGACCCCACAGAAATACAAACTACCATCAGAGAATACTATAAACACCTCTACACAAATAAACTAGAAAATCTAGAAGAAATGAATAATTTCCTGGACACTTACACTCTTACAAGACTAAACCAGGAAGAAGCTGAATCCCTGAATAGACCAATAGCAGGCTATGAAATTTAGGCAATAATTAATAGCCTACCAACCAAAAAAAGTCCAGGACCAGATGGATTCACAGCTGAATTCTACGAGAGGTACAAGGAGGAGTTGGTACCTTTCCTTCTGAAACTATTCCAATCAATAGAAAAAGAGAAAATCCTCCCTAACTCATTTTATGAGGCCAACATCATCCTGATACCAAAGCCTGGCAGAGACACAAGAAAAAAAGAGAATTTTAGACCAATATCCCTGATGAACATCGATGCAAAAATCCTCAATAAAATACTGGCAAACCGGATTCAGCAACACATCAAAAAGCTTATCCACCATGATCAAGTGGGCTTCATCCCTGGGATGCAAGGCTGGTTCAACATTCGCAAATCAATAAACATAATCCATCATATAAACAGAACCAAAGACAAGAACCACACCATTATCTCAATAGATGCAGAAAAGGCTTTTGACAAAATTCAACAGCCCTTCATGCTAAAAACGCTCAATAAATTCGGTATTGATGGAATGTACCTCAAAATAATAAGAGCTATTTATGACAAACCCACAGCCAATATCATACTGAATGGGCAAAAACTGGAAAAATTCCCTTTGAAAACTGGCACAAGACAGGGATGCCCTCTCTCACCACTCCTATTCAACATAGTGTTGGAAGTTCTGGCCACGGCCATCAGGCAAGAGAAAGAAATCAAGGGTATTCAGTTAGGAAAAGAAGAGGACAAATTGTCCCTGTTTGCCGATGACATGATTGTATATTTAGAAAACCCCATTGTCTCAGCCCAAAATCTCCTTAAGCTGATAAGCAACTTCAGCAAAGTCTCAGGATACAAAATTAATGTGCAAAAATCACAAGCATTCTTATACACCAGTAACAGACAAACAGAGAGCCAAATCAAGAATGAACTTCCATTCACAATTGCTTCAAAGAGAATAAAATACCTAGGAATCCAACTTACAACGGATGTAAAGGACCTCTTCAAGGAGAACTACAAACCACTGCTCAGTGAAATAAAAGAGGACACAAACAAATGGAAGAACATACCATGCTCATGGATAGGAAGAATCAATATCGTGAAAATGGCCATACTGCCCAAGGTAATTTATAGATTCAATGCCATCCCCATCAAGCTACCAATGAGTTTCTTCACAGAATTGGAAAAAAACTGCTTTAAAGTTCATATGGAACCAAAAAAGAGCCCACATTGCCAAGACAATCCTAAGTCAAAAGAACAAAGCTGGAGGCATCACGCTACCTGACTTCAAACTATACTACAAGGCTACAGTAACCAAAACAGCATGGTACTGGTACTAAAACAGAGATACAGACCAATGGAACAGAACAGAGTCCTCAGAAATAATACCACACATCTACAGCCATCTGATCTTTGACAAACCTGAGAGAAACAAGAAATGGGGAAAGGATTCCCTATTTAATAAATTGTGCTGGGATAATTGGCTAGCCATAAGTAGAAAGCTGAAACTGGATCCTTTCCTTACTCCTTATACGAAAATTAATTCAAGATGGATTAGAGACTTAAATGTTAGACCTAATACCATAAAAATCCTAGAGGAAAACCTAGGTAGTACCATTCAGGACATAGGCATGGGCAAAGACTTCATGTCTAAAACACCAAAAGCAACAGCAGCAAAAGCCAAAATTGACAAATGGGATCTCATTAAACTAAAGAGCTTCTGCACAGCAAAAGAAACTACCATCAGAGTGAACAGGCAACCTACAGAATGGGAGAAAATTTTTGCAATCTACTCATCTGACAAAGGGCTAATATCCAGAACCTACAAAGAACTCAAACAAATTTACAAGAAAAAAACAAACAACCCCATCAAAAAGTGGGCAAAGGATATGAACAGACATTTCTCAAAAGAAGACATTCATACAGCCAACAGACACATGAAAAAATGCTCATCATCACTGGCCATCAGAGAAATGCAAATCAGAACCACAATGAGATACCATCTCACACCAGTTAGAATGGCAATCATTAAAAAGTCAGGAAACAACAGGTGCTGGAGAGGATGTGGAGAAATAGGAACACTTTTACACTGTTGGTGGGATTGTAAACTAGTTCAACCATTATGGAAAACAGTATGGCGATTCCTCAAGGATCTAGAACTAGATGTAGCATATGACCCAGCCATCCCATTACTGGGTATATACCCAAAGGATTATAAATTATGCTGCTATAAAGACACATGTACACGTATGTTTATTGTAGCACTATTCACAATAGCAAAGACTTGGAATCAACCCAAATGTCCATCAGTGACAGATTGGATTAAGAAAATGCGGCACATATACACCATGGAATACTATGCAGTCATAAAAAAGGATGAGTTTGTGTCCTTTGTAGGGACATGGATGCAGCTGGAAACCATCATTCTTAGCAAACTATCACAAGAACAGAAAACCAAACACTGCATGTTCTCACTCATAGGTGGGAACTGAACAATGAGATCACTCGGACTCGGGGAGGGGAACATCACACACCGGGGCCTATCATGGTGAGGGGGAAGGGGGGAGGGATTGCATTGGTAGTTATACCTGATGTAAATGACGAGTTGATGGGTGCAGCACACCAACATGGCACAAGTATACATATGTAACAAACCTGCACATTATGCACATGTACCCTACAACTTAAAGTATAATAATAATAAATAAATTAAAAAAAAACCCTCCAAAAAATCAATGAATCCAGGAGTTGGTTTTTTGAAAAGATCAACAAAATTGGAGACCGCTAGCAAGACTAATAAAGAAGAAAAGAGAGAAGAATCAAATCGACGCAACTAAAAATGATAAAGGGAATATCACCACCGACCCCACAGAAATACAAACCAGCATCAGAGAAAACTATAAACACCTCTACGCAAATAAACTGGAAAATCTAGAAGAAATGGATAATTTCCTGGATACTTACACTCTTCCCAGACTAAACCAGGAAAAAGCTGAATCCCTGAATAGACCAACAGCAGGCTCTGAAATTGAGGCAATAATTAATAGCCTACCAACCAAAAAAAGTCCAGGACCAGATGGATTCACAGCTGAATTATACCAGAGGTACAAGGAGGAGTTGGTACCATTCCTTCTGAAACTATTCCAATCAATAGAAAAAGAGAAAATCCTCCCTAACTCATTTTATGAGGCCAACATCATCCTGATACCAAAGCCTGGCAGAGACACAAGAAAAAAAGAGAATTTTAGACCAATATCCCTGATGAACATCGATGCAAAAATCCTCAATAAAATACTGGCAAACCGGATTCAGCAACACATCAAAAAGCTTATCCACCATGATCAAGTGGGCTTCATCCCTGGGATGCAAGGCTGGTTCAACATTCGCAAATCAATAAACATAATCCATCATATAAACAGAACCAAAGACAAGAACCACATCATTATCTCAATAGATGCAGAAAAGGCTTTTGACAAAATTCAACAGCCCTTCATGCTAAAAACGCTCAATAAATTCGGTATTGATGGAATGTACCTCAAAATAATAAGAGCTATTTATGACAAACCCACAGCCAATATCATACTGAATGGGCAAAAACTGGAAAAATTCCCTTTGAAAACTGGCACAAGACAGGGATGCCCTCTCTCACCACTCCTATTCAACATAGTGTTGGAAGTTCTGGCCACGGCCATCAGGCAAGAGAAAGAAATCAAGGGTATTCAGTTAGGAAAAGAAGAAGACAAATTGTCCCTGTTTGCCGATGACATGATTGTATATTTAGAAAACCCCATTGTCTCAGCCCAAAATCTCCTTAAGCTGATAAGCAACTTCAGCAAAGTCTCAGGATACAAAATTAATGTGCAAAAATCACAAGCATTCTTATACACCAGTAACAGACAGAGAGCCAAATCATGAATGAACTCCCATTCACCATAGCTTCAAAGAGAATAGAATACCTAGGAATCCAACTTATAAGGGATGTAAAGGATCTCTTCAAGGAGAACTACAAACCACTGCTCAGTGAAATAAAAGAGGACACAAACAAATGGAAGAACATACCATGCTCATGGATAGGAAGAATCAATATCGTGAAAATGGCCATACTGCCCAAGGTTATTTATAGATTCAATGCCATCCCCATCAAGCTACCAATGAGTTTCTTCACAGAATTGGAAAAAAACTGCTTTAAAGTTCATATGGAACCAAAAAAGAGCCCGCATTGCCAAGAAAATCCCAAGTCAAAAGAACAAAGCTGGAGGCATCATACTACCTGACTTCAAACTATACTACAAGGCTACAGTAACCAAAACAGCATGGTACTGGTACTAAAACAGAGATACAGACCAATGGAACAGAACAGAGTCCTCAGAAATAATACCACACATCTACAGCCATCTGATCTTTGACAAACCTGAGAGAAACAAGAAATGGGGAAAGGATTCCCTATTTAATAAATTGTGCTGGGATAATTGGCTAGCCATAAGTAGAAAGCTGAAACTGGATCCTTTCCTTACTCCTTATACGAAAATTAATTCAAGATGGATTAGAGACTTAAATGTTAGACCTAATACCATAAAAATCCTAGAGGAAAACCTAGGTAGTACCATTCAGGACATAGGCATGGGCAAAGACTTCATGTCTAAACACCAAAAGCAACAGCAGCAAAAGCCAAAATTGACAAATGGGATCTCATTAAACTAAAGAGCTTCTGCACAGCAAAAGAAACTACCATCAGAGTGAACAGGCAACCTACAGAATGGGAGAAAATTTTTGCAATCTACTCATCTGACAAAGGGCTAATATCCAGAACCTACAAAGAACTCAAACAAATTTACAAGAAAAAAACAAACAACCCCATCAAAAAGTGGGCAAAGGATATGAACAGACATTTCTCAAAAGAAGACATTCATACAGCCAACAGACACATGAAAAAATGCTCATCATCACTGGCCATCAGAGAAATGCAAATCAAAACCACAATGAGATACCATCTCACACCAGTTAGAATGGCAATCATTAAAAAGTCAGGAAACAACAGGTGCTGGAGAGGATGTGGAAAAATAGGAACACTTTTACACTGTTGGTGGGATTGTAAACTAGTTCATCCATTATGGAAAACAGTATGGCGATTCCTCAAGGATCTAGAACTAGATGTAGCATATGACCCAGCCATCCCATTACTGGGTATATACCCAAAGGATTATAAATTATGCTGCTATAAAGACACATGCACATGTATGTTTATTGCAGCACTATTCACAATAGCAAAGACTTGGAATCAACCCAAATGTCCATCAGTGACAGATTGGTTTAAGAAAATGTGGCACATATACACCATGGAATACTATGCAGTCATAAAAAAGGATGAGTTTGTGTCCTTGTAGGGACATGAATGCAGCTGGAAACCATCATTCTTAGCAAACTATCACAAGAACAGAAAACCAAACACCGCATGTTCTCACTCATAGGTGGGAACTGAACAATGAGATCACTTGGACTCGGGAAGGGGAACATCATACACCGGGGCCTATCATGGGGAGGGGGAAGTGGGGAAGGATTGCATTGGGAGTTATACCTGATGTAAATGATGAGTTGATGGGTGCAGCACACCAACATGGCACAAGTATACATATGTAACAAACCTGCAAGTTATGCACATGTACCCTACAACTTAAAGTATAATAATAATAAATTAATTAATTAATTAAAAAATAGCAAACGTGTTTTTATATAAATCTGAGGATTATTTTAATTTCCATCTTTGAGAATTTTCTCATTCTCTAGATTTTTTAAAAGTAAAAAGACAATGAGCATGTGGATATTTATATATATCTTGTGTCTACAGTGTTTGAGGACTTACTGAAATGGTTTCTGTAACAAATTTTAGTCTGTGTTCACATTAAGTTGTAGAGCCCTAAAACTGATTCAGTATTTCCACAAAGAATGCAAAATAATTTTTGTACCACAAAATATGAGGTATCTTTCATATTTTAACATTTTCATATTTTAACACCTGTATGATGAGTAACATTACAATTGCTTTAGTACAATGTTATGATGAAGACTATTCTCATAATCACAGTAGAATTATTTTGTTAGACTTATTTTCCATTATCCTTTGTTATACCGGTGCTTTTCTGCTTCTATATCTTAGCTTGAATTACTTCTTTCTTTTATTTTTTCTTCTTTTTTTCTTGGTGCATCAGTGTATTCAATTTACAGAGTTCATTTACATTATGTTTTTAATTGAGATAAAATTCTCGTAACATTACATTGATTGCTTTTAAGGGAACAATTCAGTGAGTGAGTGGCATTTAGTACATTGTTCTGCAAGTTCTGTATCTATCTAGTTCCAAAACATTTTTGTTTCACCCCAGAATGAAACTCAGTAACCATTAAGTAGTTCTCCATTCCCCCTCCTTCCACCTTTCAACACCCACCAATATAAATTCTGCCTGTATGAATTTATTACCTATGCTGAATACTGCATTTATTTATTTATTTATTTATTTATTTATTTATTTATTTATATTTTTTAAGTTTTTTTGAGGTGGAGTTTCACTTTTGTTGCCCAGGCTGGACTACAGTGGTGCAACCTTGGCTCACTGCAACCTTCATCTCCCGGGTTCAAGTGATTCTCCCACCTCAGCCTCCCAACTAGCTGGGAATAGAGGCTCCCGTCACCATGCCAAGCTAATTTTTGTATTTTTAGTAGATACGGGGTTTCATCACGTTGGCCAGGTTGGTCTCATACCCCTGACCTCAGGTGTTCCACCCATCTCGGCCTCCCAAAATGCTGGGACTACAGGCGTGAGCCACTGTGCCCAACTTGAATACTTTATATAACAGGAATCAGACAATACATGATATTTTGTGCCTGCCTTCTTTTACTTAGTATGAAGTTTCTGAGGCTTATCATTTTGTAGCATATATCAATAATTATTTCATTCTTTTTTATTGCTAAATAGCTTTTTATTATGCATATATACCACAATTTGTTTTCCCTTCTATTGATGAACATTTGGGATGTTTCCATCTTTTAGCTATGGTGAAGAGTACTGCTTGCTTTGAACATGCATGTACATGTATTTATATGACTATAAGTTTTCAGTTCTCTTAGGTATATATAGCTAGGAGTGGAATGGCCGGGTCATAGACTAATTCTATGTTTAACATTTTGAGGAACTAACTTTTTGTTTTTCACAGTGGCTGTATCATTTTACATTTTCACCAGAGTTTATGAGTGTTCCAATTTCTCCATATCCCTGCCAACAATTGCTCTTTTCTTTATTTTTAAATCACCATGCTAGTGGGAGTGAAGTGATATCTCACTGTGTTTTTTCATTTCCATAATAACCAATGATGTTGAGCATCATTTTATGTGCTTATCGGCCATTTGTATGTATTCTTTGAGAAAAGATCTATTCAAGTCCCTGGGCTAGTTTTTAATTAGGTTGGCTGTGGTTTTGTTGTTGAGTCATAAGCGTTCTTTATATATGTTGTATATTAGTTTCTTATCAGATATAATATTTGCAAATATGCTGTATTGTGTAGGTTCTTTTCATTTTATTACTGATTTTTTTGATACACAAAAGCTTACAGTTTTGATGAAGTCTGACTTATCTCTTTTATTTCTTTTGCTGCTTCTGCTTTTGGTGTCATACCTAAAAATCTACTGCCAAATATAAGGCTGTAAAAATCTACCTCTTTGTTTCCTTCTAATAGTTACATGGTTTTAGTGCTTATATTCAGGTCACTGATCCATTTTAAATTTAGGAGTCCCACATGATTATTATTATTTTTTAAATCCTCTACTCTGAGAGCATTTTTTGTTTGTTTGTTTGCTAGCTTGTTTGTTTAAGACAGGGCCTCAATCTGTTGTCCAGTTTGAAGTAAGGTGATACAGTAATTGTTCACTGGTGCTTCAATCTCTCAAGCTAAAATGACCCTCTCATCTCAGCCTCCTAAGTAGCTGGGATTACAGGTGCTTGCCACCACTCCCAGCTAATTTTTTGTTGTTGTTATTTTCTGTAGAGACAGGTTATTGCCATGTTGCCCAGGCTGATCTCGAATTCCTAGACTTAAGCAATATGTGTGCCTTGGCCTCTCAAAGTTCTGGGATTATAGATGTGAGCTATTGTGCTAAGGCTAATCTTATTTTTTTGTATCTGAAAATCCAGTTGTTCTTGCACCACTTATTAAAGGAGTTTCAGCTAATATTTATATATCTCTCTATATAAATAGTTAACATATATGTTAATATACATAGTATACAAGGTTAATATACATGTTTATATATAATTAATATACATAGTTTATATATATTAATATATATTATGTATACTATTACATATAAAATTATATATATTATGTAAATGTTATATATAAATTATTATAAAATATATAATAAATTTATATTTAAATGGTGATATGGTGTGAAATGGTAAAATGGTGTTTTACAGATCCCTAAGACTCTGTTCACTTTTCTTCATTATGTTTTCTTTCTTCTCCTCAGAAATTTTAATTCTCTTGTCTTCAAGACAATTGCCGATTCTTTCTTCTCCCTGCTCAAATGCTGTTAAACATCTGGAGTGAATTTTTTATTTCAATTATTGCCCTTTTCAGTTTCAGAATTTCTATTTGCTTCATTTTTATAATTTTAATATCTTTATTGATATTCTCATTTTGTTCACATATGGTTTCCATTGTTTCCTTTAGACGTTTTTGTCCATAGTTTCCTTTAGCCCTTTGAACATATTCAAGACAGTAGATTTAAAGTCTTTATCTAATAAGTTTCATGTCTGGATGTCCTCAGGGATGGTTTTTGTCAATTTAATATTTCCTTTGAATGGGCCATACATTCCTTTTTCATTGTATGCCTTGTAATGGTTTGTTAAAAACTGGGCTTCTGAGTATTGTGTTCCAGTAACTCTGGAAGTCAGTTTCTCACCCTTCCCTAGGTTTGCTTGCTGAGATCTGTAGTTGTACAGTGGTCTGGTAACTTTTTTTCAAACTATTTTGCAATAATGCATTCCTTGTCATGTGTGATCACTGACATCTCTGTTCACTTTCTCAATTGTCACCAAATCACAGAGAAGTAATTTTATTAAACATTTATAGCCAAGAGGGGAAAGAGGGAAAGAAAAAATAGAAGGAGAAAGAGAAAAAAATGTTTTTCTGTTTGGCTTTGAGCTGGAGCAATCTCTCAATGCTAAACTGGGCTGCTTATAATTCAGCTTTGCTTTTCCCTTTTGCTTCTGCAGAGTTGCAGATCGGCCAGGAGGGTAGGCACAGGGTCCTCTCCAGTCTTTTCTGAGCTTGCATCTGGTGCTGGGCCTGCACATTCCACTCCCTCTTTCCCTGGTATATGTAATGGTCATTCTGAGCCATTATTCCTCCAAGGAACTTTCTTTTCTGCCTTCTTCTTCCTGTCCTTGGGTTTATTTGATTTTTCCCTGTTTATTGTCCCTTTCTCCAGGTATGAATGGGTAGCATATGTCTCTAAATTTTTAGACAGACCACCAGTGTCACTGCCTGGACAATCATTCCAACCCAAGGAGGAAAGAAGAAAACAAAATAAAGGTCAGTCTTTGTGCCTGTTCCTCTGGGAACTACAAAAAAGTCAAAACACAATATTTTACTAGCATGAATTTTAAGAGCCAGCCTTTTGAGAACAAGGTGCCTATTAGCCTCTTGGCACCAGCAAGGCACATTAGGAACACGGGTGGCCAAACTCACAGCCATGACCACTCCCACTGGCTGGAGACTGGGAGATGGTGGCCAGGTGAACAAAACTACCACAATGCTTTCCTACAAAAACTCACTCATCCTTTTCTTCATTTAAACAGTCCTTTTGGTTGCTCTATGTTTTGGATTAGATTCTAGAATTCCAAAATATTAATTTTAAAATTTTCTTTTGATTTGAAATTCTCTTTCTTATCCTTAAACCTTTAAATTTTACACTTAACCCAAGCTAAACTGAGCTTTTGTTACTCTGTCCCTCAGGGCAGGCCTTTCTTGGTTGTGCCCATCTCAGTAAATGATAACTCTGTTTTTCCTGTTTTATTTGTTTGGGGTTTGCCTTCCTCTACTGTGTTGAAACGTATATGAGATCAAGACTTCTGTCTAGTTCACTGCTATGTGATTTATTTCTGGAGAACATGATAAACACTCAATAAATATTTGTTGAATAGATGTCGAATAAAGTTATTATCTACCTGGGTTCCCTAATATGAATAAATCTCTCCTATTTACGTGACAGTTTATTCATCTCTTACTACAATTTGTATTAAAAATCTGTCTGCCTAATTCAGCAGGAGTTCTTGCATTTAAATAACTGCAATACACGTCTGTAAATGCCTGGAGAATGACAAAATGTTTTGTTTACCTATCACAGTTACTTGGCCAGGCACAGATGCTCAGACACTGTTAATGGTTTTTCGATTCTCTGATTAACTCTAAATGAGCAAAGAGGGGTGTTATTTACAGGAATGTTATGAGTCTGCATCACATAAGTAGTTCTACTTGTCCTCTGGAATGTCTATCTGCTAGAGATGGTCATTTTCAAATCAATCTAAGCTTATTTATTACAACATCCTTGTTGATTAACGGCTCGTGCTACTTCCTCTTCTTCCTTAATATTTTATGAAGTCTAACAGAGTGCTATTTATCAATTTTTGTCAAAGACCCCAGCTACACTGGTTAGAGGCAATGATTATGTGAAACGATCAGAGGTTTGGGTTTAAATGGAACAAAAATTCTTTTCATGGGACTCTAAAATAAATCATCCTTTTCTTTTTCTATTTGTAGAATTTTATTGCTCAGAAACATCACAATTTTTTGTGGGCTGTTAATACAACTTCTATATTGATCTTTAGACTTTTCAATCTTTTAGCATTTCTTGTAGTTTTTCAGTAGTAGACTGATGATAAGGGAAAGACAATAGCAATTAGATCAAGATACTGTTAGGAGGTAATATGGTTTTGTTCTGTGTCCCTACCTAAATCTGACCTTGAATTGTAAAAATACCCATGTGGCAAGGGTGCGACAAGGTGGAGATAATTGAATCATGGGGGCAGTTCTGCCCATGCTGTTCTCCTGATAGTGAGTGAGTTATCATGAGATCTGATGGTTTTATAAGAACAGATGCCTTCCTTCTTCACTCAACATTCATTCTCTCTCCTTCTGCCCTATGAAGTGATGTCTTCTGTCATGATTGTAAGTTTCCTGAGGACTCCCCAGCCATGAGGGACTGTGAACCAATTAAACCTCTTTTCTTTATAAATTATTCAGTCTCGGGTACTTCTTCATAGCAGTGTGAGAACAGACTAATGATACAGGAGTTAAGAAGAAGTTACTTAGGCAGGTAGTGAGGGTATGGAGTCCTTGGTAAGGTTTTCCTTACTAATGAAAAACAGTCCCCAAATCATTTTCTAACAAAGAACAGTTTGTAAAATTGAGCTGCGGACATAGACAAGCAAGCTGGAAGCTTGCATGGGTGAATGCCAGCAGAAAAAGTTACCTGGGGCTAACCATGTTCAAAATAGCAACTCCATCTTCCCTTCTCTTTTTGCCAGCCACCTGTACAGTAAGGAGCAGACAAGATGGCACTGGTCAAGTGGAAAGCCATTTATATAATAAGACCAGGGTGGGGTGGCCAGCCTTCCCTGTGCACTATGTAAATGTCACACACACCTAATCAAACCAATCTGTGGGCTCTACATAAATCAGACACTGCCTCCTCAAGCCTGCCTATAAAATCCAGTGCATCCATCACTGGCTGGTGTTTGCTTTCAGAATCCCCTCTCTCTCAGTAGGGAAAGAGCTGTTCTCATTTCTCTTTCTTTTGTCTGTTAAATCTCTGCTTCTAAACTCCTCATGTGTGTCCATGTCCTAAATTTTCTTGGCATAAGATGATGAACCCAGAGTATTTACCACAGACAACAAAGCCGCTTCACTCATACAGGAGGTAACCTGAAACAAACACTTAGGAACAGACATTGCTATCTATCACAGTATTACTAATGGTACAAAAATGGGAACAATCAACATTTATAGTAAGGTAATTGTCAATAATGTTTGATATACTGATATATAGGATGAGCTATCATGTAGCCTTAAACTATACTGACAAATTTTTTATATAATGCTAATTATAAAGAAAATAAAATCCAATATATTGTATGTTACTAATTTTATTTGGAAAATGTCCAACACTTAATACAATTGAAAGAAAACATATAAACAATTTTACCTGTACTTCTGGGTCCTGAAAATACAGAAAATATTTATTTAAAAATTTTGCATTGTTAAATCTTTCAAAAACCACAAATGTATATTCATTGCTATTATTTTTAGAGAAAAATATTCAAAAGAGAAAATATATGTATGATAGTATAGGTTGCCAGTCTAATCTAGGTAATTCTACATTTGAATTATAGAATTTCTACAAGCTCTGTTATGCCCATAATTTATCTATTCAGTTAATCAATCTAATAAATATTTTCTGAGTATAAAAAGAATGCTGATTAATGTGCTGGATGCTAGAGGTGCTGCTGAGTGAGATAAACAGGACCTCTCTTTGAGAATGACAGGCCTTTCTTGCAACTGTTAAAACCTGGTTCTATACTCCTGGTCTGCTCACCTACTGGGCTATGTGTAGTTTAACACCAGAGTTATGCCAATAGTAATAATATCTTGCATACCTAGCCTTGTGTATGGCACATAATTGTGACTCAGTAAATCTTTTGACAATAGAGATATTGAGTAGTAGTCTCAAAACTTTAAACTCTGTGTAGATTTTCAAGTCAACACTTGCCAATGAAGGAGTCATTAGGAGATTAAATATAACTGTAAGATATACACAGGTAACACCTTAAAGCACTGCTGAAGATTTTCTTGCCATGAAAGAAAAATGCAAGCCACAGTCCTATGATAAAACAGCATGGGCTAATAACTGAAAAGTTGTGGGTTTTAGTGTCACTAAGTTCAAATAAATGTAGTTTAAATGTTTTGAAAAATATGTTTTAATAAAAACTAATAAAGTATAATAAAATATATTTTAATAAAAATATACATTTAAGTAAATGTATAAGAATTACTTTCCTGCTTCTTATGACAGTACCCTTGAACTAACTTGGAAAGGAGTAGGTACTGCATTTGAAGTGAATAACTTTGAAGAGATGATCTGGGAAGGAAAATGTTCTTGCTTCTGGTTTTAAAGGGAGAAAGCTCTGAGCTTCGGTTATAAAGTGGTGCTCCTGCATGCACATCCTGCTTCTTCAGGTGAGTGTGAAACCCCACTGATCCTCCTGACTTTTCCTAGCTATAGTAAAGCCATAGTCTAAGTGGTACCATATAATCAATATCAAAATTTGGCTAATCAAGCCAAATCTGTCATGTAGAAAATGCCTCTGCCTGGCCATGAAAACATCTGGGAGAACTTAAGAGCACAGGTGACTGGTGCTCCTTTCCTGGCACACTGAGGTCTCTTCTCCTTTTTAAGAACCTGATACTGAGTGCACCCAATTTAATCAGAAAATGAGCATGCATTAGAGAGATTGGTGAAGAGCTCTTTTCCCTCTTCCTAACCCCTTCACCTAAAGCATTGGTAACTATAATAAGTCATACATAGGCTCCCAAAAGACGATATGGATATAAAAAGTAAGATAATAAAAAGAAAGTTAAAAAGTTTTGAAACTAAGCAAAAAACAAATTGACAATATAGAAATTCAAATAATTTATATATTTGAAATTACAATGAAGAAAATTATGTTTTTGTTCCCTGGTAACTTCATAGAATTTATGGGAGCTTAGTATTCATTATTGTTCCAGTAGTTTACATGCCATTTGTTCAAATATAAAGAAGGAAGTTTACTTGTATTATATCATTACAATTTTGAACTTATCTACAAGTCTAATCAACATATTTGATTTAGCTTCAGGAAAATAAAAGCAATCTACATTGTATCAAGACCACAGAATCATGTTTTTCATATATTTTCAGTGGTGATAATTAATTATTAAAATGTATGCTTAACTCTTCTGTAGTAACAGTCAAAACCTGAAAATAACACAAATGTCCTTAAATAGGAGAAAGTTTCAACAAACTGTTCTATGTCCTTACCATGACATAGTATTCAGCAATGAAAAGGAACAAGTTATAGATACATGTGACAACCTGGAGAAATTTGCAGAAAATAATGCTGAGAATAAAAGTTAACCCCAAAAAGTTATAAAGTCTATGAGTTTATATTTATATAATATTTATGAAATGACAAAAATGTAGAAATGGAAATAGCTCAGTGGTTGCCAAAGGTTGAGTGTGGGGAGGATTGGTGACTGAAGGAAAGGTGTGGTTGTAAAAGAGCAACATGAGGGAGCCTCTGATGCAAATCTGTGTTTTGACTGTATCAATATCAATATTTTAGTTGTGAATTTTTTTATACTTTTGCATGCTGTCAGCACTGAAGTAAATTAGATAAAGTGTATAAAGGATCTCTATGTATTATTTTTTGCAACTTCATGTAAATCTATAATTACGTCAAAATAAAAATCTTAATGAAAAACTAGTGCTTTAAATATGAAAACAATGAGTATATTTTGAGGCCCACTGAGTAAGTCTGTGAGCAATGAAACAATAAGAAATTAATCTCCCTGAGTCCGAATTTTTCTGTATTTAAAATGAGACTTTCATAACACTCTTTGTAGGGTTTGTCACGTGTTTAATGATATTATTTATAGAAAAACATATTTTAAAACGTAAATAGTTGAATAAATTCTAGACACATACATTTTGAAGTAGATTCTTTAATAAAATCAAATCCAACATTTATAGATTATAAAAATGTTTAAATTCCCACAGATGCAAAAGATATAGTAAAGATTATAAATACTTGGCAGTCTGATACCATTGTTTCTGAATTCCCATAGGTTGTTGGGGGCTTTTGTTGCATCTTTTATCTTCCCTTCTCTGACCCCTGGTGGGGCCCTGAGGCTCTAAAATACACACTTTAAAAACTACTCATTTATAACTTATGGATCACATGTGAGAAATACAATATAAAACCATTTAAGTATATGTAAATTATTAGGTTGATGGAAGGTTACATAATAATTTGAGCTTTTATATAGAATACAGAACTTCCTTTATGTAGACTATTTCATTTAATCATCATAATTGTATAAAACTTTTATTACTCATAAATTCATTATGCTGATGCAAAATAGACACAGAGGCAGCTAAATACATTTTCCAAGTCATAAACCAGTAAATGAAAAGGTGTAATTTAAATCAGACAGTCTAAGGTGTCAATCAGTTTTCTGGATGCATTTCTGAAGTCTAAATCTACACAGTGATTTATTGACCTTGTAATTTCTGGTTCTAATTTTGGTCATGGAAATGTCTGTGTTGATTACAAAGGGCACCCTTTGGTTACTCTTGATTTAAGCTGGTTAATAACTTCAGTGGAAGGTGTTGAAAAATGGTGAATCAACCTATTTTCAAAGACTGGTTCTACTTCTATTGCTATCAGTGATAGCAATGTCTATCACCAAAGAAAATTGTTGAGCAACAGTGAAGGTCACTGCAATATTTACATGGGCCTATAGTGGTAGAGAGATTATTGCAAGCAAAGACACAAGAAGTTGAGGTTTCACAGTGTCCTCATCTGTCTCCGGACAACTGTGGCTACTCCTGGACTCAGTAGTTCCGGCATCACCACCCGGGAGGTGAAGATTGCATAGCCTCACTGAACTAAGTGAACCACTTTCTCCAGGGATTTCCCATTGTAATTCAGTTCTCAGTCCCATTAAAACAAAGTGCTTAGTATTTGTGGAAAAATTGTTATTTGCCAAGCACTTTTTTTTTATCCTACAGGGTATTTATTTGTTTGTATGCTCCCCTCTCCTAGTTCACTGGAAGCTTCAGAAAACAAAAATAGCTTGTGTTTTGTTAATCTCTAGCCCCAAGCATTCAGTGCCTGGTACATAATGACCTCTTACTCAGTGTTTATTTTATTCAGTCAGGACTTGAGAATGTTTTATTACTTTACAATTTTATTTTGGTCATTCTACTTGCCCTGTTATATCTCAAAGTTTTCACATTTTACGGGAAACATGACTTATTCTTTTGAAAACATTATTCTTCTGCTCCGTTCATAAAGCTTTCAGATTTATCAGGTCCACCTCAGAATAGTCTGAAAGTATTCAATGAACTGACAAAGTACCATTAATTATAAAGCCATTACTAGTTCATCTATCTAAAGATAAGTACAATTTCCTGAAAAGATTTTTCCCTAGACATTAAACAAATGAGATCTCATCAAATTATTGTCCTTAGCTTCAATACAATGTGGGTACTTTTGCAAATAATCCAGTCAACCTATTAGTGGTGCCTTTTTCTATCTAGGAAATGGCATCACTATTGGCTAGTCATCAATATCTTGGCAGGGAACTCTAGTTCATTGCTTAAAAGTTTAACTGCCTAAACTTTTCAGGTAAGCATTACATAATTACATGGTCACCATACAGTCACTTTCACAATAAAGTAATTGTCGCATATCATTGTTATTGTCTTCTAGTTCTAATCTAAAGTGATGTCCCCAGGTGAATTCACTGATAAATATTTCATATAAGAATATGAAAATAAAATAAGGCATTTCAAGGACAAAACTTAATTCTTTAACTCTCAAGAATAAATTTAAACAATCTGAAAAATGTTCATGACATTTCCTGACTACTATCTGAGCATTCATTTATTCATGAATTATTGAACTCACACTTTAAAACAGTTCCCAAAACCAGAATATAAAAATTGCTGCCCTAACAAAATCAGAAACTTTCTAAATGAGAATTTAATGCAATATGAAGAAAGACATTTTAATGACAAGAATATGAGTCATTGACTGTTGAGAAAATTAATATAAATTCTCATAAAATATTACATTTATTCTATTGAAAATAAAACTAGCTGAAAAATCTGATACATAGAACATTCAAATTCCAGAGTAAAATTACATTATATTACTAAGCAGCATTAAAAATTTATAATAATTAAGTGAATTTAATAGTATTCAGAATTCCAACATAGTAAGCAAGTGCTGACGGTCTGTTGTTTCAGATAAAGAAGTTTTTGAAAAATCTTCTAAAACACTAATTATATCTGTTTGACTCATTGTGGGAAGTGGTTCATTAATGAGATCAGTAAAAGGGAACACTATCCCCTGAACTTTTGGTTAGGAATAAGTAGATATTAAAGGATGTCACTGGACATCCTTTAAAGGACAAAGGATGTCCTTTAAAATGGAGACTATGGCTATAGGCCACCATTTATTTGGGGGAAGGGAAAGAAAGGGCTGGAAGAAACAATACAGTTGAATCCTACTTTTAGGCAGAGGTGAAAGATCAAGAAAAGTGCTAAAAAAGGATTAATTAATACATATTAGGGGAGATGATATGAATAAGGGATCTTTATTTTACCTCCAAAGAACTGAACTTATTATAACTAATTTACATTTTAGCTTTTCTTGGGAGGAGGGAGAATTTGGCCTTTAATGATTGTCACAGAGCACTACAGTCAGCTCTCCATATCCCTGGCTCTGCATATGGGGACTCCACCAACTGTGGATCTAAAATATTTGAAAAAAATAAAAAATAACAATGTGACAATAAAAAATACTGCCCATGAAACGGGGTTAAGTTCCTTTATCCCCCTCACAGGGCGTGCAATGGGGGTATGGCTCGCTTCTGGTGCCCCACTCCTCATACTCCTAGAGGGGAGCATGCCTAAGGGCAGGTAGTGAGGAGCGCCTACCCCAGGGCAATGTCTGAGGATTGAGTGTTTACAGCTGCTGAAGCCCCAGTGGGCATGTGTTACAGTGTGCTCTTTCAGTTTCAGTTTTTGATTAACACAAGCTGCAAGTGGCTTCTGTTAATCAGCTCAGCCAGGCCCTCTGCCTTATCACAAGGACAGAGGGCTTTCTGCATCCCAGGTTCATGCCTTAGTGTACAGGAAAAATCGGATCACACGTGAGCTTGGAGAATGAGCACAGTGTTTTATTAAGTGGAGGTAGCTCGCAGGGAGGTGAATGGGGAGGCCAGAAGGAGGAGAGTGGGAAAGTAGTCTTCCCCTGGAGTCAGCCGCTGGCAGCCCTCCTCTCCTATTGACAGGTGACAATGTGCTAGCAACCCTCACTGTCAGTGCCTCCTTGGCCTTGGCATCCACTCTGGTGGTGCTTGAGGAGCTCTTCAGCCCACCATGGCGGCACCCTGGGAGCCCCGCTCTGGGCTGGCTGAGACCAGAGCCGCCTCTCTCTGTTTGCAGGTAGGCGTGGAGGGAGAGGTGCGGGCGGGAACTGGGGCTGTGCGCAGCGCTCACGGGCCAGTGTGAGTTCTGGCTGGAGGGCACCGGCTTGGAGGCCCCACACACTGAGTGGCCGGCCAGCGCCATGGGCCCAGGGCAGTGAGGGACTTAGCACCCGGGCCAGCAGCTGCAGAGGTTGCGCAGGGTCCCCCAGTAGTGCTGGCCCGCCAGGGCTGCACTCAAATTCTGGCTGGGCCTTAGCTGCCTCCCTGTGGGGCAGGGCTTGGGACCTGCAGCCCGCCATGTCTGAGCTCCCCACCTGCGGTGGGCTTGGGCCAAGCCTGAGCCTCTCCCACGGGTGCTGCCTCCTGCTCTGTGGTGCCTGGTCCCATCGACAGCCCAAGGTCTGAGGAGTGCAGGCACACCTAGAGACTGGCAGGCAGGTCCGCAGGCAGCCCAGGTGCAGGATCCACTAGATGAAGCCAGCTGGGCTCCTGAGCCGGATGGGGACTTGGAGAACTTCTATATCTAGCTGGAGGGTTGTATGTGCACCAATCAGCACTATGTATGTAGTTAATCTGGTGGGGACTTGGAGAACTTTTATATCTAGCTAGAGGATTGTAAATACACCAATCAGCACTCTGTGTCTAGCTCAAGTTTTGTAAATACACCAATTGGTACTCTGTATCTAGCTGATTCTGTGTCTAGCTAACCTAGTGGGGGCTTGGAGAACTTTTCTGTCTAGCATTCTGTGTCTAGCTCAAGGATTGTAAACGCACCAATCAGCACTCGTCAAAACGGACCAATCAGCTCTCTGTAAAATAGACCAATCAGCTCTCTGTAAAATGGACCAATCAGCAGGATGTGGGTGGGGTCAGATAAGGGAATAAAAGCAGGCTGCCCAAGACAGCAGTGGCAACTTGCTTGCCTCACCTTACACATTGTGGAAGGTTTGTTCTTTTGCTCTTTGCAGTAAGTCTTGCTGCTGCTCACTCTTTGGGTCCATGCTGCCTTTATGAGCTGTAACATTCACCGCGAAGGTCTGCAGCTTCTCTCCTGAAGCCAACGAGACAACCAACCCACCAGGAAAAATGAACAACTCCAGACGTGCTGCTCTTAAGAATCGTAACACCAGGAAGGTCTGCAGCTTCACTCCTGACAGCAAGACCACGAACCCACCAGAAAGAAGCAGTTCCAGACACATCTGAACATCTGAAGGAACAAACTCTGGACACATCATTTTTAAGAAATGTAACACTCACCGCGAGGGTCTGCAGCTTCATTCTTGAAGTCAGTGAGACCAAGAACCCACCAATTTCAGACACATTTTGACAACCACAAAGGGACAATTGCCTATCGCCAAGTGCTGAGACTATCACCTATTGTGGTGAGACTTTTGCCTATCGCCAAGAAGTGGGACATTGAATATCCCTGAGTGGTGAGCACCAACGGACCCCTTTCACTTGCTATTCTGTCCTATTTTTCCTTAGAATTCGGGAGCTAAATACTGGTCACCTGTTGGCCAGTTAAAAGTGACTAGCACGGCCACTGGACTAAAGACATGGGTGTCAGGCTTTCTGGGAAAGGGCTCTCTAACAATCCCCGACTCTTTAGAGTTGGGAGTGTTGGTTTGCCTAGAACCAGCTTCTGCTTTTCCTGTACTTCTGGGCTGAGCCAAGGGTCAAATGAGAGGAAAGCCATGCAGCTCTGGGGTCCCGACAACAAGTTGGTTGATCCTGCAGCCATGAGCGGAACTCGCAAAGGCGGGTCGCCCAAGCGAGACTCACCCATCTATTTTATCTACCCTGACCGTTACCCCCTGGGTCCTAATTCCTGCCAGACAAAGTTCCTCTCACCTCTCTTTGAAGTTAGTCCTGCTTCTAAAAATCGCTCCTGTCTCTGGTGCATTTCTAGTTTCTCCTATAAGAATGACTTCTAGTATAAACTCCAAGACTCAGTTACCTTCTTTAGGCACCCAGGCTCACCAATCAGAAAGACATTTTTGTCCAAATCCCTGTCGTAGGGGGGACTATCTGGAATTTTAGGGTCCCTCCTTAGACTAACAGGCCTAACAAAAGCTATTCCTGAAGCTAGGATGTGGGAAGCCTCAGCAATTGTATCCTTCCTATTCATATAAATGAGGACAAAAGGTGTCACTCTTCCAACCCTGGAGATCCCTTCCCTCCCTCAGGGTATGGCCCTCCACTTCATTTTTGGGGCATAACATGTTTATAGGACAGAGATAAAGTCCCAGTACTAACAGGAGAATGCTTAGGACTCTAACAGGTACAGGTTTTTGAGAATGCATTGATAAGGGCCACTAAATCTGATTTTTCTCTGTCCAGTCCTCCATGTGGTCTGGGTGGATAGGCAAAGGTGCAGGTTTTTGAGAAGGCATTGGTAAGGGCCAGTAAATCAGACCTTCCTTGTTCCTCCATGTGGTCTGGGGGAAAAGCTAGCTAATTCCTGCTGTTGTGTCAGTGAGCACAACTATTCTGATCAGCAGGGTCCAGGGACCGTTGCAGGTTCTTGGGCAAGGGTTGTTTCTGCTGCAGCATTGGTGAGCACAACTATTCCGATCAGCAGGGTCCAGGGACCATTGCGAGTTCTTGGGCAGGGGGAGAAACAACAAAAACCAAAACCGCGGGTGATTTTGTCTTTCAGATGGGAAACACTCAGGCATCATCAGGCTCACCCTTGAAATGCATCCTAAGCCATTGGGACCAATTTGACCCACAAACGTTGAAAAAGAGGTGACTCATTTTTTCTGCACTACTGCTTGGCCCCAATAGTCTCTCTCTGATGGGGAAAAATGGCCACCTGAGGGAAGTACAAATTACAATAGTATCCTGCAGCTTGACCTTTTTTGTAAGAGGGAAGGCAGATCGAGTGAAATACCTTATGTCCAAGCTTTCTTTTCATTGAGGGAGAATACACAACTATGCAAAGCTTGCAAGTTACATCCCACAGGAGGACCTCTTAGCTTACCCCCATATCCTAGCCTCCCTATAGCTCACCTTCCTATTAATGATAATCCTCCTCCAATCTCTCCTGCCCAGAAGGAAATAAGCAAAAAAATCTCCAAAGGACCACAAAAACCCTCAGGCTATTGGTTATGTCCCCTTCAAGCTGTAGGGGGAGGGAAATTCAGCCCAACCCAGGTACATGTACCCTTTTCCCTCTCTGATTTAAAGCAGATCAAGGCAGACCTGGGGAAGTTTTCAGATGATCCTGATAGGTACATAGATGTCCTATAGTGTCTAGGGCAAACCTTCGACCTCGCTTGGAGAGATGTCATGCTACTGTTAGATCAAACCTTGACCTTTAATGAAAAGACCGCAGCTTTGGCTACAGCCAGAGAGTTTGGAGATACCTGGTATCTTAGTCAAGTAAATGATAGAATGACAGCCATAGAAAGGGACAAATTCCCTACCAGTCAGTAAGCCATCCCCAGTGTGGATCCCCACTGGTACCTTGACTCAGATCATGGGGACTGGAGTCGTAAACATCTGTTGGCCTGTGTTCTAGAAGGACTAAGGAGAATTAGGAAAAAGCCTATGAATTACTCAATGATGTCCACCATAACTCAGGGAAAGGAAGAAAATCCTTCTGCCTTCCTTGAGTGGCTATGGGAGGCCTTAAGAAAGTATACTCCCCTGTCACCCGAATCGCTTGAGGGTCAATTGATTCTAAAAGATAAGTTTATTACCCAGTCAGTTGTAGATATCAGGAGAAAGCTCCAAAAGCAAGTCCTGGGCCCTGAACAAAATTTGGAGGCATTATTAAACTTGGCAACCTTGGTGTTCTATAATAGGGACCAAGAGGAACAGGCCCAAAAGGAAAAATGAGATCAGAGAAAGGCCACAGCCTTAGTCATGGCCCTCAGACAAACAAACCTTGGTGGTTCAGAGAGGACAGAAAAGGGAGCAGGCCACTCACCCAGTAAGCTTTGTTATCAGTGTGGTTTAATAGGACACTTAAAAAATATTGTCCAATGAGAAATAAGCTGCCCCTTATCCATGTCCATTATGCCAAGGCAATTACTGGAAGGTACACTGCCCCAGAGGATGAAGGTTCTCTGGATCAGAAGCCCCCAACCAGATGATCCAACAACAGGACTGAGGGTGCCTGGGGCAAGCACCAGCTCATGTCACCACCCTCACTGAGCCCCGGGTACACTTAACCATTGAGGGCCAGGAAATCGACTTCCTCCTGGACACTGGTGCAGTCTTCTCAGTGTTAATCTCCTGTCCTAGACGACTGACTCCAAGGTCCGTTACTATCTGAGGAATCCTGGGACTGCCTGTAACCAGGTTATTTCACCCACCTCCTCAGTTGTAATTGGGTGACTTTGCTCTTTGCACATGCCTTTGTTGTTATGCCTGAAAGTCCCACACCCTTATTAGGGAGGGATAGATTAGCCAAGACTGGAGCTATTATCTACATGAATATGGGGAACAGGTTACCCATTTGTTGTCCCCTACTTGAGGAGGGAATCAAACCTGAAGTCTGGGCATTGGAAAGACAATTTGGAAGGGCAAAAAATGCCTGCCCAGTTCAAATCAGGTTAAAAAATCCCAACACTTTTCCTTGTCAAAGGCAACATCCCTTAAGTCCTGAAGCTCATAAAGGATCACAGGATATTGTTAAATATTTAAAAGCTCAAGGCTTAGTAAGGAAATGCAGCAGTCCTTGCAACACCCCAATTCTAGGAGTACAAAAACCAAATGGTCAGTGGAGAGTAGTGCAAGATCTTAGGCTCATCAATGAGGCAGTAATTCCTCTATATCCAGTTGTACCCAACCCCTATACCTTGCTCTCTCAAATACCAGATGAAGCAGAATGGTTCACTGTTCTGGACCTCAAGGATGCCTTCTTCTATATTCCCCTGCACTCTGACTCCCAGTTTCTCTTTGCCTTTGAGGATCCCACAGACCACACATCCGAACTTATGTGAACCGTCTTGCCCCAAGGGTTTAGGGATAGCCCTCACCTGTTTGGTCAGGCACTGGCCCAAGATCTGGGCCACTTCTCAAGTCCAGGCACTCTGGTCCTTCAGTATGTGGATGATTTACTTTTGGCTACAAGTTTGGAAGCCTCATGCCAGCAGGCTACTCTAGATCTCTTGAACTTTCTAGCTAATCAAGGGTACAAAGTGTCTAGGTCGAAGATCCAGCTTTGCCTACAGCAGGTCAAATATCTAGGCCTAATCTTACCCAGGGTGGGCCAGGGCCCTCAGTAAGGAATGAATACAGCCTATACCGGCTTATCCTCACCCTAAGACATTAAAACAGTTATGAGGGTTCCTTGGAATTACTGGCTTTTGCCGACTGTGGATCCCCGTATACAGTGAGATAGCCAGGCCCCTCTATACTCTAATCAAGGAAACTCCAAGGGTAAATACTCATCTAGGAGGATGGGAACCAGAGGCAGAAACAGCCTTCAAAACTTTAAAGTGGCCCTAGTACAAGGTCCAGCTTTAAGCCTTCCCACAGGACAAAACTTCTCTCTGTATGTCACAGAGAGTGCAGGTGTAGCTGTTGGAGTCCTTACTCAGACTCATGGGACAACCCCACAACCAGTGGCATATCTCAGTAAGGAAATTGATGTAGTAGCAAAAGGCTGGCCTCATTGTTTACGGGTAGTTGCAGCAGTGGCTGTCTTAGTGTCAGAGACTATCAAGATAATACAAGGAAAGGATCTCACTGTCTGGACTACTCATGACGTAAATGGCATACTAGGTGCCAAAGGAAGTTTATGGCTCTCAGGCAATCACCTACTTAGATACCACGTGCTACTCCTTGAGGGACCGGTGCTTCAAATGCGTACATGTGTGGCCCTCAACCCTGCCACTTTTCTCCCAGAGGATGGGGAACCAATTGAGCATGACTGCCAACAAATTATAGTCCAGACTTATGCAGCCTGAGATGATCTCTTAGAAGTCCCCTTTACTAATCCTGACCTTAACCTATATACTGATGAAAGTTCATTTGTGGAGAATGGGATACGAAGGGCAGGTTAAGCCATAGTTAGTGATGTAACCATACTTGAACGTAAGCCTTTCCCCCAGGGACCAGTGCCCAGTTAGCAGAACTGGTGGCACTTACCTGAGCCTTAGAACTGGGAAAGGGGAAAAGAATAAATGTGTATGCAGATAGCAAGTATGCTTATCTAATCCTACATGTTCCCCCTCTGGGGGAACCCCCATTAAATGCCACAAGGAAATTACGGAGTTATTCCACGCAGTGCAAATACCCAAGGAGGTGGTGGTCTTACACTGCCAAAGTCATCAGAATGGAAAGGAGAGGGAGTACAGCAGCTTAAGCTGCTAGCAGAGGAAGACCAGGAGAAGAAGGAAAGAGAGAAAGAGACAGGAAGTCAGAGAAAGAGAGAGAAAGATACAGAAAGTCAAAGAAAGAATGAAAGAAACAAAGACAAAGGAGAAGTCAAAGAGCAAGAAAGAGAGATGGAAGTAGTAAAGAAAAAACAGCGTACCCTATTCCTTTAAAAACCCCCAGGGTAAATTTCTAAATGTCTACCCAGCCAAGGCATGTTCTTCTTATGTGGAACATCGACTTGCATCTGCCTTCCAACTAACTGGATTGGCACCTGCATCTTAGTCTTTCTAAGTCTCAATATTAACATTGACCCAGGAAATCAGACCTTGTCAGTACCCCTCAAAGCTCAAGTCCATCAGCACAGAATCATACAATTAATACCCCTACTTGTAGGGCTAGGAATGGCTACTGTTACAGGAATCGGAATAGCTGGTTTATCTACATCATTATCCTACTACCACACACTCTCAAAGGATTTCTCACAAAATTTGCAAGAAATAATGAAATCTATCCTTACTCTACAATCCCAAATAGACTCTTTAGCAGCAGTGACTCTCCAAAACCGCCGAGGCTTAGAACTCAACACTGCTGAGAAAGGAGGACTCTGCGCCTTCTTATAGGAAGAATGTTGTTTTTATATTAACCAGTCAGGGATAGTACAAGATGCTGTCTGGCATTTACAGGAAAAGACTTCTAAAATCAGACAACGCTTTTCAAATTCTTATAACAACCTCTGGAGTTGGGTAACATGGCTTCTCCCCTTTCTAGGTCCCATGGCAGCCATCTTGCTGTTATTTGCCTTTGGACCCTGTATCTTTAACCTTCTTGTCAAATTTGTTTCCTGTAGAATCGAGGCCATCAAGCTACAGATGGTCTTACAAATGGAACCCCAAATGAGCTCAATTAACAACTTCTACCAAGGACCCCTGGACCAACCCACTGGCACTTTCACTGGCCTAGAGAACTCCCCTCTGGAGGACACTACAACTGCAGGGCCCCTTCATTGCCCTTATCAAGCAGGAAGTAGCTAGAGTGGTCATAGGCCAAATTCCCAACAGCAGTTGGGGTGTCCTGTTTAGAAGGGTGATTGAGAGGTGACAATGCGCCAGCAGCCTCACTCTCAGTGTCTTCTCAGCCTTGGCTTCCACTCTGGTGGCGCTTGAGGGGCCCTTCAGCCTGCCACGGAACTGTGGGAGCCCCTCTCTGGGTTGACTGAGACCAGAGCTGCCTCCCTCTGCTTGCTGGGAGGCATGGAGGGAGAGGCACGGGTGGGAAGAGGGGCTACGTGTGACGTTCACAGGCCAGTGCGAGTTCTGGTGGGTGCAGGCTCGGTGGACCCCGCACATGGAGCAGCCGACCAGCACCGCAGGCCCAGGGAAGTGAGGGCCTTAGCACCCAGGCCAGCAGCTGCAGAGGTTTCGCCTGGTCCCCCAGGCACTGCACTCAAATTCTTACCAGGCCTTAGCTGCCTCCCCACGGGGCAGGGCTCAGGACTTGCAGCCCGCCATGTCTGAGCTCTCCCCTGCAGTGGGCTCCCGTGTGGCCTGAGCCTCCCTGATGGGCACTGTCCCCTGCTGCATGGCACCTGGTCCCATTGACAGCCCAAGGGCTGAGGAGTGCAGGTGCAGCTAGGGACTGGCAGGCAGCTCTGCCTGCAGCCCTAGTACAGGATCCACTAGGTGAAGCCAGCTGGGCTCCTGAGCCGGATGGAGACTTGGAGAACTTTTATATCTAGCTGGAGGGTTTTATGCGCACCAGTCAACACTCTGTATCTAGCTAATCTGGTGGGGACTTAGAGAACTTTTATATCTAGCTAGAGGATTGTAAATACACCAATCAGCACTCTGTGTCTAGCTCAAAGTTTGAAAACACACCAATCCGTACTCTGTGTCTAGTTCAAGGTTTATAAATACACCAATTGGTACTCTGTATCTAGCTAACTCTGTATCTAGCTAACCTGGTGGGGACTTGGAGAACTTTTCTGTCTAGCACTCTGTGTCTAGCTCAAGGATTGTAAATGCACCAATCAGCACTCTGTCAAAACATACCAATCAGCTCTCTGTAAAATAGACCAATCAGCTCTCTGTAAAATGGACCAATCAGCAGGATGTGGGTGGGGTCAGATAAGGGAATAAAAGCAGGCCGCCCAAGCCAGCAGTGGCAACCTGCTCCGGTGCCCTTTCACACTGTGGAAGCTTTGTTCTTTTGCTCTTTGCAATAAGTCTCGCTGCTGCTCACTCTTTGGGTCCACGCTGCCTTCATGAGCTGTAACACTCACTGTGAAGGTCTACAGCTTCACTCCTGACAATGAGACCATGAACCCACCAGAAATAAGAAGCTCCAGACACACCTGAACGTCTGAAGGAACAAACTCTGGACACACCATCTTTAAGAACCGTAACACCCACCGCAAGGGTCTGTGGCTTCATTCTTGGCTTCATTCTTGAAGTCAGTGAGACCAAGAACCCACCAATTCCAGACACATTATAACTGCCCGAGCCGTATTTCACATTGTCCTACAGTCAATGGCCTGTTGGCTTCTGCTGGAGAACTTGACTCTCCTCAATGTTCAACTGCCTGTGTGTTCTTCCACCAATGTGTTCCTCTCAAAGTCCACAGACTTATGTCTGTGCCCTCTAGAGTCTCAGGGTTTTTGTGGATACAGGATAGGGGGTGTGATGGGTCAAGGTGGTCTTGAAAATGCAATATTTGGGTAAGAAAGCAGAAATGCCTGTCCTCAACTAGGTCCGTGGGCCCAGGCCTGAGGGTGCAGCCCTTGTCAGGGACCTTATCTTTCTCCTCCCAGCACTTCCCTGCCCCCCTCCCATATCACAAATAAAAGCCAATACAGTCTAAGAACTATTTACATAACATGCACATTGCATTAGGTATTATTAATAATCTAGAAATGATTTAAAGTTTGGAAGGATGTATGCAGATTATATGTAAATACTATGCCATTCATGTAAGGGGCTTTAACATCTTCAGATTTTGGTATTTGTGGGAAGTCTTGTAACCAGTTTTCCAGAGGAAACTGTATGGAGGAACGACTGTACTGATGGAAGAAAAAGTAGCCCAGCTGCTTGGAAAGGCTGCAAAAACACAGTAAAGAGGTGACTGCTGAATTTTCTCATTAAAATTATCTTTGGCTGTCTGAGTCCAGGTACAGACAGTAAAGGGATAATGATCTCCCTATTTGCTTTGAGAGACACCAAGTAAATACAACTACTGGTTTTATGTTATTCGTCTAATTCCATTGACCTTTCAACAGGAAAAATATCATCTGAATTCTGACAACAGAGTGAAAGTGCATTCTGGTTTTCATTGTTTACATAGATTTGGAAGTCGACTGCTAGACAGTTATTTTTTTCTAGAACTCCCAAGATTTATAAACTCATTCTATTACACTCTACAAACAGAGAGAAATGGGTGAGCAACGACTTGAACATGGGCTCCCTATAAGTAAAGGGCAGTGGTGAGCAATGGATAAACAGCGTGCAGGGAGCAGCAGATGCCCTGGGAGGGGTCTTGGGTGTTTCAGGGATAACACTTGTTGACTGGGCCTGATGATTCAGGTGAACCATGAGTGAGGGGAACAACACTACCTTCTATAGCACGGCATGCTGAAGGGAATCTTATCAAAACCAGGGACTGGGGGGGGATCATAGACAAAAAAGAAAAGAACCAATAGTAAAATGAGGGCTGGACCCAAGGAACATCTTTTTACAAATGAAGCTAAGCAATTATACAGCATAGTATTAAATGAAGCATTTCTACCTTAAAAATGGAAATGTGTATTCTGAGCTAAAGAGGTTAGAATTTGTTGACATCAGCCTAATAAGAATTCTATCTAATCATAGTCAAATGGCCTCAGAGAGTGCTGACTGAGAAAGGATTGTAACTCAAGACATTTGTTCTCAGTAATTTGTATGTAATAAAGTCAATAGAAAAATACTTCTGCACACACAGGGACTCAGAAAATTCATGTTCTATTTCAAAAGAATTATTTGAATACATATATTCAATGGTTATAAGATGAATCTAAAAGAAGAATTTAAGAATTTCAAATGACATCAAAAAACTAGCACTACTCACAGTGAACCCGGATGTGAGCACCGTGCTCAGTGCCTTTCAAAGGGTAGAAAGTCCTTGCTGCCCAGTCTCAGGGTCCCTTTCTTTCCTCTGCTGTGGACAGTTTCCTTCTCTTCAGAGTGTGGGTTCCACAATCCTTGAGGAAAATCCTATTCTGTGACCACAGAGGTTAGTTTTACCTGAGAGTCCTCCTCTTCCTCACATCTGGATAATCTTAGATTTCTAAAGTGGTACATTTCAGAATATCAGTGCATTCAGAGTAGGGGGTGGCGGGAAGGATGGGTGAGAAAAACAGACCAAGAGAAATACGGTAGTACTTAATGTTTGTTACCTTCAAAGTTTCACCACAAGGATGAGGGAAAGGTTTTCCTCAAATCCATGGGCTGTGATCGCTCCTTTACACACACATACACACACACCCCTCAGGAGGGCACAACAGAATTCTCACTGACCTAAACCTATACCTAAATTCATAATGAAGAAACAAAATATCAATCAGACCAGACAAATAAATAAACAGCATCCAAATTGGAAAGGAAGTAAAATTAGCCTTATTTGAAGATGACATGAACTTATATTCGGAAAAACCTAAAGACCCCATCAGAAAACTATTAGAACTGGTAAACAAATTCGCAAAAGTTGCAGGATTCAAAATCAACATACAGAGCTCAAAAACATCTCTATATGCAAACAGTGAACAATTTGAAAAAGAAATAACGAAAAATAGTCCTGTTTAGAATAGACACAAATAAAATTAAATACCTAGGAATTAACCAAAGAAGCGAAAGATCTCTATAGTGAAAACTGAAAAAAGACAGATAAGGAAAATTGAAGGCTTTCTTTCCCCCCCCCCGCCCCCATAATGTAGGAACAGGAAACAGACCCGGGCCTGTCAGGGGCTGGAAGTCTGGGAAGCGCTTGACTATAAAAGGCAAGGGGGAATGTTTTTAGGTGATGCAATTGTGCTGTATCTTGTGGTGGTAGTTAAATGCCTGTATGGATTTATCAGAATACAGAACTGTATACTGAATTGGATTAATTTTACTGTATATAAATTATGGTTTAATAAAAATTGGGACAATATGCTAAACAAAAACAATGTAGATAATGGCCAAATAAGAATTATGTTTATATGTTGCAGATAAAACAAGACAGTGGACATAAATCTACAAAATTGTTAAAATTCCTAAAAGAAAGGCACGGCAACTCACGCCTGTAATTCCAGCACTTTGGGAGGCCAAGGTCGGTGGATCACCTGAGGTCAGGAGTTCGAGACCAGCCTGGCCAATATGGTGAAACCCTGTCTCTACTGAAAATACAAAAATTAGCCAGGCATGGTGACACACGCCTGTAATCCCAGTTACTCAGGAGGCTGAGACAGAAGAATCGCTTGAACCCAGGTGGCAGAGTTTGCAGTGAACCCAGATCATGCCACTACTCTCCAACCTGGGAGACAGAGCGAGACTCTATCTCAAAAAAAAAAAAAAAAAAAAAAAAAAAAAAGAAAAGAAAGAAACAAAGTGTGAATGGATCACAGAATGCTTAAAAATTACTTGCAGCTCAGCATTTTCTTTTTAAATTTATGCTTACATATAGTGATAAAATATCTCCACGTAGAGATAGTCTTTCTGCATGCACAGGACATAAACAAAGACGAACACAATGTACATTCTGTATTTAGTAAGATTTTCCTTTAGTGACCTAAATAGATCACATTTTAAAAAATTGTTTCAAAAGTTATTTTCCCCGCAGTAGTAACTGAGTAACCATCAATTTCCAACTTCGTCTGTCTATTGTAAGGTTGTTAACATCTTTTATGTACTGATTAAATTCTATAATGTATTCTAAAATATATGTCTATCCAATAACTCATTTTTTATAATTTCTAATTTTATATAATTAGATGAACTTTAGAAACAAGGAGGTCCTGCTTCTTGATGTTAGAAATTATTGGTTTTCCTTCTTAATTTTTCTTCTTCTGATAAGATTAATTTAATTGTATGGACAGTCTTGTAGAGAGTTAATATGTTTGCAATAGTAGATTATATCCACGAACTTGATAGGTGTCTCCATTTATTTTCTGCTGCTATATATTTAAGCAGTGGAATATATTAAATGCTTAACTATTTGGTTTACAAAAAAACTATACCTAAATTTTTAAATAAAAAGTATCTATTTTATGTAACTTACTTAATACACCCATTAGACCTCTCTTTAATTATTTTCTCAGTATCTATCAACTGAAATATTCTCTTTCAGATCATTCATTGATTTGGGAGATATGTGTTGGATTGTTTTTGGTATTGTTTTATTTTCTTTCTGTTTGCTCTTTAAGATGGCACGGGTGTTTCAGAGACTCATGGCATTGGCGATGGAGGAAGGGGGTGCCTGATCTCAGGCCGGTGCTCGAGCTGGTTTTGTATGCATGTGGATGCTATTCACTCCACCGTTGAGTCTAATACTGACTTTGGGTATTCAGCTAGCATTGAAACCAATGTGAGCGGTGGTCTGCCCTAGGAGAGTCATCAAATTCTGTCAGTGATTGGTTCCATTATTTTTCACAAGTACGGTGGAATCTTAAGATCTGGCTTAATTTCCAGTAGGTTGGGAGGTCTGTGCTTTAATCTTTGACTACAGGTTAATTTCCTTTCTTTGTGACGTCTTTGTGACATCATGCTCCTTAATCATTTCCCGTATTCTTCTTTTTGAGCTTGTGCTAACTTATGGATATTTTGTTTACCACATGGATGTTAAGAGGGGCTCCATAGAGGGTGCCAGGACGCACACTGTCTATAGCATGCATGCTCAACAGGGGAGGATAGAGGAAAGAAAAAAAAAAAAAAAGTGAGAAACGCTCTATATAATTATTCTTCCAGATTACTTAGCCTCTGGTTCTTCTACCTTTTCCTGTCAAAGTATTTTTGAATCTAAGAGCAGGGAGACTGGGAGTAAGAAGTGAAAAAATCATATCCCAGTAAAGGTACTTTTAAAATGATGCCAAATAATTGGAAAAGAAAACTGTTTGGTAAAAAAAAAATAATAACTGCACAAAATAGATCTCATTATTGCTTTCAAACTGCTAGGACATAGTTCCACGGCTATTAGAGCTGTAAGTCTGGGAAGGGCTTGACTATAAAGAGCAAGGGGGAATGTTTTTAGCTGATGCAATTGTGCTGTATCTTGTGGTGGTAGTTAAATGCCTGTATAGATTTATCAGAATACAGAACTGTATACTTAATTGGATTAAAATATTTTTAATATATTTCCTTAAAATATATTTCCTTAAAATTCAAGTGACCTCTGTTCTAACAGTGTGAATGTTCAGAAGTGCAGATGGAGAATACCTTCTGATGTTCTGTACTTTGATCTCTGTTAAATTTTAAAGAATTGAAGTTCTATTAAAGACCAAGATTCTTTAGAATGAAAAAGTGAAGTAATCACTTCTGGGAAAACCAAATGGGAACTGGGCCAAATTCTTTCCTCATTTTTCAGCTCTCTCCTCACCTCCCCCTTCTTTCTCACAGCCAATTCCACAGTTAGGAAGACATTAGAATCCAAGATTTCAACCTTACAATCGCTCTACTTACCTTCTCCTTTCCACAGTCCTCTGAAATAGAAAGGTACAACACTTCCCTTCTATACCTTCCTAATGAGGGCTTCCCTACTATCTTGTCTCCCTACGTCTCCAGGTGTCTTTCTCCTTAGCACTTACACTGGAATCAGGATGGCATCAGTGATGCAAGAAGAAAATCTGTCTTACTCATAAAATAGTATTCTGAATCTTACCCTCATTAGCACTTTTGTGAGTCATTGTAGTTGGAGTTAGGTGCAGCTAATTCTATTGTTTTTCTAGCTCACCATCATATTATCTGAAAATAACCCTTATGGTGACTTTACTGTTATGCATAATGTTGGTGCCTGCTTTAAGATATTATATTTTCTGTTAATTTAATTTCATTTTATTTTTTGTTCACTATGAGATTCTATTAAGAGGAAATGTTGACTTATTTCAAGTGCCATTTTACATATCAGTATAGTGTGGGAAAACAAAAACAAATGTCATTTCAGGCACAATCAAATGAATAATGTTTTACTCTTTTGCTATTTTTGTGTGTATTCCCTTAATGAATCTTGCCATTGGAAACAATGGTTTTTCTTAAGGTCACTTTTTGGTGGTAGCTTATAATCTTAATAAAGTATCAGTCTTACTTGCTTTTTTTTTTTTTTTTTTTTTTTTTTTTTACTATTTTTGTCTCTATATTAGCAAGTGTTTGTAGTTTATGATTTATTTTCCTTCTTTGTCAGTTTTTATCTCTGTATTTAATGTTTTTATCAATGAGCAGTTTTTTTTCCTCCTAACTCCAACCAATTCTCTAAATGTCTAATACCAACTGGGTATTCAACATTTCAACTTAATTCTGACACTGAATACCTAGAGTTAGCATCAGTCTCCACAAATTTAAGGGAGTCCCACAAGATTGACCCCATTTCAGATGCCAGCCACAGATGGGCTGCCCGGGCTACGTGCACTTCTGCCTCACCAACTACAAACTCAGCAATTCCTAGGATATCCCATCAAATTTGATCATTTGCTAGAATGACTCATAGAACTTACTTAGGAAAATACTTTACTTACTATTACCAGTTTATTATAATGTATACAACTCGAGAACAGCCAAATGGCAGAGATGCACAGGGCAAGCTGTGGAGGAAGGGGTGTGGTGCTTCGGTGGCTTTCCCAGGTATCCCACACTCTCACCAGCCTGGAAGCTCTGCAAACCACATTGTTTAGGGATTTTGATGGAAGTTTCATTACATAGACATGATTAGTTATATCATTGACTTTTGGTGACGGAACTCAGCCTCTAGCCTGTCTCCCAGTCCCAAGACTGGGGTGGGGAATTAGGAGGGAGGGACTAATGAGAATTTTGACCCTCTATTCATGCCTGCTATTTTTTATTTCTGGTCATCAGCCCCCATCCCGAAGCTATCTAGGAGACCCTAGCCACCTGTTGTCTCATTAGAACAGAGAAGACACTCATGTCCCTGCAGAGATTCCAAAGATTTTAGAAATTTTGTACCAGGAACCCAGACAAAAGTAAGTAAGTATTTACTTATGTTTTGTTATACCACAATCTACCTAGTCATTTTGTCTTTCTTCCAGTTATATTATCAATTTGCTCTTACATATCTCATCGAAAACATTCCAGGTGTTAACTTGGAGAGCTTTATAACTTAAAGAGCACTTGACAGGTGCAATTTCAGCAGGAAAATAACTATTTGAGATGAGGACATCTGGAAGGCATCTCTGATAGTGTGGTATGTGTCCAAATGAGCAGGTATCCAAATGACAAAATGCAGCCAGTCACGTGCAAGTCTTGAGGAAGATGCTACAGCAAGTTCAATGGCCTGAGGGACACCAGCAAGTCCAAGGGCCTGAGGGACTGGGGCTATGATTGTTTTTCCACCATTCTACTTTCCATGTCTCCCAAGTTCAGGAACAAGTTTGGCTCTCAAGTGCATATTAGTTGAAGTACTGTTTCTTCCTTGAAGATCTTCGTCATTTGGTCAGAGCTAATAAGTAATAACTGAGATTTCTACATGTGCACACACTGTTGATAGGTCACAGAGTACCCATAGTTGGGGACATCCCTTTCTTGCAGATGTAGGCCGGCTGTCAGGATAGAAAATGTTAGCTATTCAGCTCCATGACCTGGCTTCCAGCTGCAACATGGCTCTGTTACCCAATCCTGACCTGAAGTGGTGTGGATGGAGGGTTGGATAGTGTCCTCACAATGTTAACAAGAATTACATTCTGGGTTCTGGGCAGAAATGTGGTTATAAGCATGCATTAATCAGGCTTACTTAATTGAATTAACTTTGAATTACTTCCTTGTAATTCCAAGTTACACAGCACTAGATACTGACCATCTGTATCCCTGTTGTTCCTATAGATAAGACTGCTGACCTTAGAATCATAACTTTTTAATTTAAGAATTGCTTAGGCCGGGCGCGGTGGCTCACGCCTGTAATCCCAGCACTTTGGGAGGCCGAGACGGGCGGATCACGAGGTCAGGAGATCGAGACCACCCTGGTTAACACGGCGAAACCCCGTCTCTACTAAAAATACAAAAAGTAGCCCAGCGCGGTGGCGGGCGCCCTAGTCCCAGCTACAAAGGGAGGCTGAGGCAGGAGAAGGGCGTGAACCCGGGAGGCGGAGCTTGCAGTGAGTGGAAATTAGGCCACTGCACTCCAGCCTGAGCGACAGAGTGAGACTCTGTCTCAGAAAAAAAAAGAAAAAAAAAAAGAAAAGGATTGCTTAAGGTGTTTTGACCCTGAATTCTGGCTGAATGACTGACACCAAACAGTTTAAAGATCCTCACAGAGAAACGTAATCATCATGAGAATGAAGTTTCTTCCTCTCCTGGTCCCATGACTTGGCCCTGCACTCTGAATAATCAGTGATCCTCATACCCCAGCTTATGCTAAACTCCTTAATATCTCTGCCCCCAAACTCTTTGGGGAGGCAGATTTGAGATTTCCTCCTATTTCCTCATTTGGCTGCCCTACAATTATTAAGCTCTTTTTCTGCTGCAACCCTCAGTGGTGTTGTACTGACTTTCTGTGCCTTGGGCAATAGCTCTGCTGTGGTCACAGGTTGCTGAATGAGATCTGCACCCTTCACCCCCACCTACTCTGCCGTGAAACTGGATGAGCCATGAGAGAAGAGGGCCACTTAAGGCATCATCATATCAGAATAGGATACCTGGCACTGCTGTAGTTCCCTTACAAGCAAGCCCAGAGGCCTGTAAAATCACACTAAAGCAGACCCAAAGTTCTGGAGTTGAATCTCTAAATAGTCCCAGAATCCCCTAACCTTGACTTTTCAATACATAAAAGAAATAAAACCCAAATAGTGTTATCCTTTTTAATCCGTTGTTCAGCTAAAAGCAATATAATGAACTGCCCAACGGTGTGCAGAGAGAACTGCCCACATTTCATTAGTGTGATTTGTTGTGCATTTCCTCCTGCTCATTTTTAGCATCCGATAGAAGAGCTTATGGATGCTTATCTTTGCTTGCCTGTAACTCTGTTTGCCGAGTGTATGAATGCATACATTTTTCCATTTAGTGGTTTTCTGATCCTAATTCTTCCTGTCAAATCAAGTTTCTCTCATTCTGTACAGCTTATCTCAACACCTAAATCCTCCCTGAAGTGTTGCTGTGTAACCTGCCCTGCATATTCATGACATTCACTCACATATCCCCACAATACCTTGTAAGCACTTGCTTAAAGATTTTGAAAATTCATAGTTTCTATATAATGCTCTAAGTGATTGAGGTTTCTTTGTGTGTCTCTAAGTCAGCTCACCAGACTGGGGAAGGGGATCAAGATACAGAAGATATGGTAGGAGCCATTTGGAGAGAAGATACATTTTGCATTTACTCAAAATATGAACAAGATAATTACTGAATGAAACAGGCATCTTCTGTTTCCAAAGGATCTATTTTTAGGTCAATTATACAAATAGTGAACACCTATCCATAATTGCAATGAGTTCTACAAATGGAGAAGTGCAGGGAGTCAACAGGAACATATGTCACTGTGGGTTCAATGAAGGTCTCCTAAAGAAAGTGAGAGTTGACCTAAGGTGTGGGAAGTGAGTTAGTCATCAGTAGTTGGAGAAATCTCTCCTATGCAAAAAAACAAACAACCACCAACAACAAAACACCAGCATATCCAAAATCCCTGGAGTGACAATAAAGAGCATCTTAAGGGGCAAAGAATTGAATTATGCAACACCAGAGATGCCACGGTAAGGAATATGCTTTTATACTAAAAGAAAAGATCAGCATTCATGATTCATAACAGTAGATTGGGAGCAGAGAGAAGGGAGAAGGAGAGAGGTCATCTTATCAGATTTGCTTTTAAAGTGAAAATTTTGGCAACATTTGGAGAAAGGAGTGGATGGAAGTGATAAAACTGGATGTTGCATAAAAACTAGAAGACTATTTCTGTGGTTTAGAGATTTCTGAATCTGAATAACTGTGTGGATGGTGGTGGCATGTTTCTAAGCTAAAACTCACAGGAGAATTTTGTGGGGAGGTCATGAATTCAGATTTGGACCCTGGAAGTTTCAGTGCCTGATACAACTCCAGGAAAACACTTAGTCTGTAGTGCTTGAAAATGAATCTGACTAGGTGCGGGGTCTCAGTTAATGAATTGATACTGCACTGTGTATTCAATTAATTGTAGTCATTCTTCAGAAAGCCCATGCATCCCTATAGTCAGCTGCACTCTCCTGCATCCTCATCTCTGTATTATAGTTCTCTGCCCTCATCAACTCCCCCTATCCCCAATCTGGAAACCCATTGCTTATTTTAAGCACTTTGCCTAACTCCTCAAATCATCTTTTTTCTGTGAACTAGTTATGGTAGTCTGGACCCCCAAACAACTAGTTAAATAAGTCAAATACAAATGCAAAATTAGTCAAACATAATAGAGTTCTTTCTTGCTTATGAATGATACCTGCAGTGAGTAGATTTGTGTTGGCCATTCTTCACATCAGTGCCTCAAGATGACAGAAGCTCTGCCTTCTTCCATGGCTTCAACATCCAGCCCCCTTTCCCCACTGAGTGACTACCTCTGATCTAGGCAGCTGGAAGGGAAATGGTATGGAGAACATGAGCAGGGAGTTTCATGAGACAGGAAGAGCAGAGTCCCACATTATATCTCCGTATATGTTACTGATTTTAGCTCAGTTACAAGGCCACGCACACTGAACTATATTGGCCTAGTCTGGTTAAGTAAAAAAGAAAAATAGTGGTATTAAAATGGAAGCAAAAATGACAAGGTCGCAAAAAGCAGAAATATTGAGGATCTGCCCAAGATTAGAGAAGACAAGGGAACCATGACAAGTAAATGCAACGTGTGATCCTCAATTGGTCCTGGACTGGGAAAATGGTATTAGTGAGGCAAGTGATGAATTTGAATAAGGCCTGTAGATTAGATAATAGTGCTGTATCAACATTAATTTCCTGATTTTAATATTTGTACTGTGATTATGTCAGTTAACATTTGCAGAAGCTCAGTGTATATGAAAATAACTTGTGCAATCTTTTTGCATCTAAAATTATTTTTTAATGACAATTTTAAAAGAGAGAAAAGAAAAATCTCATGGGCTCATACAGACTTGTATCAGATAAGAGGGATATGGAATGGAACATTTTCAAGGAGATAAGAAAAGGTATATTAAAAGTAAGTGGATATCATTCCTATTAGGGTAAGAAGTTTTCATGAGATAGTATGGTCTTAGAATCTGCTTAGAATCTCCCAAGTTGGAGTATATGTTTTTAAAATAAACTTTCTATTGCTGAATAGTACACTCATTACTCTTTACTTCTGTGTAACAACCACCCAGATTATGAAATAGAACACTGTCATATTTTTAGCTTATGTTCTTCTAAAAAGCATAACTGGAGAAAAAACTTGTATACAGCTAGTTTAATTTGAAGTATTTCAGTGAATAAAACTAGGGGAATTTAGAACAGTGAAATAAGGAAAGAAAGAAAGCCAATTGAATAGTTGAAAATTGAACTGGTTACCACTGTGGACAAAGAGGCTTCAATCCTACTGGTGATCCTCTGACCAACTGGGAAGGGCTGTCTGCTGTACACATGGAAGAAGAGGTTTGCTGACCACACCTGCTTCGCACTGCCCAAGGTTTGCCCAAGAGGTCCTAACACCCTCACACTTCCAGATTCATACACGTGGTTAAATGGCTCAGTACGCTCTTTCAGATTCCCTGCAGCAAAAGATAATTTTCAGAGCAGGAAGAAAGAGATAAACAGTAAAATCAAGGACATATGTTCTCAAGCTGTATTTATGCTCAACTGATTGCTGTGAATGACCAACTGTAAACATTTGGCCAAGATAAAGGGGTACAATGGATGTTCAGCACAGTTCATCCCTTGCACCTTGGATCCACTCATGCTTTTTCATCAACTAAATCAGGACTATCAAAAAAGACTGCAAAGTATCAGATGATCACAATCTCTACAAGAGACTCAACACAAAAGGACCAGTAAAATAATTTACAGACTCACCAATTATAACTGATCTAGAGCTATCTTTTCTGCTTATGATGTCTATTACCTCCCACACATTTAGATTTTTCTCATTGCATCCAGTAAGATGAACAGTACAAGGGATCAGAGTCCTTGATTGCTTTTGCCTTAATTGAGCCATAATTGGAATGATTTCCCATTTACAGTTGTAACTGGACATAGCACCAATATATGAATCTGTGATTATTGTGGGGTCTAGATATCATCCTTTCTATCTCTATTGTGTTGTATTATGCTTTGACACTCATATAAATCAGTGTCAATCAATCCTACCAATATAGTAACTTCATTTATTGCTTACCAGTCAATCAGCCTGAGAACTCGAACATTGTCATGGGGAAATCACAGCTTTGGGTTCAGTGAAACCCTTACTGTTTACCTGTAGGGAAGTACTACTCATCCCAACACGCACACCCAATAGACACACACACGCGTGTGCGCGCACACACACACACACGGATGCAAGGATGCAAACACTTCTAATCCAATGTAACTGTGGTCAAATGAAGTAGAAATTCCTCAACCGTTTGATAGTTACAAGTGCTGATTCTATGTCCAAGCCTTGGTATAAAAATCCATGTATTTTAGGTACTACGGATACTGTATAGTATTTGGTCATTGGTTTAGTGCATATACTACATCCTGAAGGACAACACCAAACCCCTACCTGACACTTTAGCTGAGCATTTAATAAGGTTTTACATTCCATCTTTCTACTAGGCTGACTGTTTCTGAGTGAAGCTATATCTGCGAGGAGCCCTCAGACTCTTGGTTTAGTTGCGCATTGCCATACTGTCATGATTAAAAAAAAAAATCCTTATTTGAGGAAGCCTTATTCAGAGATTCATGAAAGTAAATCAAGCCTTCTCTAAACCCTCAGATGGTGGTATTGGCAGAGGCATTTTGAGCATTTAGGGCAAGCTCATTTCCAGAACAGATATTACTTTTAGTAAGGACAAAATTTTACCCACTTCAGACTAGAAGTGATGCAATCTAATCAATGTGCCACTAGGAAATTTGCTCATCCTTCTGAGGAATAGTGCAATTTCAAAGGCTAAATATTGGTTTCTGCTATCAATAGCTTGGTCCTCCATCAGTAGCAGTATTTAGATTGGCCTTAGTTAGATGGAGTCTATAATTTTGAATCAATAATAGGCTCCATTCTGTAATCATGAGTACTTTATTGAAAAGCCCATTGTATGTGCATACAATCAGTAGCTTGAGGCACCACCCTAACAGCTGCAGGAAACATCATCCTGTAAAACTATCCAGTGCTTCCCTGCACATTGATTTGACACAATGGTGAATGGTGCTTTTTTTGTTTTGTTTTGTTTTTGTTTTTCATTTTTTCTCCTCTCTATTCTGGTGAATGACTTTGGCTCCTTTTGGCAGAATATTGGGGTAGTATTTATTGCATATACATGCAGTGCTGTTTAAGACTTTTCCCCAAATGAATTACCCTTGCTGTTTCATTATAGGTCACTAGTCAAAGTACTGGCTTAGATATGGAAATTTTAGGAAAAGTGGCATTTTTCTGTTGTTATAGCTGAATTCAATCTTTGCTTTTAAGCTGTTGTTAATTTTCTCTGGTTAAGCCAAACAATATCCTATTTGCTTTCTTATTTATCTCTCTTCTTGCTATCTTAGTTTGTTCAGGATGCTATAACAAAAATACTGTAAGCTGAGTGGCTTAAAATAACAAAAAATTATTTCTTATGGTTCTGGAGGCTGGGAAGTCTAAGGTCGAAAAACAAGAACACTTGGTGTCTGGTGAGGGTTTTTTCCTGGTTCATAGATGTCACCTTCTCATGGTGTTCTCACATCGTGGAAGAGGTGAGCTAGTTCTCTGTTGTTGCTTTCATAAGAGCACTAATCCCAATCATGAAGCCTATCCCCTCATGATCTAATCACCTTCCAAGACTCTACCTTCTAATACCATTAGTGTGGGAGTTAGGATTTCAGCATATGAATTTGGAGAGGATATAGGCATTCACACAATAATATTTATATCACTTTGGTTAGAATTGTATCCACTTTGCCTTTGTCATTTAAGCCCTATCACCTAGCCTATGCTAAGAGGGATCTTATCAACTCCTTCATGTTGCCAGAGGAGACTTGGTGGTGGGAGGAGGTGTGGCATTTTTTTCTCCTTGTACCTTGGCTCCTCTCACAATTATATTCTAGACTAATTTGTAGCACACTCCATCTTCTAGCTACAGGAGATGAGTCTCTAAATGCTGCCTTGGAAGATCTTTGGCTTTCTCAGGGTGAGGTGAGTTGATGGTTAATCTGATTCTGCTTCTATCTTCTTCAAGGATTCTAAATTTTTTAATAAACCCAGGTAATTATCACAGAAACTATAACATTCAAGTGTCTACTAGGTCTTCAACAAATGCTTCATTTTTCATCTGTACCTCAGTATAATCAACCATTGATCAGGTTTTAGTAACTGTAATTTATTATACATTGAGGGATTATCAACATTCTAATTTCATCTGCAATAAGATCAGGTTATCTTCTGATCAATAAGTAGTCTTATTCCAGAATCTGAGAGTACTGACTTATTTAGATTGGGTTTCCTCAAAAAGCAAAACCTGAATCAAGGGATTGTTGACAAGTAGTTAAAAGTAGGAAGTAATTAAAGTAATTAAAAGGAACATAACTGAAG
Organism: Chlorocebus sabaeus; assembly: GCF_047675955.1. Classification (NCBI taxonomy): domain Eukaryota; kingdom Metazoa; phylum Chordata; class Mammalia; order Primates; family Cercopithecidae; genus Chlorocebus; species Chlorocebus sabaeus. The sequence goes on along the minus strand of NC_132911.1, from coordinate 55,245,058 downwards.
GTTTTAAGATTAGAAAAATCCTTAAGAAGGAAAATCCAATCCAAGAGTGTATATTGAGCTAGTGTGTGTTGTGGAGCCCTGAAACCACTGGGGATCCCTGAAAAGCAGTGCAGAACACCTCAGAACTGCCTACAAGAAACCAAGAAAGGGTAATATCAACAATTTTTCCTGCCTGATATTGATCAAAGCATTAGAATGTAGTGACTACCTTGTATTTATATATTTACATAATTTCTGGTATGTTTGAGATCATTCCTATAGTTAAAGAATGTGACAGCTGCAGAGAAGCTCCAGATAGAAGATAAGAGACACAGAATCTAAGTCATAAAGAATGTAGCTGAAGGACATTTATGTTCCCCTCAATGCTACAGCAATGGCTAACACAAATAGGTATGCTTGCAAGAATGTGATTTGGGGAATAGGGATGAACTTTAAAAAGAGTATTTTGTAAGTCCTTCCTGTGTTCCTATCTGGTCACTACCCATCACAGATTACCACTGTGATGACTTGTAACAGCTTAGATAACTTTGGTCAGGTTTTGAACTTCATATAAATGGGTATGCATGTATTTTAGCAGATATTTGCTAGGAGTTTTACAAGTAGGTGCACAGTTTTCATTACTACCAACAATGTTTGAGGATTCCAGTGGCAACATCTGTTTATCAACCCTTAAATTATCAGTCATTTTGTTTTTAACTATTCTGTTAGGTCTCTAGTAGAGTCTGCCTGAGATTCTAATTTGCATTTCCCAGACAATTAATGAAGTTGCATACAGCATAATATGCTTTTGGAAGTGTATAATATTGGAAGTTTTTGGAAATTTCTATTGTGGGGTATCACGTTTTGCCCATTTTTCCATTGGTATATTGTTTTATTTTATTTATTTTTTATTTTATTTTATTTTATTATTTTAACTGGGTTATACAATTTGTAACTGTAGTATTTGTTTTTACCCATTCTGATTTTGGTCACCTGCAGGTTTGTTGCTGCTGCTTGCTTTTCTATTTTATTTGTTTTAGCATACTTACAACATTTTTGAATGATTGCTCAGAATTTTATATGAAAAACAGAATTTTACAGATAATGTTCTCTCTCTTCACACAGGCTGCATCCTGTGCTCTAGTATTTTGTGCAGGGAACAGAAAATTGGATAGCCTCAAATCTATTAGGGACTGAAGTGAATCATGGCTTGTTTATAGTCTGTGCAGTCTTTCTCTGCTTTACCCACACTCCTAGGGTGTAGTACCGGAAGGAAAATAACTGAGAGCTTGGGATGATTCCTAGAGCCTTCCTTCTTTTTGGATCCTTGATTCCATTTTGTCTTCTAGAAGGGCAATACTGCCAACAACTGCACTGTGTTTTGCCGTTCCTTTTTGTTTTGTTTTTTATTCTCCTTCACTATGTAGATTATTATCATACAATCTACCACACAGATTAATATAGACAATGTGTTAACAGGACAGAAGATGCTAAGTATCACTTTCACATCTCTGTCCTTCCCTCCTCTCTGAGATTTTGGCCTCTTACCAGCTGGTCATCTTGACCCATCAACTCTAATATTTTGTTCTGTCTCCTCCACCGAACGTCCCGGAGTTTGGTGGTTCCTCTTCCTGCCCTCTGTCTTGGTTCTCAGCCTTTCCCTCAATGCTCGGTAGACAAATGCTTAAGGGGAAATGTGGCTTGCATAAACTTAGGTTCTCTACATAAGCTCCCCTTCCTCTAGGGTCTGGCTTTTTAAGTTTATTTATTTATTTATTTATTTATTTATTTTTAATTTATTTATTATTATTAAACTTTAAGTTGTAGGGTACATGTGCACAACGTGCAGGTTTGCTACATATGTATACTTGTGCTATGTTGGTGTGCTGCACCCATCAACTCGTCATTTACATCAGGTATAACTCCCAATGCAATCCCTCCCCCCTCCCCATGATAGGCCCCGGTGTGTGATGTTCCCCTTCCCGAGTCCAAGTGATCTCATTGCTCAGTTCCCGCCTATGAGTGAGAACATGCGGTGTTTGGTTTTCTGTTCTTGTGATAGTTTGCTAAGAATGATGGTTTCCAGCTGCATCCATGTCCCTACAAAGGACACAAACTCATCCTTTTTTATGGCTGCATAGTATTCCATGGTGTATATGTGCCACATTTTCTTAATCCAATCTGTCACTGATGGACATTTGGGTTGATTCCAAGTCTTTGCTATTGTGAATAGTGCTGCAATAAACATACGTGTACATGTGTCTTTATAGCAGCATAATTTATAATCCTTTGGGTATATACCCAGTAATGGGATGGCTGGGTCATATGGTACATCTAGTTCTAGATCCTTGAGGAATCGCCATACTGTTTTCCATAATGGTTGAACTAGTTTACAATCCCACCAACAGTGTAAAAGTGTTCCTATTTCTCCACATCCTCTCCAGCACCTGTTGTTTCCTGATTTTTTAATGATTGCCATTCTAACTGGTGTGAGATGGTATCTCATTGTGGTTTTGATTTGCATTTCTCTGATGGCCAGTGATGATGAGCATTTTTTCATGTGTCTGTTGGCTGTATGAATGTCTTCTTTTGAGAAATGTCTGTTCATATCCTTTGCCCACTTTTTGATGGGGTTGTTTGTTTTTTTCTTGTAAATTTGTTTGAGTTCTTTGTAGGTTCTGGATATTAGCCCTTTGTCAGATGAGTAGATTGCAAAAATTTTCTCCCATTCTGTAGGTTGCCTGTTCACTCTGATGGTAGTTTCTTTTACTGTGCAGAAGCTCTTTAGTTTAATGAGATCCCATTTGTCAATTTTGGCTTTTGCTGCCCTTGCTTTTGGTGTTTTAGACATGAAGTCTTTCCCCATGCCTATGTCCTGAATGGTACTACCTAGGTTTTCCTCTAGGATTTTTATGGTATTAGGTCTACATTTAAGTCTCTAATCCATCTTGAATTAATTTTCGTATAAGGAGTAAGGAAAGGATCCAGTTTCAGCTTTCTACTTATGGCTAGCCAATTTTCCCAGCACCATTTATTAAATAGAGAATCCTTTCCCCATTTCTTGTTTCTCTCAGTTTTGTCAAAGATCAGATGGCTGTAGATGTGTGGTATTATTTCTGAGGACTCTGTTCTGTTCCATTGGTCTATATCTCTGTTTTGGTACCAGTACCATGCTGTTTTGGTTACTGTAGCCTTGTAGTATAGTTTGAAGTCAGGTAGCGTGATGCCTCCAGCTTTGTTCTTTTGACTTAGGATTGTCTTGGAGATGCGGGCTCTTTTTTGGTTCCATATGAACTTTAAAGCAGTTTTTTCCAATTCTGTGAAGAAGCTCATTGGTAGCTTGATGGGGATGGCATTGAATCTATAAATTACCTTGGGCAGTATGGCCATTTTCACGATATTGATTCTTCCTATCCATGAGCATGGTATGTTCTTCCATTTGTTTGTGTCCTCTTTGATTTCACTGAGCAGTGGTTTGTAGTTCTCCTTGAAGAGGTCCTTTACATCCCTTGTAAGTTGGATTCCTAGGTATTTTATTCTCTTTGAAGCAATTGTGAATGGAAGTTCATTCCTGATTTGGCTCCCTGTTTGACTGTTACTGGTGTATAAGAATGCTTGTGATTTTTGCACATTAATTTTGCATCCTGAGACTTTGCTGAAGTTGCTTATCAGCTTAAGGAGATTTTGGGCTGAGACAATGGGGTTTTCTAAATATACAATCATGTCATCTGCAAACAGGGACAATTTGACTTCTTCTTTTCCTAACTGAATCCCCTTGATTTCTTTCTCTTGCCTGATTGCCCTAGCCAGAACTTCCAACACTATGTTGAATAGGAGTGGTGAGAGAGGGCATCCCTGTCTTGTGCCAGTTTTCAAAGGGAATTGTTCCTGTTTTTGCCCATTCAGTATGATATTGGCTGTGGGTTTGTCATAAATAGCTCTTATTATTTTGAGATACATTCCATCAATACCGAATTTATTGAGCGTTTTTAGCATGAAGGGCTGTTGAATTTTGTCAAAAGCCTTTTCTGCATCTATTGAGATAATCATGTGGTTCTTGTCTTTGGTTATGTTTATATGCTGGATTATGTTTATTGATTTGCGAATGTTGAACCAGCCTTGCATCCCAGGGATGAAGGCCACTTGATCATGGTGGATAAGCTTTTTGATGTGTTGCTGAATCCGGTTTGCCAGTATTTTATTGAGGAGTTTTGCATCGATGTTCATCAGGGATATTGGTCTAAAATTCTCTTTTTTTGTTATGTCTCTGCCAGGCTTTGGTATCAGGATGATGTTGGCCTCATAAAATGAGTTAGGGAGGATTCCCTCTTTTTCTATTGATTGGAATAGTTTCAGAAGGAATGGTACCAGCTCCTCCTTGTACCTCTGGTAGAATTCAGCTGTGAATCCATCTGGTCCTGGACTTTTTTTGGTTGGTAGCTATTAATTATTGCCTCAATTTCAGAGCCTGCTATTGGTCTATTCAGGGATTCAACTTCTTCCTGGTTTAGTCTTGGAAGAGTGTAAGTGTCCAGGAAATTATCCATTTCTTCTAGATTTTCCAGTTTATTTGCGTAGAGGTGTTTATAGTATTCTCTGATGGTAGTTTGTATTTCTGTGGGGTCAGTGGTGATATCCCCTTTATCATTTTTAATTGCGTCAATTTGATTCTTCTCTCTTTTCTTCTTTATTAGTCTTGCTAATGGTCTGTCAATTTTGTTGATCTTTTCAAAAAACCAACTCCTGGATTCATTGATTTTTTGGAGGGTTTTTTGTGTCTCTATCTCCTTCAGTTCTGCTCTGATCTTAGTTATTTCTTGCCTTCTGCTAGCTTTCGAATGTGTTTGCTCTTGCTTCTCTAATTCTTTTAATTGCGATGTTAGATTGTCAATTTTAGATCTTTCCTGCTTTCTCTTGTGGGCATTTAGTGCTATAAATTTCCCTCTACACACTGCTTTAAATGTGTCCCAGAGATTCTGGTATGTTGTATCTTTGTTCTCATTGGTTTCAAAGAACATCTTTATTTCTGCCTTCATTTCGTTATGTACCCAGTAGTCATTCAGGAGCAGGTTGTTCAGTTTCCATGTCATTGAGCAGTTTTGATTGAGTTTCTTAGTCCTGAGTTCTAGTTTGATGGCACTGTGGTCTGAGAGACAGTTTGTTATAATTTCTGTTCTTGTACATTTGCTGAGGAGTGCTTTACTTCCAATTACGTGGTCAATTTTGGAGTAAGTACGATGTGGTGCTGAGAAGAATGTATATTCTGTTGATTTGGGGTGGAGAGTTCTATAGATGTCTATTAGGTCTGCTTGCTGCAGAGATGAGTTCAATTCCTGGATATCCTTGTTAACTTTCTGTCTCGTTGATCTGTCTAATGTTGACAGTGGGGTGTTGAAGTCTCCCATTATTATTGTATGAGAGTCGAAGTCTCTTTGTAAGTCTCTAAGGATTTGCTTTATGAATCTGGGTGCTCCTGTATTGGGTGCATATATATTTAGGATAGTTAGCTCTTCCTGTTGAATTGATCCCTTTACCATTATGTAATGGCCTTCTTTGTCTCTTTTGATCTTTGATGGTTTAAAGTCTGTTTTATCAGAGACTAGTATTGCAACCCCCGCTTTTTTTTGTTCTCCATTTGCTTGGTAAATCTTCCTCCATCCCTTTATTTTGAGCCTATGTATGTCTCTGCATGTGAGATGGGTCTCCTGAATACAGCAGACTGATGGGTCTTGACTCTTTATCCAGTTTGCCAGTCTGTGTCTTTTAATTGGAGCATTTAGTCCATTTACATTTAAGGTTAAGATTGTTATGTGTGAACTTGATCCTGCCATTATGATATTAACTGGTTATTTTGCTCGTTAGTTGATGCAGTTTCTTCCTAGCCTTGATGGTCTTTACATTTTGGCATGTTTTTGCAATGGCTGGTACCGGTTGTTCCTTTCCATGTTTAGTGCTTCCTTCAGGGTCTCTTGTAAGGCAGGCCTAGTGGTGACAAAATCTCTAAGCATTTGCTTATCTGTAAAGGATTTTATTTCTCCTTCACTTATGAAACTTAGTTTGGCTGGATATAAAATTCTGTGTTTAAAATTCTTTTCTTTAAGAATGTTGAATATTGGCCCCCACTCTCTTCTGGCTTGAAGAGTTTCTGCCGAGAGATCTGCTGTTAGTCTGATGGGCTTCCCTTTGTGGGTAACCCGACCTTTCTCTCTGGCTGCCCTTAAGATTTTTTCCTTCATTTCAACTTTGGTGAATCTGGCAATTATGTGTCTTGGAGTTGCTCTTCTCGAGGAGTATCTTTGTGGCGTTCTCTGTATTTCCTGGATTTGAATGTTGGCCTGCCCTACTAGGTTGGGGAAGTTCTCCTGGATGATATCCTGAAGAGTGTTTTCCAACTTGGTTCCATTTTCCCCCTCACTTTCAGGCACCCCAATCAGACGTAGATTTGGTCTTTTTACATAATCCCATACTTCTTGCAGGCTTTGTTCATTTCTTTTTCTTCTTGTTTCTTTTGGTTTCTCTTCTCGCTTCATTTCATTCATTTGATCCTCAATCGCTGACATTCTTTCTTCCAGTTGATCGAGTCGGTTACTGAAGCTTGTGCATTTGTCACGTATTTCTCGTGTCATGGTTTTCGTCTCTTTCATTTCGTTTATGAGCTTCTCTGCATTAATTACTCTAGCCATCAATTCTTCCACTTTTTTTTCAAGATTTTTAGTTTCTTTGCGCTGGGTACGTAATTCCTCCTTTAGCTCTGAGAAATTTGATGGACTGAAGCCTTCTTCTCTCATCTCGTCGAAGTCATTCTCCGTCCAGCTTTGATCCGTTGCTGGCGATGAGCTGCGCTCCTTTTCCGGGGGAGATGCGCTCTTATTTTTTGAATTTCCAGCTTTTCTGCCCTGCTTTTTCCCCATCTTTGTGGTTTTATCTGCCTCTGGTCTTTGATGATGGTGATGTACTGATGGGGTTTTGGTGTAGGTGTCCTTCCTGTTTGATAGTTTTCCTTCTAACAGTCAGGACCCTCAGCTGTAGGTCTGTTAGAGATTGCTTGAGGTCCACTCCAGACCCTGTTTGCCTGGGTATCAGCAGTGGAGGCTGCAGAAGATAGAATATTTCTGAACAGCGAGTATACATGTCTGATTCTTGCTTTGGAAGCTTCCTCTCAGGGGTGTACTCCACCCTGTGAGGTGTGGGGTGTCAGACTGCCCCTAGTGGGGGATGTCTCCCAGTTAGGCTACTCAGGGGTCAGGGACCCACTTGAGCAGGGATTCTGTCCCTTCTCAGATCTCAGCCTCCGTGTTGGGAGATCCACTGCTCTCTTCGAAGCTGTCAGACAGAGTCGTTTGCGTCTGCAGAGCTGCTGCGTTTGTTATTGTTTACTGTGCCCTGTCCCCAGAGGTGGAGTCTACAGAGACAGGCAGGTTTCCTTGAGCTGCTGTGAGCTCCACCCAGTTCGAGCTTCCCAGCAGCTCTGTTTACCTACTTAAGCCTCAGCAATGGTGGGCGCCCCTCCCCCAGCCTCGCTGTTGCCTTGCCGGTAGATCACAGACTGCTGTGCTAGCAATGAGGGAGGCTCCGTGGGTGTGGGACCCTCCCGGCCAGGTGTGGGATATGATCTCCTGGTGTGCCTGTTTGCTTAAAGCGCAGTATTGGGGTGGGAGTTACCCGATTTTCCAGGTGTTGTGTGTCTCAGTTCCCCTGGCTAGGAAAAGGGATTCCCTTCCCCCTTGCGCTTTCCAGGTGAGGCGATGCCTCGCCCTGCTTCAGGTCTCGCTGGTCGGGCTGCAGCAGCTGACCAGCACCGATCGTCTGGCACTCCCCAGTGAGAGGAACCCAGTACCTCAGTTGAAAATGCAGAAATCACTGGTCTTCTGTGTCGCTCGCGCTGGGAGTTGGAGCGGCTTTTTAAGTTATGAATACAGTGTAAACTCTCCAGTTCCTCCAAACTGTTTTTGGTATTTTACTTACGTTTTCCGATTGTTCTCATTGGGAACACTGCCCTGTGTCAAGCTTCCCTATCAACAGCCAAGAGTCAAATTTCTTAAAATAAAATCTTAATTTTATTTTTGTTAATGCCTTCCAATAATTTCCCCTAGTAAGTGTTCCCTCTTTCTACTGTCACCTCTATTTTTAACCTCTTTCTCTTAACATTTTTCCTGTAGCTGTAGACTTTCTTACTTTTCTGTCAAATCAAAGGAGGAAAAAAATCAACTTTGACTTGTCTTACAATTGAAACTAGCTATTTTTTTTTCCTAAGGCAAGTTTATATAAAACAAACAAACAAAAACCTAAAGGTTTTATGTCTGCTATCTCCATTTTCCTATATCCAATTTCCTCAACAAACCTCTACCTGTTCTTATTTATTTATTTATTTTTGAGACAGGGTCTCACTCTGTCTCCCAGACTGGAGTGCAATTGTGCAATGATTGCTCACTGCAGCCTTGACTTCCCATGCTCATGCAATCCTTCACCTCAGCCTCTCATGTATCTGGGACCACAGGTGGGCATCATCAAGCCTGTCTAATTTTTATATATTTTTTTAAAGGACAGTGTCTCACTGTGTTGCCCAGGCTGGTCTCAAACTCCTGGGCTCAGGCAATCTACTCATCTCAGCCCCACAAAGTGCAAGGATAACAGGCATGAACCACTCCTACACAGCCTCTACTTCTTAAATATGTTTTCCAAGCCTACCACTTTGCTGAAACTATCCTAAATTCCATAGATGCTTTCATTTGATTCAAGACTTTTTTCCTTAGTGAAACGTTATTTCATTTGATGGCACCTCCCCTTCCTTTCTGAAATTGAAACTGGCTGCCTTTTTCACCCTGAGCCACCCTCCAAGCACCCATAGCTAGCATTTATCCTACCTTTCATATTTTCTTCACCTGTTTTTCCGCCTATATGTTTAATGCTTACGTTTTGTGAGTCCAGTTCATTGTTTTTAACTTGACTGCTTTCTTTGGGCAACTTTATATTTTCCTTTGGTTTCAGCTACTGTCAAAATGCGGATGCCATGAAGACATAAATTTTTATCCCAAGCCTTGACTAGTGTCTTGATATAACAGTCAAGAGTAAGAATTCTAGGCCGGGCACGGTGGCTCATGCCTGTAATCCCAGCACTTTGGGAGGCCGAGGCGGGTGGATCATGAGGTCAGGAGATCGACACCATCCTGGCTAATATGGTGAAAGCCCGTCTCTACTAAAAAAAATACAAAAAATTAGCCGGGCGTGGTGGCGGGCGCCTGTAGTCCCAGCTACTAGGGAGGCTGAGGCGGGAGAATGGCGGGAACCTGGGAGGCGGAGCTTGTGGTGAGCCGAGATCGCGCCACTGCACTCCAGCCTGCGTCACAGAGCTAGACTCTGTCTCAAAAAAAAAAAAAAAAAAAAAAAAAAAAGTAAGAATTCTAGTGTTATCATGCCTGGGAGTGATCTTGTCCTTGAGAGTTATTATTTGCGTGAATTTACTTTAATAAAATGAGCATCATAATTAAGTACCTCCTAAGGTAACTGTAGAAATCGTTCTACCTACTGAGTTGATTGAGGACTTCTTTATTGTAGTCTTCATAGGCACAGTCTTTCTTTGGTTCACACTAAGTCAGCATAAGACCACGAGGGGCAACTCTGTAGTTCAATAAATTCAATTTTTTGGTCTTATTGTACTGAGGTTTGTGGTACACCAGAGGCTCTATGGAATATTACTTGAAACAAAAGAAAAAATTGTATTGTTATTAGTGTATGAGAAGTTTGGAACTTAAAGAAAATTTAAATAAAGCCACACATGTGTTTGTGTGTGCAAATGCATGTGTGTGTGTGTTATAGGAAGACACAAAGTAGCACACAGTGGTAAAAAGCTTAGCTTGAAAGTATTATTCTAGGAGTCAATCCTTGCCCCATCATTTAACGTGTTATGTGACTTCGGGAAATTATTCAAACTTTTATGTCCAGTTTCCTCATCCATAAATTGAGGTTACTATATTTTATAGGATCATCTTGATGATTAAATGAGTTAATTAATGTAAAGCTTTTTGAACAATGCCTGACACATAGGAAGGGTTTTGCTGCTATTGTTGTAGTTGGTGTTATTATTGTTGTTGTTATTTATTATTACTTGATATATGCAATGGAGGAGATGCAAGAATTATTGAAGAAACACTTGATACATCAACTACATACAGGTGTCAGTCTTAGAGAACCTACTAACTAATAATATGGATATTTCCATTTAAACAATAGTTACTGAGGATTATTCTGACAAAATTATGTTTAGAATTGCATTTCTAGCTGGGGTTGTAGCAATTTCATTAAGTTGAAGCACTAAAAAGTCTTTGATAAGCTTTTTCTTAGCTGTTCTTTAAATATTTTGGGGGCAAAAGATGCAGTTCAAAATATGAGAAATTTCTCTCTGTAATAATAATTTTTATTTACTCAATATCTTTTGTCTGAAGTTTTAAAACTTTCAGATACACATATATAATACATATCCATATATGAAAGCAGAACAAGAGAGCGAGAGAAAGAGATTACATTTAAGAAGCTGGAGAAGCAAAACCTTGACAACAGTAAAGTTGATTTTTTTCATAAAAATACATCTTTATTCGATACTTTTGCAAACATGAAAGTAGAAAACAAAAGTATACTCAGAATTTCACTAAACAAAGAAAATTATATCAACATGAATACATTTGGCAAAATAACAATTATATGAAAATACTCATATTGAGTATTTTGATAGGCATTAATTACAGAGTTTAGGTGTATTTATCTAGAAGTAATTTTATTTTGTGCGATCATAAAATCTAATAATAAATAACATTTGAGAAGAGACATTTTAAAGAAAATTTCCTAACATAAATGTATAGATTATTTGTACAATGAAGAAAACGGTTTATATGAAATTGTTTTCTCTTACTTTTCATGTCTCATTTTGAAAGGAGATGTCAATACTTACATTCATTTTAGTAGACAGTTCATTCCAGTGATTGGCTGAGGTTCTGAATCTTAAGCCAGATTCCTGCCGGGATAAGTCACACAAATCATAACAAATTAGCCCTTTTGTTGTTAACCTTTCTCATCTGCCAGCTCTTTCTTGGTCAGAAATGAACAGTCCTTTGCTGTTGCTTGATTGCTGGGATTAAGGCAGTAGCTTTTCCAGGTTTTCTGTCTTCTTGCTCCTAGATAGGAGCAGAAGGTGAACAATGGCAAGAGCCCTTGTGGTCGCATTGTGTTATTTTTTCAAATCAAAAAACAAACAAAACAGATAATATGTTTAAAATAATAATTTTGTTTCTCATATTTTGATTTTTTTACTTTTACAAAATACAATTTTTTACATATGTTGCACTGTTTTTCACTTTGTTTAGTGAGTAGAGGCCAAGAATTGCATGATCTATCTCCATTTCTCAAAATTAAATATACATTTATTATAAAAAGTTTGCAGTGTGTCAAAGAGTGTAACAAAGTAATTTCAGAAGATTCAGATCTATGTTCCAAAGACAGAGGGTTAATTACTACACTTTAGAAAAGATTCCAAGTCATTTAAGAAAAAAATATTTTGAATATCAAGAATTGTATATAATTGATTGCAATAATGATTTACCCATTGTTTCCTTGGATAATTGAGGCATTAAAATATCAATGATTCCTGTACTTATATATCTATATAGAAAATTATACTCTGTATTTTTAAAAATAATGTTTATCAGGGTAGAAAATGTATCAGTAATCATAGTTATATACTAGCTAACATCTCTAGGTAGATCATTTTACTTTGAAAGGCATTTTGTCAACTTCATAAGCATTATTGATTAAGGGTTGAAACTTAAAGTGTATATTATATATACACCACCATATATAAACCACCATAGTAGATGGTTTATTCACTGCTCTCAGTAACTTCACTTTTATTATCTTATCACTCTTGGTAACCTGGAAAATGGCGTAGGCATAGATAGAAAATTCACCAGTACCATAAAGATAGCTGATTTCACCTATGGGGATCTGGTAGTTTTGTACAATTAGTGGAAATTGAATATTTACATTACCCACATAAAAAGCAAACTCAAAAAGTAATTGCAGCATTTGACTAGTACAAAAACCCTACTGTTGCCAAGATATTCGTCAGCAATGTTAATACATTGTTAATGAAGTTTTCTGAAAAGTACAATACTTAAGGCATTAATACAGGAGATAGTTTAGGGCAAGAGCAAGTAACTGAACCTAGACTCCAAATCATTATTTAGTATTTGCTTTTTTTTTTTTTAAAGTAGTGATTGTATTATAACAACTCAATAGATTAGTAGAGAAGAATGCTAGCATGCATAATACAAAAGGAAAGATAATAAAAATATTTTATTTTTGAGCATATTTTTATCACTAAATACATTTGTTTCTTATACTATTCCTAAAGCAAGTAATATTATTTTTATTAATGACTTTACATAGATATAATTCACATGCCGTAAAATTTCTAATTTGAAAGTGAGCAGTTTACATGGATTTTAGTATATTACAGAGTTATGTATTCATAATCACAATCCAATTTAAAAAAAAACCCACTATCTCTCCCAAAAGCAACCTCATTAGGAATCAGTTCTCATTCTGACTCCAAGCCCAGCTCTAAGCAACAGCAGACCTACTTTCTGTCTCTCTAAGATTTGCCATAGTGGATACTCCATGTAATTGGAATCACACAACATGGGGTCTGTTGTGACTGACTTCTTTCAGTTAGTGTAATGTTTTCAAGGTTTATCCATACTATAGCATCAGTACTTTATTCCTTTTAATAATGTGATTATATTATAAATTATTTATCTGTGTACAATTGATAGACATTAGTGTTGTTTCCATTTAGGAGTTATTATTAAATAATACTTCTATGAACATTTATGTACACTTTTTTTGTGAAATTATGTTTTTATTTTTTCTCAGTTATATATGTAGAATTTGTAGAATTGTTAGATTATACGCTAACGCTAACTCTATTTTTAAGATTTTCCAGTGTTGCTACAGTGTTTTCTAAGTAACTGCACTATTTTACATTGCCAGCAGCAATGTATAAGTGTTCCAGTTTCTATCCTCGCTCCTCACCAACACTTATAATTAACTATCTTTTAAAAATTACCGGTCTTGTAGATTTGAAGGGGTATCTCACTGTGATTTTGATTTGCATTTCCCTATGATGACTTATGATGTTCATCATTTTTTTTATGTGTCTACTTGCTATTTGTATATCTTATGTGGAGAAATGTCTATTCAGATTCTTTGCTTATTTTTTATTGAGGTCATTTGTTCTTGCATTATTGATTTCTAAGAGCTCTTTTCTTATTCAGGATATAAGACCCTTATCAAATATATGATTTGTAAATATTTCATCTCATCATCTGAGTTTTCTTTTCACTTTCTTAATGGTATTATTTAAAGTACAAACGTTTTTAATTCTGATGTAGTCTAATTTATTCATTTTTTCTTTTTCCACTTATGTTTTCAGCATCATATCTAATAAACCACTGCTAAAGCCAAGGCCATGAAGACTTATTCTGTTTTATACTGAGAGTTTTATATTTTTCGCACTTCTACCTTGGTCTGTGATTAATTTTGAGTTAGTTTCTGTACATGATGTGAGGTAGAGGGTCCAAATTCATTCTATTGTATGTGGATGTCCTCTTGTCCCAGCACCATTTATTCTAAGAATTATTTTGTTTTATTGAGTTATCTTGGCACCATTGTCAAAAATCAATTGACCATAAGTATAAGGGCACATTTCTGAACTGAAATATATTCCATTAATCTGTATGTCTGTTCTTATTCTTCTACCATCCTGTCTTGTTTTCTGTAGTAAATTTTAAAACTAGGGAATGTGAATCCTTAAAAGTAGTTTTCTTTTTCTAAGACTATTTTGGCTATTATTGGCAACTTGAGTTTCCACATGAAATTTTAATACAAGTCTGTCAGTCTCTTTTAAAAGCAGGCTGGAAGCTGTCTCATGTATGTAGTCTCAGCAGTTTGGAAATCCAAGGTAGGACGATCAGGTGAGGCCAAAATTTCGAGACCAGCCTGGGCAACATATTGAGACCCCAAGTTCTATTAAAAATTTTAAAAATGTTATCCACAAATGATGACATGTGCCTGTAGTCTCAGCCACTTCAGAGGCTAAAGCGGGAAGATCACTGCCACCTAGAAGTTTGAGGTTGCAGTGAGCCATAATTGTGTCACTACCTTCCAACCTGGCTGACAGAGCAAGACGTCGACTCAAGGAACTGAGATAAAATGAAAATAAATAAATAAATAAGCAAATGAATAAATAAATAATTTAGAAAACAAAACTAAAAGCAGACTGATTTTGATAAGGATGGTGTTTAATCTGTAGAATAATTTCTGGAGTGCTGCCACTTTAACAATATTGTCTTCTTATCCAGGAAGTATGAATGTCTTTTTCATTTCTTTAGATCTCCTTTACATTTTCTCAACAATGTTTTATAGTTTTCAGTATGAAACTCTCACACTTTTTGTGTTCAATGTATTCCTGTTTGTGATGGTTAATATTGAGTGCCAACTTGATTGCATTGAAGGATGCAAAGTATTGTTGCTGGAAGTATCTGTGAGGCTGTTGTCAAAGGAGATTAACATTTGAGTCAGTGGACTGGGAGACGCAGACCCATTCTCAGTCTGATTGGGCACCATCTAGTCAGCTACCAGCATGGAGCTGGCACGTAGGAGAAGATGGAAGAGCAAACTTGCTGAGTCTTCCGGCTTTCATCTTTCTCCCGTGCTGGATGCTTCCTGCCCTTGAACATCAAACTCCAAGTTCTTTAGCTTTTGGACTCTCGGACTTACACCAGTGGTTTGCCAGAGGCTCTCAGGCCTTTGGCCACAGACCAAAGGTTGCATCGTCAGCTTCCTTGCTTTTGAGATTTTGAGACTAAAACTGGCTTACTGGTACCTCATCTTGCTGGCAGCCTATTGTGGGACTTTACCTTGTGATTATGTGAGTCAATACTTCTTTTTTTTTTTTTTTGACTTTTTTTTTTTTTAACTCTTATACTTTGAGTTCTAGGGTACATGTTACATGTGCATAACGTGCAGGTTTGTTACATATGTATACTTGTGCCATGTTGGTGTGCTGCAGCCATCAACTTGTCAACACCCATCAACTCGTCATTTACATCAGGTATAACTCCCAGTGCAATCCCTCCCCCCTCCCCCCTTCCCCCTCCCCATGATAGGCCCCGGTGTGTGATGTTCCCCTTTCCGAGTCCAACTGATCTCATTGTTCAGTTCCCACCTATGAGTGAGAATATGCGATGTTTGGTTTTCTGTTCTTGTGATAGTTTGCTAAGAATGATGGTTTCCAGCTGCATACAACGGACACATGAAAAAATGCTCATCATCACTGGCCATCAGAGAAATGCAAATCAAAACCACAATGAGATACCATCTCACACCAGTTAGAATGGCAATCATTAAAAAGTAAGGAAACAACAGGTGCTGGAGAGGATGTGGAGAAATAGGAACACTTTTACACTGTTGGTGGGATTGTAAACTAGTTCAACCATTATGGAAAACAGTATGGCGACTCCTCAAGGATCTAGAACTAGAAATACCATATGACCCAGCCATCCCATTACTGGGTATATACCCAAAGGATTCTAAATCATGCTGCTATAAAGACACATGCACACGTATGTTTATTGCGGCACTATTCACAATAGCAAAGACTTGGAATCAACCCAAATGTCCATCAGGGACAGACTGGATTAAGAAAATGTGGCACATATACACCATGGAATACTATGCAGCCATAAAAAAGGATGAGTTTGAGTCAATACTTCTTAATAAACTCCCCTTCATACATACTTATATCCTATTAGTTCTGTCCCTCTATAGAACCCTGACTAATACGCTGTTATTTTTATGCTATTGCAAATGGAAGTTTTTCATAATTCCATTGTTCATTGCTACTTTATAGAAATATTTCTTATAATAATCTTTTATCCTGAAACCTTGTTTAACTTTATTATTGTTTCAAATAGCTTTTTCTGAACAAATTACTGAGAACTTTCATCTGCAAATAGAGATCCTTCTTTCCTTTCTTTTTTTCCTTCTTTCCTTTTTGCCTGCCTTGCTGCCTTCCTTTTTTTTTTTTTTTTTTTATCCAAATATCTTTCTTCCTTGCCTAATTTCTTTGGCTGGAATGTGTAACACAATGTTGAATAGAAGAGGCAAGAGCAGACATTTTACTTTTGTCATTTTCAATTCCTTTTTCTTTTATTTTTCTTTTGTTACCTTCAATTCTTAGTTTGTTGGGTGTTTCAATTCTGAAAGGATATTGGATTTGTCAAACTTCTTCTCTGTTTATTAAGACGATTATGTAGTTTTGCCCTTTGTCCTTTGTATGGTGTATTACATACAATAAAATACGAAACAAAGCCTTGCATACGTAAGAAAAAAAAATTCCCTTTTTTATGGTACCTAATATATTTGTATATGTTGCTGTATTTTAAAAAATTACAAAACTGAATTCATGATAAAAATTCCACCTTGTCATGGTATATAATATTTTTATATATTGCTGTATCTGTTTTGCCAGTTATTTTTTATTGTGGTAAAACATGCATAGTTTAATATTTATCATTTTAACCATTTTTAAGTGTACAACTCAGAGGTATTTTATAAATACCTTAACAATATTGTGAACTCATTACCACTGTCTATACCAAAAACATTTTCATCATCCCTAAGAACAGTTTGTACCAGTTAAGCAATAACTTTTCACTCTTGTCTCCTCCTCAGCTCCTGGTAACCTAAATTCTACTTTCTGCCTCTTTGGATTGGCTTATTCTGGGTACAACATACAAGTGGAATTACCATATTTGCCCTTTTGTGTCTGGCTGCTTTCACTTTGCAAAATGTTTTCAAGGTCCAGGCATATTATGTCATGCATAAGAATTTTTTTCTTTTTAATGGCTGATTAATATTCCATCATATGACTATGCCATTTGTTTGTCCATTCCTCTTTTTGTAAACACCTGGGTCCTTTTCATCTTTTGGCTATTCTGAATAATGCAACAATGAATATTTGTGTACACATATTTGTTCAAGTTTCTACTTTCAGCTTTTTTGCATAGATACCAAAAAAATGAAAAATGGAATTGCTGACTCATATGGTTGTTGTATATTTAAATTTTGAGGAAACTGGTTTCCACAATGGCTGCATTGGGTTACACTGCTATCAGCAATACAAAAGTTTTCTTATTTCTTCACATCCTACACGCCAACACTTGCTATATTTTATTGCGGTTTTATATGCATTTTCTTACTGACTAATAATGTTGAGAATATGTTCATGAACTTATTGGCCCTTGGCATATCTTCTTTGGACAAATTTCTATGAAATCCTTTGCCCATGTTTGAATTGGGTTGTTTATTTTGTTGTTGCTGTCGTGGAATGTTAGGAGTTATTTTGCATATTCTGAAAAGTAATGTCTTATCAGATAATATGATTTGCAACAGTGTCTTCCATTCAGTTGGTCGTCTTTTTGCTTCCTTGATAGTAACTTTTGATGCACAAAAGTGCAAACTCAATTTATCAATTTTTTCTTTTGTTTGATCCATGAAAGTTGCCTGCACTAATGTCCAAGAAAATGTCCCCAATGTTTTCTCCTAAGAAATTTTACAGTTTTACGTCTTATATTTTGGACTTTGATTTTTTTTTGTACTAATATTTGGGTGTGGTTGACCATGTTCATTCTTTTATATTTGGATACCTAGTTTTTTTTTTCAGCATTATTTGATTTTTTTTTTTCAGCTAGCTTGTGTTTAATTTGCTCATCTTTCTCTACTTGCTTAACATGTAAAGTTAGATTATTGATCCAAGATCTTTCTTTTTTTCAACGTAGGCATTTTCAGCTACCAATTTCCCTCTAAGTACTGCTTTCACTGTTCCAAAAAGTTTTGATATGTTGCGGTTTTTTAAATTTTAGTCATTACTAAATTTTTTTAAATTTCTCTTGTGATTTCTTTTTGACTCAATGGTTGAGTGTGTTTAAAAATTTCCACATGTTTGTGAATTATTACAGATTTTCTTTTTTTAAATTATACTTTAAGTTCTGGAGTACATGTGCAGAACGTGCAGGTTTGTTACATAGGTATACATGTGCCATGGTGGTTTGCTGCACCCGTCAACCCGTCATCTACATTAGGTATTTCTCCTAATGCTATCCCTCCTCCTGTCCCTTCACCCTCCAACAGGACCCAGTGTGTGATGCTCCCCTCCCTATGTCTATGTATTCTCATTGTTCAACTCCCACTTATGAGTGAGAACATGCTGTGTTGGTTTTCTGTTCTTGTGTTAGTTTGCTGAGAAAGATGGTTTCCAGTGTCATCCATGGCCCTGCAAAGGACATGAACTCATCCTTTTTAATGGTTGCATAGTATTCCAAGGTGTATATGTACCACATTTTCTTTATCCAGTCTATCATTGAGGGGCATTTGGGTTGGCTCAAAATATTTGCTATTGTGATCAATGCTGTGATAAACATATGTGTGCATGTGTCTTTATAGTAGAATGACTTATAATGCTTTGGGATATACCCAGTAATAGGATTGCTGGGTCAAATGGTATTTCTAGTTCTAGATCCTTGAGGGATTGCCACACTGTCTTCCACAATGATTGAACTAATTTAGACTCCTACCAACAGTGTAAAAGTGTTCCTATTTCTCCACATCGTCTCCAGCATCTGTTGTTTCCTGACTTTTTAATTATCGCCATTCTAACTGGTGTGAGATGGTATCTCATTGTGGTTTTGATTTGCATTTCTCTAATGACCAGTGATGATGAGCTTTATTTTCATATGTTTGTTGGATGCATAAATGTTTTCTTTTGAGAAGTCTCTGTTAATATCCTTCGCCCACTTTTTGATAGGTTGTTTTTTCTTGTAAATTTGTTTAAGTTCTTTGTAGATTCTGGATATTAGCCTTTTGCGAGGTGGATAGATTGCAAAAATTTTCTCCCATTCTGTAGGTTTCCTGTTCACTCTGACGATAGCTTCTTTTACTGTGAAGAAGTTCTTTAATTTAATGAGATTCCATTTGTTGATTTTGGCTTTCGTTGCCATTGCTTTTGGTGTTTTAGTCATGAAGTCTTTGCCCATGCCTATGTCCTGAATGGTAATGCCTAGGTTTTCTTCTAGAGTTTTTATGGTTTTAGGTCTAATATTTAAGTCTTTATCCATCTTGAGTTAGTTTTTGTATAAGATGTAAGGAAGGGATCTAATTCCAGCTTTCTGCATATGACTAGCCAGTTTTCTCAACATCATTAATTACATAGGGAATCCTTTCACCATTGTTTGTTTTTGTCAGGTTTGTCAAAGATCAGATGGTTGTAGATGTGTGGCATTATTTCAGAGGCCTCTGTTCTGTTCCATTGGTCTATATATCTGTTTTGGTACCAGTACCATGCTGTTTTGGTTACTGTAGCCTTGTAGTATAGTTTGAAGTCAGGTAGCCTGATGCTTCCAGCTTTGTTCTTTTTGTTTGGGATTGTCTTTGCTATGTGGGCTCTTCTTTGGTTCCATATGAAATTTAAAGTAGTTTTTTCCAATCTGTGAAGAGAGTCAGTGGTAGCTTGATGTGGATAGCATTGAATCTATAAATTACTGTGTGCAGTATGGCTATTTTCACAATATTGATTTTCCTATACATGAACGTGAAATGTTTTTTCATTTGTTTGTGTCCACTCTTATTTCCTTGAGCAGTGGTTTGTAGTTCTCCTTGAAGAGGTCCTTTACATCCCTTGTAAATTTTATTCCTAGATATTTTATTCTCTTAGTAGCAATTGTGAATGGGAGTTCACTCATGATTTTGCTCTCTGTTTGTCTGTTACTGATGTTTAGGAATGCTTGTGATTTTTACACATTGACTTTGTATCCTGAGACTTTGCTAAAGTTAATTAGTGTACCTTTTCAGGTGAGGTGTACCTTTTCAGGTACACTAACTAATTAAACATAGATTTGGTCTTTTCACATAGTCCCATATTTTTTGGAGGCTTCGTTTGTTTCTTTTCACTCCTTTTTCTCTAATCTTGTCTTCTCACTTTATTTCATTGAGTTGATATTCAGTCTCTGATATCCTTTCTTCCTCTTGATTGATTCGGCTATTGATACTTGTGTACGCTTTACCAAGTTCTCGCCCTGTGTATTTCAGCTCTATCAGGTCATTTATGTTACTCTCTAAACTGGTTATTCTAGTTAGCAATTCGTCTAACCTTTTTTCAAGGTTCATGGTTCTCTTGCATTGGGCTAGAACATGTTCCTTTAGCTCAGAGGAGTCTGTTATTACCCACCTTCTGAAGCCTACTTCTGTCAAATCATCAAATTCATTCTCCATCCAATTTAGTTCCCTTGTTGGTGAGGAACTGTGATCCTTTGGAGGAGAAGAAGCGTTCTGGTTTTTGGAGTTTTCAGCCTTTCTGCGCTGGTTTCTTCCCATCTTCATGGATTTATTTACCTTTGGTCTTTTAAGTTGGTGACCTTCACATGGGGTCTCTGAGTGGATGTTCTTTTTGTTGATGTTGATACTATTCCTTTCTCTTTGTCAGTTTTCCTTCTAAAAGTCAGGCCCATCTGCTGCAGGTCTGCTGGAGGTTGCTGGAGGTACTCTCCAGACCCTGTTTGGCTGCGTATCACTGGCAGAGGCTGCAGAACAGCAAAGATTGCTGCCTATTCCTACCTCCGGAAGCTTCGTCCCAGAAGGGCACCCGCCAGATGCTAGCCAGAGCTCTCCTGTGTAAGTTGCCTGTCAGCCCCTACTGGGAGGTGTCTCCCAGTCAGGATACAGGGGGGTCAGGGAACAATTTGAGGAGGCAGACTGTCCCTTATCAGAGCTCAAATGCTGTGCTGGGAGATCCACTGCTCTCTTCAGAGCTGCCAGTTAGTGAGGTTTAAGTCTGCTGAAGCTGTGCCCACAACCACCCTTTCCCCCAGGTACTCTGTTCCAGAGAGGTGGGGGTTTTATCTATAATTCCCTGACTAGGGCTGCTGCCTTTTTTTCAGAGATGCCCTGCCTAGAGAGCAGGAAATTCAGAGAGGCAGTCGGCCACAGTGGCCTTCCTGAGATGCAGTGGGCTTTGCCCAGTTCTAATTTCCCAGCAGCTTTGTTTACACTGTGAGGGTAAAACCACCTCCTTAAGCCTCAGCAATAGCGGATGCCCCTCCCCATGCTAAACTCGCGTGTTCCAGATAGAGCTCAGACTGCTGTGCAGGCATGAGAATTTGAAGCCACTGGATCTTAGCTTGTTGGCTTCTTGGGGGTGGGACCTGCTAAGACAGGCCACTTGATTCCCTGACTTCAACCCACTTTCCAGGGAAGGGAATGGTTCTGTCTCATTAGCATTCCAGGTTCCATTATGGTATGAAGAAAAAACTCCTGTGACTAGCTCAGTGTCTTCCCAAATGGCTGCCCAGTTTTGTGCTGGAAATTCAGGGCCCTGGTGGTGTAGGCATGGGAGGGAATCTCCTGGTCTGTGGGTTGAGAAGACCATGGAAAAAGCGTGTTATCTGGGCCAGAGTGCATGGTACAATCCCTAATGGCTTCCTTTGGCTAGAAGAGCTTGCACTTCCCTGATCCCTTGCACTTCCCTGATCCCTTGCACTTTCCGGGTGAGGTGACATCCCACCCTGCTTTGGCTCGCCCTCCTTGGGCTGCACCCACTTTCCAACCAGTCCCAATGAGATGAACTGGGTACCTCAGTTGGAAACACAGAAATCACCCGCTTTCTGCATCAATCTCGCTGGGAGCTGCAGACCAGAGCTGTTCCTACTCAGCTATCTTGCCAACAAATCCTCAGGTTTTCTTCTGTTTTTGTTGTTGTTGTTTGTTTGTTTGCTTGTTTTAATTTCATCTTATTGCAATCAGAGAAGATAATTTGAATATACATCCTATAAAACATAATGAGACTTGTTTTCAGCTGTAATATATGGTCTATCTTGAAGAATGTGCAATTTTATTTGAGAAAAATGTACATTCTGCTGTTTGGGGCTGAAGTATTCTATGTATGTTAGGCATAATTTATTGTGAAATTTGATTCTTCTATTCCTTACATGTATTGTGTTTTTCCTTTTTCTTTTTAAAACCATTCCATTAGTTTTAAATTATCTAAGTCTTTAGTTAAAATGAAATTATTTATTGATAACAAAGATTTGCATTTTTTTATTCACCCCACTGTCTTTGTTTTTTATTTATATTTAAACCATTCAGATTTAAAGTAGCATTGGCATAATTAGATTAACATTGGTGTAGTTGGGTGAAATATTGGTGTCATTACACTAATGTTTGTAACTATTTTTCTTTGTGTTAAATTTATAAGCCAGAGGAGATTATAAAGTGGGATCATATAAAATAGAGCTGTCCCCTTTATCTGTGGTTTCACTTTTCCTGGTTTCAGTTGCTCGCAGTCAACTGTGGCCTGAAATGTTAAATGGAAGATTCTAGAAATAAACAATATATACATTTAAAATTCTATGCATTGTGCATAGCATGATAAAACTTCCCACCATCTTTCTCCACCCTTCCTGGAACATGAATCCTCCTGGTGTCTAGTGTACCCATGCTGCATGTGCCACTCACCACTTAGTAGCTTTATCAACGTGGATATTTTGGTTTTATTTTATTTTGTGTTTGTTGAACTCCCTAGATCTCTGGACAGATCTCTGTCACTAATTTTAGCAAATTCTTATCTATTAGTACTTCAAATATATGTCTCCATTATTTATTTCTTCTCTGTTTGGTACTCCAATCACATACATATTTGTAATTGCTCCACAGTTCTTGTAATTCTATTTTTGGATATTCTTTCCCCCCATTTCCATTCCCATTTGTTCTTATCTCTGTATTTCTGCTTGAAAAGTTTCCATCAATCTGTCTTTAAGATCACTGATTCTTTGACTGTTGAGCCCATTGAAGGCATTCTTTAGTGCTGTTGAAATTTTTCTTTATTATTCTTTCTAATATTTGCATTTTATTCTTTCTTTAGAGTTACCTTATCTTTGCTTTCATTATCCTTATATTCTAGTATGCTGTCTACATTTTTTTCATTAAAGCCCTTATCATACTAATTATAGTCGTTTCGAAGCGGCATTGTTTTTCTGGGGTAATACTCAAGGTTCCTTGCCTCACACCAAGGAAAGCAAGGGTGCAGACACACAAGGAATGAATTTAAGAACAGAAATTTGGGCCTAGGGCAGTGGATCATGCCTGTAATACCAGCACTTTGGGAGGCTGAGGCAGACAGATCATGAGGTCAAGAGATGGAGAAAATCCTGGCCAACATGGACTCTACTAAAAATAGAAAAATTAGTAGGCTGTGGTGGCCGGTGCCTGTAATCCCAGCTACTCAGGAGGCTGAGGCAGGAGAATCGCTTGAACCCAGGAGGCGGAGGTTGCAGTGAGCCGAGATCATGCCTCTACAAAGAAGAGAAGTTTAACAAGCAAAAGAGAAAAGCTCCCTCATGGAGAGGGAGAGTGTTCCAAATCGATCTCCCTGTTTGTGGCAAGATGAGGTTGGTTTTACAGATGAGCTTGACAAGCCTGTGTTTGATTTACATAGGGCGCAAAGGATTGGTTGGACCAGGTGTGCCATTTACACAGTGTGTGAAGAAACGGGGCACCCCACCCTAATCTTTTGTTATGCAGATGGGTTTTCTACCTGATCGGCGCCACGTTGCCTGCTTTTTACTGCACATATGGTGACAAAGTAAAGGGAAGATGGAGCCTCCGTGTTGAACATACCTGGTTTTCAGTTATACCATTTCTATTTGCACAGTTGCTGGCATTTACCTATGCAAGCTTCTAGTTTGCTTACCTGTGTTTGTAGCTTGATGTTTTAGACTAATTTTTTTTTTAAGAAAAGAAATGATTTGGGGGCTGCTTTTTATTAAAAGGAAATTCCACTGAGGATCTCTTACCCTCACTATCTGCCTAAATAATTTCTTTTTAGCTCCTGTATCAATTTTAATTTCTTTAGGTAAAAATTTCAACGTTTATATATCATGTCTGAATCTGTTTCTAATGCTTGCTTTTTTACCTTCAAATTCTATTTTTTCATGCATTTGGTTGCCTTTTATGTTTTCACAGAATGATAACATGCTGTATCAGTAAATACCAACTCAGGTAAATGGGCCTTTCTTGTGATGATTTATGCAAATATGGTTAGGATTTTAGCTTTTTATTTAATATTTGCTGTTACTGTCAGTGCCGTTGGCTTCAAGTTCCTCCAGCGTCCTTGTTTTTGTGCCTCCCTTTGGCTTTCGGTTTCTGTGATACACCTGTTTTAAAGAGTCTCTGTCTCAAATCATTTAAGCTCTAAATCACTGTTTTATGGGGTCCTCCTTTGTGGTGTTGTGAAGTACAAAGAAGAGAAAGATTTCTACAATCTTATGATTAAATCTGTCTCTTCATGGGCCTGTGACTATGAGCGGTAACTTTCACTGTGATTCTCTTCTGATAGAGATTTATTTTTTCTCTCCTTATGTGAGACAGTCAGAACAGAGTGAGTGGAGGTTGAGGAATGCCCTTGCTTGGGTGAGAAAAGTCCCTAGGAAGTGTTTCCCTGGAGGGTGGACTTTTTTGTGGCCAGTACTCTAGGCTATTTCACAATGATGGCTCTTCCTCTCCTCTTCCAGAGTCGTATGGGGATCTTATTTGGATCTTT
Source organism: Chlorocebus sabaeus (assembly GCF_047675955.1). Classification (NCBI taxonomy): domain Eukaryota; kingdom Metazoa; phylum Chordata; class Mammalia; order Primates; family Cercopithecidae; genus Chlorocebus; species Chlorocebus sabaeus. Next base: position 55,220,379 of record NC_132911.1, on the reverse strand, counting down.
ACAATGAGAAGCTGGTGGGTTCCTGGAGTTAAAGCCCTGGAAAGTGCAACTGGCTTTCTGAGACTGCAGCTTCCAGAAGCTTCTCAGCCTCACACTAGCCCACATCCAGCCTCCCTGTGATTCGTCAAAATTACTGTTACAGGGCTTGTACCAGTTAATAGCTCCAGCACTCCTGCTCCAGGTAAACAGATCTGTTTCTGTATTTCTCTGGATGTGTCTGTCTCTCCAGATTTCAGGGTGTCATTTTACCCTCCAACTTCAGTTTTCCAATTGGCCCAATAAAATCATAAAACTTCAGTCTGTTCTTTTGTTGTTGTTGTTATAAAGATAAGAGTGACACCTGTTAAACTCTTTACATGTCAAAGCTAGAACTTAGAAATCCCTTAAATGCATTATTCTAATTCCCAGTTCTGCTTGTAAACCAAAAAGAAAACCTTAAGCTCCCCAGCCAGCTGAGTGGACCCTTTATGGGCCAAGGGAAACCTGAAAAATGGAATTCTCAATCATGACAGGAAAGGAGTTTGGACACGCCTCATTATACCCTCTCTCTTTTGGAGTTTAGGCACAACTGACCAGCATTAACATTAACACAGAGATCATGAAACTGACCAAATAGACGCTTTGTGGCAATAAGATACTAAATTCCAAGTTGACTCTGCTATAGCATCACATGACAAATAGCAGGCCCTGAAGGAAATAAAAGTATTGTACACCAGAATATATTTCTTGGACATATTTTGAAATGGCCCTCTCTTCTGGGATAAATTTGCATCTGTAGAAAATCTCCTTCCCTTTCTAGTTCTTTCCTGGATTTAGGAGAGATTTAAAGGGTTCTGATACCCTTTAAGGTCTCAAAAGAGACATTTACTACCTATTCTTTTTGAAGTTGGCTATGTAGAGTTCTTGTTATGTAGAGGCTTCATCTACATACCAAGAACTGTTGCTTCCTCAAACTCCCTCATCTTAACTCAAGCATTTCTTTCTAGTTACTTCCTAAGTCTTTAGACAAAGTGTATCTCTCTCAACCAAATGTTAGACAGATAATCTTTAAATCCACCTATGACCTGTGAGCCCCTCCATCAAATTCACAATATCCCATCTCTTTAGACTGAATCCAGTGTATACCTTGTATGTATTTATCTATGTCTTTGCCTATAAATTCTGTCTCCCTAAAATGTATAAAACCAACTGTAACCACACAACCTTGAGCACACATTCTTAAGACCTTTTGGGACTGTACCTGGACCATGATTACTCATATTGGTTCAGAATAAACATCTTTAAAGATATCCTTAATATACTTTTTTTTAGTTGTTTTCTTAGTTTATGCCCTGGGGAGCCCAATTAGTATTTAAACATAAAACAATCAAAAACATTTTCTTCCTTGATGTGCATATTTAGTAAATGAGGAGATCCAAATTTCAGTACCTTAAAATTAATGAAAATAGTATGGATATTAATAATTTAATGACCAGACTATATTAAAGGTTTATGTAATAATGAAGACAGTTGAAGCTGGTTTATAATTCATTTTCTTTAACCCTTTTGCCTGTCTCGAAAAAAAAAAAAAATAGAGTTTGGTGCCAGTGTTCATTTAATTTCACATAAACACACTCTTTGAGGCAAATCTGACTGATTTTCAACGTGAAAATAAAATATAACAGCTGTTCTTGGAGCTATTTCTAAACAGAAATAACAGCAGAATTGTCTGAATCATCAGAATTGTCTATTTTGGAAAAAAATTGAATTCATCAAATGAATCTTCAGCCAGCAAGTGTTTGAGAATTCATGAGTAAGAATGCTACGTTTTCTAGGATTCGGCATTTTTGGCAATTGAAAATTACTACAGTTTGTAAATGGAAATCCCACTACTGAAACCAGAATACTATAAATAGAATGATGTCTTTTGTTTCCAAAGTTGATATCCTAGAGTTATACGAAAATAATAATAAAAGAGAACTATTTCGTGGCAAAGTTATCTCAGGGTAAACATTACGGCCACAAACACCACCAGCAACTATTTTCAAGGGAAACAGGAAAAGGGTTTATACACTTTATTAAATTAGTTATTTATATGTGTGCAAAACTCAAACTACAACCTGACAATAATGGCAAATGAAATTGCAAGCTTTAAAGTTTTACAGGGTTTGATGAGAGCCATCAACTTCTTTTTGCATTTAAAATATTTCTGTTCTTTTTGTCTCCATTGGTTTAGCCATTATACTTTGCATTTTTGGGGTAGTTACCTGACAATATTTAATATACACATTTCGATTTATAATTTTCTTTGAGTCTTCAGTTAACTTCCAGACTTAATCTCTTTTAGAACAGGAAAAATTATTTTAATGATTTCAACTCCTACAATATATTTTCTAGTATTCTATTTTGGCATTATTGAACTTTTTGGTGGTCTGTTGTGACAATCACTCACTCTACAGTAATTTTCACTCAAAATTCTATGCATACCTTGTAAATATTTTATGGTCTGGAAGCTTATTTTTCTGTCATCGAGAATAATTTTGCAGGATTTTCTGATATTAATGCTCGACTCTGATGACTTCCTTCTGTTCCTCAGAGATAAATAAATCTAGTTTTGTTTATCAATTACTGTCTATATTGGGTCTTCTAGTTTATCCAGACTGACTTTTGATTTTTTTTTACTCTGGTTGTATTCTCCTGCCTAAGTATATATTTTGTTTTCATTTATGATATATGTTGATAGTTTTTATGCACCGCTCGTAAGTTCCAGGGGTTCTGCGGATTGGCTGTGACTTGAAAGCCTGATTGATCACCAAACAGTAATTCTGGTAAGTTAATTGACAAGAATTGGACATTGACATATTTGCCATAATTTGAGACCCTAAAATTATCCGCTGATCTCTTTAGGGTTTAAGCACCAAACTAGAGAGGATTTTCATTTACTGGTGCTTTTGTTTTGCTCTCACTGCTACCACTATGTGGCATAGTGTACCAGGGACACTGATGTTTTTAAAATCACTCCTACCTGCCATTACCATTACACTCTGTCATACGCATTTCTCTTTCTACAACAAGCAACACAGTTAAAAAACGAAATACAAAAACACCTTCCTGATTTTACACTTTCATTTACTTTTTTCTTGTTTTGCTTCTCAAATGACATATTAAAAAGACTGCTCCAAGTATTTGAATGCATGCATTCACTGTTAGAATGTATAAATTATAAAATGTATCTATCATTGTACAAAAATCAGGACATGTATAAACATACTGCTCATATATAATATATTGAAAGTTGCTTATTATGACTTAGCATTTTAACTCCCTATACTACTAATAGTAACTTTTACTTCTATCTTCTCAAAGCAAGAAGAATGTTTAGATCAAAACCTAAGGTATAATGAAAGCTCATTTCTTCCCACAAAAGGGAGGAATGTGGCTATCAGTTCAAGGTTTCCTTTACAATTATGAACAATTTTTCATGTACTTGCCTTCAACTTTAATATTTGCATAGGAGAAAACCATAAAATACAGAATACTCCTGCTGATGGAAACATATTTAATACGATCCCCTGCTGAATTTTTGTAAATTCCACATATCTTTCAAAAAGGCCTGAGGAAAATTATATCTTCAGCTGTTTTCACTGTTTAGAAAGAGGTAGTTTGAAAAAATATGGTTTTCATTCTTTTTTTTCTCCATGAATTAAGAAAAAGGTTAATCTGTGTTTGCTCCCCTGTTGACACAGATGGAATCTCCCTAGCTAGTTAATGAAAACCTATATACCCTATTATTAGAGCATGCTTTTATTCCAAGCACTTTTCTAGTGAAGTTTTTAAGACATATATCATTCACTTTCTAAAACTTCTGTTTTCAATGTAACAAAACCTGAAAGCACACGTTCTACATAGAGTCATTTGTACAAAGCAGGGCAAAATATAACAACTATGTTAGATAGTAGCTTATCATATTGACTATGACAATAAAAACTTAAATACAAGTCTTACGTGGTGCATTCAAGATCCTAGACTTTAGGTTTTACTAAATCAGCCCAGAGCAAGGTTTTTTTTTTTTTTTTTTTTTAATTATACTTTAAGTTCTAGGGTACATGTGCATAACGTGCAGGTTTGTTACATATGTATACTTCTGCCATGTTGGTGTGCTGCACCCATCAACTCGTCATTTACATCAGGTATAACTCCCAATGCAATCCCTTCCCCCTCCCCCTCCCCATGATAGGCCCCGGTGTGTGATGTTCCCCTTCCCAAGTCCAAGTGATCTCATTGTTCAGTTCCCACCTATGAGTGAGAACATGCGGTGTTTGGTTTTCTGTTCTTGTGATAGTTTGGTAAGAATGATGGTTTCCAGCTGCATCCATGTCCCTACAAAGAACACAAACTCATCCTTTTTTATGGCTGCATAGTATTCCATGGTGCATATGTGCCACATTTTCTTAATCCAGTCTGCCACTGATGGACATTTGGGTTGATTCCAAGTCTTTGCTATTGTGAATAGTACCGCAATAAACATACGTGTGCATGTGTCTTTATAGCCGCATGATTCATAATCCTTTGAGTACAGAGCAAGTTTTTATTAAAAGCAGGGTCTTGGTTGTCTTTCAGATGCTATTGCTTGTTAGTTATCATATATTATTTATTAACTGTTTCCATTTGGAAAAGAGATTTTTTTTTTAAGTGATTGATAGGTGAAAAATAAAACCATTTCCTTTTGAACATATACATGGTGTTTATTAAATTTACTTTCATAGCCCCGGGTTTCTTCCCAAGAAAGTTCCAATCTTAGTATCTTAGGCAAGGGCTAAGAGATGAAAGTTATGGAGTTTGATTCCTCAACATGTGTGTGATTCTCATTCTTTCTCATCTCTTTCTCAGAGTAACTGGTTAAAGAATGACTTGAAACTATGAAGATAACACGTTGGATAGGCTGTTGCCCTTTCTAGTTGCCCTATGTCCTGTATTATCAGTGGATTTGATTCTTGGAACTGTAGCAATGTTCTTGCCGTGAGATTTAGAATGAACCAACATGTCAAGGAAGGTAGAGTTGAACATGCAGAGAACTGAATCTAGAGCTTTGCCATACCATTATTCAAGCAGTCCTATTTCCAGATCTCTTGCTTGGAAGGTTATAAATACTCTCCTTGTTTCAGTGAAAATGAATTGAGAATCTCTTTTATGTCTCTCCTGTGATATTAAATGTTTGACTGCAACTAACATTGTGAAATTTCGAGTTATTTGAAAAAATACTGAATGGCGTTGTTATGGAATTATTTTAAGAAGTAATATCTATTTCTCAATATAGACAATATAGGTGATGAAGAAAATCAAAGCATATTTTACAGAGAGACTCCTGTATTCACCTCTAATAAAAACATGCTACTTGTATATTTTTAGATTTATGTAACTTAAAATATATCTTCTGAGGAATATACTTTCATAGGAGAAAGCCATAAAGTACAGAAGCTTCCTGCTGCCGGAAACACACTTAATGTGTTCCCCTGGTGAATTTCTGTAAATCCTGCACATCTTTCAGGCACCTGAGGAAAGTTATATTTTCAGCTGTGTTCAATGTTCACAGAGGCTAGTGGGGGAAGTTCAAGTCATCATTATTTTTTTTCTTTCCATGAATTAAAAAAAGCTTATTCTTTGTTTGTTCCCTTATTGGCACAGGCAGAATCTCTCTAGTTAGCTGTACAAATTTACAAGACCATGTTTTTAACCAATGTTTGGTGTTTGAATGTATAAATTATGCAATACATATATTGTTGTATAAAAATGAGGACATTTTAAAACATACTATTCATATATAATACATTGAAAGTGGTTTATTATGACTTAGGTGTGCAGCCTTTTAACTCTCTCTACTACTAAAATCAACTTTTACTTCTGTCTTCTCAAAGCGTAGTCACCACAACTCTGACAGCATGAGAGTTTGTAGTGAGGTGATGATGTGTCACATGTGAGTAACAGACATCACCTGAATATGACAGTCATACTTTCACTACTTTTTGTTTCTCAACAATAGTTTGGACATTTTTTTCTGAAAAAAAAAAAGCCATATTTTTCTGTAAACATTTGATCTTTCTGATCATTCACAATTCCTGATTATTACAGCATCATTTCCTATTAATTTATGTGATAGAGATGTTAGCATTTATTCTCCTGGCATTAGATTTCAGAAATACAAACAACTTAATATTATTGACACACAAGGGTCAATAATACTCACTTGGATAAGGAAAAATACCCAAATTTTGTTATGTACTTGAAAAGGGAAAACATAAACAAAAATCATGTTAAGTGCTCTTGCTTGATGAGTTTCATTTTCCTTTGGGTGAACTGATCTTAAATTTATAATTAAATTTTTCTTATTTAAATCTAGTTACAGAGTTTCTATTATTTTCAAAGAATATGCCTTGAATTTCAAAGACTCTTATAAATATACTTTGAATTGCCTCTAAAATTTTATATCATAGAGAGCCCAGACCCACTCACCATGTCTCTTATTCACGTCCTGACTTCCCAGCTACCACTCTATTACCGGATCTGAAGTCCCAAGTTGTACCAGTTGTCCAGAAGAGATAGAAGTTGATGTCACCTTTAGTTGGGCAGATAAAATGTTGCATTACTAAGTCTAAATATGTCACTTTTAATATATATAAATATACACGTTTAAATATTTCATCAAGTTCATCTTTCAAGTATTGAACTCTTGGAAAAAAAGGCATTGTGAAAGTTATGTAAAATTATATTAAAGTGTTCTCCCTTAAAACCAATTTATTCATTCTACAATGATTTCATTTTAAATGAGAAAAAACAAATCGTATGTTCTCCACATAAGCTACACTGATATTAAATATCTAACAACAGTTTGACTATTTTCTTATAATCACAGATTATCCAAGTTTAAATTCCTTCCACAGAAAAACATCCTATATGTAGTATTCTGGGGTTTTTTTTCTTTGATTTTCCTCACATCAAGTGGAGAAAAATGGTTGGACAGCATCTTGTGCTTTAGGACACAGAAGGTGAGCTGAGGATCAGGACCACATGCACCTAGTGTGTGTGCCTCTGGCTCACATTGCTTGGCAAGCTTCCTGCCTAAGCCCAAGCATCCTGCCTGAATCCTGGCAACACTGGTCTCAGATGGTCATTATCAACTGGAGTGAGCCTGGGAAGTCAGACCTGTTGCCAATGTGAAGGAGTTAATCTTTAAATTATCCAAATAATGTGCCTCTGGAATATTTATATATAAAGAACAAAATTTCTAATACAATTTAGAAGACTTGTATGCTAATTTTGGTTTGTTTTCCAAATCAGAATTCACCAGTAGTTGTCACCCAATTAGGCTGCTAAAGCAACATTCTGAAGTTTAGAAAGTGTGTGGTACGCAGGTTCATTTTGTGTCACTTTTACTGGGTTTTACCTAAGAACCCAGAATGTATGCCAGATTCCTCAGATCTGTGGCTGACATACAAAAATTCCATTTTTTTTCCCCTCTACAATATATTCTTTTCTTGGTTAATAACGAGATCACGAGAAATCAGAATAGCCTTGACCCTATGCCGTTCTTAATACAGTTGTCAGCAGCTATCCATTCTTAGGCATAGACACTGGGGGGACAGCTAGTCTATGTTAAAGTCAGGGGCTCTCAAAACAGGTTTTTTTAACCATATTCCTGATTTTCACCAAGTCATGAGTGATCATATCAGATTATTTATATACTTTACTTTTTCTAATCATATTATTTCATAGAAGAAATGTGATCCATAGTCAATTTATAGAGGAATGTAATGAGTTTTCCTAGAATTTTTGGAAAAGAAATGAGACCTACTCAATTGAAATTTATGAGCGGAAACATATAATGTGAGATTCCCACTTCCAAAAGCGTGTATTCATAGAAAGAGGCACAGATGAAACATACTAAAAGATTGAAAGGGCAGGTGTCCACTAGAAATGGTTACGAAAATCCTGGCCTGAGTCAATAGCCCGGTGACAGCAGAACAAAAAAAGAGAAAGTTAGCATTTTTCAGTATTTAGTTCAGTTGGAGAGCCAGATCATCTCATATTGTACAGTCACAGATGTTTAAGTACAATGATTATGCCATATGATATATGGTTGAAAATTCTTTTTTCTAATTCTTAATTTAAAAAATATTAAAGAATTAAAATGGTTTTTTGAAATTAGTAATAGATCTCAAAATCCAGACATATGGTGACCATAATTATAAAACACTGGCTTTGGGATCACATGTTCAAAACATGGAATCTGAAAGTGGGTGTTATTCATATTCCTTGCCATTGCCTAGTAGCCATTTTAAAAAATATAGCACTAATAGATACTTGGCAGTGAGATCTTCAAATATGGTATTATTACCCTCTTTTCATATATGAGAAATGTTAAAGCATGTAGAAGTTTTAACATTTCTGGGAACACATCTAAGAAGTGAAGAAGTTAGTGGGGATTTAAATTAATACTACTTTTATTGTGAGGCATATATATTTTTTGTAACAAGAGTGGAACCATGATACATGTGATACATGTGTATAGTCTTATAACTTGAAAAATGAATAGAGGCCAAGTGCGGTGGCTCACGTCTGTAATCCCAGCACCTTGGGAGACTGAGGTAGGAGGATCACGAAGTCAAGTGTTCAAGACCAGCCTGACCAATATGGTGAAACCCCACCTCTACTAAAAATACAAAAAAATTAGTCAGGCGTGGTGGTGCTCACCTGTAGTCCCAGCTATTTGGGAGACTGAGACAGGAGAATCGCTTGAACCTGGGAGGCAGAGGTTGTAGTGAACCAAGATACTGCCACTGCACTCCAGCCTAGGTGACAGAGTGAGACTCTGTCTCAAAAAAAGAAAAATAAATAGAGGTAGATTTATTTTTTAAAATTCAGTTCAATCTTGGTTTCCTTATTTAGACATTTCCAATTACCTCAAAAAGAGCAAATTGTTCTTTCTTCATAATTTTGCTTAATCTACTATGATAGCTATTGCTTAATTATCATTGCTTTTTCACTTCCTTACTCTGGAAGTAGACTTTCTGGGTTCAAATTCTAGAACAACAGTACTAGCTGTTTAAGGTATTCAATATCTGTGTCTCAAGTTCTTCAACTGAAAATGGCAATCATAATGATACAACTACCTCATCAGGTATAATATATGCAAAACTCTTAATATTGTGTCTAACACATATAAGCATTCATTATTTTTATTAGTTATGCCATCAATATATACCTTAATATATATGTATTAATTATATCTTAATATATAATGCAGTATAATTATATATTAATAGTGTTTATATTGTGAACAAAGTTATAGTCTCCTTGGGTACAACAACTATGTTTTATTTATCTTTGTGTCTCCTGTACCTAATAATGCATGTGATACATTGTAGGCTTTTGTAAATGTCCAGTGAATTCACAAATAGGAAGTAATTTCCCAAAAGCTGATAACATTTAATTTAACAGATTTTTTTCTCACTACAACATTGAATTGTAGTCAAAGGTAACAGCCCTAGAACACAAACATCCTCAGGGAAGGAACTGAGTTTTATTCACATTTTATTCATTGTATCTGGCAAAATGGCACCTAGTTAGTGTTTGAAACTTATGTTTAATTTAAACTTCATTGATACTTTATAAGTTGAGAGAAACACTTTCTTAACTATTTTGAATTCAGCAATAACAATTGATATAAGCAATCATAAAAATGGAATTTAATAACTAAACATGCAATGGAAAAATCTATTTTATAGAAAAGTGTAAAAAAATGTCATATAACTCATTTTAACTCTTGTCATAAATGGGAAAATAAAATCTTACAGTGCTATGCCATGGACATGCAAACCACTTGATAATAGGGATCCTTTCTCTGTGTGTTGTTAAGCAAATAGTGACAATAAAAGACAATTAATGAAAGAGTTTGTATCATACGTGTGGGCAGCCTGATGGCTTGCTAAAAGTGTACGTACATGCCTGCACGTGGATGTACACATGCACACACCCACACATAATTAAAATCTTTAGACAAATTAAACAAAGTGTAATTGAGCAAAGAACATTTGTGATGCAAATTGGGCAGTTTTCAGAAGCAAAAGTTGTTCACAGCATTCCTCAAGTTCTGCAACTTGAATCGACAGAATTTTTAGGCAGAAAATGGAAGTGAGGTACAGAAACAGCAAAAGGCCTTATTTGGGCATGGTCACCAGTTGGCAGCCTCTGATTGGCTGAAGTTCAGCTACTGTGATTGGCAGAGACTCAGTTGTTACAAAAAATATGCTAAGTTAGGCTTTCAGTTGGTTTACCTACTAAGTCGCATTGCAGTTTTTATGTAGAAACTCAAGAAAAAGAGACAGTCTCTGGCCAAATTTCTTTTAACTCAATATATATACGCACAGAGACACAGATATATATTGTCATATATGTTTATACGTGTGTGTGTATATATATGCTTATATATCTCATTTCTATGTATTTGTCTTCTTTTCTGTTGAGTGCTACTGATATTGCTAATGAATTATTTTCATGAACACAATGAAAAATATTTAGTGCCATTTCCTTGATCCTCAAGATACTAGGTTGGAGCAAAGGTAATACAGTTTTTGCATTGTTGGAATTTGCCATTTGATATTGGAATACATTCTTAAGTAAATGTGGTCATGTTATACATCATTTTAATGGGTAATTTTCACTTTATTTTCTTTGCTAATGACTTACCACTTGTTTATTTTATGTTTACTTTAGACTATAGAAATAATGTTAGACAAAAACCAAATTCAAACTTTCTTATTTGAGTTCAAAATGGGTTGTAAAGCAATGAAGACAACTTATAACATCAACAACATATTTGGCCCAGGAATTTTTAACAAATGTCCAGTGCAGTGGTGGTTCAAGAATTTTTCCAAAGAGATGAGAGCCTTGAAGATGAGGAGCTTAATGGCCGGCTACTGGAAGTTGATAACGACCAACTGAGAACAATCATCGAAGTTGATCTCCCTACGACTATACAAGTTGCCAAATAATTCAATGTCGACCATTCTACTGTTGTTTGACATTTGAAGAAAATTGGAAAGGTGACAAAGCTCAGCAAGTGGGTGCCTCATGAGCTGACCAAAAAAAAAAAAAAAAAAGAAAAAAATTTGTCGTTTTGAAGTGTCACCTTCTCTTATTGTACACAACAACGACGAACCATTTCTCGATCAGATTGTGATGTGGGATGAAAAGTGGATTTTATAAGACAGTCAGTAATGACCAACTCAGTGGTTGGACTGAGAAGAAGCTCTAAAGCAATTCCCAAAGCCTAACTTGCACCAAAAACAGGTTGTGGTCACTGTTTGGTGGTTTGCTGCCAGTTTGATCCACTACAGTTTTCTGAACCCTGGTAAAACCATGACCTTGAAGTATGCTCAGCAAATGGATGAGATACACTGAAAATTTCGATGACTGCTTCCACCACTGGTCAACAGAAAGGGCTCAATTCTCCACTGCAACGCAGGAGTGCACATCACACAACCAATGCGTCAAAAATTGAACGAATTCGGTTGGAAGTTTTGCCTCATCTGCCATATTTACCTGGCCTCTTGCCAACTGACTACCACTTTTTCAAGCATCTTGACAATTTTTTGCAGGGAAAATGCTTCCACAACCAGCAGGATGCAGAAAATGCTTTCCAAGAGTTTGTTGAATCTCAAAGCATGGATTTTTACACTACAGGAATAAACAAACATTTCTAGTTGACAAAAATGTGTTGATTGCAATGACTCTTATTTTGATTAATAAAGATGTGTTTGAAACTAGTTATAATGATTTAAAATTCACCATCTGAAACAAAAATTACTTTTTCACTAACCTAATAGAGCATATTTTCTTTAAATATCTGACTTTTAAAAATTGCTTATGACTAAATGATAAAATATTGACACCATATCATTTGGTATAAGATACCACAGATTATAGGATTTACCATTATATAAGGTACTAAATAAAAACACCACAGAGAGAATTACATTATAATTTTAAAAATTTGTACATTTTATCCTCATGAACTTTTAAATTAATTCTTATTTAAACACAGATTCTTTTTTCATTTCACTTGTTTGCATAAAGAAAGAAAAAATAAGATAAATACATCAATCAAGATATTTCTTAAAAGCTTCATGTTTGGAGTCTAACTCAGTATTTCTACAGCTTTTTAATGCAAAGTCATGATGTCTATGATTTTCTAAAAATGATTCATTTATATGCTATAATGAGCTGAGATGATAGAGCCTTTCTTAACGGAATGCCCTGCTCTAGTATTGTCTTCCATGTTGCTGATATTCATTAGGGAGGTTTTGATGTTGGTGTTTTCTTTTTTCATTTCTTTTCTTTTCTTTTTTTCTTTTTTTTTTTCTTTTTTTTTTTTTTTTGAGACTGAGTTTTGCTCTTGTTGCCCAGGCTGGAGTGCAAGGGCGAGATCTCGGCTCATTGCAACCTCTGCCTGGATTCAGGCGATTCTCCTGCCTCAGCCTTCCTGAGTAGCTGGGATTACAGGCATGCATGATCATGCCAGGCTAATTTTGTATTTTTAGTAGAGACGGGGTTTCTCCATGTTAGTCAGGCTAGTCTTGAACTCCAGACCTCAGATAATCCGACTGCCTCGGCCACCCAAAGTGCTGGGATTACAGGCGTGAGCCACTGCACCTGGTCATTGCTGGTGCTTTCTTGATTATACCAGCAGGAATTATTGGAATGTTTTTAGAAAAAATCTTGAAATTATATTCTTTCTCAAATGATTTTTTAAGAGGCCTATTGACTGTCATGTTGAGAGACTGTAGCTGACCATAAAGTCTGCCAGGGACAGAATCAATTAGCCATATTTTTCACCATGATCATTTTTACCTTTTCTGGTATGTGCTATGAACTACATTAAGAATCAAGATAGTTTGGCAGCTTAGAATAAAAGGCTGGAGGATCTCAGTTCCATAAAACTTTTAGTCAGTTTTCTGTCAGGTCACCTGACACCTATCCAGTTTTTCAGAATGCACAGCAAAATTATTAGGGAAGATTTCATTCTTTGGGATTGTTGTACAGGGTAAACTTAAATATGCAAGCAACTTTTTGTGACCATCAGTTATTTTAACTTCACAATGATATGCTACTTTTCATAATTGGCATTCACGACCTTGATCTTTGTAGCACTGAATTATAATTTTAAAGCATGTCAAAAACTGTGAATAAATCAGTATTTTCTATACAGTTTTATTTTTCTCAAGATTTAAATCCCAATAGAAAGTAAGGAGCTTTTGGTGAAAGTAGACAGGAGATTTCTAACACCTTAGTGTTTGATGTCTTAAAAATAGTTCTAGATTATGCATGAGTCTGTCACACCAGACTTTCTTTGTTGTGAATTTCTTATATCTATTATGAAGAATTTGGCAATTTTTTCTCATGTTCATTTATATCAGATACTTATCATAGGCAATCTTCAGAACACAACGAAGTTACAATCAGGGGCCACGTGACATTTCATTTACTGATGGACTATATACAACGCTGGTTTTGTAAGATTGTAATACCATATTTTACAGTATGTTTTCTATGTTTAGATACATAAATACTTACCATTGTGTTCCAATTGCCTGCAACATTGTATACAATATCATAATATACAAGCATGTATCTCAGGAGCAATAGGCTACTCCATATTAACCTAAGTATGTAGTAGACGATGCCATCTAGGTTTGTGTAAATATACTCTGTGATGTCTGCATGGCGAATTTGCCTAAAAATGCATTTTCAAGATGCATCCTCATTATTAAGCGACACATGATTGTACCTGAAAGTATCTTCTTAAGTTCATTAAAGCACTTAGTTTTTTATTCACAAGCTAATATACAAATGTGGTCATTCTTCTAGATGATGAATATTCATCAAATTTATTGCTTATAAACGTTCTTAGATTCTGCTTTATTTTCATATTTCCTTTTGTTTAATGTTGAATTTTAGTCTATTTTTAACACATTAAATGCCAATTAAACCAAACACATATACAACTAATAATGCACATATTTCCAAATTAATGACAATATGGATATGTTTCTAAATTTACACATGAAATGAGCAGTACTTCTTGATGGCTGTTTAGCTGACTGAGTTCTCCACACATTGAAAGATACACTCAATTACACAGATGTTAAAATCTAAAAATTTATTTCTTAAAATAGAGAAATCATAAGCTTTTATGAAATGTTATGTCTGAAGAGTAAAGGAGTCTTTTATCTATTTCTAATTTTTAGAAGACACTGCTGGTGATTTACTACTACTGGTTCAGAAATAGATTGTGAATGTAGTATGACTATATGTGAGAAAATCGTGATGATTTTTATGACAATACAGCTTAGCATTTTATTTTATTTTATTTTTTGAGAGGGAGTCTCGCTGTCTCATCCAGGCTGGAGTGCAGTGGCACAATCTCAGCTCATTGCCACTTCCACCTCTTGGGATCAGCCATTCTCCTGCCTCAGCCTCCTGAGTAGCTGAGATTACAGATATGCCACCAAGCCTGGCTGACTTTTGTATTTAGTAGAAACGAAGTTTCACCATGTTGGTCAGGCTGGTTTCAAACTCCTGACCTCAAATGATCCGCCCGCTTCGGCCTCCCAAAGTGCTGGAATTATAGGTATGAGCCACCATGCCTAGCCCAACTTAGGATTTTAAAGTTATGAACCTTTAGTATAATATTGGAACTGTAGGCAAGGGTTTGTGACTCAAATTTTTTCTACCAAACTTAAAATATTAATTAGAACATTTATGGAAGTAGGATATTATCACTGAAAAATACACACTAAAGTAACAAAACTCGTTTACCACATTTATGTACCGAAAGTGAAAATCCTGTGTTGTTGTTTTTTGCATTGAGAAAAAAATGAGAATTAGATTCACAGAGAAGGTTTTTTAAAAAGAGGTCATTGTCTTAGTCCTTTTGTTTTGCTATAACAAAATTCCAGAGACTGGGTAATTTATAAACAATAGAAATTTATTTCTCATTGATCTGGAGACTTGGAAGTTCAAAATCAAGATGCTGGCTGGTCTACTGTCTGTTGAGGGCTGTCCTCTGCTTCCGGGATGGTGCCATGTTTCTGCATCCTCTGTATCCGCACATGGATGATGAGACAGAAGGAAGGGATTCACCTCTGCAAGCCGTTTTCTAAGGTGCTAACACCATCTACAAGAACTCCACCCACATGACTTAATCACTGCCTAAAGGCACCACTTCTTACTATCACATTAATTAAATTTTAACATATTAATTTTGGAGGACACATTCAGACCATCGTAGTTGCTAAGAATTTATGAAGAATAATGAATCACTTTTTGAAGAGTTAAAAAAATTGACCTTTGTCAATAACAGTGAACATAACTATATCATTATTTTATTCTCAGTAGGTGTAAATGTCAAAGGTTGGCTGCCCACCTAAAGCAAATCTGATGGATATATATTATTCTGTATACCTGTGACAAATACCTGCTCACATGATTTTTTGAGACAGTAAACTTAGTGGCTAGATTAAATTCCTTTATTAAGATTATAAATCACCTACAAGGCCGGGCGCGGTGGCTCAAGCCTGTAATCCCAGCACTTTGGGAGGCCGAGACGGGTGGATCACAAGGTCAGGAGATCGAGACCATCCTGGCTAACACGGTGAAACCCCGTCTCTATTAAAAAAATACAAAAAACTAGCCGGGCGCCGTGGCGGGCGCCTGTAGTCCCAGCTACTCGGGAGGCTGAGGCAGGAGAATGGCGTTAAACCCGGGAGGCGGAGCTTGCAGTGAGCTGAGATCCGGCCACTGCACTCCAGCCTGGGCGACAGAGCGAGACTCCGTCTCAAAAAAAAAAAAAAAAAAAAAAAAATAAATCACCTACAAAAAAACTATGTAAACTACTAATGAGAATAGTTATATATTATTTCTTAAAGATTAGACATTTATAACAGAATAATGTTTGGCTTAATGGTGTGTTCAGAAATGATTTAATAGCAACTTGATTAGGGCAAAGAAGTAGATAAATTTGTCAATATTCACTAATAAGAAAGTAGGTTACAGAAGTGTTTCAGGGTTTTGTTGTATATGTTTGTAAATGCATACAGGTACTTTCTCTTTTCAGAGAGCATTTGAAACACTTTTTTTTTTTTTTTTCCCTAAAGGCACTAAAATGAGTTTTCATATGTATAAAAGGGAAAGTAACATTCCCATTAAACTGTTTCTAGCTTTATTCTCCAATAGTCCAGTAGAAATAAAGACACATTGCATATAAAGCTGTGTCAAAATGGGATATGCTCTTTTGTCACCACTTCAACACTTATCAAGGTAAAATATAATTTGGTGATTATTTTTCAGACTGGAACAAAAGTTTTTACATCATTTGTCATGATCCATGGTATATAACAAATTATTTGGTAATTTTAAATTATTAATTTGAAGGTGTATTTCTGGTAATTGCATAGGCAGATCAATTCTAAACTACTTATTGCATATTTTAAGTTTGAGAAAACTAGAAAATGTCAATATTTTTGGGAGTAAGGTTGTTACTGTGAAGAGAGGAGATAAAAATACAAATGTGGAAAGGCAAGAATCCATAGTAATGCAAAAAATACTCAATATAGAGTTAAGTAAAATCTAATAATAATTATGTATCACGAACAAGTGGGATCTATTCTAAGAATACAAGTTTGGTTTAACACATGAAAATAATTCAGTGAAATTTACCTATTAACGGAACAGACTAAAAAGAAAAATCACAGCTGGGCGCAGGGGCTCACACCTGTAATCCCAGCACTTTAGGAGGCCGAGGTGGGCGGACTACCTGAGGTCAGGAGTTTGAGACCAGCCTGACCAACATGGAAAACCCCCATCTCTACTAAAAATGCAAAATTGACCGGGCGTGGTGGCGCATGCCTGGAATCCCAGCTACTCGGGAGGCTGAGGCAGGAGAATCGCTTGAACCTGGGAGGCGGAGGTTGTGGTGAGCCAAGATTGTGCCATTGCACTGCATCCTGGGCAACAAGAGTGAAACTACATCTCAAAAAAAAAAAAAAAAAAAAAAAAAGTGCATGATTATCTTTATCTTAGATTGGCTAACCAAAATGTGGACAAAATTTAGCCTACCAACGTTTACAAAGCCACATCCATTGGTTTTCTACAGTCTTTGGTGATTTTGTGTTACAAAATCAGTGTTGAGTTGTCATGACAGAGCATGACAGAGATTGCATTACCTGGAAATATTAAAATAATGTCTTTCTGGAGCTTTACAGAAGAAGCTTGCTGACTTCCGGATAGAAAGAAATGTGAACAAAGGGTTCTGGAAAAATTTAATGGGTATTCACGATACAATTAAAACTCAGTACATCGGGCATAAAAAGAAACTTTTGTCAACCTAATAAACAGCACTGATGAAAACTTTCAGTTGGCAACATACTTAATAGGGAAAGTGCTTTCTACCTGAAATTGGAGAAAAGCCAGTGTTATTTTCTCTTATCACATTCATTCAACACTGTTCTGGAAATCCCAGGCAGTGTAACAATGCAAAAAAAGAAAAATAAAGGATTACAATTTAGAACAAAAGCTAAAAGTGTCATTATTTGTAGGGGAAAGAATCATCATTGTAGAAATTGTTAAGAAAACTACAAAATATCTATGAAAGGTAACAATGAGTATAGTGATACTACAGTACAAGAGTCATATAAAGATCAATTTGTTTTCAGATGTCAGGGAAAATCGCAGGGCAAGGATTGAAAATCCTATCCTCCTCAAAAGAAAAAACAACAAAAACGCCAAAAACTGGCAGCATCAGTATTTTCAGGCTCTGGAAATTAAACCCAAGTGGTTATTCAGAAAAAGCAGTTAATTCTTGGTGAGAACAGGGAGGTATGTGGCTTTTTGAACTGGCCAATCCCTGTCTCTAGCTTTGAAAAACCGAAAGCCCTGAAGTCAAGTTGAACACCACCAGTCCAGCAGTCACCTGCGGGAGCAGGACGTGGCTGGACATCTTCCCAGCTTCTCTCTCAGCTAACTGTCCTCCCTTGACCTATCCGGTGGTTCCCTGGAAGATTCACTTGCAAGGCTGTCTTTGTTTCGCCAGAGATGAGCTTACCCAGTTCAAAAAGACTTTTCCCCATTTTTCTAATTCTGTTTGTTTGTTTGTTTGTTCGTTGCTTTTGAGACAGGGTGTTCCTCTGTCGCCCAGGCTGGAGTGCAGTGGTTTGATCTTGGCTCACTGCAGCCTTGACCTCTTGGGCCCAGGCAATCCTCCCACCTCCACCTCCTGAGTAGCTGGGACTACAGGCACCTGCCACTGCCCTGGCTAATTTTGGTAATTTTTTTTAGAGATGGGGTTTCTCCATGTTGCTCAGCCTGGTCTGGAACCCCTGGGCTCAAGAGATCTGCTTGCCTCAGACTCCTAAAGTGCTAAGATTATAGGTGTGAGCCACTTCACCTGGCCTATTCTGTTTTTTGTTTTTTATCATTTTTGTTGTTGTTTTGTTTTTCTTGAAAGCAATCACAGGGATTGTATTTAAAAATATATAACCCCAATAATATTTTTATAATATTGTTCGGAATAGGAAAATAATGGAATTAATATAAATGGCCATCAATAAAGAACTAGTTCTATAATGTGTGATATATCCACAACGGGTAGGAATGTAAAACAACAACAACAACAACAAAAAACACTAGTAAAGTGCTATAGTTAACTTTTAAAACGTATTTAGGTAAAAATAAATAAATAAAAACAAAACAAAACAAAAAAAAGAACACCTCACTACAGTCCAAAGCAAGATTTAAAATATTGTTGTTTAAAATAAGACACGTGTGTGTGTGTGTGTGTGTGTGTGTGTAAATTTGTGCAAATGTCAGCAATGGCAATTATTGGGCAGGTGAATTGGATAATATTTTTAGAGACTATTGTCATTTGGAGGAAGTGTATTCAACATTATAATATTTTAAATTTTAAAAACCAGTAAAACTATTATTTTTGTGATATAAACAAACAAAATTGAAGTTTGACAAAATCTTCTTGGGTTATAGTATACTCCTAAAAGGAAATTTACGAGTAGGGTGGCAAGAGAAAAATAATTTTGCGTGAAATTGTGAATCATTCACATATCTAGGGGATTTGGATGTCTGGATTTCTCAGATGTGAGATGGATTTTGATAAGCTAATAGCACTCTTAGAGAATGAGTAGATACTTTTTTTTAAAGATTAGAATGAAAATCTCTATTTAATAAGATTTCTGGGTCCTGACATTTATTTAGTCCATTTAGTTATACTTAATACAACACCATATTATCTGAATGAAAAAACTGAGTATCTATTGAAGTTTACTGTAACTGGATTTAAATCAACACCTTGAAAGAAGAGCTTGTTTAAGAGTCTGCATTACATTGGAGAAAGCATGATATTGCATGGGGACTTAGGGATTATACAGATAAAACACAAAACTCGGTTTTGAGCTTTCATTCATTCAAAAGAAGCTAAAGAGAAGAGAAAATGAGAATATGAGAAATAAAATCTCTTCGTATACAGTCATATTTGTATATTTAAAAAATAGATAATTAGGCCAATTAGGCCAGATGTGGTGGCTCACTCCTGTAATCTCAGCACTTTTTGGAGGCCAAGGTGGGTGGATCATGAGATCAGGAGATCAAGATCATCCTGGCTAACATGGTGAAACCCTATCTCTACTAAAAATACAAAACATTAGCTGGGCGTGGTGGTGGATGCCTGTAGTCCCAGTTACTCGAGAGGCTGAGGCAAGGGAATTGCATGAACCTGGGAGGCAGAGTTTGCAGTGAGCTGAGATTGTGCCACTGCACTCCAGCCTGAGAAACAGGGTGATACTCTGTCTCAAAAAAAATATATATATATATACATATATATATATAAATTAGTTTACCTCCCAAAGTCCTCTACAGATTGATCCTTTCTGGACATTTTATATAAATGAAATTATACATGTTCTTTTGTGACTAGCTTCTTTCACTTAGCATAAAGCTTTCATTGTTCATCCATGTTGTGGTATGCATTAATATATCATTCATTTTTATTGCCTAATCATATTCCATTGTATAGATACGTCACATTTTTTTATCCATTAATTAGTTCAAAGACATTTGCACTGTTTCCACTCTGTAGCAATTAGGACTCATGCTGCTATGAATATGTGTTTACCACTTATTGTAAAGACCTATGTTTTTATTTCTTTTTGGTACATACCTAGAAATCAAATTGTTGAGTCTGAATAGCTTGTTCAGCCATTGTGTGGTTTGAAGTTGTACCTAAGCCCATTGTGTGAAAGATGTCTTTGCTCTGCATCAAAAAATCTTTGTGCAGCTTGTGGAATGCTTGCGAGCCTGCACACAGCCTGCTCTGTTTGCTGCTGAGTGCACGCAACCTAGCACGCGCGCGTGCGCACACACACACACACACGGCCTTCTCAATCTCCAAGGGTGACTTTGATCTCAACGTGGTTCTTCTTAGCCTTCTCTTTCCTTGATTATCTCTGATAAAATTCCAGCTGTTTTTTCGTTTCACATGCTATTACCAGAATCATAGAGCTTCAAGTAGGTTTTTAGTTGATGGCCACTAAGACCTCCATTGTTTTGTACATTGTCCATTAGCAATAACATTCTCCATGCCCTTTTCCATGTAATTTCAGTTCCTGCAGGAAGCCGTGGATTTCTGCTTCCTCCAGGCATACCTCTTCATCTGGATCTAACGTCTGCACCACCACGCAGCAGCGGAGGGTGGGATACTGATCAACATTTCCTGGAGTGACACCTCTGCCATGTGCTTGTGTACTGGTATCTGGTATTTCCTAATCATCTTAGCTTGCACTCCTCAGCATGGAATCTGTACTCTACAAGTGGGCTGGGGTTAGGGAGACTGAGAACTCTGGGCTAGAGCCTACTCAGGTAGGCTGTGCCTTGGGAGAGCTTTCATCCTCTAAGGAGGTCCTGGATGGGGAATGGAACCCCAGGCCTTTGGATTGTACCCAGTCAGAATGCAGATCCAACACGGCGCTGAGGAGAGTGAGAAATGCCAGCCTCGAACACCCCGTCTTGGGGTGAAAGAGTAACCCTAGACTGAGAACTGAAAGGTGAGGAAGAACTGGAAGTTTTGACCATAGATCCTGAGTAAAGAAACCACAGTAGAGTTTCTGCAACAAAACTGTAGGGTGGAATTAAAGTAGAAGAGGTGGCTCAAATACCAGACTATAACAGTTGTTTTGGATATTTAATAGTTTATCTTGAATGAATGTTTATTCATTTGCTGTATGCCCTTAGGATAATTTCCAGACTTTAAATAGTTTTTTTCTATAATTTTCACAAGTTAAATGGTCATTTTGCTGCAACGAGGGTATATCAGACTCCATATTCCACTATTCAGGAAGCCCCAACTCACTGCTGGCACATCAATATATTAAAATACATCCTGCAATTCACACCCTCTCTACCTATCATCTTATGTGCTTTTTAAAATAGGTTAAATGAGAGAGGATACTCATTATTTCAACAATGCTCCAGTTTTCTCTACTGAGGGCCCCCTCATGCCTATGTTTGAAGTCTGTCCTGCTCATCTATAGTAGGTACCATTCACATAGCCATGAGTTTTCCCTGCTCCAAGTAATAGAACAATCTTGACCCATGACTCTAAAAAAGTTACTTTTTGCAAGGAAACACACCATTGTTTAGAGTAGAGTGGTTATTATCTTATTTGTAGTGGATTTTTAGAGTAGTTTTGTTTTGAAACACGTCAATGGTGATTCAAATTCAAACTCCACTAGCCTAACATATTTTTAACTTTGGATGGTCATTGGCCATTATGTCAGTTTTCTCATAATTTGTATGTGTGTAAAATTCATTTTCTCAAAAATGTACATATTTTTATTAGTTACTCATTTTGTGCATTTTTTCCACACTGTTTTTACTTCTATTATGTCACTTAATTGAGAGATGCCAAGTGTTTTTCTCAGGATTCAATATACTGGAGTTATGTATTTTGGAAGGGAGAGCACAGAAGTAAAGTGCCTTTTTATCCCATCTTATCAAGGGTCCATACTATGAACATGAACTATCGCTACTGATGTTGACCATAATCACCTACCTGAAGTGTTTGTTATGTTTCTTCACTGTAAGATTACTACTCTTAACCATTTTCCATACTGCATTCTTTGGAAGAATGTCACTATGTGCAGTCAACACTTAAGAAATGAGAAGAATCAAAGAGACACTCCATGATATTGAAGTACCTACACTAAGTATTTGAAATTCTTCTGTACAGAAAGTTTGTCTCTTTCTCCCTATTTATTTATTTATTTATCCCGTCCACTTATTTGAATCAGTATGAAGTAGTGGACATTTACTTTTTACCTTGAGGTATAATTCAGTCTTATTTTATTCATTTTGTTATTCAAATAGTTCCAGTTTTGGCCATTGGGAAATCTTGCAGCTGTCTCCTAAGGACATTTGGCATATTCCCATAATTTTTAAACACTTCCTTACTTTCTGAAATTACAAGATCCTCCAGGCTCATCTTCTCTATTTCCCACTCCAGTCCTAGAAACAATCATTTTGCTAAAGTACCTTGCTTCCTTTTGCTGAAGGTGGAGCTGTCAGAAAGCAAGGTCTACATGCAAGGTGTCCCATTGTTCTTGGGGTATCGTTCTTTCTAGGAACTCTCAGGTGATGTAACAAATAAATAATTTGTGTATGTTAACCTGTGTATTTACACGTATCTATAGATATTTCTAAATTTAATTACCTGTATCTATATTAAGTCCAACATCGATAGATATCTCAATTTGAATCCATTACTACATAAGCCCTTCTAGCATCTTCCTTTTTATTATTTGTAACCTCCCATCCTGATAAAATCCAGTGTCCATCTACATAGTTTCCATTTCAGCATACATGTATAGTACATGTATACACTGTATTGTTAACCTGTATTCACATGAGAAACAACTTTATCAACTAGAGTTGCACAGATTCTTTTGTCTTTCTCTTCTATACTAGACTCATTGTCAAAGTTACTTAGCTCAGTAGCTTTTTCTACCACCTCATTCAGAAAAGCTGCTATTTTATACATTTGCAATAGAGATAAACTGTTTTGTCACATTCCATATTCCATCTAGTGATAACTGATTTCCTGAATGAATTTTTTCATTTGCATACATTAAGATTCACTCTTTATGCTATAAAGTTTATGGATTTTCACAAATATTTAGTCATATATCCACCATTAACAAACCATACACTGTAGTTTCTCTGCCTTAAAAATTCCTGGTGTTTCACCTCTTCAACCTTCTCTCTCCTCATAACTGTGGCAACCAGCAAGCATTTATAGTCTGTATAATTTTACCTTCACAAAATATAATTGACATCACACAGTATGTAGCTGTTTTGGACTGGCCTCTTTAACTTAGTGTTATGTAAATGAGCCAAAGGTGGCCTCTGTGGATTGGCCCCTAGGTTATTTCTTCACTGCATGTTGAGATCCTTCTCAAAGCCCTTGGCTACTAAACTCAAACTTTTACACATCCAGTGTTTCTAAAACAACCCAAATAAGCAGATTTTTAGCCATATACAGCCTGCCTGCTTTTTATACACCATGAAATCTCACCCAACAGCTGTTACCTATGGATAAGACAGTGATTATAGTCATAAGGCCCAATCTGCTGCTATTGTTCAGACACTCTCAGCCATGTTGTGGAGTGACCTCACCTGAATACATTAGGCCCTCTCTGATCCCCCTCTTCCTTGGGATTTTCTCTGCTCCTCTGCCTTTGTGAATGGTGGCCCCTTCCCCATGAGTTTCTGGAAAGTATCATAGTGTGAGGGACTTCATCTGTCATGAAGTGCAACCACTACCCAATAAAAGTTTCTTGTGCACAACTGCCTGTTATGGTCATGTATTTTTCCTTGATCAGTCAAAAATCCCATGAGCCCCACACACTTAGCAATAAATATTTAAGATTCATCCATGTCTTTTTGTGACTTGATACCTAATTTCCTTTTAATGCTAAATAATGTTAACTTGTATGGATTTTAAGAACCCGTTTATCTAATTGAAGGACATCTTGGGTGCTTCCATTTGGGGCTGTTATGAATGAAGTTACTTGAAAAATTTTTTGCAGGTTTTTGTGTGGGCTTGAGTTTTCAAAAAGTTTGGGATAAATAGGTAGAAGCACGATCACTGGCGAGTATGGAAAACTACATGTATCTTTGTATGAAACTGCAAAAGTTTCTCCCAAAGAGGCTGCAGCAGTTTGCATTCCTACCAGGAAAAAAATAAGAATTTTCCTTTATATGACTCCACATAAGCAATTGGTGTAGTCGGGATGTTTGTTTGCTTGGTTTTACTTCAGGCACTCTGATAAATATGAAGTAGAATCTCATTCCTTTTGTAATTTGCATTTTCCTAATGACAAAAGGATGCTGAGCGTATTTCCATATGCTTATTTTCCATGTTCAATCTTCTTTGGTGAAGCGTTTTTCAGATCTTTGCCTATTGTTGATTGGGTTATTTTCTTGTAGAATTATTTGTACATTTTGGATAGAAGTCCGTTATCATATGGAGGTTTTGAAAATATTATCTCTCAGGCTACGATTTATGATTTCAGTCTTTAGACAATGTTTTTCCTGCAGAGCAGAAGTTTTTAATTTTAATAAAGTCAAATTTGTTCTTTTTATCAATTATGGTACATACTGTTAGTGTTGTATCTGAAAACTCATTAGAAAACTCAAGGTCACAAAGATTTTCTCTTATGTGGTTTCTTTACTAGAAGTTTTATGTTTTATATTTCGCATTCAGGTCTATGATTCATTTTGAGTTAATTTTTGTGAAAGATGTAAGTTCTGCGTCTGAGTCAATTTGTGTGAATGTGTGTGTGCGTGTGTGTATGTTGTGGGGATCCTCTGGACATGCTTTTATTTATTTTTCTAAAAGGAGCTGATTATATTTGTGTGGGTTTAATTTGGATTATCTCTTTCATTTATCTTTGACTTATCTATGTGACTTTTCTTTACCTAATACCACAGTATTTTTCATAACTGCTGCTTTACACTAAGCACGTAATTCAGATTGTGTTAGTCCTTCAACTCTGATTGTCTTCAGTATTGTGTTGTCTATTTTAGGTTTTTTGCCTCTCTGTATAAATGTGTAATCAGTTTATCAATATCTAAAAATTGTTGGCAGCAGTTTTATTGGCATTGAGTTAAATCTATGAATCAAAACTTGTCAAGAAGATAAATGCGGTCAAGAAGATTTGACATCTTAATTTTAAGCCTTTCAATTTATTTAGGTCATTTTCAAATTATTTCTCAGAGTTGATAGTTATCTGCATAATATGTATATGTGTCACATATGCATTATGTTAGGTTTATAAATACATTTTGTATAGTTTTTTTAACTATTGTAAGTGTATTTTTTGACTTGAAATTCCAATGGTTCATTGCTAGGAGAAATTGAGTTTTGTCTATAAATCTTATATCTTGCTATCTTGTTTTACTTGCCCATTAGTTCTAGCAGTTTTTTTGGTGATAGTTTGAGATTTTCTATATAAGAAAAAGTCCGTTAATAAAGACTGATTTATATCTTACCTTTTCACTTTGAAAACACTTGATTTATTTTTCTTATCTTATTGCATAAGCTAAGGCTTCCAGTATAATATTGAATACAAATAGTGAGACACTACATCCTTGCCTTGCTCCCAGTCATAAGGGAAAGTGTGTGGTTTCAAAACATTAAGATGTTAGTTCTAAGATATTTTTTTCTAAATATTCTTTATCAAGTTGAGGAAATTCTGATCTATTCCTTGTTTTTGAAAGTTTTTATCATATAGAAATATTGGACTCGGGAAGGGGAACATCACACACCGGGGCCTATCATGGGGAGGGGGGAGGGGGGAGGGATTGCATTGGGAGTTATACCTGATGTAAATGACGAGTTGATGGGTGTAGCACACCAACATGGCACAAGTATACATATGTAGCAAACCTGCACGCTGTTCACATGTACCCTACAACTTGAAGTTTAATAATAATAAATAAATTAAAAAAAAAAAAAAGAAATATTGGATTTTTGGGGGAATAGTTTTATTGAAATATACTTATTATAATTCACTCATTTAAAGTATACAATTCAATAGTGTTAGTACACTTATGGGGTCTTCAATTGTCACCCCATCAATTTTTTAACCTTTTGATCAACTCATAAAGAAAATTTGTAGTTCTAGGTATTACCTTTCATGCTCCATTTGCCTCAGCCCTAAAACAACTAATAATTTATTTGCTGCATTGATTTCATATAAACGGGATAATAATGTGATCTTTTGTTACTAACTTGTTTCATTTAACACTATGTTTTCAAGAATCATCCACATGGTACCACACACACTTTATTTTTATGGCAAACAAATATTACTTTGCAAGGATATACCACATTTTATTTGTTGATTCATCAGTTAATCAACATTTGGCTTATTTTTTCCTTTGGAATATTATAAATTCTGTGATGAACATTTGTGTAGAAGTTTTTGTTAGATATATATGGTTTTTTTCTCTTGGGTATATACCTAGGAAAGAAATTGCTAGGGCAAATGGTAACTCTCTTTTTAGAAAATGCCAGATAGTTTTTCTAAGTGACTTGACTGCACCATTTTACATAACCACCAGTAATGTATGAGGGTTCCATTTTCACCACATTCTCATCAACAGTTGTTATGATCTGACTTTTAGGATTACACCTCTCCTACTGAGTGTAAAGTGGTATTTCATTGTAATATTGCTTTTCATATCTGTAACCAATGACATTGTGCATCTTTCCATGTGCTTGTTGGCCATAAGTATATCTTCTTTACAGAAATGTCTATTCAAATCTTTTTCTCATTGAATTTTAAAATATCTTTTTATTATTGAGTTGTAAGAGCTTGTCTTAAATATTTTGGACACGTCCCTTATCAAATATATGATTTGCAAATATTTTCTCCCATTCTTTTGGTTGTCTTTTCACTTTTTGGATAGTATCCTTTTAAGCACAAGCATTTTCAGTTTTGATAGTATCCCATATATGTTTTCTTTTCTTGCTGTCATGTCTAAGAATCTGTGGGCAAATGTATGGTCGTAAAGGTTTACTTCCATATTTCCTTGTAAGATTTTTATAGTTGTGGCTCTTGCATATTTTTCTTTATCTGTAGTTACATTTTTGTTTTAGCCTATATTGTCTGACATTAGTACATCCACTCCAGCCGTCTTATGGTTGCTATTTGCATATTTTCTCCATCCTTTTACCATTAATCTATTTGTATCTTTAAATCTAAAGTGTGTTTCCTGTATATAGCCTGTATTTGGATCTTGCTTTTGTTTTTGAGATGGATCTCCCTCTGTCACCCAGGCTGGAATGCAATGGTGCAATCTCTGCTCACTGCGACCTCCGCCTCCAGGTTCAAGCTATTCTCCTGCCTCAGCCTCTTGAGCAGCTGGGATTACAGGTGTGTGCCACCAGGCTTGGCTAATTTTTGTATTTTTAATAGAGACAGGTTTTCGCCATGTTGGCGAGGCTGCTCACGTGATCTGCCCATCTCAGCCTCCCAAAGTGCTGGGATTACAGGCGTGAGCGACTGCGCTCTGACTTTTTTCTTCTTTTTTTCTTGGCATACCAAATTTATTCAGTTTACAGAGTTCATTCACATTATTTTTTAAAATTGAGGTGAAATTCACATAACATTAAATTGATTGTTTTTAAGGGAACAGTTCAATGAGTGAGTAGCATTAAGTACATTGTTGTGCAACTTCTGTATCTATCTAGTTCTAAGACATTTTTAGTAACAAAACTCAGTAATCTTTAAGCAGTTGTACTTCATTTCCCCCTCCTTCCACCTTCTAACATCTACCAATATACATTTTGTCTGTATGGATTTACCTATGCTGAATATTTATTTATTTGAGATGGAATTTCACTCTTATTGCCCAGGCTGGAGTGTAATAACGTGATCTCAGCTCATTGCAACCTCCACCTCCTGGGTTCAAGAGATTCTCATGCCTCAGCCTCCTGAGTAACTGGGATTACAGCCATGTACCACCATGCCCAGCTATTTTTTTTTTTTTTTGTATTTTTTGGTAGAGATGGGGTTTTACCATATTGTCCAGGCTGGTCTTGAACTCCTGACCTTAGGTGATCCACTATCTTGGCCTCCCAAAGAGCTGGGATAGCAGGCGTGAGTCACTGCACCCATCAGGTTTTTTTGTTTGTTTGTTTTGTTTTGCTTTTAAATTCAGTCTGACAATCTCTGCCTTTGACTGAATTATCTGACCCATTAATATTTAATGCTACTATTAATATAGGTGTATACATTTTGCTATTTTGCCTTTTGTTTTCTACACATGCCATATCTTTTTATTTCTCCATTTATACTTTGTTTTTCATAATTAAAAATAAATGTAACATTTAAATTTTTTAAAATATATATTTTACTATAATACACTTTTTTCTTAGTGTTGTTCTAAGGCTTGTATACACTTTAACTTAGTAAAATGTACTTCATATTTTATTAAAGTTCAGTTCAGTGATGTTCAGGCATGCTATTCCTATATAGCTCAATTTCCCTTTCTGTCTCTTGAAAATACATATGGTACCAACCTAATACAACATCATTATAATTATTACTATTTACAAGTTTATGTCAAGTGAACTTTTATGTTTATGTTAAGCAAGTAACTTTATTTACTTGCTTAGCCTGAGGAACTCTTTTTTCATATTTTTGGTAAGCTGGTTCTGTTAGTAATGAATTCTTAAAAAACAAATCTGTGAATGTCTTTATTTCACTTTTTAAAAAATATAGCTTTTTAGGAAATAGGATTTGCATTGAACTGAACTATGCTTCCCACCACCCTCCCCCAAATTTATATGCGGAAACCATAACCCCAGTGTGTCTGTATTTGGAGAGAGGGTCCTTAGGAGATA
Source organism: Chlorocebus sabaeus (assembly GCF_047675955.1). Taxonomy (NCBI): domain Eukaryota; kingdom Metazoa; phylum Chordata; class Mammalia; order Primates; family Cercopithecidae; genus Chlorocebus; species Chlorocebus sabaeus. The sequence continues at coordinate 55,191,371 of NC_132911.1, read as the reverse complement.
AAGTTCAGTGAGGTCGTAATGGTGGGTCCTAATCTGATAGGACTAGGAGCATTACAAGAAGAGAAAGATTTATTTCTGTCAGTTCTCTCTCTCTATGTGTGTGTGTGTGTGTGTGTGTACAATGAGAAAAGGTCATGTGAGGACATAGCCAGAAAGCCACCCATCTGCAAGCCAGGAAATGAGCCCTTACCAGAAATCAAATTGGCTGGAACCTTGATCTTGGACTTCCAGTCTCCAGAATTGTAAGAAATAAATTCCTATTGTTTAAGCCACCCAGTGTGTGGTATTTTCTTATAGCAGCCCAGGAGACTAATACAAGATTCTTGATTCCAGAATTTTTTTTTCCTTTGAGCACTTTGAGTATGTTCTCCCATTACCTTTTCAAAACATCCATGAATTATGATAAGCAGTCAGCTGTCAATCTTACCAAAATTTCCTTCAAAGTGACAATTTATTTTTCTTCATTACTTTCAAGAAGTTTCCCCTTGTCTTTTGCTTTTATTATTTTTATTTTGATGTTTCTGTTTGTGGATCTGATTCTTTTTCCTACTTGAAGTTCTCTGAGTTTCTAGAAAATGTAGTGTCTTTATTCAAATTTGTGAAGTTTTCAGTTGTTACTTCCTAGAATTTGTTTTCTGCTCCTTTGTCTCTTCTACTTCCCTGACACACCGATTGCACGTATGTTGTTTTGTTGATGTGCTTAACCAGGTCTCACTTTTGAAGTTCTGTTTATTTTACTTTCTTCAGTTTAAACTCTATCTTTCGGATTCCATAGTCTTTATCTTTGTATTCAAGTTCACAATTTTTAACTTTTTCCAGTTCTAATATTTGGGATTTTCAAATTGTCTTAAAATTGTACCCCATGAGCCTTTCCTCCATTAACATATTTGATATGATCTCCAATGTAAATTAAAACAGGGGCTTCAAGGATTAAAACTCACCACATACACCTACTTAGAAACAAAAAGGAATTACACTCACTGCTGCTCCTTTTAAAAGCTTGATTTGGCCCTTCACAGGGGATTACTGCAATCTTAATGCTATGGGCCCCATTGAGACCCTCATATACAATATTATTGAATTTCCTTTAACATGTTTTCAAAGTTAGTCTGCTGGCAATCAATCTCTTTAGTTTTCTAATTTGTCTGCTAGTCTTTTATTTCTCTTTTATATTTGAATGATTATTTTGTTTGATATAAAATTATAGGGCTTTTTTTTTTTTTAACTTCACTGTCTTCTTGCCTTCTTAGTTTCTTACTACAAGTCTGCTATAATTCTTTCTTTGTTTCCTATAGGTAATGTGGTTTTGTTCCCTTTTCTTCTTTCAAAATGATTTCTTCCATGGCTTTCTGAAGTTTAAACAGGATTTACTTAGGTCTACATTTGTTGTTGTTATTTCTGCTACTTGGTGTTTGCTGATACTCCTGAATCTGTGGTTTAGAGTATGTCATTAATTTGAAGATTTATCTTTCATTATTACTTTAATAATTTATTTTTGTTTATTTGCTTTTCTTTTTCTGTTTTGTTATTCCTATGATTACAAAATTGCTCCTAACTTTGAAGGTTCTGTTTTTGTTTTGTTTTTCATGTTTCTCTCTTTGCATTTGAAGGGGCAAAGATAATTTTATTTTCCCTCCTGATGGTTTGATCATTTGAAACTGTAAAACAAACTGATGATAGATTAATGGGGCAAAAAAAGGGTAGACAAATTGATTATGTGCACACAGGAGTCATATAATATATGAAAAATCAAAGGAAGGCAAGATGGTTTATGCTTAAACCATCTTGGGGCAAGGTTTGGTGATGGGGTAGTAGTAAATGACTTTCAGGGTAAATGAGTGAGCCTAAAGAAAAATGGCCTGGGACCATGTTTCTCAGAGCTCTGTAGGAGGTGGCTTCACAGGTTATGTGACAGTAAAGGGAGGATAGCCTGACAAGCAAAGTCTATTTTCTGATGTACGTGAACCTCACAGACAGCAGTTTTCAGGAAAAATAGATGGCAGCCTGGGGAGAATGGAGCCTAGGTCTCTCTGTAAGAGACATAGAGTGTCAGACTTTAGTGTCCTTTTCCTGTGAGTTAATTTTTTCTAGATCCAGATAAAAAGGGGATGAGAGAAAGCCTGTTTATTTCACTAATGTAGATTGTCTCTACAAGTGTGAATCTCTTTGACAAAAGGTTGCTTTTCAGCTCTTTTTGTGTTTGCAGCCCCTCTGAATAACCATCGCAAAATATGACAAAGAAGCATATTTTAATGTGAAATTTTTAGTGTGAAATATTTTGGTTGCATTCACATTTTATTTTGGGAATTTTCTTTGGACATATCTTCAACTAACTGCTTCTTTACTCAGTATTGTCCAATCTGGTAATGAAACCATCAAAGGCAGTTTTTATTTCAATTAGTGTTTTTTATTTCTAGCATCTCCTTTGGAGTCTTAGTGTTTCCTGTTGTCTGTGGTTTTTATCCATCTTTTTAAATGTTGTCTACTCTTTTTCTTAAAGCTTTTAATATATTATTCAGAGTTTCTTTAAATCTGTTGTGTGGTAATTCAAACATCTGTGCTTATCTGTGTCAGCTTCTAAATTTGCCTGTTCTGAAATAGATTTCCTGCCTTTTGACCTATTGTGTTGGGTAATGGGAACTAAATGGGAACTAAGAAAAATGGACTTTCAGTATGAGGATTTATGATAACTTGTCCAGGAGTTGGGCTGTGTTTAATGTTTACTACAGCTATAGGCACCATAGACTTCAAGTTCTTCTAATGTCCTTATTTGTTTCCTTCTTGACATTGAAGTCTTTAAATCCTGTCCTCAGAGACAGCATTCTGGAGCAACTCTTTCACATGTGATAAATATAGTAACAATAATTATTACATTATATCCCTGTTGGTGTGGTGGTAAAATATCAGGGAGGGGAAGTGGTTTACAATCTTACGATTAAATTTCAGTCTTAGAGTAAGGCTGTGTCTCTGAATTATGACTTTCACAAGTGTTTCTCTGGTGCTAAAGAGTTTTTTTGGTTTTTTTGCTGTTGTTGTTGTTGTTGTTTTTGCTTGTTTGTGTCTTTTCTCAGGTGAGTGAAAGGCTAGAAAAACAAAGTAGGAGTCATGCCTTTTCCCAGGTTCCAGTAAAGCCTCCCACCACCAACCCCTCAAAATGCCTTTGTTATATAGAATGTCCTCCAGCTATTTTACAATGATTATTCTGTCCTTGACCTGCCAGATCTAGAAAGAGATCTAGATCTTTCTAGATCTTTTTACCTAGAGGTAAAACTTGTGACTATATGGAGTCCTTCTAAGACTACAGCTACCAGTAGTTTGTCATTCTCGAGCTAGTCCACACTGAGTCTCCAGAAAGTCAAACCTACCATTGAAGTGTTCCTCTTAGTGGTGAATGGTTTAATGACTTCCAACTGGTTTATGGCTTCAGTGGCCCTCCTCTCTGCAAGTAGTTCTTAGCACTGTGCTTGGCATTTCAGATTCTGTGGAGACAGTTTTGTGGGGCAGTTCTCTGATGGAGGCAGTTTCCCGATGGCAGTCATTCTCTGATGGGTAAAAGAAAAGTTGTTGATTTTCAGTTTAGTCAGCTTTTTCTTACTTTATGCTTGGGTACAATGACTTCTAAGCTCTTTACATATCAGATGTGAAACTGGAAATATAAAATCATATTTTTTGTAATAATCTGCCATTTCATTCTTGCTATCTCTTGGCCACTCCTTGTGGAGGATTTTTTTTTTTTTTTTTCTAGAGGTACTGTCACCTTCTTAAGTGTCCAGCTTTGTCTGTCAGTCAATTATTTTCATAGAGTTTTTTTTTTCTTCAGCATGATGATGTGATAGACACCTGGATAGATTCTGTACATGAGAGAAATGGAAAAAGGGAAATTTCTGTCCTTAAACCAACCTTAAGAAAAATTATATAAAAACAAATAATTTTAACAATTCAGTATACCCTAGTGTATTAGTCTGTTTTCACACTGCTATAAAGATACTACCTGAGACTGGGTAATTTATAAACGAAAGAAGTTTAATTGACCCACAGTTTCATATGGCTGGGAGGCCTCTCAAAAAACTTACAATCATAGTGGAAAGTGAAGAAGCAGCCACCTTCTTCACAACACAAGAAGAGAGAGAGAGAGCATAGGCAAAACTGCCACTTTTAAAACCATGAGATCTCATGAGAACTCCCTCACTATCACAAGAATAGCATGGGGGAAACCACTTTCATGATCCAATCACCTGCCACCAGATCCCTCCCTGGACACCTGGCAATTACAATTTGCGTGGAGACACAGAACTAAACCATATCACCTAGTAATTTGGACTACTGTTTAGCCAGGTTTGGAGGCAGATTTCTCAGTTTCAAATTTCAGCTTTACTACTTTTTAATTATGCATTCTTTAACATATTATATTAATAGCATGTATTCATGCCTTGGTTCCCTAATATGTAAGCTCAGGTGAATAAGAGTACCTACCCCATAGGCATGTTATAAGAAGTCAATATAGATCAAATGCTTGACATAATACCTAGTACACATAACAAGCTCTCAAGACATATGAGCTATTATTTATGGTCCTCTTCTTCCTCTCTCTCTCTTTCCTTCCTTCCTTCCTTCCTTCCTTCCTTCCTTCCTTCCTTCCATTCTGTTTCTTACACAGTAAGTCAATATGACAAACATTTGTCAGCCATATATCCTTGTACATTTTCTTCCTTGTTAATACAAATATATATACACACACACACACATATATATATATGTAAAATCATATTTATGGGAGTTGAACAAAGTGTTCTACTGCCAAGATTGACTACTTAATATCATAAATCTGGTGCACTGGATGTCAAAATGACTTTCTGTTTCCTCCTTCGTCCTTAGCAATGCAATATCCATTATTTTCATTTAGTGGAGATGTTGACCGGGGGAAGGAATCTTTGCTCATTACTGTAGGAAAATGATAAGGGGGTAGGTGAGTAAAATCTTATCCTCCCACGTCTTATATACATATATAAACATTTTACATGCAGATTATAGAACACTTGCACCAGTATTGTCTCAGCCAATTGTTGTAGAACTATGATATACAAAAGAGTAATAATGAAAATAAAATAATATAATAAATATATTAAATAAATGTAATAAAATAAAATAGCAAAATAATATATAGTATAATATCAGACATTCTTCATTAAAGTATAATTAAATTTATGCAAATATAAATTAAAATAGGACTATCCTATAGATGTGATTAAAGATTAAAGTGCTCAATTTATTCTTCAAGGCTAAACAGAGTCCCCATGTGTAAGGGATTCTTTACCAGACCATATGAAAAAAAATTAAACAGAGAACCATTAAGTACAATTCTTTCTTCATAATTCTGCATCACAAAAACACCTTGAAAGGTAATCTGACTTAAAAAGAAAGAGTGTAGATAGCGCAAGAATGGTCAGCTGAAATACTTTGGTAAATAATTCATCAAAAATGGCTCTTGGAAACGGGAGGATTGCCTTACAGTTTTTCAGCCATGCATTGGGCGACTTCAGTTTCTCAAGAAGAGTACACAGGGACAGTTGGTGGCTAAGCTCATGAGAGCATGGCCTCGGAAATTTTTTATTCCTTCAGTTTCAGAATCTGTTACCTTGATCAACAGTGAGGTTGAGTCTAATTATTTAGTCACATATGTACTTGTTAAGAACTCCAGATCTATGCAACTCATGTAGACAATAGCCCTAGTTATTGATGACTGACCATAAGGGATTCTTGAGACTTTCATCTTTTTAATGACTATTAATTTTTTGAACAAGTAGCTGTGCTGAAACCACTTAAAACAATACAAATGAGAAATCCCTAGCAAGATTGAAATGAAAAAGAGAGAAGATGCCAATTACCAACATCAGGATGAAACAGTGAATACTGCCATAGAGCCTGCAGGCATAAAAGTAATAGGAAGCACTATGAACAACTCTACATATATAAATTTGTCAATTTAGGTGAAATGTGCCACTTCCTGAAAGAGAGACACTATTAGTAGTCACCCAATATAAATAGATGATTTAAATAGCTTTGTAACAATTAACAAAATTGAATTAATTAGAAAACTCCCCCTAAAAAAGAAAATCACAAGGTAAAGTGGTTTTACTGAATAATTCTTCCAAATGTTAAAAACGAAAACCAATTCCAATTCTACACAAAAAAGAAGAAGTGGATGAAATAACACCATCAAATTCATTTTATAAAGTTACTTTGGCCTTGGTAACAAAACTAGAAACAGACAGCACAAAAGTAGGAAGCTACATATCAATATCTCTCATGAATGTAGAGGGAAAAATGTTTAACAAAATGTTAGAAAATTCAATTCAGCAACAGAAAAAAGAAGGTTACACACCATGACTATTTGGGGTTCAACATATTAACAGGATAAATAAGAAAAATCTCATTATCATATAAATTTATACAGAAAAAAATGGACAAAATTAAACATATATTCATGACAAAAACTCAGAAAACTAGGAATTGAGTGGAACTTACTCAAATTGCTAAAGAGCACCTACAGTAACCTCCAGCTAATATTAAACTAATGGTGAAAAGCTGCATGATTTCTCCCCTAAGAAAGGAGACAAGCAAGGGTTCCAGTATGCCACACTGATTTAATGTGGCATTTGGAGATCTTTCCAAGGTGATAAGACAAGAAAAGAAAATTTAAAACATTTAGATGAGAAAGCAAATTATCTCTATTTGTGAATTAGATGGTTATTTATGTAGAATATCTCCAGAAATCTACCAGAAAACAAAATTTAGAACTAGTAACTTAGTTCAGCAAAGTCACAGGAGACATCACAAACATACAAATCAATTGTGCTCCTATATACTATCAATGAGCAGGTGGACAACAAAATTAAAATTTCAACAGCATTTTAAGTCACTCAAAAATATAAACTAATTAGATGTAAATATAACAAAAGTTGTACAAGATTTGTATGCTGAAATCTACATAATATTGATGAAATAGATGAATGAAAGCCCAAGTAAATGGGGAGGCATGTCATTCATGGGATGGGAGACCCAGTAAAAAATATCAATTCTCCTCAATTGAAACACAAGATTTAATTCAAATTCCAGTAAAATTTTTGTAGTTACAACAAGTTAATTTTAAAACTTATGTGGAACAGCAAAGGGACTCAGATAGCTAAAGCAATTTAGAAATAAAAAATAATATGGTAGGAATCTTTCTATCATATTTAAGAATTATTTTATAGCTATGGTAATTGAGACCCTATGGTATGGGAAGAGAGAGAGACAAATAGATCAACAGAATCAAAAAGAAATTCCAGAAACAGACACGAAGATATGCCAATGTTTAACAAAGGTATAAAAAATAATTCAGTGAAGAAAAGAAAGCCTTTCCAACAAATGTTTCTGGAGTCACAGTACATCCCCAGGAGAAAAATAAACCTTTACATCTCACACCATGTACAAAAACTAATTCAAAATGGATCACATGTTTAATTATACAATATAAAATTACAAAACTTTTAGAGAAAAGACTTGGGAGAAAATAATTGGAATCTGTAAACCAAGCATTCTTATACTTAACACTGAAAAAAAATCTATCATATGAAAAAAATGTTAAATTAGACTGTATGGAAAGTAAAATTTTGCTCCATAAAAGACTCTGTTAAGAGGATAAAAATACAAGCCACACAATGGGAGAAAATATTTGCATACTGGGTATGGATGTCCATGAAAAACTTAATATTTAGCATATATAAAAAATTTCAAAACTCGACAGTAAAAAGACAAACAATGCAATTAGAAAATGAGCAAAAGACATAGATAGATATTTCAGAATATCTATCTAATGATGGCAAATCAGCACATGAAATCAATATTAACTATCAGATAAATGAAAAAGTCTCAGTGAGAAATTATAACACACCTATAAGAATGGCTGAAATTACAATATATATATTTTTTGTGTTGCTACTAATGCAGGCAAGGATGTGGAGAAAGTGAATGACTCATTGCTCATAAAAATATAAAATGTACAGCCACTCTAGAAAGCAATTTGTATCTTAAAATCTAAATATATATTTATCATGACAATGATTTTCTGAAAGCTTTTATTTCAGATAAATAAAAACTTATCTTCACAATAAGTCTAGACACAAATATTTATACCAGCATGTTTATTTGTTTTTATTTTTGTTTTTTACCATAAACAAAAAGTGGAAAGAAGTACGATGTTATCAACAGGTGAATTAACAAACTGCAGTACACCCATACCAAAGATTACTATGCAGTAATAAAAAGAATACAGAAACCTTTCATGAATCTCCAAGGATACACATTGAATGAAAAAGGCCAGTCTACAAAGGTTAATACCATGTAATTCTATTTGTGTAGCATTTTTAAAAGGCCAGTATTTTAGAAATAGAGAAAAAATTGGTGTCAGCCAGGAGTTAGCGACTAGGGAAGCTTGGAGAAGACTGATGTTATTATAAAGGGAATCTTTGCAATGAAACTGTTCTGTGTCTTCATTCTTTGGTGGATAAACAAATGTACACAGGTAATAAAATCATATAGAGCTAAATACACACACAAATGAATACAAGTAAAACTGGATTTGTATGAATACAATAAATTAATTTTACAAATATAGATATAATAGTTTCTATATTGCACTATAGTTTTACAACATACTACCTTTGGGAAAAAATGAATAAAAAGTGAAGTGAATTTCTTCATGTTACTTCTTATGACAGCATGTAAATCTATAGTTTCACAAAATAACTTTGAAATTAAAATAAATTCTGCCAGAACTTCAAATGTCTGATGATATTGATACAGTAACAATTATACATATTAGAATTCTGACAACTATCTGGAAGCTGTTCGATAGACTTGCTATTGCTCCTATTCAAATATTGGGGGCAATAAAAACATAGATATTCAGACCTTCAAAATCTCAGAACCAGTCATGATTTCACCACGCTGGTCAGATCTCTGAGTAGTGAAACAAATTGAAATAAATACTTTCAGCAGACAAGAGGAAAAGTAAAGAAATATATAGTACTCAATCTGGGGAGGAGAACATGACTGGAGCATGACTTAGCTCTCTGCTCACAGGGACTCTACCCTTGTCAAAGTGAATGCAGAGAAGGGACAAAAGGTTGACTTATATTCCCAGGCATGTCACTAAAACTGTTAGAGAAAAGCAACCAGATCACTTGTAATCATGCATCAGCATAAAAAAACCCTCCAAAGAAGTGTGCTACCTTAGGAAAGATAAGTGGAGTCTTCATAGGGCTTTAGCAACAAGCATCAACCAAAGCTCAGCTAGTTTCAGGAACAGCTATCTACATATGATCTAAATATGAAACAGACAGAAATTATTGTTGTGGTTTATCAGTGTTGGTTTGAAGAACTATGGTTTAGTAAGATGCATAGTGAAGAATACTGGGGAATTGAGACCATATGAAGGTCATAGAAAAAGGTTTTTTTCCTTAGAGCATTTTCTAATATTAGAGCAGTACTGCGGTCATTCCTCTTTTCACAGTGGAAAAATGAGACAAAACACAATCAAGATATTTTCAGAGTAATTCTAGAACTTTAAGCTATTTTGAGGTTATGTTCTTATTTATTAGACTATTATGAGAAATCTGCCCTGGATTATCAATTTGCTCTATTCACATTGTCAAATAAATGTAACTCAAGGCTTTGTTCTTCTCTGATATACCTGAACTCTAATTTACAGTTATTAATTTTTACACAAGTAAACTTTCCTACAGCTGACTGGGATAATAATTGTTATCGAATAGAGTGGTGGTATTTGTGCAAAATTTATTTAGAAAGTGAAATTGGTTAAGACTTTTAAAAAGTAATAGTATTTTCTATGATGAATGCACAAAATTAATTTTTTACAATTCTAAGAATATTGTATCTAAATTGTTTTGAAACTCTCTTAAATCCTAAACTATTCTGCAATGTGTGAACAATAATTTCTGTACTATGAAAGTATTGATCATATGGGTACATGGGTTATAGTCACTTAGTCAACTAAAAAACAAAACAAAACAAAAAACAGAACAACAGAAACAACAAAAAACACCCCGAAACAGAAATATCAAATAAAGCTACCAGAATACAAGTTCAGTAAAGTAAACCTAAGTTACTACTACATTCTAATAAATAATTTTTCCCTCAAGAACACTGATTTAGAGGCATTGCAACAGATGTTGGCACTTTAATAAGCAGTAAACCACAGTCCTCACCTTCGAAAATTTCGTATTTTAAAAAGACAGAAATGAAGTCATCCTTGAGACAATAGAAATTCTAAGATGGCGCCGGCATGACTATCTCTGTATTCGACTAACCGTCACTCCGATTTCTGCTCCTCCTAGGGCAAGCACAGGATGCAGGAAGTAGCAGCCGTCAGCTGAGTGTCAGTGCGCCTGAGGCGGCTCTGCAGCTGCCGCTGATAGAACAGGCATGCACACATGCGTCTGTGATTGGTCTCCCTGGCCCCTGAAATCTAGGGGAAGATGAACAGGCAACTGAGTGTTCAAAGAGACCAGGGAGAATGGGCTCAGCTAGTCTAATGGGGGATATAATTTTTGGGTGCACAATACTTTGCAGGGCCAGGCGCAGTGGCTCACGCCTGTAATCCCAGCATTCTGGGAGGCGAAAGGGGAGAATGGTTTGAGCTCAAGAGTTTGAGACCAGCCGGGCAACAGGTGAGATCCCGTGTCTATAAAAAGTACAAAAATTAGCTGAGAGTGGTGGTGTGTGCCTGTAGTCCCCGCTATTTGGTAGACTGAGGTGGGAGGCTCATCTGAGCCCAGGAGGTCAAGACTCCAGCAAGTGGTGATAGCACCACTGCAGCCCACCCTGAGTGACAGAGTGTACCTTGTGCAAAAAAAAAAAAAAAAAAAAAAAGTGGAAGTAGTGAAATTCACTTCTCAGAAATTATATTTTGGGACTCACAATTGACCAATGCCTGGAGCTCACACAGTATAAAATTCATCACCATGGTTTCCTATAGAGTCCAGCTCCCATGGGCTGCTCCCAGCCAATGACTGGATATTAAGGTAGCAGGAATACTAAGTTAGGCAGCTTCCTGGGAGACAGGGTCTCGTCTGATGGGAGATTTTGGGCCGAGCAATTTACACCAGGCCTTATCAAACATCCTTATACCAGTACCATAGTCTAGGAATCTTCCGTCCAACCTCCCTTCCTTCCTAGTGTTCTTCAAGGCGGATCTGCATCCTGCTGAGTCAGTGGGACTGCCCTCCTCTGCCCTCCTCTGACTCCTACATCTTCTGATCTCACAGGCACTTCTTTTGATACAATCTTGAACGTATTGGGGCTCATACTGGCATCTGCTTCTCACAGCGGCCGGACTAACACAAGCCTCTTTATTTTCATTCACATTTAAAACTGCTGATTTGGTGCACCACTGATTTACTCCAGTAGCCAGGGGGCATGCAAAAATAATCTAACCACACATATATGGGAACCCAGAAACCAGGCAGAAGAAGAAGAAATAGAAGAGATGTCCAAAAAAGTAGAGATTCTTGATGAAATGTGACTCGAAAAATAAATGTGTCTTTGCAAATTTAATAACATAATGAAAGTACTTGAGATACACAGTATTATTTTTAAACATTGCAAGCGAGTCTTCCAATTTAACATATAAAATCAGTGGATATAATCCACTCAAAGGTGACTATTTCCTTGCAAATTAATGTCTTAGAAGATCAAGATGAAGAGGTATCCCTAAGCCCAGGGCAAAATTACAAAAACTCACTACAATAGATTCAGAAAATCTTAATTGTAAGTGAGAGATCTAGGTATAAAAGGGGCTGATAGGGCAAAAAATGATTAAATCAGTAATGTAATTTTCCCGAGCTGAAGAAAGAAACACTATTTCAGATTCAAAGAGTTCACCAAGTGTTTTGGGGAAGACTGATTAGAAGAGAAAATCACTGTGGCATACCATGCATATTTCTACATGTTCTCAAGTTTATGAATTTCAAAGATAAAGATAACATTCTGCGGATAATCTTAGAAAGCACATACTATCTATTATGGAAAAAATTAGACAGGTGTCCGTGCTCTCATCTGAAATGTCAAGAGCTGAAAGATTGAAATATCATCTACAGAACAGTGAGAATAGAGACCTGCAACTAATAAATGATATACACAGGCAAGATATCATCCCTGCTGTGACTGAGTGATATTTGCAGATATGAAGGTATTCAGAGTGTATATCATCCATATTACACGTTAGACTTTTTATTGAATTCTTCTATGTAATGAGGATTTTGCTAACGTTTTATATACATCAACTTATTTGATCTTTGCAACTCTGTGAGATAGATAGATTTATTCTGTTTTCACCTGAAGAACTGTGGCTCTAAGAGGTTAACAAATACGGGCAAAGCGCAGAACAGGCATGCTATCTTTGAATAAAAATCAAGTGGCTCTAATCCTGTTTACTTCTTAAAAGCATCATTTTTTAGGTAGCTGTAGTGGTGATGGGAACTAAAATACTAGTTTTATATTTATTATACTGTTTTTGATTGAAAAAATGTAGGATATTTTTGTCAGAGACTTTCTGATAACCTGCTAGTCTTTAGCAGATGGCAGTTTGAAAAAACTACTAAATTTTAACTTTAAAATAAGATGTGTATATTTGCATGTATCTTTAATATCTATGTTTAAGGTCAATATGCCAGATACATGCAAAAGGGAACTCACGGCTTTGCAATTTTTTTGTTTATGTTCAAAAGTCTATCCTTGTCAAATAAGTGGGATCTCCTGGACAAAAACAGGAGCATAGCAGTAATGTTACAGATTTTGAAATGCCAAGGTAGACTTCTCAGTAAGTCAGGGGAAATTAATAGGATATAATTGTATGTACAGTGATATTATAAATCTAGTTTATTACATATTATAATGGTATGCTAGCCTTTTAAAGAGACATACTAAGCATGTAGTATACCAAAGTATTAACATTATAAAAATAACATATTAACTAGCTCCAAAGACGCCTGAAAGAGTTAATAGACTTCTGATATTGGTACTGATTGTCTTATTGTCAGGGAATACGTCAGACGTCAGAGAGGACTGACTGAGAGTGTTATTTCCCCTGAGCACACTCATAATGAAAGAAACAGGGTTTTGACATTTGAATTTTCTATAGCACACGTTCCAGTTCACCTTCTGTACAATTCCTGCCTCTACATAACTGTCCCCTGTGTCTGCTCTGTGTACAATGAGTTCTGCATTATGAAGACTTAGTTTATGTAATAGACCTCAAGAGAACTGGTAATTAAAAATTTGTGCCTTTTTTTTTTTTTGCCAAGTACAGAAAAAAATCATGACTCATCTCAAGAATTCTAAGAAAGTATCATTTTTTATAAGCATTTAATAGAAAACTGAAACATCCCTCACTTATTTTGACAGTGAAATAAAGCAACATATTATCTTTAAAAAGTGTAGCCTCATAATATCAATGGACACTAAAGAGAAAGAAATCTGTAAGGATAAAAATGAGAATCACATATCACAGTTTTAAAGTCAATTAAATGCATTCAGAGTTAATGTTTGAATGTATGAGAGAATGAAAATTATTTCTAATGAGAGCACTGAAAGGCGTATGTTAGGTGTTGAACATTTTTTTACCATGCTGATTGTTAAATTAATGTGATAAAATTGTTTACATTATTGCTAGCTTCTTGTTTGGCTGCCTTAAATGGTTATTTTTATTAGCTTTGATTATGAGCTGCAGTAAATATGACACTAAAAGAGCAGTCAGTTGTATGCTGGACAATTTTATTATACTCTGGCTGGAGATGCTGGCAGTGTACCTTGTTTGAAAGAGATATAATTTTTAGTTGACTTTAATGCTTGACTTTTACTTATGATGTGGTTAATAAATAAAGCATTAGATAAACGGTTTTATTAGAAACTGAATATTATAATAATGACTATGACCTTTCACTTGTAAAACAGAGACTAAGTCTTCAGCACGTCTTCATCTTATACCTACTACCTTGTTCTTACAGAGGATCATGTTACTGCCCCTAAGAGATTATTCAAAGAAAAAAATTGAATCTGAGTAATTATAATACCATTATCAATCATTGCAGTAATTTTATTCCCTGTGATTTGTGAAAAGCAGCTGAATGTCCCAATGGCTAACTATGGCATTGCACAGTGAAGATCCAAGGGAAAACTGCAGCAGAAAATAAGACAATACATTTATTTCAGATGAAATAAAATGGAACAGAATTAGTATTCATTGGTGTCCTGACACACAAAGACACGCACACACAGACACACACAATTACGCATGCATACAGGCAGCCCCCACATGGAGAAGTCCTACCACCTATCTGAAAGTCTCCCTTTTTCCCATGTGCAGAGCCCAGCTGCAGAGCGCTCCACTCCCACTGGCTGAGACCTTTGTTGGGATCTTATCACGATTCATCTACCACAGCTGTCCATTCCTGCTTCCGCCACTTTCTATCAGGTGTTGATCTGAGGGGCCATCAACTATAAGCTTCTGCATGCAAAAATTTTCCAGAGTCTATTTCACCAGTAATCTAACCTTAGATACTTATTGAAGCTTTAAGTAACAACTAAACAAGTTGTATCATAAAATGTTATTTTCAAGTGTCTCTTTCTTAAACCAAATTAAGTCTATGCGTAGATTACTGTATGTAAGATCTAAGATAACCAATGGACTTTATTACTACATATACTCTCTCAAGGTTTTTATATGAGGGCCATCTTTTCCTATGGCAATATAAAAATGATTTCATAAGGAACACTGACAATTACAGATATGTTAAATATAGAACTGCATAATTTCACACTGAGCCTTTAGATGCTTCATGTCATGGTTTATCTTTGAAGTGTTCGGTATTTAAGGAGTTTCTGTATAAGTGAATATTATGTGCTGACAGTGTTTGAAAGAGCATGGAGAAAATCTTTTAAGGTACACTATTTTAAAATAAAATTATGCATATTTTATGAATTATGATCTTTAAATTAGAAAATTTAATTTTCAAATTATTTCATATATTAAAAAGAATCAGCCATTTTCACTTATTTTAAATCATACAAATGAATCTTATTTTCTCATTTGAATAGATTATTGTATTTTATTCACCTTGATAACCCTGAAAGTCAAGTACTTGAATCTCTTATGAAAACCTTATGAAGGAAAATATAAATTTTCTAGTCTATCTGGTCAAAGAACTAAAAAGAGTAAAGCAATTAAATTTAATCATGGCTTTGGAAAACGTTCTGTGGCTATGTGTAAGATATTAATTCAATGTTTCTAATTTTTTATAATAGAGTGAGTTCAATTTAATGATTCAACTTTTCCAAATATGTCTAAGAAATATAATTTATTCTATAATATACAGTATACTATGCAATCATTATACTTTAGTTAGTGATATATTAATGTAAATATTGTACTCCCCTCAAAAAAGATATTATTTTTCAGAAAAATATATACATACATTAAAAATTATTCATATGTCAAATATTGAATAATTTAATGTATATTCATTGAACTAATATGAATCACCTCATTTTAGGAAAATGGCCACAATGTTAAGATAATGGATGGAGTCAGGAACTGACTTCCTGAATTGAAGGAAGACTTTTCAGCGGCAATAGTATTTGAGATAAGGTTTTTTTGGTTAATAGAAATTTGGAAGTTACCTAGGGAAGCAACGAGTATGTTCACTGTATAGTTTAAAATGAGTTTATTGTAAAGATTTCTAGAAGATAAGATTCTGTGAGCCTCAAATAGACAACATGAAGTTGAAAAAAGAGGGTAAGAGCCAGATTCGGAAAGCCCTTTTATTACTGGCCATATAATTTGGAATATTAATATATACATAATTGAATAATTCTGTGAAAGTGCTGAGTACTATGGATGGTGGGAACCAGTTTTCTCACTGTGGAATGAAAAGTCATAAACAAGTGGTGGAGACTGGGATGATTCATGGGTTATTGGATGATAATTTAACATATCAAAATGAGCTCATCTTCAGCTTAATATAGATGCAGATATTTACTTACAGGAATATTTACAGATATGTATCAATACAGCAGTGTGTATACACACATATATTCCCTTTCTCCATTAGTTTAGAGGGGCTAGAAGCAACGACACCCAAGTAACAATCAGCACATCTACTGCACAGATCTTTGTGTCTAATAGTATTCAACAACAACAATAAAAACAAAACACCACAGCGTTTTCATGGAGAAATGGCTCATTCTAGGACTTGGACAGAAAATTTGCAAGATAAACTTGAAGCACCCTATCATATCAGAAAGTAATAAAATACTGAGTAATAAACACAATGGCAGCAATACACTGAAGGAACACACAGGTTAACTGAAAGAGTTCCTCGTGGTCAAGATAAGAGTAATTTGGGAATCAAATACAGAAATCATAAAATAAATATTCACAAGTCCATACTGATATAAATTAATGATTGAATAAATATTAGAGAGGAATAAACATATCTCTCTTGCAGAAGGATTTCAGAGAGTTTCTGTAGATTCTCTGCACTCAAGAAGGCAGAGCATAATTTCCTATTCTTTATGTGTAAAATAAGCATGGTAACTTTCTTACAAAATTAAAATCTGAGAGAAAAAAAAGATTAATTTCAATGTGGAGAAACCTGATCAATGCTACCCTTCCCAGCTGATCAAGGTCAACATCAGCAGTTATAAATCATGTTGGTAGTATTTACTTTTGATATGATGTGATGAAAATGGCACTGTACCTCTCTGGCTTTTCTCCATAAAACTCATAAATCCAGTATTATTATGAGAAAATATCAGAAAAATACCAAAGGAGGAATACTCTTTAAATACCTACTCAGTACTTATCAAAATTATGAAGGTAATGAAAAAACAAGAAAAGTTTGGAAAAAACTATCATAACCCAAATGAGCCTGTTAAGCAATGACCACTAAACGCAATATGATATCCTGGATGGGACACCATTATGAAAAAGAAAATTAAGTAAAACCTAAGGAAATGGGAATAAAGTGTGGATTTTTATTAATAAACTATAAATACTGGTTTATTAATTGTTATATATTATTATAAGGTCTTAATAATATGGAAAACTAGGTTTGGGTTTATAGAAATTTCCCTACTATATTCATAACTTTTGTAAATATAAAACTGTTCTAAATTAATTTTTTTAAGATGAATATCACAAAAATTTCATACCTTGCTACAGGTAGGTCACAAAATTAGCTGTATGTTTTCTAGTGGGAAACACAAATAGATAACCCTTTTGACCTCACAATGCCAATAAGCAACTCAAAGAGAAAGCTAACACAATTTCCTCAGAGCAATTACATCAAGATCATCAGGAATAGGATGCAGGTATTTTAAAAATAGTCCTGACTACTCCAAATAGTGCACAGGTTTAAATATTGGCCATGCACATTTCCTGGGTTTGTACAAATGTATAATGACATGTATCCACCATTATAGTATCATTATAGTACAAATTACTTTCACTAGCCTAAGAATTCTCGTTGAGCATCATTTATTCATGAGTAAACTATATATATTTTTTAAAGTTCTGGGATATATGTGCAGGATGTGCAGGTTTGTTACATAGTAAACATGTGCCATAGTAGTTTGCTGTACCTGTCAATCCATCACCTAGGTATTAAGCCCAGCATGCATTAGCTTTTTTCCCTAATGCTCTCCCCCAACCTCATCCTCCAACGTACCTTACAGTGGTATTATGAAAATTAAATTACAACAGGAATGTAAAGCACTTAACATATTACTTAGTTGAGAATAAATACAGTAAGCCACAATGATGATAATAATAATAATGTAACAATGTTTCTGTTGGTTTTGTTATTCATTATTCATAGTATAATTGATGATTTAACAAAGTAAGTTTCAAGAAAGTTTCAAGAGCGTGGTAGTGACAGAAATAAAAGTTGCATGGGGCTGAGATGTGAATGAGAGGCGAAGGCTCTGTGCTTCTGAGAAGAAGAAATCAACTTGGGGAGGAGCACCCAGGCGAGAGTTGATTCAAAATCAAGCGATGAGCTTATTTACTTATTTTAGGAAAGAGATTCTTGGATTTAATTGCATTAGGGTACCAGTAAGTATTGGCTTTGGGCTGGTGGCGCAGGTAGGATTTCATTTTACTGAATATTTCCCTTTAGAGTTATTTTTCATTTGCTTCTCTAAAATATGAAATGTTATGCTTCTACCTAGAAATTCCATACATTTATATAATTCAAGAGTAATGCTCCTCATAGCCAAGACATGTTTATAATAAATTCCAGAGATTTTGTATTAAAAAACTGCTTGTGATTGACTTTAAAATTGATTAACATGGGATTTTAACTTAAAACATTATATATATGTACACACATATGCATACACACCTATATGCTAAATACTAAGTCTAACAACTTGTAAATTTTAGTTAAATATTTGTACTTACTAGTATTACAATTGCCACGAGAAGCATTTACCCAGGGAAGTAAAAAATATTATTGCTATATGCTTGCATAAATATTGCACACATTCTGGGTCCCCTCTGAATTTTTCTTTGAACTTGCTATTCTCTTATTCCCTGCTAAATTACTGTTACCATTTCTAGTTTGGTTTCTATGAATTATACCCTCACACCCCAGACTGTTTCTTAATTGTGGGTAAGATAAGTGGTACAACTTTCCACCATAATCAAAACTGATAGAGGCTGTGGCGAAAGCCAGCCTTTCCTTGTCCACAGATGCCTGTACATCCCCTTTAGTACAACCATCAATAAGCATGTCCATAGTGGGGCATGCAGCAGCCCTTGCAGGAGACACATCACACAGGAGCTTCCCATAGTGCATCCTCCAGTGCTGGAAGGTTTATTTTGTCACTTCTGCATCTGATATAAAAGCAATAACCTTTTTACTTTCTATTCTCCTGAAAGGTTTCAAAAACAGGACTGCTTTATTATTTTCATTGGTGCCACTTGCCTTTCAAACATTTTTAGGGGAGAGTAGTGTCTTTCCATTCATGGATTTCCTGTATGATACTGCAGGTGGTTTTAAAGAGAGTTAGCTAACCTGCTTGACCCAGCCACTGTAATGCCCATCTGAAAGATCACACACACACACACACACACAAAACATACACACACAACATACACACACACACACACACACACACACACTAGACACAGAAAGAGAGAGCACTGGAGTTAGACAATAGGATTAAGAAAATTAATTCTGATATTATTCTCTCTCCTACGTTTATTCCAACAAGTTGTTTTTGGTTTAGCTTGCAGGCATACAATTTTATTTCAATGAAAGTTTTGAACTTTTTATGATAAACTCTTTGTTGCTTTTTGGTTTTGATTTTTTGATCAGAAGTAGTTGAGATGTCTGTACAAGTGAAAGATAAGGAAATCAACGTTAAGTGCATGAAAATTTGTCTCTGCTTTGAATCACTTTTGTAAATAATTCAGTAAATCAATCTATAAAGAGGTGATTATTTGGATCACCTAATACAGTGTGGAAACATCTTCTTTTGCTATATCACTGTTAAAATGACATGAAGACCTTGGTGACATAGAAACGCGAGCATTTGCAATTCTTTCGTCCATGCACTTCTCCTGTTTGGGGTCCTAAGACAGTAGGCAGCCGGGTGGGCTGTGAGCTCGGCAAGTGAGGACGGTTTTAGAAAGAGACATTTCTTCATGGGACCTCGCCATCCCAGAAAATTGTCCTTACTGCAGTGCACTTGCACTAAAGACAGTGTCTTCAAATCTCAGGCAATATTACTTTATAAGCCAAATTCAGCATCAGAAGGGGGAAAACTAGCCAACCAGGACACAGCAAAGCTCCTTCTCTCATCAATTTATTATAGCTTCCCTGTGAACCAGAAAATACTAGCCTACTGATTCCACTAAGAGAAATTTTTAACATATTTAAAATTTTGTCATGTATTTCAAAATTAAATTTTGAAATGTATTTTGTAATTCCTCAGGAAATCCACTATTTGTAATCTGCTGTGCTCTGATCACTTTTTTCCTATTCCTGGAATTTGCTTTTTTAAATATATACTAAAGAAAGCTGTATTTTCCTTTTTCCATAAAATAGAAACAAACATGTTTTTGCCGTGTTTCGCAAAGTCCTAATAACTTATACTTGAATAAAGTTAAGTTTATTGAACCATTCCCAATGTTTAGATATGCAAATGATTTGATTTTTTCACAATTATATTATGTTTTGCTTTTTTCAAATTAATAGCTTCCTAGCATACATTTTTCATATTAGAATTATTAGTTTTTAAGTTACACTATTTTAAATAAATTTTCAAATTTTATTTCAATTTTAGAATAAAGAAAAATGATTTTCAAATTTTAACAATCTCACGTATTTTAAACTAATATGTAATAATTCCAAAGCCCTGGATTACCACACAACCTCAGAACAGTTAGTAAAATAAGAAAGTTTAACATCGGCAAAATCCTGTAATGTAACTCACAGTCCATATGCAAATCTAGGTACGCATCTCATGATGTACTGAAATCAGGAGATATTGCAAGGACTGTGTACCATGTGTCTATGTCATAGCTCATAAAGCAATTTTCTGCAAATGAGTGTTTTGCAAAATGTTGACATATTCTCAGAATAATAGTCTGAGTTAAATATATGGAACATCGTTAGAAATTTGCATTCATCATATGTTATTTTATTTTGTTTTTC
The DNA here is from genome assembly GCF_047675955.1 of Chlorocebus sabaeus. Classification (NCBI taxonomy): domain Eukaryota; kingdom Metazoa; phylum Chordata; class Mammalia; order Primates; family Cercopithecidae; genus Chlorocebus; species Chlorocebus sabaeus. The sequence continues at coordinate 55,170,591 of NC_132911.1, read as the reverse complement.
ACTTTATTATGGAGCATACATATCTTTGCAAAAACCTATGCTAACCTGTGCACCAGTATTAGTAAATTCACATCTCAATATACTATTGGACAACTGTGCCTTTAAAATGTTTTTATGATCAAAATTGAATCTACCTATGCCACACACATATACTCAATAAAAAATATCTGACAATCTTTTAAACCAATATATCCAACAAAAAACATCAACCTCCTGTGATTGTTTTTAGCTTAATAATTAACACTGGCTAAGCAGAACTTTTGTGAACGTTTTGATTTTGGGCCCAGAATGAAGGTTATTCCAAGGTTAACAGTTTATTTTGTTTAGCAAGGGCAATCTTCCAGGCTGGCTTTTCTCTGAATTGAACATAAGGAAATACATTTATTAGGATACATGCGATGTCTTCCAATGCAATCACCCAGGATGCTCTGTAACTGTACCTCATGAAAGAATAAATGATGTTCTTTTTCATTGCACATTACATTACGTGTGTGAAGGGTGAACAGCCAGAATCTTGTGGCAGCTCTTCTATTCACTATCTGCTAAATTACAGGTGGTGTAGCTGTAGAGAATCATGGTGCCTGGGTAGCTGGTGTTGACAGTCCCCTCTTTCTAAAATGCACTATTTCTATCTCACTAGGGGCTCCCATGAGCCAGTGTTCTCCTTCAAGGATACCTCTTCTTTTACAAGTAGATAAGTTATAAATAAAACCGTGTTTAGAATTAACTCACTTTTTTTTTTTTTTGTCATTCCTTCTCTCTCATCATCCCAATTTCTTCTGCTAAAAAAAAAAAAAAAAAAAAAAAAAAAAAAAAACCAACTTTGGCTTCCTACAAATCTGACCAAGCAAGCAATCAATCACTTGCTTAAAGTTATAGTCTTCATGTCTGACAGAAGTGAAATTGACTTCTCATTTTTTTTTTTTTTTCAAATGGCTCTCAAAGGCCCTACAGAAAAGAGGCCTTGTCATTTTGCCCCATGGTTGATAGACTACATTCTTGGCTCCGACCTTGTCCCACCTGTGATCATGTTGCTACAAACTGAATATCTTCATCATCATGCAACATATGCCTGTAAGAAACCCACATATGTGCCTGGGAATCGAACAAAATTATGGTTTTTTTGCAGCAACACAGGTGGAGTCGGAGGCTGTAAAACCAAATACTATATGTTTTCACTTATAAGTGGGAGCTAAACTATGGGTACCCATGGACATACAGATGGAAATAATAAACACTGAGGACTCCACAGGAGGGGGGGAGGAGAACAAGGGTTGCAAAATTACCTTTGGGTAAAATGTTTACTATTTGGATAATGGGTACACTAGTATCCTAAACTTCATCATCACGCAACATATGCCTGTAAGAAACCCACATATGTGCCTGGGAATCGAAAATAAATACTAAATAAATAAACAGAGTGCAGGGAATTCAGACGTGGCCTTTACTTCCTCCTATGTCCTGTCACAGAGCAGGTGGCAAGTTTTAGAAGCCACTGTGTGAGTTTCCAGGAGCACAAAACTCTTCCCTTGCCATGCACTTCTGGCCTCCTGGGAGTGCTTTAAGGCATGTCCCACAGTTCCACTATGGAAGAGCACTGGGTCTTACCACTCTCTCTAGGGGCTCAGCCAGCCCAAATGTCTGCAGAGAGTGTGCGTTCAGCAGCAGCTGGGTGACACAGTGAGTGCATTGGAGCTCAGCCAGTCAGCCTCACCCTCAGGCCACCCCTGGCTTAGGAAGAGATGAGTTATCCTTAGTGAGAGTAAAGTACAACACTTGGGTGGTACGAGGTGATCTTGGACACATTCTCCACCTTACTTTCTGTCAAACCTATTCTGCAGGCCCTATTATCCTCAAAACTGGAGAATGTAGCAGGGCCTGCAGTAGAAGCTGGTTAGGAAAACTGCAAAATGCCTAGAACAGTGCCAGGGACTTACCAAGTTCTGCATCAGTGTTTATAACATGAATGTTGCATGTCCTGGACCATAGGATAGAGGATGGGGCAAAACCTTCAGACACATGGCCCAGGGAAGAGTTGAAGTCTCTGAGTGCTCCTGGGCAGCATCTTGCAGTCCTCACCCAAGCCCTTCCCTCCACCAGGACTTCAGCTTATGATAGAGGCTCTGCCCTAGGTGATGTCAGAAATGGGTATTTGGCTGCTTTGTTTTGTTTTGGCTAATTTATCACTAATCGCTGAGCAAAGTACTATTTAATAATACAAGAAAACAGAGCTTTTTGGGGGGGCAGTTTACTTCCATTGTTTAAAAATATTGCATTAGGTTAATAAAAAAATTAACATTTACAACTCTGATTTCCTAGTATCTCAAGGTGATATCAAGAAAAAATTACTTTCAAAATTTCTTAAGAAAATCACTAAAACGTTTTACAGAAAACAAGGAAATTCCAGCTTCCTCTGATGCATTAGATGCCCGGACTCCGGGGGATGTGAGCACAGCTGTGTAGATGTCACGTGAGGATGGAGGCCCCCAGGACCATCCCCCTGCTGTGTGGGTGGGGGTAACATTAGCGCTTCCATTTGTATCAGGAGCCATTGACTCACGGAGCACTCAGAATTGTTCACAACAAATGCCTAAGAGATTACGTGACTCATCCAGCTTCACAGGTTGGAAATATAAAATAATGATTCAAAGATGCACAGGCCCGCGAATGTGCTGCCATACTGTGGAAGGCTGTTGTGTTGTGAATTACCACCGCCCACATCAATGGTCCTCACCCATTTTTTGTGGTGGGTGAATACCACAGAATGAAAGAACTAATTAAGCATATGGGCTTCAGAGACAATCTTCTTTTTTTTTTTTTTTTTTTTTTTGAGTCGGAGTCTCGCTCTGTCACCCGGACTGGAGTGCAGTGGCCGGATCTGGGCTCACTGCAAGCTCCGCCTCCCGGGTTCACGCCATTCTCCTGCCTCAGCCTCCCGTGTAGCTCGGACTACAGGCGCCCGCCACCTCGCCCGGCTAGTTTTTTGTATTTTTAGTAGAGACGGGGTTTCACCGTGTTAGCTAGGATGATCTCGATCTCCTTTCCTCGTGATCCGCCCGTCTCGGCCTCCCAAAGTGCTGGGATTACAGGCTTGAGCCACCGCGCCCAGCCGGGACAATCTTCTTTGAGTTTCTTGCCAGAAAAATATTTGACTAGATAAAATCCTTGCTTTATATAACAAGTGCAATGTTTTGGCAAGTCAAGATCTTCTATAGGGCACAAATACATAGAAGTGAGAAGACGATAAGAGGAATCCACTTTATTGGAGAAGAGGTGGAGACATTTCCAAGAAAATGAAGGGAGAGATTCAGAGAGAGAGAGAGAGAGAGAGAGAGAACAGAGGTTGAGCTTATAGGTCCTGAGTAACCCCTAACCCCCAGCATCCATGGCCTCGTTGTAGGATGGAGCTGGGTGTACAGAAAATAGAAACCCAGAAAAGAGAGAAGTGGGGCCCCAAACACAGTGCAGAGTAACTGAGCTCTCCAGTGTGCAACCTGGAATATAACAGGCCAGTTAGAGAGGTGCTGGCATCCACACGACTGCTAAGTTTTATTTTAGAAGAAGCTGTGATGAGTCTGGGATACTATGAGGATGGATCTCTGTGGCTTTGGAATATGACTATTTCCAGACTGGGTCCCAGTAAAATGCTGGCAGCAGAGCCAGACGATGCTGGGAAGATCCAGATGATAAATGTCCTACGCCCCAAAGGTGGGCACCACGTCTGAGGACCTCTCTCCCATACTGTCCAGGGGCCTGCCCAAGTAATTCGCCACTGACTGGGTACTATTGGGGGGCAAGAAAAAAAGTCTTTTGAAAGACTAATTACCCCAAGGAATCTGAAGTTAAAACAGACAGCTTTAAACTGAAAAACAAACAAACAAACAAAAAACAACAACAACAACAAAAACAGTTATGTATGTCTAAGGCAAAAGTTAAATTTTACACTCACATTTATCTCATTATTTCCTGCCTCTACCCAGCATGGTGGTTATGGAAAGAAAGATTAGATCAGTAAGTTAATTGTTGGAAGCAAGGCTACATTTCCTTCCTGGAATATCAGAATATCCAGGGATACTGGCAACACTGATATATGCAGTACCCGTGTCTTTTATCTCTACGGCAGCCCTTTGAAATAGAGCTGCCTAAGTTCTAAAGACAGCCCATGCAGCATTTTATTTGACTTTCATAGGTATAGCAGACACCATGCTTACAAACAGCATTTGAAGTAATTAGAATTTAAATATTAGGAATTTCATAAATACATCTGGATTCCAGGTTTCTGCTCACATAGTAAGAATACCTGAATAACAAGTTCCTCTTTTAAACAAAATGTTAACTCTTCAGTGAATGTGTGAGATCCACACCCCTCAATTGCCATACTCCCCATGGTACCAGAGGACTTTTTGGTTTATGACTTCTGCTCTATGGCTGCAAAGGTTTTAGTTTGTGTTACAGCTACGATCTTGGGGTAACTGTACAGAAGATACATCGGTATGAGTTTTGCTTCTCAGCCCCCAAGGGCTCAGAAGATATTTGGAAATTCCTGGAGACATTTTGGTTGCCACAACAGGGGATGATGCTATTGGTATCCAGTGGGCAGAGGCTATGGATGCAGCTAACCATCTTGCAAGGTACTGAGCAGACCCCTGTCAAAGAGACATCATCACAAAGTGTAAGTAGTACTGAAGTGAGAAACCCTAGGTTAGAGCAGACAGAAGTAGAAAAGACTTGCCTGAAATTAAAACTTTTCTAGATACAGTATTAATAGCATGCCCTGTTTCTATGACAGGATCCTGATGATTTTCTGTAGATCCACGAACACTACCTCTGTTATTCGTTCAACAAACATTCATTTGTGCATTACACGTGAGTAACACCCATTGAACAAAGATGAACTAAACCCATTTCATATCCAGGTTGTTCTCAAGGAAAATGTAATTTAGAATAATAAATGACTTTTGGAGTTATCTTAGACTTGATTTTGGAGAAGTGGGTAGGAAAGGTTATTTCTACTAATTTTAAAATTGGTTGTACTTTCTGTTTATCAAATAGTCGAAACTGTTGAGGGATTTTTTGAAATGACTGGTAAGAAGTTGCTTCTATCTGCAAGGAATTTGACAGCTGAAAACTCTGGAAGTAGCTGCACTCAAGGGAATGGGTCCTTGTCGCACATCTGCCCTCTTGAGTATGGGGCAGGGAAGATGCTACTTAACTTTACACCTCGTCTATGAGCTCCCTCCTAAATTTCAACTTCCACCTCTGGGTTTCTCCAGTGACTCCTACTCAAGAACAAAACCTCAATTTCTTCTTCCCAAATTATCTGTGAGTTATGAGCTACTTCTTCTCCTCAGCCATCTTTAATTCCCTCACCCAAATTGAGAGTATTTCCTTTTAAGATATCCTAACAATGCCAACAGTGCTTTAACTATTTCTATTCAAAATAACATTCAGGCTGGGTGAGGTGGCCCATGCCTGCAATCCCAGCACTTTGGGAGGCTGAGGCAGAGAATTGCTTGAGGTCAGGAAGTCTAGGCTGCAGTGAGCCATGATCACACTGCTGCACTCAAGCCTGGGTGACAGAACAAGATCCTGTCTCTAAAAATAAAAATAAAAAATAAATAAATAAAAATCAAATTTATCTTTTTTTCAAAGTAAATTTTTCAAATTTTACAATTTATATCAGAAACATTCTTCTATTAATGCAATCTCAAAATCTGAAATTAATGCAGTAACACTTATCAACTTCCTTTATTTCTTATTTCAAATGAGTAGTCACATTTTGTCAATTTTTTAAAAGATGTATACAAGAAATATGTGTATGTCTAACAAATTTTTAACCTCCATTATGGGCAGTTATTTTAAGATTGGTGTTAAAAAAGAAAAACATGGGAAATTATATGATGGGTGTATTTGGGTGATGGTTACACCAAAAGCCAAGACTTCACCATCACACAATGTATCCATGTAACAAAACTGTACTAGCACCCCTTCAATTTATACAAATACAAAATGAATAAATTAGTTAAAACATAAATACAATAAAGTTTTAAAATTCCCATACTGCTGTATAGTTTCCCAAGTATACGTCTGAACTGAATAATAATGGATGAGTATTGGCAAGTATGGCCAAATAAATATAAAAAATAATGTTTTAAGGCATTTTTATTAACTGTAATTTTTAAATATTATGATTTTTCTTAATGTCTTTTCAGCAGATTGGAGGAATTAACATATATATTTACCATACAGTTTACATGATTTAATCTTCACAAATCCTGATAGATTTTACTACCCACATATTCAAGATAAGGAAACCAGGCTTTGTGATATGAAGCAACACACCAGAGGCCTGAAGAATCCTGCAGAGTTGAGGCTCAAACAAGTTTCATTGACTTCAAAGCCCACGATCTTTCTACAGTGGAACAAAGTTCAAAACACAGAAATCTAATAAATGATTGATTCTTATAATACAAATCACTGGAAATATATACATTTCTATCACCTAACCAAAAAAAAAAAAAAAAAAAATTCCCTTGAATCGGAAAGACCAGGTCTCTAAAATAAAGATATTATCAATGTAAGCATTTCCATAGAGTCTGCATTTGAATGTAAATTTCTGACAATTCAAAAGCTCCAAAGATCTTTATTTTGAAAATCAAATTTATTTTCTCATATATATTGTAAGAAAAGACTAAAATAATCTTTTGCCCAAGTCGAATATTTAGAGGAATACCTAGACTTGTCCAAATGCTTCATCCAAGCCACGATCTCTACGTATGTCAGGTGGGCAGGCTCTGGACCCCTGAGAGGGGTCCAGAATGCCACTGTCCCCAGAGGGAGAATACTTGGACTTGGTTGAACTCTCAGTGAGAGTTTGGTTGACTTTGGCTAATGGATATTTTGTTTGTATTTTGATATTAATGTCTGCTAGAGAATCCGATCACTTTGGTGATGATAGCAATGCTAATCTTTACATACGAAATTAGGGTTTCTGACTTGCTCCATGAACACTTTAGTGGTCTTTACAGACTATCAATTACTATCCCAGGAGGGTGCCTTGCTTGCCTGCCTCTTGGTCCAGCTCTGCTCCTTTCTTGCTAAATTGCCTTCCATTCTCAGGGCCAAAAACATCTGCTAATTAGCAACAATGAGGCCTTATTAAAATCAAATGCTAGAAGGAAAAAAAAAAATAAACCACTTTCAGTCTTGTTAATGTTTTTAAAATGTTTTGTAATCAGAAAGCTAATATATGTTCATTATTTTTTTAAAAAAGATGTGTGAAGATGCATTGTTATACATTAGATATTGTAGATGATTTAAACCTTTCAAGTATCAGTGACTGAGGCTGAATTTTGTTTTGGAAATAAAATAATCGCATACGTCAACTCATTTTGGGAGGCCAAGATGGGTGGATCACGAGGTCAGGAGATCGAGACCATCCTGGCTAACACGGTGAAACCCCATCTCTACTAAAAATACAAAAAAATTAGCCGGGCGTGGTGGCAGGCGCCTGTAGTCCCAGCTACTCGGGAGGCTGAGGCAGGAGAATGGCGTGAACCCGGGAGGCGGAGCCTGCAGTGAGCCGAGATAGTGCCACTGCACTCCAGCCTGGGCGACAGAGCAAGACTCCGCCTCAAAAAAAAAAAAAAAAAAAAAAGAAAATAATCCGTCAAAATGTATAAAAGACTAAATGAAAATTATTAAACATTTCTGCTGCAGAGGTTAAAATGTTAATGTTTTTGGGCTTTACTCTGAATATCATTCTTATTCTTTTTAAACAGAATTTGGATTCCATTTGTAAGTTGTGATATCATAAGACTATCTATGTAATAAGACTTTGTAAATGTATATTTGTACATGTATTTTTCTATGGCCCACAAACTGAAAAAGTTTACTTTTTTTTTTTTTTTTGAGACAGAGTCTCACTCTTGTCGCCCAGGCTGGAGTGCAGTGGCTCAATCTCGGCTCACTTCAACTTCCACTTCGCAGGTTCAAGCGATTTACCTGCCTCAGCCTTCGAAGTAGCTGGGATTACAGCTATGACCACGCCCAGCTAATTTTTGTATTTTTAGTAGAAATGGGGTTTCACCATGTTGGCCAGACTGGTCTCAAATTCCTGACCTCAGGTGATTCTCCTGCCTCAGCCTCCCAAAGTGCTGGGATTACAGGAATGAGCCATCACACCCGGCCAGGTTTTTACGTTTTTGAATGGTTGAAAAAAATTAAAAGAAGGTTATATTTCATGACACATGAAAATTATATGAAATTCAAATGTAAGTGTCCATAAAGTTTTATTAGAATACAATATGCTCATTCATTTATATATTGTCAGTAGCTGTCTTTGCATTCTAGTAACAGAGTTGATATATGGGCCACAAAGCCTACAGCTTTCATTAACTGATCCATTAAGAAAAAGTTTAGCAAAATTTGCTCTAACCTCTTAGATTTAAGAAAAATACTGGGCATTGTGACTCATCTTCTCATATTCAACTGGCAATCTGACCAGGAAGAATCCTTACATAGTACTCACTTTAGAAGTTTTATTTTCAATAAAGAAAGTTCAAGCACCCAATTTTTCAAACAAGAAAAGGCATACATGACTACCATACTATTTGGTAGTGATTATAACTTTGACAGCTAGAAGATGAGATGTTCAGCTGATTTTGCAGTGCTGTGCGACCATTCATCTAGAATACCTCTGGAGAATAAAAATAATGCCTCCTCTCAGATACGAAAACCTAATTACATACATGATAAATGACAGTTTTCAAAACATGATCTTTTTGGTGATAAATACCTCCCAAAGAATTTATAAAGCTTTAGAACATAATATTTTCTCCCAGTCATGGTTTGTTATTTTCAAGGAGTGTATAGAATTAAAATGATGCTGGGAAAGGGTAGTTGAGGAGATGCAGAACCTTATCCCATGTGTGGATGACAGAGACTCTGGTTGTCTTCTAAGTATAAAGCCTGGGTCTTCAACCAGAGGGAAAAAAGGTATTAGGGATGAAGTGACTTCTAAGAAACTGTCAATCCTTCATTTATTTTTTTATTTTTTTAATTAATTATTTTTAATTATTATTATTATACTTTAAGTTCTAGGGTACATGTGCATAACGTGCAAATTTGTTACATATGTATACTTGTGCCATGTTGCTGTGCTGCACCCATCAACTGGTCAGCACCAATCAACTCGTCATTTACATCAGGTATACTCCCAATGCAGTCCCTCTCCCCTCCCCCCTCCCCATGATAGGCCCCGGTGTGTGATGTTCCCCTTCCCGAGTCCAAGTGATCTCATTGTTCAGTTCCCACCTATGAGTGAGAACATGCGGTGTTTGGTTTTCTATTCATTCTTAGCAAACTTCATTTATTTTTTAACATGGCAAAAGGTGTGTCAAAATCATGCAATTGTGAAAAAATTATGCAATGTATTTTTCATTTTATTTGCATATAGCTTTCAATTTTTAGAAACTTTCCCCGGGTTCTAATAATTTTTATGAAAATCTTGGTTTTTAATCTTGTGGGATCCTTATTTTTCAGAGATATTTTTGCAGAAAGCCGAGGGTCCCTGGATACATTAAAAGGAACAAAATCATTGATTTTGAATAGAAATTAATTTAATAGGTCTGTGCGCAGTGGCTCATACCTGTAATCCCAGCATTTTGGGAGGCCGAGGTAGGCGGATCACGAGGTCAGGAGACCGAGACCATCCTGGCTAGGAATCCTGTATTTAAATGTCTAGTTTTATTCCTGATGTGTTCAAATTTTGGACTTTACTTGCCGATGCCCTTTAGCCACACACTACTGGGACACACATCTAGGTGAACAACTTGGGCTTATTTGTCATTGCAGAAATGGCAAAATAGAAAGAAGAAACCAGAGTTGGGTTGACATTTGTGCTTTCCAAACTATTTTAGGTAAACTATGACTGGTAACATTTCAAATCTCGTTAGCCTGTTTCACCAATTTTGGTTTTGCTATTTTGCAGGATTCAAGTGGTCCAGACCCCCAGTTCTTAGCACGCATAAAGTTTATAATGTAAGGCAAGTTGGTGGTGGTGGTGTAAGTAGAACACATGTCATTCGATGGTTGCTGTAGCACAGCAGATCATTAACTTCCTTAACAACTTAAAGATGTATCTGCAGTTACTAATAATATTAACTAAAGTTTATAAAGTTGACCAAAGTTGTAAGTAGATTCGAAAAATTAATATGTAGTTAGCATAAATTTGGTGGCCTTTTTCTTCCTGTCAAATCTACCAAACCATTTTTTCATAATCATTTCCAGATTCACTGACCTGCTAGGAGGACTCACGGGACTCACTATTGAGTCTTATGATTATGATTCCAGCAAGCTGATACGAAGCAAAAGCCAAAAAGGGAAAAGACAGGGGAAAACAGGTACTAACTTCCAAAAGTCCTTTCCCAAGGAAGTCAAACAGAATGTGCTTGATTCCCCCAGCAATGAATTGTGAAAAGGTGCAATATTTTCTACCAGTTGAGCTTATTAAGAATCCAATAACCAGGGTTTTTAATGGAGGCTGGTCTCGAGTTACCCTTTGCTTAGCACCTTCCAAATTTAAGATCCTCCTAAGGAAAATAGGAATTTGGCATAAACCACATTGTTAATACAAACAAGCTAGGCAAGCGAACGTCTTCCTGAAATCTAAGTTCTCAGATGTCACCCAAGAGCCAGTCTTGCAAACAGGACAGCTCCTAGGCCTGCCATGTTAACTCTTTTCTACACAACCATGTAATAAGAGAGCAGAGATATCTGTAAGGAGATAAGTCTAATCTCAAGTAATTCAATATTTAGTGCATCTTAATTCCATTTATCTTACTCATGTTCCTTCAGTAGTCATGATCTATCTTGTGAATGTTGTTCTTGGACCCCCGCCAGCTGGTGAACTAAATGTTTTACTGGGGTTTGAGAAAAATATTTGATCTTCGAAGTTATGTCTATTTTTATCTAAAAAGAAGAAAGCAATTCAGCTTCTTTATTATTTAATGTGTAGCTTGACACTGATGACTTTACTTCTTTTTAATAACCAGCATATCATGTTTCATGTGTTATGTGAGGCACACCTGGGAAGAAGGGGTCTTGTGCAAAGTGGTGGTATTGGCAGGTGGTGAACTTTCACTTATTTACCTATTTTAGAATATCATAACACAATGTATTTTATGTATGCTAGGTGGACAAAATTATCTAAATTAAAATATCTTAAAATATGAAGGAGAATAAAAATGCATTGTGTCAAGAAATCCTGAAATAAGTATATGAATAAAGTAAGTATAAAAGGACACCTAACGCCTGGTCTGTTCATAGTAAGAACTATTTGGTTTCACTAGTTCATCAAAAAAATACTGATGATGTAATTATATCTGACAAAGTAAGGGCAAGAAACCATCTGAAATAGAAATATATATTAATACTTTCTGTATAGCTAATGTTGAACTAATAGATAAGTATCTAGAATTATTCTTTACTGGTGGTTTGAAATCAAACATGCATTGGGAGTATATTTAAAATTATTTTACTGCTGGAATATGCAATCAGACTATTTGATGGTCATGGAGCATCATGTGCAGATAACGTTTAATATCTTCCTCTGTTTCTGTTTCAGAGGAAACACATTCAGGCTGTATCTCCTTCAATACATAAGTAATCATTGATTTTGTTTCACCACCACCAAGGTACTTTCCTTGGCATTAATGATTCTAAAACCATCACATCACTCTCTTGTAGAAATCGATAAAAAGTCCACCTCTAGTGAAATCAGCCCTAAAGCAGGTGATCGCTCTATAACCACTGACTGGATTATGGCTCTTGTCTTTAGTGAGCTCTTCCATTTTCATACTGTCAGACAAATTAATTAAATGTACAGACTAGTCTGCTGCATTAGTCTGGATTTTTAGATGATGAATTTTATATTACATCCTATTTCTCTGGGCACTGGACATAAAATAGCAAAAAAGACATGGTTCTTGCCTAGTGGTGGAGGAAGACAGACACATACACAGACAATTTTAATAGAGTGCGATAGACTCTATGCCAAAAAGTGCTAGTGGGTTCCATAAAACCCCACAAGATAAGTAAGTTTTAATATGTATGCTTAGTCATTTTAAAACTGTCCAGAGATGTATTTAAAAAAACACAACAACAAAAAACCTTGAGAATGCTTGTTAAAAAAAGAAGTATCTGGCCTCCAAATCTCAAATCTCAATAGATTGTTTATGGAGTAACTCTTTGTCACCCTGAGTATATCCATCTAGAAAAAGTACATTTAGAAATGACTTCAAATCACTTCTAGCTCGGCAGATGAAAAGCGTTCCCAAGAGATAGTTTTAGTCCTATAGTTGCCTTTTCCACCACATAAAGCTGTAATATTTTCAGGCACGTTTTTACTACCTTGTCTGCTTGCCGACTCCTTGTTTTTCTTCATATGAAGTTCTCTAAGCTAACAAACTGCTTTATGTATTCTGTAGATCTGGTGAATGCTTCCACTCAGGCTAGGGAGTCTCCATTCACGAAATTCACACCTTAGAGCCACACCAAGTGGGCTAGCCTAATAGTGGTTGCACACATGAAATAATATTGGGCAAAAACACATTTAAATTACAACAGCAACAGAAAATGATATAGAACGTATTTGCAATTATAGAAAAGATACAGGCACATGGAAATAGAGGCAATGGTTTACAAAGTGATTACAGATGAAGGCCATTCATGATTTAAACTAGTCTTCTCTTTCAAAAATTGAGAAATTTGCGCAATTGCGGTGGCTCATACCTGTAATCTCAGCACTTTGGGAGGCCGAGGTGGGCGGATCAGGAGGTCAAGAGATTCAGACCATCTTGGCCAACATGGTGAATCCCCATCTCTACTAAAAATATAAAAATTAGCTGGGCGTGGTGGTGCGTGCCTGTAGTCCCAGCTACTCGGGAGGCTGAGGCAAGAGAATGGCGTGAAGCTAGGAGGCGGAGATTTCAGTGAGCTGAGATCGCACCATTGCACTCCAGCCCAGTGACAGAGAGACTCCATCTCAAAATAATAAATAAACAAACAAAATAAAAAAGAGACAAAATCGGGATAGATGTCAGCAGTATTGGTTGTATAGTTATTTATTTATTTTTTTAATTTTCTTGAATCTCTAATTTAAAATGTCAAAATGGACTGGAGAGTAAAAACAAAACCACAGGACTTAATTTACAAAAAAAAAAAAAAAAAAAATGGTAATCTAGGTGACACGATATTGTCACAAACTTTAAAGCCCAAGTAGATAAATTCACCAACAATCTTAACACCTGCCTGTTATGAGTGTCTGTGCAGAAAGAATCAAAAGGGAGAAATTATGAGGATTTTAAACCTTAGAACTAAATATAACTAAAATCCCATTCTTATTAAATAAAGAGTGGGGCAGATATACTAGCTGGGATGAATTTTCACAATCCAAAAGCTGTTGAGTACAATGGGTCCAATGTAGAAAAGATTGAAGGGCCCAAGCTTTCTAACCTCTATGAACTCTCAAAACTGATGACCCAGGGCTACCTTTCAAAGCTTCACACTGAGGAGAAAGTACTCAAACTGGAACAAGATATGTAGGACAGAGAGGTTGAAACAAAAGAAAGTGAAAGATCAGATAAACTTGATGAAAAGAAACAGGTCCTGGGAACCTCAAAAAACAAGAAAACAAGAGAAGAAAGGGCTCTGAGAAGTTAAATAGCTGTTCCGTATATCACATCATGTTGAATTCAGGAAAACAAATTTTACGTAAAGATTGAATCACAAAAAAATGTCAGTGTCTAATTCAACACAGAGTCATTTAAGAAGAATGACTGAGGAGCATTCCTGTGAATGACGCCAGGAAGACTTTCCTTTAAAACAGGTAAAAATGTCACCTACTGTTTCAAAATGCACTATAGCATACTTAGAAAATGATGAAAGACAGAAAAGAAAACAGCAAAATTAGAAAAACGCAAGAATAAAATATTTCAAAAAATGTGGAAATTAGAAAAAAGAAAATTCAATATTGATAAAAAGCCAAAAGGAACACAAGAAAAAAAAAAAAAAAACAGAATGGGTAATGTCTTAGGAGAAAAATAAAGCAAACAGAAGCAAACTATAAAAGTTAAAAGAATTAAGGGACTTCCAGTTTTCAATAATGTAGACTAATACATTAAACAATGAGAAATCGGACAAAATATATAAAATATTGCATTGCAGGCATTAGAAGAAAGACAATACAGGATTATATTTTCTGAAAATGGGGAGAAACAAGATGAACCTGATTAATTCCTGATTTATGACTGGAATCAATTTTCAGTCTGTAGTGTAGGGAGGAGGAGCCTAACAAAGCCCGTTGATTCCACTGAGTTAAAAGATATAAATCAGAGTCAGGGAGGCTAAGCCAATCAGAATAGAGGGCAGAGTTTCACGGGAGAGAGAACTCCAGAGATCTGCCAAGAGTTCCTATGATTCTCTAGCTAAGTACTGATTGGTATATGCACAAGAAGGAAGCACTTGAGGTTAGGGAAAGATTCTTCATAAATGAACAGAGAGATAATTTCTAGTGTTTCAACAGAAGTGAAAAAAGTCTATGTCCCCACAAAGCAGAACAGTTAAAACCTCTAAAGCTGCTACCAAATCTTGAAAGCAGACCTCAGCGATCAAATTGCTTCAAACTAACTTAAATATTTGCCAAAATAAATAAAAACTTTATTGAAAGAAATACAATAAAATGCAACAATTAATAACATCAAACTCTAATGTATGCTGTCCAATAGGAAAATCAGCACTTAAAGAAGCATGAAAATAGGACTCATAAGCAGCAGCAGAGGCAATCAGTAGAAACACAGGAAGATGAAGATGATGGAACTACCAAAGACAGCAAAGATGTCTTATAAACATGCTCCATATGTTCTAGAAGACTGAACAAAGTAAACAGTGTGAGTGATTGATTGCAGAAAATACTCAAATGGAACTTCTAGGGATGAAAAGTATAGTATCTAAAATTAAAAAAAATAAAACCCTGTGTGATAATAGCATGTAAGCTGATACAGAGACAATGAGCAGCATACTTGAATTCTTAGCAATTTAAATTTTCCAAAATTTAGCTCAAAAATAAAAAGGACAGAAAATTAAATAGAACATCGGTGACCTATGAGACAATATTAAACAGTCTAATATGGGCATAATTGAAATTCCAGAGAGAGAGACAGAGAGAGAGAGAGAGAGAGAGAGAGAGAGAGAGAGAGCGCACATATCCAAGAAGTTCAATAAACAAATGTAGAATAAACCTAAATAAGTTTACCTAAAAGCATGATGAAATTGCTGAAAATCAATAAGAGAGGGAGAGACTCATAAAGGAAACAAGGGGAAAAATACTCATATATAGATAGGAATAAGAATAGCAGCCGACTTTAAAGAAAAACTGCAGGTCAGAAAAAAATAATGTATTTTTAAATGCTGAAAAACAAAATGCATGTAATCCTTACCCATCAAAATATATTTCAAAGTTAAAGATAAAATAAACACTTTTTATTCACAAAAAGCTGAGAGATTTTGGCCTGGCATGGTGGCCACACCTGTAATTCCAGCACTTTGGCAGTCTGAGGTGGGTACATCACAGGGTCAAGAGATTGAGACCATCCTGGCCAACACGGTGAAACTCCATCTCTACTAAAAACACAAAAAAATTACCTGGGCATGTTGGTGTGTGACTGTAGTCCCAGCTACTCGGGAGGGTGAGGCAGGAGAATTGCTACACTTGAAGAAATATTAAGAAAGTCTTTAAGACAGAATAAAAATTATGTAAGAAGGAAATAAAAATCTTCACAGTGAAATAAAATAGGTAAAACTGGAAGTAAATGTGTAGCTTTTTCTTATGTATTAATCTGTCTCAAAGATTATTAACTTTTTAAGTTAAAAAACAGTCAATATATTGTGGAACTTACAGAGTATGTAGAACTAGAGTAATAGCACAAAAATGGTAGGGGAAAATGAAACTATATTGTGTGGGTTTCTTGCATAATATGTGAAGTGGAACCATATTAAAATTAAATTGCATTAAGTTAAAAGCTTAGAATAACTAAGTGACAGAAAAGGAGGAAATAATAAGACAATAGTAAAGATTAAATAGAAACATTAAACAATTTTAATTTATCCAAGAGATTATTTAGAGGACAAAACTGAACAAACTGTATATTAGACAGATAGAAAAAAAAAGGTATTGTGAGGATTGATTTAAGCCAAATTATATCAATAATCACCTTAAATGTAAAGTATCTAAGTAACCAAATTAAAAAACAGAGATTGCTGGATTGGATAAAACAAAGACACTTCGTTCTGTATAAGGAAATCCACTTTAAAAAGTGAAATATAGCTAACAAAAATGAAATGTTAATGCATGAAAAAGATACATGATACACACATTGAGACAAAATAATTTAAAGGTTAAATGGCCATATTATTATAAAGTAGACTTTAGAGCAAGGAATATTACTATAGGTAAATAGGCTAATTTCATAATGATGCAAGGATTAATTTGTCAAGAGAACATGATCATCCTAAAGCATAAGCATGTAAAATGCAACTTAAAGTAGAACAGGCTGAGATCAAGAAATGTAAAGAGAAACAGAAAAATCCTAAAAGCTGGAAATTTCATCATCAAACTCTTAAATAATTGGTAGAACAAGTGGATAGGAAACTAGTAGAAATACACGAGACTTCAACAACATTACAACCAACTGAACCTAAGTGGCAATTGTAAACATTCAACTAAAAACAGGTGAACACATTTATCCAAATGTACATAAGCAACTCACCAAAATAGACCATACACAAAGACATAGAAGAAATCTCAATTGGTTGAGATTTTGTATATTAAAATGTATATGGTCTCATCTTAGCCCAAAAGCTTTTTAAGCTGATAAGCAACTTTAGCAAAGTTTCAAGATACAAAATCAATGTGCAAAAGTCACATGCATTGCTATATACTAACAACAGGCAAGAAAAGAGCCAAATCATAAATGAACTCCCATTCACAATTGCTATAAAGATAATAAAATACCTAAGAATACAGCTAACAAGGGAAGTCATGGACCTCTTCAAGGAGAACTACAAACCACTGCTCAAGGAAATCAGAGAGGACACAAACAAGTGGAAAAACATTTTATGCTCATGGATAAGAAGAATCAATATTGTGAAAATGGCCATATTTGGGTAGTATGGTCCTAAGCAATTTATAGATCAATGCTATTCCCATTAAACTACAATTTACATTCTTCCCAGAATTAGGAAAAAAACTATTTTAAAATTCATATGGCACCAAAAAAGAGCCCAAATAGCGAAGACAATCCTAAGCAAAAAGAACAAACCTGGAGGCATCAAGCTACCTGACTTCAAACTAAATTATGAGGCTACAGTAACCCAAACAGCATGATACTGGTACAAAAACAGATACACAGATCAATGGAACAGAATAGAGAATTCAGAAATAAGACCTCACTAGAGAATTCAGAAATAAGACCTCACATCTACAACCATCTGATCTTTGACAAGCCTGACAAAAACAAGCAGTGCAGAAAGGATTCTCTATTTAATAAATGGTGCTGGGAGAACTGACTAGCCATATGCAGAAAATTCCTCAAAGACCTAGAACCAGAAATACCATTTTACCCAGCAGTCCCATTACTGGGTATATACCCAAAGGAATATAAATCATTCTGTTATAAAGATAAATGCACACATACTTTCATTGTAGCACTATTCCCAATAGCAAAGATTTGAAATTAACCCAAATACCCATCAATGATAGACTAGATAAAGAAAATGTGGTACCTACCCCATTGAATACCAGGCAGCCATAAAAAGAAATGAGATCATGTCCCTTACAGGGACATGGATGGAGCTGAAAGTCATCCTCAGCAAAGTAATGCAGGAATAGAAAACCAAATACCACACGCTCTCACTTATAAGTGGGAGCTGAACAATGAGAACACATGGGCACAGAGAGGGGAACAAAACACACTGGGGCCTGTTGAGGGAGGGTGGAGAGGGAGAGCATTAGGAAAAAGAGCTAATGCATGCTGGGCTTAATACCTAGGTGATGGTTTGATAGGTGCAGCAAACCACCCTGGCACATGTTTTCATGTGTACCAAACTTGCATGTCCTGCACGTACATCCGGAACTTAAAATAAAATAAAATAAATATAAAATTTTAAACTAGAAAATGTATGTAGTCTGTTGTACTTTATACTTTATACATTGTACTCTATTCAGTAAAACAAAGTATCTTCTCTGACCAAAATGCTACTAAATTGGCAATCAATTGCAAGAAGATAATTGGAAAACAACAAATGTACAACAATTGTCAACTACACTCTTAAATATCTTCTGGGTGATATAAGCAATCATAAAGTAAATTAGAAAATATCTTGAACTAAATGAGAATTAAAACATACACACCCACATTTGTGGAATATAGCTAAAGCACCGATTAGATATAGTTATAAAGTAGATACTTATATTGGAAGAAAAGGTAGAATAAAAGAATTAGATATAAGCATTAACGTTAAGAAAACAGTAAAACAAAAGAAAATAAAAACCAAAGTAGCCAGACAAAAGAAAATAATAATGTAGAGAACATAGATTATTAACAAAGAAACGACGTTATGTGAGAAAATCAATGCAACTCAAATACGATTCTTTAAAAAGATTAATATGTAAACTTCTACTCAGGCTATTCAAGGAAAAACTGAGAAAACACAAATTAGCAGTATCAACAATGAAACAGAAATTATCACTACAGAGTCTACATAAAATAAAAGATAACGAGAAAATATTATGAATAATTTTTGTATCATACATTCAATAACTTAGAGGATATGGACAACCTCCTTTAAAGACAAAGACAAAAACTATCATAGACATTTAAAGAACAAATGCGTTGTCTGATAATTTTATATTTTTTAAAAAAATACTCTAAATATAAAGACCTTTCCATGATGTAAATTCCAGGCCTAGATGGTTTCAATGTTGAATTCTACCCAATTTGAAGAAAGAAATATTAATTCAAACTCTTCCAGAAAAGAAGAGTGACAACTTCCACACTCACTTATTAGACTTTATAAATCCAGCATTAGCTTCATATCAAAAGCAGAATAATATATATAGTATGAGACAAAATGAAATAAGCAATGTTATTTTAAAATTATTAACAATTTTTAGTAAATTTTAATAATTTTTAGTAAATTAGATCAAACTACATGTACAAGGAATGATAAATCATGATCAACTTGCAATCATTCCCAGAATACAAGATTTGTTTATTTTTTAGTAATCAATCACAACAAAGACCATATTGCCTCACTAATCACATACACTTTCAATAAATGTACCAAAACACATTTGACAAAATCAATATTCATTCATAATAACATACTCAGAAACTAAAAGTAGCAGATAACTTTATTAATTTGACAAAAAGCATATATGAAATGCTGATAGCTTACTATATTTAATGGTGAAATATTGAATACTTTCTCCCTAAAATCAGGAATAAAGTAGTTAGCTTTATATGTACAAGTTTTATTTAGCATGATACTGGTGGAATCAGAGTCAGAAAAAGAAATAAAAACCATCACATTGGACAGCAAGAAATAAAACTTCTTTTACTAGTAGATGATGTGATTATCTCTGGAGAAAGTTCTAATAAATCTACAAAAAATCTATGCAACTAATAAGTGAGTTTAGCAGGACAGCAGTACATAAAATCAATATACAATAATCAGATGTATTTCTATGTATTAGCAATAAATAATAAGATGCTTATACTTAAATATTCAGTTTACAATGCATTTACAATCATATCAAAACATAAAACATTTAAATATAAAATTAGGCAAATAAGTGCAAATTTCATATAATAGGAACAACAATATTAGTTACAATTATTTAAAAGTCTGAAATAAATTAAGAGATGTACCAAGTTCATGGATTGTAGAACTCTATATTTTCAAGACATCAATCTTCCCTTAGAAGAGCTGTAAATTCAATATAATTCTAATCAAAATGCCAACAAGCTTTAAAAAAATGGCATGACCTTTAATTTTTATTGAAAAGTAAAGGACTTAGAGTAGTTGAATTGAAAAAACAAAAACAAGTTTAGAGGGCATTTATTTATTTATTTATTAACAGACTGCAAGTCTTCGTTAAACAAAGCAGTATGGTCTAGACAAGGAGTCTAGAATTAAACCTTCCCAGATAGGGTCAAGATTGTGTTGTTTTGTTTGATTTTTTTTTTTTTTTTTTTTTTAACAAAAGTGTCAACTCCATTCAATTTGGAACAAAATAATATTTCAACAAATAGTGATGGAAAAAAATTTGATGCCCATATGTATAATGATGAACTTCAACCCTTACATAGCAACATATGCTAAATGTAACTGTAAATACATCATTAACTTATGTTTAAGACATAAAACTATAAACGTTTAGAAGAAAACATGAGAGGAAATCTTTGGAATAATGGATCAAGCAAAAGTTTCTTAAATAAGAAAAAAAAGTCCCAAAAAACAAAATTAAAAAAAGAAAAAAAGACAAACTAGAATTCATTAAATTTAAATATTTTTTATATTCAAAAGACTCAGCTTAGAAAATATGTTTTGTTTGGCTATTCATTTCAGTTTCCTTTTTAATTATTTTAGAGACAGTATGGCTTTTCAAATTTTCCAATCTCACAAATCTTCTCTTCTCTGCTAAATACACCCCACTCATTTTCACTACTTCAAGTCATCTGCTGTTTCTCTAGATCAAGGATTGGCAAACATTATTTTTTTCTGTAAGGGTCCAAATATAAATATTGTATACTTTGTGAGTCAGTATTGTCACTACTACTCAACCCTACCACTGTAGCACAAAAATGTCCTTAGACTATAGGATATTTAGAATAAGCATGACTGCATTTCAATACAACTTTGTTTACACAGACAGCTGGTCAGATTTGACCAAGAGCGGTAGTTTGACAATCCTCCTCAAAACCAGTACTGTTCAGTAGAAATATAATGTTAGCCATAAATGCAAGTTACATAGTCATTTTAAGTCTCCTACTTGCCACTTAGAAAGTTTTAAAATGACATTAATTTTAATAACACATTTTATTTGACCCAATTATAAAAATGTTATTTTACATTTAATCAATGCAAAACTTTATTAAGATAGTTTACATTTTTGGTTCCATCTTGACATTCAAGTTCCACTGTGTGTTTTGCGTTATAGCACATTTCAATTCAGACTAGACAGATTGCAAATGCTTAGTAGCCACGTGCAGATAATGACTATTGGACAGAATAGCTATCAGTGTTTGACCTTGCCACCAATCAGAAATGCTAAGCTTCCTGGAAGAATCTGTAGACATTCCAAAGGAGAGTTCAGGTAAATGCATTATTACTGGTTCTTGCTTGTTTTCCCCCTAAGATTATTATATTGCAGCACCAATGAAGAATAAACCATTAGATTTTATTGGTGTGTGTTTGACTGTGCTAGCATTCTAGATTCAATGTTAATCTTTGTATTAAGTAACTTTTATGCCACTGATTTACCGTCTGATTTTCTGCTAACAGATACTTTTATCAGGATAAGTCCTCTTCTTTTGTTTTTTTTTCTATATCTTGAAATTAGAGTTTTATATATATAGTACATTATAATATAGTATTCTGGGAAAATACAAAGAGATCACAGTGCTCAAAATGAAAATAAAACAGTGATGGGGTACTGATTTTCAAAATGTAAGTGAGACAATATATTTGGCTGGAACAGTTATATTTAGTTTTATGTAGAGTAGCTACACAGAATATAAATAATTTGAAGTCATATTTTTTCTAATTAAGATTTGTGACAGCTTTATTACTTGCAGTTTGAGGCATTTCAAACTCAACTTTATAAGGGTGACAAGATGACGTATAGCCTCTATGGAAAAAGGTTAATGAAACCATATGTATGGGGCAGGGGAAATTGAAGGTAAATTAAATTGTATTCAAGAGTATTGTATTGGCAGGGTGGAGGAGAGTGCAGCTTGCCCTCTATTTTCACTAAGGATAGAACTTAAGAAAATTAGCTTCATCTGTAATAGAAGGAATTTAGCCTGGATATTACAAAGAAACATTTTCAGCATAAGGGTTGCTGAAAAAAATGCTACCGTGGGAGTTCTTGGTATTTATTTTCTCAAAAATATATGTTTTCAATGAAAGTGTAAACACGTAACAATTTGGGAGAATTACCGAGATATAACTTTTCCCTAAAGTACAAGGGAATAATAGAGAAACTGTGCTGGTTCTTTCATTCCTTTATTTTTCTGTTCACTTTGAGATATAAGCATTAGTTTCAAATGAAAAAAAAAAAAAGTCAAAGAGACGTGCTAGAAGAGCTAAGGACACTGCACTGCGGTGTGTGGAGCATGCCCTCTTGGTCAAGTACTGGGCCTGAGGCGGTCTCCATGTTCTTAAGAGCTGCTTTGCATGCCACAGATCATAAAGGAAGGCAAAATCAAATTCAGAAAGTCAGACTGATTAAAAGGAGAACTTGTTTTATTATGATCTTTTAATATATGCATTTGTAATAGAAAACTGTTAAAATCTACATTTTCTCTGCCTACAATTTTTAATTTTTTAAATAAATAATGTAATTTTCAGGCTGTTATATATTAATAACAAACAGCAAGAATCACTCCAGAAATCTCAATTTTTCAATTTTTTTTTTTTTTACAATGAAAGAATGGATAGTCTCTTTTCAACTTTCAAGACAATTTTATTTGTAATCTAGGTATCAGTTTTTTTATATTTATTCAACAAGTTAATAAGCACTTCTATTTGCTAATTATTTTATTTTTCTTCATATGGTTTTTTAAAATTTTTCTATAAATATTATCAGTGACCAACTTTTAACTTTAAGTAAGTTAGCATTATTTATCTTTTGTGGGAAGCTATAGAAAATGTAGGTGGTGATAGCCATGCAGATACCTTTGGTAACTGGGATTGGGTATGAGGGTACATGGCTAATGAGACTGTGGAGACTGGGGTTAAGTACCACATAATTCATCTGGATATATTCTTGGTTAGTCTTCTCTTCCTTCAACCTAATTACACTCCTCAACTTCAGAATTATTGCTTGACTGGTTAATGTATTAATTACATTATACTTCATACTAGTGTTATAAGTGGATTGCATGCCACAATTACAGTATTGGAGTATTCTGGGTTGTCTTTGTATTTAATTTTACCAGTGAATTTTAAACTTTCTAGTGTGTCCTTTTTGTACATTTTTTTTTTTTTTTTAATTCTTTTAGATTGAAGAACTCCCTTTAGCATTTCTTGTAAGTTGGATCTGGTGATGGTGAATTCTCTTTCCTTCGTAGTTGAAAGATAGCTTTGGTGGATAAAGCATTTTTGAATGGCAAATTCTTTTTTCTTTCAGCACTTTGAAAATGTCATTCCATTCCCTCTTGGCATCTGTTGAGAAGTGTGGTGCACGGTGTACATTGAGAAGTCTGTTGCCAGATGAATTGGAGTTCCTTCATAGGTCATTCTCTTCTTTTCTCTTGCTGCTTCTAAGATCTGCTCTTGGTTCTTGCGCTTTGAGAGTCTGATTATTATAAGCCTTGGGGTAGTCTTATTTGGGTCATATCTGTTTGGTGTTCTCTAATCTTCCTCTACCTAGTATCTTTTTCAAGTTTTGGAAAGTTTTCTGTTATTATTTATTTAAATAAGCTTTCTACCCTTGCTCCTCTTCAACTCTCTCAAACACCAATAATTCTTACGTTTGGTCTCTTCAGGTAGTTATAAATGATCTTTATTCTTTTTCATTTTTTTCTCTATTGATTGTGTAATTTCAAATAGACTATCTTTAAGATCATGGATATTTTCCTCTGCTTAATATATTCTGCTTTTGAGTGTCTCTAATGAATGTTTCATTTCAACAAATATATTTCTTAGTTTTAAAATTTTCTGTTTGTTTTTATTATTTCAATTTCTATGTCGAATTTCTCTAATAAATTTTTAAATTGTTTTTGCATGTTGTATTGGAGATCACTGTTTCCTTTAAATTACTATTTTGAATTATTGGTCAAGGTGCTCACATACTGCTGACTCATTATGGTCAACCACCGGTTCCTCACTTTGTCTGTTTGGGAATGTCATGGTTTCCTGTTTGCTCTTGTTTCTTGTGAATGTCATCTGCCTTTGCATTGAATAATTACTTTTGTATTGCAGTTTTCTCTGTTTAGCTTTTAAAAAATGTTTATGTTTGCTGAGAGATTCTTCATAATTTACCTGCTTGATTTCTTTTATATATATATTTTTTCTCTAGGTTGCTGCCTCTTTTTCAGTACAAGATGGCACCAAAAGTCCAGGTTTGTCTCTGCTTTAGCAAACAATCAGAGCATATGGAATGAGGGAGTTCCCAAAGAGGTCATCCCAGGAGCATGGAAGGGCTGGCTAGGGTTTATGACTAGGGCATCTGTGTAATTTACCTCCTATAGCATGGTGAAGCTGAACACTCACACTGATTTGATGTCTATTTTGGCTAAGTTATGCATCAGAGTTTTCAAGGCTGGGGATAATAGTTTCACCTGTCCCCTTTGTCTCTAACTGTTCTCAGGCATACGTCTCCATTCCTGTACTCGCAATGTTTCTCATGCATGAGGCAGGGACAGATCTGCCAAAAAAAACCAAGATGGTGGGGAAGCTGGTTGCCACCTTGGTCTCACTTTTTCCAGTGTAGAAACCATGAGTCAGGGAATTTTTTCCATGTGCTTGGTGTGCTTGGTGCTGGGCCAGCTGTGGGGAGAAGTATTGTGAATACGAAAATAAAATTCTCTTTAATTTGCTCAAAGTATTTTGTTGTTGTTGTCCTTCTCTGTAGTCCCAGGAACTGATTCATCCTCATATTTGAGCCCTGGGATATTGCTGCTGGAAATTTTTATGGTATATGTTTGGTTTTGGTTTTCTGTATGTGGTGAGCGAAGCCACCCTGTGTTTATGCTGCCATTTTGGAACAGAAGTCAAGCTTATGCTTCATAATATGTACTTTAAGAAAACATAAAAATAGTAAAAGTCACTGATCTAAATTATCTTACTCTCATTCCCTCAGCTTCAAATTGTAGCCAATTTGTCCCCATCACTAAAAATTTCCTTTGACAATGGGTTTCCCCTCTACCATTCTGTAGACATTTAGAATTCCTTCATGATACCACCTAGGCTTAAAAAATGTAAAATGTATATATGTATAACTCCTACTTAACTCATTGCGTTTGAGTTTCTAACAATCCTCATCCTGATCATTTGTCAGTTTTTCATAGGATTGACCCCTTTCTGGGTCTCCATGGCATCATTTGCTCCTAAACTATATTCTTTCTCTCCAACTACATTATTTCACTTATTTTTACAGGATCCTTTAGTCACTGCATGCTTGTCAAGTGCTTCCCGTTTTACTACTCTGTGCATACTTTCTAAACAATTTTGTTCATGCTGAGTCTCCAATTACCACATGTGGTTGATGGCTTTCATATCTGTATCACCCACTCATCAATATTTATTATTTCCTAATTCATATAAGCTATTGCTTATAGGCTCTTCAGGTTTAATAGCCAATCTTTGCCTGAACCCAATACCTGGAAATTATACTCTAATCTCATAGTCATTAGTCACATCCAAATAATACCAGTCATCAAGCAGTATTCTAACTCCCTGGTGTATCTTAGATCATCCAAAAAAAAAAAAAAAATCCTGCATCATTGAAAAGGATGGAGGATGGAAAATGCCTTATTAAGGAGTAGACCTATGTCCACTTTAGGCTAATCTTAAACATATGATTCACATGTTCTCACAAAGAACACTTAGGCTTCCACAAAGACAAAATAGTAATCAAAATCACAAAACTTTGTATTACAGAAATTACAAACTTTACTTATCTTTCCCTGTACCTAACATTGCCCAGGAGACACTTTATTATTCTGCACTGTTTCCCTGAAAATATCAAGTACTCTCATGTCTCCAAGTTCTTGCAAACAGTTTCTTTTGCCTAGAACGCTCATAATCATTTTTTATTCTCCTTGAAAAACTCATAGTCACCCTCCAAGTCTTGATTTTTTAAGATTTTTGAATAATTTCTCTGGTCCTTCTTGTCTGTCTCTTTATCTATGTACCCGATAAACTTGGAAACCTCTGCAAATACCTACCTTAAGCCTGAGAGCAACAGTCATTGGAGAGTTTGCAACGGGAAAATGAGTGATCAGATTTCACAGTATCCACACTGAATTATATGTGGAAAATACATTTGTAGAAATAAGGCTGAGCCAGGAAACATATTGTTTTGAAGGCTGTCACAATAAATTGAGAGATGTTGTTGATTTAGATGAAAAAATGACTAGATTGGAGAGAAGTTTAAAAGTAGACTTTCCATCTCATGAGACTTAAGTGAACTTCAGGGGTAGGTAATAAAAAGAATCCAATAAATATGGACTTCCTACTTAATACTATGCACAGCCCATGTTTTTAGACATAAACGTATACATTCACAGTGAAACCATTCATGTTGGAATTTGCTCATTCTGCATTCACTGAGGAGTCCACAGATGGGTAACTCAGTGTCTTTTTACAGAATGGCTTCACCCACTGTTCCTCAGAACTTTCAGTACCACAGTACTTCATCTTTGGAGAAATAGTGCTTCTGGCAGTCCTGTCATGTAAAAACGCTGAAATCTTTTCACCATCTTAGAATATGTCCTACTGTCAACAACAAATTTGCATATTCTCTCCTATTGAGATAACACCTCACTGCCCAGAGGAAGATATTTTTGCACAATTAAGGGATAATAGTTGTTAAGAATTGACAAACTACCTTTGGCTGTATTGTTGTTGTTTTCATTAATGCCGTATATAAGACACTCCATAAGAACTAGAATCTTTTCTAGAAAAGAAATAGGCAAGTTTCTGATGTTTTTGAACAGATTTTCTTTCTCCCCCACTCTCTGCATTGTTACTTTAATAATTAAAACTTCAAAAACCTAAATACAGGCTTACTTCACTTTATTGCTTTTTGCTTTATTGTACTTTGCAGGTATTGCATTTTTTGACAAATTAAGGTTGTGGCAACCCTCAATGTGTCCAGATGTGTCCAGCACATCTATTGGCACCATTTTTCCAACAGCATGTGCTCACTCTAGTCATCAGTGTCACAATTTGGTAATTCTCACAATATTTTAAACTTTTTATTAGTATGTCTGTTATGGTGATCTGTGACCAGTGATCTTTGATGTAACTACTGTAATTGTTTTGGGGGCCATGCATCATGCCCATATAAAATGGTGAACTTGATTGACAGATGCATGTGTTCTGACTGCTCCATCTACTGACTGTTTGCCCATCTGTTTCCCTTTCCTCAGGCCTTCCTATTCCCTGACACACAGCAATATTGAAATGAGGCCAATTGATAACCCTACATTTGTCTCTAAGTGTTCAAGTCAAAGGAAGAGTCCCACATCTGTCACTTTAAATAAAAAGCTAGAAATGATTACACTTAGTGAGGAAGGCATGTTGAAAGCTGAGACAGGCTGAGAGCTAGACCTCTTGGACCAAAGAGTTAACTAAGTTGTGAATGCAAAGGGGGAGGTCTTTCATGAAATGTAAAGTACTATTCCAGTGAACACATGAATGATTGGAAAGCAAAACAGCCTTACTGCTGATATGGGGAACATTTTGGTGGTCTAGATAGAAGATCAAACCAGACACAAAATTCCCTTAAGTTAAAGCCTATCTCAGAGCAAGGCTATAATGCTCTTCAATTATATGAGGCTAAGAAAGGTGAGAAAGCTGCAGAAGAAAAGTTTTAAGTGAGCCAAACTTGGTTAATAATGCATAAGGAAAGAAGTAATCTCCACAACACAAAGGTGCAAGGTGAAGCAGCAAGTGCTGGTGTAGAACTGCAGCAAGTTATTCAGAAGATAAAGGTAAGATCATTGATGAAGATGGCAACACTAAACAACAGATTTTCCATGTAGATGAAGTAGTCATCTATTGGAAAAAGATGCCATCTAGGACTTTCATAGCTAAGGAGAAGGCAATACCTGATTTCAAAGCTTCAAAGAACAGTCTGATTTTCTTGTTAGGAGCTAATGCAACTGTTGACTTGAGGTTGATGCCAATGTTCATTTATCATTTGGAAAAGCCTAGGACTTTTAAGCATTATTCTAAATCTACTCTGCTTGTGTTCTATAAATAGAATGACAAACATCACACCTGTTTACAGCATTCTCAGAAAAAAAAATACTTATTTTAAAATTTTACTGCTCACTGAAAATTCTCTTGGTTATCCAAGAGCTCTGATGGAGATGTACAAGGAGATTAATGCTTTTTCATATTTGTTGACATAGTATCCATTTGCAGCCATGGATCAAGGAGTAATTTTGACTTTCCAGTGTTACTATTTAAGAAATATATTTTGTATGATGATAGCTGCCAGAGATACTGATGCCTCTGATGGATATGGGTAAAGTTAATTGGATACCCTCTGGGAAAAATTCACCATTCTAGATGCAAATGGCAGATCCAAGACTTCAGTGGAGGTAATAACTGCAGATGTGGTAGAAATAGCAAGAGAACTGGAAATAGAAGTGAAGCCTCAAGATGCCACTGAATTGCTGCAATCTCAGGGTAAAACTTTAATAAATGAGAAATTGCTTTTTGTCGACAAGCAAAGAAAGTGTGTTATTTCATGGAATCTACTCCTGGTGAAGATGCTGTAATTGTTACTGAAATGACAACAAAGGATTTACAATATGACATGAACTTAGTTGATAAAGCAGTGGCAGGGTTTGAGAGGGTTGATTCTAATTTTGAAAGAAGTTATACTGTGGATAAAATGCTATCAAACAGCATCACATGCTTTAGAGAAATCTTTTATGAAAGCAAGAGTCAACTAGTACAACAAACTTCATTGTTGTATTATTTAAAGAAATTGCCACAGCCACCTCAACTTTCAGCAAGTGCCTCCCTGATCAGTCAAAAGTTATCAACATTGAAGCAACACTCTCCTCTAGCAAAAGGTTTAGTCTCATTGGAGGCCCACGTTATTATTAGCATTTTTTAATATTAAAGTCTTTTTAAACTAAGGCCTACATATTGTTTTAGACATAATGCTATTGCACTTAATAGACCACAGTATAGTGTACACATAACTTTCATCTACAGTGGCAAACCAAAGAAAATACCCATGACTCACTTAATTTACTTCGTTGCAATGATCTGGAACTCAACTAGAAGTTATCTCCAAGGTATGCCCATATTTAAAGATCAGTTTTAAGAAGTACTATCTTTTCACCACCCAGTAGGAATAAATGCTCATTTTTCATCAAAATCTCTAATTCAAGCAATATATTATAAATAATAAAGTTGGTAGACCAATTGCTTTCCTTCCATCTTATTTCTACATTTTTCCTTCCTAAAGGTAAACACTCTTAACAGATTTTTTGAGCATTCTTTCCTTTTACCGTATGAGAATTTGCATTTAGATCAGCCTAGTATCTGAGGGTTTCATACTCTCAGACTCCCACTGATGAACTTCATGCAATGTGTTTCTCAGAATGACCAGGATAAAGACTACCCAGCTTACCCATCCATGAAAGCATAGCACTTCGCAGGCACAAAGGTCAACACTTCTCAGGCCAGGATGTCTTCCTTTACTGTCTATCCCCTAATCTGCTTGCTCCTCAATTTCCTGGGTTGGAGCAGGAGTAAAACAAACCAAATCTGGATCACACTGACTCTGAAATGTAACCATTAGGGTCCCAGCATAAGATGTCAATGTTTCCTCAATTACATTCCCCACTGAGCAATATCTCAGCCTTTATTTCTGTCCTTGGGCCCCCGGAGTCTGCTAAAAGTAAGCCCTTGGCCTATCTCCACCCCCACAAAAAAACTACCTTTAGTGCTCTGCTGACCTTCTGTGCTTTCTACCACACATACTCTAACATCATGGGCTTTTCCCTCCTTATTTTATCCGGCAGTTTTCGTTGTTCTCAGTGACAGTATTGGTACAAAGTACCTATAATGCTATTACCAGAAGGAGTAAGTCTGTAATTTCCCTCACCTTCAAGGTGGCCTGCATATTGCACAGGTAAGTAATTATAAAGTGTGGTGACAGAAAAAATCAGGGCTCTGTAATGATAATAATTGTGTTGATGGAATTGACCTGGCTGATGTAACAGCAAAAGTGTTGGCAATTTATCTTTACCAGAGAATGCTTTTTAAAAAGTTATTTCTAGTAAAAGTCTCCTCTGGCATGTCCAATATCACACTTCAGAAAGTGTTCCCTGGACAATCTTACATCGTGTTTACACCTGTATTTGGGTTCTCCAGAGGGACAGAAATAATGGAATATACATATATATATATATATATAATTATGATTTCACTGTTTTACATACATACATATATATGTGTGTGTGTGTGTGTGTGTGTGTGTGTGTATATATATACACATACATATATATATATATATGCAGGCTGAGGAGCAAGGAGAGCCAGCCTGAGTTTCAAAACTGAAGAACTTGGAGTCTGATGTTCTAGGGTAGGAAACATCCAGCATAGTAGGAAGATGTAGGCTGGGAGGCTAGGCCAGTCTCTCTTTTCACATTTTTCTACCTGCTTATATTCTAGCCGCGTCAGCAGCTGATTAGATTGTTCCCACCCCCATTAAGGGTGGATCTGCCTTTCCCAGCCCACTGACTCAAATTTTTTTTTTTTTTTTTTTTTTTTTTTTTGAGACGGAGTCTCGCTCTGTCGCCCAGGCTGGAGTGCAGTGGCGCAATCTCGGCTCACTGCAAGCTCCGCCTCCCGGGTTCACGCCATTCTCCTGCCTCAGCCTCCCGAGTAGCTGGGACTACAGGCGCCCGCCACTGCGCCCGGCTAATTTTTTCTATTTTTAGTAGAGACGGGGTTTCACCATGGTCTCGATCTCCTGACCTTGTGATCCACCCGCCTCGGCCTCCCAAAGTGCTGGGATTACAGGCGTGAGCCACCGCGCCCGGCAATCTTTGGCAACACGCCCACAGACACATCCAGGATCAATACTTTGTATCCTTAAATCCAATCAAGTTGACACTCAGTATTAACCATCACAACACCAAATCATATTTGGTATTTCAAAGGCAGCTTCCTGTGAGATAAAAACATTGTTTCTCACCTCATTTAGTAGCCCAACATACATCACATGGAAGTGAAGTGGAATGACTCAGAAACAGAGGAACTTAATTGGTGTGCTCTGACAGGTTCTACTTTGACTTTGTATAATTTGCACAGCAGCCCTGTTTGTCAAGTCTATCATGAAGACCAGTTCAAAAGGACAAAAAGAGACTGGGATCAAGATGGTCAACTAGACACAGGTAGTATGTTCCTCCTCCAGGAGAAGAGCCAGCATAGTATGTAGACACTCACATTTCAAACAGATTAACAAGAAACAAATGCTTGGATTTGGCAGAGAAGATATGGAAGTGCTAGAATTAAGAAGAGGGTTCAGAGCAGCTTGCCCAGCTAGGAACTTGCTGAGAGCTGAGCGCAGCTTCTGGATGCAGGAAAGCAGTAAGAGAGAAATCCCAGAGCTCTGAAGTGGGCTTTAATGATTTTGGCTATGGGAGAAACCCTTGATGACTAGAGCTTCATGTCTGACATATGGAGCTGTCTAAGCTTTTCACAGAGATGTTGGTCCAGTAAGGGAATCAACAAAGAATCCTCCAGTCACTGAATCCTGGAGCAGCTACAGCTGGGAGGCATTCTGAGAGTCCAAATACCAGGAATCTACAGATGTAGCTGCAGCTGCTGCTCTGCTGGAGGGAGGAAGAGGAGAGAATGGGTGCACCCATGTGCCCCTGGATAAGTACTTACTACAGTGCTAAGAGCTGCTGTTGAGACTGAGAAGGGAGTGGATTGCACTCCCTACAGTTTCTTACCCACGCTGCTTGCCTGGGTGGTGCCCCATCCTTTATACCCTAGGCCAAGGTGCTGTTTTGAGAGTTTAATTCTAGGCTGAGCTCCACACTTGGCCTGAGTTTAGGCTGATATGGCTGTAGCCACTGCCCAGCCAAGAGCCCGCAGAGAAATCAGGCCATCCCATGTATACCTAGGAAATACCCTCTTCCCTGCAACAGGCTGCTGTGAGATTGAGACCCAGTCAAAGTCCACTCTTCATAGCTTCTTGGCCACACTGCCTGCTGAAGTCATGTCCCACCCTCCTAGGGTGCAGGCCTAAGGTATCATTTTGAAAGTTTAATGCCAAGCTGTATATCATACTCTGCCTGAGCTTGGGCTGAAACAGCTACAGCTGCTGCCCAGCCAAGGAGGGGCAGGGAAGTCAGGCTGTGCTACACCTACCCAAGACAATACCCAGCGCCCTGCTAGGGGCTGCTGTGAGACTGAGACTTGAGTGGACTGCACTCTCCACAACTTGTTGCTCACATTTCTTGCCTGAGAGGGGTTCCACCCTCTCTGGTTACAAGCTCACAGGTGGCACCATTTTGAGAGTTTAGAAACACTGGTAACCTGGTGAACACAGCTGGCATTGCAGTCTTAGGCCATAGATTTGGGTGGTTACTCTGGGACAGGGGAAAGGCCCCCACAGCCAGACCTGAGTGTCAAGGGTGGAAAGTGCCCCAGTACTAGGCCATGGGATTGGGATCTCTCCCATCCCAGTACTGGAGTGGAAGGAGAGTTCCTGATGCTGAGGTTTCTTCTAGGCAGTAAGACATGCAGCCAGGGACAGCTTTATGCACTCACATCTTCTCCTTTGATCAATTAGGGGGCAGTACTACAGCAGCTATGAGGAGTGGGAGGGAAGGAAACTCTACTCTGCTGGAGATATAACTCTTGGCACAGACCACCCCTAAGGGAGGCAGGAGTACAACCTGTCAAAGCCCCCCTCACGTCAAAGGAAATGCAAGCACAGCACCAGCAGTCAAAGACAGCACCACCAAAGCCCAGTAATAACTGTGGAGTAGGAGTCACCTTTCACCCCCACAAATCCCCTCCTCAGTGAACTGTTGCAGATTCTGCAACTAGTCTTGTCAGGGACCAGGAAACATGGGGTGAAAGAGTTTCCTTTTGGGCTTTTCCAGTGGCTCCACCCTGAAAGAAGGCAAATGCTTTCTAAGGGAGGGTGCTTTTTATGCTTCTTCATTGCCTCCACATCCACCCCTACCTGTTGGATCTTACTGTGAAGCACTGTCTACTGCACTGCAGCCTGAATTACACAAACAAACAAATTGCATTGCTACAATAGGTAATGTCTGAGAATGCCACTGCACAAGTCTGACTGCAACCGTGGCATCCACACAGAACCTAAGCACCCTGCAAGCACTGAGAAATGAAGCTAATCAATCATATGCAATATATACCACAGTCATATGTCTAAGAAAAAATAAGTATAAAAAATCAAGAAGCCCCATCCAAACAATGACAAAATTTTAAAAACCTTTGGCTCTTTCAGATGAGGAGAAACCTGTGCAAAGAACTCAGACACTACAAAAAGCCAGAGTGTTCTGTCACCTCTGAAGGCCTCCTCTGGATCCTAATTAATAGATTCTAATCAGAATGAAACGACTGAAATGAAAGAAATAGAATTCAGAATGTGAATGGCAAAGAAACTCAAGGATATCAAAGAGAAATTTGAAATTCAAAACAAAGAAGACAAAAAAATGATCCAAAAGCTAGAAAAAAAGTTGAAAGATGACATAGCTATATCAAGAACTAACCAAACAGAAGTTCTGGAATTGAAAAATTCATTTCAGGAATTTCAAAATACAGTTGGAAGACTTAACAACAGCATAGACTAAGCAGAAGAACGAACTCAAAGGCCAGTCCTTCAAAATGAGCAAGGCAGAAAAAAAATTTACACCCGTTAAACATGAATAAAACCTTCAAGAAATATGGGATTATGTAAAGTTGATCAAATCTGCATTTTTGAGAAAGAAGACAAATAAGGGAAATTGGAAAATATATTTGAGGAAATAATTCAGGAAAATTTTCTGAATCTTGCTAGTGGGGACAACAGGCAGGTACAAGAAATCCAAAGAATTTCAGTGACACATTATACAAGATTACCATCTCAAAGGCACATAATGATTAGACTATCTATAGTCAATGCAAAGAAAAATTTGAAAGGCAGCTAGAGAAAAGGCTAATGTTACCTATAAAGGGAAAACTGTCACACTAATAGAATTCTCAGAAAAACTTACAAGCCAAAAGATACTGGTGGCCCGTTTTTAACATTCTTAAAGAAAAGCCATGCCAGCCAAGAATGTGATGTCCCACCAAATTAAGCTTTATAAACAAAAGGGAAATAAAGTCTATCTCAGGGAAGCAATTGTTAAGGGAATTTATCACTACTAGACTGGCTCTATAAGAGATTCTTAAAGGAGTTCTTTTTTGTTTCTTTGTCTGTTTTGACATTGTTGCAGAATGTCTTCCAACTGCCAGATCTGGAGCAAGCTGGGAATGGAATGAATGCCTCTCCTTTCATGAACGTTTGCTTTCCTTCCTTTCTGAAGGTGGCAGAATACTGGGCACTCTCCAGACACAATTCCAGTAGATTAAGTGTTCTAAACATGGAAATGAAAGAACAATACTTGCTACCATAAAAACACATGCAAGCATGTAGCCCAGAGATGCTGTAAAGCAACTACACCATCAAGACTACAAGACACATAGCTAACAACACCGTGACAGAAACAAAACCTCACATGTTAATATTGATCTTGAATATAAATAGCCTAAACACTCCACTTAACAGACACAGAGTGGCAAATTGGATTAAGAAAACAAGACCCATTCTTCTGCTACCTTCAGGAGACCCATCTCACATGTAATGATACCCAAAGGCTCAAAGTACAGAGACGGAAATGGAAAGCCATTTACTTTTGTTTTCCATAGCAGAAAAATGGAAAAAAAACAAAAAAACAAAAAACAAAACAAACAAAAAACAAACAAACAAACAAAAAACAAAACCAGGGGTCACTATTTTTGTATCAGATAAAGTTGGATTTAAACCAATAACAGTAAAAAAGGGACAAACAAGGGCATTGCATGATGACACAGGGTTCAATTCAAGAAGAAGACCTAACTCTCCTGAATATTTACACATCAAAGCACCTAGATTCATAAAACAATTATCTTTAGACAAAAGACTTTGACAGGCACTCAATAATAGTGGGGGACTTTAACACCCCACTAACAGCATTAGACAGTTTACCAAGGCAGAATGCTAATGAATAAATTCTGGTCTTTAATTTGAGACTTGACCATTTGGACCTAACAGGCATCTATAGAATAATCCATCAAACAATCACAGAATATACCTTCTTCTTATCTGCACATGGAACATTCTTTAAAATTGACCACATGATCAGTCATAAAGCAAGTCTCAACAAATTTGAAAAATTGAAATTATATCAAGCATCTTCGCAGACTATACTGGAATAATAATAGAAATCAATACCAAGAGGAACTTTCAAAACCACAGATACATGGAAAATAAATTTACTCCTGAGTGATTTTTGCTTAAACAATAAAATTAAAGCAGAAATAGAAAAATTTATTTGAAACAAATGCAAATACAAAAACAACTAACAACAACTTCTGGTATGCAGCAAAAACAGTCTTAAGAGGAAAGTTATAGGTCTAGATGACTACATCAAGAAGATAGAAAGATCTCAAATAAACAACTTAACCTCACACCTAAAGCAACTGGAAAAACAAGAACAAACTAAACTCAAAACTATCAGAATAAAAGAAATAATTAAAATCAGAGCAGAAGTAAATGAAATTGAGATCTAAAAAAAAATACAAAGGATCAATAAAATGAAAACTCTGTTTTTTGAAAGGATAAATAAGAATTATAGACAGCTAATTAAATTAACAAAGAATAAAGGAGAAGATCCAAAAAAGCAGAATCAGACATGACAAAGGTGACATCACAATCAATTTCACAGAAATACAAAATATCCTCAGAGACCTACTAGGTACCTCTATGTGCACAAACTAGAAAATCTAAAGGAAATGGATCAATTATTAAATGCACACAACCTCCCAATATTAAAGTAGGAAGAAACAGATATCTCAAACAGAATAATATTGATAATGAAATTGAATCAGTAATGAAAAACCTACCAGCCAAATAAAGCCCTGTGGATTGGCTGGATTCACGGCCGAATTCTATCAGATGTACAAAGAAGAGCTGGTACCTGTCCTACTAATATTATTCAACAAATCGAGAAGGAAGGACTCTTCCCTAATTCATTCAACAAAACTAGTATCATATGATATCAAGATCTGGCAAAGGCGCAACAAAAAGAAAACTACAAGCCAATATTTCAGATTAACACAGGAGAAATCTTCAAAAAATACTAGCAAACTGAATCCAACAGCACATCAAAAAGTTAATTCACCACAATCAAGAGGGCTTTATTCTTGGAATGCAAGGATGTTTTAACATATGCAAATTAATAAATGTGATTCACCACATAAACAGAATTAAAAACAAAAATCATATGCACATCCCAATGGACATGGAATAAGCATTAAACAAAATACAATATCCCTTCACGATTTAACCCACAACAAACCAGGCATTGAAGGAACATACCAAAAAATAATGAGGCATTTATGACAAACCCACAGCCAACATCATACTGAATGAACAAAAGCTGGAAGCATTCCTCTTAAAAAGTGGAGCAAGACAAGAATGTCTATATCACCACTCCTATCCCACATATTACTGGAAGTCCCATCCAGAGCAATCAGGAAACAGAAAACATAGAAGCATCAAAATAAGAAAAGAGAAAGTCAAATTACCTCTCTTTACTGATGATATGATTCTATACCTAGAAAACCTTAAAAGTTCTACCAAAAGACTCTTAAGTCTAGCAAATGACTTCAACAAAGTCTCAGGATACAAAATCAACTCACAAAAGCAAGTAGTATTTCTATACACTTGTTATAAGTGTATACCACTTGTAATTAGCTTATGATAAACTTGAATGTTATATTCAAGCTGAGAACCCGATTGAGAATGCAATCTCATTTACAATAGCCAGAAGAACATACCTAAGAATACATGTAACCTCGGAGATGCAACATCTCTATGAGGAGAACTACAAAACAAACACCGCTGAAAGAAATCACAGATGACACAAACAAATGAAAAATCATTTCATGCAAATGGATGGAAGAATCAATATCATTAAATGTTCATACTGCTGAAAGCAATCTCCAGAATCAACACTATTCCTGTCAAACTAATAATGTCAGTTTTTATAGAATTTAAAAAAATCTAGCATTTATTTTATTTTATTTTTATTTTATATTTATTTATTATTTTTTTGAGAGAGAGTCTTGCTCTGTAGCTTAGGCTGGAGTGCAGTGGTGCCATCTTGGCTCCCTGCAAGCTCTGCCTCCCGGATTCACACCACTCTCCTGCCTCAGCCTCCTGAGTAGCTGGGACTACAGGCACTTGCCACCATGCCTGGCTAATTTTGTTGTATTTTTAGTAGAGATGCGGTTTCACCGTGTTAGCCAGAACGGTCTCGATCTCCTGACCTTGTGATCCGCCCACCTTGGCCTCACAAAGTGCTGGGATTACAGGCGTGAGCCACTGAGCCTGGCCAAACCTAGTATTTATGTGGAACAAAACTAGATCCTGAGTAGTTAAGGCAATCTAATGCCAAGAGTGTAAAGCCAGAGGCATCAGATTAATTGAGATTAAACTATACTACATGACTATAGTAATCAAAGCATCATGGTGCTTATACAAAAGCAGACGGATAGACAAATGGAACATAATAGAGACCCCTGAAACAAAGCAACAAGCCTACAACCAAACCATCTTTGGAAAAGTCAACAAAAAATAAATAATGTAGAAAGGACATCCTATTCATTAAATAGTGCTGGGAAACTGGCTGACCACATGCAGAAGAATGAAACCTGACCCCTACCTCTCACAGTAGGCAAAAGTTAACTTAAGATGAATTAAAGACTTAAATGTAAGACTTCACACTAAAATTTCTAACAAAACCTAGGGAATGCTTTTCTAGATATTGCCCTAGGCAAAAAGTTATGATGAATACCCCAAAAGCAAATGCAATAAAATCAAAAATAGATAGATAGGAGTTAATCAAGCTAAAGGGCCGCTGCAGAGCAAAATGAATTCCTAACAGAGTAAACATGCAACCTAAAGAATGAGAGAAAATACATTTGAAAACTATGCATATAACAAAGAACTAATATCCAGAATCTATAAAGAACTTAAACAAATTAACAAGAAAAAAAATAACCTGATTAAAAAGTTGACAAAAGACACGAATAGGCACTACTCAAAAGAAAACATACAGGTGTTAAACAAACATATAGAAAATGCTCAACATCACTAATCACTGGAGAGATGCAAATCAAAACCACCATGAGATATATCTCACACTTGGCAGTATGGCTATTATTAAAAGTTGTGGTGGCTCATGCCTGTAATCCCAGCATTCTGGGAGGCTGAGGTAGGCAGATCACAAGGTCAGGAGTTTGAGACCAGCCTGGCCAACGTAGTGAAACCTTGTCTCCACTAAAAATACAACAATTAACTGGGTGTGGTGGCACACACCTGTAGTCCCAGCTGCTTGGGAGGCTGAAGCAGGAGAATCGCTTAAACCCGAGAGGCAGGGGTTGCAGTGAGCAGACACCGCACCATTGCATGCCAGCCTGGGCAACAGAGTGAGACAAATGTTGAAAAATAAGAGAAGTTGGTGAGGCTGTGGAGAAAAGGGGATACTCATATATTCTTGGTGAGAGTGAAAATTTGTTCACCTCCTGCGGAAAGCAGTTTGGAGGTTTTTGATAGAACCATAAAGAGTAACTGGATTGCTGGATCCATTACTACTTGACTCAGTAACACAATTGTTGGGTATATACCCACAGGGAAATAAACTATTTTAGCAAAAAGATACCTGCACTTCTATGTTTATTGCACTATTCACAATAGCAAACACATGGAATCAACTTATGTGCCCATCAGCAGTGGACTGAATAAAGAAAATATTGTACATACACACAATAGAATCCCACTCAGCCATCAAAAAAGCAAAATCATGTCCTTTGCAGCTAGAACCCCACTCACCCATCAAAAAAGCAAAATCATGTCCTTTGCAGCAGCATAGATGCAGCTGTTTTTGCATTTTTGTGTTTAACCTAAGCAAACTAACACAGAAACAGAAAACCAAATGCTACACATTCTCACTCATAAATGGGAGGTAAATATTGGATACACATGGACAGAAAGATGAGAATGATAGTCACTGGGGACTTCAAAAGGGGAGAGAGAGGGCGGTGAGGCAAGGTTTTAAAAACTACCTGTTGGGTACTATGTTTATTACTTGGGCAATGGAATCATTAGAGGTTCAAACTCCAGCATCATTTAATATACACATCTAATAAACTTGCACACATACCTACTGAATCTAACACAAAAAATACTGGAAAAAAAAGGACAAAAAGGGTAGTTCATCTTCCATGGGGAAAGTCAATTTTATTATTCTACATTATTTTATTTTGGTTAAGAAACATTACTTACATGAGTTTTCAACAAAATTCTGGCCAGGCTTGGTGGCTCATGCCTGTAATCCCAGCACTCTGGAAGGCTGAGGCAGGCAGATCACCTGAGGTCAGGAGTTTGAGACAAGCCTGGCTAAGATGGTGAAATCCCATCTCTACTATAAAAAAAAAAAAAAATACAAAAATTAGCCAGGTGTGGTACCAACTGTCTGTAAACCCAGCTACTTGGGAGGCTGAGGTAAGAGAATTGCTCAAACCCGGGAGGCGGAGGTTGCAGTGAGCCAAGATCGTGCCATTGCACTCCAGCCTGGGCGACAAGAATGAGACTTCATCTAAAAAAAAAAAAAATCTAATAATCTCATGTGTTTTTATAGCATGTATAGAAATCTGACCATGATCAAAGACTGACAACTTGTAAATCAATGAGTTTTTAAAAGTATTTTATTCCTTGTTTGAGATACCTTTGATCATCCAAGATAAAGGATCGTGGGCTTCTTTCTAGGGATACAATTACAGAAAGGTTGTTGTGATGACAATTTCACTGCCCACATCATCATTTTATAGGCAGAGCAGTAGAATGATTAAAGAGGATTTAAAAACATTGATTTACATATACATATATATTTTTTTACCAATAGTTACCTTCAGTTTACATGCATTAAAAGATACTTTCTAATTTCTTTTTTTCCATTTTTGATGCCTCCAGTTGATTTCTCTTACTTTATTGCATTACTTAATACCTGTAATACAAAGTTAAATGATGATAAAACAGTCGTCATTCTTTTTTTTCTCCATAGGTTTGTGTTGTGTATTGTTTTCTAAATTTATACACTTTATTTTTTATAGCATTTTTACATTTGCAGAAAAGTTGAGCAGAGAGTGCAGAAAGTTCCCATATTGCCTCTGCTTGGCAACCTGCCTCCCCACTGCACACAATCTCTTTTATTACTGACATCTTGTATTAGTGTGGTACATTTGTTACTACTAAAAAACCAATACAAATACGTGATTTTAATTAAAGTGAATAGTTTAAATTAGGTTTCACTCTTTGTGTTGTATAGTGTGATAGGTTTCGATGAATGCATAATATTGTGTTTCTACCATTGCAGTATCACACAAAATTAATCAAACTAAAAATTACCTGTGCTCCGCCTATTTATTCTCCTTCCTATCCCAAAGCTCTGGGCACTACTGATGTTTTTACTCTCTACAATTTAGCCTTTCCCAGATTGCCTTGTAGATGAATTATATAGTGTTAGCCTTTTCAGACAGTCTTCTTTCGTTTAATTGGCTTCTTTCCTTTAACAGTATTTTAGGTTCCTCCATGTCTTTTTATGGCTTGGTAGCTCATTTCTGTTCATCACTGGATGATATTCCATTGCGTAGGTATAGCACAGTTTATTTATCCATTCACCTATTGAAGGACAGCTAGGTTGCTTTCAAGTTTTGACAACTGTGACTAAAGACAGTATAAACATCCATTTGCAGGTTTTTGGGTGGACATAAGTTTTCTATTCATTTGAGTGAATTCCAAGGAGTACAAATACTGAATCTTAGGATGAGATTATGTTTAGCTGTGTAAGAGACTCACAAATGGTATTCCAAAGTGGCTTACCATTTTATACTTCCACCTGCAATAAATGAGAGTTCCAGTTGCTCCAAATCCACACCAGCATTTAGTATTGTCAGCATTTTGTATTATAAGTATCAGAACAGGTGTCTATTGGTATTTCATTGTTTTAATCCATAATTCTATGATGATATATAATTTTGATGATCTTTTCATGTTTATTTGCTATCTGTAGGTCTTCTTTAGTGAGGTGTCTCTCTAGACCTTTTACTCATTGTCTTTATTGAGTTGTTTGTCTTTGTGTTGTTGAGCAATGAGTTTCTTATATATTCTAAATATTAGAGCCATGTCAGATATTTGATTTGTAAATATTTTCTCACATTTCGTATGGTTTTTACTTTTCTGATATTTTGTGAATAAACTATTTTTTAAATTTTTTACTCTGTCTTATTAATATATTTATTAATATATTTTTTTCTTGTTTCTCATGCTTTTGATATCACTGCCAAAATGAAACCTCTATGATTTCTGCTAAGAGTAAGATAGTTTTAGCTCTTACATTTACATCTTTGACCTTTTTGAGTTAATGTTTGTTTACATTGAGAGAGAGGAGTACAACTTCATTCTTTTGTATTTGGATATTTCATTTTCTTAACACTGTTTATTGAAGAGGCTATTTTGCTTTCACAGTAAGTGGTGTTGACATTCTTGTCAAAGGTAAGTGGGCCACAAAGGTATAAATTTATTTCTGGACACTCAATTCAATTTATATGAATGTCCTTATGCCAGTACTACTCTGCTTCTCTTGCTTCATAGCTTTTCAATAATATTCCTGACATTTGTGGTATTATTCCCGCCTTCAACTTTGTCCTTTTTTTTTTTCTTTTTTTTTTTTTTTCAAGATTGTTTTAGCTAGTCAGCAGCCCTGGCAATCCTATAGAAATATTAGTATTGGCTTTTTCATTTCTGAAAGACAGACAGAGAGTGGCCATTAGGATATTGTTAGAAATTAAAATGCACCTGAAGATTTCTTTGTGGAGTATTTCAATCATGACCATATTAAGTCTTCTAATTCATGCACACAAGATGACTTTCTATTTACTTAGCAATTTTTAGATTTCTTTCAGTAATATTTTGCAGTGTCAGTGTAAAATATTACACCCCTTTGGTTAAAGTTACTTGTATTTTATTATTTTGAAGTCTATTGAATGTGTAATTGTTTTCTTAATTTTATTTATAGATTGTTCATTGGCAGTATCTAGAAATGCAATGATATTTATTCATTGACATGGTGTCCTATAACTTTTCTAAAGTCATTTATGCATCCAATAGTTGTGTGTATATATTATTCAGTATTTTCTTTATATAGAATAGCATCATTTATAAAGAAAGACAATTTTAGTTTTTCTTTTCAATATATATGCCTTTTATTTTTTCATTATGCTTACTTGCTTTGGCAAAAACTTCTAGTACAATTTAATGTTTGAACGGAAGTGGTAAAATAAGTCAAGTGTGACATGTTCCAGATCTTAGAAAAGTTTTAGTCTTCCATCGTTAAGAATGATACTAGGTATAGAGTTTCATAAATACACTTTTTCAGGTGCGGAAATTCTATTCTATTATTCCTACTTTGTATAGTGTCGTATCATAAAAAGATGATAGAGTTTGTCAGATGGTTTTCTCGCATCAGTAGAGACGATAATGTTTTTTCCCTTTGTTCTGTTAATGTGATATGACTAATGATTAATTGATTAAACATGATTAATTTTCATGTTGAACCACACTTGCATTCCTAAATCATTCTTGTTAATGGTATATAAATTTGTATATGCAGTTGTACTCAGTTTGCTAATATTTTATTGAGGATATTTTTCTATATATTTAAGGGATATTTTATTATAGTTTTCTTTTATTGTGGTGTCTTTGGCTTTGGTGTCTGGGAATGCTGACCTCATAAGATGTATTAAAACTGTTTCCTCTTCTATTTTTGTAACAGTTTGAGGATTGTCATTAATTCTGTTTTTAAAGTTTGGTAGAATTCAATTGTGATGTTATTGACTCTTGAGATTTTCTTTTTTATATTACTATTTCAATCTCTTTACTTCTTATAGATCTGTTCAGATTTGTTATTTCTTCTTCAGTCAATCCTGATAATTTATGTATTTCTAGATTATTGTCCACTTTGTCTAGGTTATCTAATTTTTTAGGATGCAATTGTTTACAGTAGACTCCTACATACTGTAGTAATGTCCCCACTTTCATTTTTTAATAATTTGAAATTTTTCTCTTTTTCTATTCATCAAGTACAATTAAAGTTTTGTTAGCTTTGTTAATCTTTTGAAAGAGTCAACTTCTGGTTTTGTTGATTTTTTCTATTGTTCTATTCTTTGTCTCTTTTTCTTCCTACTTTAACATTTTAGCATTTATTTTCTTATACTAGCTTCATGCTTAGTTTGTTTTCTGTTTTTTTCTATTTCCTTGAGGTCTATAAATTATTGATTTTAAATCTTTCTTCTTTATAAATATAACCGTATAAGGCTATAAGTTTCCTTGTGAGTATTGCTTTCATTGCATTCTATAAGTTTGATATCTTATTCATTTTATTCTACATGTGTCTCTTATGAAAATGTAAATTTAATTTTATTCTAAATTATTTTTTGATTTATCATTTTATTCATTGTCATTTTTTCTCCGTGTATGTTGTTTAAATTTCCACATACTTGTGAATTTTCCAGTCTTTGTTTTAGTTTTTGATATTTAATTTTATGTCACTGAAGTCAAAAAAGATATTGTGTATGATTGAGATTTTCTTTTTTTCTTTCTCTCTTTTTTTTTTTTTGAGATGAAGTCTTGCTCTGTTGCCCAGACTGGAGTGCAGTGGTGCAATCTCAGCTCACTGCAAGCTCCACCCCCTAGGTTTACTCCATTCTCCTGCCTCAGCCTCCTGAGTAGCTGGGACTATACGCACCCACCACCGTGCCCGGCTAATTTTTTGTATTTTTAGTAGAGACGGGGTTTCACCGTGGTCTCGATCTTCTGACCTCCTGATCCGCCCACTTCAGCCTCCCAAAGTTCTGGGAATACAGGTG
Source organism: Chlorocebus sabaeus (assembly GCF_047675955.1). Lineage (NCBI taxonomy): Eukaryota > Metazoa > Chordata > Mammalia > Primates > Cercopithecidae > Chlorocebus > Chlorocebus sabaeus. The sequence goes on along the minus strand of NC_132911.1, from coordinate 55,126,296 downwards.
TGAGCCACTGTTCTTGGCCAGATTTTCTTTTTTTTAATTAATTAAGATGTGGTCTGTCCTGAGAAATGCAGCATGTGCACATAAGAAGACTGTATATTTTGCTATTGTTGATTGTAATATTCTGTATATGTCTGTTAGGTCTACAGACAGCTCTCCTTATCTGCAGGTTTAGCATGGATGTATTCAACCAGTCAAGGCATAGAAAATACAGTATGGGGGGATGTAGAACTTGCATATGTGAATGGCAGACTTTTCATATCCATAGGTTTTTGGGGATTTTAATTAATTAATTAATTTTTTTGAGACAAAATCTCACACTGTCGCCTGGGCTGGAGTGCAATGGTGTGATCTCAGCTCACTGTAACCTCTTCCTTCCGGGTTCAAGCGATTCTCCTGCCGCAGTCTCCTGAGTAGCTAGGATTACAGGAATGCACCACCATGCCCGGCCAACTTTTTGTGTTTTTAGTAGAGATGGGATTTCACTATGTTGGCCAGGCTGATCTTGAACTCCTGACCTCGTGATTCACCTGCCTCGGCCTCCCAAAGTGCTGGGATTACAAACATGAGCCACTGCGCCCAGGCCCATAAGTTTTGCAGGGCTGACTGTGGGACTTGAACACCTGTGGGTTTGGCATCTATGGGGACAGTTCTGAAACTAATCTGCCCTACATTCCAAGAAATGACTGTCATTGGTTTACAGTGGTGTCTCAGTCTTTTATTTCTTTATTAATCTCCTGCCTAATTTTGGTTAAACCAGCAGCTTACCAGAATCTACAGGAACAGCAGCTTCAGAAACCACACATGACAAAGAATGCAAACTTTTAAACGTAGCATAGGAAAGACATGAAGCAAACAAACAACCACGGTGCATAGAAAAGAACAACAGGCCGGGTGCGGTGACTCATGCCTGTAATCCCAGCACTTTGGAAGGCCGAGGTGGGCAGATCATGAGGTCAGGAGATCGAGACCATCCTGGTTAACATGGTGAATCCTCGTCTCTGCTAAAAATACAAAAATTTAGCAGGGCGTGGTGACAGGCGCCTGTAGTCCCTGCTACTTGAGAGGCTTAAATTTCCTTAAATTTCTGGAACCATAAAACAAAAAGAAAGAAAAGAAAAAATAATCTTTTTAAATTTCTGTGTTTGCTGATTAGTTCTGTATTATATCACTCCTATAACAGTTAGCCACTGCGTTAGTTGTCTTCCTTAAAGATCAGTTGGAAATGAAAAGTTAGGGCCTTCTCAGTAATTTTCCAAGCACGTGTTTTCCTCAGTAGGTGCATGAAGACTTTGTTCATATTATATTATATGTAGGAGCTTTTTGAAGCTATAGTCTCCAAATTTATATTCTTTGCTTTTACTCTAAGGTTTGTTTTTTTTTTGGCATGTCTATTTTGGCATATCTGAACTGTATTTTCTTATCCTAGGCAAAAGCAGCTTATTAATTTCCCTTATAACGGTATCCAGCAATGCCGTTCACTTAGACCCTTTTATACCCTGTCAGAGTTCGAATTAGAACAAAGAAAGCAAGTGCCTCGTATCAATCAGAGAACCCTAAGATAGATCAAAACATACAAACATAAGTCCTTGAGAGTAAAGTTTACTGTTCTTCCTTCATAACTAATACCTACTGAGATTATCATCTTCAAGACCACTATCTTGCCAAGGAAATGGGATGAAATAGGGCTAACTTAACATGCTGCAAATATTTTCTATCATGTTTAAGTAACGACTTTTGTTGATTAAGTACTCAATTATTGTTGCAAACCTCTGACTGTTTTTCAAAGTTACAGTAAAGTTGATTCTGACAACTTTGCTATTTTTTTTCAGGGTTTCCAAAGAGGGAAAAGCCTATGGAGTGCCCTACTTTGCCATTTTAACCAGATGAACTTTCTTGCCTAGCTGTTGACTTTAGGGTAAGATCAAATAAGTACACAAATATAATGCTGACATTTACAATGAAGATAGGTCTTCTGCATATTAAATAAAATGCATTAATCTTTATTTCATTTCACTTTTGATTGGTTGTTTGGTTTAGTCTTGTCAGATGTTTTCTGTGTAAATACATGGAATATCATAGTATTTTTCACTTAAGACTTATATGTATAGGTAAATATATTAATGCATTTCTTAATTATGATTAACCTTTTATTCCTGGAATCAGTACAATGTGATTATGATATAGTACTGTTTTAATGTGCAATTTGATTTTATTTGTTTCTATTCAGTTTGAAATTTGTGTATTGATATTTAAAGTGAGATTGTTCTAGAGTAGTCTATTTTATAAAATTTTTATATGGTTTAGTTATTTATTATACCTTGTACTTTAGGACAAAGTTAATTGTTTTTCTTTTTATGCTCCAAAGCATTTAAATAGCCCTGGGATTATGTGACATATGCCATTGTTTTTAAACACTATTAAACTTAATATTGTAAGAAGAATATTCAATTTAGCTTGAAAGATTAGAAATATTTTCTTTTGACATTTAATTCTTTACATGCTACTGGAATAAAATAAAGCAAAACAAATCAAATATGTTATTCAGTATCTTAGTGTAAGAGAATTAATCCACCTACCAAAGTAAAATTAAAAATTACTTCCAACACTCTTTCTACCTGTCCACATCGTGCCCTGAATTGTTCCCTGACAGTTTTTAAATGGTAAGGTGGATAATGTAGATTAACTTTCTCTCTCCAGGAAAAATTTTGTATCAAATGCGTCAGGTAAAAAGAACTTTCTTCCATTTAAAATGTGTAAACAGAAATGATAACCTTCCATTATCTTCAATAAAACTGTTAAATAGTTCACACGTCTTCAGCTGATTTCACAACAACTTCACAGGATAGAATGTCTGAGGCAGTCTGCCAGGAATTTAGCAAATATTTGGAAAAATATTGTGCTTGCATCTCAAATGTGAGAAGATAGTGGACTGCAAATATTTATTTTGGTAGTGGGAAACTTGACTTTAACTGGTGAATTCTTAATGGTATTATTCAAATAAAAACTGTGTGAGATATTCATTAAAATGACAGACATAATAATTGAAGACGAAAATGGCTTACTGACTTTTAAAAGAAACAATACCATATGAATTACAATTAAAAATATTTAGCAAGATTAAATGTTTAAGTTATATATTTTTTTTCAGCAAATTTGCCTCAAGATAATGATTGACAAATATTCTTTGAATGACTGGATTTTATGCACACCATATATAAAAAATGTTCCTTCTTAGGAAAAGCCAGAGCTGCTGATGCGTTCACAGTCCTGTGAAATGATTTCTTCTTACTGTGAATGTTATCAGAGCTTTCAAAGAGCACTTCGAAAAGTATTGATCTAAAATCCTAAATAAACAAGACAAATCACCTTTTCAAAATGTGGAGAGACAAGTGGGTATAGAGAGATAAAGGATTGTGTCACTGGTGCAGGAGTCACAGGAGACATAAACCAATGGGAACGCCTCAAAGGTAATTTTGATGAATAACTGGAGCCTGAATGCTAACTAGCATGAGAGTGAGAAACGACTGGGTGACAGGCTTGATGGGGGATTTCATGGGCTTCCTCTCTAGGAAACTTAGTAGGCTCTAGATGTGAGGATCTCTTGCCTCTGACAGAATTAGGGAAAAAGTAACTATTGTGAAAAACATAAAGAGATCTTTTTTCCACTGCAAAGACTTACACCTAGGAGAAAAGATGCCAGAAACCAATTCAAAAACTTTATCTCAGTTTGGAGAGAGGAATTAATCCCACCACACTCCTGGCTTCTAGTATCGCCTTGCAGGAGGGGAGCCCATAGGCAGCAAGAACTAATAAATCCAACAAATGCATTGGGAAGACTGCAGACAAGGAGGCAAGGAGGAGCCAGAGGAGGACACGTAAACTATTATGCTGAATAAACTAATAAAGATTAGAGCCCCCAAGGCAGGGCCCAAGAAAACACGGATACTTAATTGAAACATTATGGAAAGCTCCTCCCTTTTAACCTTGTACCACACCAACAGGGATTCAGTATAGTAACAGTGCGTGACAGCTGAAGGAGCTTTAAGACAGACTCTCTCTGAAGACCAGCATGCATAAGTGACAGTTAATTTTATGTATCAATTTGGCTAAGCCACAGAGCCCAGATATTTGGTAGAACATTATCTTGGATGTTTTTGTAAGGATGTTTTTGGATGAGATTTACGTTTAAATCAGTGGATTTTGAGTAAAGCAGATTATCATCCATATTTGGGTAGGCATGATGTAATCAGCTGAAGACCTGAACACAACAGAAGGACTGACCTCCCTGAGGAAAAGGTAAAGGGAATGATGGGAGCAGACTGCCTTTGAACATGAACTACATTTCTTGGATTTTCAAACTTCTGGCCCACCCTGCAGATTCCTAAACACATACACATACACACACACACACACACACACACACACCCTATCCTGTTTTGATTCTGTTTCTCTGGAGAAGCTTAATATGAGACGGAAGTCCATAGTCAAAAAGAAAGACAAAAACGACACTAGATAACTTTGAAGACTCTGATACTTATTTACTATTGTTATTTTTTAAAATTTTACATATATAACTGCACATATTTATGGGGTACATGGTGATGCTGTAATACATATAATGTATAGTAATTTGATCACAGTGATAGAATTTATAATGTACATTTATGTTGGAAACATTCAATATCCTCCTTCTAGCTATTTAAAACTATGTAATACAGTATTTTTACTATAACCATCCTACAGTGCTGTAGAATGCTGAATGAATTCCTCCTATTTAGTTGCCATTTTTTATCTTTTAACAAAACTCTCCCTATCCCCCTTCTCCTTACTCATCCAAGCTTCTAGTATCTCTTGTAATAGTTTCTACAACTATGAGATCAATTTTATTTTAGCCACATGTGAATGAGAACATGTGGTGGTTAACTGTCTGTTGCTGGCTTGCTTCACCTAGCATAATGTCCTCCAGTTTCATCCACATTTTTGTGAATGACACGATTTTATTCCTTTTTGTGCCTGTATAGTATTTCCATTGTATATACATACCACATTTTTATGCATTTATCTGTTGTTGGACACTTAGTTTGATTTAACATCTTAGCTATTGTGAATAGTGCTTGTACTTATATTTAAAGGGTGGGTCTAGAAAGTTCTGGGAAACCCAGAAACAATAAACATGACCCAATTTTTAGCCAAATCAATATAGTTACTGACAGTAAAGTTATATTTACCTCAATTCCTGCTACCTGATATGTGGCTTACTAATAAAAATTACAAGGCATTAATCTTAGTCTATTTATCCTGTTATAACAAAATACCACAGACTGGGAAATTTGTAAATAATATACGTTTATTTCTTACAGTTCTGGAGTATGGAAGTCCAAAATCAGGCTGCTGACAGGTTTGGTGTCTGCTGAGGGCTTGGTGTCTTGCATCTAAGATGACAATTTTTTCTTGTTTCCTCACATGGGTGGAGGAAGGTGGAAGGGCAAGAGAGGCAAACTCGCTCCAAAGCCTCTTTTAAAATGGATAACCAATTCATGAGCACAGAGCCCCATGGTTTCAGCACTTCCCAAAGGAAACCACTTCTTAATAACACCACAATGACAGTTAAGTTTCAACATAAATTTTGGAAGAAATGCATAATAAAACCTTAGCAGCATGAAAAAGGCAAAGGAAAACACAGTCTGAAGAGATAATTCAGTCGTGACAACCAGAGTGTAATAGGATACAGCTGTTGGAGATATCCGATAGAAACTATAAATAACTATCATCAGTATGTTAAAAGCTTAGTCTAATAAAAAAAAAAAGACAACATAAAATAAAAGATAGGGTAATGTAAGCAAAGAGATGAAAATGCTAAGAAAGAATAAAATGGAAATGTAGGATAATAAGAAGTATGATATCATAAGTAAGGAGTGTCTTCCTTGGGCTCAGTGATAGTCTGGATAAAGCCAAAGGAAGAATAAATGTTCTCTAAGATAGGTCAATAGGAGCTTTCCAAACCTAAATGCAAAGAGGTAGGGAAACAATGTAAAATAGAAAGAAATGTTAAAGTGCTGTATAGGACTACAAAAATGTATAAAATTTATGCTTCAGAAATCCAAGGAGAAAAAGTGAGAAAAGTGTAGAAGAAATATTTGAAAGAATGACTGCAAAATGTTCAAAATGAATTGAGAGATATTACCGTTGATAGATTAGAAGGCTTGGTATTTAAGAGGTCAACTTTTTTCCAGCTAAATTTAGAAATTAAAAAAAAAATCACAATCAGCATTCCAGCAAGGTATATTGTAGATAGTCACAAATTGATTCCACCTTTTTATAATATTTTAAGGCAAAGGATCTATAAGCACCAATATAATTCTGAAAATAAAATAACAAAATTGGAGGATTCACATTTTCTGAATTCAAGACTTACTATAAAATTATTAAAACTCCTTGATATTGATGAAATAATAGACACATACGTTAATGACACAGAATAAAGAGTTCAGAAAAGAATCCACAGAAATATCTTTGATAAAGAAATTATCTTTGACAGAGGATCAAAGACAATACAGTGGAGAAAGTACAGTGTTTTCAATAAATGGTGCTGGAAAAAACTGGACACTCATATGAAAAAATAAACCTATACATAAATATTATACTTGTATAGCAATTAACTTCAGTGAAAATTAAATTTAATGTAAAGTGAAAAACTATAATATTGGAATGGAAAAAATAGAAAAGAACTGATTTGTCTTTAAAATTGAAATTTAATATTAAACTACAATAGCAAAAGTATAATGCATTAAAAAATGTGAATTTTTACCTTTACAAAAATTAACAGTTCAATTTCTAAATATAATGCGGTATCTGGGATGGAACAGGGAACTTTAAACAGAATATTAGATAAAAATTAATGAAAAATGAATAAAGTATGAACTTTAGTTATTGTTAATGTATTAATATTATTTTATGTGCTGTGATGAATCTACCATACTATGTAAGGTCTTAATAATAAAGGGAAATGTGTGTGAATATGAAAATTTCTGTACTGTTTTTAAAACTTGTGTGTAAATCAGAAGTTGAGAAACATTGATTCTTCCTTTGGCTTTATTGAGACTACCAGTGAGCACATGAAGGCACTCCTTATTTATCATATCATACTTTTTATTATCTTACATTTCCATTTTATTTTTTCTTAGTATTTTCATCTCTTTGCTTACATTATCATATTTTATATTGTCTGTTTTTTTCCCATTAGACTGAGTGCTTAACATGCGAATGATAGTTATTTATAGTATCTATATGATATCACCAGCAGCTGTATCCTATTGCACTCTGGTTGTCATGATTGTATTGTCTCTTCAGACTGTGTTTCCCCTTGCCTTTTACATGCTGCTATGGTTTTATTATATGTTTCTTTCAAAAATTTATATTGAAACTCAACTCTCATTTTGGTAATATTAAGCAATGGGTCTTTTCAAGAAGTGCTGTATTATTCTAAAATAGTAAAAGTTCAGTGCAAATGTTGTTTCAAAATAAGTTCAAACTGCTTCAAAGTAAAATTAATGTTGATGCTTGCAGCTTTTAAAAATATTAAATTCAATGATATATTTAAAAAGTATTATATGTACTAAATATCTAAATATAGTATTTAATATTAAAAATGTATGTATTTCTACAAAGTGCACAAATTGGGAACACGTTGATTTTTCACATGAATATATATAAAATTGAAAGTATCTTCTTAGTCATTGGAAATAAAATCAACAACAAATAAATGTCTTGTGGTGTTTAAAACATTTTCTTAAATTATTTAGATTACCGTGGAAATTTTTCAATATTTAATGATATGCAACTCTTTTCTACTCCTATAGTAATCTTAAAATCCAGACAACATTTAATTCAGGAGTATACTTGTAGACAAGACAATTTCACTTTTTTTGTAGACAAAGTTAAAAAGTTGATTCTGAGAAAAAAAATATGTATTTATGATCAAAGGCCATTATATAGAAAAAATAAATTTGCCTGTAAAAACTATATTAATATTTTATTTTAATAAAACTTAGGAGGCACAAAAATGAAGAAATTTATATTGTAGTGATTTTAATACCCATTGTTTTGACTGTTGGCAAATAGGCAAAAGAAAAAACACACACAGTTGTGAGTGTGAGTGTGTATCAGGAAAATTTTAGCATAGGCAGTTGCAAATGCCCATCTCTTCATAGTCACATCAAAAAACAAGTAGAAACTTTAAAAATGAAGTGTGTCAGAGTTCTAGAAAACAGTCAAAGGTTTACAGAAACCAAGTAAATGCTGAATACGGAAAAGGGGAACTTTAAACCGGTGGAAAAGCTTTGTGGTATTTTTAATTGCTCTTGCCTCACCCCAACCCTGGCTCAGAGGCCATCTGGAAGAGAAAAGTTGACATTTCACATGGGAGATTATGGTCCCTGGTCCTGAAAGGAATAAAATAGACTTTATTTTTAAATTATTATGTTTGTCTGTTCTAACCTGTCGGAGCTACCTGAAGGACTGATGTAATTAACTCATTGCTATTTGACTTAATGTAGAATTCACTCGGGGCAGAAGAGTGTTAAGAATCACTTAAAAACACTGTAAGGTAAACAAAAAACCTGTACCAAACCAAGGCAAAAGATTACAGCCAAGACAAAATAGACTACTAAACCTGAATAGTGGTTACAATAATTTGAGAAGAGTTTCTTTGAGTAATTAGGGTATACAAAACACCTATATCTCTTGGGGAATTTAGAAAACCTCATGATGGCCAATAGCAAGATTCATGCTCAGAAAAGACCTGAGGGTCATAACATTTTAGCCATGACTGAACTCTCAGCTCATTGCAAGCAATAAAGGAAGTCTAAGACAGAGTAGTAAACATCCTGGTTGAGTATTGAGGAAGACCTCCAGCACACAAGCAATGTGCAAAGGCAGGGAGAAAGGGTTTATTATTTTTAAAAATTTATTAGTTTCTGCCATTTAAGTAAACCTCTATCAAAATGATAGTTGAAAACTGGATAAAGTAAGAGAGACTTAACTACTGCACATAACGAGGAATACCACTTTTGCAAAGACAATTTGGAAAACTCAGTAAAAAATGGACAACTATCATTTTCAATAATTAAAAACAGCAAACCCAGTGGAGCAGATAAAATAAGGTATCAGAATTAATACATAACAATATTCAAATGTTCAGCATTCAGCAGAAAATACCAAGGTACACAAAGTAAAGAGAAAGTATGGGCCGTTCGAAGAACAAAAATTGATAGAAATAATCCATGAAGTAACCCAAACACTGGACTTACTAGACAAATACTTGAAATCTAATGTCTTATATATACACAAAGAATTAAAGGTATTGGTCATGGTGGCTCATGTCTGTAATCCCAGCACTTTGGGAGGCCGAGGTGAGTAGATCACCTGAGGTCAAGAGTTTGAGACCAGCTTGGCCAACATGGTGAAGCCCCATCTCTATTTAAAATACAAAAATTAGTCAGGTGTGGTGGTGTGCACCTGTAGTGACAGCTACTAGAGAGGCTGAGGCATGAGAATTGCTTGAACCTGGGAGGCAGAGGTTGCAGTGAGCCAAGATTGCACCACTGCACTCCTGCCTGGACAACAGACTGAGACTCCATTTCAAAACATAATAATTAAAGGAATTAAAGGGAACAATGGATATAGAATTAATGGAAATCAGAAAATAATGTACAAATGGGAATATTAATAAAGATATATACATGGTAAAACCCACCAAATAGAAATTCTAGAACTGAAAAAGTACAATTTTGAAATAAAACAAATTGCTAGAGGAGTTAAATAGCAGATTTCAGCAAAGAAAACAGGTTGCCATAAAAGTGAAGATAGGACAATGGAAGTTATCCAGTCTGAAAGAAGAAATAAAAAGAATGAAGGAGAATGGATAGATTCTAAGAGACATGTGACATACCATCAAGCAGATCAATAAATGCAGTGTGGGGGTCTCAGAAGGAGGAGAGAGAAATAAAGAGGAAGTGAGAATATTTGAGGACATAATGGCCATAAACTTCGTAAATTTGAAGAAAGACAAGAATCAACACATTCAAGAAGCTCAACAAACTCCAACTAGAATAACCTCAAAGAGGTCCACAATAAGAGACAGTATAATCAAAACACTGAATGACAAAGAAATAATCTTGAAGCAGGAGGGATAGATAATTAATTCATTATATATCAGGAATCTTCAAGAATATTAACAACTGATTTTTTTTTTTATCATAAACCATGTAGGCCAAAGAACAGTGAGATGGCATGATTGTAAAAATTCTGTCAACTAAGAATTCTATATCGAGTAAAACTATCCTTCACAAGAAGAAGAAATTAAAACCTTATTGGATAAACAAGAGCTGAGGGACTTTATACCAGTACATCTGCCACACAAGAAATACTAAGGGAGTCATACACATTGAAATAAAAGGACACTATACAGTAACACGAAGCTCCATGACAAACTAAAGATTTCCAGTAAAAGTAACTACATAGATGAATATAAAACCAATGTTATCGACTTTTTGTTTCTAAACTGCAATGTTTAATTTCCTACATGATTTCAAATACAAATGTATAAAAAGAATGATAAATTTGTGCTATTTTCCACACAATGCATAAAGATGTAATACGTAAGAAAAAAACTCAAATGTGCAGGTTGAAGGAGAGGTGCAATTGAGCAGGGTTTCTGTATGATATTGAAGTCAAGTTGGTATATATTCAAACTAGATGGTATAAATTTATGAGGTTAATTATAACTCCCATGGTCAAAAAATAACTAATATGTATTTACAAAATAAAATGAGAGGGAATCAAAGTGAATTTACCACAAAAAATATTATCTAAACACTAATTAAGGTTTAATAATGGAAATGAGAAACTCATCCCCCACCAAATTTTAGGTTGTTCAGAACAAACACCAAAATGACATATGTAAGTCCTTAGTATCAGTCATTACTTTAAAGTGAATGTATTAAGCTCTCCAAGAATACAAAATTCAGTTTAGATTCACAAATAGAAATATATACGCCCCAAACTATAGAGTGCAAAATGTATGATTCTCACTTCCAGACTTAAAAAGTATAATAGGGTGGGTTCCAAGATGTTTGAATAGGAACAGCTCCAGTCTACAGCTCCCAGCATGACTGACAGAGAAGATGGGTGATTTCTGCATTTCCAACTGCATTTCCAGGTACTGGTTTCATCTCTCTGGGGCTTGTTGGACAGTGGGTGCAGCTCGTGGAGTGTGAGCCAAAGCAGGGCGAGGCAACGCCTCACCCAGGAAGCGCAAAAGGTCAGGGAATTCCCTTTCCTGGCTAATGGAAGCCGTGACAGATGGTACCGGGAAAATCAGGACACTCCCACCCTAATACTGTGCTTTTCCAATGGTCTTAGCAAACGGCACACCAGGAGATTATATCCCATGCTTAGCTCGGAGGGTCCCACACCCACAGAGCCATGTGCACTGTTAGTATAGCAGTTTGAGATTGAACTACAAGGTAGCAGTGAGGCTGGGGGAGGGACATCCGCCATTGCTGAGGCTTGAGTAGGTAAACAAAGTGGCGAGGAAGCTCTAACTGGTGGAGGCCACAGCAGCTCAAGGAGGCCTGCCTGCCTCTGTAGACTCCACCTCTGGGGGCAGGTAATAGCTGAACAAAAGGCAGCAGAAACTTCTGCAGACTTAAACGTCCCTGTCTGACAGCTTTGAAGAGAGTAGTTGTTCTCCCAGCACAGAGTTTGAGATCTGAGAACGGACAGACTGCCTCCCCAAGTGGGTCCCTGACCCCTGAGTATCCTAATTGGGAGACACCTCCCAGTAGGGGCCAACTGACACCTCATACAGCCAGGTGCTCCTCCGACACCAAGCTTCCAGAGGAAGGATCAGGCAACAGCATTTGCTATTCTGCAATATTTGTTGTACTGCAGCCTCTGCTGGTGATACCCAGGCAAACAGGGTCTGGAGTGGACTTCCAGCAAATTCCAACAGACCTACAGCTTAGGGTTCTTTTTTTCTTTTTTTTTTTTAGACAGAGTTGCGCTCTGTCACCCAGGCTGGAGTGCAGTGACCAGATCTCAGCTCACTGCAAGCTCCGCCTCTTGGGTTTATGCCATTCTCCTGCCTCAGCTTCCCGAGTAGCTGGGACTATAGGCACCTGTCACCTCGCCCGGCTAGTTTTTCGTATTTTTTAGTAGAAACGGGGTTTCACCGTGTTAGCCAGGATGGTCTCAATCTCCTGACCTCGTGATCCACCTGTCTCGGCCTCCTAAAGTGCTGGAATTACAGGCTTGAGCCACCGCGCCTGGCCCAGCTGAGGGTTCTGACTGTTAAAAGTAAAATTAACAACCAGAAAGGATATCCACACCAAAACCCCATCTGTACTTCACCATCATCAAAAGGTAGATAAAACCACAAAGATGAGGAGAAACCAAAACAGAAAAGCTGAAAATTATAAAAATCAAAGCACCTCTTCTCCTCCAAAGGAATGCAGCTCCTCGCCAGAAACAGAACAAAGCTGGATGGAAAGTAGGCTTCAGATGACTGGTAATAACAAACTTCTCCAAGCTAAAGGAGGATGTTCAAAACCATTGCAAAGAAGCTAAAAACCTTGAAAAAAGATTAGATGGATAGCTAACTAGAAGAAACAGCATAGAGAAGACCTTAAATGACCTGATGGAGCTGAAAACCATGGCACGAGAACTATGTGACATGTGCACAAGCTTCAGTAGCTGATTCTATAAAATGCAACAAAGGGTATCAGTGATTGAAGATCAAATGAATGAAATGAAGTGAGAAGAGAAGTTTAGAGAAAAAAGAGCAAAAAGAAATGAACAAAGCCTCCAAAAAATATGGGACTATATGAAAAGATCAAAACTACGTCTGATTGGTGTACCTGAAAGTGATGGGGAGAATGGAACCAAGTTGGAAAACACTCTTCAGGCCAACAGTCGAATTCAGGAAACACAGAGAATGCCACAAAGATACTCCTCAAGAAGAGCTACTCCAAGACACATAACTGTCAGATTCACCAAAGACAAAATGAAGGAAAAAAATGTTAAGAGAAGCCAGAGAGAAAGATCAAGTTACCCACAAAGGGAAGCCCATCAGACTAACAGTAGATCTCTTGGCAGAAACTCTACAAGCCAGAAGAGAGTGGGGGCCAATATTCAACATTCTTAAAGAAAAGAATTTTCAACCAGAATTTCATATCCAGCCAAACTAAGCTTCATAATCGATGGAGAAATAAAATCCTTTACAGACAAGCAAATGCTGAGGGATTTTGTCACCACCAGGCCTGCCTTACAAGAGCTCCTGAAGGAAGCACTAAACATGGAAAGGAACAACTGGTACCAACTACTACAAAAACATGCCAAATTGTAAAGACCATTGATGCTTGGAAGAAACTGCATCAACTAATGAGCAAAATAACTAGCTAACATCATAGTGACAGGATCAAATTCACACATAACAATACTAAACAAAAATGTCAATGGGCTAACTGCTCCAATTAAAAGACACAGACTGGCAAGTTGGATAAAGGGTCAAGACCCATGGGTGTGCTGTATTCAGGAGACCCATCTCACATGCAGAGACATGCATAAGCTCAAAATAAAGGTATGAAGAAATATTTACGAAGCAAATGGAAAGCTAAAAAATGCAGGGACTGCAATACTAGTCTCTGATGAAATAGCCTTTAAACAAACAAAGATCAAAAGAGACAAAGAAGGCCATTACATAATGGTAAAGGGACCAATTCAACAAGAAGAGCTAACTATCATAAACATATATGCACCCAATACAGGAGCACCCAGATTCATAAAGCAAGTCCTTAGAGACCTACAAAGAGACTTAGACTCCCACACAATAATAATGGGAGAATTTAACACCCCACCGTCAACATTAGACAGATCAATGAGAGAGAAAGTTAACAAGGATATCCAGTACTTAAATTCAGCTCTGCACCAAGCAGACGTAATAAACATCTACAGAACGCTCCACCCCAAATCAACAGTACATATATTCTTCTCAGCACCAAATCCCACTAATTCCAAAATTGACCACATAGTTGGAAGTAAAGCACTCCTCAGCAAATGAGAAAGAACAGAATTTATAACAAACTGTCTCTCAGACCACAGTGCAATCAAATTAGAACTCAGGGTTAAGAAACTCAAACAAAACCACTCAACTACATGGAAACTGAACAAACTGCTCCTGAATGACTACTGGGTACATAACAAAATGAAGGCAGAAATAAAGATGTTCTTTGAAACCCATGAAAACAAAGACACAACATACCAGAATCTCTTGGACACATTTAAAGCAATGTGTAGAAGGAAACTTACAGCACCACAAGAGAAGGCAGGAAAGATCTAAAATTGACACCCTAACATCACAATTAAAAGAACTAGAGAAGCAAGTGCAAACACATTCAAAAGCTAGCAGAAGGCAAGAAATAATTAAGACCAGAGCAGAAATGAAGAAGACAGAGACATAAAAACCCTTCAAAAAAACAATGAACCAGAAGCTGCTTTTTTTTTTTTTGAAAAGATCAACAAAATTGATAGACCACTACTAGTAAGACAAATAAAGAAGAAAAGAGAGAAGAATTAAAAAGACACAATGAAAACGATAAAGGAGATATACCACTGATCCCAAACTACCATCAGAAAATACTATAAACACCTCTATGCAAATAAACTAGAAAATCTAGAAGAAATCAATAAATTCCTGGACACATACACCCTCCCAACACTAAACCAAGAAGAAGCTGTATCCTGAATGGAACAATCATAGGCTCTGAAGTTGAGGAAATAATTAATAGCCTGCAAACCAAAAAAAGTCCAGGACCAGAAAGATTCACAGCCAAATTCTGCCAGAGGTACAAAGAGGAGCTGGTACCATTCCTTCCAAAATTATTCCAATCAATAGAAAAAGAGAGAATCCTCCTTAACTCATTTTATGAGGCCAGCATTATCCTGATACCAAAGCCTGGCAGACATACAACAAAAAAAGAGAATTTCAGACCAATATTCCTGATGAATATCATGGTGAAAATCCTCAATAAAACACTGACCCGAATCCAGCAATCTATCAAAAAACTTACCACCACCATCAAGTTGGCTTCATCCCTGGGATGCAAGGCTGGCTCAACATATGCAAATCAATAAATGTAATCCAGCATATAAACCGAACCAAAGACAAAAACCACATGATTATCTCAATAGATGCAGAAAAGGCCCTTGACAAAATTCAACAACCCTTCATGCTAAAAACTCTCAATAAACTAGGTATTGATGGGATGTATCTCAAAATAATAAGAGCTATTTATGACAAACCCACAGCCAATATCATACTGAATGGGCAAAACTGGAAGCATTCCCTTTGAAAACTGGCACAAGACAGGGATGCCCTCTCTCACCACTCCTATTCAACATAGTGTTAGAAGTTCTGGCCAGGGCAATCAGGCAGGAGAAAGAAATAAAGGGTATTCAGTTAAGAAAAGAACAAGTCAAATTGTCACTGTTTGGCAGATGACATGATTGTATATTTAGAAAACCCCATTGTCTCAGCCCAAAATCTCCTTAAGCTGATAAGCAATTTCAGCAAAATCTCAGGACACAAAATCGATGTGCAAAATTCACAAGCATTTCTATACATCAATAACGGACAAACAGAGAGCCAAATCATGAATGAACTCCCATTCACAATTGCTTCAAAGAGAATAAAATACCTAGGAATCCAACTTACAAGGGATGTGAAGGACCTCTTCAAGGTGAGCTACAAACCACTGCTCAGTGAAATAAAAGAGGACACAAACAAATGGAAGAACTTACCATGCTCATGGATAGGAAGAATCAATATCATGAAAATGGTCATACTGCCCAAGGTAATTTATAGATTCAATGCCATCCCCATCAAGCTACCAATGACTTTCTTCACAGAATTGGAAAAAACTTCTTTTTTTTTTTTTTTTTTTTTTGAGACGGAGTCTCGCTCTGTCGCCCAGGCTGGAGTGCAGTGGCCGGATCTCAGCTCACTGCAAGCTCCACCTCCTGGGTTCACGCCATTCTCCTGCCTCAGCCTCCCGAGTAGCTGGGATTACAGGCGCCCGCCAACTCACCCAGCTAGTTTTTTGTATTTTTAGTAGAGACGGGGTTTTGCCGTATTAGCCAGGATGGTCTCGATCTCCTGACCTCGTGATCCACCCGTCTCGGCCTCCCAAAGTGCTGGGATTACAGGCTTGAGCCACCGCGCCCGGCCAGGAAAAAACTTCTTTAAAGTTCATATCGAACCAAAAGAGAGCCTGCATTGCCAAGACAATCCTAAGTCAAAAGAACAAACTGGAGGCAACATGCTACCTGACTTCAAACTATACTACAAGGTTACAGTAATCAAAACAACATGGTACTGGTACCAAAACAGAGATATAGAACAATGGAACAGAACAGAGCCCTCAGAAATAATACCACACATCTACAACCATCTGATCTTTGACAAACCTGACAAAAACAAGAAATGGGAAAAGGATTCTCTATTTAATAAACAGTGCTGGGAAAACTGGCTAGCCATATGGAGAAACCTGAAACAGGATCCCTTCCTTTTACCTTAGACAAAAATTAATTCAAGATGGATTAAATTAGATGTTAGACCTAAAACCATAAAAACCCTAGAAGAAAATCTAGGTAATACCAGTCAGGACATAGGCATGGGCAAGGACTTCATGACTATAACACCAAAAGCAATGGCAACAAAAGCAAAAATTGACAAACGGGATCTAATTAAACTAAAGAGCTTCCGCAAAGCAAAAGTAACCACCATCAGAGTGAACAGGCAAGCTACAGACTGGGAGAAAATGTTTGCAATCTACACATCTGACAAAGAGCTAATATCCAGAATTAGAAAGAACTTAATTTATAAGAAAAAAAATCAAACAATCCCATCAAAAAGTGGGCAAAGGATATGAACAGACATTTCTCAAAAGAAGACATTTATGCAGCCAACAGACACTTGAAAAAATGCTCATCGTCATTGGACATCAGAGAAATGCAAATCAAAACCACAATGAGATACCATCTCACTCTAAT
This sequence comes from Chlorocebus sabaeus, assembly GCF_047675955.1. NCBI lineage: Eukaryota > Metazoa > Chordata > Mammalia > Primates > Cercopithecidae > Chlorocebus > Chlorocebus sabaeus. Next base: position 55,109,187 of record NC_132911.1, on the reverse strand, counting down.
TAGTATGGTAGTCATTAAAAAGTCAGGAAGCAACAGGTGCTGGAGAGGATGTGGAGAAATAGGAAAACTTTTACACTGTTGGTGGGACTGTAAACTAATTCAACCACTGTGGAAGACAGTGTGGCGATTCCTTGGGGATCTAGAACTAGAAATACCATTTGACCTAGCCATCCCATTACTGGGTATATACCCAAAGGATTATAAATCACGCTGCTGTAAAGACACATGCACGCATATATTTGTTGTGGTACCATTCACAATAACAAAGACCTGGAACCAACCGAAATGTCCATCAATGATACACCATGGAATACTATGCAGCCATAAAAAAGAATGAGTTCACGTCCTTTGTAGGGACATGGATGAAGCCGGAAACCATCATTCTCAGCAAACTATCACAGGGACAGAAAACCAAACACCACATGTTCTCACTCAATAGTGGGACTTGAACAATGAGAACACTTGGACACAGGATGGGGAACATCACACACTGGGGCCCGTCATGGGGTAGGGGGAGCGGGGAGGGATAGCATTAAGAGATATACCTAACGTAAATGATGAGTTAATGGGTGCAGCACACCAACATGGCACATGTATACATACGTAACAAACCTGTACGTTTTGCATATGTACCCTAGGAATTAAAGTATAATTTTAAAAAGTATAATTAAGCTATAATAAATAAAAACAGTATTGTATTGGCATACGAATACACACACATACACACACACACACACACACACACACACACCAATGGAATGGAATTAAAATTTCATACATAAACCCATAAATTACAGGCCGGGCGCGGTGGCTCACGCCTGTAATCCCAGCACTTTGGGAGGGCGAGGCAGGTGGATCATGAGGTCAGGAGATCGAGACCATCCTGGCTAATACTGTGAAACCCGTCTCTACTAAAAGTACAAAAAATTAGCTCGGCGTGGTGGCGGGCGCCTGTAGTCCCAGCTACTTGGGAGGCTGAGGCAGGAGAATGGCATGAACCCAGGAGGCGGAGCTTGCAGTGAGCCAAGATTGCGCCACTGCACTCCAGCCTGGGCGACAGAGCGAGACTCTGTCTCAAAAAAAAAAAAAAACAAAAAAAAACAAAAAAAAAAAACATATATTTATAGTAAATCAGTTTATGATAAAAGTGGCATGTTCATTTATTGTAGCAGAAATAGTCTTACCAATGAATGTTGCAGTGGCAACTGGATATTCACATGCAAAACAATGACATCAGGCACCTAATTGACACTTACTAAACACTTATTTAAAATGGATCAAAATCTTAAATATAAGACCTAAAACAGAGTTTACCTAAAATCATTTCAAGGGTTTATTTAAAATGGATAACAAAACTTAAAAACAAGAGCTAAAATCATAATACTCTTAGAAAAAATCATAGGGGTAAATCTTTATGACTTTAGATGCGCCAATGAATTATTAGATATGACTCCAAAAACCTCTGCAACAAAATAAAAAGAAGGCTAATTGCACTTTATCAAAGTTAAAAAAAATGTTGCGTGTTGGAGGATATTACCAAAAAAGCAAAAAGATAACTGACAGAATGGGAGAAAATATTTGTGACTCATATATATGAAAGAACTAGCGTTAAGAATATATAATTTTTAAAATTATAAAGACAAAACTCTAAATCAGAAAAACGTACAAAAGATTTGAGTAGACATTTCTTGAAGATTTTTACAAATGGCCAGTATATACATGAAAAGATAATCAAAATCATTATACTTTAGAGAAATGAAAACCACAGAGATACCACATTTCACCCACTATGATAGCACTACCTATCTGTCTAAACAGTAAAATAAGACAAGACCAGAATCCTCACAAATGGTTGGATGAAATGTAAGATGTTTCACCCTACATGGAGAACAGTAGGGTTTTTTTTTAAAGCTTAAACATAGAATTACATGATTCTGTAATTTCACTCTTATGCATACAGTTGACATGAGGTTAAAGGTGCCGACTCCATACATAGTCGAGAACCCTCATATAATTTCTGACTTCCCCAAAACTTAACTACTAATAGCCTACTGTTGACTGGAAGCATTACTGATAATACAAATGGTCAGTTAACTCATATTTTCCATGTTATATGTGTTATATACTGTATTCTTACAATAAAGTAAGCTACAGCAAAGAAAATGTTACTAAGAACATCATAAGGAAGAGAAAATATATTTACTATTCATTACATGGAAGAGGATAATCCTACAGGTTTTCATCTTCATCATCTTCATGTTGAGAAGGCTGGAGAGGAGGAGGGAAAGGAGGGGTTGCTGTTTCAAAAGAGGCAGAGGCTGAGGATGTGAAAAGGGAGGCAGGAAGGGAAAATGGCGTCCTTGGTGGAGTTTTTATTGAATCCATGTGTTATTGGACTTATACAGTTTAAATGCATGTTGTTCAAGGGTTAACTATGTAACAAAAGAATTGAAAATAGATAATCAAACCAGCACATATACAGACATGTTCACAGCAGGACTATTTACATCAACCAAAGCTGGAAACAGCCCAAATGTCCATAAAGTGATGAGTGAATAAACAGAATATGGCATAGGCATACAATGAAGTATTATTCAACCATAGGAAGAAATGAAGTACTGAACATGCCACGATATGGATACTTGCAACAACATTATTAAGAAGCCTGACACAAAATTAAAAAACAGAAAGCCTGACACAAAAATTCACATATTGTATAATTTCATTTATAGGAAATAACCAGAATCATAAACCCATCAAGACAGATGATGATGGTTGATTTCCAGAGGTAGGAGGAAAAGTAGAGGATGGAGAAAAATTGCTTAATGTAAAGACTATTTAGGATTGAAAGAAAATATTTTAGAACTCGATAGAGGTTATGATTTCACAACACTGTGAGTACTCTGAACGTCAATGAATTGTTCATGTTACATAATTTTAAAATTTAAATTTAAAAATATTTTCAAAATAAGTACCAAAATTAATGTACAGGATTAAGAACAGTTTTCTTAGTTATTGGTAGCCTAAAGAATCTTAGGAAGGCAGTATTGAGTTAGACCCTTAAACTAAAAAAAAAAATGTATTTAGCATGTAACTAGTTCTTGGGTGCTTAAAGTATGTTTAGTTGATGGATGTAACTGAGATACTGACAGTTCCTGACACTTCTGATTTGAGCCAGAGGTTGAAATCAGTTTCTGTACATCAACGTTGGTGCTTCTTTTGAAATTTAGTTTTATGTAAGAGTAATATTTTTCTATATATTTTAGACCCACAAAAATATGAAACCAGAGAAAGTCAAAGGGAAAAGGCTTTAATCTTTTTTTTTTTTTTTTTTTTTTTTTTTTTTTTGAGACGGAGTCTCACTTTGTCGCCCAGGCTGGAGTGCAGTGGCCGGATCTCAGCTCACTGCAAGCTCCGCCTCCCGGGTTCACGCCATTCTCCTGCCTCAGCCTCCCAAATAGCTGGGACTACAGGCGCCCGCCACCTCGCCCGGCTAGTTTTTTGTATTTTTTAGTAGAGACGGGGTTTCACCGTGTTAGCCAGGATGGTGTCGATCTCCTGACCTCGTGATCTGCCTGTCTTGGCCTCCCAAAGTGCTGGGATTACAGGCGCGAGCTACCGCTCCCGGCCAGGCTTTAATCTTTAAAGATGATAGGAATACCACCAAAACATTATGCCTACTTCTCTTAATGAATAGAATATACTAAATTATATATTTATTATAGGTAGAATAAATTTATAATTTTTACTTCTATTTCTATATTTCTATATTTATTTATAAATACATATTTTTATTTATTTGTATTATATTTTATTCATAGTAATATTTATTTATATTCTCTGTATTCTGTGTATAATAAATATAAATATTATAAGGAAGAGAAAATATATTTACTATTCATTACGTGGAAGAGGATCATCCTACAGGTCTTCATCTTCATCATCTTCCTTTTGAGAAGGCTATCTCAACATCATACTAGAGATAATAAATATTATAGACAGGATAAATTTATAATTTATTCTTTTTAAAACTATAGTTAAAATCATAGATTTTTTAACTATAGTTTTAAAATGAATAAATACTTTAAGGTGCTTAAAATCAGATGCTTAAACAATAACTTAAATTGAGTATGCAGTTGAACATTATTGCTGAAATTTTTTCACAAAACTAGATGCAATAGAATACTCCAAATTGTATTTCATTGGTCCAGGTGGTATGTTCTTAATTATTTATCATTTTTTTCATCATTATCAGAAAAGAAAAATTAAAGTAGAGGCACATTATTATATAAGGTAAAACTATTCCCCTGTTTAAAAATTAAAGTGTTATTAGATATGGTAGAAAGAATGCAAATAGGAGACAGATTATACCTGTACATAGGGATGTGAGGATTATGTGCATAGGCATGGTAATCAGTGCATCTAAAGTAAAGAATATACAAAAAGTGGCAATTCAAAAACAAATGAAGACACCACACCTACAAATAAAGAGGAACAAGAAAAATAGACAATGTCTACATAGCTAGAAAAAACTCATGATAATGAAATAATATGATAGCTAAAGTGCCCATACTTCTGCACTGATGATGAAAATTTCTCCTCTCCTCATCTCCATTTGTCTTCAATTTTGCAATTCTTTCATCGCTCATAAAATTCTACTACTACTCAAGTATTCCCTTTCTTTGCTTGGCTAATGTGTTCAATCCATTACTGGATAAGCAAATTTGGTTCACCTTTTCTTAACTGCTACCTTTTCTTCTAAATTTTATTCCAGAAGTTATTTGCTTTAATTCCCTGCCCTTCTGTCTGATTTAGATTATTTCTTTTGGGTCAATCACTACTCCTTTTATATATTGTTTCAGTGTTGATAACTTGTGAACAGGGAGAAAACTGTTAAATACTAATGAGAGAATCGTACTGAATGGGAGAGATAATGAAGGGAAGCAGCCTTCCTTAAGGAATAATATTGACATGTTAATATTGGCTGGGAATCCTGTGATAAACCTCATTTTGCTCCCAGAAACACAAAGATGGCCAAAGATGAAATCCAAGGCTGTTCATAGCTCCTACCGAGTGTCAGACATTGGGTCACAGCTGAGTCCAAGAAATGGGTGATGAGGATGGCAGTCAGATTCAATACCTGGAGGGCTTAAGGTGTCAACTGGGGCAAACCTCAAGAGTTAAATCTCAGGGAGCTGAGTATTATAATTTTTTTATTATTATATTTTATGTTATGGTTTACATGTGCAGAACGTGCAGTTTTGTTACATAGATATACACGTGCCATGGTGGAATGTGGCACATATACACCATGGAATACTATGCAGCCATAAAAATTGATGAGTTCATGCCCTTTGCAGGGACATGGATGAAGCTGGAAACCATCATTCTCAGCAAACTATCACAAGAGTATTACAAATTTAAAAATGCAACCATGTATCCGGGGAAAAGCAAAAGTGATTGCCACATATGATAAGTGCTGAGATGAAGTGTTTTATTAATACACAGAGAGATTGCACAAGATCAAATAGAATTATAAGTGATTCAACTGGATGGGTATAAAGGTCTGTCATGCAGGGCAAAGGAGATAAATCTAATACGAAAGTCTAAGCCCTAGGTTTCATTCTGCTCCCTTCAGCAGACTCTAGCCAGCAATTGGTCAGCCTATAGACTGGCAGCAAAAGGGAATATATCCAAGTAAACATCATTCTAGAGGTAATGTACTCTGCTCTCCGGGCCAATATTCTCCCAGTCCACCAGGTCTACCTGCCCAGGTGCCAGCTGGAGTTTATCACAGCACCAAACATTATGTTCTGGCTTGCTGTAGATGATGACTTCCTAGCGCAAAGAGTTCCAATAGGCCAGGAAGAAAGGATGCAATGATACACATGGTAAGCCATTACGGTGGTAGAATCTGGCTACAGAAAGCCACAAGGTTGATGCATTATTTGCATTTTCATTTCTGTAACCCTATCACCCAGCCCCACCACACAAGAATACATTCCACTGCCATCTGATACTGTGTTTCAACTTCGAAGATATCCGACATCCAGAAGGGTTCACTACATCTAGAGGCCTTTAGTGGTTGCCTTTGACGGCTGAGATGCACTTTTGAATTTTGAGTGAATTTGAGGAGTTTTAGAGATTAGTGATCCCTACCTTTTACCAGGGCAATGGATATAACTCAAGCAAAGGAAGTACCAGGAACAAAAACTATGAACAAGAGTGTTCTAGTTTTGTTACCGTTTGTTTTAGCTTGATTTGTGTTAGAATTCTGCTCTGATGACCAAGGTAAGTTACAGTGACTATTCCAATTGTTGCCATGATGAATGTGGAGAGGGTGAGGTTGGTGAGTGGGAACAGATAGAAGGAAAAATCCATATAAAAGGTAACCACAAGACATTAGGCATGGCAGCTCAGTGAGTTGCTGTAACAATCAGCAACCTTAGTTTCTGCTACCAACCACAAAGCTACTGTAGTGGTCCCACACGTATCTAGCTGGGACTTCTATTCAACTTGCTTCTTATTCAACTCTCCTCCAGTATGCTTGCAGAATAATTTTTGCAACTTTATAGCTGTGTTGTTTTTTCTATGTGATAGTTTACTTGTCTTTATCACCCACTTGTCAATGAATTACTATCTATACCCTGTCTGTGTTGGTCACCATAGTATTCCTAGACTTTAGCAAGAAACCTGGCTAAGGGGAGGTTCTCCTTAGGCAGGAGGCAGCTTCCATTTCTGTGGGTGGTGCTAAGGATGGCTCCCAGCAAGGCTGGGTCTCATGGCTTTTTATAACAGAATCTAAGAATCTTACTTATGCCTTACCATTGGTTTCGCTGTTTTCACAGATGTTTGACATAGAAATGAGGCATTTATTTTTGGAGGCAAAAAATAGTTTATCAACTATCCTTCAGTAGGATTATGAAACTATTGGACATGTTAAAAATTTTTAATCTTCATGTTGTAATTCAAATCTAGATGAAGTGCATTTACCAAGCCATTTCTACTTACATTGTATGAGTAAGGGATAACATTAATTTAGATAGTATTTTTACAGTAAAGAAATAGCTTGTTTTATTAGTTCTTTTACATAAACTTTTAAACAAAGCATGATGTATATAAAGAGAAAAAAATGTAAATCCTGAATATACAGCTTGATGAATTTTTACAAAGTATACATACCAGTGAAATCAGCACATTGATTAAGAAACAGAATTTAGTGATCATCCCAGAAGTTCTAGCTCCTAACAAGGAAAAATTGTCACTATTGGGACTTCTAAAACCATATATGATTTTTTCTGTTTCTGAGTTTTACATAAATGGAATTTTATAGTTTGTTCTACTTTTATGTGCTTAACTTATTTTGTCAGCATTGTATTTGTGGTATCTACTCATTTCATTGTAAACAGCAATAGTTAATTCTTTTCCTTTCCTTACAATATTCCATTTTCTGAACATACAATATTTTATTTTTGAGCTAATTTATTTATTTTACCTTTGATTTACTATTTACCATTGTTTTACTTTTTCACTAATATGAAGAGTGCAATTATGAACTTGTTATTCATTTACTTTTTATGAACTTACACATTTATTTCTGTTATTATGCATTCCTGTCCATTTATCTAATTGCTGTCTATCTGGAATACAGTGTCTTAGAGTAGAAATATGCTCAAAAAGAAAAAAAGTTTACTAAAATGATTGCACTAATTGACACTCTCACCATCAGTGCACCATCAGTGCATAACAAATCCCTTTGTTCCACCCCCTTTTCAATATTTAGTGTTTTCTGTTTTCCTAATTTTAGCAATTCTGGTTTGTTTGAAGTGTTAACCATTGCAATTTCAACTACACTTCTTTAATGACTAAGAAAGGTTAGCACAGTTTCTTTATAAAAGAGAAATTTGTGATACATGACTACATTGTGAGAAGACTAAATCAAGCCAGTTATATGTATGTATTATATGTTTTTATAATATATATATAATAATACTTATTATATGTATATAATATATACGTATTACCTTTAAAATACCATTTTTCTGCATGTGCTGAGAACACTTAAAACCTACTCTCCTTGCAGAAATCAGGAATGCAGAACTTTTTGTTAACTACGAACACCATATTGTACCTAACATCTCTTGAACTTATTCCTTCTGTGCAACTGAAACTTTTCGTATAATTATTTGGAGATTTGGAGTCCATCTTTTCTATGCGTTAGTTAACATCTTTTGCCTACTTTTCTATGGATTGTCTGTTTTTTTTTTATTTATTGCTTTCAATTCTTTAAGGAATATATAAAATATTTTATTCATTAATAGTCAACAAATAATTACTTATTGATTTTACTCAGTTTTTAAAAATTTGATCAATTTGCTTTTTAGCCAAGTTTACTGTGTAGTAAGAGATGCTTTGTTAGCTACAAAGACTGAAGAAAGAAATGTTTTCTAGGGATAGTTGATTCCATTACTGATATGAATTTTATTTTAAGACATTTGGTGATAGACATTTTGTAATTATTACAAGAAGAAATGTTTGATATTTTTGAAAAGTATATTACTTCTAAAAATATTGTTTCCAAGTAACATCTGCCATTTACAATTAATTGAGAAAAATTAAGAGAATGCAGCTAAATTCAAATATATGTTTCTATACTTTAATTTTACATACACAAAGATATATGAAGTATTTGGGGTTTAAAGATTAAGGATTTATCCAGAATCTAGATTTCTAGCCCATATTAGAAGATTATATTTCTTTGCACAGAAATTTTCCAAGATATCCTTTTAAGCATTTCTGTACCTTTGTGTTACTGAATGTTTATCCACGTGACCCTTTGACTTAGCCTACATGATTTGCCTCTCTCCCTCTTCTGCCTTCATCTACCTTTCTCACTAACCTCTAGTTGTAATATTTTTTTTTCTTTTTTGAGAGAGGGTCTTGCTCTATCACCCAGGCTGCAGTACATTGGGGAGATCATAGCTCACTGAAGCCTCCACCTTCTGGTCTCAAGCAGTCATCCTACTTCAGCCTCCCAAGTAGCTGACACTACAGGTGTGCACCAACCCAACTGGGAAAAAAAAAATTGTTGTAGAGATGGGGTTTCACTATGTAGTTCAGGATGGACTTGAATTCCTGACCTCAAGCAATCTTTTTACCTGGGCCTCCTAAAGTGCCGAGATCACAGGCAAGAGCCACTGCACCTATCCTGTAACACATTTTGTTTATTAAACATGTTTCTAATTTACAGCACTTGTATGTGCTATTCTCTCTGTCTGAGAAGTTTCTCCCCATGTTTTCACTTGCCCAAAAATTTCCCATCTTTCAAGTCTCAAAAGCCAGACAACCAACCCATGTGCAGCCATATCCATGTCCCTCCCCAAGTCCTCACTATCCTGCTACCATGGGTTATTTTCAAGTCACTGTCAGTAGCTGACATTACCGCTTCTTGTCTGCTACATCTCCCCACCCCTAAATTAAAATATGGACTCTGTGAGAGCTGAAAATGTGTTTGCATGTATCAGAGTGTCTATCACTCTGAAGTGCACCTGTTACAAGGTGGGGTTGGAATTTGGAGAAGTCATAGTTAAACACTCACATGGCTCCTGTACCATATACCTGCTTAAAGTCTTTAATGTGTTAATGATCATAATGAAACATTAAGTGGGTCATTAGTTTGTAGCATCACTGAAGTATCCATGATTATAGAAACCTCCCATGTCTACCTCTCCCACTTTTATCAATCGTGGTATCCTTTAGAATATTTTGGTGATATTAACTCTTTGTGACACTGTTGAAGAAATATTAAGCTAGATTATTTTTTAATTAAAACAATATTATGGTGCCATATATCTCTTATTTTAAAAATATATCAAATAAAAAATGAATTTCAGGTTTCATAGTTATTTATTGTATAATATGTATTATTGTATTTATTGTATAATAATAATGTGGTAAGTATAACATTTATATTTTAAATTTATAGATGTCCTGATTATTAGTTTTAAGTATTTATAGAAAATAGTATCTCATAAACATTGTTATGCAACTTTATACATCTATTGGGTTTTTATATAAATAACATTGTGATTATTAACATCTGAACTAGTCACTAAAAATAAAAAAAAACAACTGAAAAGCTAAAAAGCAAGCCCACTCACATGTCTTTTCTGTCATATTTTTCATGTGAATGTCCCACTAGGAAAAGGACTGAGTTAAATTTGAAGATTACATAAAAATAAATGTTATCTTTTATTGAATACTTAAATGTATCATGCACTGTGATGTTTACTGCATATATTTTATGTTTTAATAATAAAATGTTTTCTGAATCACCTCTTTCAAAAGATAAGTGAAAAAAAAAATTTGAGAGGGAGTTTAAGGAATTTGCCCAACATCACTCAGTTTGTGTTTAAGTCTGGATAAAGAATCTCATCAATCTGCTGCAGAAATTGTGTCTCCACGTTGTCTCAACTTGAAGATGAAATGCACATGCATCACTGATTCAATCCGTCTGAGCTTCTGCATTGCTAAAGAGCTCCCGCATGAAGTCAATGCTGCTAGCTCGAGTATCAGACTTTGAATAACAAATTGGTATTTGCCAGAAGCTGGGAAGGGTCTGGGGAGGAGATGAAGAGAGGCTGGTAAATGGGTACAAACACATAGTTAGATAGATGGAGTAAGTTATATTGTTCAGTAGCTCAGTAGGACAACTATATTTACCAATAATTTATTGTACATTTAAAAATACCTAGAAGGGAATATTTGAGATATGCCAACACAACGAAGTGATAAATAAATGTTTAATGTCGTAGATACATATTCGAGGTGATGGATGTCCTAAATACCTTGAATTGATCATTATACATTATATGCTTCTGTCACAGTATCTCACGTAGCCCATAAATATGTACCACTAGTATGTATCGATAAAAAAATTTAAAAAGTTGCTTAATTATTAATAATGGTAATGACTTCTTAGATTGTTTTGAAGATTAAAAGAAATAATGGTTGCAGAAAATGAGCATTCAATAGACATTACATCTCAATGTAAAACAATGTGATGCAATTTAAAGCAAAAGGGAAGAATCTATTTAGTATTATCTGGAGGAAAAATACACAGGAAGATAAAGATAAAGGCAAACACTGCAGCTATGTCCCTCTCTTACCTTGCTCTACTTTTTCTTTTCTTCAATAGCATTTGCTACTTTGTATCATACTATGTAATTCAGTTATTTATTTATTACCTTATTTTCTACCTCTCATATGGAATGTAAACTTTCACAGAGACAGGACAGGTTCTCTGTTTTGTGTACCTACAACAGTACTTGGTAGGTTCTAAGAGATTGAGAATAGATGTTCAATAAGTATTTGTTGAATAAATCCATACATTTAAAAAAATTTGCTTTGTAGCAAGGTAATTGTAAGGGAATTTTCATAGTTCTCACTTGGTCCTGATAGAAAGAATAGAAAAGTATTCTGCTGAGAATATGCAATCAAAATGCACGTGTCACATGAGTTTGGAGCCTGAATTCAAACTATCTGCATTTCAGACAACCTCAGCGGAATTTATTTTAAATCAGACCCTGGTCTGTGTTGTTACTAGCTGTTAGGCAGAAACAAAAGCTCATTTTCTCCCAAAGAATAGACCTTCAGCCCAGGGCTCAATAATTTCAAATATTCCAAACTCATATATATATATATATGAGTTCAAAGTTAGGAGAAATAAATGAAAAGAAATAAAATACCATGAAAGTTAGAAGGAACAATAGACATCAGAATCATAGCTGCAAAGCCTTTGAGTAATGGAAACTTCAGATAGGGACATAAATATTTAAAAATGTCAGAGTCAGAGAGAGAGAGAGAAGAGAGGGGAGAGAGAGAGAGAGAGAGAGAGAGAGAGAGAAGCCTAGATAAAAATTCCCTAAATAAGAAGGTCAAATAAATTCAAATGTATTCTAACTATTGTGAAAGCAGTAATTAACTATCCAGTGAAAATTATAAATTGTAAAATCAGCTTTTTATAAATCTGTCGTAGCTTAGCACAAAACACAAGAAAACAGAAAAATTAATAATAAAATATAGAATACAATAAATCAGGCCTGTAGTAACTAAATAAGTTTCTATATCCACACAAATATCAGAAAAAATAAAATTTGAATTTAAAAAAGCATAAACAAAGATAGGGTGGCCACTACATAATGAGCAAAGAATCAGTTATCAAGAAGATGTAATAATCATAACTTGCAGCCAATGAACACTACCACTTTAAAATACACAATTTGCTCACTATCAGAACTCTAAGGAGGTATTGACAAATTCACAATAATGGAGAAGTATTTTATCACATATTCCCCAATTATTGATGATATATAAGCAACAGTCAAGTTTATGAGATGGTTTACTATAAAAATTATTACAAATGTTCATTAAAAATATCTGCAGTAGTAAAAAAATGTAAGTAACACAAATAGTTGTCACCCAAGGAAGAAATAATTTACTGTGATATATCAGCACATTGAATATTTTGGTACTCATCCAGGATAAATGAAAACCTATACACAAATAGTCATAGAAACTTTATTTTAATAATCAGAAACAGGAAACAATCCTGATGTCCTTCAGCAAGTGAATGATTAAATCAAATGTGATACAGCAATACCATGAGATATTATGCAGCAAAAAAAAAAGAAAGAAAGAAAAACAAAAATTACCATTACATATAACCACCTGCGTGGGTCTCAAGTGGATATTATTGATATAAAAGGTCAATTTCAAAAGTTTACCTAGTGTAAAATTTCATTCTCATAACTTCGTTTTAATGACAAAACTAATAGAGATGGAACACAGGTTAGTAATTTCCATAAGTAGGAAATTGGGGAGGAAGGGAAGTGACTCTGGCTATCAGTGGGTAGCACAAGGAATCAGTACCTTTGCAAAGGCTCAGTACCTTTGCATGGTAGTCTCAGTACACATATGATAAAATTTCCTACCTCTAAATACACACACTGACATACACACACGGGTGCTGCAAAACTGGTGAAATGTAAGCAATATTGGTAGATTGCATCAGTATCAATTTCCTCGTTGTGGTCATATGCAATTATAGTAATGCAAGGTGTTACCATTTGGGGAAACCTGGGGAAGAATGTTTGGGATCTCTCTATTATTTCTTATCACTGTATGTGAATCTACAGTTTTCTTGAAATTATAAAAATAAAGTCAATTACATAGACAATATATTTCTTTAAACTTAAATTTCTGTGATAATGTGTGTATATCTGTGTGAATCTTTGTCTTTGGGTAAATACCATTCCAACATTGACCATTCGTAACAACCTTTCAAGTATATTAAATTAATTTTTGTAGTCAATGAGGATTTCATTAAAAATGTAAGATCTATGAAAGACATTCAGAAATTATTTCTGAGGCCACAACTCTATCATCCTAATAGAATTTAATATTTTCCACCACTTAACTCTTTATTACAAAATAGGCCCCTTTTTACTCAGTACAAATTCGGAAATATGTAAAAGGTATATGCAGGAAAATGTGAGAAAAATGAAAACAAAATTTTTGAGTCGACAATAACTAATATACATTAATAGATTATCTAAGTAAACTAAAACATCTAACCAATTTTTGGAATGCTGGCAGTTCCACATGTTTTTTACTGAACAATATAGTTTAGATAATATCTTGAAGATTTTTTGTGTTAATCATTGAAAGAAACTCATATTTAGAAATAACCTGAGAAAAACAATACTATTAATATTTGTTATGGTAGAATTATACCTGATGTTAAGGTTATTTGAATGACTTTTACATGCTGATTCCACAGCAATAGAATTGTATTTTTCCTGCTTCACAGTGTTTTTAATTTACAACACGATGCCAAAACCTTACCAATGCTCCTTCAATCTAGAAACAATAATCTAACAAAAATCAATATGCACTGTTGTCTATAGTTTCTAATATACTTCATTGTTTTATATAACAAATTATGTAATGACTTAGAATTTAGAATGCTACAGAGCCTAATTAAAGCCATATTGTATCACTGGTTTGTAGAACTATTTGCAAAACCCTTGGTTATAATAATGTTAAGTTTATCAACATGCAATCAGAATACTTTAAGAAATTCCCCCAGAAAGTTTTATTTTGTCTTATTTTATTTTATTTTTTTGAGACAAAGTCTCTGTTGCCCAGGCTGGAGTACAGTAGCCTGATCTTGTCTCACTGCAATCTCAGCCTCCCAGGTTCAAGCGATGCTCCTGTCTTCGAGTAGCTGGGATTACAGTAATGTACCACCACGCCGGGCTAGATTTTTTTTTTTTGAGACGTAGTCCTGCTCTGTCCCCTAGACTGGAGTGCAGTGGCGTGATCTGGACTCACTGCAAGCTCCGCCTCCCGGGTTCACGCCATTCTCCTGCCTCAGGCTCCCGAGTAGCTGGGACTACAGGTGCCCGCCACTAAGCCCGGCTAATTTTTTATATTTTTAGTAGAGACGGGGTTTCACCTGTGTTAGCCAGGATGATCTCGATCTCCTGACCTCGTGATCCACGCGCCTCGGCCTCCCGAAGTGCTGGAATTACAGGCGTGAGCCACCGGGCCCGGCCTAGGTTTTGTATTTTTAGTAGAGATGGAGCTTCCCCATACTGGTCAGGCTGGTCTCGAACGCCTGACCTCAGGTGATGTGTCTGCCTCTGCCTCCCAAAGTGCTGAAATTATGGGCATGAGCCACCCCTCCTGGCTCCAAGGAGCTTTAAAGTTACACTTCCATCCTGTTCACATTTTCCACTAACGATTCCTTCTATTTAGTCAGTGTAATGGCCTGAATTGCGTTCTCCCCCAGTTTCATGTGTTGAAGTCCTATTTCCTGTGAACTCAGAATGTGACTGTATTTGAGGATAGGGGTCTTTAAAGAGATAATTAAAGTAAGACGAGGGCATTCAGGTGGGTAGTAACCCAGTATGACTGGTGTTTGTATAAAATATATTGGGGTACAGATGTCCACAGGGAGAAGACCCTGCAAATACACAGGGAGAAAACGGCCATCCAGGGAGGAAAAGGCCATGGAGAGGGACCTCCAAAAGAAACCAGCCTTGCCAGCACCTTAATCTCAGACTTCCAGCCTCCAGAATTGTGACAAAATAAATTTCTGTTGTTTAAGCTACGCAGTCTGTGATCATTTGTAATGGTAGCCCTTGCAAACTAGTACAGTCGGTGTCATAGAAAATGTGTGTTAGGGAAGTTTGTGAGCTATGCTAGGTGTGCACACAATTGCACCTTCTAGCGGGAAGGGGCCACAATTGTTCATTGAATGAATAAATCTAAGTTGATTAGATCCTGAAAGATGGACCTTTTGGTTTAATCTAGCAGAATGCAGTTTGTCAGAGATAAAACTAAGGACTGTGACTGGATTATAAAAAAATAATGAAGAAGAACAATGAAAATTTTCATTGAGTGGGCGTAGGATAGAGGGAAGCTCATCTGTGCTGTGCAATTCGGTGACTGCCACACTGGATGACAGACATGCTCAGGGTAAAGCTTCTGTTCTGAAACATCAGGATTCAAATCCCACCTTTCCTCTTTTCCTAAATCATATAACCTAATTTATTGATTCTTAACTTTAATTTTCTTGTTCTAAAATCTGAATGATAATAGCACCCAACCCTGTGGTTGGTGTAAGAATGAAGAGAGTTAATACTACCGGAACATTTAAAGCATTGCCTTGTAAATGGTTCACACTTGGCCAATATTGACTATAACTTTTCTTTAATCCACTAACTACCCAGAAACTTCCGAATATTTTGTTTTATTATTTCATTCAACATTCTCTAGGTAAAATCCCCAGATAAAATTTGAGGCATATGTTGTCATATTTTAAAACATTACTTTATCATTTAGAAAGTGATTTCTGTAAAGTACAAGTTTTTCTCTGTAGATTAATTTGTTAAATGTAAAAGACACATTTTGGAAATGAGTGCATCTTTGACAAGTGTCCAATCATTCTTTAGAAAACTTTTGGTCCCATCAAAGCTGAGTGTGGGAAGGATTATTGGTGGAAGCTATGGGGTATAAATGAAGTGAATTTTCAGAATATGTGGTCTCAGATCTGAAAAATAGAGTTGGGATTATCTCTCTTTCCCAAAAATAAAGCAAAAAAAAAGTTGTGGTTGTATATTACTAAGATGTGCACTCTCTAATCAGATCTCAGTAAGTCTCACCTGCTGGCATTCATAGCCTGTGTGTTCCCTCAGCCTGCAAAGTGGGCTAAACCCCAGGACTTATTTGTAATAAACAGAATATAATGGAATGATGAGATGTCACATCCAGGATTAAGTCTGCAAAATTATCAGTGTTGCTCCCTCCATTTTGCCCTCTTGTGTGCTCTCCCTGATGGAAACTAGCTTCTTTCATGCTGGAAACCATTCTATCAAGAGGCCAGCATGTCCAGAGAATGAGGGAAGCCTCCGGCCAACTAACCATGTGGAAGAGAACCCAGTCATTAATCGCATAGTGAACATAGACCTGAATCTCCCTCAGTGAAACCTTGCAAGGAGATAGCATCTCTTGGAGGGATACACATGTTAGCAATGGTACAAGATGTGTACCTTTTGTACAAAAGTAGCACAAAGGGTGGCCATTTCATAATATTGGACTTTGAGTAAGTATGGAAATGTCTGAGTAATCTTTTCCATTTGACTTTTGAGAGTTTCCTCTAGTGTAGATGCTTCTGCTGAGCGATTACATGAAATGTAAATAGCTTCATGCTCTGTGCTAGTCCAATCTGGATGTGTGGAGGTCCATCCAGATAGCTCTCTCTTAGTTCTTCTTGTAAACAATTTTCCATTTTTGTCCTTTCCAAGTGCCTAGCTAGCAGAGCAACCTGTTATGCACTACTGGGAATCAATATATATCAAAACCTAGAGTCATCTCTCTTTCCTAATAAAGGAGGCAAATCCTGTTCCTGTCCATGGTGTGATTTCCTTTCTCCGTGGATTTCAGGGATACCATTGAGTAGGGATAGGATTCAGTGTCTTTCATTTGCAGCCAGTGTCAGCACATGCTATGAATTCATGCCTCAATCAGGCCCCTGCATTTTCCTCCCATGTTGAGCAGAACACCCCTTCACTAGCTCCAAGTGAGGGAATGTAGGTAAGGAATTAGAAGGAATTAGATTTACTGTGAGGCATCTGAGTCATCTGCTCCTGTAGTTTGTTTGTACTTTTTAGATCTCTTAGGACAAGTCTCACACCTTAGGCCTGAAGAGATAAGGAAAGCGTTTGGTTATGGGAAACTGAGAGCATATTGCAAATCACATATATGAGGGAGCAGCCTCCCATTGAAAAAGACACAGTCGAAATGCAGCAACTGAGCAGTGAAGGACCCTGGATAATAGATATTTGATGTCACCTTTGTCCACTCTCTACTCCCTGTCTCCTAAAATGCTCCACTGAACAAGCCCAACAGAAAGTCTGAGAGAAGTAGAACCTGGTAATGAAGTTCACAGAGGTCACAAGGTCAGCCTTTAGGGCACAGAAGAGAAAGGAAAGCTGAGAGAAGGGATCTAAAAGAATGAGTTGAAAGTGCCCGGAAGCAAATGGAGAACAAAAAAAAGCAGGGGTTGCAATACTAGTCTCTGATAAAACAGACTTTAAACCATCAAAGATCAAAAGAGACAAAGAAGGCCATTACATAACGGTAAAGGGATCAATTCAACAGGAAGAGCTAACTATCCTAAATATATATGCACCCAATACAGGAGCACCCAGATTCATAAAGCAAGCCCTTAGAGACTTACAAAGAGACTTCGACTCCCATACAATAATAATGGGAGACTTCAACACCCCACTGTCAACATTAGACAGGTCAACGAGACAGAAAGTTAACAAGGATATCCAGGAATTGAACTCATCTCTGCAGCAAGCAGACCTAATAGACATCTACAGAACTCTCCACCCCAAATCAACAGAATATACATTCTACTCAGCACCACATCACACTTATTCCAAAATTGACCACATAACTGGAAGTAAAGCACTCCTCAGCAAATGTACAAGAACAGAAATTATAAAAACTGTCTCTCAGACCACAGTACAATAAAACTAGAACTCAGGACTAAGAAACTCAATCAAAACCACTCAACTACATGGAAACTGAATAACCTGCTCCTGAATGACTACTGGGTACATAACGAAATGAAGGCAGAAATAAAGATGTTCTTTGAAATCAATGAGAACAAAGATACAACATACTAGAATCTCTGGGACACATTTAAAGCAGTGTGTAGAGGGAAATTTATAGCACTAAATGCCCACAAGAGAAAGCTGGAAAGATCTAAAATTGACACTCTAACATCACAATTAAAAGAACTAGAGAAGCAAGAGCAAACACATTCAAAAGCTAGCAGAATGCATGAAATAACTAAGATCAGAGCAGAACTGAAGGAGATAGAGACACAAAAAACCCTCCAAAAAATCAATGAATCCAGGAGTTGGTTTTTTGAAAAGATCAACAAAATTGATAGACCTCTAGCAAGACTAATAAAGAAGAAAAGAGAGAAGAATCAAATAGATGCAATAAAAAATGATAAAAGGGATATCACCACCGACCCCACAGAAATACGAACTACCATCAGAGAATACTATAAACACCTCTACGCAAATAAACTAGAAAACCTAGAAGAAATGGATAATTTCCTGGACACTTACACTCTCCCAAGACTAAACCAGGAAGAAGCTGAATTCCTGAATAGACCAATAGCAGGCTCTGAAATTGAGGCAATAATTAATAGCCTACCAACCAAAAAAAGTCCAGGACCAGATGGATTCACAGACGAATTCTACCAGAGTTACAAGGAGGAGCTAGTACCATTCCCTCTGAAACTATTCCAATCAATAGAAAAAGAGGGAATCCTCCCTAACTCATTTTATGAGGCCAATATCATCCTGATACCAAAGCCTGGCAAAGACACAACAAGACAAGAGAATTTTATATCAATATCCCTGAAGAACATTGATGCAAAAATCCTCAATAAAATACTGGCAAACTGGATCCAGCAGCACATCAAAAAGCTTATCCACCATGATCAAGTGGGCTTCATCCCTGGGATGTAAGGCTGGTTCAACATATGAAAATCAATAAACATAATCCAGCATATAAACAGAACCAAAGACAAAAACCACATGATTATATCAATAGATGCAGAAAAGGCCTTTGACAAAATTCAACAGCCCTTCATGCTAAAAACGCTCAATAAATTCGGTATTGGTGGAATGTATCTCAAAATAATAAGAGCTATTTATGACAAACCCACAGCCAATATCATACTGAATGGGCAAACCCTGGAAAAATTCCCTTTGAAAACTGGCACAAGACAGGGATGCCCTCTCTCACCACTCCTATTCAACATAGTGTTGGAAGTTCTGGCTAGGGCAATAAGGCAAGAGAAAGAAATAAAGGGGATTCAGTTAGGAAAAGAAGAAGTCAAATTGTCCCTGGTTGCAGATGACATGATTGTATATTTAGAAAACCCCATTGTCTCAGCCCAAAATCTCCTTAAGCTGATAAGCAACTTCAGCAAAGTCTCAGGATACAAAATTAATGTGCAAAAATCACAAGCATTCTTATACACCAGTAACAGACAAACAGAGAGCCAAATCATGAACGAACTTTCTTTCACAATTGCTTCAAAGAGAATAAAATACCTAGGAATCCAACTTACAAGGGATGTAAAGGACCTCTTCAAGGAGAACTACAAACCACTGCTCAGTGAAATGAAAGAGGACACAAACAAATGGAAGAACATACCATGCTCATGGAGAGGAAGAATCAATATCGTGAAAATGGCCATACTGCCCAAGGTAATTTATAGATTCAATGCCATCCCCATCAAGCTACCAATGACTTTCTTCACAGAATTGGAAAAAACTGCTTTAAAGTTCATATGGAACCAAAAAAGACCCTGCATCTCCAAGACAATCCTAAGTCAAAAGAACAAAGCTGGAGGCATCACCCTACCTGACTTCAAACTATATTAGAAGGCTACAGTAACCAAAACAGCATGGTACTGGTACCAAAACAGACATATAGACCAATGGAACAGAACAGAGTCCTCAGAAATAATACCACACATCTACAGCCATCTGATCTTTGACAGACCTGAGAGAAACAAGAAATGGGGAAAGGATTCCCTATTTAATAAATGGTGCTGGGAAAATTCGCTAGCCCTAAGTAGAAAGCTGAAACTGGATCCTTTCCTTACTCCTTATACGAAAATTAATTCACGATGGATTAGAGACTTAAATGTTAGACCCAATACCATAAAAACCCTAGAAGAAAACCTAGGTAATACCATTCAGGACATAGGCATGGGCAAGGACTTCATGTCTAAAACACCAAAAGCAATGGCAACAAAAGCCAAAATTGACAAATGGGATCTAATTAAACTAAAGAGCTTCTGCACAGCAAAAGAAACTACCATCAGAGTGAACAGGCAACCTACAGAATGGGAGAAAATTTTTGCAACCTACTCATCTGACAAAGGGCTAATATCCAGAACCTACAAAGAACTCAAACAAATTTATAAGAAAAAAACAAACAACCCCATGAAAAAGTGGGCAAAGGATATGAACAGACATTTCTCAAAAGAAGACATTCATACAGCCAACAGACACATGAAAAAATGCTCATCATCACTGGCCATCAGAGAAATGCAAATCAAAACCACAATGAGATACCATCTCACACCAGTTAGAATGGCAATCATTAAATAATCAGGAAACAACAGGTGTTGGAGAGGATGTGGAGAAATAGGAACACTTTTACACTGTTGGTGGGATTGTAAACTAGTTCAACCATTATGGAAAACAGTATGGTGATTCCTCAAGGATCTAGAACTAGAAGTACCATATGACCCAGCCATCCCATTACTGGGTATATACCCAAAGGATTATAAATCATGCTGCTATAAAGACACATGCACACGTATGTTTATTGCAGCACTATTCACAATAGCAAAGACTTGGAATCAACCCAAATGTCCATCAGTGACAGACTGGATTAAGAAAATGTGGCACATATACACCATGGAATACTATGCAGTCATAAAAAAGGATGAGGTTGTGTCCTTTGTAGGGACATGGATGCATCTGGAAACCATCATTCTCAGCAAACTCTCACAAGAACAGAAAACCAAACACCACATGTTCTCACTCATAGGTGGGAACTGAACAATGAGATCACTTGGACTCGGGAAGGGGAACATCACACACCGGGGCCTATCATGGGGAGGGCGGAGGTGGGGAGGAATTGCATTGGGAGTTATACCTGATGTAAATGACGAGTTGATGGGTGCTGACGAGTTGATGGTGCAGCACGCCAACATGGCACAAGTATACATGTGTAACAAACCTGCACGTTATGCACAGGTACCCTAGAACTTAAAGTGTAATAATAAACTAAAATTAAAGAAAAGGAAGTGCCCAGAATACTTAGTATGAATGATTTTTCACGCATTTACTTTCAATACTTTTTATCCTTAAATTGTAGATGTGCTTTTCTGAAACTGATATAAAGATGATTTTTTGCTACTGTTGTGTTGGTTGGCTTAATTTTAATGTAATTCCATTATCTCTGATTTTTTTAAAAAAGTGTATGTAATATGTTTCATCAATATATGGGAATGATGTTATCAGTTTGGGTTGTATTGGGCAGCACACAGCAAAAAATGGTTTAGCGTGGCTTCATCAAATGAGGAATTTTTTTTTTCCCTATATCATAGGAATATCAGAGCTCACCACTCTGGGCTGGTGTGGCTGCTTGAGCAAGTCATGAAGGAAGGACCCTTGGAGCTTCCGCCTTCCCCCTTCTCAGTCTGTGGCTCTCAACCTCACAAATGCAAAACAGCAGCTTTATCCACAGGCACCACTCCTGCATTAGGTGACCTGAAAGTGGTGGTGCATGTGGGAGTGGTGGGGAGGGGTGGGAAGATAAAATTACACACCAGTGAAGGCTATACCCTTTTATGCAAAACATAAACTTATTCAGAGCTCTATTTCTCATTTATCTTGTCAGTACCGAGCCTATCACCACCAGTAGACAAAATAATATTTCCTCCAGGGAAAGAATTACAGATTCTTTTGTTGAGGATATTGGGTAAACATATAGCAGTAACCACTTACGTGCTATACTTGGATATCTTCCCTCTTTATATTTTATGCTTTCTATATACCACAATTCTCCCTTGTTGCTGTTATTTTCTGCTTTTCTGACTTCTGTTAGATTGACTGCCTTTCCTTCATTGCCCTTTTTCTCTGTAAATGTGGAGTTCAATGCCCTGTTTCTGTTTTTCTGGTTACTCCTAAATGTCTACCATGCATACTTAGAAAGGTTTCAAACTGACTGATATCTCTAACCACTTTAAGAATCATGATGTACTTTAAATACTTTCACTCGGGTAAACTCAAATCTGAACTACATTTTAAAAATTTTGTTTTGCCAACATCTTTCACACAAGGGGCTTCCAGAGAGAGCTGGGTATGCACTAGCAACTCCAGACTTGTTTGGGCAAAAAAAGGCAGGAGGTTTGGCCTCTGTTGTGGCTCAAAGGGGGACTGAGAAAATGTTCCTGTGCAAGAGGTTTAATTTTCCTGCTGATGCCAAAGGAGGAGGTACATGTTCATGGGTTCTCTTACCAGGCTGCACAGATGTGGGGCCAAAGAGGAAAGAGAGGCCGAGCCTGCAAATACATTCAGTAGTAGAACACCAAAAATGGAGCCACTCTCTTTATTACAAATATTTACCCTTCACTGCTCTATTGCTTTCTTTCCTGAATAATAATTGACCGGTTATGGCTTACTAAAGAAACAGGTTTCCAGAAACACTTTAGAGATAGCATTCTAATATATATTTTTAGCGTCTATTTGTTGCTGTTGATAATTTTTCTGCTTTTAAGGTAAATTTTCTTTTTTATTCCTAGTTGCTCTTAATATTCCGGTTTTCTTTGGTGCTTGTTGTTCTGAATGCAATTTGACAATACTATGTCAATAAAATGACTACTTTTTATTTGTGTGGCTCAGAATGCATGTTCAACCAAATCTGGAAATTTCTAAGCATACATCATATTGACTATTTATCTGCTACATTGCCTTAATTCAATAATTAAGGAATCAAATCAGATATGTCATACATTCTTATTCTCGTCTCTATTTTCTTACACTTTTGTTCATATTTTTCAAACATTCACTAATCTGTGTTGAATTATGGCTTGTTTTCACAAAAGTATTTCTTGGTTGAATTATACCCAGATTGCTGTTTAGGCATCATTAAGTTTATAATATCAGAGTCCATTTTCATTTCTCTTTTTTATCATCCATTTGTGGCCAACAAATATAGATATATAATTTGATGCCATCGAAATATTTGCCATCCCAGGAAAGGTGAATTTCTGTGAAATATTTTACAAATACATTATTTTATCTAACAAAACACATTATTTTATGAATTGTATTTAGCAAATCACTTTACCATAAATTATTTTCTGGAACCAAAGAAAGTCACAGAAGTTAAAAATTAAATTTTGCGACAAAGTTAGAGAATAATCCCAGATCAAAGATAAAAGAATAAATTTGAAATATCAGGAACCCAGGGAAAAATGCATCATGATGTTTGAATTCATAGTAGAGAGCAGACATTAAAAGTCTAATATGCTCCCCAGCCAGGGGGCTCTAACCCTTTTGCATCTTAGATTCAAATAGCATGACTCCCTTTATAATAGATATAAATGGATTTATTTTTATTAAAGACATTTAAGTGTGACCAAGCATTCTGTAAAGGCCATTAACACTGAAGTAGTTCTGTTGGGTATAACTTTAATTTGTGAACTCAAAGTAAATTTATAAAAATCTTGTGCCTACCAAAGTTATTTATTAGGCTCATTGAATTTAATGAGAATGTGGTTAACTGAAAACAGGAATTTACAACCCATCAATCCAGTGATTTGCATGCCATTATGCCTGGGGAATATATCCCACTCCTATTGTTGTTAATGACTCAATAGCTCTGGATTGTGAATTAGAGATATGGGACAGAAGGTAAAGGGAGAAGATAAAATGGAGAAGATAAAATGGAAGAAGTTTAGTTTGGCAAGAGGGGAGAGTGGAGAAAGTAAAGATGATGCTGATACATCTCACTAAAGGGCAGTTTCTGCTTTTTACTTGCATTCACCTCGCTGTGTGAACATCACTGGTTGGAAGAGGAAAATCATTTCAAATTGAATGCTGTAAGAAATTTCTGTTTGGATTTGTCTTCTAACAAATATTTGGAAAGAACATTCTTCTTTCGGTAATCATATTAAGAATGTAGGAGAAATGAACTATGTCACGTGAAAATCTCACTAAGTAAACGTAGTATCTAGGTGCTAACGTTTGTTGTACTTGGGAAAATAGGCATTACTATTCATCGGGTGGGTCCAATGGACCTGTTTAATTTTTTATACTTCAAATCATTTCATTAATTTCTAGAAGTAAGAATAAAGAAATTATGAAATCAGTTTACTAAAAATTATAATGAGAATTTAACCGTAATGAACACAAAATGTATTCTTTATTCCACTGGTGTTCAATTCAATTTATACCTATGAAAAATGGACAATGCAATTGTCCTCTGAATACAAGTAGCTGTTCATCGATTGTCATACATGGAGCTGGAATTTATCATTCTTATAAATACTAATAATACTAGATTCCACATATGTCTCCAACAAGTTCTAGTATAGCATTTTGAGTGATTTTTCTTACACTTGCATCATCAAAATACAATATTTGAATAATTTTTGAAACCTTTGTTGGCTCATAATTATCTTAAAGAGATAACCATCTTGTTTGCTATATAATTTAGTCTTCCACTTTTTAATGTATAGATATCATTTAGAATAATCTACCGAATGTTTTAAAAATATCTTTATCATTTATTTTCTTCTAGTTACCTTTGTTTATACATCTGCTTTCATTATACTTTTGCTTCTGAAGAGTATCAAGTAAATTTTGGCACATAAACCTAACAAAGAATAAAAATTACTTAGATGTGTCTTTTTAACAAAATGGGATTAGCCAAGATTTTGTCACAAAATATTGCATGATGAAATTCTTCCTGTTGAATGACTACATTGATAAGAACATCATTATTTTCTATTTTTACTTATATATACATTTCCCAATCACAAATTCATAAATTCATTAAACATACTATCATCTAGAAATTTACCTAATATTTCACTTATAAGACCACATTCACCATCATCTTTATAGTCCCAAATGTTGCTGTTTGTTGCTTTTATCCTATGATTTTTCTAACTATTATGGTGTGTCTTTCCCTGCCAATTATATTTTTCTTTGCCATTATTAGTAGAGAATAAAAATTTTATTTTCAACTGTGCTCAATAAAAATTAAAGGCAGCCTACAAAGATGGTGTCTCTAGTCTTGTTTTATATACTTTTAAAAAGGTAAACCCCTGGCAAATGCAATAAAAAGATAATGGGAATGCAAGTTTATTGTACTTTATCATCATAATTTTAAGCCAGAAATAGTCAAACTTTGCTGTAAAGGGCCAGATAGTAACTGGCTTTGTCAACTATACAGTCCTGTCACTTGCCATTCTAGCATGAAAACAGTTACAGATTATATACTATGAATAGACTGGGATGGGATCTCATATGTCTGTATTTATAAAAACAGGGTCAGGTTGGATTCGGTCCACAGCCACAGTTTATCAATCCCTATTTAAGGAATTTTACAATTCTTTTGTTTCCTTATTATTTTGGTATAGTTCACCCTAAGTGGGAATAGTTTATATGTAGTAATGATTACCAAATATGATTAAAATGCAAAATAGAAAATGTAGCAAAACAGCATATAAGAGATAGAAAAGTAAGGTAACAAAAATCTCATGATGTACCTGAGATTTATAAAAGGGACTAGTAATACCACAGAGTAATTGCAAAACAGAATGCATATTATTCTACTGGAAATTAGTTAAGTTTTATTTTTGAATAATGTGTAAGTAAGAATAAAATAATGATAAATCAATCTTACAAATCCTTGTAACTGCTTAAGAAAACCCTCACAAAGTAAAGTCTGTTCAGTGGAAGCTGATACTATGATGAGGGTTTTTTAATACCACCATAAAAGGAAGGTATTGAATTTGGGTAAACTAAAACTGGACATCCCATCACCTTCTCGAAATGTTATTAATTGACATCCCCAGCAGGAGAGCAAGGCTTGTCTGGAGATAAGTACCCATAGGAGCACTGTGATCCCATCTGAGAAAAATTAACCTTTTATTAATCTAAGATTCATAATGAGAAACGTAAATGAATCCGAGAATATTAAGTCTAAGAACACTGAAGGATAAAAAATTTGATCATATTTTGGTAATGACCTCTTCTTCTCCAAGGGGGAGAAGAAATAGATAATATATAATATATATTATATATAACATATACCAAAATATATATAATATGTAATATATATTAATAATATACAATATAAATTATTTATATATTATATATTAATTATATATACATATCATAATTAATTATTATAATTATAATTATTAAAAATTATATAATTTATTATATATTAATAATATATAATAAATGTATAATATAATATATAATATATATTATCACTCACTATATAAAGTAATATTATATATAAGGTTAAGAGGGTATAAGGTTAACAATGTGACAATATAATATATTTTATATTATTATAATAGATACAATATAAATTATATATAAATTATATAATCTGTATAATATATAATCTATTATATATAGATAATATATAATATATTATCTCTCAATATAGAGAAATAATATATAATATATTGATATACAAATAGGTATATAAACATATAAAATATATAAATAGATTATACATATATTTAATATCTATTATATAAATATATAAAATATGTTAACATATATTTTAGGGAGAGAGAAATAAATATCTATTATATGTAAATAACCTCTCTCATCTATGTATATATTTTATACTTCTACTTCTCCTTCTACTTATTTGACATCTTCATTTCCTTTCTGGTCTTTCTCACTT
Source organism: Chlorocebus sabaeus (assembly GCF_047675955.1). NCBI lineage: Eukaryota > Metazoa > Chordata > Mammalia > Primates > Cercopithecidae > Chlorocebus > Chlorocebus sabaeus. The sequence goes on along the minus strand of NC_132911.1, from coordinate 55,082,067 downwards.
GTGTGATTTTCTGTGAAGCCACCTCTCTCCTTTCTTTTGGTGACCTTACTCATCCTTCCTGTGTGAGCTCATTGTTATGTCCTCACAGATGAACCCTGTACAATTTTCACATGGATTTTCCCAGTATAATATAAATATATGCCACTTTGCATTCCTACTTGCTGGTTCTTCTTAAGAGTATAACTATATTTTTTTATCTGAGTGACAATTTTATTGCTATGTGTCTCTTCTACCAACTGCAGGCCCCACAGGGGAAGGAGACAGAACACCCTTGGCTCACTGTGAGAACCAAACATAATGCCTGCCATATTGTAGAAGATAAAAATATATTTACCACGGAAAATGATTGAATAATTAGCATTTCTGTGATGAAACATAATTGGCCTAAGAAAATGCTACTATATTGACTGTCATGTTAATATTAGTTTGTTAAATGAAGGGAATCAATGTGGCATGTCATAGACATAAATTAGACAAAATTCAACGGAGTAAATGAATTCCAAATTCATTATTTTTTATTATGTATAACACCAGGAGCATCATTTGTCATTGAGAAGTAAATGAGTGTTAAATAGATGGATATTTAGGTGAAATTTGCATTTTAAAATGAGTATATTCAATTATCATACATATAGTTTGGAGAGAAAAAAAGAATGCTCATTATTTTTGGAAATAACTCAGTTGTAAAATAAATTATTCTAAGGGAATTATCTCAACTGTTTTTAAGATGACTTTGACCTTCTCCATCTGTCCATCCTTAGCTGTCTTTCAGTTTTCAGCCCCTCACACAGCTACAGCTCCACTGCATTTATTTTTGGTTCACATGAGCACCATCCTGCCTCAAGTTCTTGACTTCATAGCTGATTTATTTTTAGCTCTTTCTTTTCTCTCTCCATATTGTTTCTCCTTTTAATCTAACTAGCACTTCCTCATTCTGCAACACTTCTAATAGCATTTTATTGTTATTTCTTTCTGTATATAAACTAAATTCCATGAAGGGACTAATAGCATCTGTCCTTTTGTCATATAACCCTTGTACTTTTTTTTAATTTTTTAATTTTTTTATTTTTATTTTTGATATGGAGTCTTACTCTGTCGCCCAGGCTGGAGTGCAGTGGTGTAATCTCGACTCACTGCAAGTTCTGCTTCCTGGGTTCACGCCATTGTCCTGCCTCAGCCTGCCGAGGAGCTGGGACTACTGGCGACTGCCACCATACCCAGGTAATTTTTTGTATTTTTAGGAGAGATGGGGTTTCACCATTTTAGCCAGGATGGTCTCGATCTCCTGACCTCGTGATCCGCCCGCCTCTGCCTCCCAAAGTGCTGGGATTACAGGCGTGAGCCACCGCGCCCCGCCAACCCTTGTACTTACTACAGACTTTGTACAAAGTACAAACAGGGAAGATGGGAAGAATGAAGGACTCAAATGCAGAGTTACTTCCTTTTTTTAATGATTACAAAACATAAAAATGTATTCTATTCATAATTGGTGGTATATATATTCAGTAGAACACTATGACACATGAAAAATGCTAACTGTATAATGGGACTCAAATGAGAATGAAACTGCATAGTCATGTGCAAGTAGGAGGAAAACAACTATGTGTCAAAAGTGTTCATAGGCTATGTAAAGTAACACATTTAAACTTACAATAGGCATTACAAGAGGACTGAAAAAACTTGGGTGATGAAAACATTTTTCTTGATATAATTTTATTAAATGTTTATACTGCTTATTTAAAATTAACAAATAAAGCTAAAATCAACTGAAGTTAATAAAGAGCCATCCAATGAAATGTTGCTTTTTTTAAAGTAAAAAAAAAAAATTTTCTTTATTATATTACATGGTAACAAGACAGTTGCTAACTTAATCAAAATATCATTCAGAAGTCAAATAAATTGATTTGGTTTTTGGTTTCAGAAACAAGCATTTAATTAAGTAACTTTTTCTCCTTTAAGAATTATGGGAGCCACAGTGTAAATATGACCTAAGTAGATTTTTTTTTTCACATAAGTGTGCCTGTACAATATTTATCTGTGTAACAGTATGCTATACAGAGAGTCTATCTTTTAGATGATTACAATATGGTTTATATGATGCTACATATAAATATTATTTAGACTTTTGTACCTACATGTGGATACTAATACACACATAAACATAGAAATATTAGTGATGAGTTTTTAATATGTATCAATGCATGCTCATATTTCGTTAACATAACAGACATGGCATGTATATACATCTCTTCTCCCTCAAATCCTTAAAAAATTATGTGTGTGTGTTTTTGAAAGAAATTAGTCTGTAATAGTAATAGTATTGATTAAAAAAGAAAGTTCTACCAAGGGGAAAATATATTTAAAAATATTTATTTAATAAAAGTATTGCGTTAAGAAAATCCTATGCAAAGATCATATAGTCAAAGATGCACTACAGAGCTCAAAGCGGTTCTAGGAGGTATGAGAGGTGCCAACTTCAGAATAAGTAGATACGAGTTAAATGACGGAGGCCTGTTTGGTTTCAGGATGTTGAACTGGTTTCAGGATGTTATATATATAAATATATTAAAAAATATATAAATATATATATATTTATATATATATATATTTGCTGCCTTTATTTCCTATACTATATGGATACTATACAGATACCAATAGAGGGTCAGGTGCAGTGGCTTATGCCTGTAATTCCAGCACTTTGAGAGGCTGAGGCAGGCGAATTGTCTGAGGTCAGGAGTTCGAGACCAGCCTGGCCAACATGGTGAAACCCTGACTCCACTAGAAATACAAAAATTGGCCAGGTGTGGTGGTGGGCACATGTAATCCCAGCTACTTGGGAGACTGAGACAGGCGTATTGCTTGAACCTAGGAGGCAGAGGTTGCAGTGAGCTGAGATTGTTTCATTTCATTCCAGCCTGGGCAACAAGAGTGAAACTCTGTCTCAAAAAAAAAAAAAAAAAAAAAAGTGTTTATTCAGAATATAAACTATTGAAAAAGAGAGTCTTGGTTTTAGATAGCTTTCATAAAACATATAAGCAGGAATTTTCAAATTTAAAGGTGATTTGACAAATATGAATTACTAAATATTCACAAAATAACAAAAAATTACAAAATAATGACAAACTATTTTAACATCTAAATAAATCAAGACTAAATAGACGACATCCTTAAATTAAATAAAAAAACATTAAGCTTCAACAAACTAGTGCATTCATTAACATGAAATAGGAAGACTAGGAATTCTGCTTCTGATTAGAATGCAGAAGGCCACAGCCCAAATATACCGCAAAATGACAACTAGAAAAATCAAGTAAATTTTAAAAATTATGTGCATATGTGTTTTGGAAGAGTTCAGAAATCTGGAGACTCACATGAGTGTAAAGAAGCTAAATTTCAGAGACTGAAGTGCTCTTTTCAGCTGAGTAGAAATTAGAAGCTATTTCCCTTGATGAGGCATCTGCTGAGTATAAGAACAGGCAGAAAAAATATTTGGCTTGTAATAGACAGAGAGACTATGCAGAGGGAAAAACATGCAAGTGATTATGAAAAATTGGGATTTTGATAAGTGCCATACATTCAACTGGTTGTTACCAGTCAAATTATTCTAAAAGACTTGGACTAAGTAATGGACCATGCAAGAAATGGGTGTCTTAAGTGAAAAGACGGAGAGAGAAAGCCCACCTTCCTTCAGTGCTGAAGTCCAAACTCCAAGCACAGAGGACAACCCTGTGATTGACATCAGATAGGTCTTTCATGTCTAAAAGCAACCTAGTTCCATTCCAAATCAATGTGAAGTGGTCATCCCCTTCCCCTAGCTGATTTTGGCATGTAGCATTATTATAATACCTAATAACTAGCATATTGTTAAAAATAATTAGATCTGAGTAGAAATTAAGAAGCTAATAGAAGCTAACCCCAAAGTGACATCAATACTTAAGAGCAGGTAGAGAATAAAGGCATGCTACATTTAACAGGAAGAATAACAGCTGACTGTTCATGTGAAACTTTGAAAGCCTTAAGATAATGGAATGCACAAAGACTGGATTTACTCTCCTGCCTTAAAACAACTTCAGAAAAGAATAAATATATGAAACACTGTTTCAAGGCACTGAGCATCAGTGAGCTCTGAGTGCTACTGTGGCAGAAGCATACTCCTTTAGGTAAGTTTTCCTACCATGGACTCAGGGAAAGGGGATGCACGTATAGCTGAGGAAACTTCCTGAGTTGAGGAAATGGAGCTAAGATTCCAAGTAAACCAAAGCAATGTTGGTTAGCTTAGGAGACAGAGTAATAGATTTCTTAGGGCATTGATCAGAGTACTCAGAAAGATGTCTTAGTAGTAGGAAAAAGTCCTAAGCTAAGCACAGTTCTAGCCTCACCTAGTCTTAAAATTGGTATATGAAAATATCATACTAATTTCAAGTGATTTAACTGTGTCCTAGAATAAAACTAAAAAATATTGATAGGAATAATAAAATATCTACCATCCCAAAAGCTAAAAGTCACAATATCTGGAATTCCATTAATAAGTACCAGGGAGGGCTGAACATGGTGGCTCACGCCTGTAATCCCAGCACTTTGGAAAGCAGAGATGGGTGGATCACCTGAGGGAAGGTGTGGAGACCAGCCTGGCCAACATGGAGAAACCCCATCTCTACTAAAAATACAAAAATTAGCTGGGTGTGGTGGAATGTGCCTATAGTCCCAGCTACTTAGGTGGCTGAGGCAGGAGAATTTCTTGAACCTGAGAGGCAGAGGTTGCAGTAAGCCGAGATCACACCACTGCACTCCACCCTGGGTGACAGAATGAGACTCAGTTTCAAAATAATAATAATAATAATGATAATTGTTATTATTAAGGAGACAAATAAGCAAAATATGTTCAATAAGGAAAATTTTTAAAAATCACAAACTACCCAGAATTGACAGGATGTTAAAATTAGCAAAAACATTAAACTTGTTATTATAACTTTATTGCATACTTTCAAAAATTTAAATAAAAACATGGAAGTTATTTTAAAGATACAAGTCAAACTTAAAATGCTGAAACTATATTCTCTGAAACAAAATGCCCTGGATAGAATAATAGCAGATTATATGTGTAAAATGTGGAATTCGTGAATTTAAAGACAAAGTGATAAAAAAATTACATTGAAACATACAGTGATGTAAAAAGAATAGAAATAATTAACAAAGTATCATTAACCTGAGACACAGTTTTCAAGATCCTAATAGTTGTGTAATTGGAGACTCTGAAAAAGAGAAAGAAAAATATATTTTGAAGCTTAATGTCCTAAAATTTTCTAATTTTATGAACTGTTAACACTGCAGAACTAAGAAGCTCAATGCAGCCAAAGCACAATAAATATGAACAAATTACATTAAGTCATATTATAATCAAATTTTTCAGAACCAATGAGATTTAGAAATTTTTATGAACAGCCAAGGAATAAAGATGAGTTATATATAGTATACTAACAATAAGAAAGGCAACAGATTTATCATCTCAAACATTGTACATTAAAAGACTTGAGTAACACCTTAATATTCCTGAGAGGGATAAACTTAATTTAGAATGATTTTTTCAAGGAAAATATATTTCAAGAATAACAGTGAAATGAATACTTTTCAAATATACAAGAGCTGAAAGAATTAATCACCGAGAGTGTTTCACTAGAAAGATATGTGAAAGGAAGTCCTTCGGGCAGAAGGAATATGGTAACAGATGGAAATACAGAACTACTCAAAAGCAGAAGCACCAGAAATTATAAATATATGGGTAAATATAAATTATTCTGTATCATTATTTTATTATTTAAATATTGACATTTAAATGTTTATTTAAATATTGGTTTTTAAAACATATTTAAAATAAATGTTATGATAGCAATACCTAAAGATAAAAAGGGTGAAATAAATTATATTATTTTGTTTTAAATTGGTATATCACTTAAAGATAGACAGTGATAAGCTAAAGATATGAACTTTTAAATCTTAAAGCACATTAACACAAGTTATAGTCCAGAGAGGAAATGAAATAAAATCATAAAATAGAATTAGTCTTAATGCAAAAAGAGAAGAAAAATGGAACAAAGAAGATGGGACAAATTGAAAACAGGCACAACTTTAATTTTTTAAAGATACACACAAAACCTTTATGCAAAACATATTATGAACTATGAAAAAAGTCTCAATAAATTTAAGAATAAATTACCTCATACAAAGTATATTATCTGGCTGAAATAGAATTAAATTAGAAATCAATAATAAAATAATATCTTAAAATATTCGAAGTATATACAAACTGAATAACACATTTTTATAAATCCCATGGGCCATAAAAAAAGTCAAAAAAATAATTGATTTTCAATTCAATGAAATAAAGAAAAAAATTCAAAATCTGGGAGATTCTGAAAATAGTATTTAGGGGGACTTTCACAGCATTAAACTTCTATAGTAAAAAGGAGAAAGCTCCAAAGTCAGCAATTTCAATGGACATTTTAAGTCACTACCAAAAGAAAAGCAGACAAAATCCAAACTAAGCTCCAGAAAGAAAATAATAAAAATCATACTACTCATCAATGACATATAAAATAGACAAGCATTACGAAAATTGTAAAACCAAAAGCTGATTCTTTTATACATTTTTTTTTGAGGCCTCTTGAAAAAACTGTATCTGGTAAAAGGAAAGATAACACAAATTACTAATATGAGAAATAAGAGAGATGACATTGCTACATATTCTACAGATGCTAAAAAATGGGAATATTATTAAAGCCTTCAGGCATTAAGTTTGTCAACTTCAGTGGAATTGAAAATTTCTTTGAAAGTCACAAACTACCAATATGTTCAAGAAAAAATATAGAACTTGTGCAGTTCTAACACTATTATAGAAACTATAGCTGTAGTACAATTATTTCCTATATGCTCCATGTCCGCATGGACAAGGTTGGCAAGGTTGTCACGGAGTCCCTGTCTCCCAGGGAGCATGTGCCTTAGTGTGCCTCCTAGGAAAGCGTGACTGCACTGGAATTCAAACTTAGCCACTGGAGCCTTGGCTATTATGGTCCCTGGAGTCAATGGCATTCTCATTGTCGCCACAGTCCACTCACATACTGTACAGACTCCTTTCTCTCCCCATCTTGGAGACAACGTCTTCACATTCTCCACAACAGACCTTCAGTTGATCTTGTAGTATCTTTACTCATCCTCTCCCTCCTCCATGGCTGCTATGAATTTCCTTTGCTGTAGTTCAGTCAGCCTTGGTATCTTCATTGGTGTTGTGACTCAAATCTTCACTCCCAGGGATAACACTTTTCTCAGTTTGGGGTTGCTGCATGTATCTGCCCATAGTAATAATGGACAAGAGAAGAGTATGTGTGACCTCCCATGTTATCCAGAACACGGACCAGAGCAGAATTTCCAAGTGTGGGATCTGTTGCCCCCAGAACCCAAAAAAGCCTGAGGCACCATGCTTCCTGCTTTATGGGAAAAGTTTTTAAATGCCCCAGTTTGTGCCAGATGCAGTGGCTGCAAGCTGTAACTCCAGTTTTGGGGTCCACTGCAGAGGGAGGATCACTTGAAGCAGGAGGTGGGGGCTGCAGCAAGCTACGATCACCCCACTGCACTACAGTTCAGGTGACAGAATGAGACCCTTTTTCTAAATAAAAAATAAAAAATGCAAAAGTGTGTTTTTTACTTGTGTTAAACTAAATTTTGCCTATGGATGACTGCATACATTGAGTCACTAAGTGACCAACTCTAACTAACTTAGTATGTAAACCAACTGAAAGACTAACTTATTACGTTGATTTAGGGTGGAGAGTTCTCTAGATGTTTCTAAGGTATGCTTAGTCTGAAGCTGAGTTCGTGTCTTGAATATCCTTGTTAATTTTCTCTCTTGTTGCCCTCTCTAATATTGACAGTGGGGTGTTAAAATCTTCCATTATTATTGTGTGGGAGTCTAAGTCTCTTTGTAGGTCTCTAAGTTCTAAGAACTTCATTTATGAATCTGGATGCTCCTGTAGTGGGTGCATATATGTTTAGGATAGTCAGCTCTTCTTGTTGCATTGATCCCTTTACCATTATGTAATGCCTTTCTTTGTCTTTCTTGATCTTTGATGGTTTAAAGTCTGTTTTATTGGAGACTAGGATTGCAATCCCTGCTTTGCTTTTTTTTTTTTTTTTTTTTCTTTTTGCTTTCCATTTGCTTGGTAAATATTCCTCCATCCCTTTATTTTGAGCCTATGTGTGTCTGCACATGAGTCAGGACTCCTGAATATAGCACACCGATGGGTCTTGACTCTTTATACAATTTGTGAGTCTGTGTCTTTTAATTGGGGCATTTTTAGCCCACTTACATTTAAGGTTAATATTGTTATGTGTGAATTTGATCCTGTCATCATGATACTAGCTGGTTATTTTGTACATTAGTTGATGCAGTTTCTTCGTATTGTCGTTGGTCTTTATATTTTGGTATGTTTTTGCGGTGACTGGTACCAGTTTTTCCTTTCCATATTTAAGTGCTTCCTTCAGGAGCTCTTATAAGGCATGCCTGGTGTTCACAAAATCTCTCAGCATTTTCTTGTCTGCAAAGGATTTTTTTTCTCCTTCATTTATGAACCTTAGTTTGGCTGGATATGAAATTCTTGATTGAAAATTCTTTTCATTAAGAATGTTGAATATTGGCCCCACTCTCTTCTGGCTTGAAGGGTTTCTGTAGGGAGATCCCCTGTTAGTCTTATGGGCTTCCCTTTGTAGGTAACCTGATCTTTCTTTCTGGCTGCCCTTAACATGTTTTTCCTTCATTTCAATCTTGGAGAATCTGACGGTTGTGTGTCTTGGGGTTGCTGTTCTCAAGGTGTATGTTAGTGGTGTTCTCTGTATCTCCTGAATTTGAATGTTGGCCTGTCTTGTTAGGTTCAGGAAGTTCTCTTGGATAATATCCTGAAGTGTGTTTTTCAACTTGATTCCATTCTCCCTGTCACTTTCAGGTACACCAATCAATCGTAGTTTGATCTTTTCACATAGTCCCATATTTTTTGGAGGCTTTGTTTTTTTCATTTTCATTCTTTTTTCTCTAATCTTGCCTTCATGCTTTACTTCATTCAGTTGATCTTTAATCTCTGATATCTTTTCTTTCACTCGATCAATTCATCTCTTGATACTTTTGTATGCTTCATGAAGTTCTCGTGCTGTATTTTTCAGCTCCATCAGGTCAGTTGTGTTCTTCTCTAAACTGTTTATTCTAGTTAGCAGTTCCATCCTTACATTGGGTTAGAAAATGCTCCTTTAGCTCAGAGAAGTTTGTTATTACCATCCTTCTGAAGCCAATTTTTGTCAATTCGTCAAACTCATTTTTCATCCAGTTTTGCGCCCTTGCTGGAGAGGAGTTGCAGTCATTTGGAGGAGAAGAGGCATTCTGGTTTTTGGAAATTTCAGTATTTTTTTGCTAGTTTTTCCTAATTTTTGTGGATTTATCAACATTTGATTTTGATGCTAATGACCTTTGGATGGGGTTTTTCTGTGGGCATACTTTTTGCTGATGTTAATGTTATTACTTTTTCTTTTTTTTGTTTTCCTTCTGACAGGCCCAATACCACATAGCACTTATTCTGAAATCTACCACATAATTGGAAGTAAAACACTCCTCAACACATGTAAAATAATAAAAATCTTAACAAAGAGTCTCTCAAACCACAGTGCAATCAAATTAGAATTTAGGATTAAGAAACTCACTCAAAACTGCAAAAGTACATGGAAACTGAACAACCTGCTCCTGAATGACTAGTGGGTAAATAATGAAATTAAGCCAGAAATAAATAAGTTCTTCATAAACAAGGAGAACAAAGACACAACGTACCAGAATCTCTGGGACACAGCTAAAGCAGTGTTTAGAGGAAAATTTACAGCAATAAATGCTCACATCAGAAAGCAGGAAAGATCTAAAATCGACACCAGAACATCACAATTAAAAGAACTAGAGAAGCAAGAACAAACTCAAAAGCTAGCAAAAGACAGGAAATAACTAAGATCAGAGCAGAAATGAAGGATATAGAGACATGAAAAATCTTTCAAAAATTCAACAATCCAGGAGGTGTTTTTTTGAAAAGATTAGCAAAATAGATAGACAACTAGCCAAACTAATAAAGAAGAAAAGAGAGAAGAATCAAATAGACACAATAAAAATGATAAAGGGGACATAACCACTAATCCTGCAGAAATACAAACTATCATCAAAGAACACTATAAACACCTCTATTCAAATAAACTAGAAAATCTAGAAGAAATGCATAAATTCCTAGACACATATACTCTCCAAGGACTAAACCAGGAAGAAGTCAAATCCCTGAACAGACCAATAACAAGTTCTGAAATTGAGGCATTAATAAATAGCCTATCAACAAAAAGGCCCAGGACCAGATGGATTCACAGCCAAATTTTACCAGAGGTACAAATAGGAGCTGGTACCATTCCTTCTGAAACTATTCCAAACAATAGAAAAAGAGGGAATCCTCTCTAACTCATTTTATGAGGTCAGCATCATCCTGATACCAAAAAATGGCAGAGACATGACAAGAAAAGAAAATTTTAGGCCAATATCCCTGAGAAAATCGATGTGAAAATCCTGAATAAAATAGTGGCAAACTGAATCCAGCAGCACATCAAAAAGCTTATCCACCACAATCAAGTTGACTTCATCCCTGGGATGCAAAGCTGGTTCAACATACTCAAATCCATAAATGTAATCCATCATATAAACAGAACCAATGACAAAAACCACATTATTATCTCAATAGATGCAGAAAAGGCTTTCAATAAAATTCAACACCCCTTCATGCTAAAAACACTCAATAAACTAGGTATTGATGGAATGTATCTTAAAACAATAAGAGCTATTTATGACAAACTCATAGCCAATATCATTCTGAATGGGCAAAGGCTGGGAGCATTCCTTTGAAAACTGGCACAAGACAAGGATGTCCTTTCTCACCACTCCAATTCAACATAGTATTGGAAGTTCTGCCCAGGGCAATCAGGCAAGAGAAAGAAGTAAAGGGTATTCAAATAGGAAGAAAGGAAGTCTAATTGTCTCCGTTTGTAGAAGGCATGATTGTATATTTAGAAAATCGTATCATCTCAGTCCCAAAACTCTTTAAGCTGATAAGCAACTTCAGCAGTCTCAGGATGCAAAATCAATGTGCAGAAATCACATGCATTCCTATACACCAGTAATAGATAAACAGAGAGCCAAATATGAGTGAACTCTCATTCACAATTACTACAAAGAGAAGAAAATACTTAGGAATGCAATTTACAAGGGACATCAAGGAAAATTGCAAACCACTGCTCAAGGAAATAAGAGAGGACACAAATAAATGGAAAAATTTTCCATGCTCATGAATATGAAGATTACATATCCTGGAAAATGGCCATACTGCCCAAAGTAATTTATAGATTCAATGCTATTACTAACAAGCTACCATTGATTTTCTCCACAGAAATAGTAAAAAAAAAAACTACTTTAAATTTCATATGGAACAAAAAAGAGCCCGTATAGTCAGGGCAATCTTAAGCAAAAAGAACAAAGCTGGAGGCATTATGCTACCTGTCTTCAAACTTTACTACAAGGCTACAGTAACCAAAACAGTATGGTAATGGTACCAAAACAGATACATAGAACAATGGTACAGTACAGAGGCCACAGAAACAACACTACACATATATGGTCATCTGATCTTCAGCAAACCTGACAAAAACAAGCAATGGCTAAAAGATTTCCCATTTAATAAGTGGTGCTGGGAAAACTGGCCACATGCAGAAAACTGAAACTGGATCTCTTCCTTATACCTTATACAAAAATTAACTCAAGATGGATTAAAGACTAAAATGTAAAACCAAAACCATAAAAACTCTAGAAGAAAACCTGGGAAATGCCATTCAGGACATAGGCATGGGCAAAGACTTCTTGACTAAAACACCAAAGCAATGGCAACAAAAGCCAAAATTTACAAATGAGATCTCATTAAACTAAAGAGCTTCTGCACAGCAAAAGAAACTATCATCAGAGTAAACAGGCAAGCTACAGAATGGGAGAAAATTTTTGGAATCTATCCATCTGAAAAAGGTCTATAATATCCACAATCTACAAGAAACTTGAGCAAATTTACCAGAAAAAATCAAACAACCCCATCAAAAAGTGGGCAAGGATATGAACAGACACTTCTCAAAAGAAGACATTTATGTGATCCACAAAGATATGAAAAAAAGGCCATCATCACAGGTCATTAGAGAAATGCAAATCAAAACCACAATGAGATAATATCTTACGATAGTTAGAATGGTGATCATTAAAAGGTCAGGAAACAACAGATGCTGGAGAAGATGTGGAGAAATAGGAACGCTTTTACAATGTTGGTGAGAGTGTAAATTAGTTCAAACATTGTGGAAGACTGTCACAATTCCTCAAGGATCTAGAACCAGAAATATCATTTGGCCCAGCAATCCCATTACTGCATAGATACCCAAAGGATTATAAATCATTCTACCATAAAGACACATGCACAGGTATGTTTACTGCAGTGCTATCCACAATAGCAAAGACTTGGAACCAACACAAATGCCCATCAATGGTAGATTGGATTAAGAAAATGCGACACATATACACCATGGAATACTATGCAGCCATAAAAATAACGAGTTTATGTCCTTAGCAGGGACATGAATGAAACTGGAAACCATCATTCTCAGCAAACTAATACAGGAACAGAAAACCAAACACCTCATGTTCTCACTCATGAGTAGGAGATGAACAAGAACACAGACACAGGGAAGAGAACATCACACACCGAAGCCTGTTGGGGGTTGGGGGATAAGGGGAGGGAGAGCATTAGGATAAATACCTAAAGCATGTGGGGCTTAAAACCTAGATGACGGGTGGATGGGTGCAGCAAACCACCATGGAACATGTTTATCTATGTAACAAATCAGCTCTTTCTGCACATGTATTCCAGAACTTAAAGTTTAATTTAAAAGAAATACTGATCTGGGCGGAGAAAGATGACCTAATAGGAACAGCTACAGTCTCCAACTCCCAGCGCAAGCGACACAGAAGACCCGTGATTTCTGCATTTTCAACTGAGGTACTGGGTTCATCTCACTAGGGAGTGCCAGACAATCGGTGCTCGTTGGCTGCTGCAGCCCGACAAGCGAGAGCTGAAGCAGGGTGAGGCATAGCCTCACCTGGGAAGCACAAGGGGGAAGGGAATCCCTTTTCCTAGCCAGGGGAACTGAGACACACAACACCTGGAAGATCGGGTAACTCCCACCCCAATACTGCACTTTAAGGAAACGGGCACACCAGGAGATTGTATCCCACACCTGGCCGGGAGGGTCCCACGCCCACGGAGCCTCCCTCATTGCTAGCACAGCAGTCTGTGATCTACCGGCAAGGCAGCAGCGAGGCTGGGGGAGGGGCGCCCGCCATTGCTGAGGCTTAAGTAGGTAAACAAAGCCACTGGGAAGCTCGAACAGGGTGGAGCTCACAGCAGCTCAAGGAAACCTGCCTGTCTCTGTAGACTCCACCTCTGGGGACAGGGCACAGTAAACAATAACAAACGCAGCAGAAACCTATGCAGACGCAAACGACTCTGTCTGACAGCTTTGAAGAGAACAGTGGATCTCCCAACATGGAGGTTGAGATCTGAGAAGGGACAGACTGCCTGCTCAAGTGGGTCCCTGACCCCTGAGTAGCCTAACTGGGAGTCATCTCCCACTAGGGGCAGTCTGACACCCCACACCTCACAGGGTGGAGTACCCCCCTGAGAGGAAGCTTCCAAAGCAAGAATCAGACAGATACACTCGCTGTTCAGCAATATTCTATCTTCTGCAGCCTCTGCTGCTGATACCCAGGCAAACAGGGTCTGGAGTGGACCTCAAGCAATCTCCAACAGACTTACAGCTGAGGGTCCTGACTGTTAGAAGGAAAACTATCAAACAGGAAGGACACCTACACCAAAACCCCATCAGTATGTCACCATCATCAAAGACCAGAGGCAGATAAAACCACAAAGATGGGGAAAAAGCAGGGCAGAAAAGCTGGAAATTCAAAAAATAAGAGCACATCTCCCCCGGCAAAGGAGCGCAGCTCATCGCCAGCAATGGATCAAAGCTGGACGGAGAATGACTTTGACGAGATGAGAGAAGAAGGCTTCAGTCCATCAAATTTCTCAGAGCTAAAGGAGGAATTACGTACCCAGCGCAAAGAAACTAAAAATCTTGAAAAGAAAGTGGAAGAATTGATGGCTAGAGTAATTAAGGCAGAGAAGGTCATAAACAAAATGAAAGAGATGAAAACCATGACATGAGAAAAACGTGACAAATGCAAAAGCTTCAGTAACCGACTCGATCAACTGGAAGAAAGAGTATCAGCGATTGAGGATCAAATGAATGAAATGAAGCGAGAAGAGAAACCAAAGGAAAAAAGAAGAAAAAGAACTGAACAAAGCCTGCAAGAAGTATGGGATTATGTAAAAAGACCAAATCTATGTCTGATTGGGGTGCCTGAAAGTGAGGGGGAAAATGGAACCAAGTTGGAAAACACTCTTCAGGATATCATCCAGGAGAACTTCCCCAACCTAGTAGGGCAGGCCAACATTCAAATCCAGGAAATACTGAGAATGCCACAAAGATACTCCTCGAGAAGAGCAACTCCAAGACACATAATTGCCAGATTCACCAAAGTTGAAATGAAGGAAAAAAATCTTAAGGACAGCCAGAGAGAAAGGTCGGGTTACCCACAAAGGGAAGCCCATCAGACTAACAGCAGATCTCTCAGCAGAAACTCTACAAGCCAGAAGAGAGTGGGGGCCAATATTCAACATTCCTAAAGAAAAGAATTTTAAACCTAGAATTTCATATCCAGCCAAACTAAGTTTCATAAGTGAAGGAGAAATAAAATTCTTTACAGATAAGCAAATGCTTAGAGATTTTGTCACCACTAGGCTTGCCTTACAAGAGACCCTGAAGGGAGCACTAAACATGGAAAGGAACAACCGGTACCAGCCATTGCAAAAACATGTCAAAATGTAAAGACCATCAAGGCTAGGAAGAAACTGCATCAACTAATGAGCAAAATAACCAGTTAATATCATAATGGCAGGATCAAGTTCACACATAACAATCGTAACCTTAAATGTAAATGGACTAAATGCTCCAATTAAAAGACACAGACTGGCAAACTGGATAAAGAGTCAAGACCCATCAGTCTGCTGTATTCAGGAGACCCATCTCACATGCAGAGACATACATAGGCTCAAAATAAAGGGATGGGGGAAGATTTACCAAGCAAATGGAGAACAAAAAAAGCAGGGGTTGCAATACTAGTCTCTGATAAAACAGACTTTAAACCATCAAAGATCAAAAGAGACAAAGAAGGCCATTACATAATGGTAAAGGGATCAATTCAACAGGAAGAGCTAACTATCCTAAATATATATGCACCCAATACAGGAGCACCCAGATTCATAAAGCAAGTCCTTAGAGACTTACAAAGAGACTTAGACTCCCATACAATAATAATGGGAGACTTCAACACCCCACTGTCAACATTAGACAGGTCAACGAGACAGAAAGTTAACAAGGATATCCAGGAATTGAACTCATCTCTGCAGCAAGCAGACCTAATAGACATCTATAGAACTCTCCACTCCAAATCAACAGAATATACATACTTCTCAGCACCACATTGCACTTACTCCAAAATTGACCACATAATTGGAAGTAAAGCACTCCTCAGCAAATGTACAAGAACAGAAATTATAACAAACTGTCTCTCAGACCACAGTGCAATCAAACTAGAACTCAGGACTAAGAAACTCAATCAAAACCGCTCAACTACATGGAAACTGAACAACGTGCTCCTGACTGACTACTGGGTACATAACGAAATGAAGGCAGAAATAAAGATGTTCTTTGAAACCAATGAGAACAAAGATACAACATACAAGAATTTCTGGGACACATTTAAAGCAGTGTGTAGAGGGAAATTTATAGCACTAAATGCCCACAAGAGAAAGCAGGAAAGATTTAAAATTGACACTCTAACATCACAATTAAAAGAACTAGAGAAGCAAGAGCAAACACATTCAAAAACTAGCAGAATGCAAGAAATAACTAAGATCAGAGCAGAACTGAAGGAGATAGAAACACAAAAAACCCTCCAAAAAATCAATGAATCCAGGAGTTGGTTTTTTGAAAAGATCAACAAAATTGACAGACTGCTAGCAAGACTAATAAAGAAGAAAAGAGAGAAGAATCTAATTGATGCAATAAAAAATGATAAAAGGGATATCACCACCGACCCCACAGAAATACAAACCACCATCAGAGAATACTATAAACACCTCTATGCAAATAAACTGGAAAATCTAGAAGAAATGGATAATTTCCTGGACACTTACACTCTTCCAAGACTAAACCAGGAAGAAGTTGAATCCCCGAATAGACCAATAGCAGGCTCTGAAATTGAGGTAATAATTAATAGCCTACCAACGAAAAAAAGTCTAGGACCAGATGGATTCACAGCTGAATTCTACCAGAGGTACAAGGAGGAGCTGGTACCCTTCCTTCTGAAACTATTCCAAACAATAGAAAAAGAGGGAACCCTCCCTAACTCATTTTATGAGGCCAACATCATCCTGATACCAAAGCCTGGCAGAGACACAACAAGACAAGAGAATTTTAGACCAATATCCCTGATGAACATCGATGCAAAAATCCTCAATAAAATACTGGCAAACCGGATTCAGCAACACATCAAAAAGCTTATCCACCATGATCAAGTGGGCTTCATCCCTGGGATGCAAGGCTGGTTCAACATCCACAAATCAATAAATGTAATCCAGCATATAAACAGAACCAAAGACAAGAACCACATGATTATCTCAATAGATGCAGAAAAGGCTTTTGACAAAATTCAACAGCCCTTCATGCTAAAAACGCTCAATAAATTCGGTATTGACGGAATGTACCTCAAAATAATAAGAGCTATTTATGACAAACCCACAGCCAATATAATACTGAATGGCCAAAAACTGGAAAAATTCCCTTTGAAAACTGGCACAAGACAGGGATGCCCTCTCTCACCACTCCTATTCAACATAGTGTTGGAAGTTCTGGCTAGGGCAATCAGGCAAGAGAAAGAAATCAAGGGTATTCAGTTAGGAAAAGAAGAAGTCAAATTGTCCCTGTTTGCAGATGACATGATTGTATATTTAGAAAACCCCATTGTCTCAGCCCAAAATCTCCTTAAGCTGATAAGTAACTTCAGCAAAGTCTCAGGATACAAAATTAATGTGCAAAAATCACAAGCATTCTTATACACCAGTAACAGACAAACAGAGAGCCAAATCATGAACGAACTTCCTTTCACAATTGCTTCAAAGAGAATAAAATACCTAGGAATCCAACTTACAAGGGATGTAAAGGACCTCTTCAAGGAGAACTACAAACCACTGCTCAGTGAAATGAAAGAGGACACAAACAAATGGAAGAACATACCATGCTCATGGAGAGGAAGAATCAATATCGTGAAAATGGCCATACTGCCCAAGGTAATTTATAGATTCAATGCCATCCCCATCAAGCTACCAATGACTTTCTTCACAGAATTGGAAAAAACTGCTTTAAAGTTCATATGGAACCAAAAAAGACCCTGCATCTCCAAGACAATCCTAAGTCAAAAGAACAAAGCTGGAGGCATCAAACTATACTACAAGGCTACAGTAACCAAAACAGCATGGTACTGGTACCAAAACAGAGATATAGACCAATGGAACAGAATAGAGTCTTCAGTAATAATACCACACATCTACAGCCATCTGATCTTTGACAAACCTGAGAGAAACAAGAAATGGGGAAAGGATTCCCTGTTTAATAAATGGTGCTGGGAAAATTGGCTAGCCATAAGTAGAAAGCTGAAACTGGATCCTTTCCTTACTCCTTATATGAAAATTAATTCAAGATGGATTAGAGACTTAAATGTTAGACCTAATGCCATAAAAATCCTAGAGGAAAACCTAGGTTGTACCATTCAGGACATAGGCATGGGCAAAGACTTCATGTCTAAAACACCAATAGCAACGACAGCAAAAGCCAAAATTGACAAATGGGATCTCATTAAACTAAAGAGCTTCTGCACAGCAAAAGAAACTACCATCAGAGTGAACAGGGAACCTACAGAATGGGAGAAAATTTTTGCAATCTACTCATCTGACAAAGGGCTAGTATCCAGAACCTACAAAGAACTCAAACAAATTTACAAGAAAAAAACAAACAACCCCATCAAAAAGTGGGCAAAGGATATGATCAGACACTTCTCAAAAGAAGATATTCATACAGCCAACAGACACATGAAAAAATGCTCATCATCACTGGCCATCAGAGAAATGCAAATCAAAACCACAATGAGATACCATCTCACACCAGTTAGAATGGCAATCATTAAAAAGTCAGGAAGCAACAGGTGCTGGAGAGGATGTGGAGAAATAGGAACACTTTTACACTGTTGGTGGGATTGTAAACTAGTTCAACCATTATGGAAAACAGTATGGCGATTCCTCAAGGATCTAGAACTAGATGTACCATATGACCCCGCCATCCCATTACTGGGTATATACCCAAAGGATTATAAATCATGCTACTATAAAGACACATGCACACGTATGTTTATTGCGGCATTATTCACAATAGCAAAGACTTGGAATCAACCCAAATGTCCATCAGTGACAGACTGGATTAAGAAAATGTGGCACATATACACCATGGAATACCATGCAGCTATAAAAAAGAATGAGTTTGTGTCCTTTGTAGGGACATGGATGCAGCTGGAAACCATCATTCTTAGCAAACTATCACAAGAACAGAAAACCAAACACCGCATGTTCTCACTCATAGGTGGGAACTGAACAATGAGATCACTTGGACTCGGGAAGGGGAACATCACACACCGGGGCCTATCATGGGGAGGGGGGAGGGTTGAGGGACTGCATTGGGAGTTATACCTGATGTAAATGACGAGTTGATTGGTGCTGACGAGTTGATGGGTGCAGCACAGCAACATGGCACAAGTATACATATGTAACAAACCTGCACGTTACGCACATGTACCCTAGAACTTAAAGTATAATAATAATAATAAAAAAAAGAAAAAAAAAAAAAGAAATACTAACTTAGGAGTCTATTTTTTTGTAACAAACAGGTTATTCTCAGTCCATTACAGCAGTCAAGCTTCAGCCAATCAGAGGCTGCCAATAAATCAGACTGTGTCCAAGTAAGGCAAGGGCAGAGCTGTGATAAATGGAGCTGTTTCCGTGCCTCCTTCTGTTTTCTGTCTGTAAGTGAACAGTGCCCAGGTTACAGAGGGAAACTCTCACAATTGCTTCTGGCTTTGAGGGCTGATCCATTTGCTAATTGTTTTTTGTCTATTAAATGCTGTTAAATTTATCTAAAGTTTTTTTTTTTTTCTTTTAACACTTGAGAGTAAATTACTGTAGAATTCCCCTGATAATTAGACCCCTAAAAACTTTACCTGAAGTTGACCTCTCACCCTGTGGGGCACGAATGTCCTTCCAGGGACTCCAGCACACTAGCCAGCTCCCGCCCCTCCTCTCCAACCATACAGTGCTGGGATGTCCTAGACCAGGGTGATGAGCCACAGGATGTCCGGGCAGTCTCAGTGCTTTTGGACTAATAATGACAGAAGAAAAGAGAGGTAACAGAGTCGTGTAGCAAAACCATAAATGAAATTGTAATTCCTCCCATACAAATGTGGACTGTTTCCGATGCCCTTCTCTAATTAGAATTGTTTTTACAAAAGTCACCAAATGAATGGCTGCACACCCCATATCTGAGGCCTCGCTGTATGCGCTGACTGTAATGCCACTTCTGGGACAGCAGCTGTGATCAGAGCTGTCTCCTGGTTAAATCTGCAGGATCAGGCGAGGCTGGGGAGTAAATGGATTTGTGATGGAAAGCGCCACCCTGCAGCCTGTAGGTTTTTAAGGGTGGCACTAATATCAGCTGTCGTCTTTTTTATTTACTATATTGATAAGGAAGGAGGCAATTTGAGAGGTTTCCCTCCAGGTGGCCCTCCTCATTAACCCTTAAATCCTGGCAAGACCCAATGTGTATACTGGTTCCGATTACACACTCTAGGGCCGTGAAAATACCAGTGGGTTGCTCCAGAGTGCTTGGGGCTGTTCTGTACTCACACTTCATTGATTATCTGAATGTACCATGGCCCACTCTAACCATTCTGGCCTCTTGGGTTTCTGGGGATAACATCTACTGATATTCTATGCCTAATAAATGAAAAGGCCTAGTTGTTTCCCTTTCCCCAGGGTATAGTCATTCGAGTGAATGGCCTTAGAAACCTCTGGGGAAAGATTGGGGGAAACATCATGCTATACACCTGCTTCGCTCTTGCTTCTCTGTTGCAAGATCTTTTCTTCAACGGACCTGCCACATCTGAGGACAGACAAGGGATTTTTAGCAGGGCAATCACCCTTACCCTCCTCCATCACAGTTTTTTATTTTATTTTATTGTATATTACGTTGTAGTAGATATTAAGCAGCATCCAGATGGGCTTCCTAGTTTGCCTCCAGGGTCCCTGTGCTCTGTTAACCATTTCCTCCACTCACTGAAGTCAGCCCTTTAGCTTCCCTGTGAACTTGCTATGTGTTACTCATGGTGACCTTGTGGCTGCTGGTGGTTCAGAGCTGCCCACTGGCCTCAATGTTCTTGGCTATAAAAAAAGGACATCTCTGTGCATGCCTTTCCCACCATCACTGGAACCTGCAGAGGAGAGTCACTAGCCAACGTCCTCTCACCAGGACATCGCAGACATCCTCCAGGCTCCTTATGCAACATGGGTGTCTGGTGGGCTCTGGCTATCCCTACGTATCTTCTTTCCCAGAATCTATTTATTCTTCTCCTATCTGCTGGAGTCACGTAGAATTTCTACTTCACGAAAAGCTGATCACTTTTCCAGGCTCCTAAAATCCACTCTGGCAGTGAGTCCTTGCCAGGGAGTTAAATCTCATGTCCCAAAGAAGTTCCCTAAGTCAGTGAATTCTTGTTTATCCAGTCTTTAAGCCCATCTGACCAAAGCACTCTCAAAACTTAACCCCAAGAGTGGTCCCTGCTTTCTGCAATAAATGTTTTTCCCACATCAGGCCCTGCACATCCCACAGAGGCTATGCTGGGATTTACACTCAGTCATAAGGCTTTGTCACTTGCTCTGGGCACACGATTGAAATAAATACTAAAAACTCAGTAATCAAGGTAATTAGTATGTTACTGCATTTTTAAACAAAAGTTTTACACAAAAACTCCATGTTGAACAAATTATCATTTTAAATAGATAAAAACTGACTTTCACCTTAGTCCCAAATCAGCACCATCTTCATCTCTGTTCTTGATCATGGAACTGTTAACTGTCCTCACCCTGTCCCCTTATGGCTATTCCAGGACTGTTACCAACAGACTGGGTTGAGCACACCTCACCCAGGCTGTCTACAACTGTGGGCTCAGCCACTTAGCTGGCTTCTTCTTTCAGTCATCTGATCTAACAAAGGAGGTAGAAACATTTTCCTGAAACTGAACTGGGCTTCTCTCAGTCTTCTCTTCTGCTACCATATGTAAACACAAGTTTTTGTTTTATGTTTTAACAGATGCTACCACTACAGTTTTCCTCCTAAAGCAATATCATAAATTATAGTTCTGACAGCTTAAAACATAGTTAATAAATTTCAGGTTAGCTAGAATTTCTCTCAGTTAAAATTGCTAAAATATTCACATGGTTTACATAGGAACTTTCATTATAGGGGCTTATATATATTTTGAGGGTAAATAGACTTAGTGCAAAAAATATCAATATGACAGGTTTTATAAATATTTTACTTTTCTGAGCCCCAAATAAAGATTTCTTCTTCATGATTTTTTTTCTCCTAAGATAAATACAATTCTCATTATACATTTTCATTTAATAGAGCATAATTTTGTAAGAAGCTTAATTGCCTTTCTAGTAATAAAAGTGAGACTACTATAAAGCTTGGTAATATAACTGCAACCATCAATTAGAATAAAAAAAAAAATGCAACTTGTAGCACGAACCTGGCATTTCCTTCTGTTTCTGAGTTTCTGCAGGTCTAGGGCGGTTAATAGTGCTTTTTGTTTACATTTCCTTCATGGGCTTTATGTGGAATCCACACAACGGGGTGACATTGTTTGTAAAACGCAAAACCATATGAATGTATGATAAAGGTGAGTAACATTTATAGTTTATTCTGCTATTATTATGTAAAATTTATTTTACTGTAGCACTTGTGTGCCTATTACAACACTGAAAACTGGTTTTTCTTCTTATTCCTTACCATTAACAAAAGATTTAGGAAGTAATCTAGTTTTTAGTCCTCATATAATACTATACCCATATTCAAATAAAATTATGTTATAGTGTTTAAGGCAATTTGAAAGGCAAATCCTATAACTATATTCTAATATTTATGGCCATTTAATTAGTTTTGAGTTCAAATTTTTGTGTTCAATCTGTTCTAAACTTTACATAAACATTTTTTTACTCAGACAGTTTTTATTTAGTCTTTAAATAGCTATGATATTCTTCATGATACTTTTTCTGACTAGAGGCAAAATCTTGGTCTTGCTCTTTAAATATGCCTGTTTTATTGAGATGGAAATGGGCCTTGGCAATTGATTAAGGCATCCCAATTATCACACATTGAGAGTCATGTTACTAAGAAATACAAGCAAGTCAAAGCTGATCCATTTGGTAGAGACAATGGTGCAATAGGAATCATTGTTGACATCACATAACAAATGAATTGATGTACAATGAATGAAATTGTATTCATCACCTAATAAATATTTAAAGGACCTCAAAACAATAGGTGCAGTCTTTGAGTTAAGTAACATATCAATCTAGGTATCACTTCACAAGTGAATGTTTGAGAAACTGAAGCTTACGTATTTGAAATTACTCACCTATGATGACCTAGTATATCAGCTCATGCGGGCCTTTTTATACCACATGTGTAACTCTACCATACCTCGGGTACCTTTTCATTTAGTAGATTGGTATTTAGAAATCACAAAGTCTACTGCCTAATTAAGCATAGGCATATGCTGAATCCTAGAAAAGTTGACTTGGCTAAAGTCTCAAAGCAAGTTTTTCTCAGGATGTAAAAGAAAGCTCATGTCTTTCTATTTCATGCTCAAACAGCCTATATGTATAGACAGCTCCCCAGTCAATATAACACCATGAATGTTCAGTAACACCGTGAATGTTCAGTGTCATACATGGTAAGATTTTAGTGCTTTAGAAAATTCTATTTCAATGCCTATCCTTTATCAATTTTTTGAATTTTCTTTGGTTCTGTTTTATTGTAATTGCTCAAATCTGATTATTAAACTGATGTTCTTGTGTTTGGTGATGATCTAAAACTAAACTGTTAAGTGTACACTGTTTCACATGTGACTTTAATGGTTTTGAGAATAAAATCATTGTGTTTACATTTGTGTGGTAGATAGATATCCATCAGTCTGTATTTATGAATCAAGAGGAACACGCATATTCAGTCTATCACAGCATCCTCTCTCAATCTCAAGAACAACCTTGGGCAATCTAGCATTTTACAATGTTTACTGAGAACTATCTACTGTGGCAACCCTTGGGTATGGGCTATGGTCTCATTTACAGTACACTAGAGATCACAATGATTCCTTGTAGACAAGAAACAAAATGGTCAAGTAGAGTTTTCATATTAGAACAGATTTCCAAATCCAAATTGTACTACTATCATTTGTGGACAATAGAAGTTCTGTTTTCAAGTTGTCACTAATAGTAAAACAAAATATAAATCAACAAAATCCCAGGAAAATATATTCTGTACTCTAGAATCAGCTTTTGCGGTCCTGTTTGCTGAATAAACATATCCATGCATTCAAATATTTTAAGACATAAATAATCAACCACATTTAAGATTCAGTAAAATTAATCCCTCTTCAGTGCTCTCACGTTACTTTGCGTATATGTTTATGTCTGTCATAACACTGACTTACATGCCTGTTTTTTCACCCACTAGACAGAAAGCTCATTAAGATGAAAGACTATATTTATCATTCCTGCATTATAGGACAATACATATTGGTGAAATAAATATGCAAGTATTTACTTAGTGTTTAATAGGAAACTGATTATCAGAGTCAAGTGTTTTTCATGTAATTATTCTACTAAATCATCAAAACAATGGCAGTAAAGACTGATGATAAGGTACTGAGGAACTTGTCTACATTTTACATAGCATCAGGTGTCAGAGAGGAGGCAGGGAACAGGAGCCAGAGTTCCTGGAAGCTGCTACAGCTCTGAGTGACCAGCTGACTGGCTAGTTAGAGCAGATTTTCTATGTTTCCAGGTCCTTTCCTACAAAATGAGGACAGTACTTAATAGCTCTGCATAATGAGTTGCTTTTAGGAACTTGATGCGATTCATTTATTTCAACATTATCTTATTCTAAAGAAGAGTTTTTGTTGCTCATGATAACGTGCATGCAAAATTCCTTCAAAATAACTAATCCATATACATGTAATTAAAATTAATGGGATGATTTTATTACCAAGTTTCTTCAAGTGTTCCAGCAATGTGACCAAGTTGAACACCTTTTTTATGTACAGGCAAGGTGAAGTCACATTAGAAATTTGGGCCTAAGGATGAGAGAAAAGCCTAATGGGAATGTTCAGAAGATGATTTGATAAAGGGAAATTGTGCCAAATCCTTCCCCCTAGCACCACTGACAGGACTGGAAGATGTTTGCAGATTCCTTGGGATAGATAATGAGTAGAAAACCTAAGGGTGAAATATTGATTATGCTACTTAAGAAGGATCCTCAGGACAGCAGGAGACGATGGTAATATAAGAATCAAGGCTTTGGGGCCATCATAGTGGCTCATGCCTGTAATCCCAGCACTTTGGGAGGTCAAGGCAGGCAGATCAACTGAAGTCAGGTGTTTGAGATCAGCCATGCCAACATAGTGAAACCCCATCTCTACTAAAAATACAAAAATTAGTTGGGCGTGAATCACTTGAACCTGGGAGGCAGATGTTGCAATGAGCTGAGATAGTAACATAGCACTCCAGCCTGGAGACTTTGTCTCCATGTCTCAAAAAAAAAAAAAAAAAAAAAAAAAAAAAAGAAAAAGAAAAAGAAATGAAGGTTTTGCCTTTAACCACATTCAATTTCCTATATTTCTCTTCCTTGTTCATTTGTTCTTTTGCTAACACTTGTAGTTCTATACATCTTTTGTATATTTGTGTAGGTTTTATCTAGTTGTGAGTTATTTTACTGGGTAGTAAATGTTTTCTCTCTTGTACTCTATGTTTTATTATAAAGTTAATTTAATAAAGTTTTCAATCCATCTGCTGTGCACTCAGGTTGTTGCAATATATGGAAATCAAGAGTGCTGCTTAAAAGCACAAGCTCCTGACTCATGTGGACTTGGGTATGAATTTCAGTTCTGCACATGCTAGATACTTGGGCGTAGGTTCATCTTTCAGTTATCCGTATCTTTGTAATGGAGAGACAGGACTAGCTGGACTTCCTGGGCTGACTAAGAATCCCTAAGCCTAGCTGGGAAGGTGACCACATCCACCTTTAAACACAGGGCTCGCAACTTAGTTCACACATGACCAATCAGGTAACAAAGAGAGCTCATTAAAATGTGAATTAGGCAAAAACAGGAGGTAAAGAAATAGCCATTCATCTGTTGCCTGAGAGAGGGATAATGATCAGGATACAAACGCAGGCATTCGAGCTGGCAACGGTTACCCTCTTTGGGTCTGCTCCCTTCCTATGGGAGCTCTGTTTTCACTCTATTAAATCTTGCAGCTGCACACTCTTCTGGTCCGTGTTTGTTAGGGACCGTGTTTGTTATGGAGCAAGCTGAGCTTTTGCTTACCGTCCACCACTGCTGTTCGCCACCATCACAGACCTGATGTTGATTTCTACCCCTCCAGATCCGGCACTGTGCTCCTGATCCAGCGAGGTGCCCATTGCTGCTCCCAATCAGGCTAAAGGCTTGCCATTGTTCCTGCACAGCTAAGTGCCCGGGTTCATCCTAACCGAGCTGAACACTAGTCGCCGAGTTCCACGATTCTCTTCCATGACCCACAGCTTCTAATAGAGCTATAACACTCTCCGCATGGCCCAAGATTCCATTCCTTGGAATCTGTGAAGCCAAGAACCCCAGGTCAGAGAGCAAGAGTCTTGCCACCATCTTGGAGGCAGCTCACCACCATCTTGGAAGCAGCCCGCCACCATCTTGGGAGCTCTGGGAGCAAGGATGCCCTGGTAACATAATGACCCATTTGACATCAACAGCATAAAAAGACAATTTATGTTTCTTAAAATTTTGTAGGTCAGGAATTTAGGCAGGTCTCAGGTGGGCAGTTCTTGTGCCCGTGAGTCACTGAATGTGGTCTTTTAGGTGGCTGCATTCACATGGTGATTGTCCTAGCCTGGAAAGTCCAGTCTGCTTACTTGGCAGATGCCTCACTGGTCTTCTGCAACCCTCTCTCCCTCTTTCTGTCTCCACAGGGTGCAGGGTGTCTCGCCATTCACTTCTCCAGCCTTAGCTTGTTTGGAGAATGGCAAATGTCTTCCCTAAAAAGCACAAAGGTAAACAGTGTCAGAAACCTTAAAATCTAAGACCAAACCTGACACAGCATCACTTCTGCCCCAGTCTCTGAGTCAAAGCAGGTATCAAGGCCAGACTAGAATCAGAGAGATTAGACTCAACTCTTGAGACATCTGTAAATAGGGAAGGGGTGATGAATTGATGGAGGCCATCTCTGGAGACTCTAACTCACTTAAACTAACCTTTTCTAAGTGAAGTGGGTGGCTTCATCTGTAGATAACTTCACAGGGTGGTTACAAGTCTAAGGAAGATGGATTTTGCAAATTACCTAGCAAAGGACCTGCCATTGGAAGATTTCAGTACACAGTAGTTATTTGTATGCTTATGGTAAATATTACTTTTGCATTACTACTACTGTCATTATTTTACTTAAATCCAGATAAAAGACAGGTAGTAGGCAACCAAAACCTCATCTAAAATATTTGGTAAAGGAATAACAAAGTTGTAATTCCATATCCACAGAAGGAATCTGGAGGATTAATAAAATTTAGAGAATAAATTTCAGGGAAATGAAAATCAAAAACAAAAACATGTATTTTCTACTGAAGTAATGTGGAGGGGAACTGTACTATTTCAGGGGGACAGTCAATTTTCCAGGGCAGAATTCTAGACTGGTGTGAGATCTGAAGACAGATTTGATAATGTCAGAGATGAGAAATGAGATGGAAAATACAGGAATTTATTAAAATTCTATAATCAGATTATCCAATTATCCAAGACACCCCTCAAACCCATATTCAATGTAAAACAGCCAGGGGTGTACTATTGGGTAAGGAAAAAAGAAAATTTCTCTAAAAACAACTAATTGAATCATCTGTAAGAACTAGAAAATCTAGCAAGAAAATTGTCACACTAGAGAAAACTGGGACACTTTTAGGGCTAAGCAGCAACTCTTCACTCCTTTATGCTAAGTAGAGTTTGCTCATTGACAAGTCCCAGCCACATTTACAGAGCGTTTCTGTATCTCATCTTCCAGATGAATAAATAACTAAATGTCACCATGGATTAGAGTAAATTTGGTATTTTGAGAGAGCAAAATCCAGATAAGAATAGAAAGACATGAGAATAAAAAAGAAAAAATAGTTTATATCCTCCAAAAATAATTTTTCAGATGATGTTGTGTTAAAAAAAAAAAAAAGAAACACTGTTGCCTGGAAAACAAATAATCAGTAATTAGCAAAAGCACTCTTGAAAATAAAAGGTAAAAAACACTAAAAGGGAAGAATTAAGGAAAAAGATGAAAATTTCTTAAGTAAAACCTAAGAAAAAGATAAATATTTTGGATATATCAACCAAGGAGTTTGGTTTGTTAACAACCTTGTGGAAAGAGAGAGAAATCTGAGAAAAAGAGAGGTTCACTGAATTACCCTGTTGTGATGGAGGTTATACAAATTGGGAGTACACCTGAGCCCTAAGCAGTTACTTAATCCAAATAACATAGATTAGGAATAATGGAGGGGCATTTGTGCAAAGAAAATAAGGGAAATTTGAAAATGGAAGAGAAAGATGTCTGGTTTCCAGTCTTATGTCTAAGAAGCTTGAAAGTTCTCAATCCCATCCTTCCGACAAGAAAAAAGCTAAACCAACTGAATATAAACAACTCATTTCAGATACATATGAAAGCTGAGGTCACAGAGCAAACCACTGGCCTAACATTGAATAGATAAACAGATGGATATAGAAAATTAAAAGTTACCTAAGCAGAAACCTCTGTGAGAACCAACCAAAGCAGAAAAACGTAACTGGAATTGAGGAATTGCAGGAGGTTCAGCATGGGCAAGTTTGAGAGTGAAAAACTCCAAGGTGGCATTTATAGAAAGGGGCTACAATTTTGTGAGCTTTTTATCCAGAAGTCCCACCAAGTACTCACAGTGAAGATTGGTAGAAAATCCCTTCGTGCTTCTGGCAGGGAAATAAATCAAAACTTATATTGGTGTAAGGCCAGAAATCCTGTTTTCAACAAGATCGGATTTCAAAAGAAGTTGTTATACCTGAGCCTGACCAGTCTAGGGGAAGGAAGGAAGTACCCAATTCCAGCTCCCTAACCTTCCGCTTGGAAAATACAAAACGTTAGCTCCATCTAAGCTTTCTGTTTCACTTGAGGATTACACCTGAGAAGGTCACAGCGTAGGAGCACGGGCTCGCTAAAAGACTGAGACCTCCTCACGGGACTGTAGAATGCCTCCCCTTCCCCACACCTTGCCACTACACCAATGGAACTATTGCATAATAAGAAGGAAGAAGAAAGAACTACACATCTCAGACTTCATTTAAGAAGTCTCTAGGGAAAAACCAAAACAACAGCCTTACCTTGTGTCTGCCGTAAACATAGGCGTGGCTGGCATGGCTATATTTTGTTGTCTTAATTCTTTAGAACAAAGGAAGTTTACTTTTTAGAAAATAAAGCAAGGGCATTCTGCACAATTGGAAGCTAAAAAGGATTTTTTTTTTTTTAAACCATACTTTGATTGTAACCCTAAAATGTAAACATAAACTTCTGCTAACAAGATTAGATTTTTGTTACCTGGATATGGGAACAAAAGAAATAGGGTACAAATCAAAAATTTACAAAAATATATATTCTATTTTAAAGTCTTAAACTGTGGGGTAAATTGATTTCTAATTTTTGTTTAAGTAAAGGCTAAATCAATAAAAATTTTATTGAGAAACTATGACAATAAATTTTTTTTATTAACAGGGATAGTATAGAAATTACTTGAAAGTAATGTTTCAAAGTAGTATCTCTCTACTTACCCCAATGTGCTATTTTAGTTCTTCCAAATATGAGTGTGCCGAGCTAAACATGTACAAATAATTGGCGGGTTAAGTTGTAAAGTCATTTAAAATGAATCAACAGTTTTAGTTAAATCCAGCTTTAAAATTAATGAAAGCCTCCAGATACTAAAATTTGTTAACATTCCAATGTTTCTTTATTTAAAGTAACTTCAGCCACTACACCTAGTTTACTGACT
Organism: Chlorocebus sabaeus; assembly: GCF_047675955.1. Taxonomy (NCBI): domain Eukaryota; kingdom Metazoa; phylum Chordata; class Mammalia; order Primates; family Cercopithecidae; genus Chlorocebus; species Chlorocebus sabaeus. The sequence goes on along the minus strand of NC_132911.1, from coordinate 55,052,325 downwards.
CATTTTTTATCTTGGGCGCTGGGCTTATCTTACCGTGAGATACCATGCTTACTTTACAAATATGTATTAAACATCATGCAACCTCAAAGAATAAAAGTAAATCGGAAAAATAGGCTAAGATTATGAACATAATGATGCATGGTTCAAAGATACATTTAACATGTTTTATTATACTCTTAAATAAAAATTATCACCTGAAATAGACAACACATTCCATTAGCTAAATGAACTAAATGTTCCAAACATTTTATGTAAAATTGTTTTTCTTTACAAACTGGGCCTTAAATGTCACTAGTTTGTCTGAATAGCCTCTTCCTTTCCAAAATATGAGAAGTTATTTTCAAAGAAGGTAAAACATGGAAAATTAACAGCAAATATTAGTCTTTGGCTTACCCTAACATTGCTTCCTTTGGCTTCTCAAATTTTAATATTTATCTTTTTACTGAAGGAAGGTCTAGACAATGTGTAGTCAGTTTTTTAACCTACTCTTATAGACTCTGTCTTTTCATTGGTATATTTAGCATATTAAAATTTAAAATAATTAAGTTGTTACATTAATATTTACCATATTTGATAATGTTTTCTATTTGTGTGGCCATTTTCTTTGCTTTTTCTTTTTTGTCTTCCACTTTTTTTCTTATCTTTTCTAGTTTTAAGTGAGTACTTTATATGATCCTATTTTTTTCTATTATTTTAGCACATTAATTAGGCTAATTTTAGTGTTTTAGTGGTTTCCCTTGAGTTTACAGATATCTCTATTCTACTTCATGAGTACTCTAACTTATTATAGATTATTCTCAATTTCTCCTTCTCATTACTTATAACATTGCTGTCATTTATTTTCTTCATTCACTTATATTTATATTTATTCACTTATTCTCCTCAATCTCTATATAGCCATGTATATGGCTATATTATGTTTATGTATTTTGCTATTATTGTATTGAAGAATATTTTATATCAACTAAGGACAAAAATTACAATTTTATTTTACCTTCATTTGTTTCCTTTCTACTGCTCTTTCTTTTTAATGTAGACCCAAGTGTCAGAACTATATCATTTTCTTTCTGAAGAAGAATTTCTTTTGACATTTCTTGAAACACATATACCAGTAAAAGAGAATTCTTCAAGCTTTATTTGTTTAAAAAAGTGATTTATCTTTCAATTAATAGGTTATTAGTTTTTTTTTTTTTTTTTTTTCCTTCTGTCAACACTTTAAATATTTCACTCCACTCTCTTCTTACTTGCATAGTTTCTGAATGGGGAAGTCTGATGCACATTTTATACTTTCGCTCTATAGATAATGTGTTTATTTTCTATGATTTTTTTCTAATCATTTTCTCTTCTTTGAATTTTATGGGATTTGAATATGATATGCCTAAATGTAGATTTAAAAAACTACTTAGCCTACTTGGTATTATCTGGGACACAGAATCTATTATTGTTTGGTGCACTAATACAGACACAGCATACTGTTTTTATGCTGCTGATAAAGACATATTGGAGACTGGGCAATTTGCAAAAGAAAGAGACTTATTGAACTTAGAGTTTCCATGGCTGGGGAGGCCTCACAATCACGGCAGAAGGTGAAAGTCACATCTCACATGGCAGAAGACAAAAGAAGAGAGCTTGTGCAGGGAAACTCCCATTTTCTTTTCTTTTCTTTTTTTTTTTTTTTTTTTTTTTTTGAGACGGCTTTGTCGCCCAGACTGGAACGCAGTGGCGCGATCTCGGCTCACTGCAAGCTCTGCCTCCCGGGTTCACGCCATTCTCCTGCCTCAGCCTCCGAGTAGCTGGGACTACAGGCGCCCGCCACCTTGCCCGGTTAATTTTTTGTATTTTTAGTAGAGACGGGGTTTCACCGTGTTAGCCAGGATGGTCTCGATCTCCCGACCTCGTGATCCACCAGCGTCGGCCTCCCAAAGTGCTGGGATTACAGGCGTGAGCCACTGCGCCCGGCCGAAACTCCCATTTTCAAAACCATCAGGTCTCATGAAACTTATTCACTACCAGGAGAAAAGCATGGGAAAGACCTGGCCCCATGATTCAATTTATCTCCCACAGAGTCCTTCCCACAACACGTGGGAATTATGGGAACAGCAAGATGAGATTTGGGTGGGGACACAGAGCCAAACCATACCAATGTCTCATTAATTTAGTTAAATTCTCAGTTATTAATGTCTGAAATATTTGGTAACTTTCTTTCTTTTCCTATGATAGTCCCATTATGCATTTGTTGTACATTAATTAATTTTCTCATAGTTACTAGATTTACTATTCTATTTTTTAATTTTTTTCTCCATTGTATGGAGAATGGGAATTCTCTCATTCTTAGGAAATGCTATTCATTCTTGGGAATCGCTATCAAAGTTTCATTTTTGGGGATTGCTGTTTCATTCTTGGGGATTGCTATTTCAATCTTTGGGATTGCTATTTCATTCTTCAGAATTTCTATTAAAGTTTATTTTTTTCAGCAATAATGGAGCATCTTATAATGAATGCAACAAGCTTTCTAATTTATTGGCTCACTGTATCAATGAAGGATGAAAATAAGATTTTAAAATATGGTCAACACAAAATTTTTTAAAAATAATTCCAACTATTATTATAGATTAAAGTTTACACATGCAGGTTTGTCACCTGGGTATATTATGTGATGATGAAGTTTGGGGTTCCCATGACCCCATCATCCAGGCAGTAAACGTGGTACCCAATAGTTGGATTTTCAGTTTATGCTCCCTTCTTACCTTCCCTGTGTAGTGGTCCCCAATGTTTATTGTACACAACTTATGTGTATTCAGTGTTTAGCTCCCACTTATAAGTGAGAACGTGCAGCATCTGGTTTTCTGTTCTTGAATTAGCTTTCAGAGAATACTGGCCATTAATTCAACTCCATTAATTATTGCTGCTAAGGACATGATTTTGTTCTTCTTATGGCTGTGTAGTATTTCATGGTGTATATGTATCACATTTTCCTTATCCAGTCCACCTAAATTGATTTCATGTCTTTCCTATTGTGAATAGTACCATAATGAACATATGGGTGCGTGTGTCTTTTTGATTGAATGAATTATTTTCCTTTGGGTATATATCCAGTAGTGAGATTGCTGGGGTAAATGGTTTTTCTATTTTAAGTTATTTGAGAAATCTTCAAACTGCTTTCCACAGTGGCTGAACTAGTTTGCATTCCCACCAGCAGTATATAAGCATTGCCTTTTCCATGCAGCCTTATCAGAATCTGTTGTGTTTTGACTTTTTAATAATTGCCATTTTGATTGGTGTGAGATGGTATCTCCTTGTGGTTTTGATTTGCATTTCTCTGATGAATAGTGATAATGAACATTTTTTCATATTTTTGTTGGCTGCTTGTGTACCTTCTGTTGAGAATTGTTGGCTCATGTCCATTGCCCATTTTTTCTTAAATTGGACATTTGTATTTTCTTCATTGATTTGTTTAAGTTCTTTGTGCATTGTGGATATTAGACCTTTGTCAGATGCATAGGTTTTACATATTTTCCCATTCTGTAGTCTTTCTCTTTATGCTGTTAGTAATTTATTTTGCTATGCAGAAGCTGTTTAGTTTATAAGGTGCCATTTGTCAATTTGTTAAAAATCAGATGGTTGTAAGTGTGCACATTTATTTCTGGTTCTCCACTTTGTTCCACTGGCCTGTGTGTCTCTTTTTTTACCAATGACATGCTGTTTTGGTTACTGTAGCCATATAATATAATTTAAAGTTACACAATGTGATGCTCCAGCATCCCAGAAATAAAGCCTACTTGATTGTGGTGAATTAACTTTTTGATGTGCTGTGGGATTCAATTTGGTAGTATTTTATTGAAAATTTTTGCATCTATGTTCATTGGATTAGTGTCTAAGGTTTTCAATTTTTATTGTGTTTCTGCCAGATTTTGGTATCAGAATGATGCTTGCTTTGTAGAATGAATAGGGAGAAGCCTCTTCTCCTGGATTTTTCTGGAAAAGTCTCAGTAGAATTGGTATCAGTTCTTTTACATCTGATAAAATTAGAGTATAAATGCATTTACTCCATGGATTTATTTGATTGGTAAGTTTTTCATTACTGGTTCAATTTCCAAACTTGTTATTGGTTTGTTCAGGTTTTTACTGTCTTATTCAATCTTGAGAGGTTGTGTGTTTCCAGGAATTTATCCATTTCCTCTAGATTTTCTAGTTTGTGTGTCTAGAGGTGTTCATAATAGTCTCCGGGACTTTTTGTATTTCTGTGGAAGCAGTTGTAGAGTAGCCTTTGTCATTTCTGATTGTGCTTACCTGGATCTTCTCATCTTTTTTTGTCATTAATCTAGCTTATGGCCTATATCTTCTTTATTCATTCAAAGAACCATCTCTCAGTTTCTTTTTGTATGGACTTTGAGTCTCAATTTCATTCAGTTCTTCTCTGATTTCAGTTATTTCCTTTTTTCTACTCGTTTTTCAGTTAGATTATTCTTTTGTTCTATTTTCTCTAGTTGCGATGTTAGGTTGTTAATTGGGAATCTTTCTAACCTCTTGATGAAAGTGTTTAGCACCATAAATTTTCCTCTTAAAACTTCTTAGCTGTATCCCATAGGTTTTGGTAAGTTGTGTCTCTAATTTTTAATAATTTCAAAGAATTTTTTTGATTTCTACCACAATCTCGTTGTTCACCCAAGAGTTATTTAGAAACAAGTTGTTTGATTTTCATGTTTTTGTGCAGTTTTGAGAGATCTTGCTATGGATTTCTATTTTTATTGCACTGTGGTCTGAAAGTGGGCTTGCTATGATTTTTTTTCTCTTTTAAGTTTATTGAGACTTGCTTTTTGGACGACTATGTGGTCTATCTTAGAATATGTTCCATGTACAGATAAGAAGAATATAGATAATATGGTTGTTCAGTAAAGTACTCTGTAGATGTCTGTTAGGTACAATTGTCGAATTGTTGAATTTAAGTCCAAGATTTATTTGTTAGTTTTCTGCTTCAATCTCAATCTCACCAATTCTTTTTTTCAGCCATGTTTAGTGTATTGATGAACACTTCAAAGGAATTTTTCATTTCATATAGACAGATTTTCTTTATTTCTAGCATCTTTAATTCATATTGAAATTGCTATCTTGCTGCTTGCATTATCCATCTGTACTTGGATGTTATCTACTTTTTTTTTTTTTTCCATTAGGTCCTAATCATTTCAATCGTAGTAGTTTTAAATCTGCACTTTTGTAATTCCAGCTTCTCTGCCATATTTGATTCTGGTTCTGAGGCTCGCTCTGTCTCCTCGATTTATAGGGTTTCTTTGCTCTTTAGTATCTCTTGAAAGATAATGTTCTGAGGAATTTGGACTAATAGGTCTTTAATATAAAATTTTATGTTTATATAACTGAAAATTAAGCCGTGTTTAATATTTTCTGCAGCTGTAGGTATCAGAGGTTACAATTTATTCTGGTTTTCTTGTTTTGCTCTCTTTTGTTGTCCTTGGGTTTTCTTAGAGCCTTCTTCTTAAATAATGCCTGAAATGTATTGTTCTTTCAGTTGTATTTCCTTGTTATTATACCAAAACCCCATTGATATAGTGATAAGAAATGTCAGGGGTAGTAGGTGGAAAACTGTTTTATAAATCTACAACAGTTCTCAGAATTTTAGTGAGCCTGTGCCCTTAGGATGTGACTTTCCCAATTGCTTTTTTGGTTAAACAGGAAGATTAGATGGAATGAAATTGGATATTTTCCATCTCGCCACCTGGAAAACTAATATCAACTAGAGTGGGGCATTTCCTTTCTCTATGTCATTGAGGCTCTTGAAAGATAAGTTCCCTTGGGAGGGGACCTTACTCGTTGAAAAGAACCAAAGGTACTGGCCTTATTTGCAGTTGGCTGCTTTTCCCCTCTTGCTGCCAGAAGCAGAAGGAGATTTTTCTCTGTGCTTCAACTGAGAAACTGCTGGGGCTCATTGAGGTAAAACTCATAACAAACTAGACCTCTTAGAGCTTTTATCTTTCAAACTTGACTACATTGAGCCTCTAGCAATTTGTCTATTATAGTTTAAGTTTTTCTACTTTAGCACTGCTTACAGTGAGGTTTCCGCACTTGAACTTCTATTCTAGTATGCTGTAATCCTCTGTATCTTCCTGTGCTTCACAATGGAGATAAAACAAAGATGTTAATTGTGAATTAATACTATTTCGCAGTTTGCAGAAGAGGCATCTGAACAGATGCCTGAAGGACACGAACAAACTGGTCATATGAAGATGTAGATTCAGAATGTTCAGGAAAAAGAAAAAACAAGTGAAAATTTTTAGACTCAGAATAAGCGTGGCTTATTTAGAGAATAAGCAATGAAATAAACAGAGAATTACAGCAAAGCAGGAGAGCAGTAATTGAAGAACTGTGGTTACACTGCAAGGATATCAATGCTCACAGCATCTCAGATAAAGACTAAGAACAAAAGAAATATTACAAAATGCACTTACTTGTCAATCACTGAATAATTAGAAATATTCACTTAAAATGTGGACTATAGCTTTTCTTTTTAAAAAACTGGAAAGTCTGGCAACACTAAATGACATATCTTCATATACTTCTCTGTTTTTCAGGGTGCTAGTCTACCCTGTCACTCTTATGGATAATATATTTCTGGACTTTGTAAGTATATTACTTTAACATTTTATAATCTCATACTTTCTTAGTATTTTTCTCTCAAGATATTGGTATATGTCCTAAATAAAAAATTAATCATAAAAATATTTAAGGTTTAAAATTCATATTCAATTAAGTTTGGAAAATGATGTTTAAAAGTTTAAACTAAAAAGGTTTATTTGATTTTGTTTTTGTTTTAAAAATCAACTTTTTTGAATTATACTTTATGCTTTAACATACAGTACCTCCAGTTTTAGTGCATAGTTCAGTAAGTTTAATAAATATATATACCTAAGCATTCCATCATAAATATTAGGCCATTTCTATCCCATATACAGTTTAATTATGCTTCCTTTGACTATGATCTCCCTTCATGTGAAAAGTTCCTGGAAATCACTGACCACCTTTCTGTAATTATCAATTTGTCTTTACTAAATTTTTGTATAAACACAATAATAAAGTATATATTATTTTTATGTTGGTTATTTTTTCTTATATAATGTTTTTGAGATTTAATCAATGTACTGTGGCTATCATAGTTTATTTCTTTTTATTTCTGAGTAGTGTTATAGTGTGCAGATTTATTACATGTGCTTATTTATTATCCCCTTGATAGATATTTGAGTTGTTTTTAACATTTTGCTTTATAAAAATAGACAAAATAAAATACATGTACAAATTTTGTATGGGTATACTTTTTGTAATTATTATTTCTCAGTAAGCACCAAAGAATAAAATTTGTATGATATAAAAAATGATATATAAATATGTGTGTGTGTTTGTGTGAAGTATCTGTTCTTTTAATATTTTAAGTATTATTCGTGCTATCCAAAAAATGCTTGCCTTAGACAGGTTTTCAAGCATTTTTCTCTGTACTTTTTATTTCTAAAAGTTCTACAACTTTTATTTAAAGTTAAGTGTAGGATATTTTTAAAGTTTGGCTTTTGGATATGGTACTGAAATGTTATAGATCTTTTTCTTACTAAATAGGTATTCAGTTGTTCCAGGACAATCTGTTAAAACAAATTCTCTTCATAATTCCCCTGGCACTTTTATCAAAAAGATGTTTAACCACACGCACAATTATTATTGCTGGATTTTCTGTTTGATCCCATTGAACAGTGTACTTACTCCCACACCAAATTGTCTTGACAGTTGTAGCTTTATAGTAAGTCTTGAAATAAAATAGTGTATGTCCTCCAGAATTTCTGTGCTGTTTCAAAATTTTTCAAATTCTCTATGTCTTGCTTATTTATATAAATTTTACACTCAAAATGTTAGTTCCTACAAAAAGTACTTTCTGGAATTTTTATTGGAATTACATGGAATCTACACACCAATTTGGGGAAAATGTATACCCTGACAATAGTGAATTTCCAATCTCAATAAGTCATAATCCACCCGTTTATATAAGTAATTTTAAGTTTCTTTCAGAAGTGCTTTTTAAGATTTCAATTGCGCATTTTTACATTTTTCTACCTACTTTATTAAATTCAAGTTTTCATGTTTTAGGCTTCTATTATAAATGATACTTTTAAAATTTTGGTTTCTAATTTTTGTGGCTATTTTATAGAAATATAATTATTTTCTGCATAATAACCTCATATGTGAGGACTTTTCTCATTTATTAGTTCTAGAACCATTTTTTTTTTGTGGAATTTCTAGTATATCCTAGATACATAATACTATCTGTAAATAAAGATCTATTTAGGTTTATTTGCGGGGGAATGACTTTTATTTCTTTTAATGTCTCATTGCATTTGACATGCCCTCCAGCACAGTTGCTAAATAAAAAGAATAATGTCCTTTGTCTTGCTCCCCACTGTGTTAATCCATTCTCATATTCCTATGAGCAAATACCTGAGACTGGATAATTTATAAAGACAAGAGGTTTAATTGGCTCATAGCTCTGCAGACTGTACAGGAATCATGAAGCATGATGCTGGCATCTGCTAGCTTCTGGGAAGGCCTCAGAAAACGTATAAGTATGGTGGAAGGCTAAGGAAGAACAAACACTTCACATGGCTGGAGCAGGAGCAAGAGAGTGAATGGCAGGTGCTATACACTTAAACAACCAGGTATCCCAAGAACTCACACAAAATCATGAGGAAAGTACCAAGGGGATGTTGCTAAACCCTTCATGAGAAATATACTCCATGATCAATCACCCCTATGATCAATCACCTCCCACCAGGCCCCACCTCCAACCATGGGGATTAGAATTCCACATGAGATTTGGTTCAGGACACAGATCCAAATAATATCACCCCATTTAGCACTGTTTTACCATTAAGTATCATGTTTATTGTAGGTTTTCCTTAGATGCTCTCTATCAGATTGAGAAAGTTCTCTTTTACTTTTAGTTTGCAGAGTTTGATCACAAATCGGTGTTGAAGTTTTGCCAAATGACTTGCATGCATTTCCTGACATTATTATTTACTTAAACAAATTTGTTAACATAGTAAATTACAGTCAGAAATCTTGAACATTAAACCAGACTTGTGTTGGTAAAGTAAACCCCAAAGCGTCATGGTGTTTTACCCTTTTAATACATCACTGGATTCAAGTCGTTAAAATTTGGTTAAGGATTTTTATTTTATGTTGATAAGGAAGATTTCGAATTGGAGGAATAATCTGTTGTTGGTTTTATTATTTAAAATTATTTTCTTTTCTTAATCTTTAAGTTTTATAGCATCGCTACATTCTTTGCTTAATTTCTTATATTGGTAATTATTTGTGCAGTCTACCTAGCAGCACATACATTTTATTTCTTAAAAACACACACATGCAAACACACACAGCATTTCGTATAATTATGGGTTTCTTTTATATTTTTGTAATATTTTTTACTGATTTTTGCTGTTTTTTTAAATACTTGCTTGTTTAATTATATTTCTTTTAAAAATATAGCCTTTGAGGTGGAAAATTAGGTTCATTGGCTTTTGACCTTTCCTCCTCTTTTTTTTATTGAGACAGAATCTTACTTTGTCGCCCAGGCTGGAGTACAGTGGCGCGATCTCGGCTCACTGCGAGCTCTGTCACCTGGGTTCACGCCATTCTGCTGCCTCAGCCTCCCGATTAGTTGGGACTACAGGCGTCCGCCACCACGCCGGCTAATTTTATTTTTTGTATTTTTAGTAGAGACGGGGTTTCACCGTATTAGCCAGGATGGTCTCGATCTCCTGACCTTGTGATCCACCTGCCTCGGCCTCCCAAAGTGCTGGGATTAGAGGTGTAAGCCACTGCGACCAGCCTGACCTTTCCTCTTTTTTGATATAAACATTTAAATTTCCCTATAATCATTGTTTTACTACACCACATAATTTGATATCTTGTAGTTTTTATGTTTTTTAGTTCAAAATATTTTCAAATTTTGTTTGTGATTTCTTCTTTTACCCATGTATTATATAAAAACAAAAACATATTGTTAAATTTTTAAATATTTGGTGGTTTTCCAAATATCTGTTGGTTAATGCTTTATTACCTTTGTTTTAAGAGAATGTACAAAGCATAATTTAAATTATTTGTTTTTATTTAAAAATGTTTTGTGGCTCAGTGTATAGTCCATCTTGTGAAATGCAATGTGTGGAGAGTCATATGTATATTGTTGCTGGATTGAGTGTTAAATAGAAAACTTAATTAGAACAAGTTTCTTATGATTTTCCTGTGTAGTTGTTCTACCAACTAATGAGAAAAGAATGTTAAAATCTCCAACTATGTTTGTGAATGTGGCTGACTCATTCAATGTTTTTTTTCACACATTTTGAAGATACAAGCAAATGCATTTAGACTTTTATAAATTCTTGATTATAGCTTTTTGAAATGATTTTCCTCTTCTAGCTACTTTTAAGGTTTTTCTCTCTATAGCTATTTGAACAATTTGATTATACTGTGGCTTTCTGTGGTTTTATTTGTTTAAGTTTGTACCGATTGGTTAATAATTCTGGCTCTCTGAGCCTGTGGTTTTCATGGATTTGGAATATTTTTAGCCATTCTCTTTTCAAACATTTGTTTTGGATATTTCCTCACCTCAACTCTATTATACTTCCTGAAAATCCAATTACACATATGCTAGCCTTTATACATTTCTACAATCCACTGGGGCTCTGCTTATTCTTTTTTTTCAGTGATTTTTTTCTTCACTGTGATTTAAGTCAACCTGTTTTTATTGTTATCAATTGTCATTCACAGAAGTTTTATTTTGCCCTGTCTTGCATTGCTAAGACTCACCTAATTAACTTAAACTCAGATACTATTTTTAGTCTCTAGAAAGATCTCTTTGCTTTATTGTGTCATCCATTTTCTTTTCTTGATATTCCTTTTTTTTTTTTTTTTTTTTAATCTTTGACCACTGGGCACATTAGTAGCAGATATGTGAAAGTCCTCTACTAAGTCTACCCTTTTCATAATTTGTTCCTATGACTATTTTTTTGTCACAATTTTGAGTCACATTTTCTCCTTTTGAATGTCTAGCAGTTTTGATTAAATGCTAGAAATCATCATTGTTACATAATTGTGCATTCAAATTCTGCTTTCATTCTTTAAATAGTGTTGGGATTTTAGTACTGAGGTGTTAAATTACTTTCAGGTCAGCTTGATCCATTCAAGGCTGTTTTAAGTTTTGTTGGAGTTGGCATGAATTAGCACATAATGTAGTGATAGTTTGGCCCTACCGTTTATATATGACACATTTGGGCATTCCACTGAATACCTTGGTTGATTAATCAGCACTCCCCATCCTAGCTTTTTATAGCTTGAACCTCTTCCCACATTGTGAGAGCTCTGAGAATTTTTAAATTTTTATCTCTTTTGTCATTCTTAATCATCCTCATTTTTTCTGTTCTATACATCTCAGGCATTTCAGAGGAAATAACATCCAAATATATTTCATCATCTTCATCACTACTAATGCAGCACAAACCACAAACATTCCTAGGTTGCATTATTGGAAAAGACTCTAGTTTAGCTCTCATAGACTGTTTTCTCTACTCAGCAGCCAGAATATTCCTTTTAAGACAGAAATTATATTCATAACACTTCTGCATTATCATGCTGGGGATGCTATAACAGAATGTTATAAACTGGGAAGCTCAGAAAATAAACATTTTTAAAAATAATTCTAGAGGGTGGGAAGTCCAAGATCAAGGTGGCAGCTGATTTTGTTCCCAATGAAACCTCTCAGCTTGCAGACAGCCACCTTCATGCTGTGTCCCCACATGGCAGAGAAGGAGTGATATGTTTCTCTCTTTCTTTTCTCATGAAGATATTAATTCTATGATAAGAGCCCCACCCTTGGCCAGGCGTGGTGGCTCACGCCTGTAATGCCTGCACTTTGGGAGGCCCAGGTGGGTAGACCACGTGGTCAAGAGATCAAGACCATCCTGGCCAACATGGTGAAACCCCGTCTCTACGGAAAATACAAAAATTAGCCGGTCATTGTAGTGTGAGCCTGTAATCCCAGCTATTCGGGAGGCTGAGGCAGAATAATCACTTGAACCCGGGAGTCGGAGGTTGCAGTGAGCCAAGATCGCCCCACTGCACTCTAGCCTGGTAACAGAGCAAGACTCCATCTTAAAAAAAAAAAAAAAAGAGAAAAGAAAAAAGAAAAACTCACTCTTGTGATATCATCTAACTCTGATTACCTCCCAAAGGCCCCATCTCCTAATTGTATCATATCGGGAGTTAGAGATTTGACCTAAGAACTAGGGGGTTGTTGGGGGGTTTGGGGGAACAATTCAGTCCATAGCAATTTTTTACACAAAACTTCTCCAACTCCAAAGGCTTACCATTTAGTTTTAAGTAATAAATGCACTTCTAATTGTATGTCATTATCTTTCCTTCTTCATTCTTCTCTCTACTTCAGACACTCCATTTACTGCTGTTCTTTAAATAAGTCAAGCACATTCTTGTCTCATTTCCTTTTATTTACTACTACCTAAAATTCTGTTTTCCCGAGATATTCTCATGTATAACACCATCACTTCTTTCAAGTCTCTTGCACTTTATCATAGCCACAACTAACCTCCTTATTTATCATTTATAACTGCCCAGACTGCCTAATGAACACTGTTTTGCTTATCTTATTTTTTTAAGCATTTCTCACCTTCTAATATACATTTTCACCTGTTTACTATCATTCCTATGAACTACGACATAGGTTCCTTGAGGGTGGGTCCCCTTTCCTCTTTTAATCGCTGTTGCCTCCCCAGCTTCTAGAATAGCTCCTGGGATATAGACGTAGTTCACAAATATTTAATTTATGGATGAATAAAGAATTGTATAGAGAACATTCTAGGCAAAGGAATCATAATGTTAAAGATTTCAAAACAGAAATAAACTTGTTATGTTGGAAGTTCCAGGAAATGTTGAGGTATTCTCCAGTGTCATGGGACAGGGGAGAGTGATATGAATGACACTCATGAGTTGGTAATTTAAGAATTTTGAAATCAGGGTAAGAACTTTGAGTTACATGAATATATATTTCAGAAAAAGTTTTACGTCAGGTATAACTCCCAGTGCAATCCCTCCCCCCTCCCCCCTCCCCATGATAGGCCCCAGTGTGTGATGTTCCCCTTCCCAAGTCCAAGTGATCTCATTGTTCAGTTCCCACCTATGAGTGAGAACATGCGGTGTTTGGTTTTCTGTTCTTGTGATAGTTTGCTAAGAATGATGGTTTCCAGCTGCATCCATGTCCCTACAAAGGACACAAACTCATCCTTTTTTATGGCTGCATAGTATTCCACGGTGTATATGTGCCACATTTTCTTAATCCAGTCTGTCACTGATGGACATTTGGGTTGATTCCAAGTCTTTGCTATTGTGACGAGTTGATGGGTGCTGACGAGTTGATGGCTGCAGCACACCAACATGGCACAAGTATACATATGTAACAAACCTGCACGTTATGCACATGTACCCTAGAACTCAAAGTATAATAATAAAATAAATAAATAAATAAATAAATAAAAAAGAAAAAGTTTCAGCTTGGAGTCAAATATTTGAATCGTTGTTTTTGTGATTTTTGTATTTTGTGTTGTGCGTTTGTACTTAGTTCCTTCCTTTAAAGAGTTTTGGGTTTTTTTTACTAGGGAGTTAAGCTTTTTTGAGGTTAGCTTGATCTTTTCAAGGCTAGCTTGTAAGCTTTGTTAGAGTTGGACGTGATCAAGATTATTGGCCATAGAGATATCTCAAATATAATGATTAAGTACAAAGAGGAGATTAAAATTGCAATAGTCAATAACTCTCAAATTTAAGTTTCTGTTTTTTCACATGTTTTTTCTTGAATGTTTTTCTGTATTTCTACTCGGATTTCTGTAAGTGAAGCTCCTATATTTCTTAATAAGATTTTCCCCATATTAATTATATTTATTAATATCCAAAAGCTTGGAAAGATTGCTTTGGCCTATTTAAGAAATATTTACTATATATAGAAACTGCTGGCAAATTTAAAGAGGCAACCATCATTTTCTCAGAATCATCTTTATTCCTTCTGTATTTTGCCTTCCTCTTTTTGAGATATGTTAGATCATTACTCATTACACACAGTGTTTGCTAAATATTAACATAATATTAAACTTATAGATATGTTATTGAGCAGCACTCCAAATTAAAGATAAACATGAGAAAATCAATGTTAATATTCGCAAATGTTGGTGGAAACATTAATAAAGTTGGAGATTTTAGTGTAAGTTATGTTTATATAGCATAATGGGATTTTCCATTAATTTATAACATGTAAATTTGTGCACATGTAACATCCATTGTACTTATCATTATAATATTTGGTGGTTACATCTCATCCATTGTGTTTCACTTTTTTCAGGGTTAAATTCATGTCTCCCAGAAATTTCTTTATGACATTTTAATTTTATTCTTTTTATTATTTGTTTTTGTAGCAGGCACTGAGTCAGTACCCAGAACTGCAGGACAGTCAAATGCTTCTGAAGAGTCTCCTTTACTTTATCCTTCAGTTGCAATACGTCATTTTTGTTCTTTGCTTCTGTTATTTTCACATAGTCTACAGATGTTTTCTGGAGCTGTCTAATCTATTTTTTGAGTTGAACTTTATATTGACGAAAGAAGTATCTCAAGTTCAAAAACAATGATGTACAATGACTTCTGTCTTCGGTTTTATAATGCTTTGATCATCATTAGTGAGAACATTCAAAATGTAACATCTCTTGCAGGATTTTATTCAATTTTTTGTTTTTGTTTTGAAACAAAGTATGAAAGTTATAGTTCATAATAAGGCTTCTAGGGACAATGAATAAAAAAACAAGATGTAGTCCATAAATTGGTTTGGATTATTTTATTAAGTATGATAATAAAATTATAATTTTTTTTCTTAACCAGAGTAGTCAAGATAAAAGAGCTTAATGAAATCAATCTATAATAAAATAACATCACTACATAAAACATAAAATTTGTACAATAAGATGATAACATTGTGAACAATTTAGGCTAATAAGGTTTAAATTTTGGATTAAATGTACAAATTTGTAACAAATATTACTAATGAAAGAGAATATAATAATCAATTTTAAAAGATGCAATGTCCAAAATCTATTAAACTAATTCAGCATCATTAAACCATTTCAACAGCAAAACAACAAAAATGTCATGCCCAGATGACTTTATTGGTAAATCATTTAAATATTTAAAAAGAAAAAACAAGCAATCTTATAATAAGTCTTCCAGATAATGGAAAAAGGTGAAACTTTCCATTCCATATATTTTTATGATCAGTTTAATCTTGATATTGGCAAGGACATTACAAGTGACAGAAAATATAGGCCAATATGTCTCAGGATAATACATATAAAAATCTTAAAGAAAATGTTAAGAAAATTAACATAAGGAATGAATATTTTGGCTGGGCATGATGGCTCATGCCTGTAATCCCAGCACGTTGGGAGGCCAAGGACAGTGGATCACCTGAGGTCAGGAGAGTGAGACTAGCCTGGCCAACATGTCAAGACAAAAAAAAAAAGTACAAAAATTAGCTGGGCGTGGTGGCAGGTGCCTGTAATTCCAGCTACTCAGGAGGGTGAGGCAGGAGCACTGCTTGAACCTGGGTGATGGAGATTGCAGTGAGCTGAGATTGTGCCATGGCATTCCAGCCTGGGTGACAGAGTGAGACTCCATCTCAAAAAAAAAAAAAAAAAAAAAAAAGAATATTTCATACAATTCATCAATTTCTATCTGTATCTGAATCTTTATATCTCTATATTTATCTATCTACCGATCTATTTACGTATCATGTACACATAACAAATCAAAGGTATGTTAGACTCTTCCAATAATGTTACGTTGGGTTCCCATTTGAGCCAAGGAACAATCACAGCATCACCTCAACAGACTGAAGGTACTTAGAAAAATTCAAATTTGCCTTATTACATAAATATTTGTAAACATTTATTTTTTTCTTGTAAAGGAAACATAAAAATCTACAGCAAATATTATATTTAAATATTAAATATTTTCAAATTTTCCCCTATGTGACAGAAATCCATATTATCTGTCATACACCAAACTATGAGACCTAGCCAACAAAACAGAGTAGAAAGAAAAATATATGGTCTAGACCGGGCGAGGTGGCTCATGCCTGTAATCCCAGCACTCTGGGAGGCCAAGGCGGGTGGATCACGAGGTCAGGAGATCGAAACCATCCTGGCCAACATGGTGAAACCCTGTCTCCACTCAAAATACAAAAATTAGCCGGGCGTGGTGACTGCACCTGTAGCCCCAGCTACTCCGGAGGCTGAGGCAGGAGAATGGCATGAACCCGGGAGGCTGAGCTTGCAGTGAGCCGAGATAGCGCCACTCACTCCAGCCTGGGTGACGAGCGAGGCTCTGTCTTAAAAAAAAAAAAAAAAAAAAAAAGGAAATTATTTGCAGATAACATAATCATGTATGTGACTAATCCCACAGAAACTTGAGATGAACCTTTAAAATGAGTTGATGCACTAGCCAGGTACACCAATAAGGGTTTTTGGTCTCAGTTCAGGCTGCCATAAGAAAACTTTGTAGCCTGAGAAATTTCACAATTCTGGAGGTTAGAATTTTCATATCAAGGTGCCAATCAGTTTGGTTTCTGGTGAGGGCTTTTGTCCTGGCTTGCAGACATCCACCTTCTCACTGTGTCCTCACGAGACAGAGACATCTAGTGTTCCTTCCTCTTTTATAAGGATACCAGTTCTATTGGATAAAGATTACACTCTTATGACTTTTTTCAACCTTAAACACCTCCTTAGAAGACTTATCTCAACTTCAATCAACTGCGGGGGGCGGGTAGAACTTCAACATATTATCTTTGGGGAACAAAATTCAGCCTACAGCAGTGTTCAAAATCTCTACATATCAAATTGCAAAATGTTAGTGATGAAGATTAAAGAAATCTAAATAAGTAATTTTCCCAGTTCATGGTTTGAAAATGTCTATATTATCAATGTGTTTATATTCCATAAAATCATTTAAAAATTAAATTAAATGACCATCAAATTCAAGTCCATTCATCTGAAGAAATCACCACACATATGTGTTTTTGTGTATATATATATGATGTATATATATGTGTGTGTGTATGTGTATGTATATATATATTGCAAGTGACAGAAAATATAGCAGCCAATATAAATTGTCCCTGAAGAGGTTCAAATATTGGACTTACTATATAAAATATTTAAATTGGTTATTATAAATAAATTCAAAGAACTAAATCAAACCATGTGTAAAGAAATAAGAAAAGAATGACTATGATGTGTCACCAGAGAATATTCATAAAGATATCAAAATAATATATAAGAACCAATTAGAAGTTCTGTAACTGAGAACCACAATTACTGAAACTTTTAAAGTTAACTGCTAAGTGGATCAACATCAGATTGGAGGTGAAAGAATAAGAGTCAGGGAACTTGAAGATAAATCAGTATAGGAAAATCATGAGAAACGGAAAGAAAAAATGAAATAAAGAAACAGTGCTTTGGGAACCTGTTGAATACCAGCAAGTATACTAATACACAAATAGTCATAGTCCTGGGAAGAGAGAAGAGAGAAAGAGAACAAAGTATATTTGAATTATTGATACCTGGAAATGTCCAAATTTGAAAAATGATAATCTATAGCTCAAAGATACTGAATAACTCCAAGTTGCAAAAACTCTAGAACTACAGCATTGTAGCAAAAATATGAAAATCCAAAGAGAACTTTGAAAGACACAATGAGAAGTCACTCATCATGGATCAGGGACTCTTAGTCAGATTAACAGCAAATTTCTAAAACCGTGGAGACCAGAAGGCAGCAAGATGACATATTTAAGCTGCTGAAGGAAAATAGACAACAAAGTTTATCTACTAAGGATTGTTGTTGGCCTGCGAAGAGCAGCGATTTAAGAGATGTCTTTAGATTGAAGTCCAAAGTTGCATTCCAAAGTACAAACTGGATCAGAGGGAAAGATCAAGAATAGATCTTTTGAAAACTTCTGGAGAAATCCCCTGTGAGTTTAGTAGGATATACTATTTTACTGACTTAACTCCAATCTAGAACAGTAAGTTACTTTCTTCTTTAGCCTAAATTTTATCTTTCAGCCCAAAAGGATTTTGGCAACGAGTGGAGCATTTTTATTTGTTTTGAATGATTAATATTGATTTAGCAAGAGTAGAGTATTTTTATTTATAAGCATATTATATATCTATTAATAATAAAAATCAGCATAAATGACAATATTTTAATTATTTGAAAAATTTTTTTATTTCAGGAAAAAATCATAGGGTGAGAGCCATTCATAGTAGAGCTAGAGATGACTACATGAATATAATTCCAAGATCTGGTACGAAGTATGATTGTATTATGTTTGTGCTTTGATATGGTATTTTAAATGGTTTCTATTCTACTATATCCTCAGGCAAGTTGGGCCACTTGTCTTGCCACCATACATTATAAATACCTTATTTATACCACTATGCAGTCTCTATTATTTTTATTCCTTTCTGCGCTCCTCACTCTACTGAGAACTTAATTAAAGCAGAAAGCAGTCCTATATTTGTCTGTAAAGTGTACATTATAAATGTCACTAAATATAGGTATGGAAAAAATTATTTAACTGCTTTGGTTTTCATAACCATTAAGCATATGAGAAAAAGCTGTGTCTTTGTGTTAACTGTTTTTAAATGGTTATCCAATACTGCTACTTGAAGATTCACTCCTTCCTGTAGCAGGCACTCAATTTATTGGTGGATTGTGGCAAAATCTCTTATTTGGAAGAGCAATAGAAACTTCCTGTTTCAAAGGTTCTTTCATCTTTTCTTTATCTCTTTCTTAACAGCCACTCTGATGAAAATTTGCACTTTAATGCGTCCACCAGGACACTATGACTAATGCCGGAGAGCCCCAGCAGAGTACAGATATTAGGAGGCTACATTCAGAGCCTAGGATTGAACGTTATTTAAACTTTACAGTTCTGGGAGATCAAAACTTCTGAATCCACAACATAAAGAGGTATGGTATAAGAAGACATAATTGCATTATAAATTGTTAGAGTGATTTTTTTGTTCCTCATTTGAACAAGCTGTGAAGATTCCTTTCCTTATTTCACTCTGACCACAGGATACTATTATTTCTGTTTGCTCAAAAGAGCTCAAAATAAAATCAACAAATGGGAGTTTATTTAGTAACTAGGACCTACGGAATTCAGCTGTGTGTTAGGAACAGAAAATGTATATAGCACAAAAAATACACAGTGCCTTTTAAAAGTGAACTTGCCTCATATTTATAGTAATCAATGATAAAAGAGTACTATAAATGTCAAGGTTGTACGACACTCTAATGAGAAAACTGTATGCTGTCATGGGGAGAGCAAGCAGGAAACTAAGCTTGTCGGATTCTACCTCTTGTGCCCTCCACTATGCCTCACACTGTTCTATTACGTTTCTAGCTTAAGATGATATTTTTTAAAAGGTTATGAAAAGGAAAATGTCTTAAATAAGTTAAATCACCAGGTAAAATATAAAGAAATGGTCCTTAATCTGGTTGTTGCAGTGTACGTAAGATACTGCCAGCTGGAAAGAAAAAAACTAATAAATCCAGAGAGTGAGCAATAACATCAGCTTACTCTTATTCAGTTGCCCCTCACAATTCCATGCACAAGCTTTTCAATGACACAAAGTAATATCAAAATGCTAATGACATACAGTGTTTTCCATGAGGATGTTTAATCAGAAGAGTTAAAAAGGACTTTCATATGATCTATAATCAATACTAGAGAGATAATAGTTTATATTTGTGACTAATTATTTAAAGACACTGAAATAAGTAAAATGTAACTGAAAACAGTGGTAAAATAAAAAGAAGCCATTATAATTTAAAAAATTAAAATTAATCATGACATTTTTGAGAATTAAATCTTTTGGTCAGTGTCATGTTATGAGATAAATATCAATTGAAACAGTTGATTTCAATGGACAATGTTGTCTTTCCTGCATTAACATCTTTGCTTAGTCCTCTGCTAGAATAATTAATGGATATTATTAGAAAGATGTGGAATTAAGCACCACCCAATGCCTTTTTACATGAAAAGCACATCACAAGAAAGATGCTCTTGAGGACTGTGCTGGCACTCCCTTGGGTTTTGAAAGTCTATAAAAAGCACTAAGTGAAGATAATAGCAACATAAAATCTATACATTCTTTAGCTTAAAATTTTTTTCAGTAAATTTATATATGTACTATTTACTAGTCCTATTAAATTATAGACACAAAACTCGTTTTCACTCTAGTTCATGCCTTCTTTCAGCCAATTTGTGTTGTGTACCAACTGTTTCAGGCTCTGTTCTAGGAGCCCTGGATAGAGTAAAAAATCTTCTCCTTAAAAGAAAAATAATGACCTACAGTTTATGGCACAGTCTTGCTCCAAAGTCAAAAAGATCTAAACTATGATTCACCCCTAAGGCTTATAAAATATTCCATTGTGCATCCTTATCTACCTGTAGATACTTCAAACACCCCAGGGTTATACAGCAACATGAGCAGCAGTCGGGGCCTTTACAGAGCCTCTTTTCCCCAAACTTATGGCCTTCTGGATTAAATGAACTGGAATGAGATGTATGTTGTTTCCAGAATCCAAAGTGGCCCTCTAAGGATGGCACCTTTTCATGAAGGAGGGAGCAGGTACAGCAACTGTCCTCTTTGCAGGACATTTCTTCATATATCCTCATCATTATGCCCTAGGATTTTTACCAAGGTGTTATATGTTTGTCTCTGAATTTGGGCGAGGTTTGTTACCTAACTTCTGGCACACTCATGTGACTTACAAAAACGCATAGGATATTTTACTACTTTCATCAGTATGACAACATCCATGTGGTGGATTAGTGTGATGTCCAGTAGAACAGAGTAAAATCACAGTTCCTGAGCATTGATGATGGGACAGGGCTAGAAAAGGTGTTAATACAACGGAGACAGAACAGCAAAGATGGAATGCTGCATCTGTTGCTTTGAACCAAACTGCTTCTGATGGCTACTGATCTGAAGTACAGGGTAAATTTATCAGTTCATTGGGGCATACATATATTGATTTGCTGTCACCACAAAATCACATCCGTAATAGCAGCTATATTGGAGACCCCTTGTTTCAGTTTATGTGAATCCATTTTCCTTTCCTGAGGTACTCCTGTCTTCTGCCCAAGCCTAATAGACAAGTTAAATGGTGATGTGGTAGAAATCTCCCAGCTGTACCTTTCTGGGCCTCAATGGTAACGCTTTCCTCTGAAATTCTATATTACTTTTGACTTACAATTTAATTAGGTAGGAGCCCTTTTCATGGCATGCACTTACATTTCCTATTAAAATATTGTTCCACATGTCTGTGGTCCAATGTGTGTTTCTTCTAGTTGCTGAATATATTATTTCAACTATGTATTTCAGAACTTAGGAAGGAACTATAGAACGTGCTGAAATATACCCACTTTGAGATCAATCGGGGACAAAAATTCCATTAATTGCTTGACCTCTATGAGTCACTTTGATGACTACTGTACTATGGTGTTATTTTGGATTTCAAGGAATTAATGTTAATTTAGCATCTGGTCCATTAATATTTAAAAGTTTGGCTATTTCCTCTTCTTCAGTGTATAGTTGCCATGATGTGGTTTCAGATTCCTCGGGTGCAGGCCAAATTTGGCTCAGTAACTTTCTTTTTAAATTAAAAACATTTCAGTTGAACATAACCATTCTCATAGTCTACAGCTGCTTTAATGTTATAATGGCTGGATTGAGTACTTGCCCACAATGCCTCAAATATTTACTTTCTTTTCCTATACAAAGTTTGGTGACATTTGACTTATGGTATAAATTTTTGGCAATATGCAGAGTCTTTCCTCAATATCCTTACCTCTTTTTAAAGGAGCTCTGGTGTTGTGAATTGGATCAAGTCCGAGAACTGGCTGAGGGACCAGGACCCTTTTGTAATGATTGAAGTGAAGGCCCCCTTCTTCAAATTTAGAACTCTTCGATTATCACATCAAGTTAGGCTTTCATAGACTGCCCATCTATTTCAACTGCATAAAAACTATTATCATTAGCAAATACCAAATATTTTTGTGGTTTATTCTGTTTTGTTATGATTTCTGCTTTGATGCCCAGTAGAGTAGTCACATTTACTTTGTGTCTGGTGATTAGGTGGCACCACTTGGCCACTGCCTTTCCAAGACATAGCCTACTCATTGAATTTAAGAGCCCTCATGCAAGAGCAGAATTTCCTCTGTCATTTCTGGCCACCAATAGCCATTAGAGAGGTCTTCAAAACTAAAAGTGAAGCTCTGCTAGTTCTACTAATATGTATTAGGTCCATTCCTCGCAAGTACTCCCACTTACATCTAAAACACTCTGGACATAACACAAAAGTATGAATGTAAGAAGACTCTGAAAGATGGAATGAAGAAGGATGGCTGCCTTGTAACCTTGGGACTTGAAGATGTTCCTTAGGTTCCCTTATTATTTCCCAAGTATCTTGGACAGGGTCCTGGGAAGTTTCCAATCCAGAACTAAAAAGACACAGACAAAAATGTTGCAAGAAAATCCTTGTTATCCCCAAGCATAAGTCCATGATAAAAAGGTGACTTAACAACAGAAAACCTTTTGTGGCAATATCCACACTACTCCAGTCAACCCCAATATAAAATGGACCCCACTGGGGTTTCAGCCCCCACTTCACTACGCTATAGAAGCAGAGAGAGCACCCGATTCCATTGCAGTGCCATGAAGACAGATGCACTTCTGGTTCTGCCTCACAGAAACATCTGTACCAGATGGTGTTGGTGGGATGAATGGGCAGGTTACCCTCATCTCCTGCTCAGAGAAATAGGTGGGGGTTGGTCTCTGAGATGAACTTTAAAAAAAAAATAAAAACTTAGATGAACTAAATGTAAGAGTTTATTTCAGCAAAACGATGGCTCTCCTTCAACAGCATGAACAGTGAGCATTTATAGGCTGAAAACGATCTGTGGGGACCTTGGTAAACAAAATTAGAGAAAGCACCTGATTGGCTATAGCCAGACATTTGCTTTATAGGTGGGGTATGGTGAGGTATTTGTCTTGTTTGGATGTGATCCTATGGTGGTATCCTAGTTGTACAAGCACTTTTCTGGAGGCTGCCATTGACTGAAGTTCGTTATTTATTTATTTAAGTCAATTATTATAAATGCCTCCAATTTAAGTTCTGTTTGTCCTACTTATTTAAAACCCCAGTTACAGAGATAACTTCAGACCAATGATTTCCTTATTTGCCTTGACAATACTCCTTTTGTTTTAGCTTCTTAATCTTGATAGATGGACAAAAATTGGGAGCATTAATGCCACTCTTTGTCATCATTATAATGGACTTATTTGGTTTCATTAAGGAATTGATAAGTCATAATATCAGACTCTCTAAAAGATTCTTCATGTTTTTGTCATTCGGCAGGTAGTGAAGTCATTTTATGCACAATGGGTGGCTGCAGACAAGCATTTAAGACTCTAGAGAGGATACAGCACATGTGGAGACCAAAGAGATGACTATCAGGAGGATAATACCAGACACTGAAATATGCCTTTAACCAAAGACTCTGCAGACCAAACTAATTAAAATCAAATAAATCAAAGAATAGCCAGAAGAGGAATCTGTTTAAACCAAGTAGTCATTTGTTGTTATTTTGTAACTGAGTTTCTACAACACCAAATATACTTATCCAAGTGCAGCAGGGGGTGTTAGCTGTCACACGCTGTTCTCCCTGTTGAGCCAACAGATAGTCCAAAGCAATCCTGTTATCTAAAAACAAAAACAAAACCTTTATTGAGAAAGTTTAGAAAAGTTTGCTGGGTAACTAAGAACTTTGCAGAAGAGTCAGCTATAGTAGCAACTGTTTGAGACAGTTCTCTAATTATTACCTCATTTACATTTTTGTCAAGTTAGAAAAAAAGCATTCTACCAAAAGATGCCCAATTAGAGGGATTTATACCTACTAGTAAATTTAGTTTTATTCTATAGTGCAAATTAAGAGGTGTAGATCAATACTCAATTTTTATTTTGTTACAAATTGTTAACATTAGAATCTCTAATTCATGATGCCTTCCTATTTTCCTCTTATTGAGATATGGAGTTTCCTGTGAGTATAGTCGACCATTATATTTTCTACAGATCAAAACAAATTCTGGAGAGGCACAATAAACAGTTCTCTTCGGGGTGTCTTGTGATTTAGGAGTCACCTGTAGGGAAGCACTAATATTATTTATCCAAGTCTCCACTACTGAATCTTTGCATGACTGAAGGCTAATGACAATTAGGAGATTCAGGTTATTAATTTGTCTGTAAAATTTCAAATTATTTTGTCTTTGGTTTTCTTACTCAGTTTCTGGCATAATTTAACTATAAATCTCTCCCCATAGGTTTTATTTACTGTTAGACTTAAACAAGGAATATAAACATGGATCTTAAAGCCTAACCTACAGCAAGGACCAGAGGTGCAATTTGAACAGGTAGTCGCACATAAAATATCAGTGAAATGTGTTATAGGGTAAAGTGGAAAAACTTTAAGATCATATGGGGACTTTAGTTTAACATAACATATGTGATATTCATTTATGTTTACTGTAGAAGCTATCAATTTCAAGTGATCAATTATCACATAATTTTGCCATGTGTAAACAGAAAAGTAACACAAGGAAAATAGAAGAAGAGACACAAGTTTTACAGTAACAGAGGAGAGAATCTTGATCGGTGATCTTGAGAAAGCTGTTCATGTCTAGGCTGTGAAATGCTTCTGGGAACAAACCTCCCTGGTCAATTTTACCATGAGGTCTTAAATGACTGTACAATCTGAAGAGCCTAGGGGGGCCCTCTTGAGTTGAGAAATATAGACCCAAGGCTTGAGACCCTGAAGTTTTGCTGCAGTGTGGGTAGTGAGAACTTGGTATGGTCTCTTCCAAAAGGAGTTCAAGGACAGTCTTTCTCTGATGTAACCTCTAAAATATCCAATATCTGGGTTATAGATCCTGAAATGACTGGCTGTCCTCAGTTGACAGTTTATGAAAGGTTTATTTTACCTGGTAGAAATATACTTTGACATAGTGCTTTAAAGCTTTGTAGTATTGAGTCACATCAGAGTTTGTAAGAACAGGAAATATATGACTTTCTATTATTTAGAAAGCGTTTGAGTCCTTCCAGGAACTGTTTAATAAGTTTCAGTAACAGTTTAATAAGGAACAAATTTGTGTTTTGCAGTGGAGGTGAATCTAATTGCCTTCAAGGCCAAAAAATGCCATCGGTCAAGGCAATCCATTTGATGTGGCTAACTTTATCAATTTCAGTCTTAAAATACCATTTGTCCTTTCAACCGTATTAGAAGATTGACGAAGGCAAGGATAATGATAATAAACTGTTGTATTTGTAAGTCCTTGTTTAACTGCTTTAAAACTTGTTGAAAGGACCACCACTACAACTGGAGATTCCTTCCACTGCGTTATAATGAAAACAGATTTTCTAATAAGCAAATTAACTACTATTATAGCATCAACCTTCTTGCCTGGGAAAGCTTTATCCACTCAGAGAACATACAATTACAAGAACATACTGATATTCCATAGGGGGTAGCATTGAATGAAATCTCTTTGAAAATGTTCAAATGGTCCAGCAAGTGGCAGAAATGTATCATCTGAGGTTTTCATTGTCTCACCTGAATTATGCATTTGATAAACAAAATATCAGTTATAGACCATTTTACCAATTTTAGAACAGTCATCCCACCAATATGTTTTCAGTTTGTCTTACTGTATCTATTTCATGATGAGTTAATGAGTACAGAACTTTTAATAATGGAATCTTTAAGTATTCAGGAAGAATTAGGCATCCAGCTGGGCCCTATGTGAGTACAAGCTTAATGTTATATTTACAACATTTTAAATGTTAGTTTTATTTCTCCAATTCAGGTGCAACATACTATTTACTAAATAGGTTATCAAACACTGTTTGATGTGGATCAATCTTATGATGTTCATTGGAATTGTTTTTCTCAACTGTTTCAGTATTAGTTGACAGCATGAAAATATGCTAAGGCATTTCCTTGGTATTCAGTTAATTATTGTTCAGTTTGATATTGATTTAGCAGTTTTATGAATCAGTTTCTTCATTAAAATTGTAAAACTTCTTACCCTGTCCAATGGTATAATCTTAAAGTTATGGGGAACTTGTACTTGCCAGACTTATGTCCATGTATCTACTCAATGGGAAATATTTTAGGATTATAGTAGCTTGCAAATGCTTTCAGAAAAGTCTCAGAGTAAAACAATTAATTGTCTGTGGATGATAAAACATTCAGAATGGTCACAGTTAAAAATCTACTTTTGTAGTTTCAAGTTTCTGACTGGTGGAATAAATAGACATAGTAGGCATACAATCACTAAATATTTTGCATTTATCATCCATAACTTGGGCAAGATTCTCAGGGTTTTCAGCTATTGCTGTCCTTCTTCCTACTCCTCACCTTATTGTGTGGAAAGTTTCATCTTTTCTTCCCCTAGATGTTGGATGCTGCAGCTGCCTCTACCTCACAGTGGACTTGAAAGTAAACAGGCATTGCCATTATTGCTGCTTTCAGTGTTCTATTTCTGTGCTGTACCTGGTTATGTTTTTCTTTAAGCTACTTTATAAAATATTATTAATTGTTGCTATGAGATTTAAGACGGAGGTGAAATTTCTCAAAACAAGAGCTTACATTCTTAAAATCGATTCTTCATCTCTATATTGCTGAAATCAAACTCTGAAGATTGATCAGTGACTCCTTAATTTCAATCATTAAAGACTCCTGTTTGGCATTTTGCCTGATTGCTTTGTAGCTTTTGATACTCAGCAAACCTGGAATGCTGACTTTTTGGACATGCTGACTTTTTCCTCCCCAGATTCCAATTTGCTTCCTGCTCCTAACAGTAAGGACTCCCCAAACTGTAGTCTTCAGGCAAGTCTCTGTAGTGTCAATTATTAGGAAACAGTGTTTCCTCCCATGACTTTAATCATTACCTCTGAGCATATGGTACCCTAGTGTTTCCACAAACTGAATCTTCGTTGCTATCTATCCAATTGCCTATCAGGCATTTTCACCTGTGGTGATCTAATTTCAATATCTAAATTAAAGGTATCTTTTCCACAAAAGAAAAAAAAAAGAAAAGAAAAGAAATCGAGCACCCTTACAATATCTCTATTCTTTTTAAGAACACTGCCATTTTTTTATATTAACATTTAAGCTTTAATTAGAAGTATAACTTTTTTAAGGTAAGTTTTAGGAACAGCAGTCTTTCTTTGATTAGTATGTAGAATTCCATCTTGAACACTGCCATTTTTTTCTTCGATGTTGCTGGCAAATATACAACTTAAAAAATTCTCGGTGCTCTATTATTATTATTAAGCCAGTCATTATCCTATGTTAATTATTTCTCCACAATATCACTTATGTCTATCTTTTCTCCCCTCTACCACCATTTTAAGTGTAAAAGTTAATTCCGTAACATTGTGAAAATGTATGTATAGTTTAGACTTTATTTCTTAATCTCAAATCCTTCCTATTGCCAATGTCAAATTAATCTTCCAAACACAATATACATCATGTTTGTGACCCAATACTATTTTATTTTCTTAATGTGACCCAATACTATTTCATTTTCTTTATATATTTTAGAATCCTGAAATAAAAATTTCCATTCTTATAGGTAAATCACATGTAAAAGCACCATTTATAGCAGATAGGACTAATGGTCAGAAATAGACTCATTTGCTCAAAGTCATACAGCAAGTAGTGACTGCACCAGATCTTGACACAATTGAAAACTTGACCCTGGTTTATCTTTGTATGGACTTTTATTACATGGGCTTTTAAAGTAGCATAACTTAGTGCATGATGTAACATATTTTATAAACATATAAATATCAAGAACTAGATAACAGTTTAAGTCATTCAAACAAATATTAGATATTGCTTTTTCAGGTTAAGTGAGAATAAACTTGTCTTAATATTTCTAAACATATACAAAGCTCTAAAATATTTTCTTTTAATATTACTTAAATAAAAATAGTTTCTTATATATATAATGCTTGGAAAATAATAGTATATGTAAAAGTAGAAGTACGGCCCGAATAGCCTGAAGATCATTTAATACAGTATTTTTCTTTTACCACTATTTTCTCTTTAATGTTTATTCTTTTGGTATGCAAGAAATACATACACATATGTACATAAGAGCTACAGTCATGGTTATTCACATTAGAGGAAAACTTTCACTTCCACTTGATTTCTTACACAGTTTTTTTTTTTTATTTTTATTTTATTTTTTATTTTACTTTAAGTTCTAGGGTACGTGTGCACAACGTGCAGGTTTGTTACCTATGTACACTTGTGCCATGTTGGTGTGCTGCACCCATCAACTGGTCAGCACCCATCAACTCGTCATTTATATCAGGTATAACTCCCAATGCCATCCCTCCCCCCTCCCCTCTCCCCATGATAGGTCCTGGTGTGTGATGGTCCCCTTCCAGAGTCCAAGTGATCTCATTGTTCAGTTCTCACCTATGAGTGAGAACATGCGGTGTTTGGTTTTCTGTTCTTGTGAGAGTTTGCTGAGAATGATGGTTTCCAGATGCATCCATGTCCTTACAAAGGACACGAACTCATCCTTTTTTATGGCTGCATAGTATTCCATGGTGTATATGTGCCACATTTTCTTAATCCAGTCTGTCACTGATGGACATTTGGGTTGATTCCAAGTCTTTGCTATTGTGAATAGTGCCACAATAAACATACGTGTGCATGTGTCTTTATAGCAGCATGACTTATAATCCTTTAGGTATATACCCAGTAATAGGATGGCTGGGTCATATGGTATTTCTAGTTCTGGATCCTTGAGGAATCGCCACACTGTTTTCCACAATGGTTGAACTAGTTTACAGTCCCACCAACAGTGTAAAAGTGTTCCTATTTCTCCACATCCTCTCCAGCACCTGTTGTTCCCTGACTTTTTAATGTTTGCCATTCTAACTGGTGTGAGATGGTATCTCATTGTGGTTTTGATTTGCATAAATGCTCATCACCACGGGACATCAGAGAGTAACACAGTTATTTTAAGTTATGGCACTGGCAGTTTCTTTAAAATATGGTTTTAGTAACAAAAAAATCAAATCATAAACCTTTTACTGTACTTTTATTTCCATTTTTAGACTTTAGGTATAAAGTATTAAATTCATATTTAATGGTAGAAAACATTTAAAAAATACAAAAACCTCTGTGACCTACACTTTCATTTTCTATTTAAAAGTTCTTTGGCCGGGCGCGGTGGCTCACGCCTGTAGTCCCAGCATTTTGGGAGGCAGAGGTGAGCAGATCACCTGAGGTCAGGAGTTCAAGACCAGCCTGGCCAACATGGTGAAACCCTGTCTCTATTAAAAATACAAAAATTAGCTAGACATAGTGGGATGTGCCCGTAATTCCAGCTACTTGGGAGGCTGAGGGAGGAGAATTGCTTGAACCAAGGAGGCACAGGTTGCAGTGAGCCGAGATCATGCCGTTGCACTCCAACCTTGGTGACAGAGTGACAGAGCAAGACTCTGTCTCTAAATAAATAAATAAATAAGTAAATAAGGTTCTCTAAATTGCTACATTTTAAGACTGAAAAAACAGTTTATTTTTTATGTGGATGTTTTCCTGATTTTTGGACCAAGATTAAATTGTACATATTTCCATATGGAATACATAGTTTATAATTATCTCACATGTATCCATGCACTGAATTTCTAAAAAAGATGTTATAGCAATTATTAAAATATAATATACCTTATTCAAGAAAGGGTTTTGCAAATTCACATTATAATTGTATTATTTTGCCAAGAATTATTTATTTAGATATTTATCTCTATCATCTAAGTTTTCCATTTCCCTTTTTAAATCTATCTCAATATGTCACAGTCTATGTGTCTTCATTAGATTTTCCTTCAGGTTAAATGTTCCTTATCTTAAATACTTGGGACCAGAAGTGTTTTGGATGTCAGATTTTCTCTGATTTTAGAAAATTTGCATGTACATAATGAGATATCCTGGGGATGAGATTCAAGTCTAAACATGAAATTCATTTTTGTTTTATATATGCTTTATAAACATAGTCTGAAGGTCATTTATTACAGTATTTTTAGTAATTTTTTACATGAAGCAAAATTTGATTCTGATGTAGCACATGAGGTTAGGTGTGGAATTTTTCACTTGTGACATCATGTCTGCACTCAAAAAATTTTAGATTTTGGAGCTTTTAAGATTTTGGATTTTCTGACTAGAGATGCTCAATTTATTTTTTATTTCTTCTGACTTAAAAGTGGTGCTTAAGAGATCCCAGCAATGACAATCCTATCCCAACAAAATGAAGATTTAAAGTTCCATGTACAAGCAGAGGGACTCTATCCAGAATGCTGCATAGCCCAGAGATGTTATCTTCCTCACCCACTGATACTTCAATGCATTTCAAGATGAAATCCATCAAAACTTTTTCCAATGATAATATCCATATGGCTAAATTAAGAATTACTTTTCATTTGATTTGATCTTTTTTCAGTAATTGTTCTTGAAACACCCTCTGTTCTAGGCAGAATCATGACCCACCAAAGATGTCAAATTCCTAATCCCTATCATCTGTGGGTAAAGGGAATTGATGCTATGAATGACATTGAGGCCGCTGATCATCTGATTTTGATATGGCGGGATTATTTTGGACTACTTGGGTGGATCTAATGTAATCTCAGGGGTCTTTAAATGTGGAAAATGAAGGTAGAGTCAGCTAGAAGCAGCATAAGAAAGAATTGACTGACATTGCTGGCTTTGAAGATGGAGGAACGGGATATGAGCCAAGGAATGATAGGCAGCCTCTGGAAACTGTAAAGGAAACAGTTTCTCCATCAGTGACTCCAGATGAAACACAGCCCTACTGACACCTCTTTAGCCCAGAGAGACCCTTTTGGATTTCTAACTTCTAGAGCTGTAAGATAATAAATCTCTTCTGTGTTAAGTCACCATATGTGTGATACTATGTTATAACAGCAATGGGACACTAATACATTCTCTTTCTTAATGTACCAAATATCAAACACTCCACGTTTCTTCCTGTATCCATGACTGGATTTTAAAATTTCCTTTGCTGGATTCTCTTCCTTTTCTTGATCATTTGGCATCGAAGTTCCTCTGGGGTTTTTCCTAGTTTTACTTGGCTCTTCTTTATACTCACTCTTTCCACATTTGCATGGCCCAAAAATCTTTGTCTCTAGTTCAGATCATAGTGTGTCTAAACTCTTGTAATCAATGTTTACGTGAAAGTCCTTTGTGTACTTTATATAGCCGTGATTGATTTACTCCCATTGTTTACAACATTCTATTATTTGGAAATTTTACTCTTACTTAAGTATCCTACTATGAACGGACTACTAAGAACAATCAATACTTTGCATGTATTGGCACATAAACATACATATTTCTGCTGAATTTATGTCTAGTGATGAGGTTGTTACATCATTTGATATTGACAATCAGTTTTATAAAGTGTTAGCACAAAATTACAGACATGCCAACTATGTTTGAGGATTTAAATTCATAAACATCCTTGCCAACACGTTGTATGATCAATCTTTATATATATTTTCCACTCTAGTTGTATACATAATGGTGTTACATTCTGTTTTAATTCACTCCTCTGTGATGCAGTGAAGATGAGGACTTTTTCATATATTTACAAGCAATTTAATTATTCTTGTTTTTGAACTGCCTCGCCAAGTATTTTGCATAATAATGTTCTACTCTGAATTGATTTTAATTCATTCTTGACGTATTTTGAATATTTGCATTTTATCAGTTTACAGGTGGAAAGTATCTTTTTTCAGTCTGTGGCTTCCCTTCTTATGATCATATGTGTGTCTTTTGATGAGCATGATGTATTGTACATATTCTGTTTGCCCTTTCCAATTGGCTTTTCACCCTTCCTTACTTTCTTCACTGCACTAGGAGCTGGACTTTTATGGGCTCCATCAGTAAATTTCTGTAATCTTTGGTTTCTTGTAAGGCTTGGGTAATGGGAAACCCAGGGAACTAGGGAAAGAGAGAGGATTGATATTAGGATATCTATTCCCCTGCCTTCCTCCGTGCAGTGATGACAACTAAGTTGTCCTGGTTGTGGTACCCACAGATGATTTCTCTTTTCAAGGCGGATGTATCTCTATGCATCTCTCCCTTAAGACTCTGGTGTCTCATACCTCCATTGATCTCTTCAGGCCTTCTAACCCGTAATAACTTCACCAAGACTGAGCCCTGGGATTGTGTACTACCCTTGTGGTTACAAAGGTGGTAACCACATGATCTATGTAACTAACTCCATTGTCTCATCTTAAATAAATTCTCCTTATTTGTTTGAGTGGATATGTTCAGATATATTTTATTTTAATGAATTAGAAAATGAACTGCAAGTATGTATGTGTGTATGTATATATATGTTTGTGTATGTGTATATATATGTATTCACATATACATATACTATCTATATCGCAGCTATTATTTTAAGTTTTGCTTCAATTAAACATACTATAGTAAATGAAGAGAAAAAAGCCTATTGTACTTAGTCATATGTATATATTTTTTCTTTCTGTTCTTTTGTTTTAATTGTTTTTTCTGTTATTGTTACTTTTCTGTTTAGAAAACACTGTTTCAGGCCAGGCGCAGTGGCTCATGCCTGAAATTCCAGCACTTTGGGAGGCCGAGGCGGCCGGATCACGAGGTCAAGAGATTGAGATCATTCTGGCTAACATGGTGAAACCCCGTCTCTACTAAAAATGCAAAAAAAATTACCTGGGCTTGGTGGCAGATGCCTGTAGTGCCAGCTACTCCGGAGGCTGAGGCAGGAGAATGGCGTGAACCAGAAGATCGAGCTTGCAGTGAGCCGAGATCGCCCCACTGCACTCCAGCCTGGGCGACAGAGGGAGGCGCTGTCTCAAACAAACAAACAAAAAGAGAACCTTCTCTGTTTCAGCCTTTGTTTTAGAGAAGGTTTACTAACAATGCTAATTTTAGATTTCCTTCATTCGACAATATCTTGATTCTTTTTTTAATTCTGAAGAACATTTTTTTCCACTGAGTATAGGATTCTTGCTTCTTTCTTTTCAGTACTTGAAAATTATTCCTTAAGTTTCTTCTAGATGTCTAATTTCTTGATAAAAGATCCACCGTCATTTGAACTGTTTTTCTCCTATAAGTAATGTGCCATTTCTCTCTGGCTGCTTCCAAGTTTGTTGTTGTTGTTATTGTCTTCACTTTCCAGAAATTTGACTTCAATATATCTTACTGTGGTTTCTTTGGGATTTTCCTCTGGGCTTCATGCAGTCACGTGAATCTTCATGTTCATGTCACTTGCCAAATTTGTGGAGTTTTCAGTCATCATTTTATCATCATTTTTCATTCCTGCCGTCTTTCTCCTCTCCTGTGACTCCAAAGACACAAAGGTTTTATCTTCAGTTATAGTTTTATAAGTGCCTGTTGTTCTGTCTTTATGTTTGTTTATTTATTTTGAAGTGTATGTTCTCTCTGTTGTTCAGATTGGGTAATATCTATTGCTCCATCCTTCAGTTCACTCATTCATTCCTCTCTCATTCATTATGTTCCTGAACCCACCTCCCGAGCTTCTCATTTTGGTTATTGTGTTTTTTTCTTTTCTTTTAATTTAATTTAATTGTATTTTAAGTTCTAGGGATACAGGTGCAGTATGGCCATTTTCATGACATTGATTATTTTTATCCATGTTATCTTATCTTAATATTGATTCTGATTTCCTGTACTAAAATTGACTCTTCCTATCCATGAGCATGGATTTTTTTTCCATTTGTTTGCGTCTTTTCTTATTTCCTTGAGCAGTGGTTTGTAGATCGCTTTGAAAAGGTCCTCCACTTCCCTTGTTAGTTGAATTCCTAGGTATTTATTCTCTTTGTAGTTATTGTGAATGGAAGTTCATTCATGATTTGGCGCTCTGGTTGCCCATTATTGGTGTATAGGAATGCTTGTGGTTTTTTCACATTTATTTTGTATGCTGAGACTTTGCTGAAGTTACTTAACAGCTTAAGAAGCTTTTGGACTGAGATGATGTGAAGCATCTCTCTAATTTTGTCATTTTGAGAATGTTATTTCAGTGGTATCATACAGTTATGTCAGTGGTATGCACACTTTGGGTTTTGTTTTTGTTGATTATTCAGCATAATGCCCCTAAAAGCTATCAAATTTAACTATTCATGTAATAGAGACATTTTACTTGTTTCAAGCTTTTCACTATTAAAAATAAAACTACCAGGAACAATTGCGTAAAGTTTTGTGTGCAATACGTCTTCATTTTCATAGAATAAATTTCCAGGTATGATATTTCTGGGTTATATGACAAGCGTGAGGTCAATATTCATAAAACAAACAAGCAAACAAAGCTGACGAAACCATTTTTCAAAGTGGCCACACTGTTTTACATACCTATCGGCAGTGTATCAGTGAATCATTTTTTTCACATCACCTTGCCAGCCCTTGGTATTGCCATTCATTTTTATGATATCTCTTCTAATTGTTTAATGATACAATACAGTGGTCCATATTTTCAATCGCCTAATGCCTAGTAATGTTGAATATTTTTTCATGTGCTTATTTCCCATCCATATATTCTCTTTGGTGAAATTTTCTGTTCATTTCTAGTTAATTCATTTCTAGTTGTCTTTTGGCTACTGAGTTGCAAGAGCTCTTTATGAACTATAGATATAAATCCTTTCTCAGATATATGGTTTGAAAATATTTTCTCCCAGGCTGCTGCTTGTCTTTTTAGCTTTTTAACAGGGTACTTTGTAGAACAAAATTTTTAATATTCATTATGTCCAGTTTATTGATTTTTTTCTTGCCAAAATAAGTACTCCTTATCGAGTCCTAAGTCCTTATCTAATTTTCTTCTTTTAAAAAGACTTTTAGAGTTTTATCTTTTTAATTTAAGTCCATATTCTGTCTTGAATTAATATTTGAGGATGCTACGTAGTTTAAGCCCAGGTTCTATTTTTGCCTGATTATAGCATCGTTTATTGAAAGAGTATCCTTCATCTACTATAGTGCTTTTGTACCTTAGTTATATGTTGGTCATACTTGTGTGGGGCTATTTCCACATACTCTATTCTCTATGCTCTATTCTTTTCCATTGACTAATGTGCCAGTCCCACCACATAGTT
This sequence comes from Chlorocebus sabaeus, assembly GCF_047675955.1. Lineage (NCBI taxonomy): Eukaryota > Metazoa > Chordata > Mammalia > Primates > Cercopithecidae > Chlorocebus > Chlorocebus sabaeus. The sequence continues at coordinate 55,016,922 of NC_132911.1, read as the reverse complement.
CATAGTATTATTTACTATAGTAAATAAAGCTACATGTTACATCTTGAAATTGGATAGAGAGATATTTTTCCAAATTGTTTTCTTTTTAGAATTTCAAAGTATTCTAGTTATTTTTGGTTTCTTATATACATTTTCAATGATCTTGGTTATATTTAAGTAGATCATCAGCTTATTTCTGCAAATTTTATTTTCTATTTTAATGTGGCTAGTACAGTTGACCCTTGAACAACATGGGTTGGAACCATGCAACTCCACTTGCACATGAATTTTATTCTGACTCTGCCACCCCTGAGACAATAAAACCAACCCCTCTCTTCTTCCTCCTCCTTAGCCTACTCAATGTGAAGTTGATGAGGATGAAGAACATTTATGATGATTAACTTTCACTTAATGAACAGTAAATATATTTTCTCTTCCTGAGGATTTTCTTAATAACATTTTATTTCCTCTTGCTTACTTTATTGTAAGAATATAGTATGTATAATATGCAAAATACATGTTAATTGATTGTTTATATTATCGGTAATGTTTCTGGCCAACAGCAGGTTACCGGTAGTTAAGTTCTGGGGGAGTCAAAAGTTATAGGTAAATTTTTGACTATGTGGAGGTCACCATCCATAACCCTTGCCTTGTTCAAGGGTCAACTGTGTACAGAAATACAGTTAATCTTTATGTATCATTTTCTACCTTTTAAACTTGCTTAAGTTATTGGTAATTCCAGTAAGGTTTTTTATATTCTTTAGGATTTAATAGTCATATATGAATACAAACAGTTTAATCTTCACTTTCTATACCTCATGGCTTTTGTTAAGTTCTCAAACAGTATTTGAGATTCTCCAAACAATGTTTAATGGGAGTGGTGAGAGCAGATATCCTTGTTTTTATTGTATTTAGAAGGAAAACTTCCAAAAGATTATTTAATTTATCATGATGTTAGTTAGAAGTATTTTTTTTAGGCTCTTTATCAGGTAGAATAACTTCCTTTTGACATCTAATATTCTGAGAATATTTTTTCATGAATGGAAGTTGAATTTTATCAAATGTTTGCTCTTTGTGTATCCAGATGATCATATAATTTTTCTTCTTTATTCTCTCCAATTTGATAAACACTAATTTATTGATATTTTAATGTTAAGCTAGTCATATTCTTGGCAGAAATTTTAATGGGTTGTGATATATTATTACTATTGTTTTGATTTTGCCATATTTGTTAATTCTTTGTTGAGCACTTATATATTTATGCTCATAAAAGATATTATTAATGTGCAATTTTTCTTTTTCATGTTTTGGTATCTGGGCTATGTTATGATCTGATAAAATAAGTTTGGAACTCTTACCTTCTCCTTTGCTTTTATTATATAAAGGAATAGCATTTGCTCCTACAGAGTAAATCCTGTAGTCTGGCTTTTCATGTGTCTCACAAATGCCAGCAATGTTAACAAGATGTCTTTGTTCTTAGTATCCCCTTACTATGCCAGAACCTAATGTTTCTTAGTATTTTGCTTCATGTTCCTCTCTAAGCCACAGAAAATTGTTCTCTGCTAAACCTCATGACAACACATTCTGTGTATTTGCAGCTCAATTTTCAGCCCTTCTGGCAGTCTCTCCTTCTAATCTCTTTACTTTTCCTCTCCTACCAGTCTGACCAATTAAATAATTGTGGGGTTTAGTGCAAAATGATACACAGGATCCCCTATTTAAAAACAGGAAGAAAATTTCACTGAAGATAGTAAAACACAAGCTTTTTACTTTCTTCAATGATTTCTAGTCTCTGGATTCGTCACAGAGTTTTAATTTGCTATCTAACATATCTCAAAGTGTAGCTATTATCATTTATTTCATTATTCACCTTTATATTGTGAAAAGTCACTTTTTAAAAAGCAGATATAAAGGCATTTAACTCATATGTAAAATCATCAAAATCACACAATTTGCATTCTATAGCTCATACACACATATGTGTTTCATTCTTACCAACTATGGAAACATTGCAAAAAACAAACTCAGCTTTGTAGAACATTTAATTTAATGATATCTGCATTTCTGTCAGCACTCTTGACCTTAGGCTTACTGATTGGTTAGAAACAATCGAAAGGAGAAGGTTACAAAGTGACCAACCTTTCCCTTTCCTTTCATGTCATCATTTTCAGTATGAGTGTTTGGTTAAACGTGGAGGTAAGATGAGTAAGAAGGGATACGATAGGGTTCCTTATAACGTCATTGCCTTCTTTTTGTGTTTGAAGCAGGCCCTAGTTGGAACAGAAAACATGAACTCCCACAGTTGCCACCCACTCAGTCACAGATGTGACAGGCTGACGGTGCATTCCCTGGGATTCCATTGAACACCATGCCTTCTGAACTAACTGGAATTCTGTATTTCACCACAAACACTCTGTGAGTGGTGCAGCAAGGAACAGCAGACATGCGTGTGCAAGTCTCACCTCGCCTCACATACATGCACTGTGGTCCCATTAGGACTCAATTGTGAAACCCAAGTTCAAAGATGAAGGTGTTGAGAATTTCAAGACTGTAGCAGTAGAGGACTGGTCTAAATGTGAGCCCTTCTGAGTGTGGGGTTTGCATGACTGCGCAGCTCATGGGCCATGGAGCTGGTCCTCTCTCCCATTCAGTGGTTCCGGCAACCCTGGCTGTCCACATGTGGATCTAGGCCTCCTCTCTGTCTGCAATAGGAACATTATTCTTGGTCAGAGTGCCTGCGTATATTGGGTGTTTTTTGTGTATTTCCTTTCTCTCAAGGATGATGACCGTCTTACAGCTATTTACCTAGTATCTGAAAATGTTGCCTCACCTTCTTTGTCCCCAGTTTAACAGCTATTCAAGGAAATATGGTAAGTCTAGAACCAACCAATTACTCTCATAGATGAAAAGTTGAAGTTGAATTAATTTTGTTTTAACTTTGTTTGCAAATTCTTAGCTTTATTTTCTATTATTGTAGGTAGTTATGATTATTACATAATTTGATTCACTTGAAAACTCTCATTAAGTCATAGTAAATGATTACATTAAACAAAGAGTGACATTCTTATGTTAATCACATTTGATACATCTATTTCTGAGCATAGTTTTTGCTATGTGATTCAATGCTCATGTTTGCTATGTGAATCAGTTGTGATTCAATGCATTCCATAAGGGAGTCTGTGATCATAACCTGAGATAAGAGCCACTGAACTGTGTATCTCATATACTATTTCCACCTTCATGGTACTACTCAATGTTCTATCTAAGGTAATTAAAAAGAGGTGAAAGAGACAAAATGCACTACATATAATAAACCACTAGACTTGAATTCAGAGAAACTTTTATTCAATGTCGGATGTTTCAACTTGTTCACTGAACAACTAAATTACTATCTGTATAGTTGAACTTTCTGATGTACAAGCCAAGGATGTTTGGTAAAGCAGTCTTTATTCTTCTCTCAAATTCTTATATCTTCTATATGTAATAAATAAAAATATCTTGTCACAATATTTTAATATTTTAATTATTAATTATCCTCCAAATTTAATTTCTTCTGCAATAAATTTATATCACTTTTGCCATAGTTATATTTGTTCAGGACTGTATCAAGGTAAATAGGTGAATAATTTCTAAGTGCCAAATTTTGTATAACTTAATTGAGGGTAACTTAGTCAGTTGGATTAAAATTATTACATTATGCCCTGTTACTATGTGCATTTTTAATAATTGGGGATTGAGCGATGAGAAAAGATAAGAATAATGAGATTTAATTAAAACAACTCTATTCAATATGTAGTCTCATAATTCACATTTTATAGTAAAGTAAATTTTATCTGTTTTAACATTTATTTAAAAGAGCATTACATGCCACATAATAATTTCCTCTGCCCTACCTCTGTCATTACTAGATAATTACATAGAAAGTATTATTTTCTTCTCTCTGATTAACTTCAATATTCTATTCTGTTGTTGCTAGGCTACAACAGATTTCAATCTTTTTTAATGTTGTTCTATAGAAAATAACTAAAATGTGTTAGTCTCAGTAGGAGTATATTGGTGGCAATCTCTCAAATCAGTTGCCGTAGTCTCTACATAAAAGAAGTTATTTTTTACCTTAATATGCATAGTGATTAATATAGTTCTATATCTAGAAGAGAAGGAGCTTAAAAATTTTGACTGTAAATGTCCTCTTAAAATCCTATATCAATCTTAATTTTGTCTTAAATTGACAAAGGCCCATTTATTTAATAATATTCTTTTTTAAAATTATACTTTAAGTTCTAGGGTACATGTGCACAACGTGCAGGTTGGTTACATATGTATACTTGTGCCATGTTGCTGTGCTGCACCCATCAACTCGTCAGCACCCATCAACTTGTCATTTACATGAGGTATAACTCGCAATGCCATCCCTCCCCACTCCCCTCTCCCCATGATAGGTCCTGGTGTGTGATGGTCCCCTTCCAGAGTCCAAGTGATCTCATTGTTCAGTTCTCACCTATGAGTGAGAACATGCGGTGTTTGGTTTTCTGTTCTTGTGATAGTTTGCTGAGAATGATGGTTTCCAGATGCATCCATGTCCTTACAAAGGACACGAACTCATCCTTTGTTATGGCTGCATAGTCTTCCATGGTGTATATGTGCCACATTTTCTTAATCCAGTCTGTCACTGATGGACGTTTGGGTTGATTCCAAGTCTTTGCTATTGTGAATAGTGCCACAATAAACGTATGTGTGCATGTGTCTTTATAGCAGCATGATTTATAATCCTTTAGGTATATACCCAGTAATGGGATGGCTGGGTCATATGGTACATCTAGTTCTAGATCCTTGAGGAATTTCCATACTGTTTTCCACAATGGTTGAACTAGTTTACAATCCCACCAACAGTGTAAAAGTGTTCCTATTTCTCCACATCCTCTCCAGCACCTATTGTTTCCTGAATTTTTAATGATTGCCATTCTAACTGGTGTGAGATGGTATCTCATTGTGGTTTTGACTTGCATTTCTCTGATGGCCAGTGATAATGAGCATTTTTTCATGTACCTGTTGGCTGTATGCATGTCCTCTTTTGAGAAATGTCTATTCATATCCTTTGCCCACTTTTTGATGGGGTTGTTTGCTTTTTTCTTGTAAATTTGTTTGAGTTCTTTGTAGGTTCTGGATATTAGCCCTTTGTCAGATGAGTAGATTGAAAAAACTTTCTCCCATTCTGTAGGTTGCCTGTTCACTCTGATGGTAGTTTCTTTTGCTGTGCAGAAGCTCTTTAGTTTAATTAGATCCCATTTGTCAATTTTGGCTTTTGTTGCCATTGCTTTTGGTGTTTTAGACATGAAGTCCTTGCCCATGCCTATGTCCTTAATGGTATCACCTAGGTTTTCTTCTAGGATTTTTATGGTTTTAGGTCTAACATTTAAGTCTCTAATCCATCTTGAATTAATTTTTGTATAAGTAGTAAGGAATGGATCCAGTTTCAACTTTCTACTTATGGCTAGCCAATTTTTCCAGCACCATTTATTAAATAGGGAATCTTTTCCCCATTTCTTGTTTTTCTGAGGTTTGTCAAAGATCAGATGGCTGTAGATGTGTGGTATTATTTCTGAGGACTCTGTTCTGTTCCATTGGTCTATATCTTTGTTTTGGTACCAGTACCATGCTGTTTTGGGTACTGTAGCCTTGTAGTACAGTATGAAGTCAGGTAGTGTGATACCTCCAGCTTTGTTCTTTTGACTTAGGATTGTCTTGGCAATGTGGGCTCTTTTTTGTTTCCATATGAACCTTAAAGCAGTTTTTTCCCATTCTGTGAAGAAAGTCATTGGTAGCATAATGGGGATGGCATTGAATCTATAGATTACCTTGGGCAGTATGGTCATTTTCACGATATTGATTCTTCCTATCCATGAGCATGGTATGTTCTTCCATTTGTTTGCGTCCTCTTTTATTCCTCTGAGCGGTGGTTTGTAGTTCTCCTTGAAGAGGTCCTTCACATCCATTGTAAGTTGGATTCCTAGGTATTTTATTCTCTTTGAAGCAATTGTGAATGGAAGTTCATTCATGATTTGGCTCTCTGTTTGTCCGTTACTGGTGTATAAGAATGCTTGTGATTTTTGCACATTAATTTTGTATCCTGAGACTTTGCTGAAGTTGCTTTTCAGCTTAAGGAGATTTGGGGCTGAGATGATGGGGTTTTCTAAATATACAATCATGTCATCTGCAAACAGAGACAATTTGACTTCTTCTTTTCCTAACTGTATCCCCTTGATTTCTTTCTCTTGTCTGACTGCCCTAGCCAGAACTTCCAACACTATGTTGAATAGGAGTGGTGAGAGAGGGCATCCCTGTCTTGTGCTAGTTTTCAAAGGGAATGCTTCCAGTTTTTGCCCACTCAGTATGATATTGGCTGTGGGTTTGTCATAAATAGCTCTTATTATTTTGAGATACATTCCAGCAATAACGAATTTATTGAGCATTTTTAGCATGAAGGGCTGTTGAATTTTGTCAAAGGCCTTTTCTGCATCTATTGATATAATCATGTGGTTTTTGTCTTTGGTTCTGTTTGTATGTTGGATAACGTTTATTGATTTCCGTATGTTGAACCAACCTTGCATCCCAGGGATGAAGCCCACTTGATCATGGTGGATAAGCTTTTTGATGTGCTGCTAGATTCTGTTTGCCAGTATTTTATTGAGGATTTTTGCATCGATGTTCATCAGGGATATTTGTCCAAAATTATCTTTTTTTTGTTGTGTCTCTGCCAGGCTTTGGTATCAGGATGAAATTGGCCTCATAAAACGAGTTAGGGAGGATTCCCTCTTCTTCTATTGATTGGAATAGTTTCAGAAGGAATGGTACCAGTTCCTCCTGTACCTCTGGTAGAATTTGGCTGTGAATTCGTCTGGTCCTGGACTTTTTGGGGTTGGTAGTCTATTAATTATTGCCTCAATTTCAGAGCCTGTTATTGGTCTATTCTGGGATTCAACTTCTTCCTGGTTTAGTCTTGGGAGAGTGTAAGTGTCCAGGAAATTATCCATTTCTTACAGGTTTTCTAGTTTATTTGTGTAGAGGTGCAGGAAAGATCTAAAACTGACACCCTAGCATCACAATTAAAAGAACTAGAGAAGCAAGAGCAAACACATACAAAAGCTAGCAGAAGGCAAGAAATAACTAAGATCAGAGCAGAACTGAAGGAGATAGAGACACAAAAAACCCTCCAAAAAATCAATGAATCCAGGAGCTGGTGTTTTGAAAAGATCAACAAAATTGATAGACCGCTACCAAGACTAATAAAGAAGAAAAGAGAGAAGAATCAAATAAAGGCAATAAAAAATGATAAAAGGGATATCACCACCAACCCCACAGAAATACTAACTACCATCAGAGAATACTATATTTAATAATATTCTTTAGATGAAAAATATTTGTCTGGAGCCAGATATATACTTGCTGTTATCTTTAGTATATTGCATAATTAAAACTACTTTTTCTACTATGTACAATTTTCTTTTAGTTGAATAATTAAATTCATTTATTGCAACTTTTCAATGTTAATTTAAATAAACTATATATTAGCTTCTAAAATACTCAAGTAAATTACTAACAATTATTCAAAAATTCTTTAATTTCAGAATGTGTTTTTTCATGATATATTTAGAATGTTTATTGAAAGGCATTTTTTTGCATCTAAAATTGGATATGTTCTCTTGAAGTTTCATGTTTACTGGAGGATAAATACTTTGGTAAAAATAGATATAGATTATTTTAATAATACAATTATTAACACTTCAGATCCTACAAAAGGTATATGCAATATCCTACAACTGTGGTATCTTTTTTAGTCATGCTAGATCCAATTTTGAATTCCATATAATTATTCAATAAAGGAATACTAAATAAAGATTTTTGTCGTTGTTGTTTTGTATATATATGTATATGTTCTTTTATTTTTAAAACAGAAGAAAAGGGACTGAACAAAAGTTAAGTGCAAAATTCAGATGTGTTGAATGAATGTAAAATTAGAAAATAAATAGATAATAAGCTTTACACTCAGCAATTGTTGAAACATGAAAAATGAATTACTTTTATAATATGATTGCATCAAAACTTTCCTTCTGATTTCTAACATAGTATCAGACAGTTTTATAAGCCTACTATCTACAAATTCTGGAGTGCTTCTTTTCAATTTGAAATCATTGTCAAGTCTTTGGGAAACATGGTGGAGTGATGCTCTACCAATTTTAGTACAGGAAGTGACTGTGGTTCAGGTTGTAGTTCCCATTTGCCAGCATGTTTACTAATGAAATATATTAATGTCCCTTAATGTTTTTAGAGTGTATATTTGTGTTTATGGTGTTTCTGGATGGATCCAGTTTACAAATGCTTTTCCCTGTAATTTACAGAAATTTCCACCAGCATGTTAGTTTCTTTTGTTCTTAAGCATAAAATATAGCGTTTGGAAACTTCTTAGAAACAAATGTGTGTATGTGTGTGTGTGTGTGTGCATGTGTGTGTTCATGTCTCCTAATTTATGAACTCTAAATAACACACAAGACACAAATATTCCTATACGCTTGAGTTATAGATGCCTACAGTGACAATGAAGCCTTTTTAAAAAGAAAAAGTAATTGGATTTTGTGAAAACATCACCCCATTCCATGGTTATATATATATTTTTAATGCTAAAAAAACGTTTGGCAGTCTTTCTCATTCTTCCTACTATCTCTTTCATTGCAACTATCATATGTGGATGATGTTGCTATGGCAATCAATTATTCCATCTAGATAAGCCTTGATGTGATAATAATATCCCATGCAGATTTATGCCAAGTGAGTTAGAACTGCTTAAGATCAGTATACACAGATCACGAATGGCTATTTAGAATCCCTTGATGTTGTTTAAAATATAACTGTGTCAATACAGAGAGGCCCAGTTCAATCAAAGCTCTCCACTTGAAGATATATACCCTCTTCCCTGAGTTTAAGACCAGCCCATTGTATGTTACTTTCTAAATAAAATAGTAGTCAAACATGCTGCTGTACATTTGTCACCTGGCAATTACTTATTATGAAAACTGTTAGAAACAAATTATTCAGATGATCCTGAATAATTGCTATCTCAATCAGTTTCAGTTCATAAACAAGTCAATAGTGTTGTCATATTATTTCTTACTTCCTTAATATGAAACTTGAGAAAAAATATTTGCTAATTGGATTTCAAAGGATTAATCATTAAAAGCATAAATTAAACTTTTAAAATGTGTATACATTAGTAGATACAAATACATTAGTAGATACAAATACAAATGTGTATACATTAGTAGATACAAATGTATGAGCATTCACTTTTAAGGGATGGAATTTCCAAAATATAAATTTTGCAATTTTAAGGGAAATTCCATCCCTTAAAAGTGAATGTTCATACATTTGTATCTACTAATATAGGAAATAAGATTTATATTTTGCAAAAAATTTGCCATATATTAAGGAAAAGAGGAACATTCCAATTGCTTGCATGAGACTAGTATTTTTTATACCAAAACATGACAAGAATGTTACAAGAAAGTCAAGGGATAAGCTCAAAAACAGAGATGCAACAATGCTAAACAAAATATTACCAGATGGTAAGCTTCCAATATAGAAACAGTCTTGTATGTCACAACCAAGGTGTGTCTGTTTGTGCAATGAAGCATCTTTATGCTAGCATTTAAACATTGGTCAGTATAATTCCCATATTAAAATAGTAAAGGGCAAAAATTTTATTATAATGTCAATAGATGCAGTAAAACCACTTGATGATATTCAATATATATTATAAAATTTAACAGCTTAGCAAATTAGGAATGAAATTTGCCTTTAATCTGGAAAGGACATGCACTGAAAGATCAGCAAATAAGTGAAAATAAAAACATAAACACACCTAATTAACATTTTCAGATAGTTTTATTGTATATGTTAAAAAATATGTCTATTGATATATTATTTGAAATAAAAAATAGCAAGATTGCTGAATTAAGATCAGTGCTCCAAATTTATTTTTATAAGGAAAACTCATATGTCCCAATTTCAAAACTTACTATAATGGAATACACACACACACACATACACACAATCCCAGCCTGGACTAGAAGAGATGATAGCTGTTGGTGACTGGTATTTAAAATCACCTTTGGCTTCAACATTTTTTTTTTTTTTTGAGATGGAGTCTTGGTCTATTGCCCAGGCTGGAGTGCAGTGGTGTGCTCATGGCTCACTGCAACCTCCGCCTCCCAGGTTCAAGTGATTCTCTTGCCTCAGCCTTCCTAGTAGCTAGGAGTACAGGCGTGTACCACCATACTCAGCTAAGTTTTGTATTTTCAGTAGAGATGGGGTTTCGCTGTTATGGCCAGGCTGGTCTGGAACTCCTGGCCTCAAGTGATCTGGCAGCCTCGGCCTCCCAAAGTGTTAGGATTGCAGGCCTGAGCCACTGTGCCTGGCAGTGGTTCCAACTTTTTACAGGCTAAAAAATAGCTGATAAGGTTCCCACCTTCTCACCTTATAACATACGTTTTCTCCATCACTCATTTAGATGTAGAAGAAAAGGAAATGGAAAAAACGGAACCTTGCAGAAAGACAGTAATAATTCAGAGTACACGAGATTAGGATTCATGAGGTCCCTGACGTAAAACCAGCATTTGATCAATATATATTCTTTATTCACAAAGTACCAGGCCCTCATAACATTTTTCCCAGTGGTATTTCTGAACACCTATGTATCAGGGATGGCTTTTTGCCTTCAGTGTTCCCCCATTTTGAATGGGCATGTTGATTCTCTTCCATTATACTGGGTTGTGGCAAGCAGATAATGTACTCTAGTCATCTGCAACAATGGGAGCCAGATTTGAACAGGATGTAGATCATGCTGATTTGACTACGTGTCTGATGTCCAAAGCGCCTTGGGTTATTTTGGTAAGGAGTTGAGAACATTTTGTGTATCTGAGGAAAGTATATATTCCTGACCAAGTAGGTGAATTGGAATATTGTTTCCAATAATTCTTATCTCTCTACATAACAGAATCATATTCCCAAGCACTGACGGTGCCTCTGAGTAAGCTGTGGAGATATTTATCTCCATCCCATGGGTGCTGAGATTTTCCCATGCAATTTAATGAGGGTAAAACTTGCCGTTCAGATCAGAATTTCGAAAAGGTAGAAGATGTTTCTATCCATATCTTTTTCATGTACTATAGAAAAAAAAAAAAAAAGCGTGTCTCAAGGGAGTATCTACATATTTTAGTTTTTGTTTTGGAATGAGAAAAATGGAGAACAAGTCTGAAACAGAGTCAATTGAGCTGAGTTAAGCCCAGCAGAGATCAGCTGATTCTAACCTGCAGGACTGCAATAGAGAAATAAAAGTGTTCCTGATACTCTAGGCTTGCTTTTTGTTTCAGCAAATGATGAATAACAAGATGGTCAAGGCTAGCAACGTAGAGAATAAAAATCAATTAACAAGATACAATTAAAAGACATGTTGAATCAATTTGGTTTGTTCTTCATTATAATAACATGGCCAGCATACAGGAATATTGGCTTTCCAAATATGCTACCCACTAGTTTCCTAAGGCTGGAACAAAGTATCAACAGACTGCAAGGCTTAAAACAACAGAAATGTATTTTCCCACTGTCTGATGGCTGGAAGTCTACAATCAACATTTGGTGAGGGCCACGTTTCCTTTGAAATCTGTCTAGGATACACTTTGCCTCTTTCCAGGTTCTGGGCATTTGCTGGAGGTCTTTGGCATTCCTCGGCTAGTAGATGCATCATTGCAATCCTGTTTTCACAGAGCATTCTCTCTCTATGTTTTCACATCATCTTCTCTCTGTGTATGTCTGTTTCTGTGTCTAAATTTTCCCTTTTTATAAGGACATCAGTCATATTGGATTAAGGCCGACACTAACGACCCCTTTTTATTACCTCTGTAATGAACCTATCTCCAAATAACATCACATTCTGAGGCACTGAGGATGTGTGAGGAAGCACTGAGGAAAGGGCTTCAATATAATGGGTGGGTGGGGCAGGGGGCACAATTCAACCACAAAAACTATGTGTATTAACACCATTAATTGTTTTAATTGAAAGTCATGATTTCTACTAACAATAGTCATAAACATTATTTTCTGCTGTAGATCCCAAAAATGCATAAGCAAATTTGCATTACAAGTAAAGGTTGTAACGGAACTCCCTAGTATACACTGAGGTCAGGAACTCCTTTAATTTTTTAAAATATTGCCTTAGAATACATGTTGATTCAATATCAATGTGCTATGTGATTTTTGAGACAGAGTCTCCCTCTTTCGCCCAGGCTGGAGTGCAGTGGTGCGATCTCGGCTTACTGCAATCTCCGCCTCCCGGGTTCAAGCGATTCTCCTGCCTCAGCCTCCCACGTAGCTGGAACCACAGGTGCATGCCACCACGTCTGGCTAATTTTTTTGTATTTTTGTAGAGACAGGGTCTCACCATGTTAGCCAAGATGTTCTCCATCCCCTGACCTCGTGATCCACCTGCCTCGGTCTCTCAAAGTGCTGGGATTACAGGCATGAGCCACCACGTCCAGCTGAATATATTTTTATGGAAACAAAATTGGAATGCAAGTGCCTTCCAATCCTACATCTTTAAAATTTTGCAGATGTACTTATAAAATGTCCAAGTTTTATATATATATATATAAAAATTCTCCTTTGGTCTCTGGTTATTTCAGAAATGACTAAAACTACAATTTTTTCTAAACCTCCTGCTACATAGTGTTATTTTTGACAAATGGGGAGTGGCATGGTGATTTATGTTAGTACATAACTTTATATTTAAAGCACACTATTTTAAACATGAGGAGAGAAGAATTAAAAAAAAAAGAATTGCGTTTGGTTTTGAAAAATTATGTCTTTGTCCTTGAAAAAACAGTGTTAAATCATTTCTATTTTTTCCACTTTGTAGCTCAGGAATATTTGATATTGATAGATATTGATATTGTCTGTTGTCTGGTGCATTACTTTGTGCTAAGGTTCCAATAAAGTTTGGCACTATCTGGAATAAAGGGTAAATATATCTCTTCTCAAAAGACTTACTTTCTTAGGAAAGGAATGTACCACAAGTACTGTTTTCATCTGACTACTTTGTTTCTCTCTGTCCCACTTTGTTTTGATAACATTAACTTGCTGCCAATACTCTCACAGGGCTATGGAATCCAGTGAGGAAGGACAGATATACTCTATGAAAAATCTGAATCTTGAGAAGAGAATGATTAGAACAAGATGTAGGTGATGTTTCCTCTGATGGCTGAACATCAGAGGGATATGGACGTTGGTCAACATTCCAGAGTAGTCCAGGTTCCTCTTATTGGTGATGTGCAATTTTGCAACTATCCATTTGATTCTCTGACATACTCAAATGCCCATGCGGTCAACTCATCTTGCAGTAAGCAGAGTCCATTTTATTACTTGCAGCTAAAACACACACACACATACACACACACACACACAAATCCTCGCATACAATTTTATAGACAACAGAGCCTCAACCTCTTGGAAGTTCCTTGCTTTGCATACTGATTTTGTGGCTGTGTGAATAAGTGGAAAGCACACTGGATCAGAAATCAACCTGGTTTCCTATAATCACGTTAACTTTCACCTGCAATATGGAAATAGTCTCCTGAACTCCCCCTCTCCAGATTATCCTAAATATTACCGTCAGAGTGGTATTTTCAAATCAAAGCTCCCTTATTCAAAAGCTTCCAAGGCTGCCCTACAATTTATTGAATTCTTTAATTTTAAGCTATAAATTCTTACTTTTCCTCATGTGCACTAAACTTCTGAAAAATTGAATAGTGGCTACTCCACAAATAAGCTCCCATGTTGGTGGTCCTCATGCCTTTGCTGGCTATTTTTTTTTCTACTAGAATGTGTTTTCTCCCTCAATCCAACTGTATCTGACAATAGTCTACTCAGAATTTATATGCAAATTCTGCCTCATTATAAATAGTCCTCACAATTTTCATTGCTCCTTCATTTTATTGACCCTAAAAAACAATCTTGGTTACCTTATAGTTTGTGTTTTTATCTTCTTTAATAATTTATACTCTTATCTACATACTGAAATAAGATCCCCCCAAATGTTGGTATCTTGTGGTGATCCCCTCTGGAATCTAGACATTGCTTCATATACTGGGTTCTTAGCATTTTTATTTTGAACAGAAACTTCAATTATTTGTATCCATTATTTTTTCTAATTGTGCTTCTTAATGTGTCAGATAGGTGTGTTTAACTACAAGTAATAGAAAATTCAAGTTACCTTAAAATAAAGAAGATAGCTTATATAACCATAATGTTTCAATGTAGGACATGAGAAGGCAGGGATTTATAATGTTTTGCTGATTTATCACACAATTGTCCTGGTTCTACTCCTCTCCAAATACAATTTTAGTCTCAGAGAGTGGCAAATAAAAACCCATTAGCCTGAATCCATGCAGAGAAATAATGACTGACTCTCATGGTAGGTTCAAAGCAGAGGGAGTTCATTTTCATGAAGATACAGAAAAATATCTTGATAGGTATTGGAGGAAGATCGGTGAAATGCTCACAATGAAACTGCCAAAAACAATTTCAACAAAAGCAAACATTGACAAATAGGATCTAATTAAACTAAAGAACTTCTGTACAGGAAAAGAAACGATCATCAGAGTGAACAGGCAACCAACAGATTGGGATAAAATCTTCACAATCTATCCATCCAACAAAGGTCTGACACCCAGTATCCACAAGGAACTCAAAAAAATTTGCAAGAAAAAAAATCCCGTTAAAAAGTAGGCAAAGAATATGAATAGACACTTCTCAAAAGAAGACTTTGATGCAGTTGACAAACATATGAAAAAAAGCTCAAGATCACTGATCATCAGACAAATGCAAATCAAAACCACAATGAGATGCCATCTCATGGTAGTCAGAATGGCGTTTATTAAAAAGTCAATAAACAACTGATGGTGGTGAGGTTGTGGAGAAATAGTATTGTTTTTACACTGTTGGTGGGAACGTAAATTAGTTCAAATTGTGGAAGAAGATGTCGTGATTCCTCAAAGAGCTAGAACAAGAAATACCATTTGACCCAACAATCTCATTACTGGATATATTCCAAAAAGAATATATATTATAACATTACAAAGATATATGAACTCATATGTTCATTGCAGCACTATTCACAATAGCAAGGGGATGAAATCAACCCAAATGTCCATCAATGATAGACTGGTTAAAGAAAATGTGGTACCAAAGAAAATGTGGTACCATTTTCTTTAACCATGGAATATTATGGAATATTGCCATGGAATATATATACCATGGAATATTATATACCATGGAGTATTATTCAGGCATAAAAAAGAATGAGATCATGTCCTTTGAAGGGACATGGATGAAACTGAAAGCCTTTACCCTCAACAAACTAACGCAGGAACAGAAAACCAAACACCACATTTTCTCACTTATACATGGGAGCTGAATGATGGGATCACATGGACATAGGGAAGGAAACAACACATACTGGGGCCTGTTGCAGGGTAGGGTGGTGGGAGGGAGAGTATTAGAAAGCCTGGTTAATGCATGCTGGGCTTCATACCTAAGTGATGGGTGGATAGGTGCAGTAAACTACTACAGCATACGTTTACCTAGTAACAAACCTGCATTTCCTGCACATGTACCCCAAAACTAAAAACTAAAAAAAAAAAGAAGAAAGCAATTTAACGCCAATGTGAATTTTAATCTCTGTAAAAGTGGATAGTCATGTGATGGTTGGCTTAGGCCAGAGTCATTAAACGTGCTGCAGACAAGAGAACAAAATACTGTCAGACCATCAGGGACATTTATAGATTTAGAAACTGGTCAACTTCTCTTGAGACAATGGGGTTATAGAGGAAAACTTACAGAATAAAACTAGCTGCTGAGTAGGAGAGACAGACACTGTAGGTAGATCCACACCACATCAAACCCAGCTCACTTTCTTTGCCTGGTTCTACTATAGGGGCTAGAATTTACAATATGCTTCCTCCCAGGCAAACTTATTTGATAAACTATAAGCAAAGGTTTTTGGTGTTTTCATTCCTTTTGTCCTGATTTATCCTATTTACAAATTTTCCTTGAGGGTCTTCTTGTAGCAATCATCCTCTGACCAAGAGTGAAAGTCAACAAGATCAAGTCAAACTGGTATCACTGAGCCCCTGAAACAACTTCTATAGATGCATACCTTTGGATTCTTTATTATGTAAGAAAAATAAAACTCGGTTTAAGTCAGTGTGATGGGGTTTTCTATTACTATCAGGTGTAAGTATAACTAAACGTTATGGTGGGAAAGCAACAATTTTCACTCCAGCAAACATAGAAAGAAGCGTGAAATCCAAAAATTGGAGTATTCGACCTGGTTCTGCCTTTGACAAGCTATAAGATGTTGAAGTGGGAAACGTATTGAACTTTACTTTTGCCAGTTATAAAGTGAGTTGTGCTGAAGTACAAAGTATCTGATGTCTAAAGTCCACTCTTGCTCAAAAATTCTAGGAATGTATAATAATTCTCTAAAAGGTTTTATAATATGTAAGTATAATAATTTATTATTTTTCAAAATATTTTAAATTTTTTTTTTTAGATTTTCAACATATTTGAAAAAGAATAATTATAACGTAATAATTGAGTGATATTCTCAGCTCTCATATGCCATGGTGTGTGCTTGGCACAGGAACAGTCAGAGTCCAGCACATGTAGACCAGAAGACCAATCCCCTTCTGCATCTTCCATGCTGTCTTTGAGAGCCTTGTTAATAAAT
This sequence comes from Chlorocebus sabaeus, assembly GCF_047675955.1. NCBI lineage: Eukaryota > Metazoa > Chordata > Mammalia > Primates > Cercopithecidae > Chlorocebus > Chlorocebus sabaeus. The sequence continues at coordinate 55,000,109 of NC_132911.1, read as the reverse complement.
TGCTCTTTCTGATATGTTTGGAAACTGGTCATTTATCTTCTCCTTTCCAGCTTATTTTCCTCTGTATTTCCAAATTCTCTCTATTTCATTCCTTTAAGGAAATGGCTATCAAAGTGTAGTTTACAGTCCCTCAGGGTCTTCGAGACACTTCAGAGGATCTTTAAATGAAAAGCCTATTTCATGGTAATCGAGTGTTATGTGCCTTTTCCCTGTGTGCACATGCGCTCTGATGGAACCTAAGCCAGGGTGCTGAGGCTGCTTGCTCAAGAGCATGAGTTACGGGAATTGCACTGTACTCAAAGCCACCCCTCATGTCCACATGATGGTAGAATGAAAAATAAAGCCAGTTCCACTTTAAAATACCCTTGATGATTCAGTAAAAAATAGTTATTTTTATTAAATTGCAACTTTGCGTGCACACATTTTTAATATTCAGTGAGACGAGACAGGAAGTTCACATAAGCACTTCTGCAACTTGCAGGATGATGGACCATTGCCAGTAAAAGCCATCTGGGGATGGTTTGAGTTGTGAGTTAAACTAATCGCTTTTTTCATGAAACAGCATTTTTCCCTGGAAAATGCATGATATGAGTTTGGTTAATTGGCAGACAATTTCACAAAAATTGGAAAAAGTGAGCTTGTTCCTTCAAGGAAAGTCACTGACAGCTTTGTTTGTTTGTTTGTTTGTGTTGCCAAATTCAGCATCTAGAGAGTAAACTTTTAGAAAGCTGTCTGCCACCATGAGCCAGGCAGCTTTCTGATTTGCAAAGACTTTGTGATGAGATTGGGAATGATGTTATGAAAATGATTTTTAAGATATGTATTGTTTAAAAATGTGTTATTACTGTCACACCACATAAAGACATTTCTTTCGATAGCAAAGCTCATACACAGCAGTGAGGCATGACTTAGCTTGTTTGTGGTTCTGCTGGTGGAAGCAAACCTACTGTGCTAGCAGTCATAGAAAAGTCAAAGCACAAAGTACAGTCCATGATACTTGATAAGGATGCTAAATGACTATGTTAGTGGTTGCTGTATTTAAAAATACTGCACTATAGTTTTATCATTATTTTGGAGTACACTCCTTCTACGTAACAACAACAACAAAAACATTAACTGTTAATCAGCCTCAGCAAGGTCCTTCAGGAAGTCTTCTAAAAGGCATTATTGGCATAGGAGATGATAGCTTCATGCATGTTATTGCCCCTAAAGACCGTTCAGTGGGTTAAGATGTAGAGGTGGAAGACAGTGACATTAATGATCCTGACCCTGTGCGGGCCTAGGCTAATGTGTGTTTGTGTCTTAGTTTTTAACAAAAAGTTGAAAAAGTAAAAACAAATATAAAAAATAAAAAAAATTAAGCTTACGGAATAAGAAATTATAAAAAGAAAATATTTTTATACAACTGTACAATGTGTTTGTGTTTTCAGCTAAGCGCTATAATGAAAGCTATTACAACCTGGAAACAATAGTGCTTAATGTTTCTGCTAGATGCAGCTGTAAAGGTTATGCAATTATACTTTTTCTTGGTAAAAAATATAAGTGGAAAATTTAGAGTGTTTACATTTCTATAATAATTTCACTTTATTTACTGTAATTGAATGAGCTTAAGACTGTTGTGCAGTTTAATGAGTATGACCTCTATTTATCTTCCCACTTTGAATGTTTTGTGACATGCATCCCTCCCTCTGATGCACTTGAAAAAGAATAATTGGACACCAGGCTAATGAAGAACTTGATGGCAGGAAGATTATTCAACAAGGCTTAGGTTTTGGTGCCCCAGATTCATCCATCTTTCAGCCTACCCTTTCCAATTCCGACTATCATTCTTTTCTTTTCTTTTTTTTTTTTTTTTTTGAGACGGAGTCTTGCTCTGTCGCCTAGGCTGGGGTGCAGTGGCCGGATCTCAGCTCACTGCAAGCTCCGCCTCCCGGGTTTACGCCATTCTCCTGCGTCAGCCTCCCGAGTAGCTGGGACTACAGGCGCCCGCCACCTCGCCCGGCTAGTTTTTTGTATTTTTTAGTAGAGATGGGGTTTCACCGTGTTAGCCAGGATGGTCTCGATCTCCTGACCTCGTGATCCACCCGTCTCGGCCTCCCAAAGTGCTGGGATTACAGGCTTGAGCCACCGCGCCCGGCCCTGACTATCATTCTTAAACAGTTTTATTGGCTACATTTTTACATCTTTAAAAAATATAATTGGAGGAAATGATTGAAAGTGAAGGAATCACACTTGCCTAATATTCTTCGGATCTTTTACCTCAGCGTGACACCACATACTGTCATCGCAGTGAACATCTTACTTGTTAATCCCAATTCTGGAAGCAGCTTTCTGCACAAACCTGCAGGACATAACTGAAGTCATGCCTGCTTCTTTAATGTTATATGACATATGGCTTAGGTGGTTTCTCTTGTCCCATTAAATGCTGTTATCGTCTAAGGAAGAGAGCTTTTGTATGCTGAATATCATAATATCTGGGAATATAGAAAGTTTGGGCATAGAATATATGGACCTGTGAAGAATTGGTCTTCAGGGAGCAATTGATTTGTGGGTACATGTCTGAATTCGATAGGACAGAAATGAGACTCAAGAGTGTTGCTGGTTTTTTTCCTTGGTTGACTTTTGCCTCTGAGTGGCAAAAATAAGGGGTGACACAACTGAGGTTGGCAATACTTCATCAGATCCAAAGAAAGGAGTAGAAGTAATAGATTTTTAAAATAAAACATCCATGAACTTTGCAAAGGTAATAATTGCTCATAACCCCAACGATTTTATACTCACAAAATAAAAAGTTAAGCTTGACAGGGAGCGGTGGCTGAGACCTGTAACCCCAGCACTTTGGTAGGCCAGGCAGGTGGATCATTTGAGGTCAGGACTTTGAGACCAGTCTGGCCAACAGACTATCTACTAAAAATACAAAAAATTAGCCGAGTGTGGTGGTGCACACCTGCAATCCCAGCTACTTGGGAGGCTGAGGCAGGAGAATTGCTTGAACCTGGGAGGTAGAGGCTGCAGCGAGTGAAGATCGCAGCACTGCACTCCAGCCTAGGGAACAGGGTGAGACTCTGCTTAAAAAAAAAAAAAAAAAAAAAAAAAAAAAAAAAAAAAAAAAAAAAGTAGTTAAGCTTGTGTGGATAAATTTCTTGTAGAAGGTACTAGGTTTTTGTCAATAGGGAACTAAAAAGGAGGCAGCCAAAATGGATAAAGGAAGAATTGCATATGAGGGGGGTAAATGTAAAATTCACATTTCTACTTTTCTTAACTTTCAAGTATGTTGTGAAGCTTAAAGAATATGAAAGATGTAAAATTTTGGATAAACAAAAATAATTATTTATGTAGGTTATTATTCGTAGTATTATATTACTTCTCATATGTATACTCATTCATGTAAGAAGACTTTCATTTAAACTTTCGTATATATATAGTTGATAAATGAGTCATTATGTACAGCTAATGTAAAAACTTTTCAGTAAGATCCTACACTTTATCTGGAACTGTAAATATAAACATGAAAAAGGTTGCTAACTTTAATCTGTAATTGAATATAATAAATGTTATAATTTTTTTTTCCCCAAAAGCCTGAATATATTTACTCATTGTGCTAGAGCAACCAGTCAAAGCAAAACATCCAGGGACTCTGACTGGGGCATGATTGCAAGCAAGAGGGAAAATGTTAACTTGTGTGTGAAAACTAATTGTCAGAGATTGGAAGAAGCTTTATAAGATTTCTAGTGAGCCAAAGTCAGATAGCAAAGATGATTAGGTGAATTTCAATATGTCAGTGTATTTCTCATCATTCATTACCATAAAATCTAAAGTGGATTGCATATATACCGGGAATGAATAATAAATAATGTTCATAGCAGTGAAACATCTTAGTAAATTGTATTTGACTTTCTTTTTGGAATCAGGATTAGTAATTTGTTTGAAGTTAGATTATTTGCTTTAAGATTATTAGTAATTAGGATTACATATATGTTTAAAAAATTACAGCAACTGTATTGAATCTCATGCTTTTAAGTGAGAACTCAGAACTTGGGAGAAAACCTCTAAATTTTGTAAATAAATTTATTTATTTTAACATATTTTTCTTACCCATTGCTTATAATTTAGCTAAGGCCTAGATCATTGTATATTAAAAAATAATTTTAAAAAGTGATTTAAGGGTTAATTTTTCACTTTTAAAATGTTTAAAACTACCTGAACATAGAATGTATTTTAAGTAAGGGCTTCACTACAGTTGTAATTTAAACAGAGAAAACAAATAATTTTGTTACTAGATTATGAGCTGATTTTTTTATATCCCTAACTATAATACAAGAAGATCAAAGTAGACAAAAATGAAGTATATATTGGAGTACTGTCAATGTACCTCATATTTTTTCCATTTATTCTCAAACATTTTAGTTATTAAGAGGCTAGTTTGTCTAGCCATATTAAGCTGCTGAAGAAGGGGAGGTTGAAACTAGGCTGGCTCACGAAAGATGAAATGTGATTTTAGGAACCAAGAACAAGTCCCTGTGACCTAGATGTCCAGGTTGTACCTCTAGGGAAGACAAGAAATAAGAGACATTGTGATGTACTTTGCTGTCCAAACTGGAAAACTTCATCACTAAGACATACTAGACTTTCTTCCAATTTCATCTACCAAGAGCGATAATTACAAATTTGGACTTTAAATAATTACTTGAGACATTACAATAAAAATAGAAATTTAATAATTACATTAATTAGCCTTTGCTATTGTGGACATTAATAGTCAACTGCACATTATGTATATGCACACACATATACATATATACATATTACATATACATATGTATTTATATACATACATCTTTTGACCATATTCTTGATTATTAGGGTAAATATTTCTATTTACAGTCTTAACATCCCCAAGATTAGAATCTATGGGATAGACATCTCATATTTATGTTTCATTGCTAAATGCTTTCATTAACAGGTCTTTACCTTCAAAGAAGCATATTTTGACCACTGCTTTCCAAATAATCGTCAATTTTTATATACTTTTCTCCCATTAGAGCAATCAACTAATTTAGATTTTTTCACTCACATTTTTCTCAATAGAATATTTCATTGCATTCTTGTTAGATAATCACATTAGTCTATGTGATTATAGTCTAGTTTATATATAGTCTAATCTATACTTTTTAAAAATATCACTTTCTCAGTAGGCCTTGAACTGGCAAAACTGACTTTAGATTAATTTTTAAATGCTTCCCTGGACTTACCTGCTATTATTTTATGCTTGTTGCCCTCAGCCTAGTGTTTAAATTGCTAATTCTCTAATCAAAACACAAACCAAAATGACACCATAATTTTAATTACCTTAAGATAGCATTTCTCTTGGTCTTTGATCTAACTCTGTACATTCACATACAAAACATTGGTCAGGACAGCCACCTTCCATCTCATGAAAATGTCATATGATTTTTACAACATAGTTTTTTAACTTTCTTATTCTCTTTATTGCCAAAACATATATTCTTTCTACTAAATTTCACCCATACCATTATTGTAGTTTAATTCTCCTCATCCCCTTGAAACCTTTGCCTGATGATTCTGATCTTGTTTATTTTCCTGCCCTACCTGCTAGAATATGTACAGTTTCTAGAATTTAATTTAGCGCACACCTATTTTATTTATAATGTAATTGATTTCAAAAATTATTATTACAATACATACTTTTTACTTTGAGAAAGCCAATGTAAAATAAAATTGGATTAAGGGAAAAAAAATGAAGCCAACAGACCGATAGTACTTATCAATTGCTCATTACTTTCAATCTGTTACTTGGAGAGTTCTTTGAGTGTGGTATCCATAGTATATACTGTTGTGGGGCTTCCAGTTTCAGCTTCAATTGTGAGGACTTAAAAGTCATTACTACCGGACCAAAAGAGCAAAACATTAAATGAAGTTGATAATCAATGACTTCTTTGGAGCCAAAGAATATTGAGGCCCAAAGATAAACCACGCCCTTGAAAACTAGTGAAACAGGTAAATCCAGAGGCTCAGGGGCAAGACCTTATCTGGAGGGCGAGTCGCTACAGCCATAAGCTGGTGGGATCACATAAATTGTAATTTTAATGAGTTGCTGGATGCTGGGTGTGAACTAGCTGGAGAGGGAGGGAACATTAGAGGCAGTAGTCTTTATTTAATTTAATTTATTTCATTATTTGTTTTTGAGCAAAAGTCTCACTCTGTCACCCAGGCTGGAGTGCAATGGCACGATCTCAGCTCACTGCAATCTCCACCTCCCAGGTTCAAGCAATTCTCCTGCCTCCAGTCTCCCAAGTAGCTGGGATTACAGGCACATGCCTCCACCCTCAGCTAAGTTTTGTAATTTTTAGTAGAGGTGGGGTTTCACCATGTTGGCCAGGCTGGTCTCGAAATCCTGAGGTGATGATCCACCCGTCTCAGCCTCCCAAAGTGCTGAGCTTACAAGCATAAGCCACCAAGCCCAGCTGTGGGCGGTTGTCTTAATGTTCTCCCACATTTGAGCATTTTGCCTTTTGGAAGCCCACTAGGTTCTCATGGTGAAGATCCAAGAAAGATCTTCCCATGGCTCTGGCAGGAAGTGGGAAGAATAAACTTTATGCTATATGTCCAGAGTATTCTCCACACCAAAAACCTCCTCTCCAGGACAAAGCTTTTACCAGAGCTGTATCCTATCTTGGGGAGGGAATTTTCCTGAGCTATCCCACTAAGCTTCCTGTCTCATTTAAGAGTCAGATAAGGCAAGAAGAACTTAAGAATGCCACAGACCAGGGACACACACTGTGAAAAGACAGATTTAATAGTAAAATTATAGGATGTCCTTCATTCCTTAACACCACAATACAGTTGAAATTACCACTGAAAAAGCTACATTATACCCATTATACCTGATATAGACTCTGCTTAAGGATTTCTTAGAGAAGCCCACAGACAACAAGGGAGAGAAAACTAAGGACACAGGAGACTTGAAGCCTCTGGCACCTACAGGTACAGCAGTATTAAATACAGCCCAACTCCTAGACAGATTTACATAAATCCTCTCACTAAAGGCCAATTTACCTCAGTTACTTTTGCCAAAAATTCATTCTCTGGTTTAAACAAAAACTACAAGGCATACTAGAAGGCAAGAAGAATCATAGTTTGAAAAGAAAAGGCAAACATCAGAACTAGATTCAGGAATAATGCCGGTTTTCAATGATTACACCAGGAATTCATATTTAACATATTAATTCATATTAATTATACATTGCATTATAAAATATTATTATTGTATAAGTTAATATGTTAACTTATTATTATACATATGTTAACTTATTATTATATATTAACTTATATTATTATATATTAACTTATTATTATATATTATATATTTATTATATAAATTATTATATATTATATATAACATATATTATAATATGTTAACTTATTATTATACAATAATAATATTATTATTGTATAAGTTAATATGTTAGTAGGGAAAAACTAAGATGACATGCAGGAACAGATGAGTAATGTATGAAGAGAAGTGGAAACTCTAAGAAAGAATCAAAAGAAAATGCTAGAAATGAAAAAGAAACAAACAGAAATAAGATATGATGTTGATGGGCTCATCAATAGGATAGACATAGTCAAGGAGAGACGCAGTGAAATTAGATGGCAGTTCAATTGACTTTCCAAACTGAAATGCAAAAACAAAACAAAAAAAATTAATTTGAAAGTTCAGATTAGAACATCCATGAACTTTGGGACTATTATAAAGGCGTTGCATACACATAATTGGAAAAGCTGAATGAAGATAAAGAAAGAACTGAGCAAAAGAAATATTTAAGATTATAATGGCCAAAAATATTATAAAGTTAATGACAAACACCAAACCATAGATTCAAGAAGCTTAGAGAACACCAACTAGATCAATTTTTATAAATCTACAACTAAGCACATCATATTCAAACTAAAAACAAAACAAAACAAAACAAAACAGTAGAAAGAGAAACTCTTGAAAGTAGCTAGAAAGTAGTAAGAAAGCACCTTACTCAATAGGAACAAAGATAAGAATTATAGTGGGCTTGTCACTATTATTAAATAGTGGAGTGAAGAAAAAAAATCCTATCAATTTAAAATCTGATATCCAGAAAAATTATGGTTTAAATAGGAAAGAGAAATGAAACTGTGTCAGATAAACCAAATCTGGGAGATTTCTTTGCTCTGCAAAAAAAAAAACTAAAATGAAGTTCTCTGAAAAAAAGAATATAAGTCAGAAATTTCAATTTACATAACAAAAGGAAGAGTTTTGGAGAAAGAATAAATAAAGATAAAATAAAATATTTTATTTTTCTTATTTATAATAGGTCTGTATTAGTCTGTTTTCATGCTGTTGATAAAGACATAGCTGAAACTGGGCAATTTACAAAAGAAAGAGGTTTATTGGACTTAGCAATCCATGTGACTGGGGAGGCCTCACAATCATGGCAAAAGGTGAAAAGAATATATTGCATGACAGCAGATAAGAGAAGAGAGCTTGTGAAGGGAAACTCCCATTTTTAGAACCATCAGATCTTGTGAGACTTATTCACTATCACAAGGACAGCACTGGAAAGACTTGCCCCCATGATTGAATTACCTCTCACCAGGTCCCTCCCACAACGTGTAGGAACTCAAGATGAGATTTGGGTCGGGGAACAGCCAAACCATATCATTCCACCCTGGCCCCACCTAAATCTCATGTCCTGACATTTCAAAACCAATTACGCCTTCCCAACAGTCCCCCAGAATCTTAACTCATTTCTGCATTAACTCAAAAGTCCATAGTCCAAAGTCTCATTCAAGACAAGGCAAGGCCCTTCTGCCTATGAGCCTGTAAAATCAAAAGCAAGTTAGTTACTTCCTAGATACAGTAGGGATACAGGCGGGAGATAAATACAGCCACTCCGAAAGGGAAAAATAGGACAAAGCACAGGGGCTACAGTCCCTATGCAAGTCCAAAATCAAGGGGGCAATCAAATCTTAAAGGTCCAAAATGATCTCCTTTAATTCTGTGCCTCACATCCAGGTCACACTGGTGCAAGAGGTGGGGTCCCATGGCCTTGGGCAACTTCCCCTCTGTGGCTTTGCAGGGTACAGCCTCCATCTCAGCTGCTTTTGCTGGCTAGTGTTGAGTGTCTGCAGCTTTTCCAGTCACACGGTGCAAGCTGTCAGTGGATCTACCATTCTGGGGTCTAGAGTACGGTGGCCCTCTTCTCACAGCTCCACTAGGTGTTGTCCCAGTAGGGACTCTGTGTGGGGGCTCTGACCCCACATTTCCCTTCTGAACTGCCCTCCAGAGGTTCTCCATGAGGGCCCCATTCCTACAGCAAACTTCTGCCTGGGAGTCCAGGGGTTTTCATATATCCTGTGAAATCTAGGCAGAAATCTAGGTTCCCAAACCTCAATTCTTGACTTCTGTGCACTGGAATGCTCAACACCACATGAAAGCTGCCAAGGTTTGGGGCCTCCACTTTCTGAAGCAACAGCCTAAGTTGTACCTTGGCTCCTTTAATCCATGGCTGGAGTGGCTGGAACACAGGGTACAAAATCCCTACGTTGCACAGAGCAGGGAGGCGGGCCCTGGGAGTGGCCCACAAAACCATCTTTTTCTCCAAGGCCTCTGGGCCTGCGATGGGAGGGGCTTTTGACATGCCATGGAGAATTTTCCTCACTATCTTGGGGATTAACATTTTGCTCCTCATTACTTATGCAAATTTCTGCAACTGGCTTGAATTTCTTCTCAGAAATGGAATTTTCATTTCCATCACATTCACAGGTTGCAAATTTTTCAAAATTATATGCTCTATTTCCCTTTTAAAACTGAATTTCTTTAACAGTACCCAAGTCACATCCTGAAGGCTTTGCTGCTTAGAAATTTCTTCTGCCAGATACTCTAAATCATCTCTCTAAAGTTTAAAGTTCCACAAATCTCTAAGACAGGGGCAAAATGTCATCAGTCTCTTTGCTAAAACATAACAAAAATCACCTTTGCTCCAGTTTCCAAGTTCCTCATCTCCATCTGAGACCACCGCAGCCTGCATTTCACTGTCCATATCATTATCAACATTTTGGTCAAAGCCATTCAACAAGTCCCTAGGGAGTTCCAAACTTTCCCACATTTTCTTGTCTTCTTCTGAGCCCTCCAAACTGTCCCAACCTCTGCCTGTTATCCAGTTCCAAAATCGCTTCCACAATTTTGAGTATCTTTTCAGCAGAGCCACAGTTGACTGGTACCAAATTACTGTATTCATAAATTTTCATGTTACTGATGAATACATACCCAAGATTGCACAATTTACACAAGAAAGAGGTTTATTGGATTTCCAGTTCTATGTGGGTGGGAGGCCACACAATCATGGTGGAAAGTCAAAGGCATGTCCTGCATGGTGGCAGACAAGAGAAGAGAGCTTGTGCAGGGAACCCCCCTTTTTAAAACCATCAGATCTTGTGGGAATCATTCACTATCACAAGAACAGCATGGATAAGGCCTGCCCCCATGAGTCAGCTGCCTCACACAGTATCCCTCCCACAACACGTGGGAATTCAAGATGAGATTTGGATGTATACACAGCTAAACCATATCAAGATCTAATATAGTTGTTTGTTTAAAGTAATAATAGCAACATTTTTTGAGGTGATGATAGCATATCGGTAAGTGATATGAGTGACAGCAGCACCATAAGAAAGGAGAGGGAGAGATTGGGAACATTCTGTTACAAGGTACATGCCCCAAAGGTAAAGTGGCACAGTGTGTGTTGAAGGTGAACTAAGATTAGTTAAAATATATATTGCTAACTTCAGTGCAATGACTACATTAATTTAAAAAAGATAACTATAATGACTAAAGTAAAATAGGAGATAAATAGAATTATATAAAATACTCCATAAAACAAAGAAGTCAGAAAAAATAGGAGAAAAAGAAACAACAAATACAATGAACAGAAAACAGATACAACTATATCAGTAATGACTTTAAGTGGGAATGATCTATGCACGCAAATTAAGTGACAGAGAATGTCGTAGTCTAATGAAAGACAACTTTGTCATCTATGAAAACCCATTTTAAATGTAAAGACAAGTTAAAATTACAGGACAGATGAAGATAAACTATATGCTAACACTAATGAAAAGAAAACTGGAATAACTATAATAATTTGAGACCAAGACTTTGGAGCAAAGAAAGTTATGAGCAACAAAGAGGGTATTACATAGTGATAAAGGCATCAATTCTCCACGATGATGTAGTACTATGTGTGTATGGACCTAACAATAGAGCATCAAAATACAGACAGCAAAATTGATAGAACTACAGGAACAACAAACACATTCACTGTTAACAAAAGCCGAGAGAACATTTTCTGACATTCTGGGGCCATTGTTAGCCTAATACCAAAACTATTTTTTAAAATTACTAGGTAGAAAATAAATCTCTTGTGAACATAGAAGCCAAAATACTCCAAAACTATAAGCAGTAGAATCTAATATACAATATATTTGGCCTCATCACACTATCTTGAAGCCATGCCTTCAGAAGTTGCCTTTGAAACAGTCTCATTTTTTTGAACCTGAGGAATCGTCACTCATGAAGGCATTGTAAACATCTTCTGAAGTGATGATGAATTATTTGTGTGAATGTGGCTAGGCTATGGTATACAGCTGTTTGATAAAACACCAGACTGGATGCTGCTGGGAAGGTATTTTTAATATCTGATTAAAACTGAAGTCAGTAGACCCTGATTAAAGCAGATTCCCCTCCACAGTGTGGGTATATCCCCATGCAATCAGTGAAAGACTTAAAACAAAAAGACTGAGGTCCCCTGAGGTCTTCTGAGAAGCAAGGACTGCTTCCAGACTACCTTCAGACTCAGCACCCGACATCAACTTTTCCCTGGGCCTCCAACTTGCTGTCCTGCCCTGTAAATTTCACATTTGTCAGTCTCCACAATCACATCAGTGAATTCCTTAAAATAAATCACTATTTATCTATCTGGTTATCTATCTATCTATCTATCTATCTATCTATCTATCTATCTATCTATCTATCTATCATCTATCTATCTATCTATCTAATCTCTACATATATCATTAAACATCCAATTAAAACAAAAGAAAATATTTTAGGTAATTTATTTTGCTTCCTAAGCAAGGTAAGCACTACATCTCCTCCCCACCTTTTGACTTTTATTTTAATTTCTGGGGTACATGTGCAGGATTCACAAGTTTGTCACATAGGTAAACATGTGCAGTGGAGGTTTGTGGCACAGACCAACCCATCACCTTGGTATTAAGCCCGGCATCCATTGCCTATTCTTCTTGATGCTACCCCTTCCCCACTTGAGGACCCAGTGCATGTTGTTCCTCCTAGTGTGTCCATGTGTTCTCGTCTTTCAACTCCCACTTAAAAGTGAGAACATGCGGTGTTTGGTCTTTTATTCCTGCATTCAATTGCAGAGAATGACAGCTTCCAGCTCCATTCGTGTCCCTGCAAAGCACATGATCTTTTTCCTTTTTATGGCTGCATAGTATTCCATGGTGTATATGTACTACATTTTCTTTATCCAGTCTATCATTTATGGGCATTTTGGTTGGTTCCATGTCTTTGCTATTGTAAACAGTGCTGCAATAAACATAAGTGTGCATGTGTCTTTATAGTAGAATGATTTATATTCCTTTGGGTATATACCAGGTAATGGGATTGCTGGGTCAAATAGTATTTCTAGTTCCAGATCCTAGAGGAATTGCCACACTGTCTTCTACAATTGTTGAACTAAATTATATTCCCACCAACAGTGTAAAAGTGTTCCTATTTCTCCATATCCTCACCAGCATCTATCGTTTCTTGACATTTTAATAATTGCCATTCTGACTGGCACGAGATAGTATCTCACTGTGGTTTTGATTTGCATTTATCTAATGACGAGTGATGTCGAGCTTTTTTCATGTTTGTTGGCTGAATAAATATATTATATTGAAAAGTGTCTACTCATGTTCTTTGACTGCTATTTGATGGGCTTTTTGTTTTTTCCTTGTAAATTTGTTGAAGTTCATTGTAGATTCTGGGTAATAGAATCTACTATCTTAGAAAGATCTTCTCCCACTCTGTAGGTTGCCCATTCCCTCTGATGATAGTTTCTTTTGCTATGCAGAAGCTCCTTAGTTTAATGAGATCTCATTTGTCAATTTTGGCTTTTGTTGCAATTGCTTTTGGCATTTTCATCATGAAGTCTTTGCCCATGCCTATGTCATGAGTGATATAGCCTAGGTTTTATTCCAGGGTTTTTATGGTTTGAGGTTTCACATTTAAGTCTTTAATCCATCTTGAGGTAATTTTTGTATAAGCTGTAAGGAAGGACTCCAGTTTCAGTTTTCTGCATATGGTTAGCCAGTTTTCCCAGCACCATTTATTAAATAGAAAATCTTTTCCCTGTTGCTAGTTTTTGTTCAGTCGAAGATCAGATGGTTGTAGATGTGTGGTGCTATTTCTGAGGTCTCTATTCTGTTTCATTTGTCTCTATGTCTGTTTTGTTACCAGTATCATGCTGTTGGTTACTGTAGCCTTGTAGTATAGTTTGAAGTCAGGAATGTAATGCCTCCAGCTTTGTTCTATTGGCTCAGGATTGTTTGGCTGTATCAGCCTTGTTTTGGTTTCATATGAAATTTAACGTAATTTTTCCTAATTCTCTGAAGAATGTCAATGGTAGTTTGATGGGAATAGAACTTTAGGCAGTATGACCATTTTCAGGATATTGATTCTTCCTATCCATGAGTATGGAATTTTTTTTCCCATTTGTTTGTGTCCTCTCTTATTTCATTGAGCAATGGTTTGTCTCCTTAAAGAGGTCCTTTGCATTCCTTGTAAGTTGTATACCTAGGTATTTTATTCTCTTTGTAGCAATTGTGAATGGGAGTTCATTCATGATTTGGCTCTCTGTTTATTATTGGGGTATAGAAATGCTTGGGGTTTTTGCACATTGATTTGGTATCCTGAGGCTTTGCCTAAGTTGCTTATCAGCTTAAGATATTTTGGGGCTGAGATGATGGGGTTTTCTAAATGTAGAATCACATTGTCCACAGCGACAATTTGACTTTTTCTCTTCCTATTTGAAAATCCTTTATTTTATTTTTCTCTTGCCTGATTGCGCCGGCCAGAACTTCCAATACTATATTAAATAGGAGTGGTGAAGGGGGCATCCTGGTCTTGTGCCAGTTTTGAAAGGGAATGTTTCCAGCTTTTACCCATTCAGTATGATATCAGCTATGAGTTTCTCATAAACAGTTCTTATTATTTTGAGATATGTTTCATCAATACCTAGTTTATTGAGAATTTTTAACATGAAGGGGTGAATTTTATCAAAGGCCTTTTCTGTATCCATTGAGATGATCATGTGGTTTTTGTCATTGGTTCTGTTTATGTGATGGATTACATTTATTGATTTTTGCATGTTGAAACAGTCTTGCATTCAAGGAATGAAGCCAACTTGATTGTGGTGGATAAGCTTGTTTTTTGATGTGCTACTGGATTCAGCTTGCTAGTGTTTTATTGAGGATTTTCACATTGATGTTCATCAGGAATATTGGCCTGAAGTTTTCTTTTTTGTGTGTGTGAGTCTCTCAGGTTTTGGTATTGGGATGACGCTGGCCTCATAAAATGAGTTAGAAAGGAGTCCTTTCTTTTCAATTGCTTGGAGTTGTTTCAGAAGGAATGGTACCAGCTCCTCTTTGTATCTCTGGTAGAATTTTGCTGTGAAACCGTCTGATCCTGGGCTTTGTTTTTGGTTTGTAGGCTGTTAACTGTGGTTTCAATTTCAGAAGTTGTTATTGGTCTATTCAGGGATTCAACTTCTTCCTGGTTTAGTCTTGGAAGGGTGTATGTGTCCAGGAATGTATCCAATTCTCCTAGATTTTCTTTTGTTTGCTTAGAAGTGTTGATAGTATTATCTGATGGCAGTTTTTCTTTCTGTGAGGTCAGTGGTGAGGTCCCCTTTATCATTCTTTGTTTCTATTTGATTCTTCTGTTTTTCTTCTTTATTAATTTAGCTAGTGGCCTGTTTTGTTGATTTTTCAAAAAAAAAAAAAAAAAAAAAAAACAGCTCCTGGATTCATTGATTTTTGTGTGTGTGTGTGTCTCTATCTCCTTCATTTCTGTTCTGATCTTAGTTATTTCCTGTTTTCTGCTAGCTTTTGGATTTGTTAGCTCTTGCTTCTCTAGCTCATTTAGTTGTGATGTTAGGGTGTTAATTTTAGATCTTTCCTGCTTTCTGATGAGGGCATTTAGTGCTGTAAATTTCCCCCTTGACACTGCTTTAGCTGTATCCCAGAGATTCTGGTACATTGGACCTTTGTTCTAATTGGTTTCCAAGAAGTTATTGATTTCTGCCTTAATTTCCTTATTTATGCAGGAGCCATTCAGGAGAAGGTTGCTCAATTTCCATGTAGTTGTGTGGTTTTGAGGGAGTTTTTTAATCCTGAGTTCTTATTTGATTGCTCTGTGGTCTGAGAGACTGTTTGTTAAGATTTCCGGTCTTTTGCGTTTGATGAAGAGTGTTTTACTTCCAAATATGTGGTCAATTTTAGAATCAGTGTCCTGTGCCACTGAGAAGAATGTATAGTCTGTTGATCTGGGGTGGAGAGTTCTGTAGATGTCTGTTAGGTTCATTTGATCCAGAGCTGAATTCAAATCCTAAATATCCTTGTTAATTTTCTGTCTTATTGATCTGTTTAATATTGACAGTGGAGTGTTAAAGTCTCCCAGTATTATTGTGTGAGAGTCTAAGTCTCTTTGTAGGTCTCTAAGAACTTGTTTTATGAATCTTGGTGCTCCCGTATTGGGTTCCTACATATTTATCATAGTTAGCTCTTCTTGTTGAATTGATCCCTTTACCATTATGTAATGCCCTTCATTGTCTTTTCTTTCTTTTATTTTTGTTGGTTTAAAGTCTGTTTTGTCAGAGACTAGGATTGCTTTTCTTTTCTTTTTCTTTTTTTTTTTTTTGGCTTTCCATTTTCTTGACAAATTTCCTCTATACTTGTATTTTGAGCCTATGTGTGTCTTTGTACGTGAGATGATTTTCCTGAATGCAGCACTGATAGATATTGACTCTTTATCCAATTTGCCAGTCTGTGTCTTTTAATTGGAGTATTTAGTCCATTTACATTTAAGGATAATATTGTTATATGTGAATTTGATCCCGTCATCATGACACTAGTTGGTTATTTTGCACACCATTTGATGCAGTGTCTTCCCATAGTGTCATTGGTCTTTATATTTTGGTGTGTTTTTTTCAGTGGCTGGTACTGGTTTTTCCTTTCCATATTTAGTGCTTCCTTCAGGAGCTTTTGCAAGTCAGGCCTGGTGGTGATGAAATCCCTGAGCATTTGCTTGTCTAGAAAGGGTTTTATTTCTCCTTTGATTATGAAACTTAGTTTGGCTGGATTTGAAATTCTGGGTTGAAAATTCTTTTGTTTAAGAATGTTGAATATTGGTTCTCACTCTCTTCTGGTTTATTGGGTTTCTGTTGATATATCTGCTGTTATTCTGATGGGTGTTCCTTTGTAGGTGACTTGGTCTTTCTTTCTGCTTGCCCTTAATGTGTTTTGTTTTTGTTTTTTTCATTTCGACCTAGGAGGGTCTGATGATTATGTGCCTTGGGGTTGATCTTCTTGTGGAATATCTTACTGGTGTTCTCTGTATTTCCTGAATTTGTATGTTGGCCTGTCTTGCTAGGTTGGGGAAGTTCTCCTGGATAATATCCTGAAGTGTGTTTTCCAGTTTGGTTCTATTCTCCCCATCTCTTTCAGGTGCTCCCATCAATTGTAGTTTCGGTCTTTTTACATAGTCCTGTATTTCTCAGAAGCTTTGTTCATTCCTTTTCATTCTTTTTTCTCTAATCTTATGTGCATGACTGTTTTCAGCAAAATAGTCTTTCAACTCTGCTATCCATTCTTCTGCTTCGTTGAGTTGGCTATTGATGCTTTTGTATGCTTCACAAAGTTATCATGCTGTGTTTCTAGCTTGATTAGGTCGTTTATGTGTCTCTCTAAACTGGTTATTCTAGTTAATCGCTCCTGTAACCTTTGATCAAGGTTCTTAGCCTCTTTGCATTGGGTTATAACATATTCCTTCCCTCTTTGCATTGGGTTATAACATACTCCTTTGGCTCAGCAAAGTTTGTTAGTACTCATCTTCTGAAGCCTACTTCTGTCAATTTGTCCATCTCATCTTCTGTCCAGTTCTGAGCCCTTGCTGGAGAAGCATTGCGATCATTTGGAGGAGAAGAGGCACTCTGTTCTTTTGGGTTTTCAACATTTTTTGTTGATTCATTTTCTTCTTTATGAGTTTGTCTAGTTTCAATCTTTGAGGCTACTAACATACTCTTTTAGCTCAGCAAATTTTGTTGCTACCCACCTTTGACCTTTGGATGGACTTTTCATGGGAACTTTTCTTGTTGATGTTTTTGTTGTTGCTTTCTGTTTGTTTCTTTTTCTTACTACGGTCAGGTCCCTCCTTTGTAGGGCTGCTGTGATTTGCTGGGGATTCACTTCAGGCCCTATTCATTTGGTTCACTCCCGCATCCAGATATGTCACTCAAGCAAAGCTGGAGAACAGCAAAGATGGGTGCCTGCTTCTTCCTCTGGGATCTCTGACCTCCAGGGGCATTGACCTGATGCTGGTAGGAATGTTCCAGTATAAGGTGTCTGATAATCCCTGTTGGAGGGTCTCACCCAGTTTGGTGGCATGGGGGAGCAGGACATGTTTAACAAAGCCCTTTGACTGTCCCTTGGTGGAGGGGTGTGTTTCACTGGGGGGAAACCCACTCATTTTCCAGATTCCTTAGAACTAGCAGGAGGAAAGACTAAGTCTGCTGGCTCGTGGAGAGTGCGGCCGCCTCTCCTCCTAGGGTTTCAGACCCATAGAGATCAGAGTTCTGTCCCTGAGCCTCTGGCTGAAGTTGTCCGAGTTCCTGTAGGGAGGCCTCACCCAGTGAGGAGGGATGGGTGAAGCTCAGGCCTGAAGAGGCATTCTGTCTACAGTCTGACACAGCCAGTGTGTTGGGCTGTGTGGGATACTTCTTGGAGATTAAGCTGTGCAACCTTCCCAACTCCAGTAGGGGAAAAATGTGGCCTGGAGCTATAGCGATGGCTACCAGCCTTCCCCTGCCCTGGGAGTTCACTGTGTTAGGTGACTGTCAGTCCCAGTGTTGGCTGCTGCCCCTCCCTCAAGATGCTCAAATGGCTTAGGCAACAGACAATCACAGCTGTGGTGCTGGTCACCCTTCCCCCCAGATGCTCAGCAGGCGTAAGCAGATTCTAGCTTAGTGGCTGTTGAGAATCTGCTTGGTTCTGTGCTTGGGACCCTAGACCCTGGAGGCATGAGCTCATGAGTGGGATCTTCCAATCCATGGGTTGCACAGTTTCATGCACGTTTCCCAGGCTGAGTAGCACACTCACTAACCGCCTCACTTGGTTTGGGGTGGGAGTTCCCCTGCCCTGTGTGGCTCTCAGGCTGCATGGTTTGGTCCCCAAGAGGTATCCCACACAGCCCAACACACTGGCTGTGTCAGACAGAATGCCTCTTCAGGCCTGACCTTGACCCATTCCTCTTCACTGTGTGGGGCCTCCTCACAGGAACTCTGACAACTTCAGCCAAAGGCTCAGGGACAGAACTCTGATATCTATGGGCCTAAAACCCTAAGGGGCCTGAAACTCTCAAGTGGCCTCCAGCATCACACTGCTCTTCCTTCCTCTCTGTGGGTCACGCCAGCGGTATAGTTAGTTCTGATGACAGAATCTGAACCTCAGTTGCTGGTTCAGGTTTCAAATGCTGTTTTGTCCCCAGTTGCTCTCAAAGTGGGTGTAATGTACTTCAACACATCCCATAGTTTCTTCCCAAGCTCTCAATTACATGGATGAAATAATATATTCAGCAACTAGCAGAAACACACACTGGATCCCAGACATGTGGAACAAGGGCATTTTGATAGTAAATGTAAGAGGATGCCATGAAAGGGCTCCTACCTAATTAAAGTGTAAGCCAAAAAAAAAATATGGAATTTTAGAGATAAGTGTTACCACTGAGGCCCAGAAAAATTCAGCTGTGGAGGTTACTATCACGTGACTTTTCAACTTGATTCCATGTCTTTGCTATTGTGAATAGTGCCACAGTGAATATACTTGTGAATGTATCTTTATGATATCATGATTTATATCCCATTGGGTATATACTTAGTAATAGTATTGCTGGGTCGAATGACATTTCTGCCTCTAGATCTCTGAAGAATCACCACACTGTTTTCCACAATGATTGAACTAATTAACATTCCCACCAATAGTGTAAAAGCATTCCTTTTTCCACACAGCCTCACCAGCATCTGTTGCTTCTTGACTTTTTAGTAATCACCATGCTGACTGGCATGAGAGAGTATCTCATTGTGGTTTGGATTTGCATTTCTCTAATGAGAAATTAGCACTGTTGAGCTGTTTTTCATATGTTTATTGGTGACATGAGTGTCTTTTTTTGAGAAGTGTCTGTTCATGTATTTTGCCCACTTTTTAATGTTTTTTTTTTGTTGTTTGGTTTTTCTCTTGTAAATTTGTTTAAGTTCCTTGTACGCTCTGGATATTAGACCTATGTCAGGTAAATAGATTGCAAAAATTTTCTCCCATTCTGTAGGTTGTCTATTCCCTCTGATGATAGTTTCTTTTACTGGGTAAGCACTAAGTTTTACTGAAGATTTTACTTTTTATATGAGCACATGTTATAATCATTTTGAAGTTACTATTATAAATATTTCAGTAAATAATTTATAATGTTGAGTTGGAGTTTTTTCGTTCCAGCTCAAGGTCAAAATTCATGTTCATTTGGGAATCTCAATACCAAAAATGTCAACGGCATGTAGGAGCTCAGTAATTAATAATTGTTGGATGAAGGAATGATTACATCATCATATAAATATGTATATTTACTGTTATCTTAAAATATAGCTCAATGATTTCTTTGCTTCAAAAATAGTATTGCCTTCTATGTGTATAATGGGTTCAGTGCTGCTGGTTTTAAATCATTTCACTTGAGTCACAAAATCTGATTACCAAATTAGGAAAGACAAAAAAATAACCTCTCTCTGAATAAATGGATCTCAAAATTAATAGGTATTTGGAGCTATAAAGCATTTTATAAATGATTTAGTCCAACCCTCTAATTTTACAGAAAAAATAAATATTTGTATGGGATAATCCTATTATAAATAACGGATTATTTGAGAGTTACTAAAGTAAGACTCAAAAAAATTAAATTTATTTTCTGGTATACCAGAGGAAAGGTAAATTATTTTAAACAAGCTGTTTACCAATCTGGGTCTGTTCTATAATATGTAAAATTACATTAGAGAATTACAAGCATTTATTTGATTGATAATGTTACATGAATTTTCTTACCTATAAAAATTATAAAAATGTTTGTTTCTATCACTTACTACGCCTACAAAGACATAAAATATGATGCTGTGTCCAATAACTGTTTCTATTAAGGTTGTCTTTAGCTTATTGGTTAAACTTAGCACAAATCCCAAAATATGTTCCAAACAAGTGAGATGACCAAAACCATGTATTATAATTTATTTTTGTCAATGACAAAAGCCTTGAAGTAAACAACACATGCCATTTAGAACTGTTGCCAATGGTTTTATTAGAAACGCAATAAGGGAATCTAACATAGTAAAATGGTTTCACCATCAAATAACATAACGGGTCATAAAATGACTACATCATGTGTTTTCTTACAGTAAACCTCATTACCTAGAAATGATTCGAAAACTGCTCTTTGGATTTTTTGTTTGTTTGTTTCATTTTATCTGCTGACAGCCTTTATTAATGGAAGAAACAGAAACAAAGCTCTCAGGAAGAGAAAAGTCCCTGGAACTTCCTACTACTACAAAGGTTATAGTATTGCTATTTTTTTCCCTTTCTTCTTTCAACCTCTACTGTTAAAAATAAAGTGGGATGAAAACATTCATTTCCTTTAGAAGTACTTACGCAGTACTGGGTTTTTTTCCCCTTATAATTTTAATAAATTTTGGTTGTTAGTGTTTTTGTTCTAATTTCACTGTTAGCAATGATTTGTTAGCACCTGTTGTCTCAAATTTATCAAAAGATGTAATTTTGTTGAGATACACAGCATAAGATGTCCAAGGTTGTAGATGAAGATTTTTCATGCAATTGCTTCTCGCTACGTATTACCCTTTTAACATAGGGGAAAAGTTCATAAGATAAATGAAACATTGTGGAGGAGAAAGCATTAAACTAAATTACCATTTGAGATGGGCCATTCAAATACTGCCTCCATTTATTTCCTTGCCTGGTAGAACAGTTGGCCAAGGTTGAGGGTGTGGAATACAGGAAATGAAAAATCAGAATTTTCTGGAAAATTTTGTTTAAAGTTCACACATTCTGACAGTGTCTCTCTAGAGATGGCTAGAAGGCCAGGAGAGGTCATGCAAATTTTAATTTTTCCTTTGTTTGACTTCCTTTTTATTTCATTCACCCAAAAATAGTTTCAAAAACTTTCTTCCCTCTTTTCCAAAATTCCTCATTGCAACATCCCTAACACAGAATACATGAATTTTGCTGCACAGGAGATCCTCTTATTAGGAAAAATTTATATTTTTGGCTACATTTCTCTTTTTATATCTTTTGTTTTCTTCCCTGGTTGATTACCTTGATGTTCTTAGAAATGGCCCAGAAAGCGCCTGGGCGTGGTGGCTCACGCCTATAATCCCATCACTTTGGAAGTCCCAGGCAGGTGCATCACAAGGTCAGGAGATCGAGATTAGTCTGGTCAATATGGTGAAACCCCGTCTCTACTAAAAATACAAAAATTAGCCTGGCATGGTGGCGGGTGCCTGTAGTCCCAGCTACTCGGGAGACTGAGGCAGGAGAATCGCTTGAACCTGGGAAGCAGAAGTTGCAGTGAGCCGAGATCACACGACTGCACTCCAGTCTGTGTGACAGAGTGAGACTGTGTCAAAAAAACAAAACAAAACACAACAAAACCCAGAAAGCAACAGCAGCAGAGAATTGGCAATACCTACTAGTTAAGAGGGAGCAAATGAACTGAAACTGTGAAGACACTCAGCTAATACAATTGAAACTGTGAAGACACTCAGCTAATACATGTCAACTGATATTTCTTTGATTAATTTTTAAAAATAAAATATAGTCATTTGAAACTCAGAGTCAGTTTTGAATTTGTTGCCGTGCAATTTCCTATTTTCTGGTGACAGTAGCATGATTTGAGAGCTGCAGATTGACGGTAGCCAGCAAGTCGCATTTAATGAATCAGAAAGGAAAAATTGAACGTTTTTCCAATTTGCTGAATACATCAAATGCCATGGAAAGGGGAGAGGTGAATCTGACAGCATGATTAGTTTATTTTGCACTTCTTAAGGACTACTTAAGGTTTCATTCTGTGTGTTGCTTATCAAGCCACAAAATTCTAAGGAACACTTTGCCTGTTTTGTATTTGGTATTCATAATGGAATAAAATTTCCTTTGAACTTTCTATCACAGGCCAATCTTTTTCCATACTTTAGAAATGCTGTATTTAAATCAACCTCAACTTCGCAAAAAAATAATAATTTAAAAATCTCTGAATCAAAATTAAACTAGAAAGAAACTTCTAAGACGGAGAGGAAGTGAAGAGATGATTCAAGTTAGACCATTTCCAGAGAGGTGGGTAGATACCAGAGCTTATATTAAGTTTTTTCTTTAGAAAATTCATTGAGAATGCAGTACTTTATACAAAGTATACTTAAATTACATATTTTAAGTTGATTACTAATGATATATTTTATATTTTTGAAAGTCAAATTTACCCTTTTATTTATTCTATACACGCACACACATATATACTACTAATCACAGTAATTAAAAAGTTACTGAATTTAGCAAATAAAATTATTTTTTGCTCTAAGAGAATAATTATTGCCCTGATGAGCTAGAGAAGTTTTGCATTCCTTATCTCACTACTGGAATAACTACCTGTCATTTATCCCGACCTTCAGACTCTCTGTCATACCCATGTACGAGTCTACTCAATTATCACTGGCTATTTTCCCTCTACATAGCACACAGCAGGGGAAACTTCAAAGGAGTTTTTAAAAGGAAAAGAGAAAAATAAAAGCCTTTAAATGATTAAATATGTATGTTTATGTAGACACATATATTTTGTAATATTAAGCTTAAAGGTGGATGAATTTCAAAAGAAAAAGGTGACTTTTTGAAAGGAAGAGAGGCTAAGATAAAAGAAAATACAATCAGGTTAAAACAAAGAAGCTTCCTAAACAGAACCTTCCCTAAGATAAGATTTAGTTTCTCTTAGGTGATGAAAGACTTCTCAAAAGGATTAACCCTGAAAAATCACAAATCACCAGAAGAACAAAGAAAATTTGTGAAAAGTTAAGAGGAGGAAAAGCAACCCCATCAAATACAGTTTATGTTTATTTCCTGATTTGATTTCATTTAGTTATAAGTAGTAATATAAGGTCAAAGCCTTTTAATTCACTGTTTTTCTCATTAAAAGAATCCTATTATTTATTTTAAGGTTGTCTGTTCTAGTAATCAGGTCCTGACCCTAACTCTCCCCTGCCCCCATCCAAACTATTAGAATGATCTGAAAATAAACTTCTCTGTCATGTAATAAGAGCTTAAGAAATTCTAACTGCCTCTCTGAGGCATTGCACTGAAAGGCTAATTTTGTGGAGAATGTAAGAGAGAAGATGGACACCAATATATTGAGTCTATGGTTGGAACTACCAAGGGAAAAGGAGAGCTGACTGGATCTCTAGGGTTTGCTGCAAAGAAAAAAGAAGGAGCAAAGCAGATGTCAGCTTAAAAAGAGTCCCAGGGTTTAATTATGGCAAAAGGATACAGGAATCCTTGACAGTCATCCTGAAGCATCTTTATGTCAGTGGAGTTTATATGTGTGTAATGTTTCACTTCTTAAATTTTTGAATGAAAAATGTGGAAAATCACAGAAAGCAAAGTTTTAAAAATCCTATTATTTTCTTATTTAAAAACAAAGTAAAACTATTGTCACTTCTGAACTTCCTTTCATTAATACATCCAATTTTTAACAAAGTTTAAAAATTTATTATTTGTGAAAGATGCAAAAGGAAAATTAGAAAATAATACAGTGCATAATCACATCTCAAGAATAAAATACTGAGGAATAAATTTAACCAAGGTGGAACAAGACTTGCACACAGAAAACTCCACAATATTAGTGAAAAAAATTAAGAAAAAGCTGAATAAATGGAAGACATCTTGTGGTCATGGTTTCTAAGATTTAATATTATTAAGATGGAAATATTCCCCCAAACCATTTACAGATTCAATATAATCCCTATTAAATGCTCAACATCCATCTTAGCAGAAATGGAAATGTCATTCCTACAATTTATATGAAATTTCAAGGAACTCTGGGTAGCCAAAAATATCTTGAACAAGAAGAACAACTTTGGAGGTGTATTGTCTGCTCTCACACTGCTAATAAAGACATACCCAAGACTGGGTAATTTATAAAGGAAAGAAGTTTAATGGACTCACGGTTCCACATAGCTGGGGAGGCCTCACGATCATGGTGGAAGGCAAAAAAGGAGTAAAGTCACGTTTTACACGGTGGCAGGCAAGAGAGCATGTTCAGGGGAACTCACCTTGGTAAAACCATCAGATATTGTGATACTTATTTACTATCATGAGAACAACACAGGAAAGACAAGCCCCCATGATTCAATTACCTCCCGCTGGGTCCCTTCCACAACACATAGGAATTATGGGAGCTAGAATTCAAAATGGTACTTGAGTGGCGATACAGAGTCAAACCATACCAGGAGGAAACACACTTCCTGATTTTACACCTTTCTACAAAGCTACAATACTCAAAACAGTGTGGTAATGTCACAAGCATAGGAGTGCAGATCAATGTAATAGAAACTGGAGTGCAGAAATAAACCTGTATGTCTGAGATCGATTGATTTTGATAGGGTGCCAAGGTCACTCAATAGAAAAAATATGGTCTTATCAACTAATGGTGCTGGAACAACTGAAGAGTCACATGCAAAAGAATTAAATTGTACTCTTCCCTCACACTATATAGAAAGTATATCAAAGACATAGCATAAAAACTAAAACTATAAAACTCTTGAGGAATACATGGTTTAAATCTTTATGAAATTAGATTGACAATGTATGTATAATATCACATGAAAAGCAAAAGCAATAATTGAAAAAATAGATAACTTGGACTTTATCAAAATTAACAATCTATATGCATCAAATAACACTGTCAAGAATGTTGGTTAGGCCCGGTGGCTCAAGCCTGTAATCCCAGCACTTTGGGAGGCTGAGACGGGCGGATCATGAGGTCAGGAGATCGAGACCATCCTGGCTGACATGGTGAAACACCGTATCTACTAAAAAATACAAAAAACTAGCCGGGCGAGGTAGCAGGCGCCTGTAGTCCCAGCTACTCGGGAGGCTGAGACAGGAAAATTGCGTAAACCCGGGAGGCGGAGCTTGCAGTGAGCTGAGATCCAGCCACTGCACTCCAGACTGGGTGACAGAGAAAGACTCCGTCTCACAAAAAAAAAAAAAAGAATGTAAAAAGATGACCCTCAGAATGTGAAAAATGTTTGCAAATTTTCTTATAAAGATACAGCATCCAGAATACATATGTATATAATATATATACATATACACACATATATACACACACACATATATATGAGTTTATATATATAAAGTCTTACAGATCAACAACAGAAAGACAAACAAAAAAAACCTGAAAATTATAAAAGAGTAAGAAAGGATTTGAGTATATACTTCTCCAGAGAAGACATGCAAATAATTAACAAGCACATGAAAAGATGTTCAACATCATTAGTAATTTGGGAAATGTAAATCAAAACCACAATGATATACCACTTCACTAGGTGGCTATCATAACTATTATTTTTAATATCAAGTGTTGGCAAGGATGTGCACAAATTTGAACCCTCATAGGTTGCTGGAATGCAAAGTGATGCAAGCATTGTGGAAAGCAGTTTAGTAGTTCCTAATTATGTTATACATAGAATTTATATATAGCCCAGCAATTTCAACTTAGTTACATACTACAAAGAATTCAAAGCAGGTATTCAAACAAAATTTGTACAAAAATGTCCATAGCACTTTATTAATAATACTCAAAGGCAGAAGCAACTCAAATATTCACGACTGACTAATAGATAAACAAAATATCCATATAATGGAATATTATTCAGACATAAAAAAATGTGACGTTCTGATGCATAGTATGACATAGATAAACCTTGAAAACATTATGCTGGATGAAAGAAGCCAGACACAATAAGCAACATATTATATGACTCCATTTATGTGAAATATCCAAAATAGGTTCACTTATAGAGGAAAAAAAAACAGATTAGTGGTGTCCAGATGTGAGAGAAGAGAATGGAATGTGACTACTTGATGAGTGTAGGATTTGTTTTTGAGATGATGAAAATATTTTGAAAATAGATAATAGTGATCGTCACACAACTTGGTGATTGTACTAAATGCCACTGAAGTGTAAGATAATTAAAATGGTAAATTTTATGATATGTATATTTATCAAAATAAAAATACAAGTAAATTCATATTAAAATAAAATAGCTTACACTTTATATTGTTAAAATGTTATGAAGTTTCTAAAGATCGATTCATATCTACCCATATCTACATGTACACAATGTTCTGCCAATTTGCTTTTATTGTCTGAAAATATCTCTTGAATGTCTTTCCAAGATAGTCTATGTAGGTGGATCAGCTATATTGATAAATAATATTGTTCATGGAAAATACTATTTTAATGTATGAACGTGCTGTATACTTTAAACCACTGATGTCTCACACTGAAGACTGTGTGATGACAAGATGGTAGGACTAAGCTCCTTTCATGATCATGGTGCTGCCTATCAGCCTCTTGTAAGTGACAGAGAAAAACAATACGCCATTTAAGCTCCCATTACATCCTTTTTTATCAATTACAGTCAAATCCAATTTTTGAAATGTGTTGATTTTTTTTCACTACCAAGTTGCAATGAGTATCTTTACAAAGATCTCTGCACACTTGTGCCATTCTTTCTATGAGAGAATGATAGAAGTGGAACTGCTAAATTACTTTCAACAAAGTTTTCACTGATTTATATTACAGATAAATTGCATGTGTACCTACTTTACTCACACTTGCAGGACCTAGATATTTTCCAATATTCAATGATTTTATTCCCAAAAAAATAAAAAAGAATTGTATAATGAATCTTATAATGTGTATGTTTGGATTTCCTTAGTAGTTAGTAAACCTTAGCATACTATCCTGGTTTACTGTTGATTTACATTTCTTTATAAATCACATGGTCATACTCCCTATCAGTTAGCTTTTGTGCAAAGCAATGTTTATCATTTTTCTGAGCGTGTGGTTCTCTGGAGGCTTGCTGGGAATTAGGTGGTCTACTATGCCCTCACAGCACATGTCCAAAGGTTGGCATGATGTCAGCGGGCATGATAGCAGTGGCTCAGTCCAAATAGCTTTCATTTTCAAGCAGATTTTCCTGGCACTTTTGAAATAAATTGTCTCTGTTCCAAAAGCAGAAGAGCTCACCAGAGGTCTGAAAGCCACTGTAAGGATTCTTGAGGCTTTTGCCTAGAATTTGCATTGCCTCTATGTCTTTTGTCGAAAAGTGTTTGTTCATGTCCTTTGCCCACTTTTAAATGGGGTGGTTTTCTGCCTGTTGTTTTGTTTAAGTTTGTTATAGATTCTGGATATTAGATCGTATTTGAATGTACAGTTTGCAAATATTTTCTCTTGTTCTGTGGGTTTTCTGTTTACTCTGTGGATAGTTTCTTTTGCTGGGCAGAAGCTCTTTAATTAAGTCCCACTTGTCAATTTTTGTTTTTGTTGCAACTGATTTTAGGGACTCAGACAAACCACCTTTGCCAAGGCCGAAAGGGGAGGGAGGGAGGGGAACCAGGGTTGAAAAACTACCTATCTTGTACTATGATCATTACCTGGGTGATGGGATCCATACCTCAAACCTCAGCATCATGCAATACACTCATATAACAACTTTGCAAATGTCCCCCCCTGTATCTAAAAGTTTAAATTAAAAAGAAGAAAAATTAGCATTATATGACCCTGACTATATTCTATTGGTCAAAGCAATGACAAAGCCAGAAAAGATGTGAAAGTTAGAAAAATGGTCTCTACTTATATGACAGGACTTGTAAAATTCTGTGGCCATGGGTACAATCTATCTCTTGCTGTTTGTCCACATATCAGTTAGATTGTTTGTCACATTCTTACTAACAGTCAGTCTTTGTATATAAGCAAAGCTAAATTCTTCATCTATTATTTACTCAGCAAACATTTTGTCTCGTTTCTGTTTTCAACTTTATTTATGGTAACTCCCATTTTGCAAGCATTTATAAATTCTTATCCACTGTATCTGTCTCACTTTTCCTTTACGGTTACACACGGTTCCTAGGAAAGATCATGCCTATTCAAATAGCATTAAAGAGCATTTTTTCTAGTAATTGTATTGTTTTGAAGCTGTTATTTTGGCCTGTGCTTTATCATTGATAATCTCTGGGAAGACAAAGTTTTCCTGGCTGCAGAAAGCAGGATCCTAGGAACTGACCCCCAAGATGTTCCTCACACTGCCTACTAGAAAACCCGAGCCCAGGAGGAAGTGATTTCTGAAGGTCTTTCTTCAGTGGCAGGACTCCTGGGAGAGATATGCACATATTTTTGCCATAAAATGAATCCGACTGTACTTCTGTGACGATGCTGGAGGGCAGCCTCACAGACCCTGTGGTTCCACAGCAGCAGACAGCCACTGGCTCCGTTTAGGATGCACAGCCACTGAGCAGCTGTGCTCCATCACCTGGAGACAGTACATCCGCATCTGTGGGTTGAGGACAGAGAGGATGCCAATGACACTCATGACCTATAATGGGCGAACAGCTGCTTCTGTAAAGTAATTAAAGCTGGGACTGGCCTTCTCATTCTGCTGTGGTACTTTGATGCATTAATCACAATCTCATATCCTCCAAAATGTGCTCCATTGTTCCCTTGAAAAAGTCAAGGCCTATACATTTTATATGGCAGGAAACCAAAATCAACAGCATTTGATTATAATCTAATATACTGAGCTCTCTGAATATTGATTAGCTGCTTAAAGCTACCTTGGTTTGCTTAAAATTTCTGTCGAGCCCAAGAATATTTTTTAGAAAACAATTCTAAGTACTTAGTTGATCTTACATGGTTTTAGTAAAACATGTAAGTATGTAAAAAACTTTATTCTGGGATAAGCACACTCTAAAGCTTATTTAATAGCAGTTGAAATAGGCTTTTGAAATTTAAATTTTAGCATATTGGAAAACAAAGTCTAAATGTTGTGGGACAAAAGACTAGGAGAACAACTGCTTCTTTTCACTAGTAACCTTTCATTTGTTCCTATTTTATCTATAATTTCGTAAGTGCCTACTTTGCAGGATGACCTATCCTAAAGTAGGAAAAAATTGTAACACAAAAACTTAAAAAAAAAAATAGACTTGCTCTGAGGGCAAAAAAATGTCAGTAAAGTATGCATTTAGAATAATGACTTATGTTAGAGTGGTTACATTGCTGGTGTTCTCTTATATTGGTACAGAAGAGATAATTTAATAAGTAGATGGTAGTAATAGGGATTTAATAAACATTTAAAAATTCAAATTAAACAATTCACTTTCCATGAGTATTTATTTTCTGATATAAAATTCTTCACTTTTGAACTTATTATATCCTCTACTTGAACAAGGAGAGTTAGAGAATGCAAATAGACAAGGTCATTATCTCTGTCATTTCACTATATTTGTTAATGCCCTTGCCTGAACATCATCTGACTTGTTTCTGGGACTGACAAACCAGGGAAGGAAAATAGCTGAGTATGGATGGGGCAGTCCACAACTATTAAGATGTTGAGAATGGACAAATAATGAAGTGGCCATTTAGCTCATTCTATACCATATAATTTTGGTTTCAATTGCTAACACCAGACGATTCAAGAAAAATTTGATTTCAGTAGCATGGATTATGGTAAAGACAAGGGCACTGTGGAAAGGAAAAATTAAGAAAAATAAGCAAACCTCACAATGTCTTTCAAAAAATTTTGATTGCTTAATTTGTGGCTGTGGGAGACAGAAATTAATAGAACAATATTATGGCCTCCAAGGAGCTTATTAGAGGAATTGAACAAATACAATGAAAAATGATTAGAAGAGTCTGAGTGAAGGCTCTAATGGGAAAGGAAAGCTATGATAGATGAGCACAGTGGTGCAGGACTGCTGGGGAGGGAAGCTGTGCTTCACGTCACAGAACTAAATAAGCATGATATCCTTCCATGTTATCCAAGTCACAGATTACTTCAAAGGGTTAAATTCACAAGGATAAATGCAAAGTTTATTAGCAAACATAAGTAATAAAAGGGTTGATATTTCTACAAAATGCCTATGGTTTTGCTCATAGTTATTAAAATTGAATACTTCTTCATAAGGCAGTTTGCACTAAATGCTCATCTTTATACTTATTTAAATATCAACAAAATGAAGTTCTTTATATAATTGATAATGCATATGCTGAGATTTAATTTATGACTCTACTAGCACATCTAAGCAGTATTATGCTTTTGTATACACATTTTTTCTTTCATTTAATTGCTTCTGGGACCCAAATTTGAGCAAACTTCTTTTTCACTCTAAAAATAGAAATTAAATGATAAAGTCTTGCATAGCAATACATCCTCTTAGTTTATACACAGTTATCCACACCAAACATGAATTTATCAGAAACTATGACTAGAAGAAAAGGAGGACATCAAAGAAGAATAAACATTGCTTTGGTGAATTTCTAACTTTTTAACCTTCTCTGGGGGAAAAATGGTCACAAAACAACAATCACAACAAATAACAACAAAAAAACAAAAACGATGAACAAAACAGAGACGATAATCTTATACACTGCATTGAGAAATCATTCCAGATTTCTTTTTATTTTTGAGTTCCATGTTTTCAAAGTTTTTCCCATATAATTTATCTTAAACAACATATGAAGTATGAACAGAGGTATTGTATACAGCTTCTAAGTTATCTACAACTTAAAGGTGAGCCAGTTATCCCAAATATTTCCTCTCTTTTCTGCCATTCTCCAGGGGTAAAATGTGAATGTAAACTTGAGCTAACTTGAATCCTTCAGAGAGGAAAACACTGAAAAAATGGTGAAGGAAAAGATGAAAAGGGTTCAACCATTCATAATCCCATGTATTGAAGCAGCTTGTCTGCTCCATGCCATATCCTACCTCCAAACTCACATTAGAGAGAAAAATAAACAATAATTCCTTTAGAGATTGGTGGGATCTCTTTATTTTAGCAACATAGACTATGAGCTTGCCAATAAACCTCTTCATTAGTAGGAATATTCTTCCTGTCTGATTTTAGACCTACTTCAACAGATCGTCTTACTTGTCTTTCAGGTTTAAGGTTATGAATAACTTCTTCAGGAATTCTTTACTAACTCCTCTAATCCTGGTGTGATTAGTGGATTCTTATATACTCATGTTAGTGGACTTCTTATGTACTGCCTATTACAAAATTTAAGAAGACAATTGTTTAACAAATAGAGTAATAAATAGATGTCCTTATTATTTTCCAATTATGATTATCTTTTAAAATATCCATAAACTACTTTCCACCAAATATTGTTAAATACATTCTCTTGCAGCATATCACTTTGACCTTAAAATGTCAGAAACAAACAACAATATTTATAATTCTTTTTCAAAATGGAATATAATGACATATTAAGGCATACTTTTTGATCTGTAATTCTTAAAAATGGTCAGAGCAAAAGTGATGCAAAATCTTGGTGTGAAACTATGATAATGCTACATTTTACAAAAACATGTTAAAAAAAGAAACCATCTCATTTAAAATCCTTCATTATATTTCTTTAAGGAAGACATAATTTATCCAGTCAAACATGAAAATTTACAGATAAAGGCATTTTGATACTGCTGCTGGAAGCACATCCAACACAGAACTTTCAGGCCACAATTTTTAATGTCTGAATAATCAAGTTTGCTTGATGAGTTAATCATTAAACACTTGAGAACATTTGTTGCTTTGTCATCTTTGAAATAAGTTTTCAGAATACCATTGAAACTTTTAGAATACTTTAAAAATACTTTCCTTTGGTGTTCAAGTGCCCCGTGGTTCTGGTATTGATATTTCTCGAAGACATTATTCACTATATCGAGCTCTTTTATTGCACTATTTATATCCTTAATTGCCTGCAGAATCCTCACTCTGTCATTGAGCTCACTGGAAATTTACTGTGAATTTGTGTAAGTGCTTGTGCCTTTCATTTGCATCCTGGAATTCTGGCTCTGGTCATTCAATTGTCTACTATTATTCATTAACAGCTGCCATATGAAGAAGAAATCCTGTGACCTTACTGTTTATATTTTTTTTCTCTAAAGTTGCCAAAACAATGTATTGTGTGAGACTAGGGTTTTCTTTATTGGCCTTAATGAAAGCCACTCTCAGTATCTGAGCTGCAGACAGATTTACTCGTTTTAGGTTTACTGACTTCATTATAAAGGACACAACTCAGTAACAGCCAAGAGCAAGACACGTATAGGGCAAAGTATGGGGCTGGGGTGAGGCGGAGCTTCCATGTCCTCTTTGGATACTCCACTCTCTCAGTACCTCTGTGTCACCACCCAGAACCTTCATTTGTCTTTATCTAGAATGAAAAAAAAAAAAGAAAGAAAAAAAAGGAAAACCTTTGGAAATTCAACTAAAATTGCACTGAGAAGAAAGTGATGTTCTTAAAAGCATGTGTTACAATTAAGTGGAGATTAGCCAAGGAATACAAAGCTGGTTTGATATTTGACAATCAAGCCGTGTATTGTGGCGCATATTAACAGACCAAACAGGGACAATTACATGCTTGTCTCAATAACTACAGAAAAAAAAAGAAAAATTAACATCCATTTAAATTAAATCTTAGTGCACTAGGGATAGAAGGAAGCTTCCTTAAACTGAACAGGCAATCTATTTTAAAAACGTAGTTGAAATAATGCTTAATTGTGAAATGCTGAATAGTTGTCTCCTAAGATCAGGAATAAGAATTTCTATTCTCAATGCTCTTTCCACATCATATCTGAATTTCAAGCTAGTATTATAAGGCAAGAAAAGAAATAAAAGGCAAACAGATTTAAACAGCAGAAATACAACTGTCTCTATTAATGATAATATACATAGAATCTCCCATGTAATCTACCAGAGAAAAACTTCTAGAACTTGTAAGTGAGTTTAACAAGATTGCAGGATATAAGTTAAATATATAAAAATTATTGCAAAAATAATGAATTCAAATCTACCTTTTAAAGTATTTACAATAGCACCAAAAATACTTACTTATACATACCATAAGATACAAGCAGGATCTCTATTGTTGAAAACTATACATCACTTTTAAAGGCAAACCAATGACAACTTACATAAATGGAGAGTTGTATTTGTTCATGAATTATAGAATCAAATAATTTTTAGTTGCCAATTATCCTCAAATTAATATGTAGGTTCATTGCAATCCTAATAAAAATTACAGCAGGCTTCTTTGCAGCAAATGATAAAATTTATGTGGAAAAGCAGAAGGAATGAGAACAGTCAACAATTTTGTGAAAAAATAAGGTTGGAGGATTTAGAGGAAAAGTTAAATACTAAATTTGAACCCAATTGAATGTGGACACAAACAATAGTCACCAAATCCAGGAATAGGTTGTGTGAGTCCCTTGAGGCATTCGTCCAGCACTGTTTAGGAGAAATCTCTATTTCAATCTATTCCTGTATGTTAATTATTAAAAAACATCAGACAATCGCAGAAACAAGTTGACCTTGTTGTGTTCCTTGAGCCCAGTGGTGAAGGGCCCCCGTGACTGGTCCTCATGCCAAACAACTCGTTACAAAGAGAGCCAGGGTCCTTACAAAAAGAGCTAGGGTCCCAGGCTGCACTGAAGCTTCATGAGACCTCTCCTCTTCCGTGCACGGATGGGTGGCTGACTCTGGAGCCCAGGCTGTTGCTTCTGGGTCTGGTGATGAATCCTCCAGAGTCGGGTGAGTGTAAACACACACACACACACACACACACACACATCTTTTCCCTTCTCCCCTGCCCATTGCAATTTGCTTATTATATCATTTGCTTATTATATCTGCATTGCCATTTACATAGGAAAAGGTTGTTTGCCATTAAAGGTATTGTGTGTGTGTCTTTTCTTTTCCCCTCATTCATTTCCTGCACAGAACAGAGTACAAACGTTACGGGATTTCAACTTACCTTACGGCAGCAATAATTGAGGCAGCTTGGTATTGATGAAAGGATAGACGGATAAATACATGAAATTACAACAGAGATTCTAGAAAAGGAGTCAAATACATATCATCAATGATTTATATATTATATATACATATATAATATATATATTGTACATATATATACACATACACATATATACACATACACACATATATACAGTAAAATTCACAGATTTTAACTCTACTCTACAATAAAATTTAGCAAATGAATATACAAGTTCTCACATGCCAATAAAAATATAGAATTCATTATCTCTAGTAGTTTCCTCTTGTCCCTTCCCAAACGATGTCATCTTCTCTAAGAAATAGCTGTTCTGATTTCAATCACTTTAGTAAAATCTTGACCAGTTTTTAATCTAATTTCAATAGAATTATACAGCGTTGACTCTTTCTTTGTATTATTTTGCTTTCTATAACATCTAATATTGATCCATGTTGTACCACATATCAATAGCTAATTAGTTTTATTTTAAGTAACACGTTGGGTGAATATGCCAAAATATGCTTATCCAATCTCCTGTCTGTAAACATTTGAGAGGTTTTTAATCTTTGACTATTGTGAATAAAGCTACTATAAATATTCTTCAGCTGATTTTTAAAAAATTTTTAATTATTATTATACTTTAAGTTCTAGGGTACATGTGCATAACGTGCAGGTTTGTTTCATATGTATACTTGTGCCATGTTGGTGTGCTGCACCCATCAACTCGTCAGCACCCATCAACTCGTCATTTACATCAGGTATAACTCCCAATGCAATCTCTCCCCGCCCACCCCCCCATGATAGGCCCTGGTGTGTGATGTTCCCCTTCCCGAGTCCAGGTGATCTCATTGTTCAGTTCCCACCTATGAGTGAGAACATGTGGTGTTTGGTTTTCTGTTCTTGTGATAGTTTTCTAAGAATGATGGTTTCCAGCTGCATCCATGTCCCTACAAAGGACACAAACTCATCCTTTTTTATGGCTGCATAGTATTCCATGGTGTATATGTGCCACATTTTCTTAATCCAGTCTGTCACTGATGGACATTTGGGTTGATTCCAAGTCTTTGCTATTGTGAATAGTGCCCCAATAAACATACGTGTGCATGTGTCTTTATAGCAGCATGATTTATAATCCTTTGGGTATATACCCAGTAATGGGATGGCTGGGTCATATGGTACATCTAGTTCTAGATCCTTGAGGAATCGCCATACTGTTTTCCATAATGGTTGAACTAGTTTACAATCCCACCAACAGTGTAAAAGTGTTCCTATTTCTCCACATCCTCTCCAGAACCTGTAGTTTCTTGACTTTTTAATGATTGCCATTCTAACTGGTGTGAGATGGTATCTCATTGTGGTTTTGATTTGCATTTCTCTGATGGCCAGTGATGATGAGCATTTTTTCATGGGTCTGTTGGCTGTATGAATGTCTTCTCTAATAAGAGCTATTTATGACAAACACAGCCAATATCATACTGAATGGGCAAAAACTGGAAAAATTCTCTTTGAAAACTGGCACAAGACAGGGATACCCTCTCTCACCACTCCTATTCAACATAGTGTTGGAAGTTCTGGCTAGGGAAATCAGGCA
Organism: Chlorocebus sabaeus; assembly: GCF_047675955.1. NCBI lineage: Eukaryota > Metazoa > Chordata > Mammalia > Primates > Cercopithecidae > Chlorocebus > Chlorocebus sabaeus. Next base: position 54,963,987 of record NC_132911.1, on the reverse strand, counting down.
AGAGAAAGAAATCAAGGGTATTCAGTTAGGAAAAGAAGAAGTCAAATTGTCCCTCTTTGCAGATGACATGATTGTATATTAAGAAAACTCCATTGTCTCAGCCCAAAATCTTCTTAAGCTGATAAGCAACTTCAGCAAAGTCTCAGGATACAAAATTAACGTGCAAAAATCACAAGCATTCTTATACACCAGTAACAGACAAACAGATAACCAAATCATGAATGAACTTCCATTCACAATTGCTTCAAAGAGAATAAAATACCTAGGAATCCAACTTACAAGGGATGTAAAGGACCTCTTCAAGCAGAACTACAAACCACTGCTCAGTGAAATAAAAGAGGACACAAACAAATGGAAGAACATACCATGCTCATGGATAGGAAGAATCAATAACGTGAAAATGGCCATACTGCCCAAGGTTATTTATAGATTCAATGCCATCTCCATCAAGCTACCAATGAGTTTCTTCACAGAATTGGAAAAAACTGCTTTAAAGTTCATATGGAACCAAAAAAGAGCCCGCATTGCCAAGAAAATCCTAAGTCAAAAGAACAAAGCTGGAGGCATCACGCTACCTGACTTCAAACTATACTACAAAGCTACAGTACCCAAAACAGCATGGTATTGGTATCAAAACAGAGATATAGACCAATGGAACAGAACAGATTCCTTAGATATAATACCACACATCTACAGCCATCTGATCTTTGACAGACCTGAGAGAAACAAGAAATGGGGAAAGGATTCCCTATTTAATAAATGGTGCTGGAAAAATTGGCTAGCCATAAGTAGAAAGCTGAAACTGGATCCTTTCCTTACTCCTTATACGAAAATTAATTCACGATGGATTAGAGACTTAAATGTTAGACCTAATACCATAAAAACCCTAGAGGAAAACCTAGGTAGTACCATTCAGGACATAGGCATGGGCAAAGACTTCATGTCTAAAACACCAAAAGCCACAGCAGCAAAAGCCAAAATTGACAAATGGGATCTCATTAAACTAAAGAGCTTCTGCACAGCAAAAGAAACTACCATCAGAGTGAACAGGCAACCTACAGAATGGGAGAAAATTTTTGCAATCTACTCATCTGACAACGGGCTAATATCCAGAATGTACAAAGAACTCAAACAAATTTACAAGAAAAAAACAAACAACCCCATCAAAAAGTGGGCAAAGGATATGAACAGCTGATTTTTTTTTTTAAGTTCTCTAATGAATAGCAGAACTGTGGGTCATATGTACATGCCTATTCAGATCTATCACAATCTGCCAAACAATTTCCCAAAGCCGTTGTCACATTTTACAATGCTGTCAGTAATGCATAAGTGTGTCCATTCCATGCCTTTTCTAATATTTAGTTTTGTAAGTCTTTTTTAATTTCAGGCATTCTAATGTGTGTGAAGTGAAATCTCTTTGTGGATTTACTTGATATTATTCATATGATTAATGATACTGAGCTTAATTTCACGTTCTTATTGGTCATTATCCTGTCTTGTTTTGTGAAGACATGTTCAATCTACTGCCCATGTTTTATTGGGTTATCTGTTATTGACTTGCCATGTTTTTCATGTATATATTTATTATTGAGAATTTTTCACTGAACTTATAAAATAACATACAAATTATTTTCTTCTATTTTTAGAGCTTGTGTAAATTTTATACTATTTCTTTATTTAAATGCTTGGTAACATTTACCAGTGAAGACATTTCCATGAATATTTATTACATTTATTTACATTCATTTACATTCATTAAATTTAGTTCATTTTATGACATTTTTAAATGTTACAATCTGTCACTTTTAGTAATTTGTGCCTTTCAAGGAACGTGTCTATTTAATTGACTTTGTTGAATATATTGACATCAAGTTTTCATCTAATTTCCTTATAATCCTTTTAATGTGTATATGTCCTTTAATGAAGTTCTTTTTTCATTTCTGATATTGCATATCTGTGTTTCTTCTTCCATTGATTGTTTTATTTATGAGCTTTTAAAATTAATACATCTTTTCGAAAAATCCACTTTTAGCTCCTTAATTTTCTTTTATTGTTTGACTTTTTAAAAATTTCACCAACTTTTGCTATTATTGTTATTATTTACTTTCTTCCACTTATTTTAGGTTTAATTTGTATTTTCTTTTAAACTAGCTTGATGTTAGCATAGTTACTTGATTTAATATCTTTCTTCTTTTTACTTACAAAAACAGTGAAATTCTTGTTTCCCTTTAATATTGCTTTACTTCCATTTCATAATTGTTTTTGAATTAATATACTTTAATATTTAGGGAAATTTTAGGTTTACAGACAAATTGATCAGACAGTACAAAGAGTTCCTACATTCCCCCTCCTCAACCACATATGCTTGGCTTCCACCATTATTTACATCTCCATTGAGTGTAGTATTCTCGCTACAATTGATGAACCAATATTGATACAATGTTATTGACAAGTCTACAGTCTGTATTAGGTTTCACTCTGTGTTGCATATTATCTGAGTTTTGAAATGTGAAATGACATGGATCCATCATTTCTATATCACACAAAGCCATTTAACTGCCCTTAACATCCTCTTTGTCCCACCTAATTTTTTCTGTCTCCCTAAATCCCTGGCAATCATTGATGTTATTACTCTCTCCTTGGTTTTGCCTCTTCCAGATGTTATATAGTTGAAATCATATGGTATGTAGTCTTTACAAATCAGCTTCTTTCAGTTAGTAATATACATTTAAGTTCCTGGTATGTCCCTTTGTGGCTTCATAAATCATTTCATTTTATCACTGAATAATATTTCATTTTCTGCATGTGTCACAGTTGGTTTACTCATTTACCTACTGAAGAGCATTTTGGCTGCTTCTAAGTTTTAGCAATTATGAATATGGCTGCTGTAAACTCTAGTGTGCAGGTTTTGCTGTGGACATGTTTTCAGCTCCTTTGGAAAGAGAACAAGAAACTCCTGCTGGATCATATAATAAAAGTATGTTTACGTCCGGGTGGAGTGGCTCATGCTTGTAATCTCAATATATGGGGAGGCCGAGGTGGGTGGATCACCTAAAGTCGAGAGCTGGAGACTAGCCTGACCAATATGGAGAAACCCCATCTCTACCAAAAATACTAAAATGCCTGTAATCCCAGATACTCAGGAGGCTGAGGCAGGATAATTTCTTAAACCCGGGAGTTGGAGGTTGCGGTGAGCCAAGATTGCACCGTTGCACTCCAGCCTGGGCAACAAGAGTGAAACTCCATCTAAAAAGTAAAAATAAAAAAAAAAAATGTTTATTTTTTGTAAGAAACTGCCAAACTGTCTTCCGAAGTTACAGCACCAATTTGCTTTCCCACCAGCAATAAATTACAGTTCTTATTGCTTCACATCCTTGCTATCATATGTTGTCAGTGTATTGGGTTTTAGACTTTCTAATAGGTGAGTACTGGCATCTCATCCTTGTTTTAATTTGCATTCCCCTAATGACATCCGCTGGTGAACGTTTTTTCATATGGTTATTTACCATCTGTATATCTTCCTTAATAGGTGTTTTTTCAAATATTTTGCCCAATTTTCAATTGGTTTTTTTTTTTCGTATCCTTAAGTTTTAAGTGTATTTTTAATTTTCAGTACTGGTACTTTACCAGGTATAGTTTGTATTCCAGATGTTTTCTCCCTGTATGTGACTTGTCTTTTCATTCTCACCATAGTGTCTTTCATGAACTGAGTTTTAAAAATTCAGATGAGGTCCAAATTAGCAATATTTTCTTTCATGGATCACACTTTGGTTTTTATGTCTAAAAAAATTATCATCAAACTTAAGGTCACCTAGATTTTCTTCTATGTTATATTCTAAGAGTTTCATAATTTGACACTTTGTGTTTATGCCTATGATCCATTTTGAGTAAATTTTTGTGAAAGATGTAAAGCGTTTGTCTAGATTTATTTGTTTTGCAGATGAATGAGCACTTGTTATAGCACGATTTGTTGAAAAAAGTTTTCTAGTGAATTTATTTTGCTCCTTTTGTTGTGTGTATGTGTCTGTTTCTGACTCTTTATTCTGTTCCATTGATCTATTGTTTCATTCCATAATTTTCTGAAGTTTTGTTTCACTATTATTCAGTTTGAATATTTCTATTATTTTTAAAGTAAGTTCTTCCTTAACTCATGAGTTATATAAAAATTTGTGGATTGTTTTCTACATATTTTATATTTTTCTAGATAGTTCCCTTTTTTATAATTTAATTCTATGGAGGAGAAGAAACATATTCTTTATAATTTTATTTACTTTATTGAAATAGATGTGTTTTATAGCTCACTATGTGGTATATTTTTGTTTATAAGTTGTATGTTTGACAAGTATATGAATTCTATATTTGAGTATATTGTAGTTTCTTACAAATATTAATTAAGTCTATTTAGATGACAATTTTGTACAAATATTATTTACTTTTACTAACCTTTTCTATTTGTTTCATTTATAGTTTTAATTTTTGGGAGAAGAGTGTTAAAATCCACGGTAATACTCCTAAATTTCTCTATATCTGCTTTCCTTTCCTATGGTTCTGCTTCATGAAGGTTGATATTTTGTTATTAATTGCATATTTATAATTGAGATTGTATGTCTCTTTGATAAATTGGCTCTTTTACATGATGGATTAATTATCTATTACTGGTAATCCCCTCCCTTGTCAATCTTCCTTGTCAGCTTCTCATGTATCCGTTCTTGTTTTCTTATTATTAGTGTTGCATGATAAAAAATAAGTCCCATTCTTTGCTTTTTGATCTTTTTTTAGAATTATAGATTCAGCAGAACATGAAAATATCTTCAGCTAAGTTACATGAGCTTTTTACCAGTTTCCCCATATTGTAACATCTTGAATAACAATGGTGTAACAACAAACTAGAAATTGACACGGTACAATCAAAGGGTTTATTCAGATTTCACCAGTTTTATAGTTACTCAAAGGTTAGTGTGTTTGTACACATGTGTACTCACACAGTTCTGTGCAATTTTATCATGTATACTTTTATGTAACCATCACTCAGAAAAGTGCTATTTAGTCATTACAAGACTTCACTTGAGAACCACTATTACTTCTCTCTCGCTAGCAACCTCTAATGTATTCTCTATTTAAAATTCAGCTGATTCAAGAATGTTGTATAAATGGAATTATGCAATATGTAACCCTTGAAACTGACTTTTTCATTCAGCATAAATACTATGAGCTTCATTCAAATTGTTATTGTGATGGAGTAAAACGATCACCAAGTGACTAATCTAAGGGTGGAGGAGGTGCCTTCCAGCCACTGTCACTGATGGAACGGACGGAAAATGAGGATGTGGCTAATGTGACTAGTCTTGTTGGACTGTAAGAGGGATACAGTTGCCTCAGATCTGCACAGTTGTCCTGAAACCTGAAGTCCTCAAAAGCAGAGGAAACCAGAAAACCATCAGTGGCACACGATTGTGCCTACCACCCTAATGAGTAGGGAGGTTCTAGCAAATAACAAAGATCTCAGCAAAAAAAAGTCACAATACCCAATGTTGGGGCCAAGCAGGGTGAGTCAACAGCTGAAGCTGCTTGGAGAGTGCTGAACCATTAGTTCGCCCAGTGCGTGTCTGCCTGGTGCACTCTAGAGACTCTAGCCCCCAAACAGTGCTTTCTATAGGGTAGGCACACTGAACAGGTGTTATGATGAAGAGTGTTAAGAATTATCATGGACAACAACAACTCTACTCCAAGATGGTTTCTTCTACCACGGCAGAATGAGAGTGTTAAGAGTCTACACTCATTCGACAGTCAGATACTACGGTGGCCACTTTCAGTTTTAGTTTGTGTCACAGTGAAATGCATAGTTTTAAAAATTACATTTTTGTTTCTATATAAATTTGAGGTAATCATTACCATATATGCATACCAACACTGGAAAAACTCCTTTTCCCCTTTACATCTCAACTTCTCACAATCTCCTGGGAGACTGAGAAGCAGACACTTTAGCCTGCCAGAGCCACACTGCCCAACTCTATCACTTGCTGGCTGAATGGCCACAGGCAAATTACTCTACTGATCAGTTTTCATAACTGCAAAAATGGGGATTGATAATACCGGCACCTATCTCATAGGTTGCATGAGGATGAAATGAGTTTTATCATGTAAACATATTTCATCTTATGATGAAATGAGTTTTATCATATAAAGGAATATATATACACATATATATGGTATATGTTAGATCTTGTTTTTACAAAAATCATATGGCACAACAATTCTTTGGAAATTTTGTGTCATTTAGACATTTAATAAGGCAGAGGCCCTCAACAGTGAAATCTGAAAACCAGCAAAGGCAAACATGATTACTCATACACCAATATCAATGTGGTTAGTAGTGGCCAAGAAATCAAATAACTATCAGGTGTGACATACTGGCGTGTGATAGGTTAGCTATGGTCAAGTAGAACAGGCAAGATGAGATCACAAAGGTCCTTATAGGAGTTAAAAAGAGAATCCTGGCACATATACAGGTAGACTGAGGAACATTTCTGACATGCTCGTGATGTGATCAATGATTTATGAGCAAATTATCTTGTTCATTTTTAAGTGCTGAGGATGTATAAAATCATCTGTTTTTCCTTTCTATACATGTCTTGTTTTTACAATTTGGAGAGAAAAATAAAAACTGTCCAGATGTAAGCAAGTAGTTTATAATATCATTTTTAGTTCTTTACTGCCAGAGTTTGAAGTATGAGATTCCTGCTTTGAAGTTTTCATTTCTATTGTACTTATTTATTAAACTAAAGATCAGTCATTATGTAACAAATCTATAATACATGAAACCAGATTTTAGTGCTTCTTAGGGACAGATCTTCAGGGTATCCTTTCTTATGTTGTGATGACTTTAAAGAAAAATCCATTTCTCGGTTCTCTTTAATGATTATCTACTCCTTTGTGTCACTCCAGAAAACATCTGTAGAACCACAGAATGTAATAAATATGACTAGGCAAGGCGGAAGAAGCATGTGGCTGCTGCATAAGGTATTTCATCTTAAAACACATATTTTTAAAGGGAAAAAAACATACATGTTTTTTTTCTAAAAAAGATGGACAGTTTTGTTTTGTTTTTTAATTTAGGTGTTTACCTTCTGAGAGAGTATAGACTTTCGTCAAAGAAAAAAAATATAAAATATATCAGGTCTTCAATGGGCTGTTGAAGCTGAGATGCTGGATATTCTTAGACCAATTTAATCACGCTGGTTTGAATAAGAGAGAGCAAATGCACGAAACACTTCTTTTCAAGCACTCATGCATTGAATGATCACGTTATTATTCTTTGTCACTTATTGGAGATGAGAGATTTGAGAGACTATTGTCTTAATATAAATTTATGTTTTATACAATGTTTAAAAATTGGGAATCAACAGTTCTCCATAGTTTTAACATCTGATACTATTATATTTAAACATAGGTAAATTCAAGGAAAACCTCTGCTCTTCAGAAATTATCTGACTGCTTAACTGTCTTCAGTGTTACCAAGAACCAAGAAGGAAGTAGAAATGCCCTCAATATTTAAAGTAGAAGTGATGAAAGCAATGAATGACTTAGTTGAGAAGCTTATTTGTAGAACATACTATTAGGCCTCTAATAAAATTTATAATTATTCTACTTAAAATTCATAGTAAGTTTTATCATCTGTTTTTTAATCTGTTTATTTTTATTTGAACCTTAATACCTATAAAGTCATGAATAGCTAGAAAAGAACAACTGCGATATTCTCAATGCCAAGAAAACACGGATGTTTGAGGTAATGGAGATCTCAACATCCCTTATTTGATCATAATGCCTTATATACATATATCCAAACATCTCATGTACACCAAACATATGTTGAACTATGACATATCAATTAAAAATTAATATTAAAAAGAAGATGGAGTATTTATTAAAAATGACAGAAGATGATGTGCATCTATAGTCCCAGTTACTCAGGAGCCTGCAGCATGGGGATCACTTGGACCTAGGAGTTAGGCACTCCAGCCTGAGCAACAGAGAGGAATTCTGTCTCAAGACTAAAACAAAGATTTGACAGAAGGCAGTGTAAAAAGTTGTCAACAGTCGCACCTGGGTCCACTAAGGTTTTAACAAAAGAATTTAGATACCTCAATAGATTCTGGGGTCACCTGAGGTCATAACACAATAAAATAGTTGATGATCTGGGGTAGCAAAGGGAATATGGTCATTGTATTTTCTTTAGAAAGGAAAAAAATTCGGGAGTAACTCAGAAAATTCTAACCACATTAATTAAGATGATATTTTAAAAATGAATATAGGTCAACCACGGTGGCTCACACCTGTAATCCCAGTAGGTTGGGAGGCCGAGGCGGGAGGATCGCCTGAGGTCAGGAGTTTGAGACCAGCCTGACCAACATGGTGAAAACCCATTTCAACTAAAAATGCAAAAAATTAGCCAGGCATGGTGGTGCATGCCTGTAATCCCAGCTAATCGGGAGGCTGAGACAGGAGAATCGCTTGAACCCAGGAGGCGGAGGTTGCAGTGAGCTGAGATCACACCACTGTACTCTAGCCTAGGCAATAGAGTAAGACTCTGCCTCAAAAAAAAAAAAAAAAAAAAAAAAAAGAAAGAAAGAAAGAAAGAAAGAAAGAAAGAAAGAAAGAGAAATAATGATGACACCAGCAGCAGTAAAATTAGGAACTCAGTAATCACCATGGCAGACACTTCAATTCACACTGATGGAAGGGAGTTAAATAAAATAACCTTTCTGGCTGAACTACAATTCATTGCCCTGGGAAAGCAGTGTATCATCCTGAGAGTGAGGAGGCTTTGTGAATGCTCCCATAGGTGGAGGAGAGCTGGAGGCAAGGGCAGGCTGTGGGACACCACAGTGGAAGAGCCCTGTAGCACTGCAGGTCCAGGGCTTAAAACTAGCCTTGCCTGAAGAGCCCAGGTCGACAGGATAACCTGGCTAAGCTGGGGCAGCTTGTACTCAAGGACAAGGCAAGGCTTTTTTAAAGACTGAGGAGCAGCAGTGCCAGGGGGCACACAACTCAGACTTGCTCATGCAACTTCATTCTCCATCAACTCCCATATTTTAAGAAGCTTCCAATCTCTTCATATGGCACTAAATACTACATTATTAGCTGAAGTTCTGAAAGCAGAACCTTTTTTTTTTTTTTTTTTTTTTTTTTTTTTTTTTGAAGAGTTGCACTCTTGTTGCCCAAGCTGTAGTGCAATGGTGCCACCTCGGCTCGCTGCAACCTCCACCTCCTGGATTCAAGTGATTCTCCAGCCTCAGCTTCCGGATTAGCTGGGATTACACTACCACGCGCCACCATGCCAGGCTAATTGTTTGTATTTTTAATTAAAATGGGTTTTCACCATGTTAGCCAGGCTGGTCTTGAACTCCTGACCTCAGATGATCTGCCCACCTCGGCCTCCCAAAATGTTGGGATTACAGGCATGAGCCACTGTGTCCAACCAAGAGCAGATTCTTATAGAATCCAAAGGGAGAAAAAAACAAACAAAAAATACTTAAATGCAAAGACAGCTAAAATATTAATCACTGATGGACCAAACAACAGCAACTAAGCAGCAAGCAAAATATGAATTCTATGAGGAAAAATTATCTAAGATAAGAAGGAAGAATAATTACAGCTTTCGAAGATAAAGGTTAAATTTTACAAAAGATTTCCTTTAGGATGCAAAGGGGAAATTTGAATAGTGTCTGCTTTAAACTCTCAACATTTCTGAGAATATAGACACTGAGAAGTAAGATGAAAAGTAAGAAATTAGACAACAACTTGAGTTAATTTTGTGAAGTAGATGAAATTAGTCAAAAGTGTGAAGATGAAAAAACTTAAAATTCACTGCAAACTGTGTGTTGAAAAAATGTCTCTGTAGTATATGAAATGCTTTGATACTAAAAATGAGCGTTTGAGTAAAACTTCAAAATACAGAAGAAAGAAATAAAAATTGGATGTAGTATGATGTGTGTGTACAGGAAAACAATTCAAAACACAGAAGATAGATGGTTCAGAAAATGAGGCTAAGCAAATGAACATTTTCCCTGCAGAGAACAATAGTGAATAAAGGTAAAACCTATATATTTGTTGGGAATAGTTTTGTTTAAACAAAGAAAAGTCCTGTTGTTCTTAACTGTCTCCATAAAATCAATCACTCGAGGACAAGGTAGATAAAACTAAAGAGGCAACCTTGGGAGATTCTGCACTGAAGCCATTTTGTCAGGCAAGAGGACAATATGGTAACATGTATAAAAAAAAATCAGAAAAGGTATGACTCAGCAAAAACACTATAATCAAACAAGAAAAAAATTCAAAGAAATTAGAAGTTAGAAAAAAGAAAAGAAGTATGCGATTAAAAAAAATAAGACCAGAAAGTTAAACCACCAAAATTAGCTGAATACTGCATACCCAGTAAAAGAAAAAGAGTCACAATAGATTTTTGAAAAGTCTAAAATTCTTTTTATGAGACAAACCTCAGACAACTCGATGCTAATATATATTTATATGAAATGAATATATAAGTATACCCACAAAAATTTATCAGACAAAGCAAACAGGAAGGATCATAGCACTACATGTTTCTCAATGTATTAAAAATATTCATCTGATTTTGGAATGTTATAATTAAAAAATAACATTTCTTCTTAGAATAAAATAGATTACATTAAAATATATTTACATTAATAGTAAAACTTAAATGCATATTAGTTTCTATTTTAGAAAGACAGTATCATTTGAGATTTGATGTTGATCATATTCTTTGGGCCATCTGTAATTAAGCATGGCAAAATGGTAGCATAATAGCTTGTATATCCCGTGCTCACAATTCTTGCTCCATTAGCATATTTAGTATTTTCTGCCTGTCCCCCTCAGCTTCAGAGGACTGTGCACTGAAAGGGAAAGAGAAAGGTCTGCATCTCTCACCTCTGTGTCCCTCATGTAAATCACTTACACTACCAGTTCAAATAATTCAATCTTTTATCACAATTGTATTTTCAAAACTGGATGATAAACTACCCAAGAAACGCACATATTTACTGTGTGTTGGCTGCCATGTTTATTTACATACCTTTCATAAGATAAATCTTTATAATTTGACATTATAAAAACAAGAGAAAATTTTTTAACATTGCATTTTAGAATCAAAGAAACAATTCATATTGGATACTACATTTTAGGAAAAATGTTTGAGCAGAGCAAAAATTATATTTAAATAGAAAATAGAAGGCCACAGAATTATATAGACCAATTAATCAAGCAGTTTAATATATACATAAAACTTACTTAAAAATCAAAGAAAATCCATTTACTGAAAGTCTATTTATAAAGCCTAAAATTATAGTCATATTTTACTATATTCTGTTTGTTATGGGTGAAATATGTAGAAGCAAATTTTAATATAATAGCTTTTTTTCTGAACATGATTCCGAAAAGGGAATTAACATTTTAAAAAGCACCTGCTTAAAAATGCCACATTTCTATATATTTTCAAATAGATTCACAAATTATTGAGGCTACGGGACAATTTAAATAAAATAACAAAAGCAGAAATTAAACGGACAACATTTTCAAACATCATTACAACAAATTGGAGATAAATAATAAACTATCACAAATTTTAAAATAATAAAAACCCGAAATTTAAAATAACTAATTTTGAAATAATTAAAATACTATTATAAACATTGATTGCATCAACTAGAAAAATTATTAAATTTAGAGTACCTGAAAATATTCTTAATTAGAATACCAAGCATTAAATTTTAAAGAATGCAAAATGTTATTCTTAGGAGCAGTTATAGGATTAACTGTTTTGGTTATTAAATATATAAAAATGTATTTAAAATAATTCAAAAATATAAATATAAAAATAAAATTAATGCAAAAGAGGGCATAAAGTGAAAAACAGACAAAATAAGAACACATAAAAATGTACATGATACCTCTAAATGCTTAGCCTGTAAAAGTAAATTAGTACCTTAAGCTATTATAAAAAAGACAAGATATAAATATGCTAACTAGGTAAAAGGAAGGAAATTTAGGCAATGCATATAATTAATTATAAATTTACAACACTTTCCTAATACATTTGAAATCATTAAAAAGTAATAGATTTTTAAATTACCCCAAGCAAATGTGAATGGATAAATACAAATATTTACAAATCTAGAAATGGACAATTTCCACACTATATAATTTATTCTGCAGCAAAATGAGATCGATAATTCTCCAACCACCTCTTGAATATGGCAAAACAGGCTTCAGAGGCAAAAACCTTGATTTTTTGCTAAAGCAATTAATCTTAGTCCTGACACAAAGATTGCAGAAATATTCAGTCATTCTTAGTATTTGAGATCACTTATATATTTTTGAGATAATAAAAGAAGCTTGGGAATTACACAGACTGGCAACTGTCATTTATTGAGGAGAAGCTCGCCCTGAGGCCCGTGTTTTCCATTTAATGTGTGTGCAGAATAGTACACCCATTTCTCAGGTTCTTACAGCTATCGCTCTGTTGTCAGGGAAGGAAGCCTGAAAACTCCCTTATCAACTGTCTTTCCATTAGGTCCGCTGATAGAAGACACTGGCTTGACTGAAAGGTAGGATGAAGTCAGAAGTCATTCTTACATCTAGCTTCCTAAAAACATTAACGACCTATTGTATTTTCTCACTTTGGAAGTACTTGTTGTGGTAATATCTTTTACCCACTTAAAAATTGGGCTAAGTTTTTATAATTGACTTATAGAATACAAATACACACACACAGCCAGATATCATTATTTGTGGTAATTATGTTTTATAAAGTTATCACAAACACTGAATTAGTGAATACTGTACAGATGCTCCTGGAGGAAATACAAGTTCCTGCAAGACTCCGGTCATAACATTTTTGTCAACCGATCAATACACAACCTATTTTATGTGTGTTTCCATTGAAAAACACCCCACTTGACATGTGTATATTGTTGATTCACTTACATTGAACTCATGGCCAATAGCACTGTAATTCATGACCAAATGAAGCTTATTTAACAAGTGCATTTTCTCCACAAGGCAAATCACAGCCTTCTTGCACTTAGAACCAATAGACAGTACTTCCGCAGTACACCTGGGGAACATTTTAAAGAGCGAATCCCAACAAAAAGCACAAAAATGAGAGAAATATAGAACGAAATAGGTCATAAAAAAGACACTTGTTTACATATAAAAGCTGAAAAAAGCAGGCAGCAGGTCACCCTGTTTGACGTCAGCTGGGGTTATTCAATTTTTAAAAAAAATTTTCACCCTGGTGTATATACCCACAAAAGACTACAAAATGCATCAATTATTGATTTAGGGATTAGAAACACATTTGGGAATTATGTAAATTTGCATGTATGGAATCCATTGGTCAACTCTAATATGTGAATTATGTATATATGCACTACATGTATGAATGTATGCACATATATATTTATGTGTGCATATTTTTAAATGAAAGTTCTTTGTCCAATAAATGGATTTTGCCTACCTTCTCTTTGTCATTGACTTACCTATACCTATTCTCAAGGTGAATTTTGATGAACATAAAGTCTTAATTTAAACATAGTCCAATTAATCAAAATTTCCCATAATGTTTACTGATGTTATGCCCTACTTAAAAACTCTGCCAAAACCAAGGTCACAAAGTTGTTATCTGTTTTCTTCTATGAAGCTCTTAAAATGATTTATAACATTAATTTAAAATATTAAGCTTAAGAGTTTAAAATGAAATAAAAGACAGTCTCCTTTACAAAGTTTCCAAGGTATAGGAATAGATTCAGTATGTGCAATATATAGGTTAGTCATCTTTTTTTAAATTTTAATAAAGGAGCATGATCTTTCCTGATGCCCAGTAAAATTATTGACAAATAGGCTAACACTTTAAGTAAAATGAAATTAAACTCCTAAACTTAATGAAATTTATATAGCATTTAATATGTGCTAGGCGTTGTTCCAAGTACTTTAGGCTCATTCAATCCTCATGAAACTTATATGAAGAAGTATTTTTCTTGCTATTTTGTGAAGATTACACTGAAGCCAATAAAGACTAGGTAACACACTCCAGCTCATTGACCGCTGAAGAGGAAGAGGGAATTTGAACCTAAGTAGTCTAGCTCTACTTTGCTTTTATTTTGTTACCTCTGATATGCAACCCGGAAATGCCTAAACTGCTTTAAATGTTAAATAAAAATTATTAAAAACCTAAATGAAATAGAGGAATATTATAAGTATTACATATGATTGTTAAGAATTTTGAAGGCTCTGAGATTCCTCAATTTGAAAGCTGCCATGCTGCAAGCTACCAATTTCAGGATGTTAGTAGAAGACATGAGACTCCTAAGAAAGTGATTAAGGTTCCTTCATTAGTCACAGCAATTGCAATAGCTAGAGCTTCATTATTTTTGTGCTAGTTCTGTGACACTCAATTCTGGTAGGGCAATAAAAAGAGAGCCAGGTGACAGAAGGACTGGGTATATTATGATAGAGTAATCCAGAGCTTTATAACAGAAAGTAATTATGCTTAAACAGGGCTTCAGAGGATAATGTTATCTTTATTGCTCTGAGCAGTAAACATTCCTGCCCTTTGATTCATAGAAGACATTATCTCTTTTTTCTAAGGCTGTAAGCAAACATGCTATATTTTATGAGAGGAGACACTAGCTTTGTCTTCCAAGGAAGGTACTTAGCTATAAAAAACGTCCTTGTTAACTGTTGTTTTCTGAGTGTTTGTATCTTCCCAAAGGTTGAAAGTTGAAACCCTAATTTCCAGTGCAGTGGTATTAGAAAGTAGGGCCTATGGGAGGTGGTTAGGTTATCAGGGCAGAGGCACCATGAATGAAATTGATGCCCTTGTGTAAGAGGCTAAAGATATCTCTCCTGTCCGCCCCCCACCCACAACACTAACACACAAGGACACTGTGCAAAGACACCACGTAGGAAAGAGAAAACGGGCCTTCACCAGACATTGAATAGTGCAGAACCTTGATCTTGAACTTCCCAGCCTCCAGAATTGTGAGAAATCAATTGTGTTGCTTATAAGTTACCCAGTTTGTGGTATATTACTATAGCAGCCTGAATAGGCTAAGACATTAATAGAGTCTAGAAGAAAGAACAGTTAGTGACTTATTGGCAGGACGTACAGTATCACGAGATACTTATGGAAAATTTTCTCTATAAAAAACCTGAGCATGGAGAAATATTTCATAACTAAAAGGAAAGGGAGTTACCCAGAAAATTTTGTACATTTCATTGGGTAATTTGAGACATCTGCGTAACAAACAGTAGGCAAATGGCAAGTCAAATAGCAGGCAAATATTAAATTGAAAAACAAAATTTATAATATATGATGAAATGCAAATAGTGCACATTAACATGTAGAAAACATAAAAGACAATATGTGACAAACCAATGAACAAATTGGAAAAAAAAGTTAGAAGCATACCTGAATAATTTTTGCAAATGATTAGTAAGTACTTGAAAAGAAATGTCTATGTTATTACTTACTAAACAAATAAGTCAATAATGCTATATATCAGTTCTTAGCCACTGGAACTGATACATAGCATTATTTCACATACTGCTAAAAGTCATGTAAATTGAAGAATATTTTCATAGGGAATTTTTTACATGTTTATTAATAACTTTAAGTTATTTATATCTTCAACCTTATAATTCTACTTTCAGGAATTTTGTACAGCTCTTTTATATAACATTCATGTATACATATTTCCATAACATCTGTATTTAAAGAGGTCAATATTGGTGTCAATACAGATGTGTAACAATATAATTGTTAAATTAATGGGCAAATACACATTAAGAAAAAACCTCAGCCATTACAAAATTTTGATTCAGTAAATAGTTAATGAGAAGGAAAAGTATCTGCAGTATGTTTTCAAGTAATAAAATAGATTAAAAAACAGTACATTTTGAATTTGTCTTAAAACAGACCGCTATATGTATACACATACATGTGCATTGAAAAAATTATAAAGTTAAATACAGGTTTATTCTGATACTATGTGTGATTTTGATTTCCAAAATTTTTTATTTACCAATTTTTTAGTATATAACTTTTAAAATTTGATACATATAACCATAGGAAGTCACAGAGATAGCACAAAGAGCTTTGTATATCATTTAATTTGCTTCAATAGTTACAGTTCATCAGAGCATAATGTCAAAATCAACATTTTTTATGTGCATCACAGATACAGATGTGTGTAACCACAATAAAATCAAGATACACAACTAATAAAAAATATAAAACGTTGTTAAAAGAAATAAATGAGGACTCATGTAAATGGAAAAACTAGCCCATGCTTATGGATTAGAAGAATTACTATTGCTGAAATGTCCTCATTACCCAGGGTCATCTACAGATTCAATGTAACATTTATTACAATACTAATGACATTCTTCACAACAATAGAAAAACTAGTCTTAAAATTTATACGGAAATGAAAAAGACCCCTAATAGCCAAAGCAATCTTGAGCAAAAACGAAACAAAGCATCACACTATCTCACCTCAAAATAAAGTCATGTGTCACTTAACACAGGGATATGTTCTGAGAAACGTATGCTTAGGGGACTTCATCATTGAACGAGCATCATAATGTGTATTCACATAACCCTAAATGTTAAGGATAAAGACTACTACACTCCTAGGCTACATGGCTTAGTCCGCTGCTCCCAGATTACAAGCTTATACTGCATGTTATGTAATGACTACTGTATGCAGTTGCAACACAATAGTAAGTAATATGTTAATGCATTGTACTATGATGCTATGAAGGTAACAATGTTAAGACAACCACAATGTCACTAGAAAACTGGTATTTTTTTTGGCTGAGAGTGGCAACTCACACCTGTAATCCCAGCACTTTGGGAGGCTGAGGCGGGTACATTACCTGAGATCAGGAGTTTGAGACCAGCCTGGCCATAATGGTGAAACCCCGTCTGTACTAAAAATATAAAATGAGCTGGGAGTGGTAGCACATCCCTGTAACTGAAAACATGGAAGAAATGGTTCTCGAAATTTGACTGGGCAAGGATTCTTTGAGTAGGGCCTCAAAAGCACAGGCAACAAAAGCAAAAGTAGATAAATGGAATTATATCAAATTAAAAAGTTTCTGTACAGCTAGGAAAAAATCAATAAAGAGACAATCTACAGAATGGGAGACAGTATTTGCAAATTATGCATCTGAAAAGGGGTTGATTTCCAAAATTTATAAGAAACACAAATAACCCAATAGTAAAAAACAATTATTTAAAAATTGGTAAAAGACTGGAATAGACATTTTCAAAAGAAGACATACAAATGGCCAAAAGACAAATGAAACAATGCTCAACATAACTAATGATCAGGGAAGTGCAGATTAAAACCACGATGAGTCTCACTTTGTCCCACTTATGGTGGCTATTATCAAAAAGACAAAAAAAAAAAATAACAAATGCAGGCGAGGATGTGGAGAAAGGCAAACCCTTATGCACTGTTGGCGGGAATGTAAATTAGTATGGTCATTATGAAAAGTGGCATGGAAGTTCCTCGACTTTTATGTATTTTCAGCATAATCCAAATTCTTTTCTTATCTTACAAAATGGTACAATTTCACCAGAAATAATTGAGAATTACAGTGCTACTTGGAACTTTGGCTATAACTAGAATTCCTCATCTTGGAGGTTTCTTAAAGGAAAAAAGCAGCAAAATTCCTAATAATCAATGGTCTTCCTTCTATTGGAATAATAATTAAAAAAAACCTCTAAACAAAAATATTGAAGTTTTCATTATATTCCATGAAAAACTTTTTTTGCCTACAGTTAATAAAATTTGTGAAATTTTAAAAATCAAATTAAATTAGAATTATCATATGATACAGCAATTCTGTTACTGATCTGTATACTGGGTATACATCCAAAGGGCGTGGAATCAGTATTTCAAAGAGATGGCTGCACTCCCATATTTATTACTTTGTTATTCACAATAGCTACTATATGGATTTAATATGTTAAATCTCATTGTGAACTTAATTTGCATTTTCTATTTGCTAGTGATATTGAACATGTTTTCATGTGCTTTTTGTCATGTGTGTATTTTTTTCTGCTGAAATATCCTTTGCCCATTTTTCTCATTGGAGTGTTTTCTTTATTAAAAATATTGAGTTTTAAGTTCTGCGAATATTCTCCATATGCATCATTTGTCAGATATGTGATCTGCAAATATTTCCTCCCAGTCTATAACTTGTCTTTGATCCTTGTAACAGTGTCTTTCAAGGTGCAAAATATTTTTGTTGTTGTTTTGATGAAATTGCATTTCTGAATATTTATTTTGTGGATCAAGTTTTTGGGGTTATGTTTAAAAACTCTTCACCGAGCCCTAAGTTGTAGAGATTTTTCACCACTGTTTCCTTCAAAAGTTTTATAGATTTATATTTTGCATTGAAATCTATGATACATTTCAAGTTTTTTTTGTATATGGTATGTGGTTTATTTTTTTTTTCTGCTCATTCATATGCAATAACTCCAGCAACATTTGTTGAAAAAAACTATTATTCCTTCATTATATTACTGATGCTATATTATGTGGTATTGCTGAATTAATTTATTAATCTAAAGACGGTTATTTTTGCTGACTTTGATTGCCTGTGTAAAGAATCATGTATTTAATAAATAAGAGGAAGTAATATTCCTTCTATTCAGAACTATCTGCCTCTTATTTCTTTTACTGGCTTTATTGTGCTGGCTAGAATTTCCAGTACTATTTTGAATAACAGCAGTGGTAGCTGTTAAGTGTGCCTTGTTCCTGATCTTAGGGGGAAAGCATTCAGTCTTTTCCTATAATGACATTTTGTGTAAATGTTCTTTATCAAGTTGAAGAACTTTCTGTCTATTCTTACCACTTTTCTGGTAGTTTTGTTATTGATGAATGACATTATAATTAATGTCAAATGATTTATCTACCTTAATTACTATGATCATGGGATTGTTCTCTTTGTTTTTCTTCCTTTCCTTCTTCTGTGTACAATAAATACACTTTATTTTGGTAATGGGGAACTTATTTTAAATGTATTTTCTTCTGTTCTTTATTTTTCCTCTCCTGTTTCAACTATCTAAATTTAGGATATCAGCACACATATCAGCACCATTCTTTTGAGATTTGGTCTTCAGTCCATCACAAGGATTAACTTCAAGTTTTCTCAAGCACCACTCTGTCACCCTCAGTCATCTCTTTATGCACCTTTAAGTATTCCTATTTCTTACATAATATGACCATAATAATTTGCTTAGAAATTGTGACCCTAATCACTTATTGACTTTAACACCTGGTGATATTCTAATTAATAATGCTGCAGTGGAACCATTGTCATTCTACAAAGTGTCTATTACTCTGTTCTCGCACTGCTATAAAAAAATACGTAAGACTGGGTAATTTATGAAGAAAATAGTTTTAATTGATTCATAGTTTCTCATGAATGGTGAGGGCTCAGGAAACTTACAACCAGGACAGAAGAGGAAGTGGGTACTGCCTCTCAGAAGAGATGGCGAGAGAGTGTATGTAGGAGGAAATGTCAAACACTTATAAAACCATAAGATCTTGTGAGAATGCATTCACTATCATGAGAACAGCGTGGGGGAAACCGCTCCCATGATCCAATCACTTCCCACTAGGTCTCTCCCTCAACACCTGGGAATTACAATTCAAGATGAGATTTTGCTGGGGACACAGAGCCAAACCATATCAGTATATATGAAATCTTGTGGCTCATGCTTTGATTTCCTCTAGAATAGAACATCTTTTTACTTTCTGTCCACTTATGTATGCTCTAAATTTCCTTACAATTCAACATTCCTGGAGACTTTTCTATCCAAAACACTCAAAAACATTTTTTTGTGAGCTTCCCTCTCTCTCTTTCTGTGCATATATATATATATATATCATATATATATCATATATACATATATATCATATATACATATATACACACACACACATAAACTTGCACTAGCAAGTATATGCACATTAGCACATTTATCATTTGTTCAGAAATAAATCACAGGTAATACACACCTCTGTGTAAAACCTGTTGTAAAACTACATCTAACACCCATAAAGTTACTTGAAAAATAACGTTGTAGCTATCTTTGTTTCAAACTCTGCAAAACTTAGTACCTCCAAAAAAAATCAATGATTTTATTGTATCTTGCAGTTTCTGTGGGTTAGAAACTCAGGAAGGGCTCAGCTGAGCAGCTTCCATCAGAGATCTTCATACAGTTTCAGTCAGACAGTGACTGTGCTGAGACAATGGGTCACTGGAGCAGCCAGCAGCTATGGGCCATCTCCTTCACATCCCACTTCAGGACTCTCTACATGATCTCAGATACACTAGTGTAGCTTCCTCACAGTTTGTGTGCATAGAGACGTTCATAGTAGTCTCTCATGGTTATTTGTATTTCTGTGGGGTCACTGGTAACATCTCCTTTGTCATTTCTAATTGTGTTTATTTGGATCATCAGTGATTTGGTGATTTGGATCAACAATGGATAATCAGAAGATCATGTAAAAGGGGATTAGTTCACTTTCTGAAACAACATTTAGGGTAAGTACATTTACCTATGTAGAAAAAAATATGCAAAAGGAGTCAAAGTGTAAAGCACTGGAGGAGGAAAATCTAGATGTTATGCAGAGAGGAGGCAGCTAGAGCTTATGCGGAAAAGAGGACACATCAACAAATTAGAGAGGAGGACGTGGGAACACTGAGATCAACTATAACTCCTCCTTTAATTTAGGAGGTGACAGTCATTTTTACCAAAAACAAATCAGTGTAACTCAGGCTAAGATTGCAAGTATGGTCATAATATGGAATCAATAAAATAATACAAAGTATCATTTAAAAAAACAGGAAAAAATAAACAAATTTCTTGTTTTTGTTTTAGTTTTTGAAAAGAAAAGAGATGCCTTTATTGTTTTGAAGATAACCCTTTTAAAGAGTTTTATGTGAATTGCTATTTCTAATTTTATATGTTTAAATCACTTCTCACAGCCTGGAGTATAGTCAAAGGGTCATTTTGCCATGTCAACCATGAAATTGAAGTGGAAGAGAGATTATTTTTTTCCTGCTCTTGTAGTGACGTTTTCTTTTCCAAATTTCCATGCCTACCATTCATTCCTCCTATCTTTACTTTCTCTAGAAAAATGAAACTTAAAGATAGAAGAAATAACTTCTAGAATATCAGGGTGAATAACATCTGATTATCCAGTTCCTGATAAAAACAAAGAGAGCACTGTAAAATATTGTCAAAATAAATGGAAATTAACCAAAGCTTTCAATCATCCAAAAGTGTTTATCAAGAAAAATGGATGCATCATGATAAAGTCAGTAAGATTTGTGGTATTTGAATTTACCCTGTACTCATGAAAACCAGCAGCTGTTTAACTATTGTAGCTCTGAAAACCAAGTGGGCTTAGAGCTCCAACAATAAGCATTCCAATCCCTGTAGGACTGTAACCATTTGACCTTCCTAGCAGCTACCATAGGCTCCATTCTCAGGTATTCCCTTTCTTCACCTGGTCAAAGTTGTTTTATAATAGCCCTGTCCTTATGGTATTTGCCAAATACAATCAACAACACTTTTTAAAGTTGCAGCTGAGATGATGTTGGTCCCAAATGGAGCTAACCAAAGGCTGACCCAAAAACGTAAGAGGAAAATCTAGGGAATGAGATATCCATAAGGGGCTTTGAAAACTTCAAAATAGTGCCTTAAGGAAATGGCTGCCCAATCATTACCTGTCCATTATGCTAAGCAAGCTCAGACCTCAGTGGCTGCTCATAACAAAGAAGGGAGACTTTATCAAATTGTGCAGAGAATTCACTAAACAAACAAATGCCAACAACAACAATGACAACAATAAAGAGAAGAAAAACACATGCTGGGGAGAGAGGGAATACCTGATTTCCAGAGTTATCAAATTATAATATTTAAATTATGGATTTATCAAGAAAAAAATAAAGAGGCAAAAAAATTAGGAAAATATGGACAATACATAAAAGGAAGAACAGCAAAGTTGAAAGCAGGACAATTGTGGTTTTCTAGTCTGTAAATAGAAAGAAAAAAAAACTGAAGTAAAATGAACAGAAACTAAGTATTTATGAGAATAGTAAAAACAGTGGTGTGCTGATAACAAATTAGATAACCTAGATGAATTATACAAATTCATAGAAAGATATAAGCTATCAAAACAGACAATAAGAAATGAAAATCTGATTAGAGCTATAGAAGTAAGGAGATTGAAATGAATTAGTAATTCAGACAAAGATATCATAGCAAAATGAAACTATAAACCAATATTTTTCATAAGCGTAGACAAAAAAAATCCTAAATAAAATACAAGCAAGTAGATTCCAGCAATACATAAAATAGCAATACATGATATGATCAACTGAAATTTATTTCGAATTCACTATTTGGAAGCTAAGGTTGGTTTAGCCTAAGAATGTCAATTGATGTCATACAGTATATCGGTAGAATAAAAAACAAAAAAAAAAAAATCATGATCACCTCAATAGATGTAAAAAGCCCTTGACTAAATAAACATTTTCCATGATAAAATATACTGAACAAACTAGGAATAGAAAGGAGTTTCTCATCCTGATAAAGGTGCTGAAAGACTAAATTCTAAGATCAGAAACAAGACAGAAATGTCTGCTCTTTCTACTCCTACTTAACATTTCAGTGGAGGTTTTAGTCGGGTCTAACAGGCAAGGGGAAAAAAGTCATCCATATTCAGAAGAAAGTAGCAAATCTAACCTTACTCACAAATATCATGAATGCATATACAAAAATTTCTAAGGAATCTATTTTAACAAAAAACAGTTACAACTAATAAACAAGGAAGTTTGTAGGATACATGGTCAATATAAAAATTCATTTTATTTGTATATATTATCAATATATAAAAATTAAAAATAACAACTCCATTTATAATACATCACCAGAGTAATAAAATATTAAGGAACAATTTTAACAAAAATTTGTAAGATTTGTATGCAGAAACCCCCAAAAGATTGTTGCAAGAAATTATATAATGCCTACATATGAAAAACTCCATTTTTCAATCATAAGATTTAATATTATTAAAATTGCAATGATTCATAGCTGATCTACAGATTCAATGCAAACACTAACAAAATGTCAGCTTTTATTCTCTCAGAGATTAACAAGCAATTCATATATGTGTGCAAGGAACTCAGAACAATCAAAACTTTCTTGAAAAGAAGAACAATGTCAGAGAACTCAAACTTCCCAATTTCAAAACTTCCTACACATATAACTAGAACAGTGTGGTATTGAGAGGTGACAATGTGCTAGCAGCCCTCACTCTCAGCGCCTCCTCGGCCTCTGGCCTCGGCTTCCACTCTGGCAGCGCTTACGGAGCCCTTCACACCCACACGGCACCATGGGAGCCCCTCTCTGGGCTGACTGAGGCCGGAGCCTCCTCCCTCTGCTTGCCGGGAGGTGTGGAGGGAGAGGTGCCGGTGGAACCAGGGCTGCAAGCTGTGCTGGTGGGTGGGGGCGGGGGCTCCGTGGACCCAGGACACAGAGCAGCCAGGGGGCGCCCTTGGCCCAGGGCAGTGAGGGGCTTAGCACCGGGGCCAGCAGCTACAGTTGCGCCAGGTCCTACAGCAGTGCTGGCCCACTGGGGCTGCACTCAAATTCTCAACAGGCCCTAGCTGCCTCCCGCGGGGCAGGGCTCCGAGACCTGCAGCCTGCCATGTTTGAGCTCCTTCCCCTGCCGTGGGCTCCCCTGCAGCCTGAGCTTCCCAGACAGGTGCTGCCCCCTGCTCCATGGCGCCGGGTCCCACGGACAGCCCAAGGGCTGAAAAGTGCAGGC
Source organism: Chlorocebus sabaeus (assembly GCF_047675955.1). Classification (NCBI taxonomy): domain Eukaryota; kingdom Metazoa; phylum Chordata; class Mammalia; order Primates; family Cercopithecidae; genus Chlorocebus; species Chlorocebus sabaeus. Next base: position 54,940,051 of record NC_132911.1, on the reverse strand, counting down.
GCTGGCTCCCTACTGGCAGGCAGCTCCACCTGCAGCCCTGTGCAGGATCCACTGGGTGAAGCCAGCTGGGCTCCTGAACTAGAATGGGGACTGGGAGAACTTTTATATCTAGCCAGAGGATTGTATGTGCACCAATCAGCACTCTGTGTCTAGCTCAGGGTTTGTGAATACACCAATTGGTACTCTGTGTCTAGCTAACCTAGTGGAGACTTGGAGGCCTAGCACTCTGTGACTCTGTGTCTAGCTCAAGGTTTGTAAAGGTACCAATTGGCACTCTGTATCTAGCTAACTCTGTATCTAGCTAACTAGCACTCTGTGACTCTGTGTCTAGCTCAAGGATTATAATGGTACCAATCAGCACTCTGTCAAAACAGACCAATCAGCTCTCTGTAAAGTGGACCAATCAGCTCTCTGTAAAATGGACCAATCCGCAGGATGTGGGTGGTGCCAGATAAGGCCATAAAACCAGGCTGCCGGAGCCAGCAGTGGCAATCCGCTGAGGTGGCATTTTCCTCTGTGCGAGCTGTGTTCTTTCCCTCTTTGCAATAAATCTTGCTGCTGCTCATTCTTCGGGAAGAAGGAACAACTCCAGACGCACTGCCTTTAAGAGCTGTAACACTACGAAGGTCTGCAGCTTCACTCGTGACAGCGAGACCACGAATCCACCAGAAAGAAGCAGTTCCAGACACATCTGAATGTCCCAAGGAACAAACTCCGGACACGCCATCTTATAAGAACTGTAACGCTCACCGCGAGGGTCCACGGCTTCATTGTTGAAGTCAGTGAGACCAAGAACCCACCAATTCGGGACACAGTATTGGCTTGAGGTCCAGTGTATGGATTAATGGAAAAGTGCTGAGAGTCCAGAAACATGCCTTAACATTTACAGCCTACTGGTTTTTGAGAGATGTGTGAAGATAATTCGAGGAAAAAGAGTAAGTTTTTCAAAATATAGTGCTAGGACAAATGTATGTGTGCAGCAAAATAATGAGTTTGGAGGCTTTTTGCAGACTACATCCCAAAATTAATTCAAAATGTATAATTTATCTTATTGTAAGAGCTGCAACATCAAAAGCATAGATGACAAATGGTACCAACTAGACACACCCAAAAGACAGATAATAACATTTATGGGCAAGGAAGTGGAGACATTGGAAGTCCCATATACTGTTGTGGGAAACATAAAATGAGACACTGTGCAAAGCAATCTTGTAGTTACTCAAGAACTAAATGTAGAGTTAGTGACCCAGAAATATATCTCCTAGCTATTCACTTAAGATAATTGGAAATATGCGTCCATGCAAACATTTGTAAATCCATGTTCATAGCAAAATTTTTTGGAATAGCCAAAAGATGGATACAACCCAAATATCTGTCAACTGATGAATGGATAAATAAAATATGTTATATATGTATAATGGGGTATTAACCATAAAAAAAAAAAAAAATGAAGTACTGATGCGTACCACAACATGGATGAACCTTGGAAACATCATTCTAATTGAAAGAAGTGAATCACTGAAGAGCATAGCTTGCATGGTTCCATCTATATAAAATGTCCAGATAGTCAAATTGTCCATTTATATAAAATGTCCAGATAGTCAAATTGACAGAAACAAAGAGTAGGATTAGTGTTTGTCAGGGATTAGGGAAATAGGTAAATTAGGAGTGTCTGCTAATGGGTCTGGGGTTTTTTTCTGTGATGATGAAATATTCTAGATTTCCATGGTGGAGATGGTTACACAACTTTGTAACTACAGTAAAATCACTGTTGTTTACATTTTACAGAGGTAAATTATATATTATTTCAATTAGACCTCAATAAGTTTGTTGTGGAAAAAATCTTAATGATATATACAAAAGTGTACAAAATGAAACTAACAATCAACTAATACAGATAATTCTCAAAACATTATATCCTTTTATTGGCAATACTGTATCACTTGTCACTAGAAAGTTTGCACACCAGCATTTATATGAGCAAGCTAGGAGTTAGGTCTGCCATATATATAATAATAAATAAAAATTTAAAAATATGAAAATGCTGTGTTCAGTTTATAGCAAAATAAAAGTAAGTAATATCACTGGATATAGCTGTTAAGTTTATTGCAAAGCTCATAAAATTAGTTCAATACACTGTTGTTTCTCTATCGGGTGACAAGTGTATGCTGGATTCAGTCACCTTCATACATGAAATAAATGCACATCTAAGCTTAAAGTCTATGGCAATAGAAGTGATTTTTCCAAATTAGATTTTTGTTTCAAAATTGAAGATATAATTTTGAAAATGTATATTAAAATATTTTCCAGATCTAATATTATTTTAGAATTATAAGTGATAATACCAAAATAGGTTATTTTCTTATTTAGATTTATTATAGAATATTTTATAGAGACATTTTCTTAGTGTTTTATTTTTTAAGACGGATTATTTTTTAGTTTTTAAGACAGATGTAAACAATATATTTCATTTACACTATAAAGGTAAGTTATATGGGAACCTGTTTAAATTTTATTTTATACATCTTTTAAAATGACTAAGTCAGTGAAGTTTTAGGTATATCTTAGGGCTCTTCATAATTTCGCTTTATATGAGAGAGCTTCTTTTGGTGGAAGATACGTAGTTCACCTCACTGACTCCTGACTTCTAATGACCCTCGTTTGCCACCTTTAATGTATGTATTTTATCTTGGCTGGGCTTGATTCAGCATCTGGGCAGGAAAATTGTTAAAGTAGGATTTTAAGCTGCAGTGTAAGTTCCATGAGCACAGAGTCTGTGACTGTCTTTTGCCCTCAGCACTAGTATGACATCGGGTATATTCAATAGATATTTATCGATGAAATAAGCAAAATGATAATTCAATGACTTCTGGGTGTGTTACCTGTTACTTAAAAATATATATATCTATTATTACAGTGCTTACTATGTGTTATGATTTTACTGTGTCCCCACCTAAATCTCATCTTGAATTGTAGCTCCCATAATTCCCACATGTTGTGGGAAGGACCTGGTGGGATATGATTGAATTATGGGGATGGTTCCCCCATAGTTTTCTTGTGGTCGTGAATAAGTTTCACAAGATCTGATGGTTTCATAAGAAGCTTCACCTTTTGCTTGGCTCTTATTTTCTCTCTTGTCTCCCATAATGTAAGACATGCCTTTCACCTTCTGCTATGATTGTGAGGCCTCCCCAAATACGTGGAAATGTGAATCCATCAAACCTTTTTTCTTTATAAATTATCCAGTCTTGAGTATGTCTTTTTTTTTTTTTTGTATTATTATACTTTAAGTTCTAGGGTACATGTGCATAACGTGCAGGTTTGTTACATATGTATACTTGTGCCATGTTGCTGTGCTGCACCCATCAACTCGTCAGCACCCATCAACTCGTCATTTACATCAGGTATAACTCCCAATGCAATCCCTCCCCCCTCCCCCCTCCCCATAATAGGCCCCGGTGTGTGATGTTCCCCTTCCCGAGTCCAAGTGATCTCATTGTTCAGTTCCCACCTATGAGTGAGAACATGCGGTGTTCGGTTTTCTGTTCTTGTGATAGTTTGCTAAGAATGATGCTTTCCAGCTGCATCCATGTCCCTACAAAGGACACAAACTCATCCTTTTTTATGGCTGCATAGTATTCCATGGTGTGTATGTGCCACATTTTCTTAATCCAGTCTGTCACTGATGGACATTTGGGTTGATTCCAAGTCTTTGCTATTGTGAATAGTACCGCAATAAACATATGTGTGCATGTGTCTTTATAGCAGCATGATTTATAATCCTTTGAGTATATACCCAGTAATGGGATGGCTGGGTCATATGGTACATCTAGTTCTAGATCCTTGAGGAATCGCCATACTGTTTTCCATAATGGTTGAACTAATTTACAATCCCACCAACAGTGTAAAAGTGTTTCTATTTCTCCACATCCTCTCCAGCACCTGTCGTTTCCTGACTTTTGATCGCCATTCTAACTGGTGTGAGATGGTATCTCATTGTGGTTTTGATTTGCATTTCTCTGATGGCCAGTGATGATGAGCATTTTTTCATGTGTCTGTTGGCTGTATGAATGTCTTCTTTTGAGAAATGTCTGTTCATATCCTTTGCCCACTTTTGGATGGGGTTGTTTGTTTTTTTTCTTGTAAATTTGTTTGAGTTCTTTGTAGGTTCTGGATATTAGCCCTTTGTCAGATGAGTAGATTGCAAAAATTTTCTCCCATTCTGTAGGTTGCCTGTTCAGTCTGATGGTAGTTTCTTTTGCTGTGCAGAAGCTCTTTAGTTTAATGAGATCCCATTTGTCAATTTTGGCTTTTGCTGCCGTTGCTTTTGGTGTTTTTAGACATGAAGTCTTTGTCCATGCCTATGTCCTGAATGGTACTACCTAGGTTTTCCTCTAGGGTTTTTATGGTATTAGGTCTAACATTTAAGTCTCTAATCCATCTTGAATTAATTTTTGTATAAGGAGTAAGGAAAGGAGTATGTCTTTATCAGCAGCTTGAGAACAGACTAATACACTATGTTTCAGGCATTGACCTACATTCTACCATTTAATCATCAGAAGTCTCTCATCAGGTAGATCTTACCATTCTAATTTTATAGGTGAAGAAGCTGAGGCCAAAGACATTAACCTGGACATTACCCTATGCTCTATGTGCAGCAGAATCATATTTTGAACACAAGTTATTTTGTTTAGTCATCCTGGCTTCTAATATTTATAATATTAGTTGCCTATAGTCAAACAGCTGTGAAGTAGTTGTAATTAGAGCCTAGCTTTGCTTTATTTCAAACTTTATGTTCACATTCAGGCCACTGAAAAATTCAAAGAACATAAATAGATTCTTTCTTCCTCCCCCTAGATCAGTTTCTTACATTTCAGATATATGCAAACAATGTCTTTCTCTCTGGAGGAGAGAATGGGCAGTCTTGACAGCTTCCTTTGTATAAGATCAGGGTCTCCTGGTCTTGAGATATCCCTGTTTTAACACCTCTTACACACACACACACACACACACACACACACACACACACAAATATACAGTATGTGCAGGCAGCTGCTCACATCACCTCACCTGTGGGAACTGGGGCCTGGGAACCAGTAGCAGAGTCATTACAGCTATTGTTATCGCTGTGGGTAATAAACTAATTCAAAAATATATGTATGTAAAAAAGTAAATAAAGAAGTATAGATACTCTTAAATAATGCAAATTAAATGGGCAACTCAACCTACAAGATAGCAAGACCTATTTTAAAACTATATTAATTAGACTCCCTTCAAAGTAGTAGAATAATAGACCAGTAAAACAACAATGCTACATAAAAATTCACATTGATATGGAAGTTAACATAATAGAGATGGCAAAAATAATCCCTAGGGAAAGGATAGCCTACTCAAAAATGATAGAGTGGCAACTGGCTATATTTCCACAGGAAAACAAATCATATCAATATAATGCATTTCATAAAAATTAGTTCCAAGACCTTAAATAAAACCCCAAAATATGTAACGTTTTAGAGGAAAGTATGCAATGATGTCTTTATACTTTCTATCTTGTAAAGTAGAATTTCTTAAAACTAAAAACTATGAACTTTCATAGTGATTGTTATTAAATATTGCTATATAAGATATTAAAAATATTGTCAAACAAAAATAAGTTTACAAATAAGCCACCAACAGAAAAAGCATTTGCCTCACATATATCCAACAAGAAATCAGTGTTTGAAATATAAAAAGAACTTCAATGAAAATACAGATGGCTGCAAAAACAAATTTGCAAAAGACATGAAGGTTATGAAAAGTTGTTTTAAAGAAGAGGATGATTAAATAGTAGCATCTGTACAAATTAGGAAAATTCCAATTCAAACCGAAATGATCACCACCACTGTCTATCTACTTGGGAAGCCTTCAGAGCTGCTTTGCATGCTCCACACCTCACAGAAATGCACAAAAATAGGTGTGCAGAAATGTCACTAGCCACATTTTAAAAATAGCAAATAGAAACATTATAAATGTTCCCTAGTAGAGATAAAACAATGATTTGTGGAAAATAGATAAAGTGGATTAAAATACTATAAACTTCCTGACAACTCTTCTTCATTTATAAATTAGACATAATATGGGTACTCTTATGTTACTATCTTAGAAGTGTTGTGGAAATCAAATGAATTAAAACATGTGAAGTGTTCTAAATTATATGTAATATGCATTGAGTCATTTGATGATGTGTGTATATATTCATATACATGTAAATTTTCACTTATTAATCTGTTAATATAAATAAACTAGACCTACAAGAATCAACTTCGAAAATCTCAAATATCTAGCCTGGGCGACAGACCAAGACTCTGTCTCAAAAAAATTAATTAATTAATTAATTAAATGTAAGTTTGAAAATTCTATATCCAGTATGATGCCACTTACATAACGATTTAAAGCATGCATGCCTATAATATATTTTGGGTAAGGGTGTATTATTTGTAAGGAAAAGATAAATAAAGGCATTATTATAATAAACACCAAACTCAGGTTTGTAGCTGTCTTTGATAAGGGAAAATGCTTGCTGTTGGACAGGACACTGGACTTTAACTGTTTTAGGAATTATTTATATTTTATCAGAATAATGAGTATGTAAGTGTCTGATACAAATTTTCATTACTATACTTTTTACTCTGAAACAATTTATAATAATTATAGATAATTAATGTTGAGATTGATAGATATTGTCTATTACTCATGTATCTGAATATTGAAGATTACTCGAAATTATTCCTTGAGGATAATTTGTTTTACACATGGCTTTTTTCTTATCTACTGGAGGACAGATTTGGTGCTCTGTATTCAAGACTAGGACTTTGTAGGCTATACTTAAAAGAAAAAAAAAAAACTGTTGGAAGGAGCAATCAGTCATGTGCCTGACTCGGATGAATATTTCTGTGTTCTACACTTATTGAGCATCATGCCACATGTGCTGTCCAGTTACTAGACAGCAAAATAAAATCTTATAGTCAGTGCCACTTTTGACTTATCAAAAGTTTTGCATGCCTAAATGATGTACAGTGAAAATAATGATACTCTATCATGTAGCGTGGAATTAAGCCATACTTCTAAAAAGATCCAAAGACACCTGGTATTAAATTGCTGTCTCCCTCCTACTCCCCTCAGCCTCATCTCCCGTGAGTTATCCACCCTGAAAGAATTCACCTCTGTATTTAATGACAGAATTGTTTCTAGCAATTTTATTTTTGTTTGTTCATCAGTGTCTTTTCTAGGACAAACATCATGGGATATTTTTTTCTGACCTAATTACTAAAAACAATAGAGAATTTTCCAAGCAATTAAAACTAATCTTGTGGACACTAATTATGGCACGATCAATTATGGCTCTTCACATTAGTGACTACAAAGCTCATGGCCAAATTGGTGAAATGACAATATAAAAATATACATTTACATATATTTACATAAAAACAAAGCAAAATAACTGGTGGTCATTTTTTCTTAGTAATGTTGACAGTGTAACAAAGCTGAGTATTTGTGTGATTCTAATGCTTAATCCAATAATAGAAAGATGAATAGAACAAAGAAACACAATATCTAGAAAAAAATTTAAAAAATTATTGTTGAGGGAGAGGCAACAGAGAATTAAGCTTTTTCTTTACATATAATTGATACACATATTCTCATAATGACACTAGAAACACCATCTCCACTTGAGTAGCTATACCAATTGCCTAAGGAGAAGGCTTTGTGCCATCAATATATAAATATATATTTAAACTATACTTTTACGTTCTGGGATACATGTGCAGAAAGTACAAATTCGTTACACAGATACACATGTGCCATGGTGATTTGCTGCACCCATCAACCCATTATCTACATTAGGTTTTTCTCCTGATGTTATCCCTCCCCTTGCCCACTACACCCTGGCAGGCTCTAGTGTGTGATGTTTCCCTCCCTGTGTCCATGTGTTCTCATTATTCAGCTCACACTTATAAGTGAGAACATGCAGTGTTTGGTTGTCTGTTCCTGTGTTAGTTTGCTGAGAATGATGGTTTCCAGCTTCATCCATGTCCCTGCAAAGGACATGAACTCATTCTTTTTTATGGCTGCATAGTATTCCATGGTGTATATGTGCCACGTTTTCTTTATCCAGTCTATCATTGATGGGCAAAAATGATTTTCCACTTTGAGTTGGGCATGAATTTAGTAATCAAAATAGGTTTGACTAGGTCAGGTGGAAGAAGTGAATTTTAGAATATGGATGTCTTATGTATTAATAGTTTAGATTCATAAACAATTAGAACAAATTGATGATTTAGCTTCACTAGAATACATATGAGCTATATCTAAATCGTGGAAATGAAGCTAAAGAGGTAATAGTTTTACATGTACACAAAATAACTCACACCTACAATATTAAATGGCTATTCTCATATCCTTTCACATAAATGTTTCCCTAAGAATTTTAGAATAAATTTTTGTAATAAAAATAAGAGTGCTTAATTTATATAAATATTTTCTATAGTGGATGCCCCTTTCCTTAGAGAAAGAGATGACTGGAAAATTACCTGAATCTACATATGTAGATTACAGATATCACCGAATAATTTTTTTCTCTGCCAATTTTTAAAGCAATCCACAGTACTCCACTTGGAAGCTGCATAAAGATATACCTTATCAGGGCCAGGCATGGTGGTTCACGCCTGTAATCCCAGCACTTTGGGAGGCCAAAGTGGGTGGATCATGAGGTCAGAAGATAGAGACCAGCCTGGCCAACATGGTGAAACGCCGTCTATACTAAAAATACAAAAATTAGCTGGGCGTGGTGGTGCATACCTGTAATGCCAGCTACTCGGGAGGTTGAGGCAAGAGAATTGTTTGAACCCGAGAGACGGAGGTTGCAGTGAGCTGAGATTGCACTATTGCATCTAGCCTGGAAATAGGGCGAGATTCTGTCTCAAAAAAAAAAATATATATATATATATATAAAAAATATATATACACACACACATATACACACACACACACATATACACACACACACACATACACACCTTATCACCTTATCAGAATATTATTTTCCATGAAAGCAGGTGAACATCTGTAAAATTAATAATACAGAGCAAACTTGTTGCTTTAAGTAGGCTTTTAAAATGTTCCATTTCCCTGTAAAAGCTCAGGTAAATATGAAACATTTAGCATAGGTTGTTAATGTCAGTTACTTTTAGCTCTGCTACAAAGACATGGGGTTTATGAATTTGAGGACATGTGTGTGAAATATAATTTGAATGATTGATTCAATCAAGCAATCTCAAAGAATGTTCACATTTGGTTGAGGTGCTACTGTCTCATTAAATATTTGTTTTCTTTGATAAGAGCTGATGAATTGCCTGAAGTAGGCCTCATCGAACTTGACGTATTTTTTAAAATGCTGCTGACAATTCCTTTCTGTGGTTTTTATATTTAGATTCAAACTGCATTTGGGTGATATTTTGATAGCATATCTATTATTAATGGAATTTACTATTTCTTATTGCCCAAATTTATGCAAATTTTATAATGCAAAGAAGCTACAACTAAAAGTCTTACAATACATTTAACATAAAAAGGGAATAAACCATCATTTGAAAATAGTTACATTGCCCCTAAAGTGGTTAAGACAGAGGAATATACTCATGAGGGGCATAATGACACTTAGATCAACAATGGACTGCATATGTCATGGTGGTTTTATAAGATTATAATGGTCCTGAAAACTTCCTGTTGCCTAGTGATGTCGTAGCCATTCTGAAGTTGTAGTGGAAAGCATGCCCAAGTGTTTGCGATGATGCAGGTGTTAACAAACCTTCTGTGCTGACAGTTTTATGAAAGTCTAGCACATACAATTGTGTACCCTACCTAATACTTGATAATTACAATAAATGACTGGTATTGCTTCTTTATTACACTATACATTTTATCATTACTTTAAGGTGTGCTCCTAAAACATAAGTTAATGATTAAATAGCTTCAGGCAGGTTCTCTGGGAAGTATTACAGAAGAAGGCGTTTTTACCGGAGGAGGTGACAGCTCCATGCATGTTATTGTCCCTGAAAATCTTCCACTGGGACAAGATATGGAGGTGGAAGACAATGATATTGATAATCCTGGCCCTATGTAGGCCCAGACTAATGTGTGTGTTTGTGTTTTAGTTTTTAGTAAAAACATTTAAAATGTAAAAATAAAATAAGAATATAAGAAAAAATTTATACAACTATAAAATGTTTGTATTATAAGGTATTATTACAAAAGGGTCAAAAAGTTAAAAAAAATAAGTTTATAAAGTAAAAAGTTATAGTAAACTAAGGTTAAATTATTATTGAAGATTTTTAAAAATAAATTTCGTGTAGCCCAAGTGTTTATAAAGTCTACAGTGGTGTACAGTAATATCCTGGGCCTTCACATTTACTTACCCATTTACTTCACATTTACTTCACATTTACTTCACATTTACTTACTCACTAACACCCAGAGCAGCTTCCAGTCCTGCAAGTCACACTTATGATAAGTACCCTATACAGGTGTATTATGTTTTATCATTTTTATTGTTTATTTATTTATTGTTTTTGAGATGCAGTCTTGCCCTGTCACCCAGGCTGTAGTGTAGTGGCGCCATCTCTGCTCACTGCAACCTCCGCGTGTCGGGTTCAAGGGATTCTCCTGCCTCAGCCTTCCCAGGAGCTAGGACTACAGGCGCCCACCACCTCGCCTGGCTAATTTTTATATTTTTAGTAGAGGCAGGGTTTCACCATGTTGGCTAGGCTAGTCTGAAACTCCTGACCTCAAATGATCCACCCACCTCAGCCTCCCAAAATGCTATGGTTTACAGGCGTGAACCACCGCGCTTGGCCTATTTTATCTTTTATACGATATTTTTACTGTACCTTTCCTGTGCTTAGCTATGTTTAGATACCACATACTTACCATTGTGTTACAACTGCCTACAGTATTCAGTGTAGCACCGTGCTGTATAGGTTTGTATCCTAGGGGCAGTGCGCTGTAACATATAGCCTAGGTGTGCAGTAGGCTATGCCATCTACATTTGTGTAAATACACTTTATGATGTTACACAATCACAAAATTGCCTGACAACGCATTGCTCAGAAAGTAACCTTATCATTAAATGATGCATGACTCTCTTGTCTTTTGGAGTACAGGGGCCAAACAGAGAAAGTTTATGGTTAGTTTGCCTGTCAGAGGTATGCTGCCAGCTGAACCCTTTGCTATATCCAAGAATTTGCCAGCTCTGGGTGAGGCAATCTCTCCTTATCCAGAGAAATTTTATTTATTAAGATCAAAACAAAAAAAATATACAAATATTTAAAAATATAAACAATATAAGGAGGGAATATTTTCCACAGTTTCTACGAAGCCATTATAACTCGATACCAAAATCATGAAGACATAAAAAGAAAAGGAAACCTCAGACAAACTCTCCTTCCCTTATAAATATTTATGTAAAAACCTCAACAAAATACTAGCAAATTCAATTAGCAGCAGATTAGAAGGATTATAAATTATCGCTAAGCTGGATTTATCCTAATGATGCAATAATTATTTAATTAAATCTAGGTAATGTAACAAATTAATGAATAAAGTACAAAATTTACAACATCATCACAATAGATACAGCAGTATCTGACAAAATCCACAAATCTTTTGTAATAATCATGCTCAACAAAATGGAAATAGAAGGGAACTTTCTCAACTTGATAAAAGGTATCTTTGCAAAATGCACAGATATTATTATACTGAATGGGGGAAATAGTGAATACTTCCTACTAAGATCAGAAATAAGACACGGTGACTCACTCTACCACTTCTATTCAACTTTGCATGTAAGACTCTAGCCCAGAAATCAGTCCATATAGAGAAATAAAAGCATCCATGTTAGAAGGGAAGATGTAAAATAAATCTCTGTTTACAGATTAGATGACAGGACCTAATACGGAAGAAATTCTAAGGACACACACACAGGTGTGCACACACACAGGCATGCACATGCACACCTAGGCACATTCTAGTCAAACTTTAGGAAACAAAAATAAAAAACTAAAAACTTGAAGACAACTGAAATATACCAAGGAACAATCTTAAGAACTACCTTAATCTTCTCATCCATAGAATGATGAGTATTGAAAGTATTATAAAGTATTAAATGAAAAAATAAAGACGTTAACTTAGAATACTCTTCCCAGTAAATATATTTTTCAAATATTAAGGTAAAATTCAAAATATTCAAATAAACAAATCTTAAAAGAACTTATTATCAGGAGTTGTATACTATAAAAATAAAAGAAGCTAAAAAATGGTAAAAATATGATAAATATAAAACAGATATATTTTTATTTTTAAATGCTTTAAAATATAATTTACCTACAGTGACAGTAGTAATGCTTATTGAGGGATTTATAATATATCTGGAGACATTAATATGTGATAATATATTGGGGATCTTCAGGAAAAAGAGCCAATAGGATGTATGTTCGTATAATTATTTTCTGAAATATAGGTAGTTTAGCAGCCATTTAAAAAGCAAAAATTATTTACTTGGGTATATATCTCAGAACTAAGTACATTCAGTCAACCCAAAAAATTTAAATTAGCACCTGTGCAGTGGCTCACCCCTGTAATCCTAGCAGTTTGGGAGGTCGAGGCAGGCAGATCATTTGAGGTCAAGAGTTCAAGACCAGCCTAAGTTAGGAGTTCAAGACCAGCCTGACCAACATGGTGAAATCCCGTCTCTACTAAAAAATACAAAAATTAGCCAGACGTGGTGGCACGTGCCTGTGATCCCAGCTACTTGGGAGTCTAAGGCAGGAGGATCACTTGAACCTGGGAAGTGAAGGTTGCAGTGAGCCAAGATCATGTAACTGCACTCCAGCCTGGACTACAGAGTGAGACTCTGTCTCAAAAAAAAAAAAGAAAAACAAGTGCCATGAAGTTATGAAACAAAAGATAGCTAAAATGACGTTAAAATCTGTTAAAGTAGTCTTAGGCATTCTTATCAAAAACATAAATGTAAAAGTAAAAAAGGTACCTATGCGAGGTGATAGATGTGTTAATTAACCTGATTGTGGTAATCATTTCACAATATATACATATATCAAATGATCTTGTATACTTTATATTAATATAGTTTGATTTTTCAATTATACCTCAAAAAAGCCAAAAAAATGCCTTAAGAATGAAAAACTACCAATAATATGAAGAAAAAAAATGACTAACTCAATTCTAAGTAATTTACATCTTCAGTGAATAAAAAATAGTTTATTTAAAAAGAAATTGTACCAGAGATAAAGAATAGCTTTCATAATTACAGACATCAATTTACCAAAAGTCTGAAAAATCCTAAATGCAAATGAACTATCAGACCTTCAAAGTATGTAAAACAAAGACTAAAAAACAAAAAGGAAAATTGTACAAACTTATGACTCTAGTTGGAGACTTCAATGATTTTCTTAGTATTGATGGAACAAGTACACAGAAAATCAACATGTATAAAGAAGACATGAATAACACTATTTACCAGCCTTGCCTAATTTACAGATAAAAGAACTTTCCACTCAATAGTAGCAGAATATACCTTTTTTTCAAGATTGATTGAAAAACCATGACCAGATTTCGCACGCTGCCTATTCTACAAACTGAGAGTTAATGATATGCTTTTATTACATGCTAAAATGGTTATAAAAACCAATGAACCAACACAACAACAAACAGAAAAAGGTTATTATGTAGAAGCTGGCCCTCAAGCACTAAAATATTTAGGTCTTCTTGGTAAAACAGAAAACATTTACTCAACTGTTTTCCTGCGGTTGGCCATAATTTAACTCTGAACACATTTGTTACATTCAAGATTATGTGATACATATGTATGACCACAAGAGAATCACATTGAAAATCGATAAAGGAAAGATAGGTAGAAAATTCACAAATATTAAGAAATTAAACACATACCCCTCTGTTACCCATAGGTGAAAGCAGGAATCATATAAGACCTCTTTTCTTTGATATGAATTGAAAGTAAAAACCTTACATATCAAAACTGGTGAGGTGGTGTAAAGTAGTACTCAAAAGGAAACTTTCAGCATTAAAAGTTTATCTTAAAGTAGTATTTTAATTTTCTTTTCTAAGGCATGGTATAGCTATTCTCTTTCTGTAAAGACACAATATATTTTAGCCTCTGAGGACCACATATGGTTTCTGTTGTATATCCTCTTTATGTTTTTTCTTATAAACATTTAAACATGTAAAAACCATTCTTACTCCAGAACCTTATAAAAACGAGCCACAAAACAGTTTCACTGCCTCATATAATCAGGATTCATATACAATGATAGAAAAAGGAAATACAAATTAAAGTTATTAATGGATTTTTTATGGTTCAAGATTTTTCTGTACTAAAATATTATTGCTTACAGAAAGGCTGTGAAATGCTTCTCCTGTGTTTTATTCTATAATTGTTATTGTTTTAGTGTTTACATTTAAGTTCATTATCAATGTAGACAATGTTTATATATGTCATGAATTACTTATTAAGCTTCATTTTTTTTCCAAATTGCATGTCTAGTTCTTCTAGCACCATTGGTTTTAAAGTAATCCACCCTTTCCTAATTGAAATACATAGGCAAATTATGTCTATATTAGATTGACCATCTTTTTTTTTTTTTTTTTTTTTTTTTTTTGAGACAAAATCTTGCTCTGTTTCCCAGGCTGGAAGGCAGTGTTGTGATCTCAGCTCACGGCAACCTCTGCCTCTTGGGTTCCAGCAATTCTCCTGTCTCAGCCTCCCAAGTAGCTGGGATCACTGGCATGTGCCACCATACCCGGCTGATTTTTGTATTTTTAGTAGAGACGGGGTTTCACCATATTAGTCAGGCTAGTCTCAAACTCCTGACCTCAGGCGATCCACCCACCTCTGTCTCCCAAAGTGCTGGGATTACAGGCGTGAACCGCCATGCCCAGCCAGATTGACCATCGTTATGTGGCTCGGTATATTCATTTGGTAGGGCTCCAATAACAAAGTACCACAGGCTGGGTGGTTTAAACAACAGAAATATACTTTCTTACAATTATGGAGGCTGCAACTATGAGACCAGGATGTCAGCAGGGTTGGTTTTTTCTAAGGCCTGTCTGCATTTATTATAACATATAATAAAAATAATATGATATATATATAATATTAATATATTATTCTTACGTGACACATTTCATTATGAAATAGACCCAACATACATTGCGTTTTAAGGTGGGGATTATTGTTGTTACAGCTTGTAGTTACGTAGAAGAATGTAATGTAAATAAAACAGAAAACTGCTAATTAGGCTTTTTTTTAAAGAGGTCTATGGACATTTGTAGACATGTCACACAGGCATACAAACATTTCAATTTTGTGTAAGAGTCTTATCTTTTTGCCAAAAATACAAGATATGTTTCCTTTATAGATGTAGTGACAAGCTGGGCTGACTCAATGCCATGGCCCGCTACCCTGTCACGTTAATCGCTGACTTGAATGATGAATGTGCATTCAACTCCATTTGCTCTTGTCATTTGTAAAGACGTTTACTTTTACGGGCTAAAGATGTAACTATGCTCTTCTTTTGAAACACAAATCATATTTACACACTAGATACTTTCTTATTCAAACAAGAATTAAATTAGTCATTTACCACAATGACATTGAATCTTTTATAATATGTGACACATAGGTTTGCTTCCTTTTCTCTCTTAATTTTATGTATAAAACTTTGGTCTCATAGTTAGGAAAAGAGCTGATACCAAATAAATAATTTGTGTCACAGAGTTTTATTTAATTAATTTTCTTAATCTCCAAGCAATACTAACAGGAAAATATTATTCCTGACACATAAACAATGACAACAAAATTTGGAGGAGCTAGAGCCAGGTAAGTTACACAAAGTCAAAGTTTTAATATATGGAGGAATTTATACTTGAACTCAGAGCGCCAAACTCACTATTGCTAGCTCTTTCTAATCTAAAACATCTATAAACCCAGAAATAATCATAGGAGATAAATGTGTGCTAAAAACACGTACTCAAGCTACAGAAATCTTCCTGATCCTTATTATTCGAATCCCACATAAACCATATTAGCGTGCATAGCTTTCTGCACTCTCAAATAAATGGGACAATTATACATGTGTTTGCATGCATGTCCTGACACACACACCGCATAAAATTATTTGATAAAAATGTGATCCTATTATGTAAATGTTGCTACGTATTACACTTGTTAAAAAACACTCTTTAGAAAGCCCTTCAACTAGCTGGTGCAAATCGAATTCATTTTTTCATACTTAATACTATTTTATGATATTAATACACCTTAACGTTTTCATTATTTCTGTATTATAACTGCTATCATCTTCTTTATTTGTGACTGTGATGGTTAATTTTATGTGTAAACTCGAATGAGCCCTGGGATACCCAGATATATGGTTAAATATTGTTTCTGTGTCTGTGATGAATTTGTGGAAGAGATTGGCATTTGAATTGGTGGGCTGAGTAAAGTAATTGCCCTTCCCAGTGTAGGCGGGCATCATTCAACCCACTGAAGACCCTAAAAGAATGAAAACGTGGAGGAAGGTTGAATTCTGTCTGTCTCCTTCAGCTGTGGTATCAGTCTTATTCTGCCCTTGGACTAGGACTTAACACCATTAGTGTTCCTGGTTCTCAGGCCTTCACACTCACACTGCAATTTATACCACCAGCTTTCCTGTGTCTCCAGCTTGCAGATGGCTGATCTTAAAACTTCTCAGCCTCCATAATAGCATAAAGCAAACCATTACAATAAAATTTCTGAGACATAGAAAGAGAGAGGGGTGGATAGATAGATTTCTTAGCGTTTCTGTTTTCCTCAAGAATCCTGCCTAATACAATAACCTTTCCTATCTGATTTGTTAGTTTCAGCACCTTTATGTGATATGGTCACGGTATTTAATTATGATGGCCTCCTTAATTATATTAAGAGTATTTATTTTTTAAAATGACCTGGAATGATTTGTCATTTAAAAATTATCTGTTCTTTAAAGGTTAGATATTTTCCAAATATGCTTGAGGTCACTTTTATCATGTCTGTATTTTAATAGACCATCTACTTTCTCTAAGCTTTCAAGTATTATAACACATAATTATTTCTTTAATCTTTGTTGCTGTTGCTTTGTTTTTTGTTTTTTTGTTTTGAGACAGAGTCTCACTGTGAGGCCCAGGCTGTAGTGCAATGGTGCGATCTTGGCTTACTGCAACCTCCGTCTCCTGGGTTCAAGTGATTCTCCTGCCTCAGCCCCCGAGTAGCTGGGATTATAGACATACACCATCATGCTTGCTAATTGTCGTATTTTTAGTAGACACGGGGTTTCACCATGTTGGTCAGGCTGGTCTCAAACTCCTGACCTCAGGTGATCCACCTGCCTCGGCCTCCCAAAGTGCTGGGATTACAGGGGTGAGCAACCGTACCTGACTTCTTTAATCTTATAATACGTATATTATGATGTATTTTTATACCTACTATTCTACGTATTTCTTCTTTCCTCTGCACGGGGCTCAAGGAGAACCACTGGAGCCCATTGTGTGCATCCCCAGATGCGTTCAGCTGACCTGACACTTTGGACAGTTGGTCGTTGCACAATGAATAGTCCCAGCCACGCTCACTTTGTGCATCATCTCCAGACATCTTTGCTGTCTTGTATTCTACTGGGTAAACATAAGTCTTAATTATAGCATCTTCATGGTTGAGTCCTGTTCTAAAACTCTAGTGTATGCTAATTCTTTAGAACTTAGTATTATATAATTGTGTATAGAAAGTGTTGTAAATGATAACCAATTACTTCATTTAGAAACAATTTATTGAGATGAAATTCACACAACATAAAACTTGCTATTGTAAAGCCAACAACTCAGTGGCATTTAGTATGCTCAGTCTTGTGCAATTACCACCTCTATCTAGTTCAAAAGGATCTTCATCATTCCAATGTAAAACCTCTCACCCATTAGGCAGAATCTCCCTGTTCCCTGCTAGCTCCTGACAAACATCAGTCTCTGTTCTTTCTGTGGATTTATCGATAGGTTAGTGAAAAGTAATTGGTGAAAGTCATGGCAAAAGCCACAGTTACTTTTGTACCAATGTAATATTTAAACAGAGTGAAACAGTATGTGACCTTTGTGCCTAGCTTCTTTCACGTAGGAAAATGTTCTCGGGGTACTGTATGTTGTAGTGTGGATCAGTGCTTCATTCCTTTTTATGGCTGTTATCCAAGTACAACTAAAATACACAAAAGACAGGTAATAATGCTGCTCCTTTGCATTCGAATCCAAGGGGCTGTGGAGCAATAGTGCTGAGGGCAAAGGAAATGAAAGAGAACTCTAAGCCTGTGCTTGGATTCAGAAGGGCCACTTTTGAGCATGATTTAAAGGACCACGTTTGTCCTTGACAGCGGGCTGCCTTTTCTCTTCTGTCTCACTGTAACCCCACAGTCTGAATAATTTCTGCAGTATTCTAATGATTGCTCACCAGTCTCCTGGCTTATTGTTGCCTGACAATCTCCAAAATTATCATATCCTTATATCCTCATCTCTGTTTTATAAAAAATCTTATTTTTAATGCTCCAATAAGCTAAGAGAAATGTAGGAGAAAAACATCTGAATGAATTCAAGCTAATGGATATTAATGGAAGCAAGTAACATTTTTATAGCATTTACTATGTGTCCAGTGTGCTTCTAAGTTCTTTGCACATATGAACTGTTAAGTCAAGTTTCACCTAAAGCTGACTCTTTACATATTTTTAAGTTTGGCCTAAAGTTTTTTCTGTACGTCGTGAACTATAACAAGTGGAAGTGTAACCAGACCTTAGCCTACACTTGTGCCAATCACTGAATTTTGGCCAATCAAATGTAGTCAACTGTTCGAACTGTACTCAAATAAGGCAAACGCTGAGCTGTAGCCAATCCAGCTGTTTCTGTGCCTCACTTCCATTTTCTGCCTGGCACTTTCCTTTTTCCATCCATAAATCTTCTTCCACCACATGGCAGTGCTGGAATCTCTGAGCCTACTCTGGCTGTGAAGGCCGCCTAATTCCTGAATCGTCTATTGCTCAATTAAACTCCTTTACATTTAATTTGGCTGAAGTTGTTATTTTATCATAACTCATTTATTCCTTATAACAGCATTTAAGGGAGGTATTACATTATTTCCGTTTTACAGGTAAGAATATAAAATATAAGTAGATTTCCCAAAATTCTCTAACAGTTGACTCAAGCAGGGAAAAATGATTAAAACGAGTATTAATGTGATTATGATTTTTTAGGCTAGTACTTACATGAAATTGCAGTCTCAGTAATAAACAAAGGTGGTGGGGATCCTCTGACAAGGTGGATGAACTTCCTGGCCTACTTTTATTTATAATCAGACACAGGAGCAGAGGTAAAAATGTTTTAATGATTATAAGTGTGGCCTTGTGGATTCTCCTGTTGTCTTTCTTCACATCATGGCTTGTCATGGCTGATGTCTCAGATTCATGGATTAATACCAGGGCACTCACAGTGACAACTATGTCTATGTCAGTGGGAAGCAAGGTTATCTTTTTGGGGGCAAGTGCTCTTTGTAAGTTGGAAACATAATACCCAGAAGTTCCTGCTGCAAATATGTTTAATAATGACTCAGGAAAGTTCCGCTGCAGGGAAGCACCAACATCGCAGGCATCTCTGCTGACATGGACCTTAGTTTCTATGGCTAATTTGAGTCCTCTAGGTTCCTTTGTGCAGTGTCCCTTTGTCCACTTGGTTTCAACCTCTCCACACTTTTAGCTCTAGGCTGCCTCATGCTCCTGCCTGCTTAGAACCTCTGGACCGGGGTTGGCTTCTACCTTGAAGCACACTGACCAACCTGCATGGATACCCGCTGCTCACTCTTCAGGTTTTCTTTTACATGTCATGGTTTCAAGGAACTTTCCCATATGCCTCTCCTTCTTAATACTCTCACCATGTCTTGTGAGTTACATCTCATTATTTGATCCAGATAACTACACCCTAGCCAATCTATGTAAGAAAAACGAGGACAGCCTATCGATTTCTACAAGGTTGACCAAAGAATAAGTGAAATAGTTCAGATGTGAATGCAAGTTTCTTGGCTACATGAAGCAGGGAGAGAACAATGCAGACTGGTAGGGAAAGCTAGGGCCTGAGAAAGAGGAGAGCAGCAAGTTTCCTAAGTTTTCCTGTTGCTTCACACATCTCAGACGAGACACTGTCTAAAGAAATCAGGAAATCAGAACTTCAATGAACACAAGCAAAGCAAACAAAGATCTCTCTGTCACCCAGGCTGGAGTGCAGTGGCACGATGTCGGCTCACTGCAGTCTCCTCAACATCCTGGACTCAAGAGATCCTCCCACCTCGGCCTCTCAAGTAACTGGGACCACACACCAATGTCACCCTGACTAACTAACCTCAGTACTTTTTGTAGAGACAAGATTTTACCATGTTGTCCTGGCTGGTCTTGAACTTCTGGGCTGAAACAATTCACCCACCTTGGCCTCCCAAAGTTCTGTGATTACAGGCATGAGACACCACACTCGGCCCCAAACAAAGATCTCAAAAACAGCATGTTCATTTAGTTGTGTGACAAGTAAATGAACAAACCAGCAAGACAGAAAACATTTAAACACCATGAAAATAACTGATGAATGTGAAAAAAGGACTATAGCAATTAGCAAAACTAAACAAGACAGAAAATAGACTGGAAACAAAAGTTAACATAGCTTCAGGGAGCTGTGGGTGTACGAGAAAAAAATATAACATTTGTGTTGTGTGCATCCCAGAAGGAAAGGAAAACTTGGGTGGACTTTTAAAGGTATTTAGAAAAGTAATAGCTGAAAACTCTCCAGATTTGTAGAACATATTTGCCAAGAGATTAAACAGTCTGAGTGAACCCCAAACAAAGTGAAGTCAATAAAATCCATGAAGAAACATATCACAGCCATACTGTCAAAATCAAAACACTTTTATTTTCAGATAAAAGACAAAGGAAGTTTGAATGCAGTGAGAAAGAAAGGACATTTAGAAAGAGACACTTATATAGAGTGAGAAAAAAAAAAAAATGACACATTTCACTTTAGAAACTATAGGCGCCAGAGGGAAGCAGCACAACATTTTTCAAGAAAGAAGAGAACTGTCCACTCACAAAACTACATCAAATGAAAATATCATTCAAGTATAATATAGAAATCAACACATTCTCAAACAATGGAAATCTGAGAAAATTCATGGGCAGCGTACTTAACTGGAAAAAAATGGCTAAAGGCAGTTTTTTACACAGGAAAAAAATCCTAGAATAGTAATCTTAGAACATTAGGATATAAGAAAGAACAACAGAAAGAAGAAAGGAATGATCACGTCCAATAGCCTTAAGCTTCTTGTCTGAGTTTCATAGATTATGTATATGGTAGAGGCAAAAATTACAACATTCTCTGATGATGTTCTCAATACAATTATACTAGAAAGGGAGGTGAGTAGAGGAATATAAAGGAAAATAAAATGTCTACATTTTACTTGAACTCAACAAGAAAAAAGTAATGTAAATATATACACCGAAAAACATTATTGGTAAATCCAAATGGAATTCTAAAATAAATGATAACGTTACTTACAGGAAGGTAAGAAATATTTTAAAAAATTTAAAAAACACAAAGAAGTGACACAGAGGAAACAAATAAAAAGCAACAAAAAATTGACAGAATTAAGCCCCAACATATGACAAGCTACATTGTAAATAAATCATTTAAACACACCAATTTAAAAACAGGTATTGATATATTAGAATTTATAGAAAAGGGACTCAACCTTCAACCATCTGGAAGAAACTAATTCCAAATATAATAATATAGACAAATTGAAAGTAAAACTATGGGAAAAAATATGTCACAGAAATAATAAGTAAAATAAAGTAGTATTGACTATAATAATATCAAATAAAGTAGGATTCAGGTTAAGAATGTATTAAAGATAGACATAAGTATCATGTAATCATAAGAGGATCAACCCACCAAAAAGATATATCCATGCTAAATCTTTAGACAGCAAAATGAATAAATAAATGAATAATGCTGAACTATTTGTACAACAATACATGATAGCACTGTAATTAGCATGGACAAATGGAATACATATCAAAATGTATGGAACTAATAGAATGTATATCAAAATATATCATATTCTGGGCCATAAAAAACTTCAATAGATTGAATCATACAGAGTGTGTTCTTTGACCACAGTGGAAGCAAACTAAACATCAGCAATGAAAAAGGATGCCAGGAAAATTTCTAAATACTTTGAAACAAAACAACACACTTCTACATAATCCATGAGGCAAAGGTGATGTCTCAAGGATATCAGAAAAAAACTGATAAAGGCCAGGCATTGGGTCTCACACCTGTAATCCCAATATTTTGGGAGACTGAGGTGGGAGAATTGCTTGCTAGGAGTTTGAGACCAGCCTGTGCAACATAGTGAGACCTCATCTCTACAAAACAAACTTTAAAAATAAACAACAAAAAAAAATTCTGGGAATGGTGGTGTGTGCCTGTAGTGCCAGCTACTTGAAAAGCTGAGGTGAGATAATCCTTGAGCCTGGGAGGTCGAGGCTATAGTGAACTATGATTGCACCATTGCACTTCAATGTGGGCACCACCACAGATCCCACAGATATCAAAAGGATAATATGAATAACAAGTCTTTCCCAATTTTATTTTTGTCAAGTTTATGGAAGATCAGGATGCCCAAGGACATAAAGATAGGAACAATAGATGTTGGTAACTAATAGAAAGAGGGAGAGGGAAGGGGGAAGGTCTGAAATATGATTGAAACCTTCAGCTAGATAGTCTGAAAGATGATGTATTGAGTACCATGCTCACTACGTAGGTGATGGTTTCAATCATATTCCAAACCTTAGTATCACACAATATGCCTTTATAACAAACCTGCACATGTACCTCCATATTCTAAAAAAATTGGAAAAGGAAAATATGATATAAACAACTGTAAAGACATAATCTAAACACACATATTTGGTAATTTAGATAAAACAAACAAAATTTCCTGAAAAGTAACAAATTACTCCAACATGTTCAACATTAAATGGATCATTTGGACAGATCCAAATTAAGAAAAAAATCATAATTCTAAACTCTTTGAAAAGAAATTTCAGGTTCAGATGATTTCATTGAAGAATAAAAACAAATGTTTTATAAAGAATTAACACAAATTTTACACAATCTCTTACTAGCAAAAAAGAAGGAAGTATTGACCAAATTATTATGTAAGCTTAGTTATCTTCTAATATAACCCACCATCCCAAAATGATAGTACAGAAAAGGAAAGCAATAGGTGAATCATTCATGAGTAGAGACACAAAATTATTCAACAAAATATTATCAAACAGAATTCAGCAATCTATAAAAATAACTACATACCATACATACCATGACTAACTGGGCTTTATGCCAGATACACAAGACTGGTTCAATATTTGAAACTGATCAATGCAATCCACCATATAAGTTGACTAAAGAAGAAAATTTATGTGACTATATCAATTTGTTGCAGAACCTTTCCTTAGTTCAACTAAGCACGAGGACCTTGTCACATGGCCATAAAAATTTAGGCTCATAGATTATCTGAAGGGTAAGTAAGGCAGGGTTTTGTTGGTTGAAAAGGGTGGGGAAAGGGGAAACAAGGACCCTCCTCAAAGCCAGAGTCCCTGCTGGTGTGCTTCCCACCTCAAAGTTTGAATTCCAGGTTCCACCCAGGAAGAGGAGGGACCAGGCTCCTCCCTTCTGCAACCAGTGCGAACTTCTGTGGATCCACTCCAGTGCACACTCCTCCCAGTGTGCCCAGGCCAGCCTGAGTTTCTTTTGGAACCCTTCCCACCAGATTGTCTCATTCTCCCTTCTTTTATTTATCTATTTTATTTTATTTTATTTTATTTTATTTTATTTTATTTTATTTTTTTATTATATTTTAAGTTCTAAGGTACATGTGCATAACGTGCAGGTTTGTTATATATGCATACTTGTGCCATGTTGGTGTGCTGCACCCATCAACTCATGATTTACATCAGGTATAACTCCCAATGCAATCCCTCCCCTCTCCCCCCTCCCCATGATAGGCCCCGGTGTGTGATGTTCCCCTTCCCAAGTCCAAGTGATCTCATTGCTCAGTTCCCACCTATGAGTGAGAACAGGCGGTGTTTGGTTTTCTGTTCTTGCGATAGTTTGCTGAGAATGATGGTTTCCAGCTGCATCCATGTCCCTACAAAGGACACAAACTCATCCTTTTTTATGGCTGCATAGTATTCCATGGTGTATATGTGCCACATTTTCTTAATCCAGTATGTCACTGATGGACATTTGGGTTGATTCCAAGTATTTGCTATTGTGAATAGTGCCACAATAAACATACGTGTGCATGTGTCTTTATAGCAGCATGATTTATAATCCTTTGGGTATATACCCAGTAATGGGATGGCTGGGTCATATGGTACTTCTAGTTCTAGATCCTTGAGGGATCGCCATACTGTTTTCCATAATGGCTGAACTAGTTTACAATCCCACCAACAGTGTAAAAGTGTTCCTATTTCTCCACATCCTCTCCAGCACCTGTTGTTTCCTGACTTTTCATTCTCCCTTCTATAAAGTGCATGTAACTGCTGTTAGAATAAGGATAATGATGAAGACCAACCTTAACTGCTTCCTGCTGACAGGTCGCGCTGTTTGGGGGAAAATGGCAGTCAGAGCTCCCTCAGAGGACTATCAAAGGGTTCCCAGAAAAAAGGGGCCATCCTCCGATGCTC
The DNA here is from genome assembly GCF_047675955.1 of Chlorocebus sabaeus. Classification (NCBI taxonomy): domain Eukaryota; kingdom Metazoa; phylum Chordata; class Mammalia; order Primates; family Cercopithecidae; genus Chlorocebus; species Chlorocebus sabaeus. The sequence goes on along the minus strand of NC_132911.1, from coordinate 54,915,146 downwards.
TGGTTGCAAGACCATTTTGAGTTTGATGGCCTGAGGGCAAGAAGAGACAAACTTGGTTATTAGAAAATATATATGATAATGAAACAAGGGGAGGAGTAAGGGAAGTTCAAAAATCCTGAGATCTTTTACCAGTTTGCACAGGGAGAGGGATGCCAAAAGCCCAATGAGTAAAAAGCTTCATCTTTTTGCTGGAATGTCATGTTTCTGGGTTCCCTTCCCCTAAGCCCAATACTAAGCCAATCAGTTTCAGGTTTGGAAAATTAACTTTTCTCCGTTTGGAGGATACATCTGAGGGGAGTGTTGCATAGTATGGAGACACAATTACCTATCTGTGAAGAGAGGACAGAGGAGGGGAGGGGGAAAAGGAAGGTGTTTTTTTTTGGTTTGTTTTTTGTTTTTTGTTTTTCCAGTGGAGTACCAGGGTTCAGTATGCATTTGAAAGGGATACAGGCTGAACATGAATGGCTACCCATCTAGAAAGAGGCAGGCATCCCTGGTTCCCTTCTGTTCCTAGCAGATACCCAGGGTACGTGAGAGACAGAAGGAAGAGCATCCTCTTTCCTTCTTCTGTGCTTATATTCCTGAGTCCTGGCAACCTTGGCAGGTGCTGCCATGAGTGCCAAAGCAGCATGAAGCAGAGAGGTCCTAGAGAATAGGAATTATCCACTGTCACCTATGTCTCATTCCCACCTACTGTCAGTAACCTTGAATTCCCTAGACCTCATCTGTGTTGTGGATACTAACATGGCCTTTATCCATGAAACGGGAAACTTGGCTTAATTGGTAGGAATCAGCCACACTCACCTGCGCTGTGCTTTCTTACTTCAATTTTTGTCTTCATCTTGATCCCTCTGATCCAGTATTCCTTCCTAGGGTTTGATCTGAAGCCTGAAATTGAGTTTAGGACAAAAATGCCTCAGAGCTGAATGTGGAAGTGAAACTGTGGAACTGAGTCCTCCTCCAACAAGGGAGAGAAAAGGATGTCTTGTTACATGCCCAGAAAACTTGTGGCTATAGGTATGCTTGCTAGGATTTGGGTGCCTGGTACTTGGCTTTGGTTACCTCCCTTGGTCTTTCTCAAAGAAAATCTCCAAGTAATGGCATTCTATTTATTCCCATCATCTGGCATGATTTGCAGAATAAGTGCTCAGAACTAGATTATTGATCCAGTTTTTACATTAGCCATTCCTCTCATTCGTTTTGAGCTGTAGCCGGAGATTGTTGATTGGTTCACAGGAACAAACAGGATTAATTTAAAAATATATACAAAAATTTATAAACAACTAATGAATTTAGAATTTAATGGCAAATGTATGCTAAAATTTGCAACATAATTTTTGTCTCCCAGTCCTGATTTTTGTTTAAAAAACAAAAAAAGAAAAACAAATAAGCATATAACTGAGTGGTTTGCAAAATAGACTTTCATCTTATACTTGGCCTGATTGTTTGCCTAAAATGCAGTAAGAATAATTGTTTCTACATAGGCCTTTTGGATTGGATTTAAGGGAACTCTGTTCCCTAAGGAATCTCAGATAAGACCTTTTAAAGCCAAGCACAGCCATGGGTTTGTGTCCTCAAATTCCTGTAAGTTGGGTGATCCTTTCATCTTAAGGTCCTAAGATAAACTTAGAGTGCCTGGAGTTGTTAGAAAGTGACATTTTTTACTGACTACAGGTCAGGAACTCTGTAAGTGTACTGTGTAGGCAAGGGCATGAGACCTATTTCTCCCACAGGGCCTTTATTGACTCTGCAATTTGAGATCGACTCCTTAAAGAGAAGCATAACTTTCCAGTCAAAGCCTTGATAAAACAACCAGTTTTTCCAGTTGAGTCCTGTTGCAAAAGAAAGATGGATTCTTATTGCACTGATGGAAATATCTATATTGCCGTAATTTAAGAATACTCAGTGAGAGTTTCCAAATTCTAGAGGAACCAGGCAGAGATAAGCAAATATGCTACAAAATTTGATCACAAGAGTATACCTTGTTTAATTATTAAAGGCCTAAGTAGTTAAAAATAAGTTTCTTTGACTCTCTAAAACAAAACAAAGATCAGCAATATTTAAAGCAAAGGTAAAGAAGGTTGCTTCAGCTTTCTGAGTTCAATCCATTCAGTTAACTTTTGCCTTGCTTAATATCTGTGAGCATTTTAGCTCTTCATGAGTCTTGCAATTTGCCTTTATTCCATTGTCACACTCTCCAAGGTTAACAGCAACTTTGATAACTATTTGAGAGCACCTATAGGAGTCTTATAGCTTATTATAAACCATCTTTTGAAAAGGATTAAGATAAGACAGCAATTGTTTGTGAATAGCAAAATGTCCAGGATAGATACAGTTGGAAACACAATTGACAAAGAAGTTTATCTCCATGGTTTACAATAACTTAACATAACAACCTTAATTATGATTGATAGCACATACTCAGACATTAGAATTTTAGAAATCCCGTACAATTTGAAAACATATGTTAACATTCACCAAAATATAACCTAAAGAAGATTGAACATCATTTTGGCAATCCCACGCACCTAAACATGTTAAATAATTCTGTTTACCTATTTTCTGAATGTTTCAGAGACCCTCTGAACCATCCCAAAAGGCACGCATTAGGAAAGAAAAATTTGAGACTAAAGTTTGATTTTGAGAGGGCTGTTAAATATGTCTGAAGTTTAAAACACTGGATATTATGAAATAGAATTCCAGATTACCACAAGTTATTCATTTTGCCAAAATGATGACTCAGAAATTTTAAAGAAGCAAAAACCTTTTGTAACCCTTTACAAATTTTCCTAAAGAGCAGATTCATGCCTTAAGAATACCTTGTTCTTTTATTTTAATGCTCAATTTACATAAAAACCATTAATATATTTTTTGAATTAAGTCAATAGGCTCACACAAAGAATCTCTTCTGCTAGATGAATTTCCACAATCTTTCCACCACAAGTTTAAACCTTCAGCTTTTTCTTATCTAATTTAAAACAATTATTTAGCCTTAGGCAAAAAATTTACATTTCCATGCTTTCTAAGAACCTTTTCCATAAAAGACATTTTACTGTATTTACACCTCACATGTAAATCTATTTTCAGTAGTTTCAATTACTTGTTATAATGGTAACTGCTAGCAATTTTTAACTTTAATGAAAAATTGTAACTTGCTTTAATTGTGTGCTAAGTTCCACCAAAGTTTGTCTCCCAGCATAATTAAGGGCATGGTTTCTTTCATATGTACCCAGGCCTTACCAATTGTGAAACAGGCAAGACAGATAGTTCTCAAAACCCAAAAAGCAATTTATAACCTCGAAACATTTAGCAAACCTTGCATCTGATCTGCATAATTTATTTCACCTGTTTAAGTTTTAATAACACCTGCATTTTACCAATAATCTACAAGACTGTTTTTATATTTCAAATGTTAAGCCATGTGAAATGAAAGGTACCACACTTTTTATCTTCCCTTTAAAAAATATTTGATCCAAGCTTTCTTTAGGATCTGTCTTTCTTTAGGCCAAATTAATTAGAGCTCCTTTTACACACATCACACACATACATAAAACTACACAGACAGGCAGGAGAAAACCCAGTCCCTGAGTGGGGTTCTTTAAGAGACAGAGCTGGAAAAACATGCAGATATCAAACAGAAAGGAACTTATTGGCTAAGGCAGGATTGTGAAACAAAACCCTGCCACTGGAGTTACAAGCCATGCCCCCAGGATGTAAAACAAGATGGAGCCTTGCAGGGAAGTTTACTATGAACCATACAGACATGCAAAGCACACCAGATTGGCTACAGCTTAAGATCAGCCTCACAAATCCTTTCTCACAAGTTAAACTTTACAGAGAATATGAACATTGGTTCTTATCACTTCTGACCTAGTAAAACATCTTCCAAAAGTAAAAACCTTGTTTAAAAGTTAACTGCTGATGGGGTGGAGAAAAAGAAGAAAGGAAACAGTTTAAAAATATGTGGGGAAGAGGCTTTTATTTTATTCTCACACAACTGGTTCCTCTACCAGGAGAAAAGCCTGATTACTGTCCAATGGAGCCAAACTCCTTGGCTGTAGAAGGGGAAGGATGGGGTCACACGCCTGAGAACCAGCCACCCAGCCGTGCAGGAACATGGGCCATGCCTCCCAGCCTGGGAAGGAAGGGGAGGGGCAGCAAGGAGCTGCTGCTCACACATCTGGCCTGATAAAGGAAGGAAAAAGCCATGAAAAGGTCCCCAAGGCCCATGAGTGATGGGGGTGGGGGCACAGTTATCACTACCCTCAGAAGTCTGAGGATGAAATGTCTTTGAATGGAGAGGAAAAAGATTTCTTGTTTTGCATCTCACTCACTGCTTCTTGAGGCCCCATGTTGGGTGCCAAAATGTTGCAGGACTTTTCCTTAGTTCAGGTAAAGACAAGGTCCTTGTCACACAGTCATAAAAATTTAGGCTTGCAAATGATTTGAAAGGTGAATAAGGCAGGATTTTATTGGCTGAAAAGGGAAAAAAGGTGAAATAGGGACCATTCACAAAGCTAGAGTCCATGCTCGTGTGCTTCCCACCTTGTAGTTTGAATTATAGGTTCCACCCAGGAAGAAGAGGAACCAAACTCCTCCTTGCTGCACATGACATGAACTTCTATGTTTCCACCCTGGTGTACATTCCTCCCAGTGCACAGGCCAGTTGGAGTTTTGCCAGGGAGCCCTTCCCACCTGGCTGCCTCAAGCTTATTCAGAAAAAGCATTTGAAAAGTTCAATAGTCACATATAATGTAGACTCTTAGTAAAAGAGAAATGGAGGTGAAGTTTCTGAACTTACTCATCTGCAATAAACCTACAGCTAAGATTATAGTTAGTGATTAAAAACTGAATGGTTTTACCCATGATACAGCATAAAATGATGTATGTTCTCATCAATGCTACTTAACATTATCTTGGAAGTTATAGTCACTCTAATAAGGGAGAAAAGAAGAAATTAAGACAACCATATTGTACTATCTTTGTAATTTCCTATGAATTTATATTTCAAAATAAAAAACTTTAAAATACATAGATACATATATACAGAAGAACATAAATATAAATAAAGCACCAAAAGTAAAATTCATTTAAAAATCTGTGAATTGGACTTCAAATTTAAAAATATAAGGTAAGTGTGAGACGCTGTTAAGAGAATAAGAAGTCAGGCCTTATACTGGAAGAAAATGCATAGAAATCACACATCTGATAAAATCAAGAATATGTAAGTCTCAAAATTCAACATATATTAAAAACTCAATTAGAAAATGGCTGAAGGAATTGAAGAGCCACTTTTGCAAAGAAGATATATTCATAGCCAATAAGCACTTGTAAATTTTTTCAACATCATTTTCCATTCAGAACATGCAAATTAATGTCATCATGAAAAAATACACTACCTACCTAATAGAATGATTGAAACAAATACCAATAATACTGAGAGCTGAGTAGGGTGAAGAGCAACTGCATACCTCAGGCATTGCTAGTGGGGATGTAAAATATCACAGCTCTCTGGACAATACTTAAGAGTTTATTATGAAGTTAAACACATTAGATAACAGAGCATTTGGACATTTGTCTATTGGTTGTTGAGAACTACATCTCGATAATATTTCTACATATCTTGTAGCATGAGTTATCTTTTTGAATATTTTTTACACACCCACATGCAGGCATTTTCACAGAGTAAGCATCCTTTGAAGCTATAGATAGATTTATCTTATCACCAAGGTAGTGAAGATAAAGAACTCCCTTCCCAGAGATATTATATAATAGTAATGACCATTTCCTCCCCTTCCTAGTGAAGATCTGCTTACACACCACAGTAATAAAGATGTCTATCTCTCCAGAGAAGACAAATAGGTAGGCTTGAGAGGAATTCTTTTATACAGATGGGGGATTTTTAAGCTCCTTGACAAGACACAGACCTCCTGAATGACCTGTACCTACCTGGGTCCAAGCTTTCTTTGCCTTCATGGATCTTGGGGGACAAAGGATAATATGAAGCTTACACTGCCTGCTATGCCATGAAAAATGAACTGTAAAAATACATTAAGGCTCCTTATCTCCTTACCATATATATCTACTGAAGTGTGACAAGAAAACCTAGCAGCTGTTGTCTCAGGGATTCTTTGGGGCTGTTTGACTGCTAGTCATTCATCCCAGATAAATGACAACTCATGTTCACCAAACATGGGCACATAAATGTTTATTTCATCTTTATTTTTAATATGCAGAAACTGGAAAGGACTCAAATGTGTTTGACGGGTGATGAACAAACTGTGGTATTTTATTAGGAAAGCAAGAACCTAGGAAAGCCAGGCTGACAACATTTTAAAATCAACCCCATGTTAAAACTGGCAAAGACCATTCCTTGCCAAACACAATCCATGGTTCTAAGATATTTGTAGTTGAGGAAATAGCCTAAAGACATCTACAAGGACACACTCCTACAATAGTGGAAATTCCAGGTGTCCCAATATTTATAACGATAAATGATTTCAATATAATTATAGTTCTGCTTTTATGAACTCACAAACTAAAATGTCAAGGATAGTTTTTACATAAACTAGACCCCTATATAAGAAAAACTGAAACCAAAGATGGTGGGTTCCCTCTCAGGCTTTCTGAGAATGTCCTACTCTGTAATGGAGTAGCTTTCAATAAACTTTCTTTCTTTCACTGCACTCTGTGACTCACCTTGAATTTTTTCTTGCATAAGATCCAAGAACCCTCTCTTGGTGTGTGAATCAGGACAACTTTTTCTGGTATCATGGTAACCGTATAATAGGAAATGAATTTGCAGTAAAAAGTGACAAAGAATTGATGACTGCAAGAGCTTGAACATATCTCAAGGGTATTCTATTGAGTGAAAAGTCATTTAAAAATATAACATGTTGTATGGCTCCACACATACAATATTCTCTAATTAAAAAAAAAAATAGTGTCAGGGGATAAGTCAGTGGTTGCCCAGGGCTACAATTAGGGGAGTAAGAAACTATAAAGGTGTGGTACAAGGGAGTTACTCTCTGGTGACAAAACTTTTCTGCATCCTGCTGGTGGTGGTGGTCACATGAAGTCTCTACATGTCACAACATTTCATAGAAAACCTCTACATCCTAAATATGAGTGCATGTACAAACAGATGAAATCTGAATAAGGTTTGTGGTTTAGTTACTTATACTATAATAATATCAATTGCCGGGTCTTGATAGTACATTATACTTATGCAAGGTATTATTATTTGGATAAACAGGTATAAATGTACATGGTTATCCTTTGTATTATTTTTTGCAAATCCTTATGTATCAAGTATTTAGGAATTTAAAAAAAAGTTTTGTTTAATTCTCAATACTCTACTTACATATTTTTGAAGCCCTATACTTAAAAATCAATACTTTGCAAGAGTAATAAATATTAATAGAACAATTAGTTTTATAAATCAGAAGAAAAAGAAAATGAGTGAAAATTAGATACGTAACTATAATACAATGATTTAATAATAATCTGTGGGTTAGAAGACAGATTCCAATGTATATCCTTTTTTTTTTTTTTTTTTTTTTTTTGAGACGGAGTCTCGCTCTGTCACCCAGGCTGGAGTGCAGTGGCCCGCTCTCTGCTCACTGCAAGCTCCGCCTCCCGGGTTCACGCAATTCTCCTGCCTCAGCCTCCCGAGCAGCTGGGACTACAGGCGCCCGCCACCTCGCCCGGCTTATTTTTTTGTATTTTTAGTAGAGACGGGGTTTCACCATGTTAGCCAGGATGGTCTCGATCTCCTGACCTCGTGATCCGCCCGTCTCGGCCTCCCAAAGTGCTGGGATTACAGGCTTGAGCCACCGCGCCCGGCCTCCAATGTATATCCTAACACTTATTTTCTTTGTGTAATTTGATAGCATTCTAAAATTTGATTTGGTTTTGGACAATCTAGAAGGAGAATATATTCAAATGTTTTGCCTAAATATTTATAAGTAATTATGTGTAATTAAATTCATTTCTTTCTCAATATTTGATTTGAAAGGATTATAGATGATCTAGCTATTTTGAATGTTTCATTCACAAAGTTTGCCCTAAAAATTCAAAATTGAAAGCTGGTTTTATAAAAATAGTCATTTTAACTATTGAATAAATTAGTTTTTAAAAAGGTAGACAGTATAGAGTGGACAGTATCATGGTTAAAGTAACTAAAATGCCTCAAATTTTTTTCATGCACTTAAGCCACCATACATCATTTGTTGTTGGTGGTGGTGATGGTGAAGTAACATGAGTTTTGAGGTCTCTGGATCTTACTCCATATCCTATGTGCAAACTTGCTCTCAGGCACTCCATTGCACCTCTTGTTTAGCTCTGTAATTTTGTTGTCATTTTCAAGATTATGTCTACCAATTGTGTGAGTTTATATGACAACTATGATTTTTTGCTTCCATTTTCTTTTTTGACAAATAAGAATGGAATGATCTAAATCTCTTCACACCATTGTTTATGATTGACTCTAAACTCTAACTGATTTTCCTCTGACTGAGATTCTAATACCTCTTGCACCAACAGATATTTCTTTTCAATTATCAAAAATTGAGTACTCTGAAAATTCCATAATCAATAACATTAATTGAATGACTTCCACAGGTGTGAAAAGTAAATGGGTTGGACTTCTTTTAAATTGAATTTACCATCTGAATTTGAAAATATTTATTAATTCTCTTTGATAATTCATATTTTCATAAACATTTTGCAACAGTATCATAACAGATTCAAATACAATGCAGCACAACCAGGAGATAGAGATATTGACCTTATCTGGTATATTTATATGTTTGTAAATATATAAATTTATTTCAGGGACTTGACCTTCCACAACTTTGAGAGCTGGTTCAACAGTCTCTGTAAGTCTATTGTCTTTGCACTTGTGCAGGCAATGGGGAAGGGACGTTGGATGTCAAGTGGGGAAGAGCGGGAGTAAAGAAAACTAGAACACATAATCATGAACTAATGAGCTGCAGGGCACTCAGATGGACTGAAAACTACATAATCTCTCACTTTCTTGTTTAAAGATGCGATTATTTTTCAGGAGAGAGGACTTAAACATGCACCTGCTGATGTGTGATAGAAACTGAAGGAAGGCTCACCGGAGAACGGGCCTGGTTGCAGCCTTGCTGCTGCTCTGTACCAGTGAGGTGAACCAGTAACTGAGCAACAACCTGAATGAGTTGCAGCAGTGCCTGGACTCAGTCACAACCTGAGTGAGTTGCAGCAGAACCTACCAAGCATAAAGGCAGCATGTTGCTTGATAATTGCTTTTCAAATATTGTGCAAAATATCTCCTGTGCCTACCATCAATGAAAGTCTACAAGAAAGGAATTTCTGGAAAATGTAGTTCAGTATGAGAGATTGACCCATTACAAGCCACCTGAGAAATCAACTATAAAGTACAGAAGGAAAGACAGGATTCCCCCAATATTAATTAATTTGTAATACTTTTAATAACTACTTATATATAAAATTTTTATTTAACAATAGAAATGAGTATTTATTCTTGTTTATTAAGACATCTATTATATCTGTCTTAGTATTTCCAGGATGTTAATTACTTGGATGGATCTTAAAATCTCAAAAGATTAATTTGATTATGCTAATGTAAATAATCAATGCAATGCAAATCTGAAAACATAAGAAGTATGGTACAAATAGTGGAAAAGAATTTTCATTTTTCAGCAACATTTTCATCCTTCTCTACCATGATATGAACCATTGGAGATAATTTTCTGCTATGATAACAGTCATCTTTCCATGCAATCTATTTGTTAGTGAGTCACATCTTGCAAACAAGATGCACTTTAAAGAAAGAGCCCTATCATGCGGCATGTTATAATTAACTTATGGATGCATCTTTATAAAGTCTGGATCAAGTTAAGTTCCATCAATACCAATTTTGTTCTTAAACACTGTTAATTAGTCTACATGTTCTTGGTGGAATCGTTTTCTTTAGTGAGAATAGTTTTGCTATGTTTCCTATATAGTTTCTTATTATTTTATATACAATTAGCCTAACACAACAGCTGTCTCTCATTCAAGAAGTGTTTCATTTCTTTCGGGGTTGTCCCTGTTGTTTCTTATTAACCTTTTGGAAATTTACAAGATACTCCTGTGCAGAGCTTATTCTATCATATTCAACATGAATACTAAGCATACAAATTATGATCACACATACAGTATTATAAAAACCTGCTGATAATTTAGATTCCAAGTTTGTTAATTTAGATTTTTTCACAAAGATAAGCACATTTAAGAAAATATTTACAGTTTTCCCTATTCTCATTTGAAATCTATTTATACTTGAACTACACACTATTACACCTTTTTATTATTTCTATTTATCGGGTTTATCAGAGATTTTAATCACCCTGAGAATTTGATCAACCAGAAAGAATTTACTTATTTCTGGCTATTCTCAAACTTGCAATCTCTCCTTTCTTGCTTCTAATTTTATTCTCCATATTGCCAATAAATATAATTTTTTAAAAAGCTATTGATGTAATTTTCTGGGTTAAAATATTCTAAAATCTTCCAATTGTCAATAAACTAAGCCGGAAATTCCTTATCATAGCATAAATTATTTTCACAGGTATACCTAATGTTCTCTTTCAGTTTTGGCCTTTATCACAACAATCCCAGGCACAGTTACATTCTTTTGTGTCCTTACATATCTTTAAGCTAAGTGTTTGCTGTACTGTAAATTTCTGTCCAATGTCATTATGAAGAGTTGCCAGCTATCTCTATTGCCCTCCTACAATTATTTGCAAAGTCTCATCCCATTACATTTTTCCATCTTTGCCTTCTCTTTAGCATAAGTAGATATCAGAAATTCTTAAAAACAAGAGAGTTAGGGAATTGTAAATTAAAACAACGAGAAGTCACTCTACACCTATTAGAGTGGCTAAAATTAAGAACTCTGACAACAAATTTATGGCAAGGGCAAAGAACAATAGAAACTTTCAGTTTTTGCTTGTGAGAATACAAAATGGCACAGTCACTTTGGTAGGCAATTTGGCAGTTTCTCACAAAACTAAATATATTCCTACCCAATGATCTGATGATTGAATTCATTGATATTTATCCAAATGATTTAATAACTCTATCCACACAAAAGTGGACTCATACATTTCCTTCAATGCAAAAAATATATATATTGTGGGCTGGGTGCAGTGGCTCACTCCTGTAATCCCAGCACTTTGAAAGGCTGAGGCGGTTGAATTGCGTGAACCCAAAAGTTAGAGACCAGCCTCACCAGGTTAAATATACGTATATTATTGTGGGATTTTTCTTAAATGGAGTTGATATTTCAGGTGTATGTTTCCTTCCTTCTCTCCATACTTGCCTGTGTTAAATTCCTAATCTAGTGGAAACTTTTGAGTTGTAAGACTTTTATGACATTTCTGTTTCCCTGTCTATCATGGCAATTGGGTGCTTCTTGCACCTACAAACAGGGGTGGGAAATATCTGCAGAACATCAACAAAAATGCTTGATCTGTGGTCCCTAGAGTGTGTAAGACTTAAAGAATAGTAGTATCTGACTCATACCTAGAAAACTCTAAAGCTGGTTGGAGCTACCAAAGAAGATTGGTGGGCTCCAGTAGACTCAGGGCCAGGATGGTTATAGAAGTTATCACAAAAAAGAGAGACAGAGAATAATTCATATTAAATCCAACAATTTATAAAGAGGATAATATGTTATGACCAAGTGAATTGATACCAGCAATGCAATGATAGTTCAACATTTGAAAATGAATCAGTGTTACTCAGTATGAAAATCATGTAACCCTTTCAATGATGCTGGAAAAGCCTATGACAGTATTTAGTATTTATTCATAATTTATTATGAACTTTTAAGTTCTTGGCAAACTAGGAAGAAATAGAAACTTGCTTAGTCTGATAAAGACATTTACTGAAAACCCATGCCAACAAAGTGTTTAATGGTGATAGATTGAATGCTTTTCCCCTAAAATCATTTACAAGGCAAGGATGTCTACTTTCAACAATTAGTGTTAAACAACAATTTAGTGTTAAATTGGAGGTTTCAACCTGTGTAATACGGTAGGAAGCCAAAATTAAAACGTATTTAATAAAAAGGAATAAATAAAACAGACTCTCTTGTAGATGGCATGGATGTCAACATAGAAAATCTTAATCTACAGAAAAGGCACTAGAATTGATAAACAAATTACAGTGATATCAAATGTCATATTTTTCAGAAGTTGTAACTCAGTTGGGTAAGTAATTTGACAAATACCATCTTTCTTCAAACTTTAGGAGCATTTAGGAGTTAGATGTCTATTCTTCGTAAATATTTGTCAACTAGAACAGATTATGTACCACATCGTCTGCACTTACATATACACAGTTCATATCTTAAACCTTTTAATTGAAGTTAAATCTCTCAGGATCATGTTTTAAACATATGTAAAACTTATAAATCAAACCCAAAGAAATGAAAACCCAAATCTGTAAAAAGTATTTGTTTTTATTTTTCAGTATGCTTCATTTAAAAAAGTATGGTTTTATTAGTAGTACATTAATTAACTGAAAGAACGAAGTGACAAATTTTTGTCACAGATATTAATTTACATTTTACAAACATCCACCAAAACAATTAAAAATGAAATAAATATATTTACATTTTATATTTCTGGTATTTTCATTACATTTTAATATATATAAAATATATAACATTTATAATATTTTATTTGCAAAAGCAAATTCAAATGTGCAAATAAGTGGCATTATGATTTTAAAGTATTCAGTAGTAAGAATAAACAATAAAGAACAATTTTAGAGGTATGAATAAAGCAATTTCTTAAGGAGAAATTATAAGCACAGCAGTATTAATAGTAGCAAAATGTGTCTTATTAATATCCAAACGTCTACACTTACCTTAAAAAGTTAAGCACAAGATCATCCTTGTACTTTTAAAGCTTCTCCACACTGCTGATTTCTAACAGTAATTCTAAATTATTGTTAGGATAATTAATTTTTCTCAGTAATAAATCAAGCTTTTCTTAAATCCAGCATTCAACATAGACAAAGTTCATGATCAAGCTTCAGCACTGTAAATGAGGGAAATGTTGATCTATAAACTAATGAACCCAAAGGAACATTTCTCTCCTTGCATGGCTAATACGGACTTGACATTTATTTTCAAGTAATTGCTTTCTTTTTCTTGCTGAAGGACAGCTTTATGAGAGAAGATTTCAAAATTATAAGTTAGTACATGTCTGAAATATGGGCAAGAAATAATTACCTGATTATCCTCCCATTTTAAAAAAGTTGGATAAGTGTGTTGGGGTATACATTACATATACACTACCTATTAAATTATTTTTTAAATAAATACTTGTTGCAATATAACAAATTATAAATGCCTTTTCTGTAATATGTTTCAGCTTAGATGAATTGTTATTCTTTGTCAGGGAAAAGACATTGTTATAGTAGTTAGCAGTTTTCAAATGACTTTGAACTTCATTCTCTGACCTAAATAACAGTATTCCCCATTAAGCTTGTGTTATGTACACCGTAATGAACCATTTAATGATAACACACACACACACACTCACACATACACACATAGACACACACCCAATCACACATACATGCTCACACACACCAAGGCACTGGAGGGGTTAACACATTAGCGTTTTGCTGTTAAAATGTGCTCAATGTACAAACTAGGATTTTGTGAATAAATCTCATACATGTAAACCCAAATTATATGAGAGAGATAAATTTATATATGTTTTTGTTCATTTCTAAGCTTTCTCATTCAAGTAGTCCAAGATATAACAAATGCCAACGACTAATCATCACATTGTAAAGAAAACATTAAACACTAATTGTTAAACTGATGAAAATGAGAATAGTATTTTGTTACTTTTTGACTGTTGTACTAATCATGTTAAATAAAAATCACGGCTTATGTTTTTTTATCAATAGTATCAAAAATAATCATAATGGTATTGTCATAAGTTTTTAATCAAACTGCATTTTACAACTTAATTTAATGTATATTAAATGTATGTACACAAAACATATTCTTTTAATATAATTAATGGTCAGCATTTGACTATATTTATATATATACACACATATATGCATATATATATGCATATGTAGGTGTGTGTGTATTCTCCGAGGAGATATATATTTATACATATCTAATTGTGTACCTTTTCCTTCATAACATACATGAGCATAGGCTAAATTTTTGTAATATCAAAAAAATATAGCTAATAATAGATTTTTTAAATTTTGAAATTGAATGTTTACAAAATTTCACATTTTTTAAATCATTCTATTACAGGTAGGTAAACTATTGAAACTTTTTTCTTTTGCTTATGGATAATTAGCCCATGTCATATTGCCTCAGACCAGATTGTGGACACATTCATGTAACCCCAATATGGGGAACACTGAGATTCAGCTCTGGTTGGAAGCAGAAGTTCTAAAATGAACCACCTGCCACAGCTGAAAATTCTAAGTTGGATGTATCCCACTGCTTTTTCTCCATAAGTTCAGAAGTGGCCTACTACTGAAGCCTGCTTTTGGTGGGCTCCAATTTTACAATGACTGTTGTGTTTGATCAATATAGTATGCAATCATTCTAAAGTTCTATACTAATTACAAATGTGTACTTAGTTTTACGGTCAAAATACATTACATTGAAACTGTTTATTGTAATTTGTCACAGTTCTTTGGGCAAGGTATGTTAGACTCCGTTTAACATTTTCTCAGGGACAATTATAAACCCTCACTTTTCCTTTTCAATTCGAGGTATTTACAAATTAATCTGATGCAAAATAAATTAATAAATCATAATGAGTATAAAAACAACTAGATATTAATTTTTAAAATTAATAAATCTGTCCTTTATAGAAATCATTTTGTTTGCTTCTTGAGTGATTTTTAAAAACATACTTGAAAAAAAAGAAAATTGAATCAATTTATTAGATACTTGGTTATATCCACAAGGACACATGTAATACTTGGTTTACCTGGGAGCATGTGTACCAATAAAAAAAGTTTTGTTTTGTTATTTCTTACATACACAGTTGACTTTTAAAAATATCTCAAAAAAGCTGTACTAAAGGACAGAGAATGTTTTCCATATTATACAACTAATTGTATAATACCTGGAATCTCAGTAAATTGCACACCTCTAAGGCTTTCAAATTTCCCAGCCTTTCACATTTACATTCTTAGGACAAAATATCTAAAATAACCTGCATAGTTGACATTACTTAATCACTTTCCATGAAAAGGGAAGATAAAGATTTTTAACTTTTATCTTTAACTATCACCTTTGTTTCTAATAAAATAGTACTGAAATGGAAAAATGTCATTTAATTAGCATATATAATAGATTTGGGACTGCTTTCGAGGGACATTTTAGTTCATGATTAGCTAGTAGACTTCAGATTACAAAGAATTGCTTCTCACACCATATTTGTTTATATTATTTTCTCTACTAAAGTTTTTTGGTTCACTGAAAATTTATGAAACTTTAATTTGATAATAAATCTTATTAGGTAAAATATAAATCTATTTAAAACCAAAGAAGAAAAGAGAGGTTCATGAAATTTTCCATCACTCATAATTAAATTAATACATTATTGGCATACTTGATTGTTGGCAGCTAATAAGACATTTCAATAACAGTGATCGAAGGGAGAATAGTCCATTCCACATTGTATCTATCATGGGTCAAAGTAATTATCCTTTCGAAGTTCTGTGGAATATTTACAATAAGATAAAAACAATTGGACTGCCAGTGTCAAATCATGGGATGAGAACACGAGGGCAAATTTACATCAGCAAATTAAAGTGCATCCTTCTTTGATGTGATTTTTTTGCATGCTCCTTGATGATTATGGTTTTTAAACTCTTTTATGTCCCTCATAATACAATGATAGGGCTTTGTTTATGACTCTGCCCAACATGTACTAGTCATACAAAATAATCTAAAATACAGAAGTAATCTTTTAATAAGTATTTTTATTTATAAGTAGCTTACTATTTTTATATTACATATTTCTTCAAATAATTCATTTTTGTCTCCACTTTTGGTGAAAGCAATATACTTACTGGTACAAAGCAAATGAACTGTTTTGTTCATATAGTATGTTTCACAGATGTCATCCAGAATGGAAGTGTTTTTGAGGTTCCACATGACCTTTTTTCTGCCAAAATTTCGATTTGCCTCCACTGCCGACTTGGTGATGTTATGGTTTCTCTAGGGTCTAAATGATGAGTAAATGTGTTCTGCTTATATAGTCATGGTGCGTGTCAATGCAGAGCTCAGTATGTCAAGTTGTATACTTTGCTTTGCTCGTGGTAGCAGAGCTGGCAGCAGCAGAAACAGTAGCTTGATTGCCTAAAAATAGAGGGTCCAAACAAGCTACCTTGGCAGCAAAGAAGGAATGAATGCAGTGAAGAACAGCAAATAAATTAGAAAATTCCAACTCCTGAAAGGGAAAGAGAAACAAGTCAGATAACAAAAAAATTAATGTCTTTAAAAATTTATAATAGCTAGATTTTTTAAAAAATTTCAATACACTTATCTAGAATCTGTGATATCTATAATATGGAAACTAATTTCAAATGTAGACATTTTTGGTCAACATGTAAACATCATAAGTATTGAAAATTTATTTCAATACATGGTGGTGGATAAGAGGTAGGGAGGACTAATCACTCTTATCATCTATGAACGTTGTTTTAGCACTGATGAATATATTTTGCCAAAATTTTACTCCTGATAATGTATAATTAAAGATAAACTTGGAAGTACTTTTAAAAGTATTTTTATCTCTTTATACACACATCAGATGATAAATATGAGTTAGAGCAATTTAAAACTGTTCTTGATTATTGTGTAGAATGAGTTAATATTTGCCATAAGAAACTGAATAAAAAAATTCTAGAAGTAAGGGGATATAAACTCTTGTAACCAGAGGATCCAAATGATTCACTCTCAAAAAATAATTCATGTATTAATTTTAATTGTGGCTGGCTGTTTAATGGTGTATGGGGCATATTTACTAAAAAAAAATAAATAAACTAGAGCTCACTAATTCATTTTGGATTTTTAGAAATAGGTTTCCCATGAAAATACCAAAGGAAATTTGTAACCCATTTACCAGTGGCAACCAAACTATATATGTGAAAACAGAAAAAAGTTATTTCAAAACATAATTATGTCAAAATAGCTATAAAATCATAAAGCAATGCTCCGAATACCATTTAGTAAGATGATGTTGCTAGTATTTTTATTAAAGACCATCAATAATCACATAAACATGTTTTAATTCCAAGGTGATCGAAAGATTAATACATTTATGTTCCTAATGAAATCAATACGATTAACTCATCACAAGGAGGATAACTAGAGGGTAATAAAGCATATGAAATTTCTGATAAACTCATTGCTATTTTATTATATGTTTCACTACATATATGTAATAAAGAATATAGAATTATAATTGATATGTACATGACTGACTGTGTTTACAACTTATATGTGGCAGTGGAACATATTACAAAATATTCAATACATTATGACACATTGTAACATCTGTCATGTACCAGGCAGCTATTTAAATAAAATAATTCATCTGAGGAGCATTTTCTCAGGTCAGGCAATAGGAGTACAATGAACCATAACATATATTCAAGGGTCTCTATAACATAGAAGAAATAGCTATGCTTTCTTAGTAGCTCCCTTCAAAACTTCAATATTTGATAGTTCCCTTTGTGAAACAGCAACTTGTTCTAGAGAATAGAAGAGGTTATTCATTTATTCTAATTCCCTTAGATGTTTCCACCAAAAAAGTTTTTAGTAACTCCATCATAACGATCTTAGAAGCTTTATTTATATAATAATCCACTTCATTGGCACTAGTCATATGTTATTTGTAAATAAGCAAGTTCTCTTTGCTTTAGCTCATCCTGGAAATCCGCCATTCACCCCATCATGCTTGGTGTAGCCAGGTTATTTCCCAAACAAATTTTGAATACTTTCTCTATTATCCCAAATTAAATCCACATGATAAAGGTTTGGAAATTTTGGGAAAATGTAAAATGTTGTTGCGTGTTGTTAAAAAAATAAAACAACAACAACAAAAATAAGCAATTCACTCTTGGTAAGGAGGAGAATATTGTTGAGTGTTACAAATGAGTAAAAATAGTATGGCAAATAGCTTTTTCTCCAAGGTAATTCTACCACCTCTTTATTAAAATAGAGGTTATATTTTGGTTACCCAAAATAAACAACCCTTAAATATCTAAGTATCCAGGCATCTTTAGAAAAATGAAAATTTTCAATTATTACCACTTTGTCAATTATTTGTCAATAATTTGATATAGATTGACAGTTTAACCTTTTTATACCTGTTTTGAAGGAGTGATAGACAGGAAATAATAGCTGGTGATTAGAAGAGAAAGCAGGAGACCAAGTTGGATCCAAGTTTGGCTTTTCATTCCAATACCCACACATCTTTCCTCTGCCTCAATGATCAGCCTTGGCAACCATTTCCACTCCTAGGGTGTCAACAATTCCTCTTATGTAAACTCACACTGCTCATTTACTAATTTCTTCTGTGAGTACTAGACCTGCGTTCTTACCACCTATCAAACATCCACTGAAGATGAGCATCTATCTATCCATCCACCGACAGCTTCCGCCAAGTTACAGACTTAAAAGTTTCCCTTGTAAAAAAAAAAGTCTTATGATTGTCATGATCCCTCAGATATCACTGAATGTAAGCTATCTTCAAAACTGCAAAGAGTCATCCATTCAATAAAATACCAAGTCCTTCCTATGCATCTATTCTTTTTTGTTGTTAAAATATAGCAGTGAATAAAACAGACAAAAATAAACAAAGGAACAAAACAGTCCTGATGGGAATTACATTCCAGTGACAGGAGACAAAATGTGACTAAGGGCATAAATAAATTAAGGATAATATGCCAGAATATGACAGTTACAATCAAGAAATAAAGTGGAGGAGACGGCAAAGACTACTCAAGCGGCCGTGGGAAAGGAAAATTCATGTTGCCTTGTATATGGAACTTGAAAGGGACGAAGGAGTGAGCCATTTCCATGTTTGTGGGGAAATATTCCAGACACAAGAATTATAATTTTAAAGGCCCAGAGGTAGGGATGTTCCAGGAGAGTCTGAAGAAAAGCAAGGGCTGTTTTGTCTGAAATGGAATGAATTAGGAGTACTTAGCAGACAATGAGATCAAAGAAAACACTTAGTACGCTGCATGAGCCTTTATGAGTTTCACTATGAGCCACATGGGAAACCATGGGAAATTTTTGAGCAGAGGAGTGACAAGCATTGACATAACTCAGAAAATGATGATACTGGTTAGACTATTGAGAATAAGCTTTATGATAATTGAATTGAAAGAAGGAGGAGAAGTTACAAAGTTTCTATATGGAAATGGTTTGAATTTGGAAGTAGTTTTCAATAACTGGAAAAAAAGTGTTGCTCTGCAAATGGAGGAATTGTGGGAAAAGCAGGTTTGGAAGTAGAGATCAAGATTTTGGTTTTGGGCATGATGCATCTGAATGCATATTAGATATACAGGTGATACGTGGAGAACTGCATATATTAGTGTGGATTTAAGGGAAAAATTAGAGTTTAGAATAGAAGTTCAGCTTCTGTCAGCACATAGATGGTAGGTAAAACACTGTGGTCTGGATGAGGAGATCAAGGTGTGCAGGATAGGTAGAAAAAATGACTGAGTACTCATCCCTGCGATTCCACAGTATAAAAATGTAAGAAAGATGGGGAAGAACCAGCAAAGAAGGAATACCTGTAGTTGTGAAGAAAGTGAGAGTAAAAACCAGGAGTCTTGTAAAATGACAGCTAGAAATCGACCATTGAATTTAGCAACACAGAGGCCATTTTAATTCTTTACAAGAGTCCTTTTGTGGAGAAGTGGAAACAAAAGCTTCACAGGAATGACTTCATGAGAGCTTGCGTGTGAAGGTGTTAGAGTTACTACAGGAAAGTCTACCACAGGCAGCTTCTCTTTGAAGAAGAAATCCTTCTTTTCCTTTTAAAAGGGGGCATAGGAATATATCAGTAGGAAATCAAGAATGTTTTTCCAAGGTTTATGAAATTAGTACATATTTGTAGAATTGCTGGCACGAAATAGTTGAGCTCTCAAATCTGAGGACAATTGTAGAAACTGTACTCTTGAGAAGGGTGAGATCTGGTGCAAAAGTAGAGAGGCTGGACGTGGATGGAAACCTGGACAATTGATCTGAAGCGGCAGGAGGTAAGGCACAGTATATGGGCACAACTCAAGGAAGGAGGGTAGATTTGGCGGTGTGTAGCTTTGATTCATTCTGTGTTTTAAGTGGGATACAATTCAAAGTCAAATGCTGACAGGATAAAGCAGGAAGTGTTGAGAATTTGGATAAACACTAATTTATAGGTGTTATTTTAGGCACACAATCTGGAATTTATCTTCCTCATTCTGCTTGCTCCTTAAAAGTTTTTAACTCATTTATGCCTGAGGCTGCAATTTTTTGAATTTTTGCAATCAGACCTTGGTGATGACCTTGAGAAGTAGAATATAAATAACTCCCACATGCTTAGCATTTCAGTAATAGAAAGCTAGGCATAAGTGGGTCAATAACCCTTTTTTTTATTATTATACTTTAAGTTCTAGGGTGCATGTGCACAAAGTGCAGGTTAGTTACATATGTATACATATGCCTTGTTGGTGTACTGCATCCATTACTCGTCATTTACATTAGGTATATCTCCTAATGTTATCCCTCCCCCCAACCTCTCCCCACAATAGGACCTGGTGTGTGGTGCTCCCCTTCCGGTGTCCAAGTGATCTCATTGTTCAATTCCCACCTATGAGTGAGAACATGCAGTGTTTGGTTTTCTGTTCTTGCGATAGTTTGCTGAGAATGATGGTTTCAAGCCTGCATCCATGTTGCTACAAAGGACACGAACTCATCCTTTTATATGGCTGCATAGTATTCCATGGTGTATATGTGCCACATGTTCTTACTCCAGTCTGTCACTGATGGACATTTGGGTTGATTCCAAGTCTTTGCTATTGTGAATAGTGCTGCAATAAACATACGTGTGCATGTGTCTTTATAGCAGCATGATTTATAATCCTTTGGTTATATCCCCAGTAATGGGATGACTGAGTCAAATGGTATTTCTAGTTCTAGATCCTTGAGGAATCATCACACTGATTTCCATAATGGTTGAACTAGTTTACAATCCCACCAACAGTGTAAAAGTGTTCTTATTTCTCTACATCCTCTCCAGCACCTGTTGTTTCCTGATTTTTTAATGATTGCCATTCTAACTGGTGTGAGATGGTATCTCGTTGTGGTTTTGATTTGCATTTCTCTGATGGCCAGTGATGATGAGCATTCTTTCATGTGTCTGTTGGCTGTATTAATGTATTCTTTTGAGAAGTGTCTGTTCATATCCATTGCTCACTTTTTGATGGGGTTGTTTGTTTTTTTCTTGTAAATTTGATTGAGTTCTGTTTAGGTTCTGGATATTAGCCCTTTGTCAGATGAGTAGATTGTAAAAATTTTCTCCCATTCTGTGGATGGCCTGTTCACTCTGATGGTAGTTTCTTTGGCTGTGCAGAAGCTCTTGAGTTTAATTAGATCCCATTTGTCAATTTTGGCTTTTGTTGCTGTTGCTTTTGGTGTTTGACATGAAGTCCTTGCCCATGCCTATGTCCTGAATGGTATTACCTAGGTTTTCTTCTAGGGTTTTTATGGTTTTAGATCTAACATTTAAGTCTCTAATCCATCTTGAATTAATTTTCGTATAAGAAGTAAGGAAAGGATCCAGCTTCAGCTTTCTACTTATGGCTAGCCAATTATCCCAGCACCATTTATTAAATAGGGAATCCTTTCCCCATTTCTTGTTTTTGTCAGGTTTGTCAAAGATCAGATGGCTGTAGATGTGTGGTATTATTTCTGAGGACTCTGTTCTGTTCCATTGGTCTATATCTCTGTTTTGGTACCAGTACCATGCTGTTTTGGTTACTGTAGCCTTGTAGTATAGTTTGAAGTCAGGTAGCGTGATGCCTCCAGCTTTGTTCTTTTGACTTAGGATTGTCTTGGAGATGCGGGCTCTTTTTTGGTTCCATATGAACTTTAAAGCAGTTTTTTCCAATTCTGTGAAGAAACTCATTGGTAGCTTGATGGGGATGGCATTGAATCTGTAAATTACCTTGGGCAATAGAGTCATTTTCATAATATTGATTCTTCCTATCCATGAGCATGGTGTGTTCTTCCATTTGTTTGTGTCCTCTTTTATTTCACTGAGCAGTGGTTTGTAGTTCTCCTTGAAGAGGTCCTTTACATCCCTTGTAAGTTGGATTCCTAGGTATTTTATTCTCTTTGAAGCTATTGTGAATGGGAATTCATTCATGATTTATTTGTCTGTTACTGGTGTATAAGAATGCTTGTGTTTTTTGCACTTTGATGTCGTATCCTGAGACTTTGCTGAAGTTGCTTATCAGCTTAAGGAGATTCTGGGCTGAGACAATGGGGTTTTCTAAATATATAATCATGTCATCTGGAAACAGGGACATTTTGACTTCTTCTTTTCCTAACTGAATACCCTTGATTTCTTTCTCTTGCCTGATTGCCCTAGCCAGAACTTCCAACACTATGTTGAATAGGAGTAGTGAGAGATGGCATCCCTGACTTGTTCCAGTTTTCAAAGGGAATGATTCCAGTTTTTGCCCATTCAGTATGATATTGACTGTAGGTTTGTCATAAATAGTTCTTATTATTTTGAGATATGTTCCATTAATACCAAATTGATTGAGAGTTTTTAGCATGAAGTGCTGTTGAATTTTGTCAAAGGCCTTTTCTGCATCTATTGAGATAATCATGTGGTTTTTTTCTTTGGTTCTGTTTATATGCTGGATTACATTTATTGATTTGCGCATGTTGAACCAAACTTGCATCCCAGGGATGAAGCCCACTTGATCATGGTGGATAAGGTTTTTGATGTGCTGCTGGATTTGCTTCACCAGTATTTTATTGAGGATTTTTGCATCGATGTTCATCAGGGATATCAGTCTAAAATTCTCCTTTTTTGTTGTATCTCTGTCAGGCTTTGGTATCAGGATGCTATTGGCCTCGTAAAATGAATTAGGGAGGATTCTCTCTTTTTCTATTGATTGGAATAGTTTCAGAAGGAATGTTACGAACTCCTCCTTGTACCTCTGGTAGAATTCGGCTGTGAATCAATCTGGTCCTGGACTTTTTTGTTTGGTAGGCTATTAATTATTACCTCAATATCAGAGCCTGCTATTGGTCTATTCAGGGATTCAACTTCTTCCTGGTTTAGTCTTGGAAGAGTGTAAGTGTCCAGGAAATTATTCATTTCTTCTAGGTTTTCTAGTTTATTTGCATAGAGGTGTTTATAGTATTCTTTGATGGTAGTTTGTATTTCTGTGGGGTCGGTGGTGATATCCCCTTTATCATTTTTTTATTGTATCTATTTGATTTTTCTCTCTTTTCTTCTTTATTAGTCTTGCTAGCAGTCTATCAATTTTGTTGATCTTTTCAAAAAACCAGCTCCTGGATTCATTGACTTTTTGGAGGGTTTTTTGTGTTTCTATCTCCTTCAGTTCTGCTCTGATCTTAGTTATTTCTTGCCTTCTCCTAGCTTTTGAATGTGTTTGCTTTTGCTTCTCTAATTCTTTTAATTGTGATGTTAGCGTGTCAATTTTAGATCTTTCCTGCTTTCTCTTGTGGGCATTTAGTGCTATAAATTTCCCTCTACACACTGCTTTAAATGTGTCCCAGATATTCTAGTATGTTGTATCTTTGCTCTCATTGGTTTAAAAGAGCATCTTTATTTCTGCCTTCATTTCGTTATGTACCCAGTAGTCATTCAGGAGGAGGTTGTTCAGTTTCCATGTAGTTGAGCAGTTTTGATTGATTTTCTTAGTCCTTAGTTCTAGTTTAATTGCACTGTGGTCTGAGAAGCAATTTGTTATAATTTCTGTTCTTTTACATTTGCTGAGGAGTGCTTTACTTCCAACTATGTGGTCAATTTTGAAATAAGTATGATGTGGTGCTGGCAGGAATGTATATTCTGTTGATTTGGAGTGGAGAGTTCTGTAGATGTCTATTAGGTCCGCTTGGTGCAGAGTTGAGTTCAATTCCTGGATATCCTTGTTAACTTTCTGTCTCGTTGATCTGTCTAATGTTGACAGTGGGGTGTTGAAGTCTCCCATTATTATTGTATGGGAGTCTGAATCACTTTGTAAGTCTCTAAAGACTTGCTATATGAATCTGGGTGATCCTGTATTGGGCACATATATATTTAGGATAGTTAACTCTTACTGTTGAATTGATCCCTTTACCATTACGTAATGGCCTTCTTTGTCTCTTTTGATCTTTGATGGTTTTAAGTCTGTTTTATCAGAGACTAGGATTGCAACCCCTCCTTTTTTTGTTTTCCATTTGCTTGATAGATCTTCTTCCATCCCTTTATTTTGAGCCTATGTCTCTGCATGTGAGGTGGGTCTCCCGAATACAGCAAACTGATGGGTCTTGACTCTTTATCCAATTTGTCAGTCTGTGTCTTTTAATTGGACCACTTAGTCCATTTACATCGAAGGTTAATATTGTTATGTGTGAACTTGATCCTGTCATTATGATATTAGCTGTTTATTTTGCTCGCTAGTTGATGCAGTTTCTTCTTAGCATCAATGGACTTTACATTTTGACATGTTTTTGCAATGGCTGGTACCTGTTGTTCCTTTCCTTGTTTAGTGCTTCCTTCAGGATCTCTTGTAGGGCAGGCCTGCTGGTGACAAAATCTCTAAGCATTTGCTTGTCTGTAAAGGATTTTATTTCTCCTTCACTTATGAAATTTAGTTTGGTTGGATATGAAATTCCGGGTTTAAAATTCTTTTCTTTAAGAATGTTGAATATTGGCCCCCACTCTCTTCTGGCTTGGAGAGTTTCTGCCAAGTGATCTCCTGTTAGTCTGATGGGCTTCCCTTTGTGTGTAACCTGACCTTTCTCTCTGGCTGCCCTTAACATTTTTTCCTTCATTTCAACTTTGGTGAATCTGACAATTATGTGTCATGGATTTGTTCTTCTCTAGGAATACCTTTGTGGCACTCTCTGTATTTCCTGAATTTGGATGTTGGCCTGCCTTACTAGGTTGGGGAAATTCTCCTGGATGATATCCTGCAGAGTGGTTTCCAACTTGGTCCCATTTTCCCCATCACTTTCAGGCACATCAATCAGACATAGATTTGGTCTTTTCACATAATCCCATACTTCTTGGAGGCTTTGTTCATGTCTTTTAACTCTTTTTTCTCCACACTTCTCTTCTTGCTTCATTTCATTCATTTGATCTTCAATCGCTGATACTCTTTCTTCCAGTTGATCAAGTCGGTTACTGAAGTTTTTGCGTTTGTCACGTATTTCTCGTGTTATGGTTTTCATCTCTATCAGTTCTTTTACGGTCTTCCTGCATTGATTATTCTAGTTATCCATCCATCCATTCTTTTTTTAAGGTTTGTAGTTTCTTTGCACTGGTTACGTAGTTCATCCTTTAGCTCTGAGAAGTTTGATCAATTGGGGCCTTCTTCTCTCAATTCGTTAAAGTCATTCTCTATCCAGCTTTGTTCCATTGCTGGCAATGAGCTGCTTTCCTTTGGAGGGGGAGATGCACTCTGATTTTTTTAATTTCCAGCTTTTCTGCACTGCTTTTTCTCCATCTTTGCAGTTTTATCTGCCTTTGGTCTTTGATGATGGTGACATACTGATGGGGTTTTGGTGTGGGTGTCCTTTCTGCTTGTTAGTTTTCCTTCTAACAGTCAGGACCCTTAGCTGTAGGTCTGCTGGAGTTTGCTTGAGGTCCGCTCCAGACCCTGTTTGCTAGGGTATCAGCAGTGGAGGCTGCAGAAGATAGAATATTGCTGCATAGAAAGTGTTGCTGTCTGATTCTTGCTCTGGAAGCTTCATCTCAGGGGTGTACCCTGCCGTGTGAGGTGTCCGTCTGCACCTAGTTGGGGATATCTCCCACTTAGGCTACTCAGGGGTCAATGACCCACTTGAGCAGGCAGTCTGTCCGTTCTCAGATCTCAACCTCCATGCTGGAAGATCCACTGCTCTCTTCAAAGCTATCAGACAGGGGCATTTACCTGTGCTGAGGTTTCTATTGCTTTTTGTTTAGCTATGCCCTGTCCCCAGAGGAGGAGTCTGCAGAGTTAGGCCATCCTCCTTGAGCTGCGATGGGCTCCACCCAATTTGAGCTTCCTGGTGGCTTTGTTTACCCACTTAAGCCTCAGCAATGGCGGGTGCCCCTCCCCCAGCCTTGTTGCTGCCTTACAGTTAGATCTCAGACTGCTGTGCTGGCAATGAGGGAGGCTCCGAGGGTGTGGGACCTCCAGGCCAGGTGTGGGATATAATCTCCTGGTGTGCCATTTGCTAAAACCCTTGGTAAAGTGCAATATTAGGGTGGGAGTTACCCGGTTTTCCAGGTGTTGTGTGTCTCAGTTTCCCTTGGCTAGGAAAAGGGATTCCCTTCCCCTTTGCACTTCCCAGGTGAGGCGATGCCTCACCCTGCTTCAACTCTCGCTGGTCAGGCTGCACCAGCTGACCAGCACCGATTGTCCAGCACTCCCCAGTGAGATGAACCTGGTACCTCAGTTGAAAATGCAGAAATCACCCATCTTGTGTGTCACTCACGCTGGGAGCTGGAGACTGGAGCTGTTCCTATTTGTCCAACTTGGGCGTGCCTCCCCCGTCGATCAATAACTCTTGAGTCCTCTGAACACCACTGAGAGCCAACTAAGTCACCGTCTACATTTGCATACGTTTCCCACAGTAAAATGGTCATGCAACATTCAATAGATCATTAAACCACAACTGAAGTAAGTCTTCTAGAATGTGAGGACAAAAAAATATTAAACTGCTGGAAACTTACATTTTGTAAATCTCTTGCTTAATAGTATTATCATGTTTCCATTATGGCTCTTGATTTCAAGATAGGTTTCTTTTTCATTTCTACTGTGATTGTCATCCCTTCTTTAAGGCCAGATTTAACTCTAATATTCTTCATGCCCTTGCAGTCATTAGAGAAAAACAAATCTCTCCATCATTATTCATAGGTTTGTCTATTGCAAAAGCCATTATGGTCAGATTTATTTATGTCATTATTGTGTAAGTGAATATGTTTCCTGGTTTGACATCTCCTTTATGTGTCATTCATCTTTTTGCTGCAGCAAACTTAGGGAGATATAGTTCACATACTATGATACTCACCTGTTTAAACCATGCAATTCAGTGGATTTTATAATATTCACAGTTGTACAACTATCATCATCAAATTTTAGAACATTTTTATTGCTCCAAAAATATATCCTGTACCCAGTACAAGTCACTCGTCATTTCCTCTCTCTTCAGCTTCTGATAAGCATTATTATTATTATTTTTTGTCTTTCTATTGGTTTGCTTTTTGTGGACATCTCATATAATTAACATCATACATATAAGATATTTGCTATTGTCTGCATTCACTTGACACACTATTTTCAAGGTGCACCCATGTTGTAGCACAGATAGTTCTTCTTTTCTCTTCATTGATGAATATTTCCTGATGGGGACATATCTCTTCCTTTCCATCCACACCTGTTGAACATTTGGGTTGTTTCTACTTTTGATATTTTTGTGAATAATGCTGCTGTGAATATCTGTGTACAGTTTCTTTTTTGTGTGTTTGGGAATATCTTCTATTTGCTCTTGAATATACCTAGAAGTGGAATTGCTGGGTCACATGACAACTTCAACTTGCACTTTTTCAGAAAACGTTGAACTTTTGTCTAAATGAGTTACCACATTTTACATTCTCACTAGCAAAAGATGAGCGCTCCAATTTCTCTACATCCTCACTAATCATCATTATTGTCTAGTTTCTTCTTTTTAAACAATTATAGCCATCCTATAGAATGAGAAGCTGTATTTTACTGTGGTTTTGATTTGCATTTTGATGACTAATGATTTGAGCCTCATTTCTTGTGCTTATTGGCAATTTGAATATCTTCTCTGGAAAAATGTCAGTTCGAATCCTTTGTCAATTTTTATTTGGGGTATTTATGTTTCTATTTCAAATTCTAAAAATCTTTTATATATTTGCATACAGTCTCCTTAACAGATAAATGATTTGAAAATGTTTCTGCCAATCTGTAAGTTGTATTTCACCTTTTTTATAGTATTACTCAGCAGAAGTGCTTTAAATTTTGAAAAAGTCCAATTTGTCTATTTTTTCCCCTTTGATTCTTGTGCTTTTCCCCTTTGATACTTGTGCTTTTGGTGTGAAATGTAAGCACAATTGTCAAACCCAAGGTTACAAAAATTTAATCCCATGTTTTCTTCAAATAGGTTTACAGTTTTAGCTCTTAGATATATTTCCATGTTTCATTTTTAAGTTTTTTTTTTTTTTTTTTTTTTAAATGGTGTGAGGAAAGGACCCAACTTAACTTTTTGGATTAGATGACCAGCACTGTTTATTGAAAAACCTGTTCCTTTCCACATTCTATTGTGTTAAAAAGCATGGCAGAAGACAGTTAACAATAAGTAAGGTTCATTTCTAGACTCTCAATTGTATTTCAGTGTTCTATATGTCCATTCTTATGACAATACCACAAAGCCATGGTGACCATACCCTTGTAGTGTTCTGAAATATGGAAGTGTGGGTCCTTTCCAACTTATTTGCCAAGATTATTTTGGCTATACTGGATTTCATATACATTCAAGATCAGCTTGTCCATTTCTGAATAAAAGGTAGTTGGCATTTTAATGGAGATTTCTTAAATCTACATATTAATTTTGGAATATTTTCATATTAAAAATATAAAGTCTTCTAATTTATGCACATGGGATGTAGCTCCCCTTATTTAAATCTTCTTGAAATTCTTTCCATGTTTTGTAGTTTTCAGTACACAATATTTCCACCTTTTTTGTTAAACATATTCCTTAGAATTTTTTTGATGCTACTATGATTTTTTTTCTTAATTTTAGCTACTCTAATCCACTGCTATCATATAAAAATACATCTGATTTTTGTGCATTGGGATTATATGCTACAACCTTGCAGAAGTCATTTACTAGTTAGCACTAACAGTTTTCTTAGTGAATTCGTGAACATTTTTTATATTTAAGTTTGTATCATCTAGCCTTGACTAGAAATTCCAACACAAGGTTGATGAAAGAGGAGAGAGCATACATCATTTTCTTATTCCTGATTGTAGGGGGAACACATACATTCTTTCTATACTTAGTTGTCCTCAATATACTTGTTATGAAATGGTATTTTTTTCTTATTTTTGAATCCATTACAATGATTATGTATTTTTGTCCTTTATTCAATTAATATGGTATATTGCATTATTGATTTTAAGATACATATATATATCATACATTCCAGAATATATACCAAGTGATCATGGTGTATAATAATTTTTGATTGTTGCTGGATTTGGTTTGCAAGAATTGTGTTAAAGATTGCTTCATCTACTCCCATTAGAGATATTGGTCTATGGCTTTCTTCTCATCTGATGGTTTTGGTTTTGCTATGAAGCTAATTTGAACCTCAAATAAGTAGGGGAGTGTTTCCTCTTTTTCTGTATTTTGAAAATATTGTGAAAGATTGGTAATAATTGTTTTTTCATTGTTTAGTGGAGTTCATCAGACAAATCTCTTGATTTGGGGCTTTTTCTTGTGGCAGGTGTTTTAAAAATACCATTTCAATATATTTCCTTCTTTTAGTTATATTCTAATTATTTATTTCTCTTTGGGTCAGTTTCATTGGTTGGTGTTATTCTTGGAGTTTACACACTTCAATTAATTATGTAAATGTTTAGCAATTATTTATAGTTATGTTTTTCTTTTTAATATCTAAAATATACTTTCTTTTATTTCTGATTTTAAAAAAATTGAACCTTCTCTCTCACTGGTTATCTAGTTAAAGTTTTGTCATTCTTGCTAACCTTTTAAAAATCTAAATTTGAAGTTTTCTAATTTCCTTAATTGTTTATGTATTCTCTTTTTATTTCTGGTCTAAATTTATAATTGTTCTCCTTCCTGCTTGCTTTGTGTTTACTTTGCTCTTTTCTCTAGTTTCTGATTGAGAAAGATTAGATATTTAAGTTTTTTATTATTTAATACAATATTTGAAGTTAAAATTTTTCTCTAAACAAACTATAGCTGCATAGCATAAGTTTTAGGATGATGACATTTCATTGTTATTTATCTCCCAATAATTTATAATTTCACTGTGATTTTCCTTTTGACCCATTGGTTATTTAGGAATTTGTTTTTAGTATCCTCATGTTTGTATATGTTTCAATTGTTCTTTTGTTATTCATTTCTAATTGTATTCCACTGTGTTCATAGAACATAATTTGTATTATTTTAACTGTTTTAAATGTAGTGAGGCTTGATTTATAACCTGACATATACGTGGTCTTAGATAATGTTGCTTGTATTCTGGTTAAAAATGTGTGTTCTTCTGTAATAGGGTGGAGAGTCTAAACAGGTCAGCATGTCTGGTTGTTTACCATGCTGACCAAGTCAATATCCTGTTACTTTTCTGCCTCATTGTTCTATCCACTAGTTAAAATGGTGTATTGAAGTCTATAACTAACTGGTGGTAGTTTCCATTTTCTCTTTGATTTCACCTCATTTGTTCCATAAATTTTGGAACTCTGTCGTTATCATCAAATATGCTTATAATTGTTATATCTCCTTGGAAAACTGATTCATTTTTCACTAAAAAATGCCCTTTTTAGTATCTCGAAACAATTTTTGACTTAAAACCTTTTGTGTAAAATTACTATAGTTACTCAAGTTCTTTTCTCATTATTGTATGCAAGATATATGTTTTTGTATCCTTCTATTTGCAACCTACATGTGTGTTTAGCTGTAAAGTTTGGATAATTCTACTTCTAAGAAGATGGAGTAGACATATCTGTCCCATTTACTCCCACTAAGTAGGACTGAATTCTTTGCATGTTATATGTAAAACAAACATAAGGAAACTTTAAAGGTAAATATTAGTGAGATAAATCCACCCACCTTACTCAGGGTGGGATCAGTGAAAGCTTACTGGGGAACTGGATCTCCTACTCTTTTACAGTAGCTGTGAAGAGCCCACTGTTCACCTCCCAATGGAGGTAAAGTAGTAAACCTGAAATTCTACGACTACCTGGCAAGAGCAACATGGCACTCTCCCTTACCTTGATAAAGCTGTATCAATGGAAATTAGATAAAACATAATGTTTAAGTAAGATTTGGAATCTCATAACTAAATAACAAAAATGTTTAATTCCAATAGAAGATCACTCATCATACCACGAACCAGTGAAAACTCAAATTGAATGGAAAAAAATTCAAAAGACGCCAACAGTGAGATGACATAGATTTTAGAATCTGTTGACAAATATTTTAAAGTAGTCGCAAAATTGTTCCAATAAGTGATTATCACCATGCTTACAACAAATGAAAGTGTAGAAAGTCTCAGAAAAGAAACAGAAATTCTAGGAAGAAATAAAAGACATAAAAAAGAATAAAATAAAAATTTTAGAACTGATAAATATAATAAAAGAAATAAAAAAAGAATAGATGGCTCAACAGCAGAAAGAAGAGAACAGAAGAATCAGTGAACTGGATAAAAGAATTGTGAAAATTAACCAGTTAGAATAAACGGTATAAGAAAGATTGAAAAAAGGAAAGACTATTCAATGAACTGTGAGACTAAAACAAATATATATATGTACTATTCATGTTTTCAGAGTCCAAAAAATGAGGAGAAAAATTAAGGAACTGCAAAATATTGAAAGAAATTATAGGGGAAAATTCATTGAAATTGGTGAAAGACTAAATTCTTTAGATTTAAGAGACTAAGTGAAACACAAAGAGGATAAACTCAAAGAAATCCTTGCCAACACACATCATAGTCAACTTCTGAAAACTAGACAGCAAAAAGTCTTGAGAGCAGCAAGAGAGAAATAAAACCTTACCTATAGGAGAACACAAGTCAAATGACAGAGAATTTCTCATCAGAAATCATACAGTCAGAAGGAAGTGGCACAAGATTTTTCAACTGCTGAAAGAAAACAACTGTCAATCCTGAATCCTATATCCAGCAAAACAGTGTTTCAGAAATCAAGGGAAAATGAAGACATTCTCAGCTAAAGATAAACAAAGTAAACTTATAATAAGACCTATCCTAAAAACATGGCTTAAAAAGGACAAAAAGAGAAAATAATTAAAGAAGCTATCTTGGAACTTAGGAAGAAAGAAAGAATATGGTAAGAAAAGTGATCCATAAATATCTTATTTCTGCTTTTGTGTTTTCTAATTTATACTTGGGTATTGAAACAAAAATTGTAACATTGTCTGATTTGGTTCTTATTATATGTAAATAAAATATTTTAAAATATTATATAAAGAACAGTATAAAATATGAAATATAAAACATAATATATTTATATATTATAAATATAAACTATATTTATAATAAATATTATATGTTAATATATGCTTAAATATAATATATAAATATTATAAACTATAATATTTATATATTATAAAATGTAAAATATAAAGTAGGTAAAGAGACTTATAATATGTTAAAGTTTCTACTCCTAACTGATAAGATGTTGATTTCACTAGAATATGAAGATATATACAAAATGTAACCCTGAGAGTAACCACTAAGAACAGTATATGTTAAAGTATACTCAAAAACGCTGTGGATGAAATTGATTTCTAAAACAATATGTTCAAAAAAGGCACATGAAGGTAGAAAAATTAAAACAGAAAAATGGAAAAAAAGAACAAAATTCAAATATATAATGATAAATATGTCAGCACATCAATAATTAAAATGAAAGTAAATTATCTAAATACACCAATCAATACACAGAGATTGGCAGAATAGATTAAAAAACATGACCCAAATATATGCTATCTACAAGCTCACTTTAAATATAATGATACAGTTATATTTAAAGTAAAAGACTGATAAAAGATATATCATGCATATTTTTATGAAGAAAAGTGACTACTGGCTCTATTAGCATTAGATGAGCTAAACTTCAAAGTAAAGAAAATTATGGGACAAAATAAGACAAATTAATTAATAATAAAAGTATAAATCTATAAGAAAAACATATCAACTCTAAATATGTATGCATTAAATAACTTAGATGCAAACTATGTATGCATCAAATAACTTAGATGCAAACTATGTAAAGCAGAAACTGATAGAATTGAAAGGTGAAATAGATAAATACACAATTACATCGAAGACTTCAACATCCTCTTAACAATTGGTAAAGAGTAAAACAGAACGTCAGCAGGAATATAGAAGAATTACAAAACACCATCAAATGATAAGATCAAACTAACATTTTTAGAACTTTTGGACAACACAAATAGAATATACATTATTTGCAAGTTTCTGTAGAAACTTGACCATACTGGGGGCATAAAACAAATCTCAATACATTTAAAATAATTAAATCATATAAGGTGTGTTTTCTGACCACAGAAGAATCAGTAACAGAAAGCAAACAAAAACAATTTCTGACACTTGAAAATGAAGTCACAGAATTATAAATAATCCATTACATACAAAAAAGTCTCAAAAAAATAAAAAAATACATTGAACTGAATAACAATGAAAACAAAACAGGGTCAGGGTGCAGCTGTTCTGCTTTGACTGTTTCACTGGCAATACCTTGATTGTAGTCATATATGTACTAGAGTACTTTTCAATTAAAAAATTTAAACTATTTCTCATGAGAGCATTATACAGTTAAATCATTTAAGGAAATTTATTATGTTAATCTCTGCCTTCAGTTGGAATGTTTAATATATTTGCTTTTAATGCAATTATAGATATGGTGACATTTATATTCACTTTATATCATAAATTTTTATTTTTATTCCTTTAATTTTCCATTACTGTTTTTATTTTGGGTGTTATACCACTATAAATGTACATGTGTATATGTATATACTTTCATATAAATTATATATAAATATATACTATATAGATATAATTTTAATTCTCCTATTTTTATCATTAGTTATTTTATTAGTTATTTGGAGGGATATAATAATATTTTAAATATTCTAGTTCAGAATAATGACAGTATCAATAGTGCTCAAAAATTTGCTTCCATAAAACTCTGTTCCCCCCACTTCTTTGTGTTATTATTGTCATACACTTTACATCTTTATACATTACAAGCTGAAAGACACAGTGATATAATTATCATTTTATGAATTTTTCTTTTAAATCAGTTAGAAGTATAACACCAATAAAAATGCATTTATACTGTCACTTATATTGAATTATGTATTACCTTTAACAGTGTTTTTATTATTTCTAAGTGTGTATTCAAGTTATTATCTAAAAATTATTTTCTGTAGTGTATATTTACTAGCGGCAAATGTTCTTCTTCTTTTTTTTATATGTAATAATGATTTAATTCTCCTCCACTTTGGAAGGTGAGTTTCGCTGAATAAGAACCTCTTAAATGACACCCTTTTTGTTTCAGCACTTAAATGTGTTATTCTATTACCTTCTAACTTTCACAGCTTACTATAAAAAATGAGCTGTTATTCTTATTAATGATTCTTTGCATGTTGTGAGTCATTTTTCTTTTGCTGTTTTCAAGATTCTTTGGCCTTTTGCTGGTCAACCATGATAATTGTTCGTCTTTGTTTTTATTCTACATGGAGTTCATTGAGCTCTTCAAATATGTATAGTAATATTAAATTTGAGAAGTTTTCAGCTGTTATTTCTTAAAATATTGTTTCTATCCCTGTCTCTCCTTGTTTTCTTGGTATTCCCTTTACATATATGATAGTATAACTTACGAGGCCATAGAGACTTCTGAGACTCTGCTATTTTTCTTCTTTTATGTTTTTGTTATTCCTTAGACTGGATAATCTCAGTTGCCCTATTGACATTGAGATATAGTGAACTCTTAATATTCTCTTAATCTTTCTTCATAAACTCAAATATTTTGTTCAGTTCATCTAAGAATTTTTAAAATTTCAGTAATTGTACTTTTCAACTGAAGAATTTTATTTGATTCTTTTCATTACTTCTATCTTTCCTAACATTTTCTATTTGGTCAAACATTCATTCTTTGGGCATAGCTTTGTTTAGACCACTTAATATATTTGTAATTCGCAATTTAAACTATTTTACTAGTAAGTGCCCCAGATGGTTTTCCTCAGAGAAAGCTTCTATTGAGTCTATTTCCTTACAGAAAAGCCACAATTTTGAGAATTTTTTCAATGTCACATAATTTTTGTTTAAAACTGGTAATTCAAATAATATTCTTGGAAATCAGATACTCATTCTTCCCAAGAGTCTGATGCTGTTGCAGTTTGTTGTTGTTGTTTTCCTATCTGTTTCACTGATAGGAAACAGATTATTTTTGTCTATTTAGCTTCTTGGTCGTCTATTGTTTTGATCAATATTTCTGTAAATTACTAGAAGCAAAGCCTTACAACTTTTCCATGGGGCTCTGTGTGTGTCTTGTGGCACTTCTTTAGTGCTCCGGCATTGTGCAACTCTTTCTAAGTCTTTACTTTCTTCTTGCACAGATTTTTAAGGTCAGCCAGAACGGAGAGTTTAGGGCATCTTTTCTCGTCATGCGCACCTGGCACATTCATGCGCTCTTCCAGGTTCTCAGGAATGTATTGGAGTTTCTAAAAGTCCCTCATTGGAATCTCATTCCTCAGATCTTAAGTTTTACACCAGCGTCTTTCTTGCCACAACTGGTATTGCCAATTCAAGTAGGTGTAATCTTAAACAACTACCGTTGATTGTTAAATACTGAGGTTAGTAATCTTTCCAATGAGAAAGGTCTGAGTAAGGTCAAGTAATGACAAGGTCTGTGTCTTAGTCTGTTTGTGTTGCTATAACAGAATATCTGAGGCTGGGTAACTTATAGAAAAAAAGAGATTTATTTGGCTCATTACTCTGGTGACTGAAAAGTCCAAGATGGGAAAGCTGCATCTGGTGAAGGTTTCAGGCTGTTTCACCTCAAGTCAGAAAGTGAAAGTGGAGTGGGCATGTGCAAAGAGATCACATGTTGAGAAAGGAAGCAAGACAGAGAAACTGAGGAAGCCAGACTTTTTAACAACCCACTCCAGTGGGAAATAAGGCATTTCCACAAGAGTAAGATCTCACCCACCTTTGCAGCAGGGAATTAATTTATTTATGGAGGAATCTACCCCCACGACCTGAACAGTTCCCTTTAGGCCCCACATTCCAACACTGCCATATTGGGGATCAAATTTTGACATGAGTTTAAGAGGAACAAACCATATTCAAAGTGAAGCATTTCACCTCTGCCCCCATAAAACTCATGTTCTTCTTACAATGCTAAATACAATCATTCCCTCCAAATAGTCCTAAAAGTCTTAACTTTTCCAACATCAGCTTGAAAGCCCAAAGTTCAAATTCTCCTTTGAGACTCAGGGCAAGTTCCTTGTAGTTATGAAACTGTGAAATCAAGAGCAAGACATTTATTTCCAAGATAAAATGGTATAACAGATATTTAGTCGATATTCCTATTCTAAAAGGGAAAACTAGACAAAAAGAAATAAATGACAGGCCCTATATTAAGTCCGAAACACAGCAGGGCAGACAGTAAATCTTAAGGCTCCTGGATAATTTTCTTTGTCTCCATATCTCACACCCTGTGTACATGGGTGTGAAGGGTGTGTTCTAAAGTCTCGGCAGTTCATCTTCCATGGTTTTGTTGAGTGTCGCACATGTGTCTGCCCTCATAGATTGAAGTCTGGTGCCTGTAGTTTTCCTCAGTGGGCATTACACGGTGTTGGTGGCTCTATAATTCTGAGGTCTTGATGGTGACCCCAGTAGCTCCCCTAGGCTTTGTGCTGGTGAGGACTTGGTAGAGCTCTAACTCCATATTTCCACTCAGCATTGCCCTATGGGAGGTTCTCTGTGGTGGCTCTATCCTGTGACTAGTCTCTGCCTGGGCCTGCAGTTTTTTCTATACACCCTTTGAAATCTCAATCAATAAAGCCTTGTTTCCATAGCTCTCACATTCTGCAGGCCTGTAGAATCAACACCATGTGGATGCCAATGTTTACTGTTTGTGCCTTTCAAAGCAGAGTCCTGAGCCTTACTTGGGGTCACTTGAGCCATGGCTGCTCTTCATGTGGAGAGCAGCATCCTGAGGCATCACAGGACTTCAGCAGCCTAGGTCTGTCCCCAAAACCCATTCTGTCCTCCTAGGCCTCTCAACCTGTGATGAAACTGGCCTCAAAGATATTTGAAATGCCTTTAGGGATTTTCTCCATTATTTTGATTATTAGCACTGGGTTTCCTTTCAGCTATGCTAATCTCTTTAGCAACTACTACTCACTGGACCCAACACTCAGCACCCTTTCCAAACATGCCTTTTCTTTTTATATAACCAGTCTGCAATTTTTTTAAATCCTTACAGTCTGCTTTCCTCTTAACGATAAATTGCACATTTAGGTCATGTCTTTGCTCTTAAATCTTACTGCATGCAGTTAAATGCAACCATGCAGTTGCCTGAATGCTTTACTACCTGAAGTTTTCTTCTGACAAACATTAATCACTCTTAAGTTTGACCTTCCACAAAATACTAGGGAATCGACATAATGCAGTCAGGTTCTTTGCAAGGGTATAATAGGCATATCTTCTACTGTTTATATTTCTAATGGCATTTTGGTTCTGACCACATAATGAATCTCTAAGAAGTTCCAAATTTTCCCTCATCTTTTTGTCTTCTTCTGAGTCCTCACCAGAATCACCCTAAGGATCTCATTCACAGCAATACAGGCTTTTTCTAGTCTCCTCCAAATTTTTCCAGACACCAGCCATTACCCAATTCCAGTGCCACTTCCACATTTTCAGTTATCTGTAGAGCAACACCCTACTCTGCATGCCAATTTTCTTAGTCCATTTGTGTTGCTATAACAGCATACTTGAGATTGGATAATTTATCTTTCAAAAAAGCAGTTTCTTTGTCTCTGATTATGGTGGCTGGAAAGTTCAAGGTGGGGTAGCCACATCTGGTGACCACTTCAGGTTGCTTAACCTCATGGTAGAAAGTGGAAGTGAAGTGGGACTATGCAAAGAGACCACATTGTAGAGAGGAAGTAAGAGAGACAAACTTGTGAAGCCAGACTTGTTTTAACAACCAGTTCTCATGGGAATTAATCCATTTCCCTCTAGAATGAGAATCCACCCATTCTCACAAGAAGGCATTATTTACCACCATGACTCAGACACTTACCAATAGGCCCCACCTCCCCACACTGTCACATTGATAATCAAATTTCAACATGAGTTTCAGAGGGGACAAGCCATATTAAAACCATAGCAGCCTGCAAATTGATTTCTCTAGGGAGCTTCCAGATAGGTCAGATGATTATGATTTTCTTGGGATTGTGCTTTTTTAGAATCTGCAAGCCCAGTCCATATCCTTCAGTGGGTTCTGAGGTACTGGGTCTTATAGCTAGCTACCATGTTTTCTAGGATGCATATTTTCAAGGCCACAGTGGTTGTCTGGACAGGGTAGTAGGAAGCTCTCCATTCTTACCAAAACTTGAAGTTTGTTTTGTTTTTAAGAAATGCTGTATGGTTACTCCAAACATTTATTTCACAATTCTGAATAACATTGTTTCTGATAATTATGAATATTTTCTCATTGCCTTTCCAGAAGAGTGGAATTTCAGAAGTCCTTAATGTGCCATTCTGAAAATCCAGGCCACATTCACTTTTGATTTCTAAAATGCCTAAGGCACAGTAATTTGCAAAATGTTTATGGTCTGTAAGTATCAATTAATTTGCATTCCAGTGTTTATAGGTATATATCAGAATCCAACCTATTGTTTTGATCCTTTACTCTCTTCCTCTACTTTATGGGTTTCCAAGGACTATAACCTGTACTCTTTGTGATTTGGGTTATTGGTTTATTATGTATCTCAATCTTCTGATCCCTATTACTGAGTTTGGCAAATAAAAATAGAAACTTATTATATTGCCTATCTCTGCTAAACTGCTTGCTTCAAAATATTTTATGTTCTTTTAGGATCTTGATGTAATAGAACAATGTTTAATAAAATTTTGCTTTATTTCTTTCAAATTAATGTAAATAAAATAAGATATTTGTATCTCTTATATCATGTTTACACTGATCTTCTTGTATTAAATTATTTGGTGAATATAAATATGTCAGCCAATATCTTGATACCTGTGTCCATAAATGTTAAGGTGACATGACAACTGCAGTTAAGAAGCTTACTTGGGGCATGGAGAGACCTAAATTTATACAGTTAGTCTTACTTCATTGTGCAAATAATTATAAATAGACATATGTATAGCTTCAGGATAATTCTGTTTTTCCAGTTGAAATGCAGTTTATTATTTCTAACCTTAAATGTTTTCATGATGATGGTGTTTTTTGCTACAATTACCTATGAGAACATAATACAGTACTTGGTTACTACACTCTGTGTTTTGTTACTTTACCTCCTGGGAAATTGCTTCCAGAAGGTCTTCAACTTTAAACTTCTGATTTTGAAAATGTTCTTAAATAGGTCACTTAACTAAAAATTTATGTACAATTCTTCTCTTCGTAAATGATTACTTTTGACAAAAAGGAAAAAACAAAATGTTGCATACCATAGGCATGTTCCCTTTGACAGCTACTACTTTGGAGGCAGTTAATAGATTTGTTTCATCTATAAGATGTTAATGTAAATTTTACAGTCTACCATGAGAGACAAAATGTAGTAGAGATTTCTCTACAAATGGGTAGAGAAATTCACTATTATGATGGAGAGTAGGAGATTTGAAAAATATATGCAAGGAGAAAAAATATATCTATGAAAAATAAAAATAATTCAGAATCCTCAGTGATTCCCAGGAGTTTAAAATCTCTTCTAAGGGAGAGAGAGACACTATCTTGTCCAGATATCTTCTTTACCACACATTCCTGTTCTCAATTCAATCATTAGTTTGAAATAAAATTTCACATGAAATAAGCTATTATGGAAGTTATACATAAACACACACCTGCACAAATATGCGTTGTTTTTGCCCTAACTTATTTCTATCTACTTCAGCCTATTTTACAGCATGAAGCACTCCAAACACAAATTTTTGCAAGACCTGTGCTATGAAGCAGATGCTCTATCTCAACCTCGTTTGTCTTCTCTGTAGTCTAAACAGGCAGTGCCTTGTACAGCTGGAAGTGAGAGGAAAAGGGATCTTGGAATTTTAGAAAACCTTTGGTTTCAGATACCAGAGGGAGTCAGAGATTGTGGAAAGCCAGACAGACTGAAAGCTGATCCTTTATTTACAAGACAGAAAGAGAGCCTCGATCCCAAATACCTACCCAGTCTTGTGAATATTAAAAGACCTTACTTATAAGACTCAAGTGCCAAACAGGGATTCATTTAGATTACCGGCCTTCCTCTTCTGAAATGCAAACAACAACACATCATGAATTCTTCAGTCAAGAGCTTTGAAAAACTGAGCATCCAAAGTGTTCCATCAATCGTGTTATGTACTCAGTCCTTACGTTCAAATAAGAAACTTTTTTTTCCCCTCTGGAGTAACCCTTTAAGGTAGGTGCTTTAATGCACAATTTACAATGAGAAAATGAAGATTTATAGAGACTAGCCAGAAAGTAGTATTAATGGGAGTCAATCCTCAATTTCTGACTTGAATTTCACTAATACTTAATATATTTGAAAATTTCTCTTATGATGTTGTAGTACCTGAGATGGTGGTAACTTGGGGCAAGGAGATGTTTGGGGAAAAAGAGCCTCCGAAGATCAACTCTATTTAAAAATCTTTCCAAGTTCTGCACTGTTCCATTAAATAGAGAAGCAAATTTCTTTTCCCTTCTCTTATGTACTGTACAAAATGCACTACCATGACTTTCAGCTCTCAAACTCAGTACCTTAGATGAATATGCTGTGTACACTAGTTTAGGAAATATTTTAACATTATTTCCATAAGGAGAATTATCATGAAACTCAATGAATAAAGCTACATTAATGCATGTAGAACACAGCAGGTTTTGAAATCAGGGGATTATCTCACCACGTTAAGTCCAATTATAATTGAAGAAAAAATGCATATATAAAAACATATAATATTAGACGTAGTAAATAGAAATATTTTGACTCCGAATATTTAGTTATAAACAACTGTGAGAATATATCAGTAATCCTAGATGTATTAGTGTCTATATGAATATCATATATAGAAACAACTTTTAAGTTTTCAGTAGCAATAAAATAAGCTTTTGTAACTTGTCAAAAAAAAAAAAAAAAAAAAAAAAACCTATATTACTGCTCAAGGCTTCAGCTGAGAACCACTCCCCTGTTCCACTAGGGAAGCTCTGAGAAATTTAATGAGGCTTTGGAAAACAGATGGGAAATTTATTAAGCTTTTTGAGTAATGAAGTAAGAATTTATGAATTTTTGCTAAAAGAGGAAGAAAGTATAAACGGCTTTTTTATTATGACATTAGTCTTATATATATCAATAACAACAACAGTAAAAAGATAAAGCAAAGTTCTCTCAATTCCTGTGTAAACCCACACGACTTTCTTCAGTATTTCCGATGCTTTCTCACAAACAAGGAATTAAGCACTATTTAGAATGTTTAATGTTATAATACATATGGCAGCTCAAGCAATAATGTTCCCCAAAGGAACCATTTTTTTCTTGTTAAATAAGCCCTGGTTAGTATGTATTTGCCCGGGTATTTGTACATGAATTGTTAAATTAATGCATGTTTTATTGAAAATATTTCCCTATTATCACATATGGTAAGTTCTAAGTCCATTCTGAACCATTTTCACCACTGCTTAGATAATTTTCAAAAGGAAGGAAACATTGTAACAGCCTCCACATTTAACCACATTTTCAGACCCATATTTCACACCTTGACTCACCTTTTCTTTTTTACTTGATGAAATAGAATCTCTTCATTTATTAATAATTTATTTCTTTTGGGTTATAGTCTTTTATTGACATTAATAACTTCAAAAATATATCATATCCAGATGGTGATTTTAAAATGCAGCACTTTATTAAATATGTTATATCCTATAATTTTTCAAAGATTTGCAAATTACTTGTCATACTGTTGGAATTCTTGGATTCATGGGAGGACATGTGGGCAGCAGATAAGTAAAATCTCCCAATAAGCTTCTGTAAACAACTTCAACTGGTTTTGGCATTGTTAATAAATTGGTATATTCTCTTGCCATCAATATATTTGAGATGGGGACACATGAAGACAAGGTGGTAAATATTATTTGTTTCTACCCCAAAATAAAGTTTTGTTTTCTGTAGAAATATGTGTAAAGTATAATCTTAAGTCCCTCTAAAACAAGTCTGGTCTCATAATGAAGTCTTAAATACTCAAACATTCCATTTATAATATGTTCTGATGAAAGTTTTACATGCAAATAGCTATTAAGCTATATAAAATCAAGTGAAAATGATAGCCTTCAATTATTATTCCCAAATCAGCAGTAAGCAAAGCAAAAAAGAATTTCCATCATAAGTCACATAAAACTTTGAAATACTCTAAGAAACCATCTTAGTAACAGTACTTTTAGACATCACTCACAGTTACTTATTTGCTTACCTATCTAAAGTCTGATAAAGAGCAAGAAATATAAAATTTGACTTTGATTAATGAATGTTGTTTAATATTTTCAGGATGAAAAATGTTCTATTGGACGATATCTAATGGGGTAAGGGTGGTATGGAGACAACCAACTTCTTGTTATGCAGACAGTGGCCTCCACCAGAACAAACTGTCCTGGGTTTCCAATCTCTCCTTCAATAGAATCTACTGCAACTCATAATCTAATAGCGATTTACAGGTATTTTCTATTTAACATTTGAGGTTTGAAATAACAGTTTAAAAATTAAATTGGGTTAAATTATCTTAAGCCATGTAAATTCCTCAGTATTGTTTACTCATATAAAATCGACTCTTATTTAAGTCATATTTGTGTAAAAATAAGGTGAAATCTAGGTGTTGCATTGTAGAAAACATTATTTTACAAAATAAGCCTACATAACAATGTTTCTACATGTTAAGAATTATCCCTCCAGACTACTCAGCAGTTACACCAAGAGCCACATCAAAATTATACTTCCATTGTCAACTTTTAAAATATTTTGTGTCACTATTCATTTGGGTTATGAAGATTGAGAAATTAACAATCAGAGTAATCCAAGTAAGTCAAATATTTTTTCTTTTAAAAAATGGCATTAACAGTTTAAAAATAAACATAGTACTATGTTGGAGATAGAATAGATGTACTTTTCCCTATTCCTCTTCCTAAGTATCATCACAAACCTTGGACAACATAAATAAAATAAATGTAAGGACACCCTGAAAGAGAGAGGAGAGGCAGGCAGATGGAGAACCTAGAGACCCTGGGACCCTCACAACACATAACGATGAGTTCTCTGGGTTTGCCTCTTTGTGTCATATCCCCCAAACAAGACATTGGAGAGGCTAGAAACCCAGAAATACCAGTGGATGCAGACCAATAACCCAAGAAAGGCCTATTCCTTCTAGCCACATGACCTGAGAGGGGTAGTCTATCAAGACAGAAACTGTTATACAATAATTGATATTCTTTAGCCAAATACTACAGAAAAGTAGTGGCCCTATACCCACTCATGTCTGTAAAGGCCTAGCAATAAGCTTGGGCATTTTTTCCCCTCAAATACTGA
Organism: Chlorocebus sabaeus; assembly: GCF_047675955.1. NCBI lineage: Eukaryota > Metazoa > Chordata > Mammalia > Primates > Cercopithecidae > Chlorocebus > Chlorocebus sabaeus. The sequence continues at coordinate 54,871,249 of NC_132911.1, read as the reverse complement.
TCATTTCTTACTGTAGTCTAACAAAACATTGTACCTTTTGACCAAAATCTCTCCATTCCCCCTATTCTCCAGTCTTTGTAAATACTACTTCTCTTCTGAGAGTTCCATGGTTTAGATTCTACATATAAGTGGGAACATGCAGTATTTGTCTTTCTGTGTCTGGCTGACTTTATTTAGCATAATGACCCCCAGATTCTTCTATGACATAACGTCCTTCTTTTTTAAGGTTGAATATTATTCCATTATATACAAATATGCCATATTTTCTTTATCCATTTATCAGTTGATGTGCTGGCTATTGTGAGTGTAGCAGCAATTAACATGGAATTAACATGGAAAGTCAGCCAGAAATAAAGTCTGGCTGACTTTATTTAGCATAATGACCCCCAGATTCTTCTATGACATAATGTCCTTCTTTTTTAAGGTTGAATATTATTCTGTTATGTACAAATATACCATATTTTCTTTATCCATTTATCAGTTGATGTGCTGACTATTGTGAGTGTAGCAACAATTAACATGGAATTGCAGATATCTCTTAAATATACTTATTTCAAATCATTTGCATATATACTCAGAAATGGAATTGCTGGCTCTACAGAGTGGTGGTTCTATTTTCAGTTTTTAGAGAAAGCTCTTCACAGTTTTCAACACGGCTTGTATAAATTTACATTGCCACCAACAGTATACAGGGGTTCCCTTTTCTCTACACTTTTGTCAACACTTATCTTTCACCATTTTAATAATAGCCATTTGATAGATATGAGGTGATATCTCATTGAGTTTCTAATTTTCCTAAGGATTATTGATGTTAAGCATTGCTTCACAGATTCACATGTACATAAATGTTGGCCATTATTATGTCTTCTTTTGAGAAATGTCTCAAAATGAGTCCTTTGCCCGTTTTTAATGGGTTGTTTGTTTTGTACTTTGAAGTTGTTTTAGTTCCTTATATATTTTGATTACTAACCCCTTACCACATGTACAGCTTACAAACATTTCTCCCATGGTATAAGTCGCCTCGTCACTCTGTTCATTTCCTTTGCTCTGCAGAAGTTTTAGAGTTTGATATAATCCTGTTTGCTTATTTTTTGTTGTTGTTGCTGTTGTTGCCTGAGCTTGTGGAGGCAAATCTAAAAAATCATTGCCCAGATCAAAGTCATATAATCTGTTCTGAGTTGTTTTTATATATGGTGTTAGATAAGAACCCAATTTCATTTTCCTCAACATGAAAATTCCATTTTCTTGTCACCCTGTTATTAGAGATTGTTCTTTTCCCATTTTGTATTCCTGGGGCCATTGTAAAAATCAATTGATCATAATCACACAGGTTCTTTTCTGGCCTCTCTGTTTTGTTTCATTGGTCAGTGTCTCTATTTTTTATCAGTGTTCTGCTGTTTTAATTCCTATACCTATGTAATACAGTTTGAAGTCAGGTTATGTGGTATCTCCAGCTTTATTCTTTTGGCTCAAGATTGCCCTGGTTATTTGTCTGTGTGTGTGTGTGTGTGTTTGTGTGTGTGTGTGTGTGTGTTTCTGTATTAATTTTAGAGCTTATCTCTAAAAAAGTAAAATTGAAATTTTGGTAAAAAATTTAATGACTCTATTAATCTTTTGGGGGTAATATAGACATTTTGACAACATTAATTTTTCCAATCCCTGAACACAGAATTATCTTTCACACTTTTCTCTTAAAAGCACATGCATGTGTGCGCACACGCGCACACACACACACACACACAATAAAGGCAACCTTGAGCCAAAAGACTGAAGCTGGAGACACCACACTACCTGACTTCAAACTGTATTTCAAAGTTAGGAATTAAAACAGTATAATACTAATAAAAATAGACACATCAACCAATAAAACAATAGAGATGCCAGAAGAGAATCTATGCAATTCTGGGTTGTTTCCATATATTTGTGTCTTCCTCAATTTCCTTACCAAAATTATGTAGTATATGATATAGAATATGAAAAAAATGAAATCATATAGAGTATGTTCTCTGGAATCAGACTAAAAATCAATTCCAGAAAGATAAATCCCTGAATACTTAGAAACTAAACACTCCCTTTCTAAAACTCCAAGTATCAGGAGCTTCAGGTTTCCAGTTCAATGTGTAAGAACCTAGAAGTTGCTACCTCATCCTAGCAACAAGTAAAAAGCCAAAGGAACTGAAAAACCAACAACTCTCCTCATCTCTACTGGGGAAAACCACTGTCATCCAAATTGGAAGGACAGACAGTCATATTCCAAGAATCACAGATTGTTGGAACAGAAATCACTGAGTAAAAACCTCTGCAGAAACCGGTGCTGAAGTGGAGAAACCTGAATTATTATTGATGACTTGCTGGAGGCTCAGTATGGACAAGGCTGAGACATAAGAACTCTAGGGGAACACAGTCATCAGTGTCTCCACACTTTTGTAATTTTTACCTCCAGGACCTTGACCAGATTCTCATATTGGATTTTGGAGAAAAGTCCCCTATGCTGCTGGTAGGGGGAAGGGAAAACATTTAAAAATAGCTAAGGCAATAGAGTGTGATGTCTGGCTTCAGAAAGGAAACCTTCATTATGCCAGAGACTAAAAAGAGAATTAAATATGGGTGATGTTGAGAAAGGCAAGAAGATTTTTGTTCAGAAGTGTGTCCCTTGCCGCACCACGGAAAAAGGAGGCAAGCACAAGACTGGGCCTAATCTCCATGGTATCTTTGGGCAGAAGATGGGTCAGGCTGTTGGATTCTCTTATACAAATGCCAATAAGAACAAAGGCATCCCTTGGGGAGAGGCCACACTAATGAAGTATTTGGAGAAATTCCAAGAAGTACATCCCTGGAACAAAAGTGATCTTTGCCGGCATTAAGAAGAAGGTAGAAAGGGCAGACTTGATAGCTTATCTCAAAAATGCTACTAATGAGTAATAGTTGGCCACTGCCCTATTAATTCAAAACAGAAATTTCCCATGAGTTTTTTATATCTACCGTACTTTAAGAGATCTCATACACCAGAATTCAGATCATGAATGACCGACAGGATATTTTGTGGGGCAGTCCTGATTTAAAACTAAGACTGGCTTGTGGTTAAATGAATATGTTCAGTTTTTGAATTTTAGTAGTTATTTCAATTCAGTAAATTCTATTGCTGTTCACTCCTTCTAAATATATGCTAGACTTCATTAGTAATGTTCAACTTTTCACAAAGACTGTGAGTGCCATCTTAGATCTTACTGGAGATTGGTTTTATATTTAGATTTATATAACTGGTTATGTGAATATATTTAAATATGGGGGAAATTCCTTCACTGTCTCTGAACCAAGCAAGATTCACTTGTGTTTTGTATCCATTTGCCTCTTAAAGGCAAGGATTAAAGATAAATAAGGTAGCAATGTCTACTTCATATTTTTGGCCTTAAGTACGCCCATCTAATTAGAATTCCTTGTATTTTAAATGGTTCCTTTTACTTATTTAAAAGCATTTTAGTGTGGATTATGTGTAATATCAAAGATTATTTAACACTCCTCACATTTCATTGATCTGTAAGGTCACATGCTTTAAAAATAGTAGCAAGTTAAACTTCACTCTTGAATTCTTTACAATCTAAGTCAATCTGAGTTGTAATTTAGGATTGTCTTTAAACAGCATTCAGGAACATAAAACTGTAGAACTGCTGTGTATTTGTGATTCGAATGGTGCTTAAAGTAGAGGAGATACACACAAATTTTAAAACTATGTGTGATAATAAGACAAGATAATTAAAAAGAAAACCATAGATTATGAAACAAACAAAAGCTAAGGCACTCTGTTCTTCTTAGCAAGGTCTGCCCTCAGGAGAAACCAGCCTAACCTGCTGGTATTTTATGAGAGGCTAACTCACCTTGGAGAAGGGAAATACCCCACTTCAACCTCCTCCAACCATCCTGTCTCACCTAAGTGAAGGTGGCTGAGCAGCACATCTGAAGCCACAGTTCAGAGGCACAGGCCAGCTACAAGACTGAGACCTACTCACAAGCTGTAGAACATGCCCTTCCCCCATCTTAACACAACATTACTGAAGGTATGTTTGTAACAGTACGTTTTACTCAGTACACTATGCCTGACTATTAAGAAAACATTGCATTGTTTCTGTTTATGTGATGGATTACATTTATTGATTTGTGTATGTTGAACCAGTCTTGCATCCCAGGGATGAAACCATCTTGATCATGGCAGATAAGCTTTTGAATGTGCTGCTGATTCAGTTTGCCAGTATTTTATTGAGGATTTTCCCATCAATGTTCATCAGGGATATTGGCCTGAAATTTTCTTTTTTGTTGTGTCTCTGCCAGGTTTTCATATCATGATGATGCTTGACTCATAAAATGAGTTAGGGAGGATTCCCTCTTTTTCTATTGTTTGGAATAGTTTCAGAGGGAATGGTACCAGCTCCCCTTTGTACCTCTGGTAGCATTCGGCTGTGAATCCATCTGATCCTGTACATTTTTTGGTTGGTAGGCTATTAATAGCTGCCACAATTTCAGAACTTGTTACTGATCTATTCGGGATTCGACTTCTTCCTGGTTTAGACTTGGGAGGGTGTATGTGTCCAGGAATTTATCCATCTCTTCTAGATTCTCTAGTTTATTTGTGTTGAGGTGTTTATAGTATTCTCTGATGGTAGTTTGCATTTCTGTGGGATCAGTGGTAATATCACCTTTATCATTTTTTATTGTGTCTATTTGATTCTTCCCTTTATTTCTTTATTAGTCTGGCTAGAGGTCTATCCATTTTGTTGATCATGATATTGCAATAGATGCAGAAAAGGCCTTTGACAAAATTCAACACTCTTTCATGCTAAAAAACTCTCAATAAACTAGGTAGTGATGGAACATATCTCAAAATAATAAGCGCTATTTATGACAAGTCCACAACCAATATCATACTGAATGGGCAAAAAACAAAAAGCATTCCCTTTAAAACCCAGCACAAGACAAGGATGCCCTCTCTCACCACTCCTATTCAATATAGTATTGGAAGTTCTGACCAGGCAATCAGGCAAGAGAAAGAAATAAATGGTATTCAAATAGGAAGATAATAAGTCAAATTATCTCTGTTTGCAGATGACATGATTGTATATTTAGAAAACCCCATTGTCTCAGCCCCAAATCTCCTTAAGCTGAGAAGCAATTCAGCAAAGTCTCAGGATAAAAATCAATGTACAAATATCACAAGGATTCTTATAAGAAATAATAGACAGAGAGCCAAATCATGAGTGAACTCCCATTCACAATTGCTTCAAAGTGAATAAAATACCTAGGAATACAACTTACAAGGGATGTGAAGGACTACTTCAAGGATAACTACAAATCACTGCTCGAGGAAATCAGAGAGGACACAAACACATGGAAAAACATTCCATGCTGATGGATAGGAAAAATAAATATCATGAAAATGACCATAATGCCCCAAGTAATTTATAGATTCAATGCTATCCCCGTCCAGCTACCATTGACTTTCTTCACAGAATTGGAAAAAAAAAAAAAAAAAAAAAAACCTACTTTAAAACTTCATATTGAACCAAAAAAATCCCCACATAGTGAGGATAATCCTAAGGAAAAATAACAAAGCTGGAGGCATCATGCTACCTTACTTCAAACTATACTACAAGGCTACAGTAACCAAACCAGCATGGTACTAGTACCAAAACAGATATATAGACCAATGGAACAGAACAGAGGCCTCAGAAATAACAGCACACATCTACAACCATCTGATCTTTCACAAACCTGATAACAGTAAGCAATGGGGAAAGGATTCCCTATTTAATAAATAGTGTTGACAAAACTGGCTAGCCATACGCAGAACACTGAAACTGGACCCCTTCTTTACACCTTATACAAAAAATAACTCAAGATGGGTTAAAGATTTAAATAAAGACCTAAAACTATAAAAACCCTAGAAGAAAACTTAGGAAATACCATTCAGGACATAGGAATGAGCAAAGACTTCATTACCAAAATACAAAAAGCAATGACAACAAAAGCTAAAATTGACAAGTGGGATCTTAGTAAACTGAAGAGCTTCTGCACAGCAAAAAAGCCTATCATCAGAGTGAACAGGCCACCTACAGAATGGTAGAAAAATTTTGCAATCTATCCATCTGGCAAGGGACTAATATCCAGAATCTACAAAAACACTTAAACAAGTTTACAATAAAAAAACAAACAACTCCATCAAAAAGTTGAAGTATATGAACAGACACTTCCCAAAAGAAGACATTTATGCAGCCAACAGACAAATGAAAAAATGCTCATCATCACTGCTCATTAGAGAAATGCAAATCAAAACCACAATGAGATACCATCTCACGCTAGTTACAATGGCAATCACTAAAAAGTCAGGAAACAACACATCCTGGAGAGAATGCGGAGAACGCTTTTACACTGTTGGTGGGAGTGTAAATTAGTTCAACCATTGTGGAAGACAGTGTGGCGATTCCTAAATGATCTAGAAACAGAAATACATTTCACCCAGCTATCCCATTACTGAGTATATACCCAAAGGGTTATAAATCATTCTACTATAAAGACACATGCACACGTATGTTTATTGTGGCACTGTTCACAATAGCAAAGACTTGGAACTAACCCAAATGTCCATCAATGATAGACAGGATAAAGAAAATGTGGCACATATACACCATGGAATACTATGCAGCCATAAAAAAGGATGAGTTCATGTCCTCATGTACATGGATGAAGCTGGAAACCATCATTCTCAGCAAAGTAACACAAGAACAGAAAATCAAACACCACATGTTCTCACTCATAAGTAGGAGCTGAACAATGAGAACGCATGGACACAGGGAGGGGGCATCACACACCAGGGCCTGTCAAGAGGTTGGGGGGGAGCAGGGGAGGGATAGTATTAGAAGGAATACCTAATTTAGATGACAGGTTGATGGATGCAGGAAACCACCATGGCACGTGTATACCTATGTAACAAACCTTCATGTTCTGCACATGTATCCCAGATCTTAAATTATAATAAAAACAATTTAAAAAAGAAAACATTGAAAACCACAATACAAGGAAAAAAGACATCACAGTTTACAGAGATAGGGCATGCATCACAACCAGGTGCAGATATGGCAGGAACATAGGATTTATTAGAACAGGCATTTGAAATAACTATGATTAATATGCCTCAAGCTTTAATAGATAAAATAGACCACATGCAAGAACAAATAAGCAATGTATGCAGAGAATGCAAATTCCAATAAAAAAGAAACGAATGAAATAATATTTATCTAACACATAACAGTTTATTCAAAATAATAACAATGTATTAGATTCTATAGTGTTATGTATAAGCAAAATGAGTAACAGCAATAATAGAAGGAAGGAGAGGCAGGAATTAGGAGGATTTTGTTGTTATAAAATACACAACCTGTGAATCAATGTAGTGTTATTTTGAAGGCAGACTTGGTTTAGTTGTAAACATATTTTACAAGGTGTAGCACTTCCATTAATAAAGTAAAAATATATATTACTGTTGTGCTAATAAGGAGAGAGAATGGAATTATGTTAAATGTTAAAACTACAAAATCTGTGAAACATGGAAGACTAAAATAAGAACAAAGAACAAGGGCAATAAATTCAGAAGGATAAGAAATATTGTAGATATTCATCCAACTGTATCAAAAACTATTTTTAACATCAGTGGTCTTAAATGTGCTTATTAAAAGCACATTATGGATGAAGAAATAAGACCAAATGATATGTTATCTGCAAGAAATCCTCTTTCAATGTTAAAGGCATACACGGATTAAAAGTGAATGAATGGAGAAAGATGTACCATACTAACACTAACCTAAAGAAAGCAGTAGTAGTTTTTATTGATTCCAGATGGAGCAGACTTCAACAAGGAAAGGTTTAGGGAAAAGGAGAGACATTAGACAATGGTAAATAAATTATCCAAAAAGACATAACGATCCTTAGCATGTTTACACCTCATAAAAGAACATATAAATATGTAAGGCAATACTGAAAGAACTTCAAGGAGAAATGGAAGAATCCACTATTATAGTTTATTTGCAAGGCTTTCTCAAAATTTGAAATTCAATTAATGTATTACATCAAAACAACAGGCTAAAGAAGAAAAATCACATGACATATCAATAGATCCAGAAAACTCATCCAACACTCATGCATGATAAAAACTCTCAGTGAACTAGGAATAGATGGGGAACATCCTCAACTTGATAACAATTACCTACCAAACCAACAGCTGATATCATGCTTAAGGGTGGGAAATCCAAAGATTTTCTACTAATATTGTAAAAAAGGGAAAGATATCCTCAGTCACATGTCAGGTAAGTTAATATAAAACTAACAAATAAACAAAAAATCTATAAGAAGACAACTATCAGACTCTGATAAATCAAAGAAGAGCTAAATAAATGGAATATATTTCATGTTCATGGACAGGAAGACTCAATATTGTCTGGATGTCAGTTATTCCAAACTGGAACTACAGATTAAATAAAATTCCAATCAAAATTCCAGCAAGTAATTTTGGATACTGATAAATTGATTCTAAAACATATAGAGAGAGGCAAAAGACCCAGAATACCCAACACAATATTGAAAAACAGGATGGAAGTTGAAGGATTAATACTATCAAACTTGAAGACATACTCTAAGCTACAGTCATAAAGACAGCGTGATTTTGGGGAAAGGACAGACATATAGATCAATGGAACAGAATAGAAAGCCTAGAAATAGACCCACATAAATATAGTCAACTAATTTTTGACTAAGGAGCAAAAAAATACAATGGAGCAAATATAGCCTTTTCAACAAATGATGCTGGAAAAATTGGACATCCACATGCAATGCAAAAAACAGAAAGAACTTAGACAGAAATCGTACACCCTTCACAAAAATTAATTCCAAATGGAACACAGCTCCAATTGTAAAACACAGTAATATAAAAACTTCCAGATGATAACACAGTACAAAGTCCAGATGACCTTCGCTTTGTCCATGACTTTTTAGATTCTATGCCAAAGGCATGATCCACAAAAGAAACGATTGATAAACTGGACCTTATTAAAATTAAAACTTTCTGCTCTATGAAAGACATTCTCAAGAGAATGAAAAGACAAACTGCAGAGTGGACAAAAATATTTGCAGACAACATATCAGGTAAAAGATGCTAATGAAAATATGCAAAGAACTGTTAAAACTCAATGATATCAAAACGAAACTTCCAATTAAAAATGGGCCAGAAACCTTAACAGACATCTTACCAAAAATATATATACAGATGAAAATAAGCATATGAAGATATGCCCCCCATTGTATATCATCAGGTAAATACAAATTAAAACAATAATAAGATACCACTACATGCGTATTAGAATGGTCCAAATCCAGAACATGGACAACAACAGATACTGGTGAGATTGTGGAGCAAAAGCAACTTTCATGCACAGATGATGGAGATGGAAAGTTCTACAATTACTTTGGAAGACAGTTTAGCAGTTTTAAAAAAACTAAACACTCTTTTGCCGTATGATCTGGAAATAACACTCTATGATATTACCCAAAGAAGTTGAAAACTTATGTTCACTCAAAACCTGAATATGGATGTTTAGAACAGTTTTGTTTATAATTTATGAAACATGGAAGCAACAAAGATGTCTGTCTGCAAGTGAATGGATCAATGAACTGTTATACAGTCAGAAAATTGAATATTGTTCCGTATTAAAAAGAAATCAGTTATTAAGTCATGAAAAGATATGGAGGAAACTTAAAGTCATATCACTAAGTAAAATAAGTCAATGTGAAAAGGGTAACTATTGTATGATACAACTATATGACATTTTGAAAAAAGCAAAACTATGGAGACAAGTTTGAAAAATGAGTGGTTTCTTGGGGTTGGGGGAAGGTAGGAGTGAATACGAAGAGCACTAAAGATGTTTAGGGTAGTGAAATGACTATGATACTATAATGGCAGATACCTGCCACTATACATATCAAAGCCCATAACATACGCAACACCAAGAGTGAACTCTAATGTAAACCATGGATTCTGGGTGATAATGATGTGTCACGGTAAGTTTATCAGCTATAACTAATGTGCCACTCTAGGGGGGGGATGTTGACTACAGAGGGGGCTGTGCTTGTGTAGGGACAGGTGGTATACAGGAAATCTTTGTATCCTATACGCAACTTTGCTGTGAACTTAAAACTGCTCTGAAAAACTAAAGTCTATTTTAAAAAGGAAAGGAAAAAAATCAATTTGTCAAATCGAAAGACTTAAAGGAAATAAAAACATTGAACAGATGAAAATAGAAACACAAGATGTCAGAATTTTGGGGATGCAGCAAATGCAGTGTTAACAAGGAAATTATAGAACTAAATCCTATATTAGAAAGGACATTTCAAATCAGAAATCTAAAATATTATCTCAAACAATTTAAAAATAAGAGCAATATAAAAGTCAAAGCAACTAAAAAATAGGCAAATATTAAAAGAGCAGAATTCATTGAATGGATTACAGACCACAATATAAAAATCAGTAAAAATTACTGTGGTTCTTTGAAAAGCCTCTAGCAGAGTTAACAGAAAAATAGAGAGAAGGCACCAAAAAAAAAAAAAAAAATATATAACAATATTGTCAGAACATGGGCAAGAAACAGGAAGAGAAATCTCCTTAACAAAGAGGATATAACATATATGGCTAGCTAATAGGCATATAAAAAGTTGTTCATCACTATCAGACTTGAGGGAAATGTAAATGAAGACTATGATGAGCAGAACCAAAATTTTAAGTGAAAATACCCCAACCTAGCAGGGATGTAGAGAAATGGGATCTTTTATAATTACTGGTAGGATATAAAATGTTATTTATATGTTATCTATATTCTGTAGCCACTATAGAATATAATTTGGAATTTTATTTAAAACTAAACAAACATTTTCTATTCTATGATGCAATTTGCACTTCTGGGCATTTATCCCAGAGAAATAAAAGCTTACATCCACACAAGAACATCCACACTAGAATTGCTTTGCTCCTGTGATGGTATGTTAGCTTACTGCTCACAAGTCGTGGTTATAGAGGTTATACAATAGTTAGCAAATGCCCTGCTTTCAGTTCTTACACAATTTTATGTCAGCAGAGGTAATGTTCAGGTGATATGCACAAGTACGGCTAAACAATTATGTAGGTCTGGCCAACATTCTGATTGGCTGGCATTATTTGTTGTTTAAATAGTCGTCATATTTTACTGGATATTTTCAGTAGTACCCATGGAGATATTATTTTCTTTTATTTTATAAAGAGAGATGCTGACTTTAAAGAATTTCAACAACTCACCAAATGTCATAATCTCATTATTTTTAAGACTACTTTTTTCTCTATTCTATAATTACTTCCTATCAATTTGAGAATTTCACTCAACCAAATATCTTTTCTTACACTACCTCTTAATGAATTACATATGAGAGAAAACTTTAAAATACAAAAATTACAAGAATGAATAATACTTATCAGCTGACAGGTAATTTCTAGTAAACTTGTCAGTATAATTAATTGCATGTATAATACATGCTACACTAAATTAACATCTAAATACCATAGTTAGTAGCCATTAAATTACATTTATCACTCTTGTTCCTTTGCAAAGGGTTTGTTGACTCATTAAAAAGTGTTGGGGTAAGTAACTGAATACTATACCGCTGTCAGCAGCTGGTGGTTGAGGTTCCCCATCAGAATAAATGCCAGAATAATACAGAACTGACGATATTAACATCTTTCACCAGTATTAAAATTTGGCTGGGCTTTGAAAGATTAAGAAATATACAAAGAGCTAAAGGTAAAACATTTTTGACAAGAGTAATGCATTCTTTGATATTATCGGAATAAATGGTTGGCACAAAGTAAATGATTGATCAGTGGTAGCTGAGGTGGGAGAAGAGGAGTAGTAGCGAGAAGTGGAGAAAGGGCCGGTGCAGAGATGGGTCTATATTCAGGGAAGAGGTTGTATTAGAATTCTAAGTTAAAAATTTATGGGGCATGTAAAGTAAAGGGAGTGGAAGAAGTTATCAAAGCATTTGTCTAAACTGATGGGAGACAAAGTGAGGCGACCCCCTGGAAACATCAGTGCATGCAGTGGCAAGGGAGCTCGCTGTAGAAACGATACAGTTCCCACATTACATAACCTGTGAGCTAGGAAGAGGCAGAAAAGACGAGTCCAAAGACAAGTAAGAGACAAGAATGGGACATCTCCAGAGATACTCAGACAAAAAGTTAAGGAAAACAGTTACGAGAAAAGCAGAAGATATATAAGGCTACAATGAGTCACCTTGTTAAAAGAAGGAGAGCAGTGTTACAGGAGACTTTGCCTATAATATCATCAAGGGACATTCCTGGGAAGGTTCTGAATGTCAGGCTAAGGCTCCTTATCCCTGAATTTAAGAAGTAAAGGGGTATAATAGAAATATGGTAATTTTAATTCATAGTTGAAAAATTATATTGAGCTTTCATGTTCATAGATATAATTTTTTCACTTTGTATTTGTTATTTATCCTTTTCCCCATACTGAGATAATGCATTTATAATTCATTCTAATGCAAACATTGTTATTGTCAATTTTATATTAAGGTAATAAAAAAGGCAGATTTATGAATGTATAAAAAATATATATAAACAAAATGTAAATATACAAATTTATGTAAATATGAAGTCAGATTTTTACAAAGTATTTTTAATTATTATTTAGAATGAAACCACCAAAGGACTGCTTTAGTTCCCAGGATGTTATTTTAGTTTGACACAAATGCAGTTCATAAGGAATTAAAACTAAGAAATGCAATTAGTTCTGTGTAATTTATTTTAAGCGCTGCCTTTAAGTGAAAATTTGCCAATAAAATCTTAAAGTAAGTTTATTCTTCTGGACATGAGGGATATTTCAAGATGAGCAGAGAATGTGTGTTTTTGCTCTTGTGATTCCCCAAAGGTTTCCCCTCTTTGTTCCTTAATGACATTAATGTGGTTTAGAGGGGTTATATGATGAATTTCTTGGGTTTACCTTTGCTTCAATCTGTTTAGTATCTGGATTCTGAAACAAAAATTTGATTTTGCTCTTGCCATCATCTGAAGAACCTTTAAGCTGAGAAAACTTATACCTCCAAAGGATAGCCTAAAGGGAAAAAAAGAAACAATGTAAGTCAATGGAATTAATATCTGCTTTCAAATCAAGAAACTGTTCTTTTCTAAATGGTAAAAGTTAATCATACAAAGTTAATACTATGTCCCAATATTTTAAAATGAAATTTAAAAATGTTAACATTTGTGATTCAATATTATCATTTAATTTTTAGAAAATTTTTTCCATGAAATAATTATTGCGAAAATACATAAAAATAAATTGCTTTTAGTATCTTGTCTTACATGCACGGTCAATAAGAACTGTATGTTTCATGGAGTCCTTTTCAATAGAAGTGACAAGGTGATTTTGAATTGATCATTCTGGAGCTTTATCTTGAAGTTTAACTAATAACCTTAGCTTTATTAAGATGACATATTAGATGAATAAACACTTGTGACAAAAGTTGACACGGTACTTTCATGAGATTCAGAATAAGCATTTTATAGAGCCACCCGCATCAGTCTATAGTATCTTGGAAAGTAGAGAGGCCTCTTTCAGAAACATATTCTAAAATGTAATTCCCTGAAGCAGAAAGTAACAGAAATCTGTTGCCTTTCCAAATAACAAAAAAGGATATATACAAGATTAAATTGGCAATAAGTGGGAATTGTCTATAACAATTTTTTGTCTATCCTATATCATAAATCATACTTCCTGGGAGTAGGTGCAGCACTTCGCTCTTTGGTATGTCCTGAAAGTAAAACCATGCATATCCAAAGTAAAATACCAAAGATATAAATCATTAAAGAAAATTGTGTGTGTGTTCAAACATGATCACATGCCATGTAGGTTTTTTTTTTTACCTTATCTTAGCATACGTTCACCTCATTAAATATATGATAGAAAATACTTTTACAAATTATTGTTTCAAATATTTTTAAAATGATTTCTTGTGGTTTCTAAATAGATCAACAAAACATAGCTGATATAGTCAAATATTTTCTGAGTGCAGTCCTATGTAAGCTATTGTCTCTGATGAAATAGTAAAGAAACAACAGAGTATATATCTCACATCTTTTTCAGAATAAAATCTGATAGATAAAAGCATATATGGGCATACCTCGGGGTATATACAGGCATACTTCAGGACTTTTGTGGATTTTGTTCTGGACCACCATGAAACAGCAAGTATTGAAATAAAGCGAGTCACAGAAATTGTTTGGTTTCCCAATGCACATACGAATTATGTTTGTTACAATCCTGTAGTCCATTAAGTGCACAATGACATTAAGCCTAAAAAACAATGGATATACCTTAATTAAAATATACTTTATTACTAAAAAATGCTAGGAGCCATTCGAGTCTTCAGTAAGCCATAGTCCTTTTGTTGGTGGAGGGGGTTGCCTTGATGCTGATGGCTGCTGACTCATCAGGATGGTGATTTGTGGTGGCTGGGGTGGCTGTGACAATTTCTCAGAATAAGACAGCAATGAAGTCTGTTGCATCGATTCTCTTTCATGAAATATTTCTCTGTAGTCCGCAATATAGTCTAATAGCATTTTACCCACACAATTTCTGAATTGGAGTTAATTCACTCAAATTCTGCTGCTGTTTTTCGACTAAATTAATGTAATATTCTAAATACTTTGTTGTCATTTCAACAATATTCACAGCATTTTCACAAAGGGTAGATTCCATCTGAAGAAACTACTTTCTTTGCTCCTGCATAAGAAGAAACTCCTCACTTACTAAAGTTTTATCATGAGGTAGCAATAATTCAGTCACATCTTCAAGGCTCCACTTACAATTTTAGTTTTCTTGTTATTTCCACTGCATTTGCATTTCCTTCTTTCACTGAAGTCCTGAACCTCTCCAAGTCTCCTATGAGGGTTAGAATTGATTTAACTTATTCCAAATTCCTATTAACGTTGATATTTTGATGTCCTCCCATGAATCATAGATATTATAATGGCATCTAAAATTGTGAATCCTTTCTGGAAAGTTTTTAATTGACTGCCAAGATCCATCAGAGGAGTCACTTTATCTATGGTATCTATAGACTTACAAAGTGCCTTTCTTAAATGATAAAACTTGAAAGTTGAAAATACTCCTTGATTCATGGACTGCAGAATGGATATTGTGTTCGCAGACAGGAAGACATTAGCCTCCTTACACACCTCCATCAGAGTTCTTGGATGATTTGGTATATTTTTAGTGAGCCGTATTATTTTGAAAGGAATTGTTTCCTTGAGGCAGTGGGTGTCAATAGTGGGCTTAACATATTCAGTAAACCATGCTGTAAACATGTAAAAAAATATTGTCTTACACAGCTTGGGCAACGTGATGAAACCCTGTCTACAAAAAGGACAAAAAGTTAGCTGGGCTTGGTGGCATGTGCCTGTAGGTCCAGCTACCTGGGAGACTGAGATGGGAGAATTTAATGTTCCATTTAGAGCACAGGTAGAGTAAATTTAGCATAATTCTTAAGGGTCATAGGATGTTTACAATGGTAAATGAGAATTAGCTACACGTCAATCACCAGCTGCAATGGTCCCAACAAGAGGGGCAGCCTGTCCTGTGAAGTTTTGAAGCCAGACATTGACTTCTCCTCTCTAGTTATGAAAGTTTTAGATGGCATCTTCCTCCAATATAAGGCTGTTTTATCTACACTAAAAATCTGTTGTTTAGTGTAGCCACCTTTATCAATGATCTTAGCTAGATCTTCTGGATAACTTGCTGTAGCCTCTCCATCAGCACTTGCTGCTTCACGTTGTACTTTTATGGTATAAAGATGGCTTCTCTCTCCTTAAACCTCATGAACCAACTTAGGCCAGCTTCAACCTTTTCTTCTTCAGTTTCTTCATCTTTATCAGCTTTCATAGATCTGAAAAGAAAGCCTTCCCCTAGATTAGGCTTCAGCTGAAGGGAATATTGTGGCTGGTTTGACCTATCCACACTATGAAAACTTTCTCCATATCAGCAAGAAGGCTGTTTCACTTTCTTATTATGTATGTGTTCCCTGGAGTAGCACTACTACATTTCTTCAAGAACTTTTCCTTTGCATTCACAACTTGCTTAACTGTTTGTCACAGGAGGCCCAGCTTTTAGTTTATCTCTGTTTTCAACACGCCTTTCTCACCAAGCGTAATCATTTCTAGATTTTGATTTAAAGTGAGAGGCATGTGAGTCTTTCACTTGAATGCTTAGAAAGCCATTGCAGGATTATTAATTAGCTTGATTTTCAAATTATTGTGTCTGTGGGAATAGGGAGGCACAAGTACAGGGAGAGAGGTGGGGAGCAGCTGGTCAGTGGAGCAGTCAGAACACACTTTTTTTGATTAAAATTGTTCATCATCTTATATGGGCACAGTTCATGGTGCTCCAAAATAATTACAATAATAACACGAAATATTACTAATCACAGGTCACCATAACAAATATAATTGAAAAAAGCTTTGAAATTTTGTAAGCATTACCAAAATGTGACACAGAGATACAAAGTCAGCACACGCTGTTGGAAAAACAGTCAATAGAGTGGCTCAATGCAGGGTTGCCAGAAACCTGCAATTTGTGAAAGACATAGTATACATGAAGGATGATAAAGCAAAGTATGATAAAATGAGGTATGCCTGTAAATTCCCACTTATGTCAATACATTCACACTGTCATATGAAGAGAAAGTTATAGTTAAACATATCATGAATATGAATTTTAATATATCACCAGTGATCCTTAAAACCCAGATTTCTTAAGGTCCTAGCCTCTTTAAGCAGAGTTTCTAATGAGAAAGTACTACCCCCTCACCCAGTAAAACATAAAGTAATTCCTCGTAAAATGCCTGTTCTCTAAGATTATCTCACAGTGGCACTGAGAAAATGAGATTGGTAAAGGTTCCAATAAATACATTTAAGGGTAAATGAAAAGGAGTGAGAACATGTTTATCTCCAGCCAACAATTCCACAGTAAATAGTCATATGCATAACTTTTCCTAGTGGTAATATTTTCAGCTTAGATATTACAAGTTTATAATTAGGAGACATTACCCATGGTCTCTATTTGGACATTTGTATTCTAATGGTGACAGGTAATAATGCCAGACAAAAAAATTGCAACTTTCATCTTCAACTCAATAAAGTGTGTGTGTGTGTGTGTGTGTGTGTGTGTGTTTTATCTTGGTACATGGGGAATAAATGTACCTTACATTAAAAAAAATTGTCTTACACAGCTTGGGCAACGTGATGAAACCCTGTCTACAAAAAAGACAAAAAGTTAGCTGGGCTTGGTGGCATGTGCCTGTAGGTCCAGCTACCTGGGAGACTGAGATGGGAGAATCACCTGAACCCAGTGGTTGACACTACAATGAGATGTGATCATGTCACTGCACTATAGAGTGAGCCCTGTCAGAAAGAGAGAAAGAGAAAAAGAGGAAGGAAGGAAGGAAGGAAGGAAGGAAGGAAGGAAGGAAGGAAGGAAGGAAGGAAGGAAGGAAGGAAAGGAAGGAAGGAAGGAAGGAAAGAAGGGAGGGAGGGAGGGAGGGAAGGGTGAAAATTTTGTGTTTGAACAATTATAATATTGTCATTTTTCTTCTACAAATTAATACTAAAACAAGATCAAAATGTAAGAATTAAAGTGACAACAGAAGTAAAAGGAAAATTCAACATGGAGATTATATAAAATAATAGAATGTTACCTTAATTGTATAACTAATACATAAGATAAGCATGATAAGGTAGAATCCTAGTCCCGTTTACTTTATATGTGTCCTTAAATATTAATTTTTATATGCCAATTTTTTAAAGTAAATCACTCATGCACACAAAACACTTGTAGTATTTATGCTAGATTTTTGAGGTACCCTTAGTTTGACAAATGTGGAGGAATATGAGTACCATGCTCAAGGAAAAGTTTAAGTCCATGATCTGAACAATTCTACTAGTTTAGTGCATCATTTCAGAAAGATGCAACAAGGAATTACTACAACATAACCTTTCATGACTGAAGTCAATATTTTCTGCTATCCTCTGTCAGGAGACACTTTTTCAATTTATGTGGGCCTACACTGCATTATAATACTTTCCCAGATTTGTGGCCCCAAGAATTCCTGAGGGGGGCATTAATCTGAAGCTAATAGTTTCATAAGGAAATTCATTGTTTACTAGATCAAAATTCCTTCCAGAAGTCTACAAGGATTTTTGACTATGCCCCATCATCCAATATCACAGTAGCATGTTTAGATAGCATACAGTCTGCAGAAGGGCAAAAGCACTAAAAAAAAAATACACTTGCATTTGTTGTTTGACTACATAATGACATTGAACCCATCCTACAAGTCTAAAGACGTTTTGCAGGGAAATATTATATATTAGATATACATATACTTTATGTTATTTACAATATCTATATGTAAATATAGATATTATACATATATATGACTTAAAAATATTAAGACAATCAGAAAGTTCATATCCACCCCACACCCAGTTTGCCCAATTATTGATATCAGTGTGGTGTCTTGTCACAGTTAATGAACTAATATCAGAAGATTGTTAAGTAGGGTCATCATTTATTTAGATTTCTTTAGTTTTATCCTAATGTCTTTTTCCATTATGGTGCCATGTTACATTTATTCAGTGTGACTTCTTAGGCTCCACTTGGCTGTGACAGGTTCTCAGTTCCTTATCAGACTGTACTTAACAACTTTGAGGAGTCCTGTCAGGTATTTTGTAGACTAGCCCCTATTGTAATGTTTTCAATGTTTTTCTCATGAATAGATGGGCTGAAGATTTTCTTTAAACCAAAAAGGACTCACAGTTTTTTGTCAGTGATGCCAGTGGATATCCCTGAGAGGTTTTCGTTTAAGGCAGGCATGTGATTTGAGTGTGATGTGTTGTGTGTTCGCTCAACTGGGGTAGGTGGTCTTAACACAATTTGATAGATTATTTCAACATAGACCTATGTGAAGAAAAGCGGACTTTTAAAGTACTGAAACTCCGTATCTTGATTACTTTATTGCTAAAACATTTGTATAAGAACAGTCAAAATTAAGTAAAATGTATTCATGTATTTTTACATTGCCTATAATTCCTTCTTTTCTAATTTCAAATTATTATTTAACATTAACAATTATAAAAATAAAAAGAACATTTGCATTTTCTTTTGATGGGGTAAAATATAAATAATATAAAATTTAGCATCATAATGATTTTTACATGTATGATTCAAGAACGAAAAATACATTCACAATGTTGTGCTATCATTACCACTAGCCATTTCCAGAATATTTTTATCATCCTAAACAGGAACTGCGTACTCATTAATCATATGTCTTCACTTATCTTTCCCCACTACCCCAGGTACCCTTTATTCTACTTCCTGTCTCTATGAATTTGCCTATTCTAGGTGTTTCATTTAAGGGGAATCATAAAACATCTCTGCTTTTGATTTCACTTAACATAAGGTTTTCAAGGCCCACCATGGCTAAATAATATTCCATTATCTGAAAATCCCAATTGTGTTTATCCATTCATTTATTGATGGACATTTGAGTGGCATTCACGATTTGTCAACTGTGAGTCATACTGCTATGAACATTGCTGTACAGGTATCTGTTTAAGTCCCTGCTTTCAATCCTTTGGTGTATATACTGAGAAGCTGCATTATTGAATCATATGGTAACCTATGTTCAACTTTTTGTGGAATCCCCAAATGTTTTTCAGAGACTCCATCATTTTATAATTACACCAGTAATGTGGAAGAAAGGGTTACTAGTTCTCCACATCCTCATCAACAACTTTGCTTGTTTTCTTTCTGATTTTTGCCATCCCAATGAATGTAAAGTGGTAACTCCTGTGATTCTGACTTACATTTCACTAATGGCTAGTGATGTTGGTCATCTTTTTGTGTGCTTGTTGGCTATTTGTATATATTGTTTGTTGCAATATCTACTCCTGTTCCATTTTGAATTGGGTTGCTTGTTTTGTTGTTACTCAGTTGTATAAGCATTTTTTATATTTTGGATATTAACCATTATCACATATATGATTTGCAAATACATTTTTCCATTCTGTGGATGGCCTTTGCACTCTGTTGTAGTACCATTTGATGTACAAAAGTCATTCACTTTAATGTTGTCCAATTTATCTATCTTTTATTTTGTTGCTTGAGCTTTCACTGTCATAACAAATAAATTATTGCCAAATTTAAAGTAATGAAGCTTTTCCCCATGCTTTCTTCTACAATTTTTATCATTTTAACTCTTTACAGTTAAGTCTTTGACTCATTTTGAGATAATTTTTGCATATGGTGTAAGGCAAAGATTTAACTTTATCCTTTTGCAGGTGAATGTTTTGTTTTACTAACAAACACCATTAGTTGAAAAGACTGCTCTTTCCTCATTGGATGGTCTTGGCACCCTTGTTGAAAATCATTTTACCATATATGTGAGGTTCATTCTGTGATCCCTATTCCATTCCAAGTTTTTATGTCAGTCTCTGTGACAGGACAACATTATTTTAATTACTATAGCTTTGTAATAAGTTTTGTAATCAGAAGTCAAAATAACTTTGTTATTTTTCAAGATTGTTTTGGATATTCAGGGATCCTTAAAATTTTATATTAAAGATGGACTTTTTCTATTTCTTCGAAAAACATCAGTGACATTTTGATGAGGACTGCATTGTATCATATTGTCATCTTAATAATAATATGTCTTTCAATTCATAAACACAGGATATTGTTTCATTTATATACACTTAATTTCTTTCATCAATGTTCTGTACATTTTAGTATACAAGACTTTCATCTACTTGGTTAAGTATATTTCCAATTATTTTATTCTATTATTATAAATGAAATTGTCTTCTCAAATGTTTTTCCACATTATTCATTGTTAGTGTATAGATACACAATTCTTTTTTTGTGTGTGCTGATTTTGTATACTGTGACTTTGCTACTATTATGTATTAGCTAAAATAGGTTTTGTGTGGTTATTTAGTTTGGATATTTGTCCTGACACAAATCTCCTCTTGAAATCTAATCCCAGTATTTGGAAGGGGCCTTATAGGAGGTGTGTGGATCATGGGGACAGATCTCTGAATGATCTGCACTCATGAATGGCTTGGGCCATCCCCTTGGCAATAAGTGAGCTCTCACACTAGGTTCACGGGATATCTGATCATTTAAAAATGTGTTGCCGTTGCTTTTGGTGTTTTAGACATGAAGTCTTTGCCCATGCCTATGTCCTGAATGGTATTACCTAGGTTTTCTTCTAGAGTTTTTATGGTATTAGGTCTAACATTTAAGTCTCTAATCCATCTTAAATTAATTTTCATATAAGGAGTAAGGAAAGGATCCAGTTTCAGCTTTCTACTTATGACTAGCCAATTTTCCCAGCACCATTTATTAAATAGGGAATCCTTTCCCCATTTCTTGTTTCTCTCAGGTCTGTCAAAGATCAGATGGCTGTAGATGTGTGCTATTATTTCTGAGGACGCTGTTCTGTTCCATTGGTCTATATCTCTGTTTTGGTACCAGTACCATGCTGTTTTGGTTACTGTAGCCTTGTAGTATAGTTTGAAGTCAGGTAGCGTGATACCTCCAGCTTTGTTCTTTTGACTTAGGATTTTCTTGGCAATGCGTGCTCTTTTTTGGTTCCGTATGAACTTTAAAGCAGTTTTTTCCAACCGGATTAAGAAAAT
This sequence comes from Chlorocebus sabaeus, assembly GCF_047675955.1. Classification (NCBI taxonomy): domain Eukaryota; kingdom Metazoa; phylum Chordata; class Mammalia; order Primates; family Cercopithecidae; genus Chlorocebus; species Chlorocebus sabaeus. The sequence continues at coordinate 54,849,414 of NC_132911.1, read as the reverse complement.
GTGGCCCATATACACCATGGAATACTATGCAGTCATAAAAAAGGATGAGTTTTTGTCCTTTGTAGGGACATGGATGCAGCTGGAAACCATCATTCTCAGCAAACTATCACAAGAACAGAAAACCAAACACCGCATGTTCTCACTCATAGATGGGAACTGAACAATGAGATCACTTGGACTCGGGAAGGGGAACATCATACACCAGGGCCTATCATGGGGAGGGGGAAGGGGGGAGGGATTGCATTGGGAGTTATACCTGATGTAAATGCGAGTTTATGGGTGCTGACGAGTTGATGGGTGCAGCACGCCAACATGGCACAAGTATCCATATGTAACAAACCTGCACGTTATGCACATGTACCCTAGAACTTAAAGTATAATAATAAAAAATAAATAAATAAATAAATAAATAAGCCAAAAGAAAAAAGTAAGAGAAAAGCACACACACATGCACACACACACAGTTTGTCACCTCCTCTCTCTGCTCTCTGCTCCTACTTTCACCATGTGACATGCTTGCTCCCACTTCATCTTCCACCATGACTAAAAACTCCCTGAGAGTTCCCCAGAAACCATCAGATGCCAGTACCGTGCTTCCTGTATAGCCTGAAGAACAGTAAGCCAATTAAACTTCTTTCCTTTATGAATTACCCAGTCTCAGGTATTTCTTTATACCAATCCAAGAATGGCCTTATACATCTGGTGTGTGTCTGTGTGTGTGTGTGTGTGTGTGTGTGTGTGGTTGTCTACATGAGAGATCATGTCATCTGTGAACAGAGATAATTTTACTCCTTATTTTCAATTTTTTGGCTTTTGTTTTCTTGCCTAATACCTCTGGCTAAAACTGTCAATAATACTGTGTCAAACAGAAGAAGTCAAATCAAGTATTCTTGTTCCTGATTTTAGGAGAAAACCTTCAGTCTTTCATCATTGGAAATAATGTTGTCTGTGGATCTTTTTGTCATATTTCAAATTTCCTTCTCTTCCTAGTTTATTAAGTTTTTTGTTAAAGGTTGATGCATTTTGACAAATGTATTTTTCTATATTAATTGAGAAGATTATTGTGTTTTCATTTAACCTTAATTCTATTAAGGTGTTATATTACATTGATTGATTTACATATATTGAAACTTCCTTGAATTTCATTAATAAATACTACTTGACCATGATGTATAATCCTTTTAATATGTTGCTGAATTCTGTTTGTTAGTATTTTGTTGGGAATTTTTTTTCGTTAATATTCATTAGGAATATTACGCTACTGTTTTCTTTTCTTGCAGTATCTTCTGGCTTTGGTGTCAAGGTAATGTTGGCCTCACAGAATGACTTACAAAGCATTCCCACCTCTTCAATTTTTTTTTGTAAGAATTTGAGAATAACTTTGGTTTTTTTAATGGTTGGTAAAATTCACCAATAAAGCTATGTGGTCCAGGACTCTTCTCTGTTGAGAGATTTATGATTGTGGATTCAATCCCCTAAATAACTATAGATTCATTCACATTTCGCAGTGTGTATATTTCCAGGAGTTTATCCATTTCTTCTAGGTTATCAAATTTCTGAAATGCAATAGCTCACAAAATTATCTCTTAATGCATTTATTTTTACAGTGTTATCAAAATGTCTCTTCTCTTTTTTTCTGATTTTAGTAATTTGGGTCTTCTTGTTGAGACAGTTAGGCTAAAGACTTACAAATTTTGTTGATCTTTTCAAGGAACCAAGCTTTAATTTTGTTGATTTTTTCTTCATTACTCTTCTAGTATCTATTTTATTTTTTCCAATAATAATCTTTATTGTTTCACCTTTCTAGCTAGCTTTCAGTCTACTCTTCTTTTTCTACTTCCTTAAGATGTAATGTTGGGTCACTGATTTGTGATGTGTCTTATTTTTAGATGAGTTTTTGTTTTCATCCTCTTTTTTAATATGTATACTTATACTCCTGTAAGTTTTCCTTTTAGTACACTTTCACTTTGTCTCATATATTTTGATATGTTTGTGTTTCACTTTCAGTTTCCTCTAAATATTTTCTAATTTGTTTTATGATTTCTTCTTTATCCAGTTGACAGGACTGTGTTGATTTCCATATCTTTCTGGATTATCCAGTGTTTCTACTGGTATTGATTTTTAGTTTCATTCCATTGTGAGCAGAAAATATATTTTGTATTATTTCAATCATTTAAGATCTATCATGACATATTTTATGTCTTAACACATGGTATAATCTGAAGAATGTCCCATGTGCCCTTCAGAAAATTGTGTATTCAACTGTGGTTGGGTGGAGTGTCATCTATATGTCTGTTAGATCCAGTTAGTTAATAGTGTGTGTATGATTTTTTAAATTAATAATAGATTTTATTTTTAGAGCAGTTTCATGTTCACAGAAATAATACACAAAAGATACAAAGTGGCACATTTGTGACAATCTATGAACCTACGTTGACATCATTACCCTTCAAAGTCCTAAGTTTACATTTGGGTTCACTTTTGGTATTATAAATACTATTGATTTTAACAAACATATAATAACATTTATCTATCATTACAGTATCTTGCAGAGTAGTTTCATTGTCCTGGAAATCCTCTTTGCACAAACCTACTCATCCCTCTGTTTCCCACAATCACTGGTAATCACTTGTCTTTTTTCATCTTCATAGTTTTGCCTTTTCCAGAATCTCATATAGTTGGAATCATACAGTATATAATCCTTTCCAATTGACTTCTTTCACTTAGTAATGTGCATTTGTTTCCATCATGCCATTTCACGGCTTTTTTTTTTTTTTTTTTTGGTGCTCAAAAATATTCCATTTTCTAGATATACCATAGTTGAGTTATCCATTCACATACTAAAGAATGTTGGTTGTTTTCATGTTTGGGCAATTATGAATACAATTGCTCTAAATATCCGTGTGCAGACTTTTGTGAGGACATAGCTTTTTAGCTACTTTGAGTAAATACCATGCAATAAGATTTGTGTGGTAACAGAATGTTTTGTTATGTGAGAAACTGTTCAACTATCTTTTTCTTACATTTAACTTTTATTTTAAGTTCAGGAGTACTCAGCCAGGTGCAGTGGCTCATGTCTGTAAAAAAAAATTCCAACACTTGGAAAGTGAATGCGGGAGGATCACCTGAGGTCAGGACTTTAAGACCAGCCTGGCCAACATGGCAAAACCCCATCTCTACTAAAAATACAAAAAGTAGCCAGGCCTGGTGGTGCACACCTGTAATGCCAGCTACTTGGGAGGCTGAGGCCCAAGAATTGCTTGAACCCAGGAGGTGAGTGTTACAATGAGCTGAGATTTCACCACTGTACTCCAGCTTAGGTGACAGAGTAAGACTGCCTCAGGAAAAAAAAAAAAAAAAAGTTCATATGAAGGTTTGTTATATGGGTAGACTTATATCATGGAGGAGTTTTGTACAGATTATTTTGTCACCCAGGTATTAAGCCTAGTACCCAATAGTTATTTTTCCTGCTCTTCTCCCTCCTCCCAACCTCCATCTTCTGATAGACTTCAGTGTATGTTGTTCTTCTCGATGTGACCTTGTGGTCTCTTCATTTAGCTCCTCTTTGTAAGCGAGAACATGTGGTATTTGGTTTTCTGTTCTTGTATTGGTTTGCTAAAGATCATGACCTCCAGCTCCATCCATCTCCCTGCAATGTAAATGATCTCATTCTTTTTTATGGCTGCCTAGGGTTGCATGGTGTATATACATCACAATTTCTTTATCTAGTTTACCATTGATGGGCATTTAGATAGACTCCATGTCTTTGTTATTGTGTATAGTGCTGCAGTGAACATACTTGTGCATCTCTTTATGATAGAACAATCTATATTCCTTTGAGTATATACCCAGTAATGGGATTGATGGGTTAAATAATATTTCTATTTTTAGGTCTTTGAGGAATTAACACACTGTATTCCACAACGGTTAAACTAATTTATACTCCCACCAACCAGGTAAAAGCTTTCCTTTTTCTCTACAACCTTGTCAGCATCGTTTGTGTTTTGTTTTGTTTCTGATGGTAGCCATTCTGGTGGGTGTGAGATGCCATCTCATTGTGGTTTTGATTTGCATTTCTCTAATAATCAGTGATGTTGAGTTTTTCCTTTTTTATGTTTTTTGGCCACATGTATGTCTTCTTTCGAAAAGTGTGGTTCATTTCCTTCACCCACATTTTAATAAGGCTGTTTTTATCTTGTAAATTTGTTTAAGTTCCTTGTAGATGCTGGATATTAGACCTTTGTCAGACACACAGTTTGCAAAAATTTTTTCCTATTCTGTAAGTTGTCTGTTCACTCTGTTAATAGTTTCTTTTGCTGTACAGAAACTTTTTAGTTTAATTAGATCCCATTTTCCAATCTTTGCTTTTATTGTAATTGCTTTCGGCATCTTCATCATGAAATCTTTGCCCATTCCTATGTCTAGAATGGTATTGCCTAGGCTGTATTCCAGAGTTTTTATAGTTTGGGTTCTACATTTAAATATTTAATATATCTTGAGTTAATTTTTGTATATGGTGCAAAAAATGGAGTCCAGTTTGTTCTGCAGCTGGCCAGTCAGTTATCTCAGAATCATTAATTGGATAGGGAATCCTTACCCCATTGATTGTTTTTGTCAGATTTATCAAAGATGAAATACTTTTAAGTGTGTGGCCTTATTTCTGGATTCCCCATTCTGTTCCACTGGTATATGTGTCTGGTTTTGTATCAGTGCCATGCTGTTTTGGTTACGATAGCCCTGTTTAAAGTCAGGTAACATGATGCCCCCTGTTTGTATTTATTTTATTTTTTTATTTCACTTTAAGTTCTGGGATACACAATGCCATCATGGTTTCCTGCACCCATCAATCCGTTATCTATGTTAAGTTTTTTCCTAATGCTATTCCTCCCCTAGCTCCACATCCAGTATATACCCAGTAATGGAATGCTGCATCAAATGGTATTTCTGGTTATAGATCTTTGAGGAATCGCCACACTGTCTTCCACGATGGCTGAACCAATTTACACTCCCACCAACAGTGTAAAAGCATTCTTATTTCTCCACATCCTCTCCAGCATCTATTATTTCTTGACTTTTTAATGATCACCATTCTAACTGGTGTGAGATGGTATGTCATTATGGTTTTGATCTGCATTTTTCTAAAGACCGGTGATGATGAGCTTTTTTTCCTATGCTTGTTGGCTACATAAATGTCTTCCTTGAGAAGTGTCTATTCATATACTTTGCCCACTTTTTTATGGGGTTGTTTGTCTTTTTCTTATAAATTTGTTTAAGTTCCTTGTAGATTCTGGATATTAGCCCATTTTGAGATGGATAGATTGTAAAAATTTTCTCCCATTTTGTAGGTTACCTGTTCATTCTGATGATAGTTTCTTTTGCTGTCCAAAAGATCTATAGTTTAATGAGATCACATTTGTCAATTTTGGCTTTTGTTGCTATTGCTTTTTGTGTTTTAGTCATGAAGTCTTTGCTCATGCCTATGTCCTGAATGGTATTGCCTAGGTTTTCTTCTAGGGTTTTTATGGTTTTATGTCTTATGTTTACGTCTTTAATCCATCTTGAGGTAGTTTTTGTATAAGGTGTAAAGAAGGGGTTCAGTTTCAGTTTTCTGCTTATGGCTTGCTAGTTTTCCCAGCACCATTTATTACATAGGGAATCCTTTTCCCACTGCTTGTTTTTGTCAGGTTTGTCAAAGATCAGATGGTTGTAGATGTGTGGTGTTATTTCTGAGACCTCTTTTCTGTTCCATTGGTCTATATATCTGTTTTGGTACCAGTACCATGCTGTTTTTGTTACTGTAGCCTTATAGTATAGTTTGAAGTCAGGTAGCACGATGTCTCCAGCTTTGTTCTTTTTGTTTAGTGTTGCCCTGGCTATGCGAGCGCTTTTTTGGTTTCATACGAAATTTAAAGTAGTTTTTTCTAATTCTGTGAAGAAAGTCAATGGTAGCTGGATGGGGATAGCATTGAATCTATAAATTACTTTGGGCAGTATGGTCATTTTCACGATGTTGATTTTTCCTATCCCTGAGCATGGAATGTTTTTCCATTTGTTTGTGTCCTCCTTTATTTCTTTGAGCAGTGGTTTGTAGTTCTCCTTGAAGAGGTCCTTCACATCCCTTGTAAATTGTATCCCTAGATATTTTATTCTTTTTGTAGCAACTGTGAATAGAAGTTCACTCATGATTTGGCTCTCTGTTTGCACATTATTTGTGTATAGGAATGCTTGTGATATTTACACATTGATTTTGTATCTTGAGGCTTTGCTGAAGTTGCTTCTCAGCTTAAGGAGATTTGGGGCTGAGAAAAGGGGTTTTGTAAATATATAATCATGTCATCTGCAAACAGAGACAATTTGACTTCCTCTCTTCCTATATGAATACGCTTTATTTCTTTATCTTGCCTGATTGCCCTGGCCAGAATTTTCAAAATTAGTTGAATAGGAGTGGAGAGAGAGGGCATCCTAATCTTGTGCTAGTTTTCAAATGGAATGCTTCCAGCTTTTGCCCAGTCAGTATGATACTGGCTGTGAGTTTGTCATAAATAGCTCTTATTATTTTGAGGTACTTTCCATCAATACTTATTTTACTGAGAGTTTTTAGCATGAAGGGTTTTGAATTTTGTTGAAGGCCTTTTCTGAATCTACTGAGATAATCATGTGCTTTTTGTAATTGATTCTGTTTATGTGATGGATTACGTTTATTGATTTGTATATGTTGAAACAGCCTTGTGTCCCAGGGATGAAGCTGATGTGATCATGGTGGATAAGCTTTTTGATGTGCTGCTGGATTTCATTTGCCACTATTTTATTAAGGATTTTCACATGGATGTTCATCAGAAATATTGGCCTGAAATTTTCTTTTTTTGTTGTGTCTCTGCTAGGTTTTGCTATCAGGATGATGCTGGACTCATAAAATGAGTTAGGGAGGAGTCCCTCTCTTTCTATTTTTGAAATAGTTCCAGAAGGAATGGTACCAGATCCTCTTTGTACCTCTGGTAGAATTCAGCTGTAAATTCGTCTGGTCCTGTGCTTTTTTTGGTTGGTAGGTTATTAATTACTACCTCAATTTCAGAACTTGTTATTGGTCTATTCAGGGATTTGACTTCTTCCTGGTTTAGTCTTAGGAGGGTATTTGTGTCCAGGAATTTATCCATTTCTTCTAGATGTTCTAGTTTATTTAAATAGAGGTGTTTATAGTATTCTCTGGTAGTAGTTTGTATTTCTGTGGGATCAGTGGTGGTATCCCCTGTTTTTATTGTTTCTACTTCATTCTTTTCTCTTTTCTTCTTTATTAGTCTTGTTAGTGGTCTATCTATTTTATTACTCTTTTCAAAAAACCAACTCCTGGATTCATTGATTTTTTGAAGGGTTTTTCACATCTCTATCTCCTTCATTTCTGCTCTGATCTGAGTTTCTCTTGTCTTCTGCTAGCTTTTGAATTTGTTTACTTTTGCTTCTCTAGTTCTTTTAATTGCGCTGATAGGGTGTTGATTTTAGATCTTTCCCACTTTCTCCAGTGGGAATTCTGTGCTATAAATTTCCCTCTAAACACCACTTTAGCTGCCTCCCAGAGATTCTGGTATGTTGTATCTTTGTTCTCAGTGGATTCAAATAACTTATTTATTTCTGTCTTAATTTCATTATTTACCCAGTAGTCATTCAGGAGCAGGTTGTTCAGTTTCCATGTAGTTGTACGGTTTTGAGTGAGTTTCTTAATCCTGAGTTCTAATTTGATTGCACTGTGGTCTGAGAGACTGTCATGATTTCCCTTCTTTTGCATTTGCTGGGGAATGTTTTACTTCTAATCATGTGGCCAATTTTAGAATAAGAGTGATGTGGTGCTGAAAATGTATCTTCTTTTGATTTGGGGTGGAGAGTTCTGTAGATATCTATTAGGTCCACTTGGTCCAAGCTGATTCAAGTCCTGAATATTCTTGTTAATTTTCTCTCTCATTGATCTGTCTTATATTGACAGTGGGATGTTAAAATATTCCACTATTATTGTGTGGGAGTCTAAGTCCCTGTGTACGTCTCTAAGAACTTGTTTTAAGAATCTGAGTGCTCCTGTACTGAGTGTATATATATTTAGGATAGTTAGCTCTTCTTGTTGTATTGATTCCTTTACCATTATGTAATGCCCTACTTTGTGTTTTTTGATCTTTTTGGTTTAAAGTCTGTTTTTTCAGAGACTAGGATTGCAACCACTGCTTTTTATTTATTATTTATTTATTTATTTATTTAATTTATTTATTATTTATTTTGCTTTCCATTTGCTTGGTAAATATATCTCCATCACTTTATTTTGAGCCTATATATGTCTTTACACGTGAGATGGGTCTCCTGAATACAGCACACTGATAAGTCTTGACTCTTTATCCAGTGTGCCAGTCTGTGTCTTTTAATTGGGGCATTTAGCCCATTTGCATTTAAAGTTAATGTTGTTATGTGTGATTTTGATCCTGTCATTATTATGCTAGCTGGTTATTTTTCCCATTAGTTGCTGCAGTTTCTTCAAAGTGTAGATGATTTTTACAATTTGGTATGTTTTTGCAGTGGCTGGTACTGCTTTTTCCTTTCCATATTTAGTGTTTCCTTCAGGAGCTCTGGTAATGCAGGCCTAGTGGTGACAAAATCTCTCAGCAATTGCTTATCTGTAAAGGATTTTATTTCTCCTTTGGATAGGAAGCTTAGTTTGGCTGGATATGAAATTCTGGGTTGAAAATCCTTTTTTTAAGAATGTTAAATATTGGCCCCCACTGTCTTCTGGCTTGTAGGGTTTCTGCAGAGAGATCCACTGTTAGTCTGATGGGCTTCCCTTTGTGGGTAACCTCACCTTTCTCTCTGGCTGCACTTAACATTTTTTCCTTTATTTCAACCTTGGTGAATCTGATGATATGTGTCTTGGGGTGCTGTTCTTGAGGAGTATCTTTGTGGTGTTCTCTGTATTTCCTGAATTTGAATGTTGGCCTATCTTGCTAGGTTGGGGAAGTCCTCCTGGATATTATCCTGAAGAGTGCTTCCAACTTGATTCCGTTCTCCCCATCACTTTCTGGTACACCAATCAATCGTAGGTTTCGTCTTTTCACATAGTTCCATATTTCTTGGAGGCTTTGATGATTCCTTTTCATTCTTTTTTCTCTAATCTTATCTTCACACTTTATTTCATTAAGTTGATCTTTAATCTCTGATATCCTTTCTTCCACTTCATTTGGCTATTGATACTTGTGTATGCCTCACGAAGTTCTCGTGCTATGTTTCTCAGCTCCATCAGGTCATTTGTGTTCTTCCTTAAACTGGTTATTCTAGTTTGCAATTCTTCTAACTTTTTTCAAAGTTCTTAGCTTCCTTTCACTGGGTGAAAACATGCTCCTTTAGATTGGAGCATTAGAAGAGTTTGTTCTTTAGATTACAAGAGTTTGTCATTACCCATCTTCTAAAGTGTAATTCTGTCAATTCATCAAACTCATTCTCCATTCAGTTTTGTTACTTTGCTGGTGAGGAGTTGAGATCCTTTGGAGGAGAAGAGGCATTCTGGTTTTTGGAATTTTCAGCCTTTTTGCACTGTTTTTTCCTCATCTTTGTGGATTTATCCACCTTTGGTCTTTGATATCGGTGACCTTCAGTTGGGGATTTTCTGTGGACGTCCTTTTTGTTGATGTTGATGCTATTCCTTCCTATTTGTTAGTTTTCCTTCTAACAGTCAGGCCTCTCTTCTGCACATCTGCTGGAGTTTGCTGGAGGTCCACCCCAGACCCTTGTTTGCCTGGATATTATCAATGGAGGATGCAGAACAGCAAAGATTGTTCCCTTTTCCTTCCTCTGAAAACTTTGTCCCAGAAGGGCACCTGCCAGATGCCAACTGGAGCTCTCCTGAACGAGGTGTCTGTTGATTCTTGCTGGGAGGTGTCTCCCAGTCAGGAGGCACAAGGGTCAGGGATCCACTTGAGGAGGCAGTCTGTCCCTTAGCAGAACTCAATTGCTGTGCTGGGAGATCTGCTGCTCTCTTCAGTACCTGCAGGCAGGAACATTTAATTCTGCTGAAGCTGTGCCCACAGCTGCCCCTTTCCCCAAGTGCTCTGTTCTGGGGAGATGGGAATTTCCTCTATAAGCTCCTGACTGGGGTTGCTGCCTTTCTTTCAGAGATGCCCTACCCAGAGAGGAGGAATCTAGAGAGTCAGTCTAGCTACAGCAGTTTTGCCAAGCTGTACTGGGCTCTGCCCAGTTTGAAATTCCTGGAGGCTTTGTTTACACTGTGAGGGGAAAATCACCTACTCATGCCTCATGGTAGACACACCTCCTCCCACCAAGTTCAAGCATTCCAGATTGACTTCAGGCTGCTGTGCTGGCAGTGAGAATTTCAAGCCAGTGGATCTTAGCTTGCTGGGCTCCCTGGGGTGGGATCCACTGAGCAAGACCGCTTGGCTCCTTTGCTTGAGCCGCCTTTCCAGGGGAGTGAACAGTTGGGCCAGAATACACTGTTCTTCACGGCACAGTCCCTCACAGCTTCCCTCAGCTATTGGAAGGAGTTCCCTGACCCCTTGTACTTCCCAGGTGAGGTGACGCACCACCCTATTTCAGCTCACCCTTTGTGGGCTGCATCCGCTGTTTAACCAGTCCCAGTGAGATGAACTGGGTACCTCAGTTGGAAATGCAAAAATCACCCACCCACTGTGTTGATCTCACTGGGAACTGCAGACCAGAGCTATTCCTATTTGGCCACCAATCCAGTTTGTGGTTTTGTGTGTATGAGTGTGTGTGTGTGGTTTTTTTGTTTGTTTGTTTGTTTTGTTGTTGTTGTTTGTTTTTTTGTTTTGTTTTGTTTTTGTTTGGATTGGCTTAGCTATTTGTGTTCTTTTTTGATTCCAATCTCAATGATAGTTTAATAGGAATAGCATTGAATCTATAAATTTCTTAGGGCTATATGGCCATTATACTGATATTAATTCCTACTATCCATGAGCATGGAATGTTTTTTCATTTATTTGTGTCACCTCTGATTTACTGAGCAGTGGTTTGTAATTCCCATTGTAGAGGTCTTTCACCTCCTTGGTTAGATCTATTCACATGTTTATTCTTTATCTGAATATAATCTTTGGTGTGGTGACTGTTAAGGGCATGATTCATTTTTTAATCAAGCTGGCTTTTTATTCATTATTATTAATTTTTAAAAGCTATTTGTATATTTTGGTAGCATCCTTTATCCAATATGTCTTTTGCAAACATTTTCTTCTGGTCTGTGGTTTGCCATCTCATCCTCTTGACACTTAAGTCTAACTTATCAGTCGTTTCTTTTGTGACTTCTGACTTTGGTGTTGTATCTAAAGACACATTCTCAAATCCAAGGTCATCTTGATTTTCTCCTGTGTTATCTTCTATACGTTGTATAGTTTTTCACTTACATTTCATTTACTCATTTACATTTAGATCTAATCCATTTTGAATTAATCCATTTTGAACTAATTTTTGGAAAAGCTGTCAAGACTGTAAAATTATTTATCTTTCTGCTTGTGGATGTCCAGTTATTTTGTTACCATTTGTTGAAAAGTCTAGTTTTTTTCCTCTATTGTATTGTTCTTGGTTCTTTGTCAAAGATAACTTAATTATATTTATGTGGGTCACTATTCTCTGTGACATGATTATTTCACATTGTATGCCTGTTTCAAAACATCTCATGTGCCGCATAAATATATATGCCTACTATCTACTCACAATAATTAAAATAAAAAGATAAAAACTAGATACTTATGTGGGTCTATTTCTGGTAATTCTATTCTCTTCCATTGATGTATTTGTCTATTTTTCCACCAAAACCACACTATCTTGATTACTGTATCTTTATAGAAAGTCCTGAAGTCACATAATACCAGTCTTATATTTTTGTTCTTATCCTTCAATATTTTGTTGATGATTCCTGAACTTTTTCTTTCTACAGATACTTTAGAGTCAGTTTCTATGTATCCATAAAATAACTGGCCAGGGATTAGATTGAAAATAATAGTACCATTCAAGTTGTCTATTTCCTTATTGGTCTTCTGTCTGGTTGTTAATTCTATCCTTTATGTGTGGTATAAAAATTTCCAATTATTATTATAGAGTAACCATTTCTCCCTCCAATTCTGTCAATATTTCCTTTATCTATTTTGGGGCTTTGATGTTTGACACATGTATGTTATGTTTACTATTGTTGTATCTGATTGTTGAATTAACCTGTTTTTCAACATATAATATCCTTCTGTTCCTTTTGTAATAATGACTTAAAGTCTATTTTTTTCTAATATTCGTTTAGAAATTTAACATTTTTGGGCTATCATTTGCATGGAATATATTTTCTTGTCATTTTTCTTTTACACTATCTGTGTCTTTAGATCTAATATTAGCCTCTTGTGTACAGCATATAATTAGATCATTTTTAAAATCCAATATGTAGGGCAGGAAGAATGAATAATTATTGCTTAATAGTTAGAGAGTTTCTGTTTCAGATGATGAACAGATACTAGTAATGATTATACAGTGGTGTAAATTAATTAATGCCACTGAATTGTACAATTGTTTAACATGACAAATTGTATGGTTTTATATATATATAAATATGTATGTATATATGTAAATTGATACCTCTCTCTCTCAGGATCCATACCCTGAACTTCAGCATCATGAAAATTCCCATGTAACAAACCTGCACATTTGCCTCCTGTATCTAAAATAAAAGTTGAAAAAGTTAAAAAAAAAAATTGCAGAAAGATGTTATTTTTAAAAAAGGAAAAAAAAATTATTTTTGTTAACAACCATAGGAGAATTTGTTCAATCTCACTAGAAATCAAGAAGACTGCATTAATATTGCAGAGACTGTTTTCTTCAATCATTATATTAGTAAAGATCACTGAAAATTATATTAACTAAAGCATGTAAGATTATGTGGAAAAAATATTTACATAAAATTGCTGGTGACAGTGTGAAATTTTATATATATATTTTAAGCCCTTAAAATGTTAATATTATTTGATTCAGAAATTCCATTTATAAAAATTAATAGTAAGGACATACAATATATAAACTGTAAAGGAATATGTTAAATACCTTATTAATAAATATCAAAAATGAAAATTTTCAACATTTTGCATTAAAATAATTCTCATGAGTATTATGTAAATACATGGAAAATGCAATTAATATAATGTTTGGGGGAATATAAGGACATAAAATTATTTTTGTGTTAAAATAAATAAAGACACCTGTAACAAATAGAGAGAAAATGTCTGCCAAAGTACCTCACCATTTGTAGCACGCATTGACATTAACCTACTGTGTAGTTTTACAAGATACTTTATTTCTAGCTTTGCTTAGCTATAAAATGAAAGGTTTTGAAATTCCCAAATTATAATTATAAATTTGAAATGACATTTTCTATATAGTAATTACACTATTAACCAGAAATTTGCTATTTCAACTAGATGTACTTTTAAGAGTGAACAGATTTTAAAAGCTCATTATTTTAAATAAAGCATAATAAAGTTCCTCTGGCTATAAGAATGTGTATTAGAGTCATATGAAAGAGGTTTGATACGTTTTTGAATATGAAGCATGAATCCTTGGCTGTCAGCAGGATACCCCAAAGACGGATATAAAGAAGTTAATGAATATACTTAACTGAAAGATTTGTCAGCTAAAAGATAATGCAGTAAACTAGGAAAAGAGACAAGAATCTAGGAAAGCTATGTAAACTTGTAAAATTCAAAGAAATTTACTAAGGCCAATTTGGAATAACTTAAGTCAAAATTATTGTCAACGAAAGTTACAAAGTTCTGAAAAATGGCTTAACTCAAGAACTCATTGGCAGTCTTATTTCTTTTACCAGTATTTTGTTCCTAAGATTCTGATAAACATTGTGGCAATTATGTTAAGAATAATAATGTTTAAAATGATGAGCAGACATCACTATTTTTGATAGCATGTAATTTATATTGCTCTGTAATGTAAATTGTGAGTGCCATTGTAAATTCCTTATAGCTGGCTCTGAGGTAGACCCAGACAGGATAGCATTGAGTAAGCTATTAGAAGTGCATGGAGGGTTGGATGGTTTATAGTTATTGAATTCACTTTGATTTGCTTAGAAACAAGGTGTGAGCGAAGAAACACAGGAGCAAGAATTTCTGGCGTCAACAGATTTTCAATCAGGTAGAAAGTAAATCAAGATGTAGTAATGAGATCTGTATAAAATATGTGTAGAATTTTGCTGGAAAAAATAATTTGCATAATAGAAGATGGCCGAATAGGAACAGTTCCAGACTCCAGCTCCCAGTGCCAGCGACACAGAAGACAGGTGATTTCTGCATTTTCAACTGAGGTACTGGGTTCATCTCACTAGGGATTGCCGGACAATCGGTGCTGGTCAGCTGCTGCAGCCCGACCAGGGAGAGCTGAAGTAGGGTGAGGCATCTCCTCACCTGGGAAGTGCAAGGGGGAAGAAAATCCCTTTTCCTAGCCAGGGGAACTGAGACACACAACATCTGGAAAATCGGGTAACTCCCACCCCAATACTGCACTTTACCAAGGTTCTTAGCAAACGGGCACAACAGGTGACTATATCCCACACCTGGCCGGGAGGGTCCCACGCCCACAGAGCCTCCCTCATTGCTAGCACAGCAGTCTGCGATCTACCCGCAAGGCAGCAGTGAGGCTGGGGGAGGGGTGCCCGCCATTGCTGAGGCTTAAGTAGGTATACAAAGCCGCTGGGAAGCTCGAACTGGGTGGAGCTCACAGCAGCTCAAAGAGGCCTGCCTGTCTCTGTAGACTCCACCTCTGGGGACAGGGCACAGCTAAACAACAACAACAACAACAACAACAACAAAAGCAGCAGAAACCTCTGCAGACGCAAACGACTCTGTCTGACAGCTTTGAAGAGACCAGTGGATCTCACAACACGGAGGTTCAGATCTGAGAAGGGACAGACTGCCTGCTCAAGAGTCTCTGACCCCTGAGTAGCCTAACTGGGAGACATCCCCCATTAGGGGCAGCCCGACACCCCACACCTCACAGGGTGGAGTACACCCCTGAGAGGAAGCTTCCAAAGCAAGAATCAGACAGGTACACTCGCTGTTCAGCAATATTCTATCTTCTGCAGCCTCTGCTGCTGATACTCAGGCAAACAGGGTCTGGAGTGGACCTCAAGCAATCTCCAACAGACCTACAGCTGAGGGTCCTGACTCTTAGAAGAAAAGCTAACAAACAGGAAGCACACCCACACCAAAATCCCATCAGTACGTCACCATCCTCAAAGACCAGAGGCAGACATAACCACAAAGATGGAGAAAAAGCAGGGCAGAAACGCTGGAAATTCAAAAAATAAGAGCGCATCTCGCCCTGCAAAGGAATGCAGCTCATCACCAGCAATGGATCAAAGCTGGATGGAGAATGACTTTGACGAGATGAGAGAAGAAGGCTTCAGTCCATGAAACTTCTCAGAGCTAAAGGAGGAATTATGTACTCAGCGCAAAGAAACCAAAAATCTTGAAAAAAGAGTGGAAGAATTGATAACTAGAATAATTAATACAGAGAAGGCCATAAACGAACTGACAGAGATGAAAACCATGACACGAGAAATATGGGACAAATGCACAAGCTTCAGTAACCGACTCGATCAACTGGAAGAAAGAGTATCAGCGATTGAGGATCAAATGAATGAAATGAAGTGAGAAGAGAAATCTAAAGAAAAAAGAAGAAAAGGAAATGAACAAAGTCTGCAAGAAGTATGGGATTATGTAAAAAGACCAAATCTATGTCTGATTGGGGTGCCTGAAAGTGAGGGGGAAAATGGAACCAAGTTGAAAAACACTCTTCAGGATATCATCCAGGAGAACTTCCCCAACCTAGTAGGGCAGGCCAACATTCAAATCCAGGAAATAAAGAGAACGCCATAAAGATACTCCTCGAGAAGAGCAACTCCAAGACACATAATTGCCAGATTCAACAAAGTTGAAATGAAGGAAAAAATCTTAAGGGCAGCCAGAGAGAAAGGTCGGGTTACCCACAAAGGGAAGCCCATCAGACTAACAGCAGATCTCTTGGCAGAAACTCTACAAGCCAGAAGAGAGTGGGGGCCAATATTCAACATTCTTAAAGAAAATAATTTTCAACCCAGAATTTCATATCCAGCCAAACTAAGTTTCATAAGTGAAGAAGAAATGAAATACTTTACAGATAAGCAAATGCTTACAGATTTTGTCATCACCAGGCCTGCCTTACAAGAGACCCTGAAGGAACATGGAAAGGAACAATCAGTACCAGCCACTGCAAAAACATGCCAAAATGTAAAGACCATTGAGGCTAGGAAGAAACTGCATCAACTAATGAGCAAAATAACAAGTTAATATCATAATGGTAGGATCAAATTCAAACATAACAATATTAACCTTAAATGTAAATGGACTAAATGCTCCAATTAAAAGACATGGACTGGCAAACTGGATAAAGAGTCAAGAACTATCAGTTTGCTGTATTCAGGAGACCCACCTCACATGCCGAGACACACATAGGTTCAAAATAAAGGGATGGAAGAAGATCTACCAAGCAAATGGAAAACAAAAAAAGGAGGGGTTGCAATACTAGTCTCTGATAAAACAGACTTTAAACCATCAAAGATCAAAAGAGAAAAAGAAGGCCATTACATAATGGTAAAGGGATCAATTCAACAGGAAGAGCTAACTATCCTAAATATATATACACCCAATACAGGAGCACCCAGATTCATAAAGAAAGTCCTTAGAGACTTACAAAGAGATTTAGACTCCCATACAATAATAATGGGAGACTTCAACACCCCATTGTGAACATTAGACAGATCTACGAGACAGAAAGTTAACAAGGATATCCAGGAATTGAACTCAGCTCTGCAGCAAGCAGACCTAATAGACATGTATAGAACTCTCCACCCCAAATCAACAGAATATACATTCTTCTCAGCACCACATCACACTTATTACAAAATTGACCACGTAATTGGAAGTAAAGCACTCCTCAGCAAATGTACAAGAACATAAATTATAACAAACTGTCTCTCAGACTACAGTGCAATCAAACTAGAACTCAGGACTAAGAAACTCAATCCAAACCACTCAACTACATGGAAACGGAATAACCTGCTCCTGAATGACTACTGGGTACATAACGAAATGAAGGCAGAAATAAAGATGTTCTTTGAAACCAATGAGAACAAAGATACAACATACCAGAATCTCTGGGACACATTTAAAGCAGTGTGTAGAGGGAAATTTATAGCACTAAATGCCCACAAGAGAAAGCAGGAAAGATCTAAGATTGACACTCTAACATCACAATTAAAAGAACAAGAGAAGCAAGAGCAAACACATTCAAAAGCTAGCAGAAGGCAAGAAATAACTAAGATCAGAGCAGAACTGAAGGAGATAGAAACACAAAAAACCCTCCAAAAAATCAATGAATCGAGGAGTTGGTTTTTTGAAAAGACCAACAAAATTGATAGACTGCTAGCAAGACTAATAAAGAAGAAAAGAGAGAAGAATCAAAGAGATGCAATAAAAAATGATGAGGGGGATATCACCACCAACCCCACAGAAATACAAACTACCAACAGAGAACACTATAAACACCTCTATGCAAATAAACTGGAAAATCTAGAAGAAATGGATAATTTTCTGGACACTTACACTCTCCCATGACTAAACCATGAAGAAGCTGAATCCCTGAATAGACCAATAGCAGGCTCTGAAATTGAGGCAATAATCAATAGCCTACCAACGAAAAAAAGTCCAGGACCAGATGGATTCACAGCTGAATTCTACCAGAGGTACAAGGAGGAACTTGTACCATTCCTTCTGAAACTATTCCAATCAATAGAAAAAGAGAGAATCCTCCCTAACTCATTTTATGAGGCCAATAGCATCCTGATACCAAAGTCTGGCAGAGACACAACAAGAAAAGAGAATTTTAGACCAATACCCCTGAGGAACATCGACGCAAAAATCCTCAATGAAATACTGGCAAACCGAATCCAGCAGCACATCAAAAATCTTATCCACCATGATCAAGTGGGTTTCATCCCTGGGATTCAAGGCTGGTTCAACATACGCAAATCAATAAATGTAATCCAGCATATAAACAGAACCAAAGACAAAAAACACATGATTATCTCAATAGATGCAGAAAAGGCCTTTGACAAAATTCAACAGCCCTTCATGCTAAAAACTCTCAATAAATTCGGTATTGATGGAACGTATCTCAAAATAATAAGAGCTATTTATGACAAACCCACAGCCAATATCATACTGAATGCGTAAAAACTGGAAAAATTCCCTTTGAAAACTGGCACAAGACAGGGATGCCCACTCTCACCACTCCTATTCAATATAGTGTTGGAAGTTCTGGCTAGGGCAATCAGGCAAGAGAAAGAAATCAAGGGGATTCAGTTAGGAAAAGAAGAAGTCAAATTGTCCCTGTTTGCAGACGACATGATTGTATATTTAGAAAACCCCATTGTCTCAGCCCAAAATCTCCTTAAGTTGATAAGCAACTTCAGCAAAGTCTCAGGATACAAAATTAATGTGCAAAAATCACAAGCATTATTATACACCAGTAACAGACAGACAGAGAGTCAAATCATGAATGAATTTCCATTCACAATTGCTTCAACGTGAATAAAATACCTAGGAATCCAACTTACAAGGGGTGTAAAGGACCTCTTCAAGGAGAACTACAAACCACTGCTCAGTGAAATAAAAGACGACATAAACAAATGGAAGAACATACAATGCTCATGGATAGGAACAATCAATATCGTGAAAATGGCCATACTGCCCAAGGTAATCTATAGATTCATTGCCATCCCCATCAAGCTACCAATGAGTTTCTTCACAGAATTGGAAAAAAACTGCTTTAAAGTTCATATGGAACCAAAAAAGAGCCTGCATTGCCAAGACAATCCTAAGTCAAAAGAACAAAGCTGGAAGCATTATGCTACCTGACTTCAAACTATACTTCAAGGCTACAGTAACCAAAACAGCATGGTACTGGTACCAAAACAGAGCTATAGACCAATGGAACAGAACAGAGTCCTCAGAAATAATACCACACATCTACAGCCATCTGATCTTTGACAAACCTCAGAAAAACAAGAAATAGGGAAAGGATTCCCTATTTAATAAATGGTGCTGGGAAAATTGGCTAGCCATAAGTAGAAAGCTGAAACTGGATCCTTTCCTTACTCCTTATATGAAAATTAATTTAAGATGGATTAGAGACTTAAATGTTAGACCTAACAGCATAAAAATCCTAGAAGAAAACCTAGGTAATACCATTCAGGACATAGGCATGGGCAAGGACTTCATGTCTAAAACACCAAAAGCAATGGCAACAAAAGCCAAAATTGACAAATGGGATCTAATTAAACTAAAGAGCTTCTGCACAGCAAAAGAAACTACCATCAGAGTGAACAGGCAACCTACAGAATGGGAGAAATTTTTTTCAATCTACTTACCTGACAAAGGGCTTATATCCAGAACCTACAAAGAACTCAAACAAATTTACAAGAAAAAAGCAAACAACCCCATCAAAAAGTGGGCAAAGGATATGAACAGACATTTCTCAAAAGAAGACATTCATAAAGCCAACAGACACATGAAAAAATGTTCATCATCACTGGCCATCAGAGAAATGCAAATCAAAACCACAATGAGATACCATCTCACACCAGTTAGAATGGCAATCATTAAAAAGTCAAGAAACTACAGCTGCTGGAGAGGATGTGGAGAAATAGGAACACTTTTACACTGTTGGTGGGATTGTAAACTAGTTCAACCATTATAGAAAACAGTATGGCGACTCCTCAAGGATCTAGAACTGGAAGTAACATATGACCCAACCATCCCATTACTGGGTATATACCCAAAGGATTATAAATCATGCTGCTATAAAGACACATGCACACATATGTTTATTGTGGCACTATTCACAATAGCAAAGACTTGGAATCAACCCAAATGTCCATCAGTGACAGAGTGGATTAACAAAATGTGGCACATATACACCATGGAATACTATGCAGCCATAAAAAAGGATGAGTTTGTGTCCTTTGTAGGGACATGGATGCAACTTGAAACCATCATTCTCAGCAAACTATCGCGACAACAGAAAACCAGACACCGCATGTTCTCATTCATAGGTGGGAAGTGAACAATGAGATCACTGGGACTCGGGAAGGGGAACATCACACACTGGGGCCTATTATGGGGAGGGGGGAGAGGGGAGGGATTGCATTGGGAATTATACCTGATGTAAATGATGAAATGATGTGTGCTGACGAGTTGATGGGTGTAGCACACCAACATGGCACAAGTATACATATGTAACAAACCTGCACATTATGCACATGTACCCTAGAACTTAAAGTATAATAATAATTAAAAAATAATAATAATTTGCATAATAATACTAAAACTCAGAATGAAATATGTCAATTTGTCTCCATTTTTTTCATACTGGTAAAGTTCATGCATACTAGGATAATCAGTAGTTGCCTACATCGAACGAGATCAAGGGGATTATAAAGACCAGAAATCATTCTCTCCTGTTTATCTCTTTTGGGCCCTCTTCTCTAGGTGCTGGCCTGAATTCCATCACCAGGAAATTAAGATGATTTCCCTTATTCCAATGCATATATTCCAGGAAAGTTCATGTATTTTGTTATTGAGTGTACTGAAATGAAGATGAATACCAAGTTCAGAGCCACAAGCCGTAAAAGGTAATCTGAATTTTATATTCTACTTATAAGCCACATGACTTTGGGCAAGATTCTTAATTTATTAGAGCCCAATCATATTCCACTGTGAATTAGAAATAATAATGTCTGACTATTCTACTTTAAAGGTTAGCGTAAATGAGATACCATTTCACACCAGTTAGAATGGCAATCATTAAAAATTCAGGAAACAACAGGTGCTGGAGAGGATGTGGAGAAATAGGAACACATTTACACTATTGGTGGGATTGTAAACTAGTTCAACCATTATGGAAAACAGTATGGTGATTCCTCAAGGATCTAGAACTAGAAGTGCCATATGACCCAGCCATCCCATTACCGGGTATATACCCAAAGGATTATAAATCATGCTGCTATAAAGACACATGCACACGTATGTTCATTGCGGCACTATTCACAATAGCAAAGACTTGGAATCAACCCAAATATCCATCAGTGACAGACTGGATTAAGAAAATGTGGCACATATACACTATGGAATATTATGTAGCCATATAAAAGGATGAGTTTTTGTCCTTTGTAGGGGACATGGATGCAGCTGGAAACCATCATTCTCAGCAAACTATGGCAAGAACAGAAAACCAAACACCGCATGTTCTCACTCATAGGTGGGAACTGAACAATGAGATCTCTTGGACTTGGGAAGGGGAACATCACACACTAGGGCCTATTATGGGGAGCGGGTAGGGGGGAGGGATTACATTGGGAGTTATACCTGATGTAAATGATGAGTTGATGGGTGCTGACGAGTTGATGGGTGCACACCAACATGGCACAAGTATACATATGTAACAAACCTGCACGTTATGCACATGTACCCTAGAACTTAAAGTATAATAATAATAATAAGGATGAAATAATAATGTTCATAAAATCACTTTGTAGATTGCGAATAGTTTTTTCCTCTTTTAGTTCAAACTAGTTTAGTAGCATTTTTCCAATAGAACAGTAAGCTGATGGCAAACTTTAATGTAAGAAGTCACCTGAACACAAGTACTAATGGTGATGTTTCTGGGAGGATATGGAAGCAGAAGTTAAGAACTTTCGAAGGCAAATACTGCCTCCTTCATATTTTATGATGGATCTTTCTGTGTTCATTAAAAATTCTTTTTATTTCGGCCGGGCGCGGCGGTTCATGCCTGTAATCCCAGCACTTTGGGAGGCCGCGGCGGGCAGATCACAAGGTCAGGAGATCTAGACCATCCTGGCTAACACGGTGAAACCCCATCTCTACTAAAAATATTTAAAAAACTAGCCGGGCACAGTGGCGGGCGACTGTAGTCCCAGCTACTGGGTGGCTGAGGCAGGAGAATGGCGGGAACCCGGGAGGCGGAGCTTGCAGTGAGCCGAGATCGCGCCACTGCACTCCAACCTGGGCTGCAAAGCGAGATTCTGTCTCAAAAAAAAAAATTTTCATCTTAAACATGTCGTAAAATTCATAGTTTTTTGAGAAAACATATCCTTATGAATGTCTATAATGATTTTTCAATGCCATTAATAGTACATATGTTGACTCCTAGTTCTAGGTTTTATCACGTCTGCAAAACACATCCTCTTGCTCCATTTGCTCCTGTAATCTTTTGTTCAACCTCTTTAATGCATAAAGGTTTTGTCATGTAATACCCCTAATATCAGAGCAAACAGGGTGCTGAGTAGTGCCAAGAGTGTGAAATAATGAAAGCAGAAATAATTTTTTACTATGAATGTTTAAATCCTTTGAAGAGACATGTGCTTTCACAAATATGATTATTTCAAAGCCTTTTAAATAGCAGTGTTCTTTTTCACACTCATTAGTTCCTTCATCCCCTCTGCCCCACTCAGTGTGTGGCATAGCCCCCTCCACTGTCCACACTCAGCAGATAAAGCTAAGCATGTCTTTCCACTGTTCTCTTTGTTTTTGTAAATATAGTTTTACTTTCATACATTCAAATCACTAAAAAATAATTAAATATTATCATTTCCAAAGCATATTTGTACAACATTCTGTATTGTATTTTCTTTCTTCCAGTCTCCTCTGAAACTGATCTATCAACTCTTCCCTATCTCTCCCATTTTTTCTTATCCAACTACTTTTTAGCATCACAGCCCATGTAGTGAATACAGGGGTGCTCCCTCCAGGTCAGGGCTAGTACTCTCATCTCCCAGCTGCTGGGGGTACCTGCTGCTGCTGATTTGCCTTTTTACGCATCATAATGAATTCCTTGGTCACAGTTGAAATCCTAGCTAATGTAGAAATATAGATGTCTGACCCTGTTGTTGCCGTTAGGATAACTCGGTAGGACAATCAAAGCTTCAGAATTCCCCTTAGGTATGACTAGCCCTTAAGTACAATTACCTGTGGGGCAGCTTATCCTTCTTCCCTATCCTGCCTTCCTCTTCACACACAGGTGCGTCCCGACCGTACCAACTCAAAAACCTATTTTTCTGCCCTGAATACTACTCTATGAAATTCAATCTAACATAGTTCATGCTAGGTGTAGTTCTTAATACAGAGGCAACAGTGAAATATTGGACATGGATTGCTTGCTAGCTGGCTGACAAAAGAGATGCCCATCACTGGAGGGGAGGTAGACAGGGACTTAATCTGCCAAACTCTATGACATTAGAAGTGTCTATTCTGAAGAAAGAACCTATGTGGAATTTATGTGAAGCCCTCATAGCAGAATCACAATATAGACCTCTCTGGACTCTGGAGAAAAGTGATTCCATCTCCAGCAAATCTGTGTACCATTTCACAGTCAGAGGCCCTTGTAGAGAGAGATGCTTACATGTATCCAGGGCTACACATTATATTTGAACTCTGTCTGCCTAATAAGTTATAAGGTATAGCAGGGCAATGTAAAAAGTTGTAGCATGTAATGTATTCACCTGGAATCAGGGATGAGCCAAATCACAGGCCACCAGCAAGTTACCAAACTGGCAGCCCAAGTCTCCATCTCATCACCAGTCTAGGATCTGCACCACTCAACAACTAGCAAATATGTCACCAAAGGGACAATCCCTATGGTGACCTAAGATAGAACAAAAGGCTAAGATTTGTTCACAAATAGACAGGCTGAGCATGCAAGCTAAATACTGAGGTTTCCTCTTCAACAGCCCCTCTGTTAGCTGTTCCTAAAACATAAGCGCAGAGAAAATGCTCCCCACTGCACAGAACTCTGGACAGTGCATCTGGGTATCCATTTTCTGCAAATACAAGTAGACTGAGATAAGAATATGGGTGACTCATGGACAGAGGAGAAAGATTTGACCCAGTCAGGGATCTAGGAGTACTAAAATATCAGAACATTAGGGACAAAGGGGTCCGAGGAAAAAGCCCCAAACAATGAGCACTCCTAATACTTCAGAGATTTTACAACAGCCCTGCTCTGTCATTGGCATAAATAATGTATGAATAAATGGGGGCCACACATAAGCTCAACCTGACTCCTCACGCACACAGGAGGATCCCGTTTCTACCACAGCTGAATGTTCAATCTGTCATCAATAGAAGCCAAAAATGAGAGCTTAAGGTGCCACCAATGTGGCTAAAACAATCAACCATTTGGTGGCAGATTGATAATATTGGGCTCTTTTCTCCCAAAAGAGGCATTAATTTATTTAGACATGAACAGACGCGCACTCTGGTATGAGTTTGCCTTTCCTGTTCACCAGGCCTCAACATTTTAGGACTTGCAGAGTTTTTGCAGGAGTCTTTGTAACTCCTCATACCTACAGACCCATTGTACAACAAAAGAGGTGCTGCAGCAGGAACATTATCATGGCACCTAGTGGTGACCTCAGCATTGCATCACCCTCAGGGTTTGGGCAGGAGAGGACAGTTCAATGGCCTCCTCGTATAAAACTAGCGTTTCATCTAGGAGATATATTATGAGAAGGGGACACCACCCACAGGGTGTGGTGGAATAGACCTGGAATCACTGACCAATACACAGTTCTGCGTCCCTGGTAAGTAGATGACATGGATCAGAGAATGAAGAGGTGGATTTAGGACAGGTTGCAGTTATCACCATTCCCAGCTGCTCGAAAGGGGAATGTGAGCATCTTGTGCTGACACCTCTGTACTGTGCAGGTGGAGGTCATAAGCCACGGTGCATCCTGGTAATTCTAAACACTCTGTACCAAGAGATCAGTAAACCGTTTAAGGAGTCACCTTCGCAGGGATAATTGTCCCTCAACACAATCAGGAAGTATGAGGAAGGTGAAGAAGAACTTATTTGGCATGCAATAACTCTGCTAAATGTTTATGCTGCCATTACCAGTTTTAACAATAAATGGAAATAAATCAGTGTCCATAGACACAGGATCAGCTCTTGGGATGACAGTGTAGGTTAGCCCAGCAGGCAAACTTCCCAGAGCAGCAGATGTTATGGTAATGACGGCCAATCAAGAATGAGGAGTGGAAGAGGGGATGACGTTTGTCAGTTATGACCTTGACAGCAGCCATAGCAGCAAGAGCTGTTTATCATCTCACTAACCCTTCTCTTGTTTTCTACAGAAGGACCAGTGAGAATCCAGGACCAGTGAGAATCCAAAATGCACCTGGATGGGCCCACTTTAGCATAAGAAGCCAGTGGGGCTGCGGAATGGAAGATGTGCACTGCAGTGGATATTGTGGTTCTCTGCTCACATCTGTTGGGAGGGCTACTGGACTCCCAGCATCTAGAAATAGCATCTGTTGAAAGCTCTTTCAGAGAAAACTCTTAAAGGAACCCAATCTAAGACAGCTTGTATAGAGATTAAAATTGATATATTTGAAGTGAATTTTCATCTTCCCCTCAACCACTCTCTTCTTTAATTCATTTTAGGGATGGTCAGCACTTTTACTCCATCTTCTAAGCATTACATTTGAAAATAAAAGTCAAGTTTACCATCAGAACCCCTGCCTCTAATTTTATTCATTCGAATTCCCACACACCTCATGAATCTCTCTGTCATCATTATCATTATTCACAACTAATATAGTTTAAATACAATTTCTCTCTTGAGTATTCACAGTAACTTCAAAATTAGTTTATGTTTTCTACTCTTGACATACCACATTCTTATAAGCCCACTCCCTTCCCTTTTTTAAACTTAAATCATATTTCTGCTACATAACACCTTTCAATGGTAGTATCATGATCAGATTTAAACCTTTGTTAAGACACAGAAAATCCTTCAGGATTTAGCCCTTGATCAAATTTCTAATCTCATTTTTTTTCCACTGACTTTCAACTACACTCTGCTCCAGCCAAGCCACTCTTCATTATTCACAAATCGTGATGCTTTTGCTCATTCCTTCCACCTTGCCTGTTGCCCATCCTGCCTGAGGGGCCTCACTTGAGTGCTCCCCCAACTTCGACCAGTTCATGTCTCATTTTATATTTCAGCCCCACAAAAATCACAACTCCTTAAGGAAGCTTTTTCAAAAACACATTACTGGCTGAAATATGTGTCCTTACTAACTGCTCCATAACACCTTGTGTAATAAACAGTAATAAAATGTTTTTATTTATCAATTTTTAGAAATTAGTGATGTTGAGGAGAAGATTATGAATGGCTTTATTAAGAGCTCTTTCAGTCCACTATTTCAATACAGTGAGGAGTTCCTGGTTAATAACACGTTAATGTGAGTTTAGAAAGTTAGCTCTACAAATGGGAATTATATTTGTACACACACACACCACATGTCACATACCTGTACACAACTAGGCATTGAAGAAGGATGAAATGTGAAGATGTATATTGTTGTGTTATACCCTGAGAGGGAAGACAGAGTAGTAGAAGTTCATTTCTTTTTCTAGTGTGGAATACTAAAGAGCCCTGCCAATCCTACAGTCTCATTCAGAAAGCATGGGTAGAGAAGATGCACTTCTGTAACTCAGCAGCATTAGGCACAAGGCTTTGTTTTGGGGGGTCAAAATTTGTATCAAACCAGAATATTCTCCTGGTTAGCAAAAATGCAATAGATATGGTACTTGCTGACAAAACAAAGTGCATCTGGATATGAGGTACTAAAGGCAGCTTATTTCTTCAGCTCTATTGCAGGGGAAGTATTCAACACCTCTGCTCACAAGCCAGTTGCTATAACAGCCTGCTTGCTGCACCCTGTTCTCTGGCATCAGGCAATCTTTCAATGGAGTAGTGAAAAACAGAGGAAATTAGAGGTGTCACGTACATAAAATATGGACAGGAAAGAGGATAAATGACCGTTCTGTAGGGTTTGTAGGCAGTAATCTGAATGCTCGTAAAAGAAGTTTTGTTGTTTATTATATTATTAAGATTTTATTTTTTATTTTTATATTATTTTGGATTATAATATAGAAGTATATATATTTATTTTACAGTTCGATATTTTAAAAATCTGCATTAGACTCAACTTTAGTTAAGTTAAAAAATTAAGGGGAGAATTAAATGAAAAATTAACTAATGAATTCTAATATATCATAAAGTTGATAACAAGTATACAATTGCACAAAATGTTGTTTAATGTTCACTCACTCACCATGGGAATAACAGTATCACTGATTGCATAAAAGTCAAATGGAAAAAATTGGCGTATGTTTGAAATACAGGATTAGTAGTTACTTTAAAAGCAAAACATTGCCCAAATAAGTTGATCTAATATATTTAGATGGAGAAGGTCTATTTACAAGTCATTCTTTTTGCATAACTTTTTATTTTGATCACATGATTCTCCATGTAAATGAAATATACTCATTTTGAATGTCAAATTTTCTTATGAAACAGAGCCAAATGATATTTATTTGTTGTCATTAATAGAATAAATTCACAGATAATTAAATGATATCATCTTTCTATTAATGCTTCAAATTAAAAAATCTGTTAACTCTAATAACTTTTTACCATCCCATTTGTAGAATAAAAGTTTTAGAAATTTCTTTCTGTCAAATTAAACTATCTCTATTATTTTGAATGCTACCATAAATTCATCCAAACCTTAGCATTGTTTATGTTATTTACTAAACACTGATAATATGAATATATAAAATTAATAGACCACACAGTTGTAGTAAGATCAAATTCTTCTAAATTAAGAAACATATGTACCTACAGTGCACTTGAATTGATTTTGGTGAACATACCATTCATAATTACATCTCAAAAAACTGTGATCATCTCCTAAAAATGATTACCAAAAATGATTAGTCTATTTATTAATGCCTAGATAATCAATAGAAAGAAATCTCTCAATTTCTCTTTAATGTGCCTAGTATATGTTTATATTTTAGAGATAACAGTCTTTTAAAAATAACGCTTGACAAAATAATCTTACAAGTGAACAATTACCAGGAAACTAATTTGTTAGCTAATAAATAATTATTTATTATCACAACTTGGGCAGCAAATTGCGTGGCCACCTTACCTATTATTAGCCCGAGAAGACCACGTATTCAACTAAAACTATAGGAACTCAGATAAGAGGAAAATATTTAAATATGTCTCCTACACCCACCCCTTTCCCAAACAGAGATTCCTTACTTAAAATAATTTGGTTTTCTGTTCTTGTGATAGTTTGCTAAGAATGATGGTTTCCAGCTGCATCCATGTCCCTACAAAGGACACAAACTCATCCTTTTTTATGGCTGCATAGTATTCCATGGTGTATATGTGCCACATTTTCTTAATCCAGTCTGTCACTGATGGACATTTGGGTTGATTCCAAGTCTTTGCTATTGTGAATAGTGCCGCAATAAACATACGTGTGCATGTGTCTTTATAGCAGCATGATTTATAATCCTTTGGGTATATACCCAGTAATGGGATGGCTGGGTCATATGGTACATCTAGTTCTAGATCCTTGAGGAATCGCCATACTGTTTTCCATAATGGTTGAACTAGTTTACAATCCCACCAACAGTGTAAAAGTGTTCCTATTTCTCCACATCCTCTCCAGCACCTGTTGTTTCCTGACTTTTTAATGATCGCCATTCTAACTGGTGAGAACAGAAAACCAAACACCGCATGTTCTCACTCATAGGTGGGAACTGAACAATGAGATCACTTGGACTCGGGAAGGGGAACATCACACACCGGGGCCTATCATGGGGGGGGGGGGGAGGGATTGCTTTGGGAGTTATACCTGATGTAAATGACGAGTTGATGGGTGCAGCACAGCAAGATGGCACAAGTATACATATGTAACAAACCTGCACGTTATGCACATGTACCCTAGAACTTAAAGTATAATAAAAAAAAATAAAAATAATAAAAAAAATAAAATAAATAAAAAAAATAAAATAAAATAATTTGGCACCTCTGTTGGTTTGTTTGTGATTACCTACATTATATCTGTGATATCTTCCACAGCCAGTGACCCATCCTGTTTCTGATATCAAATATAAAAAAATGTAACTAAGATTGCTTAAAATACAAAGCAAATGTTAAATACAAATAATACCATGGAATAAAACCTTTGGATAAAGTAAACATGAATTTATTTTCTATACTACAATCAGAATTATCTTTTTTATTCTCTCTCTCTCCCTCTTACTCACCCTGCCCTCCTTATGTTTCTGGAAAAAAGCAAATAGCAAAGCCCTTTCATGTCTCTGACTTAACACTTCCTGTTCCCTCTCCTTGAAACCTTTTTACTCCTACTCATTTCATAGCTATTCCATTCTTGCTGTGGTCTCACTACAAATATCACTGCCTTAGGGAGTCTTTTCCTGCAAAACTACTAGAAGACCTTCTGAAACCTCTTTCTGTCAATACCTTTCTCCTTTCCCCCTCCCCACCGACAGACCTCATTGCCATGTACCCCTCCTGCTGTGTGCCTCTCCTTCTAATGAAAGCTTCCAGTCAGTCTAACTGACCCACTGTTGCAGCCCTGGGTCCTAATAGAATCACTGGCATGCAGGGGACATGCAATAATTCTAATTTTTGTCAAATGAACATATTAAAACAGAATCAACTTTAATGAAGAAAAATCACTTCCTTTACCTCTGGTTATGTGGTTGTCATGTTATTGGAGGCCTGTAATTGAGAAGTGGGGGAAACATATACTAAAATGAGAACTTATAAAAGTCTATGAAATGTCCAACTTCAGAGAAGGCATGATGAAAACAGCCAGTAATATTTTCTGGACTGTACACGTCCAGTGTCTCATCTAGAGAACTTTGATCAAAGGACCTTGAGTATGTTATGAATAATTCCTGCCATTAGTAATAGTCTTAATTTGCTGAACTTTGTAGAGATCAAGTTGAAAGGAAAAAGCAAAAGAAATAAACAAATGAACAAAAAGAATAACAACGTATGAAGACATTTTTCAATATTTTTAAAGCCTGGAATTTGACCCAAAATCTTTATATTAAGTAATTACAGACCAGAGTTTTACTTTCCCACGTCTTTCCATGGACCTGTGAAGCTCCTGCGTGCTCCTCCAGAACAAGGAAGACAAATGTGGTCAAGTACGTTTGGTAAGCTTCATTAGCACAATAGTCTGAGGATATTTTCATAAAAGAAAATGATTTAACATTGTTTATGCAGGTACTTTCTTTTTCCCATGAAACACAAGTTGAGAAGTGATAAAATATGCACTATAGAACAGAATATGTAATACATTTACATATAGTGCTAATGGATCTAAGATACCTGTTAACTTATTAAAACTTGTTTGTTTTTGACAGTCAAAAACAATGTTTAATTCAAAATATTCCTTGGGCATCTATATGAAATGATAAATGTATAATTTTTATTGAATTTTAAAGTAAAATTAAATATTTCCCATACACAAAACCTGGAAGTAACGATGAAGAAAGAACAACACAACAAATCCCAGCATTTTTACTACTGGAGTTCACTATAACAGAATCATTGAAGACCGCCAATGGTGAAAGCAATGTATGTGGTAAAACTGTTTCAATCAAAGGGCTGATTAAAGAATTAATTAAATAATATAAAAGAAAAATACATTCTGCAGAAGAATCATTTGCCTATGAGCTACTATCTATAACTGATAAATTTTATTTGAAGGAAGGCATGGAAACAGGTAAGCATTACAGAACCTTGGATTCAATGCAATCATATTCAATTATACAATGTGGGCCAGGTGCAGTGGCTCATACCTGTAATCCCAGCACAATGGGAGGCCGAGGTGGGAGGATCACTTGAGGTCAGGAGTTCAAAACCAGCCTGGCCAACATGGCAAAAACTCTGTCTCTACTAAAAATGCAAAAATTAGATGAGTGTGGTTGCAGGTGCCTGTAGTCCCAGCTACCCGGGAGCTTGAGGCAGGAGAATTGCTTGAACCCAGGAGGTGGAAGTTGCAGTGAGTTGAGATCGCACCACTGCACTCCAGTCTGGCTGAGAGAACAAGACTCCACCTCAAAAAAAAAAAATAAACAAAAACAAAACAACAACAAAAAATTATATACACACACACACACACACAATGTGATCATAAACAATGATTAATCCATGTGCAATTGAAGATGAAATGTTGAAATTTTATCAAGCAGAATTTTTCATGTGAAGAGAATGAGGCATAAAATAAGTAATCCATCGTTTGTTACTGACACTGAATCATTTGATGGCTGAACACAAGCACAGATTATAAGTAATTTGAAAATACTTCATTTAGTGTGTGTGAAGCATTCTGAGAGTCTGCTGCTCTTTCAGTGAAACATCATCTTTGTTATTTATTAAAATGGGCATTCACTATGCTGGGCCCTTTCCTACATTATCTCTGATCATTGCAAGAGCTATCCAACACCTAGTTATTACAATTTCCCAGATGATACAATAAAGGAAGCACCATGCACGTTCACCATACTTCACAGCTAAGGAGTAGAAATCAAACCTAAGTCTGTCATTTTCTACAGTTTATATTTCTTCTTTTATTCTGACCTACCTTTTTAATGATTTCCCTAACCGAACATCAGACTCATTTACTGAACATGATTAGAAATAAACTCTTATTGCTAATGCCTGACTTCTTTCTTAAAATAGAGGAGAGACTCAGAGTACCATTTAGAACAAGACACTAAACCCAGGAAAACAATTTATTCATAGCATGCTCTGAGTCATCACTTCTTCTTATAATAATACTGCTACTTTAAGCATTTGTCCCCCCAATATGTGAAAAGTTTCCCATGAGCTATTCATTTGAGTAAGACCCATTGTTAAAATTGGCTCAAAGTTTGAAAATGCCAGTAACCTAGAGAATGTCAGTGGGAAGGGAAGAGGAAACAAAGCTTGCCCTAACTTTTTATTTTTGACACTTATAATACAGATACAAAGCTGGCTGCTAGTTCCATCAGAAAACAGGGCTACAAAGCTGGCTGCAACTAAGGGACTCAGATTAACGAATAACTTCACTTTCAAACGACATCAAGTGTTCCTTAGATACAGACCATTCAAAACTGTAATTCATTAATAATGTACAAATGGAAAGTAAAGTTGTATTAATGCTAATGAAAGGCTTATATGTTGAACAATAAAGGTTAAAAATCCCCAGCACATTCTTTATTCATTTCCTTACCAACTCACTCTTTTCAGGTCCAATTATTCATGCCCTAGAGAAAAGTTTATCTTTAAACAAATTGAAGCAACTTTCACATATGAAGGTAAAACTAAACACTATGTTCACTATTTTATGTGCAATAAAAGTAGCTTTTTACCACAGGGGTAAAAAGCAAAAACATTTGAAAGAACAATTTATGTAGTTTACAACTTATTATATAGAACATGTTAAAAATTACAATAATAATGCTTTGAAGGTAGTATCTATTTATATTCTTCTCACAACACAAATCACCTGGTATTTGATATTTGACTCATGAGTGTCCAGTGATAACCGCAAACATACTTTTTACCCTTTGCAAATCGTCTTGATGAACCTTCTGGTTAAGCAATTGATCAAACTGTCCCACCAAGTCCTATTTCCATTTGGCATTATCCCTCTTGAGTCTATAACAAGGCCCTCATAATGTTTAGACTTCTCTCCATACTGCATGAAAGTACCTACCCTATTCTAGATCTGTCCTTTTCATTAGACTGTAGACTTCTTGAGGGGAGGGACTGCATCTGTTTTTAAACTCCTAGTATCTAGCAATAGTCATGTGGCATGACTGATGCATAATAAGAATGTGTTCAATAAATAAATTGACAAGCCCTATTTGGAACATACTGTGGTAATCCAAATGAGAAGAGGTTAACCAAGTTAGTAATATTGAAAATGGAAAAGAGGGAGCATTTTCTAGATTTGTTTAGAGAAAGTTATTAAAAGGCTAAATGGCAAGGGTAAGGATAAGGTAAGAGGATAGAACTAAATTTGCATTTATTTAGATAGATGAGATGGGAATACAAAGGTGTGAGACTAAAATGGACAGCAAGTTCAGTGTTGAACACACTTTTGAAATGCCGTTATTATGGAGTCTTAGGGATCATGCATGTTTGAGCTGGACATAATAGAAGAGGAATGCATTATCATTAGGCCAGTTGGCTAAATTAAAGATTGAACAAAATTGTCTAATTGAGCTCAGAACTTCTCCCTCAAACATATTTCATCTAAATTTATTCCCTTCAAATTAAATCCACATATCAAAATATATATTTCATCAAATATGTTAAACCATTCAGAGGAGTATACAGGTTTTCACTTTCAGAATTTATTTGAAATCTGTTAAGGAGAAAGATTAATATTTTTCTATTAAAATGTTTCTAAAACTCAAATCTTCATGCTATCAATCTGATAAGTTGATGCATTACAATATTTCTTTTAATCATAGCCATGCAAAATTTTTCAAAAGAATGCCCCAAATTCATGTGGTAAAGAAAGCACTAGCACATTTCCACATACTACTGGTCATGGTATGCTATTTGTTATGCTTAACCTCCAGATTTTATTTTCAGAAAGTTGACATGCCATCTGTCTGATGAAAATAGGCAAAAATCTTTGTTTTGTTGGGACAGCTTTCTTGGATTCTAAGAGCATGTTAGGCTGTTCCTCCTGCTATAACAAAATACCCAGGACTGAATAATGTAGAAATAATAGAAACATATTTCTTACAGTTCTGAAGACTGGAAGTCCAAAATCAAGGTGCTGGCAGATTTGGGTTTCTGGTGAAAAGTCATTCTCTGCTTCGAAAATAGTGCTTGTTGCTGCCTTCTCCCGTGGCAGAAGGAGGAAGGGCAAAAGGGACTAGGACACTACTTCAACTTCTTTTATAAGGGCACTAATTCCATTCATGAGGATAGAACCTCATGACTTAATC
Source organism: Chlorocebus sabaeus (assembly GCF_047675955.1). Lineage (NCBI taxonomy): Eukaryota > Metazoa > Chordata > Mammalia > Primates > Cercopithecidae > Chlorocebus > Chlorocebus sabaeus. The sequence goes on along the minus strand of NC_132911.1, from coordinate 54,815,406 downwards.
AGCCCCCAAAATGGCTTTCCTCCTAATGCTGTCACATGAAGTATTAGATTCTAATGTATGAATTTTGAGGGAACACATTCACTCAAATCATGGCAAAGGGCTTTGTTTTTTTGTTTTTGTTTTACTTGTTGTCATTGCTGCTTTTTTCTGCAAACATGATAAAATTTGGTCACACTAATAATTTGTATTATTAATTCTCTGTAGGAATCAACTCTTCTAGCTATTTCTTTTTAACATATGAACACACAGTTGCCAGTTCAAAGGATAGTAAGCATTCTAAAGAGAAAAACAACTGAGTATCCTGAGAGAGCTACATCTAGGTAAATATATTCTGCAGTCTAAGAAACAACCACTATCTCCATTCTCCACAAGGTCGTCTGTAGGCTGGCCCACTGACAGAGATTAAGCACTTTATAAAATAACTGTCAAATTAATAAATAAGTATCTATATAGTTTTATTTTTGAGGCAACACTATTCTTCACATTTACTCATATGACTTCTACAATTTAATTATTAACTTGATTGATGCAAATTTTATGGACTGGGCTGATCTGACCTCCCATTTGATAGTGGCCTCAACCACATGACATGGTTTGACTGACAGTAGGATTTTGCAGTATTCCCAATACAGAGACTAAAATAGAATTGCACATTAAGGCTTTCTCTCTTCTGCCTTTGCCATTTACAAGAAAAGGTCATGCCTGGGCTAACCTCCTCATTCTTACAGAAGAATAAGGAACAATCAGAGGATGCTTGAGCGAACCATCCAAATTACAGCCGTACAAATTAGCCTGCCCAGGTCAATCTTCTGAATCCCACAGAAGCACTAGAAACAAATGTTTACTTTCATAAGGCAGTGATGCATGGTCATTACGTGTTACATGGCAAACTTGGGCCACTGCTGATGTAAGTGTCAACTCTTCAACATGAAGTCCAAAGCTCCTCAGATTTGGTATCTGACTATTTTACTTTGGTGTGCCCTTCCCATCCCCTAATTTTCCTCCTCCTCTCTCAGTGTTCTCTCAAGTCTCAGGGATTTCACACTTGCCTTTCAATCTTCCTTCACCGTGTGCCTATTTAGCCACCCAGGACCTACAAATTCTCAAGTGAAATGTACTTTTTTTCCAGCTATTGCTAATGGCCCCTTAATCTAGTTTGTAGCTTCCAGGTTATCCCGAACTCCCTTTGCTAAGTACTATTTAAACACACGATTACTCATTCAACATCAATCTTCACTGGGCTAAGAGGACAAAGACCTCCAAAAGCACAGACCCTAAGGACTGGAATGTAACAGACAATAACTCTGCTGACTGGTTGATCAAAACCTCTAGAAAATACAGTGCCCCTTTGACATCTTGAGGATGGTAGCACAGTAGCAAAGGGTCTCTGGTACACATGTACTGCACTGGGTTGGACTATCCCACAGTGTGTGAGGGGCAGAAATGTCCATCTCTTTCTAAGCATTCATCATGCAACTCTCACTGTGCAACACACTTCACACACATTTTCTTGTTTACTCTTTACCATAACCCTGTGAGAAAAGTGTTATTCACATATCCATTTTAGAGATGAAGAAAACGAGGCTCATGATGTCTGTGTGATTTGCAGAAGCAACTCCTTGGTATGCTTCGAGGAATTTGAAACAGAAAGAAAAAGCATGATAAAATTCTAGTTACAGATGAAAGGACATGTTGTGGTTGAAACAAGATCTGTTGAAATATGGGCTAGCTGGAAATAATGCTCAAATGTTTCAGAATCTCTATCTTATGTTTTACAATTTATTATTTTTAACATGCTATCTCATTTAATTTTTGAATAATGCTGTAAGGAAAAGCAAAGCTATATCATTCCCATTCAATTGACGCAGGTTTGAAGGATAATTCTTTGAGTTACAAAACTTTTATGGAAATCAAAAATGATAATTTAAGCAAAGGTAAACTAAAATATAATGAGAAAAGTTTGAAATCAGTTATTCTTAATAATAATAATATTAATCCAGAAAAATATAAAATATATCAGAAGCCACAGAAAGAAAGAATAAAAAATTAAAAGATTTAAAGAAGAGGTAAACAAGATATAAAATTGAAGGTTATGAAAAGTATATATTAGCCAAAGACCTTTCGACTCTTTCTTGATTTTATTTTTTCTATATTTGAATTATAAACATAGCAGTGAATTATGTGTTAATTTTCACAGTGCTGTATAATGTCCTTGTGTATCAAGAAATGAGTAAGAGCCAGGCACCGTGGCTCACGCCTGTAATACCAGCATTTTGGGAGGCCAAGATGGGCAGATCATGAGGTCAGGAGATTGAGACCAATTTGGCTAACAAGGTGAAACCTCGTCTCTACTAAAAATGAAAAAAAAAAAAAAAAAAAAAAAAAAATTAGCTGGGCGTGGTGGCGGGCGCCTGTAGTCCCAGCTACTCAGGAGGCTGAGGCAGGGGAATGGTGTGAACCCGGGAGGAGGAGCTTGCAGTGAGCCAAGATTGCGCCACTGCACTCCAGCCTGGGCCACAAAGCGAGACTCCCTCTCAAAAAAAAAAAAAAAAAAAAAAAAAAAGAGGCCGGGCGCGGTGGCTCAAGCCTCTATTCCCAGCACTTTGGGAGGCCGAGGCGGGCGGATCACGAGGTCAGGAGATCGAGACCATCCTGGCTAACCCGGTGAAACCCCGTCAAACTAGCCGGGTGAAGTGGCGGGCGCCTGTAGTCCCAGCTACTCGGGAGGCTGAGGCAGGAGAATGGCGTGAACCCGGGAGGCGGAGCTTGCAGTGAGCCGAGAAATTTTATTTTTTATATTAAGCCTCACTAATACATTGCATGGAAACTTGGGTTAATTTTTTGAATGTCATTCAAATTTGAATGTTTAATTTTTTAAAAAATATTTACTTTAGGGCTATCTTTGAAATACTTGAAGATTAGAAAGCAATTACCTGATACAGTTTCCCTAAATGTCTGAGGTTTTTTGCAATAAATACAATGTTCTTCATTCTCCTAAAAGCAAAGAAGAAATAATTTATCTGAAGATCATAAAAATCACATCAAACAGCTCTCTTTGTATTGCTGAGCTGTAACACAATTAGAACGAAAAAATAAATATATAATTTTAAAATGCTAAGATTTATGTGAGTACTGTCAGAATTATATTATAATGTGTAGAGTGTAGATTTCTACTTACATAGGAGACATTTCAAGGAAGAATTCATTTTGATGTTTTCAAATTTTTTTACATTTTTAGTAACTGTCTGATGTGAAATAATTGAAAGTATAGAATAATATAAAATTTAATAAATAAAGGGTTCATTCTATGTTGAGAAGTTTAAGTAATGGAATTCATATTGTGATCATATAAATGCTTTATATAAAAAGTCTAAAGATGTATAATAAAGTGTGTGTGTGTGCACATGTGTGTACATGAGGGTCATACACCTTTGGGACAAACAGTAGCTCAGAGCTCCTTCAGTTTATCAAAGCCATGTCAAATATTTTTAAAAATAAAAAGCGCCATATTAACTTCAATTCAAACTTTACCTTGAAACATTCTAGAAGTCAGTGTTGATTTAAAGGACTAAGTGGATTAGACAGATTAAGGTATTTCATGAATTTCAAATGTTAATGTGTTAACAGTGAATTTAATTGTAAATCAAAATTATTTTGGAAAATAATCAAGTCCTCTAATTTTGTAGAAAAAATATGAAAAACCAGAATGAAGTGATTTCAGCTAAGATCATCTTGATTGTCTGTCTCTTACTGCTCAGAACGTAAGTTTGCAAAATGAAGGTCACTATACATGTGAGTGGGTTTTAACAAACATTTTCCATAACAATGCTTTTAATGCACATTCAGTTAAGGCTAATAATGGACATAAAGAGGAAAGAAACCATAAAATCCTTTTATAATACTATACAGTAGCTTATAATCTGTGATAGAGCTCATTCTTAAGACTGTGTCCTTTTACTTCATATTTATTATCTTCATAGATCTGTTAGCCAATCTTGATTTTCAAAAAGTGTTTTTAACAAGCTAAGTATCAGTACTGGCTCTTAAATAAACTGAAGTAAAGAAGCTTTTATAAGTATTATATCACAGCCATTCTCAATTTCAACTATTAAAATATTAAATAATGATAAAAACAAGCAGACTACAACAATTTGGGGGACCTAGTATTCTAGAGACAAGCAATGATATGAATAATGCTGTCCTTTACCCGTGTTTAAGAGTCAAATTTATGGTGTTCTAATAATCACAATGGATATTTACATAGTATGAATATGAATATTATTTGTGCTACAGTTACATCCCATGGAGCCCTGTGACTCCTGAGCTGCAGCAGGAGGAGTAAATGCTATGTCTCAGGTGTGGGATTCCAATGCCTTCATTCTTATTTTTACTACTAACACTCAGGTGTTATTTATTGGATGTCCATATTTATTATAGAAAGAATAACTTTGAAACTTTTTTAGAATCATGGAATTTTGTAAAGCAAAAACAAAAACATAAAAGGGAGGTGCCCATAACAAGTATCTCCCTTTTATAGTTTTGTTGTTGTTGCTGTTTTTGGTTTTGGTTTTTACAAAATTCCATGATTCTAAAAAAGTTTGAAAGTTATTCTATAATAAGTCATTGAGGGGAAACATAAACTCCCATTAACTCAGTATTGCCTCCACCTGCTTGCTGCAAGCTGTACCTCAGCTAGAATGTTCTTTCCACTGTGTAAATGAGATTGTGGTGGAGCGCGTGCTGGACCTTGATCATGTGGCCCAATCTATTTCTCCAATTTTCCTCTCCCCACGTACCTCTTGGAACCTTAACTTTGAGTTGTACTGTGTCTCTTTGTTCTAAAGTTACACTCTGATAATTTTCTTCCCTCAATTCATAGTGTTATTCGTTGACTTTGTCATCCATGAATATATTTGTTTTTTCCTCAGTGATAGAGTGGTAAATGCCCATTGGAGGATAGATTTCAAAAATCTGGAATCTGATTCTGTGAAGAAAGTCAATGGTAGCTTGATGGGAATAGCACTGAATCTATAAATTATTTTGTACCTTATGGCCAAAATATTGATTCTTAATATTCATGAACATGGAATTTTTTTTTTTCATTTGTTTGCATCCTTTCTTATTTCCGTGAGCAGTGATTTGCAGTTCTCCTTGAAGAGGTCAAATTTCATATGGAACCAAAAAAGAGCCTATATAGCCAAGACAATCCTAACCCAAAAGAACAAAGCTGGAGGCCTCACACTACCTGATTTCAAACTATACTACTAGGCTACAGGAACCAAAACAGCATGGTTACTGGTACCAAAACAGATATATAGACCAATGGAACAGAACAGAGGAATCAGAAATAAAACCACACATCTACAGCCATTTGATCTTTGACAAATCTGACAAAAACAAGCAATAGGAAAGGATTCCCTTTTTGTTTGTTTGTTTGTTTGTTTTTGAGATGGAGTCTCATACTGTCCCCCAGGCTGGAGTGCAGTGGTGTGATCTCCACTCATGGCAACATCTGCCTCCTGGGTTCAAGCAACTCTCCTGCCTCAGCCTCCAAAGTAGCTGGAATTACAGGTGCCTGCCACCACGTCCAGAAAATTTTTTTGTATTTTTAGTAGAGACAAGGTTTCATTATGTTGGCCAGGCTGGTCTTAAACCTGTGACCTCATGATCTGCCCACCTTGGCCTCCCAAAGTGCCGGAATTACAGGTGTTAGCCACCGCACCCAGCCAGGATTCCCTATTTAATAAATGGTGTTGGGAAAACTGGCTAGCCATATGCATGAAACTGAAGCTGGACCCCTTCATTATACCTCATACAAAAATTAACTGAAGATGGATTAAAGACTTAAATGCATGACTTAAAATCATAAAAACCATAGAAGAAAACCTAAGCAAATCCATTCAGGTCATAGGCATGGGCAAAGACTTCATGACTAAAACACCAAAAGCCATTACAACAAAAGCCAAGATTGACAAATGGGATCTCATTAAACTAAAGAGCTTCTGCACAGCAAAAGAAACTATCATCAGAGTGAACAGGCAACCTACAGAATGGGAGAAAATTTTGTAACATATCCATCTGACAAAGATCTAATATCCAGAATCTACAAGGAACTTAAATAAACTCACAAGAAAAAAACAACCCCATCAAAAAGTGGATGAAGGATATGAACAGACACTTCTCAAAAGAAGAAATTTATGTAGCCATCAAATACATGAAAAAAAGCTCATCATCACTGGTCATCAGAGAAATACAAATCAAAACCACAATGTGATACTATCTCACACCAGTTAGAGTGGCAATCATTAAAATGTCAGGAAACAACAGATACCAGTGAGGATGCAAAGAAATAGGAACGCTTTTACACTGTTGGTGGGGAGTGTAAATTAGTTCAACCATTGTGCAAGACAGTGTGGTGATTCCTCAAGGATATAGAACCAGAAATACAATTTGACCCAGCAATCCCATTACTGAGTGTATACCCAAAGGATTATAAATTGAGTACATACCCAAAGGATTATAAATTCTCCTATGAAGACACGTGCACACGTATGTTTATTGAGGCACTATTTATAATAGCAAAGACTTGGAACCAACCCAAATGTCCATCAATTATAGACTGGATAAAGAAAATGTGGCATATATGCACCATGGAGTACTATGCAGCCATAAAAAAGGGATGAGTTCATGTCCTTTGCAGGGACATGGATGAAGCTGGTAACCATCATTCTCAGCAAACTAACACAGGAACAGAAAACCAAACACCACATGTTCTTGCTCATAAGCGGGAGTTGAACAATGAGAACACATAGACACAGGGAGGGGAACATCACACACTGGGGCCTGTTTGGGGGTAGGGGCATGGAGAGGGATAACATTAGGTCAAATATCTAATGCAGGCAGGGGTTAAAACCTAGATGACAGGTTGATGGGTACAGCAAACCACCATGGCACAAGTATACCTATGTAACAAACATGCATGTTTTGCATATGTATCTCAGAACGTAATGTATAATTTAAAAAAATTAAAAATAAAAAAAGAATCGAAAAACACATTTGGAATCTGGATTTTGCCCAGATTGTCTTAATTTCAGTCAAACATTATTTCAGTAGTTTTCTATTCTCAAACACACATCTGATCATTTCTTTCCTTTGTCTCAAACCCTAAATGTATTCCCCTGTTCTTAGAATCACTTCCAATTTCTTAATTGGATCTTTTTTTAAATCTGGCTCTTAGATACCCATAAACATGATCTCTCATACCCCTCTTCCCTCAAATTCTATGTCCTTCCTCACTTACAGATATCTGTCTGGGCAGTTTCATCCTGCTTGTCTCAACTTTAAGGAAACGTCTTTGAAGACTGATGTGTATGCTCTCCCATGTCTCACAAGAGACAGCAGGCATTCGATGAAGATTTATTCATAAATTAAATGAGTGTTTTGTGAATGCCACTGCTGAGATTTCTATTTAACTAGGAACTCTATCACTAGATATAATTAATTAATGCACATATACATATTTAAAAGAATATAATGGCAACAAGGCTATGCTTTTAGCTATGTAAATTATTTAAGTACGGTTAACATTATTCTTTGACATAATAATAATAATACCCTTCTCTAACAGTGAAAAGGCTACATTTTAATAAGGATGAGAATGACAAAGAACAAGCTGAGCTGTATAGTAATGAATTTGGGAGGAAATCACTCAGCAACAGTAAGGGAACTGAAGAATGTATCACCTTCTTATACCCTGCTAATGTAAATGTAAGCATAGGGAGCAGAATGCTATTTAATATGTCTTGTGCTCTGGCAAGTCAAGGGTAATCTTTTACTCTGGGAACTTCCAAGCACAGGTGGTAAGTAATGAGAATTAGCTTGACATTTTCAGACATCCCTCTACATCCACACATTTAGCATACCAGTGTAATCTAAAATCATGCGGACTCTCATTCCCTGAAATAAGAGATGCAGCAATTCTTTCCTTCATTGATGTATTAACAATACACTATCTGCTTTATATGGAGCTCACTTAATGACCCAGAATAGAGTCCACCCCTTTCCTGGAATCTCTTCTTTATTACAAGACCTTTGGTTTGCTTCTGTAGTAACTTCAAGGTTGGAAGTTACAAGAAGAAGTGCAGAAGGACAAAGCATATTCAGGTAAAGGGTAAACTCTCCTGAATCCAAACATTTAAAAACTGTTGAACATCTAGTCTTAGAGATATTTTTCACATTCATATTACTTAGCAAAAATAGACAGAAAATAACTAGATATTATTTATTTTAATAAAACATTGGACAAAGCATGTTTTGATTTGTATGTAACAATAATCTTTTTTGTCATATTTAAAAATAACTTCCAGGCTCATTTGATGAAGGGGTGCAAGTTTCTTGCAGTAAGCCCAGTTCAGTGGTTTGTCCAGGAATCTCCATTTTTGCTTGTCCTCCTCTTCATGTCAGACATAACTATTAATAGTTCCTACTTTCATTCTCCAAGTATCATAATCTGTGATGGATACTATAATCTCCTTGATTAATGTGTAGATTCCTTTTAGCCTTTCCCAATTCTCAGATTGCCTTGAAGTTAAATGCTTCCAATGATAGAATCAGAAAATAGAACAGTGACTACTATTCCTGAAGGCCTCTGGTGTTTTCCAGAGTATCAAGCTTGGACTGATTAAATTCTCATTTCCTATTAAACTGTTTTCCCTGGATGGCATCATAATCATTCATTTAGACTCTCCTGACTACTCACTCATTCCCAGAACACCCAGCAGAAGTAGACAGTAATGTCAGATAGGACATTGGTGTCATGATTTTCTCCTTTATTATACAGAGTCAACAGGACACTGGCATAGGTTAGTATTATGCTAGCCTTAAAATAAACTCAGAATAGATTCACATACTCAGAAATATATTCATGTGAATTTTATTTTTCTCATTAGCTAATGTAAGATTCTTGCAGATTCATGTAACAGAGTTTGGTGACAATTCTGGCAATAACATTTTCTTTTTAAAATCAGACTTTGGCTTTTCTAGTTAGTGTAATTTGCTTCTAAATTTATTTATAAAATTAACTTATTACTCATTTAACGGATTATTTAATAATTCAATTAATTTATCAAATTAATTTAATACTCAGGAGCCTATCTTGATTTGATGAGCATTTTAATAAAAAAATTAGTAATAGGAATAGTTTATGGCAGTCTCATTTGAGAGTTTTCAAGAGTCATTGGCATTTAAAATTCCTTATTCACAAAGTATTCTTTTGTCGTGATGCAAAGGCAATACATTAGATGGCCAAATCTGACCAGCAAATGTGTGCTGTTTAATTTTACCATATTAAAATAAAAATAACTATTAACCATCTTTAAGTAATGTGAGATTTTGCAGGACAATGCCAACTGCTGGGTCATGAAGATTCACAAGGTGAATGAACACAAGGCTGAATCCTACCTGGATCCCACCATTAGACGTTCATCTTTCCCAAATCAAGCACCCGCAGTGCCTCCTACAGTCCATCTTTCCTACACGTTTGTACCACTGTTTTATTTTGTTGGCATTTGCTTTAGAAAATCCCACACAAGACTTAATTTCTAGATAAAATATGTATGTTCTGGTAAAGAATTATTCATGAATTCTTAAAATTAGTGAGAAGGAACAAATCAATTTATACCGAAGCCATACTTTGATGAAGGAGGAAGTGGAATGGATCTAAGGAACTGAGATCCTCAATGAGAGGGAAGAAAAAGTCTTCCATGGGGACAACGGTCCCAAATCACAAACTGTAGTAGTGCCTAGAAGGAGATTACCAGTTGAATGGGGGTCAGTTGACCTTTAAGATCACTTCCAAATAAAAATAATGATAATAATGTGCAATGCTTTGGCTTTGTCATTTGTCATTCTATCATAATCAAAATTGGATTTTTTTAGGTATGACTGGCTGAGTAGGCACCCTCTCTCATTCAATGTGCATCACTCCCAGAGATATATACTTTGGGAAAAGAGCACCTCATAGTGTATAATCCTTATTAAGTCAAGTGTTTATAAAAATCCTACTCCCTGGCTAGACTCTAAACTTTAAATTTTCACCATTCAATAATTTTAACATGTCAGCTATACATATATATATATATATATATATATATATATATTTTAAAAAAACAACATGTTTTCCTTCTTTTTGTCTTGCAGAAGTTGATGCAGGTAAAGTATAAAGAAACATGTTTTTTTTTTTTTTTTTTAATTGCTTTTTGGGGAAGGAAATGTCCCTTCAATTATAAAGTCATATCTTTAAAAAACAGGAAAATGATTGATAGATAGATACATATATAGATAGACTTATAAAGAAATATTTACTTTCACATAGTTATAGTTTGTGGTACTACATTTGTTTTATTAAAAATTCAAACTTTTTTTCAGATTGAAGTATAATTTATCTTCCATTAACAAAAACGAGGATCTTAAATCTGACATATGATTACAATTAAAATGCTGAAAGGAGTTATGAGGCATTTAAATCATCCTTGAATTAGAATGCTTGCAGCATATTTCTCAGAGTTGACTTTAACACATTACCTTTGTTGCAGCATCAAAGCAGATAAATCCTGTGCTGAAGTCAATTGTGAGTCCCATTAGATGACTTTCTAGCACACATGCATAGGTCTTGCACTAGGTAGAACAGAAAGTATTGTTACTTTTCATGTTATTGATGCAATATTAATATTAAGAACTATGTGACAGCTTCTGCAGTAAGTACTTCATACAATATCTAATTTAATATTAACAATAATTGGATAAAGAAGGGAGGATTATCAACATTTTAATGTTAACGAAACAGAAGCTGAGAGTGTTGGGTTTTATTTTTAACTTGCCAAGGTGTATGCCTGGCCAAGTTTCCAATCCTGCTTCCTCTAGTTTTGTCTTTACGTTGTGCTACACTGTTGGTTTTTGCTGTATTGACAATAAAGGTGGTATATAAAAAGTTTTAGGTGTAGGCAAGTTTATGTTAAGTCGTTATTTACTGTAGCCAACCATTTTCATTAAACAGAAAGATAACTATTGTTAAATAGCACTGTCTTGAATTCTCAGGATATCAATTTTATGGATATTATTAAACCACATTCTCATGCACACAAATACAAATTTAGTAACCAAGCCAAAAGAGTAGATCTTGATCTTAAGAGTCTTTCTCTGTTCTTCAATGTTGCACAAGATATTCCTACAGATATGTACCACTTTCCAATTTATTTATTTAGAACTACAGGCAATTTTTAAAAATCAACAAGTAATTACTTTCACAGTGAGGTCAGATAATATTATAATTTTTCTTTTTTCTTTTTTTCTTTTGAAACAGAGTCTTGCTCTGTCACCCAGGCTAGAGTATAGTGGCACAATGTCAGCTCACTCTAATCTCTGCCTCTTGGGTTCAAGCAATTCTCTTGCTTCAGCTTCCAAGTAGCTGGGACTAGAGTCATCTGCCACTGTGCCTGGCAAATTTTTGTATTTTTAGTAGAGGTGGGGTTTCACCATCTTGGCCAGGCTGGTCTCAAACACTTGACCTCATGATCCACCCACCTCAGCCTCCCAAAGTGCTGGGATTACAGGCGTGAGCCCCTGTGCCCAGCCTAATTTTTCATATTAAATATGGATACCGAAATATAAAGAAAACAGGATATAAATCAAATATGAAATAAAAACTTGAGGTTTATATATGCCACGATGTATTGTTACATCTATAAGCCAGTTTTATTTGCATTTAATTTTAAATCATGGTGGAATATTCCAATCATGAAAAATATTTGTGATTCATGTACAAGACGAGAGAGAAGTAGAGAGAGAGACAAAGAGAGAAGATAAAAAGGAAGAGAAGTTTATCTGAAGTAAATTTTTAATACCTATCCTTACCTTGTATTTTTTCACAATATCGTATGTAAAACTGCACTAATTGAATCCTATTCTGAATGTAATCATAACTAAATACATCAAGTTGCCTTCACCAAAAATTACATTCTTGTGTTTAAGCCTTATTAGCATAGAAAAATTATAATGATGCAAAATTATTATTGGAGTTACTTTTTTAAAAAAAAAGCAGACTAAAGAACATACTTAATGGGCCTCAAAAGTCCATTTTGGGGAGTAATTATATTTGTTTAATACATGAGCATTGTGCCTGCTTACATCCACCCATTAGCACTTTATTAAAACTATTATCAACATTAAGGAATGTTTAAGGCTATAAAATTTTCTCCTAATTTAAACATAATGGTTTGCTAATTTCAAGGATTGTCATTTAAACAAGAAAATGTCAGGTGAAAATAAATTCGGTGCAGCATATTAAAATTTTTCTATTAAGTTCAGCACTACAAATTAAATTAGATTTTTCTCAATAATCATTATATTGAAACAAATAGATGCGCTATAAATTGAGACTCATTGAAGTCTCAATTTATATATAGCCTCAAGTTCTATCATTTATAATATTAATAGCATATCATGAGTATAGTTAACATGTGTTTAATATTGAAATATTAATTTGTTGTTTAATTTGTTTCCTTAAAAACAAATTATACAGAGAAAAATCAATAAATAAATTATCCTTTTTAAGGAAGTTTAAATGAGAAACACTTCGAAAGTCAATTCATTACTTTTTTTTCTGCTTGTTTTACAACAGAACTTATGTTCCTTCTTTATTTAATTCCCTACCAACTTTAATGGAAGTGATAAATTAAGAATATAGAAGAAAAACATGTAAGGTTCTTCACGTAAATATATTCACATCTTGAATTTTGAAAGTAACACTACAAAGGTATTCAGCCATTGATTTCTCATATAGTAAACAAAAAAAGTTATAAAATCTGTAGAAAAACTAAAAGCTAAGAAGACATTAAATATTTTACCTTTCACTTCTGACATGTATCTTACACTGGCATTGTGAATGGGCAAGGAGATAGTCCAGTGTATTTCAGTGAATATCAGTTTACAGAACACAGTGCCCAGATTGAAAGATTTTATCTCTATCTAATTTATAAATATCAGGAGACTTAAAATAAAATACTAAATTGGAACCAAAATGTTAAAATTACCATGTAGTTGTTTCCAAGCAAACTGGACTGTTGTAGAGAAATAATAATTTTGAAAACTAAATTTGAATAACAAAACTGTCAACTTGCATTCCATTAAATTATATTTTAATGCTTTAAATAGTCTTGGACCTTGACTTGGAATAAAAATCATATTTAATATATTTTTGTTTCCATTTTTGATATAATATATATTTTTTTGAATTGTTCTATGAACTAATTGTGGAAACTATTTTTTTAGCTATTTAAGACTTTTTAGATGCATGAAGATAAAAGCAGAGTTATTGAAAAGAGTCAGCTGAACAATTAAAAAAACTATAATTGGAGTTTTCTTTCTGTCCTCTTCCTCTGATTGTAATGACATACTGGTACAACTTGATGTGTTGACTACAGAGGTTTGTGGTCAGAAAATAGAAATCAGTTCAACATGTTCAAAATATATGTATCCAACAATCCTGTTTTAAGCAAACTTTCCAGAATAGTCAGTGCTAGATTATTCACCATATTTGTTTTCATAATTAAGTGTCCATGTGTGTATTTTAGGTCCTTGCTCTATGGATCCATTTGCATGTGGCAAGCGCATGATAACCTTTCAGTTTGTCCATGGGTCTGTTTGAGGTCAGCCACAGAACCAACTTTGAGAGGCTGTTTCGTTCAATGTTCTTGTGAAGATAGAGGCTGAGGGCTCTATAAAGTTTGATCTAGTGTATAACTTCACAGTTAAGAAACAAAGTTCAATAAATATCTGTTGACTACTCATGATGTGCAAAATGCACTGGACCATGGTTGGCACATGAATAAGGTAATTCCAAACAATCTATAATTTAGTGCAGGGAATAACAAGCACATGTCACTGCAATACAAAACAGACTGAGTGTGAGCAACCCTTAAAGAAAAGACAAATAAATGGAAGAATCTTATAGATGCTGCTATAAATAAGTAGAAAATATGGTATAAATTTTATCACTAAACTATGCTATTTTAAAATCTATTTCCTATAATTGTATTTCTAATCAGATGTATCAGTTTTATGATTTTTGTTCTTGTATGTGTTAATGATTTTAAGTAAAAATGTAATTGCTTTTCACGAATAGTATGAATGAAATTGATTAGTTTGCATTTTCTTTTCTGTTAAAAAAAAAAAAACAGACAAGTATGTTATATCGTGTTCAAAAGTGAGAAGAGTTGTTTGAACAGGATAATTGTAGGAGGAGTATTGGCAAGCATTAGGCATGGTGGGCTGGAAATCAGAAACATGTTCCTGGATGATATGACCTTTGATAAAAAGTTTCAAAACCTCTATAAGGCTTTGAAGGACGGAGGCAAAGGGAAGGTTTTCTAGAAGAAAGAGCATTGTGAGTAAATGATGCCAACAGATTGGAAATTAGGAGGTCATATTTGGAGAACAGGAAGTGACCTTGTCAACAATTAATTAAATTAGAGTATTTTCTATGTTAGATTTAAGTCAGAGTCATGTCTAATTAAAATTAGAAATATATTTTTGATTAGTAGTAGGAAATAGCCTGGAAAGATCAAGTTGTGGAAAAATTAAAATTTTATTCAGAGCTGTATTACTAGTCACTAAATAAAAATGACTAATTATGGAATGTATTTGAGGTCAAGACTCCTGGAACTGTATTTTTACACTACTTTGGAATGATATTAGAATTCTGGGGAAGTGGACATGCATCTCAGCGAGCCACACATCCTGCGGACCCACAGACTCTCACCTGTATCCGTTCTACTTCTAGAAAGGTTGCTGTCTGGAACGCTCTTTCCCACTGGGCGAGGTCACTTTCCAGCTCTACTGAGAAGTACAGGTCCTCCCCAGACTCAGACTGCACGGTGAAGCAGTGTTTCCGTCGGTCCAGCAGGTCACTGTCCTGGTGAAAACCTGGAGTTACACAGGCTGGCACACATCACTTCACATTGCTAACCTGGCCATTCCTGACTGCAGCAAGGTGTGGAAGCCACAGGTAAAAAGATAACACTCTACGAATTCACCATGTCTTCATTACAAATTATTCCAGAACTCCGGGCTTCAAAGTCAATAACTAACACATGACTTCTCTGTCTTTACACTGAAGCATGTCCGTAAAATAGAAGTTAGGGTTTCTGGCTTCAACTCTTACTAACAATATAACCACAAAAGCATTTAACATACAAGACTTGGTTTATTACTGTTCAAAGGGGTGACATACTAACTCTTCCCTTCCTTACATAAATGTTATGATGTTGAAATTAAATAATGCTTGTGAACATGTTTGTAAATTTTAAGGAACTTTATAAGCAACTGAAATATTCTTCTCCATGAGAAATGAAAAAGAAAAATGAGTCTAATTTGTCTACAGCACTAATATTACTTTAAAAAAACACATTATTTACCTTACTTGTGTAACTGTATTTCATTGTATCAAAAAGATGACTTTGATGCTAACAATTTCTTGGTCTTACAAGGAATTTTCAACTAAAGTGTTCACAAATTTACATGTATTCCAATGTAAGAGATTTTAACATAAGAAAAAAAAGTGAAGCAAATAATTTTTGAAATAGAGTAACTCAATGCAACATGTTAGATACAGCATTTTAAATACAGTCATGTGCCGCATAAGGACGATTCGGTTAATGATAAACTGTATATTCAACAGTGATCCTATAAGGTTATAATGGAGCTGAAAAATTCCTATTCCCTAGCAATGTCATAGCCGTTGTAGTGTCATAGAGCAATGCATTACTCATGCGTTTGTGGTCACGCTGGTGTAAACAAACCTGCTGTGCTGACAGCTATATAAGTCTGGCACATATGATTATGATATATGCTACATAATAATCATGATAAGAAAGACTATGCTACTGGTTTATGTATTTACTGTATTATAGTTTTATTGAATTTTTTAGTATACTCCTTCTATTTATTAAAAAAAAATAGTTAACTATAAAACAGGCTCAGGCAGTTCCTTCAGAAGGTATCCAGATGGCAGCATCATTACCATCAGAGATGACAGCTGCATGCGTGTTATTGCCCCTGAAGATCTTACAGTGGGACAAGATGTGATGGTGGAAGACAGTGATATTGGACATCCTGACTCTGTGTAGAACAAGGCTCATGTGTGTTTTTCTGTCTTATTTTTTAAAAATAATTTTAAAAAGTCAAAAATAAAAAATACATTTTTAAATTTAAAAGTAGAAAAAAAGTAGAGAATAAGGATATAGAATAATTTTGTACAGCTGCATAATATGTTTGTGTCTTAAGCTAAGCACTTTTACAAAGAGTCCAACGTTGAAAAAATTAAGTTTGTAAAGTAAAAAATATTACAGTAAGCTAAGGTTAATTTATTATTGAAGAAAAAAATTATTTTTTATAAATGTAGTATAGCCTAAGTGTTCAGTGTTTATAAAGTCTATAGTGCTGTATAGTAACAGCCTAGGCCTTCACATTCACTCACCACTCACTCACTGACTCACCCACAGCAACTTCCATCCTGCAAGCTCCATTCATGGTAAGTGTCCTGTACCTGTGTATCATGTTTTAAAAATCTTTCAGACTGTACTTTTACTTTACATTTTCTATGTGTAGATGTGTTTAAACAACTACTTACCATTGTGTTACTTTTGCCTACAGTATTCAGTATAGTCATATGCTATACAGCTATGCAACCTAGGAGCAACGGGCTGTACTGTATAACCTAGCTATGCAGTAGGTTATGATGTCTCAGGTTGTGTAAGCAAATTCTGTGGTGTTCACACAACAGTGGAACCATCTAACTGAAAGGCATTTCCTAAAATATATCTCGATCATTAAATGACTCATGACTCTATATATGCTGTATATATGCAGTGTACTGAAAACTGTCCAAGGGTTAATCACTGGTATCTGTAATCATTTCTCCTAAGGAGGGATGTAAGTGTATCATTATTAAACACCCAAAATACTAGATGGAATTCTCTGCTTTGGCAAGTGTTTAAAAAATAATAGCTATTTTCTTTGTTTCCCATTTGCATGCAGTCTTACAATCTCTGGAAGAGAGCTAATGGAAGGCAGTTACTTTCAGGGTTGTAGAATTTAGCTCCGACCCTTGTTGCCAGTAGGTGCTCAGAAAGCTAAAATGATGATAAATGCTGTGCTTATTGATTTTCCTACTCTGTCTGAAAGGAGAAAAAAATGAAAACATAATATTTTTGTGAGTACAATCCAATGATAAATTATAAATACTTTTTAGCAGTTTTGGGGTTATAATGTCTATGGAGGCAACAAAGAGAGATAATAACCACACAAGTAAATATGTTAGTACAAATTATTGTAAGTGCCATTATAAAAAAAAATAAGAGGCCGGGGGCGGTGGCTCACACATCTGTAATCCCAGCATTTTGGGAGGCTGAGGCAGGCAGTTAACCTGAGGTCAGGAGTTCCAGATCAGCCTGTCCAATATCGTGAAACCCCATCTCTACTAAAAATACAAAAATTAGCCAGATGTGGTGGCGCATGCCTGTAATTCCAGCTATGCAGGAAGCTGAGGCAGGAGAATCACTTGAACCTGGACAAGGAGGTTACAGTGAGCCAAGACTGTGCCACTGCACTTCAGCGTGGGCAACAAAAGGGAAACTCCATCTCAAAAATGGAAGAAGAAGGAGGAGAAGGAGGAGGAGGAGAAGAAGAAGAAGAAGAAGGAGAAGGAGGAGGAGGAAGAGGAGGAGGAGGATGAACAGAAGAAGCAGCTGCACAGGAAGAGGTAGAGGAAGAAGAATTACATCACAATACATTGAAAAGCCAGAGGAATGTTCTCTAGGAAATAAATTTGTGACTGAAAATGAGTAGAAGATTAAAGATAAAGTATAGAAAAAGGGTGTTCTTTCCAGAGAGTGGATGGGGCTGGTAGGGATCAAGTGAGGTACTTCAGGAATTTAAAAAAAAAAAAAAAAAAAAAAAAAAAAAAAAAAAAAAAAAAAAAAAAAAAAAGGTGGCAGACACATTGAGAGCTAAAGCTAGGGAAAGACATGGGATGATTGGTCTGCTTATAAATTTTGGACTTGAACACAGTATAATGACAAGCTACTATAGCAAAAATTTTAGTATGCCCTCTCTTTATACTGCAGATATTTCAACATCTACATTAGCTTTTTGAATTGATAAATTGGCACAAAAACTGTAACTCAACATTGCAGTTTCCAGAAACTTTGCCAATTTTATGGTTTATTAAATTGGCCTTAATCTACATTATAATAAAAATGTTATCTAATGTCATTATTAGTCAGAAAAATTTGGTATTTTTTCCTTTTCATAAATCACATGTAGCAATAGGATCTTAAAATGGCCTTCATGTAAGATTTTCTATTCTCTTGGCAAAACTTTACTCCTTTACTCTTTTAAAACTCAATTTAAGATCTTCTGTTGTATTACCCAAGTGGTGACTCTCTCTCAGACAAAGGATCCTCTAATCAACTCTGCAAATACAGTTTCAGCATATCTGAAAACTTCTTGCAATTTCCTATTGTTATTTATAAGATACTTCTCATGAACTGACTCATACCACAAATTGCATCTGAGCACCCAGGTCTCATTTTAGTGAGGGAGAGAAATATGTTAAAATAATGAGCATATGACAGTGCTATAGAGGTAACATGCTAAGGAAGCAGAATAAGGAGCCATAAATCATCTTGAGGTAAAGTAGGAGGGGGAAAGTTGTATTGTAGGGAGAGACTGTAGTACTATCAAGGACTTAAAGACAAATGCAAGAGCAATGTGATGTAAGCCTTTAAAAGACCAGATGATCCTGCTAAGAAATTCACAAAATGCACCTGCCAGGAAAAGATATTGGAGTTTCAAGTGAGAAGGAGGCAGTATAAACTGTAAGTTTTAGATGGCTAAGAGTGGATGAGTGGGAAGAGTAGAAAGTTCAGAAAAAGCAGAAGATCCTTTATCAGAAATTCAGTGAAAAGTGACTATAGCTCAATCATTTTAAAGGTCTACTTTCAAAGTAATCATGTAAAATCATTGACACTAGATTTCTCTTACTAGAGTTTCTACTTTTGCTGCCTATAACATTTCAAAAGATTGTGTTCCTTTATGGTTGCAGTCATTATCAAGTTATATGCAAGCAATTATATATATATATATATATATATATATATATATATATCTGAAAAACTAAATAACATACTCTTAGAGGCTGGCATTGACTAGAAGTATTAGTATAATAAGGAGTATTTACACATGATTATTCACATAGGTATAAGTAAGAATGTATATATTCCTCTTTCTCACCCTCATTCTCTCACTCACACCCATGCAGGAGCTGTCAGAAGGTGATAAGAATAAAAGCTCTAGCTTCAAAATTCTGTCTGGATTTGAATCTCCTCTCTTTTATTTATTAGTAGGTGATCTTTGGCAAGTTCATTACCATATAATAGCTTCCTTCACTCATCACTAAAGTGGAAAAAATTAATTGATCTGATGATTAAATAAGATACTATATTTAATTATTTGCTTAGTCTAATACTTGGAAGTACTTAATTCATGTTGGGTATTTCTGTTATCAGTTTTGATTCAACAAAATAAATATAGATAAATATTTGTATCATTTCCTAACTTGCCCTCTATGGTTTGCTGTCTGCATGCATTTCTCTTTTGTCAAAGTGTGACTTATACCCGAGTAGAAACAATAGCCTCCAGAATACTTTTTTGCCAATTGGAAAGTATCATTTAATAATGGTAATGATAATAATAATAGCTAAACACAACAAGAACACATTTTTTGCATTTTTCTAAATTTTCTCACTTCTCCAGAAGTATCTTCTATTTTGTTAGATTTGTTCCAAGTCCCCTGAACACTTTCTATAGACCGATAACCATATGCTGTCCTTCACTGGAGACCTCTCAGATGTATAAAGCAGTATTACAAAGAAACAACAGGGTTTTTTTTTCAAGATAGCTAACTAGATGCTTTTCCAGGGTACTTCGTCCACTTACAAGAGTAACAGTGATGTGTAGACAATCACACTTTCCACATATGAAAGCAAAATCAAATATTTGGACCCCGAACTCACTATACCAAAGGGCTAAGCTTAGGTAGTGAGTCATGAAAAAACTCCCTTCCTTTCATTCCCAAAAAGCTGTAATTTCATGTTTACTTTACTTTACGTAAAATGTAGCTTTTCTGCACATGAATAAGATCCTCACAAGAATGTGACCTCTTATTTCTTTGCCTACCCAGACTTTTGTTCTTTCTTCTTCCTCCTGCTTGCTTTTTCCTGTTAAATATTGAAGTTCCCAGAACACTTTTTAAAAAAAGCACAGGGTCTAGATCTCCTTGTGATTTGTGTTTCTTTTTCCCAGTCATGTTCTCAACCTTAGCAAAATAAACCTCTAATTGATTAAGATCCACTTCAGTCACTTTTTTTGTTTACAAATGTATTATCCAAGAGAGAACACAGGAGTTTAACAGAAACACATGAAGAAACTCCAGAATCTGACCAGAAAAAGAAAAGCAGTCAGCCTGTGTGGCTGGGACTGGCTGAAAATGAGAAGACAATAAAATCTCAATACAGGAGAGGGTGAGTGAGTATCTCTCTGTGGTCCACTTTCCCACTATAGATTCATGTAATTCAGGCCACAGTAGAGCACCATGACTTTTCTAAGCCCTAGATCTACCTTGGGGAGTGGCTGGGAGACCGTAAGAAGTACCTGCTCTGGGACCTGGGAACCTACAACAGAACACCATTCTTGATCCTAGCTCTTTTCAAGTTGTTCACAGTCCTGAAAACTAGCAGCAGTGGCAGACTTTGGCATTAAATATACTCTAACTGTATCCTGGGGATCTGGTTCTCAAGCAGGGAAGAGGTTCCCACAGCTGGAACTGATAATCAAGTACGGCATGGGCTCCAGCCATTGGCATGTTGGAACCAGGCTCATCCTATCTTTCAATTTACCCCTTCCCCTGCCAGAGCAGGAGGGGATTTGCTTGGGAGGTATGGTGTTGGGCTGAGCAGTGACTCCTAAGGCCTGGGACAGTTTGTGTTGATAACTAGAAGCAAACTACACTAACTAAGTGAATATCCAAACCTACTGGCATAGTTGAGAAGGTGGTGGGCCCCACAAAAACTGGGGCATGAGAGAAAATCAGATCTCACTCCTCTTGGCCAAGGTAGCAGTACTGAGTCCACACCTTTATCCTTATATACTCACAAACTAGAAAACCTAGAGGAAATGGACAAATTCCTGAAAACTTACTACCTCCTAAGATTGAATCAGGAAGAAATAGAAACCTTGAATAGACAAATAACAACATTGGATTTAAAATCCAATTAAAAAATCTCCCAACTAAGAAAAACCTCCCAACAAAGAAAATCCCAGGGATAGATGGATTCACATCCAAATTCTAGCAAATGTACAAGGAAGAACTGGTGCCAATACTCCTGAAACCCTTCAAAAAAATTGAAAAAGAATTTCTCCCTAACTTATTATACAAACTATATCACCCTGATACCAAAGTCAGGCAGAAACACAACAAAAAAAATAAAACTACAGACATATATCCCTAATTAACACAGATATAAAAAATCTCAACAAATTCTCAGCAAACTAAATCCAACACATCAAAAAGATATTACATCATGATCAACTCAATTTTACACTAGAAATGCAAGAATGATTCAACATATGCAAACAAATAAATGCTATACATTACCTAAACAGAATTAAGGCCAAAAATCATATGATCATCTTAATAGACACAGAAAAAGAATTTTTTAAAATTCAACATTGCTTCATAAGAGCACAATCTCAAAACCCTCAATAAATGAGGCATAGAAGGAACATACCTCAAAATAATAAAGGCCATATATGACAAACCCACAGTCAACATCATACTGAAAATGGAGAAGTTGAAACATTCCCCGTAAGAACTGGAATATGAGAGGGATGTCCACTCCTAAGACTCCTATTTAACACAGTAATATAGTACTAGACAGAACAATTAGGCAACAGAAATAAACCAAAGGCACCCAAATTGGAAAACAGGAAGTCAATTATCCTTGTTTGCTGATGATATAATCACGTATCTCAAAAAATCTAAAGACTACACCAAAAAAGTTTTAGATTTGATAAATAAATTTAATAAAGTTTCATAATACAAAATTAACATACAAAAATCTGTAGCTTTTCTATACAGCAACAATAATGCAGTTGAAAGGAGGGCAATCTTATTCATAATAACTTCCAAAAAAATCCAGAAACATATTTAAGCAAGGCTGTGAAAGAGTTCCACAAGAAAAACTACAAAACACTGATAAAAGAAATTATAGTTGATACAAACAAATGACAAAACAGCCCATACTCATGGATCAATAGAATTAATACTGTTAAAATGAACATATTTCCCAAAACAATTTACAATTTCAATGCAATGCCTATCAAAATACCAATGCCATATTTCACAGATTAGAAAATTATAAATTCTAAAATTGATATGGAATCCCAAAAGACCCCAAATTAGCCAAAGCAATCATAAACAAAAATAGCAAAGCTGGAGGCATCACATTACCTGACTTCAAATAATACAAGATGTCTATGGTAAGCAAAATAGCATGGTACTGGTGTAAAAACAGACAAATAGATCAATGAAACAAAAAAGAGATCCCAGAAATAAAGCCATATACCTACAGCCACGTGAACTTTGTCAAAGTCAACAAAAATATACACTGGGTAAGGGACATTTTCTTTCATAAATGGTGCTAGGAAAATTGGGTGGCCATATGCAGTAAATGAAACCAGATTCCTATCACTCACCATATAACAAAATTAACTCAAGGTGAATTAAAGACCATAAGACTTGAAACTATTAATATCCTAGAAGAAAACCTAGGGACATCTTCTGTACATTGGCCTAGGCAAAGATTTTATGACCAAGTCCTCAAAGAAAACAAAAATAGGCAAATAGGACTTCATTAAATTAAAAACTTCTCAAATCAAAAGAAATAACTGACAAAGTAAATATACAACCTAAGAATGAGAAAAAAAAATTTCAAACCATGCAACTAAGAGAGGGCTAATATTCAGAATATATGAGGAACTCAGACAACTCAACAAGAAGAAAACAGCCCCATTAAAAAGTGGGCATTGGCATGAAAAGACGTTTTGTCAAAAGAAAACATACAAGTGACCATGAGACATATGAAAAATGCTCAACATCACTAATCATAAGATAAATTCAAATTTAAACCACAACGAGACACCATCTTATCCCAGTCAGAATGGCTATTACTAAAATGTCATAAAACAACAGATTTCATGAGGATCTAGAGTAAAGGAAATGCTTATACACTGTTGGTGGAAATGTACATTAGTACAACCTTTATGGAAAACAACATGGAGATTCCTCAACAAAATAAAAATAGAACTACCATTCAATCTAGCAATTCCACTACTGGGTATATACCCAAAGGAAAAGAAACCATTTTATCAAAGCAAGACATGCACTTATGTTTATCACAGCACTATTCACAAGAGCAAACATATGGAATCAACCTATGTGTTGAATAATAAAAATTATATATATATACATATACATATATTTAAAATTCAATACTACTCATCCATTGAAAAGAATACAATTATGTCTTTTGCAGCAACATTGATGGAACTGGAGGCCATTATCCTAAATGAAATAACTCAGAAACAGAAAGTCAAATACTGTATGTCTTCACCTATAAGTGGGAACTAAACAATGGGTAAGTCTGGACATATAGAATGGAATAACTGACATTGAAGACTTCAAAAGGTAAGAGGGTGGAAGACGGGTAAAGGTTAAAAATTTACCTATTTGGGTAACTGGTGCACTAGAAGCTCACATTTCACCACTACAAAATATATGCATGCAAGAAATTACACTTGTACCTCCTAAGTATAAATAAATAAATAAATAAATAAATAAATAAATAAATAAATAAGAAACAAAAAACAAAGACAAAAATTAAAACTCACTCATAATTCCTTCATTTAAGAATAATAACTATTAATATTTTGGCTTATCTACTCAGTAAATAAACTATACTTGACTGTCAGAAACAGTGTATTGCTAAGCATTTTGTGTCTCTATTATAAATGGTATTGTTCTTTTGATTTTTTTTTAAACATTGGTTGTTAATGTAAAGAAACACTACTAATTTTTGTGTTGATATTGTATCCTGTAACTTTACTAAATTTGTTTCCATTTCTAACAGTTTTTTTTGTGTGTGTGAGTGAGTGGGAGGACCTTGGGTTTTTTTTAACATATAAGATCATGTCACTTGCAAACAAGGACAATTTAGCATTTTCTTTTTCAGTTTGTATGCCATTTATTTCTTCCTCGCAATTTCTCTGGCTTGGATCTTCAACACTATAATGAATAGGAGTGGTGATAGTGGACATTCTTGTCTTGTTTCAGGTCTTACAGGAAATGCTTTCAACTTTTCCTTGTTGAGAATAATGTTGGTTTTTGGCTTGTCATATATGGCCTTTATTGTGTTGAAGTACATTTCTTTTATAACTAATCGGTTGGCAGTCCTTTTTTAATCATAAAAGACTGTTGAATTTTGCCAAATGTTTTGTGTTTTATAAAATGATTATATGATATTTGTCCTTCATTTCATTAATGTGGTGTATCCCATTTATTAGTTTGCAAATGTTGAACCATCCTTGCATTCCAAGGATAAATCCCACTTGATCATGGTAAATGATTATTTTAATGTGTTGTTGAATTTGTTTGGCTAGTATTATGTTGAGTATTTTCACAGTTATGTTTATAAAGTGTGTTGGCTTATAATTTTCTTTTCTTGTGATGTCTTTGCCTTTGGTATCAGGGTAATGCTATCCTCATAAAAAAAGTTTGGAAGTGTTACCTCATGAATTATTCGGAGTAATTGGTAGAGAATTGGCATCAGTTCTTTTAAAAATGTTTGATAGAATTAAACAGTGAGGCCATCAGGCCTTGGACTTTTCTTTGATGGGAGACTTCTTATTACTAATTTGGTATCCTCACTCATTGATGGCCTCTTCAGATTTTTATTTATTCAGCATTTACTCTTAGTAGGTTGTATGTGTCCCAGAATGCATTCATTTCCTCTAGGTTATCTAATTTGTTGTCATATACCTTTTCGTAAATTTGCTTATGATCCTCCATATTTCTGTGGTATTAGATGTAATGTTTCATTTTTAATTGCTGATTTTGTTTGAGTCTTTTATATTTTTCTTAGTTTAGCTAAAGATTGTGAATGTGATATATTTTTCAAAAAAACAACTCTTCATTTCCTTGGTCTTTCTTTTCTAGTCTCTAATTCATTTATTTATTTATTTTTATTATTTTCTTCCTTCTAATAATTTTGGACTGTTTCCTCTTGCTTTACTGGTTTTTTGAGGTGTAACATTAGGTTACTTATATGAAATCTTTCTTCTTTTGTAATGTAGGTGGTTGTTGATATAAACTTCCCTATAAGATTTGCTTTTCTGTATCCCACAGGTTTTGGTATGTTATGTTTTCATTTTCATTTGTCTCAAGAAATTTTTAAATGTATCTTTTAATTTTATCATTGACCCATTGGTTGTTCAGGAGCATGTCATTTAATATTCATATATATGTGAATTTATAAAATTCTTACTGTTATTGATTTCTAGTTTCATATTACTGAGGTTGAAAAAAGTACTTGATATAATTTTAATCTTCATAAATTTGCTGAGACTTGTCCTGTGGCTTAAATGATTTATCTTGGATAATATCCCACGTGTGCTTGAGCAGAATGTGCATTCTGTTGCTGTCAAGTGGAATGTTCTACAAATGTCTATTAGGTCCATTTGGTCTAAGGTGTTAATTCAAATCCAATATTTCCTTATTAATTTTCTGTCTGGGTGATCTGTCCAATTTTGAAGCCTCTATAATTATTTTATTGCAATTCATCTCTCTTTTCAGATCCTTTAATATTAGCTTTATATATTTAGGTGCTCTACTGTTGGGTGCATTTATATATCTACAATTGTTACATACTCTTAAAGAACTTACCCCTTTATCACTATATAATGTTCTTCTTTGTCCTTTTTATAGTTTTTGATTCAACATCTGCTTTGTTTAAGACAAGTATTGCCACATCTGATTCTTTTTAGTTTCTATTTGCATGGAATGTCTTTTTCTATTTCTTCCATGTGTGTCCTTAAAAGGGAGGTACATGTATTGCAATCAGCATATAGTTGGGTTTTGTTTTTATCCATTCATTCATTTATTAGAAAATTTATTTCATTTCTAATCAAGATGAGCATTGAAAGTTAAGGATTTACTACTGCTACTTAGTTGTTTTATGTGTTTTTTTGTTTATTTCATAGAATTTTTTCATTTTTCATCTCTTGCTGTCTTTTTTTGTGGTTTCACGGTTTTATATAGTCATATGTTTTGAATTTGTTTCATGTTTATTTTGTGCAGGTCATGCAGATTTTTGCTATTTGGTTACCAGGAAGCTTACAATAGTCTATTTCACAGTCTATTTCTATTACTTATAATTGTCTATTTCAAGCTGACAACTTTGATTGCATAAAACCACTTTATACGTGAAAACATTTTCAGCTACTGAAAAAAGTTACTTATTTTTACAATTATTAATTTTAAATAAATTTTTAAATAATTGTAAATAAAACATTACATTTGGGATATTTTAAACATTATTTAAAAAATCAAATGAACATTAATATATGCAAATTAATTCTTTATTTCTGAGTTTTAGTTGCTTTATCTGAGAAAAAGAAAGGAGAATACAAGTTTAAATTTCCTCCTTCTTCTTAAGAAACTATAATCCCTTATATAAATTGACATATTCTTCAAATATCATCTCTAGTTTAATCTTTATAGTAATCCACCAAAGTTGGCTATAATTTAATGTATCTAATGAGGGAAATAGGTCTCAAGCACATTGACAACTTTCCCACTTTAGAAGCTATTAATACTTGGCCTAAAAATTAAAAACGTTAGTTTTGGAGGCATTCAGCTTGAGTTTGAATGCCACTTTTGACCACTCCTTTTATCTCTCTAAGAATTAGTGTAGGCATTTTCAACAGGAGATGATACTGCCTGATAGTACCTGCCTTAAGGTTCCTGTGAAGATTAAAAGAATTGATTGATGTGTATCACTTAGAAAAAGTGACTTGAACATACTAAGTAGTCCATAATATTACTAATATCTCATAATGTGACTAATATAATATTAACCATAATTGAAGTAGACTACTATTACAAAACTAGAGCATATCTAACAATGAATCCTGTACATGTTGTGGTACCCATGCACCTAAGAATGCACACACACATATACAGTGTGATATTTTGTGATGTTGCATGGTAGAATACAATGTATATAAGGCAGAGACGAGAAGACTTCATCTTTTAACACAATTAGCTAATAGTATTCACATTGAAGTGAAAACACGCTCACCAGAATTGTGTACTATGTAGATAAATCTGACTCTTCCTCCATTCTATAGAGATCATGTGCTGTATGTGTATGTGTGCTCAAAAAGTGTATGAATTCTATGCTAGCTTAAAATAGCTGCATAAATACAAATACTGATCTCTATAGATATGTATTTATTGTTCCTGTTAACAATAGTATTTTCTATTTGAAGAATATCATTTACATTATATTATTATATTATCAAATGTTTTTATGGATATTATTTCATTTTCCATTCTGCCTTTGAAAAAATTAAGGTTTGAAAAGGCCAAATGACAAACAAGTTCAAATATTGAAAACTCAGAGATTCTGAAATTTACAGGTAAAATACGTTTTTTAAAAAATATAACCACCTTCCACAGTTTTTTGTATTGTCAGAGTTAGAAAACATATTCAAAAATTAGCAATTTTAGGCTTGGAAATCTATGGGGGCAAAGGGGCTTTTATAAGGTAGATAATGGATGAACTCCTGGACACCATTATTACCCTGGAGGACTGGTAGTTTAAATGGCATAGTTCTTTCTGGCAGTGTCTCTCATTTCACTAGCATTTACCTCATTCAGAAACAAATACATTAACCAATCTCTTGGAGCAAAAGCAAGGTTATTTTCCTATGTTTATCATAAGCAGAGAATACATTGACCACAACCATGCTTTTGTTCTTCTAACATGTCCCTTTGTTTATAGCATCCTTACTGATTTATTTGTTAAATCTGTGTACACATCATGGCTTAATTTCTTTCACTAACTTAATATGTCTTAGATTTAGCTTTCCACTGGGCTGGGAGAAATAAAGCTCTATTTTTTTTTTTTAATTTAAAAAAAGGTGAATTTGAGTAAAGGTATGTAGCACATATGGGAAAATGCTGTGCAATTTCAAAGGGAAAATAATTTTTTATATGATAATTTCTTAAAATATGGATAGATCATATGTAGAATGTAATGATCATAAAAACCCTTTTTATCACTGTATTTTATTTGCATTCTTGAACTTTTTATTTAATATACTTAAATCAGTTTTCATTATTATTTTGATTGACATCAGACAGAATTTTCCCTAAGACATTATTATTGAAACAGAAAGAAACTTTACTACCATAAATTAGTATTCCTAGAACCAGAAAAGCAAACAAACAAGAGATACACAAAACAAAATTAATTTCTTATAATATTGTTGAATAGATCACTTTCAAAATTGCTTACTGAGATTAATCCAAATCAAGATTAATAGTTCTAGGATTCATCTTCCAGCTTTTAACTCTAATATTCTATCTCTTAGACTAATTGTATCATAATAAAAAAAGTTCTCAAATTCTTGCTTAGAAAACACACAGACAGAGAGCATGTGGTTTTCCAGAGAAATGGCTACCCAGTGAGGGGGAAATACTACTTGTTTATATAAGTGGGGATATCAGAGGGTCACAAACACTAGGAATTATGGTTGGTCATTTGGTCCTGCCTCCAAAAAATAATTCAAACAAACCCACATTTAAATGTCTACTAAGAATGAAATTACAATTCTTAATCTTTAATACTTTGTATGTAGAATTTGTTCTTCAATGTTCCAGTCTCCCTTTTTGAAAACTTTACCCTCACATGGCAGCTTATACTAATTTTTTTCCTAATCTTTCTTCAATTGTTATTAAAAACAGGTGGTCACCACTTTTTCAAAAGTAACCTTTTATGTCCTTGAGGACAATTATGAAATCACCTTTCAGCTTTCTCTTTATAAAATCAAATGAAGCAAATGATTGGACCTTCCTCACAGGTGCTATGTTTTAGCTATTTAATTATCTTAGTGTCCCTCCACTGCAACTTATTCCACTTTTCCCAAATCCCTCAAGTAGTAAAAGCCATAAAGTAGCAGAATGGACTCATATGGATCTGACCACCACGGGATATAAAGGGAATACTTGTGTCACTTGAAATTACTCTCCTATTTATATACCTTAGTATACTATATTAGTATCTTGCCTAGGGAGATGTAAAAAGTGCAGATCATTGTGGGAAATGGTATCTGGCAGCAAAATGTCTCATAAAATGTGTTCAATTAGTCCTGCACATTTTGTCAGATGAAGAGGAAGGTTTTGGCCAAACTATTCAATTAGTACTCATTAATATGGATGATATCATCTTTGGCCTGGCTTGTGAGTCCTCTTCTAAAGAATGACTCAGGACTAAAGAATGCTCATTCCATCCCAGTCCCATTAGATACTGTCTTCCCCCTATCCCCACCCTATTCACGCCTATAGTTATTTCTTTCTTTTAAAAAAATACAAATAACTTTCAACTGTGGAAATATTTTCAAGTGAAGTTCAAGACTGCATATACTCACTACTATTTCAGAAAGTGTTTTATTTGGGGGGGCTACAGAAATATCCATAGTAGATATTCAACCAAAAAATGGATTGCATTTCTGCTGTGTGCCAGGTGCCGTTCCAGTGTGGGGACATAGCACTAAGCAAAACAGATGACATCTCTGTCTCCTAGAGCTTTGGTTTTAGTGGACAAAGACAAACCATAAAGCAAATAAGAAAATGCTTAATCATAATATGTCAGGCAATGATAAAGCCAATTAAATGCAGTAGGGAGTACTAGCCTTGGAGACATTGGCATTTATAAAGCATCATAGGAAAAATGATCTTCAGGAGGTAACATTTGAGAAGAGGCATGAAGTGAAAGAGTAAACTGTTTAAGATATGTGGAAAGGAAGGCAACAAATTCAAAGGACCTAGGGCCGGTGTATGCCTAAACAGGACAGTGGAATTGGTCTGAGTTATTGGGTGGGTAGCAAAGGACTAGAGCAGGCAGGGGAGGCCTCCTGGTCTTGGGGGAGTGTTCTTACAGAGGGCCCTGAGAACTTTGTATTTTACTTTGAGGCAAACTGGAAACTGATAGGAGGCAAAGGTCAAAGCAGGAACCAGGTGGGAAATGTGAGACTGACAGTTGAGGGCCGAGGATGACCAGGGTTAGATATAGTGAACTCCAAGTTTCTCTTCAAGGAATCAGTATGTCAGCATGTTCAGCTCTCTTATTCTTTGATTCTCTATTTTAAAGTTTAACCTCCTGTTTCTCTTTGCCCACTTGCCTCTAGTTTCACAACTTTCCCACCAGCTCTAATCAGTAATTCACATCATTTCCCCTGGTCACCTGCTTTGACCTGAGTCACCCCTGGTCACCTGCTGTGACCTGAATCATCCAGAGTCACCTGTTCTGTAACTGCCCTTCCCACCAAACTACCCACCTTGCCACTCCGGCTTGTACCCCTGCTCTCTTTAAAATAGCCAATAGGAATTAGCTTAGACTGCAGGGTCCAACCCTAGCCAATAGGGGAATGACACAGCAGTAGGGGCTACCTGCATCAGGAATAAGAACTCCTTCCCCTCCATCTCCAGGTGTGCTCTTGCCATTACTCCATCTGTGAGTCACATTCTTCTGTAGAAGTAAAAATTGCCTTGCTGAGAAAATTAAATTTATGTTCGAGTGCTATTTCTTCTTTTAGGCACCAAGGAACAAGCATTTGTTTCTAACACCAGTGTCACAACAGTGGTTCTAGATATGTTTTCCTGATGTGTTAGATATGGGTCATGATAAAAGATTTCAAGAGTGACTCCAAGGTCTTGGGCAAGAGCAACAGAAAAGTTAAAACATCGCTTGACTGAGGTGTGTGTCTGCAGAATCAGAGGACATGTTGTGTTGGTTGTGTTTGAGGTATTCATTAGACATCCATGTGGCATCATTCAGAAGGCACTAAAAACGTTTGTTTGAAATGCAAGGGAGAGCTCTGAATAAATTTAGAATCATTGGCATATAAATGCCTTTTAATGCAAGGCAGTTGGAAATAGGTTGGGAATTCCTAACGAGTGAGTTTTGACAAAGAATTCTTAGCATTGCTGGCTCATTATGAGGCTTTGGGTCCTCCTCTCTCATTGTTTTACAACATAGTACAACACTCAAAAAATACTTCAAAAATAAATTTCCTCTTACAATCCAAAAATAACATCACTGTCAGTTTTACACATTTCAGTTAAATAGTAAACAGGTTATGTATTATGTATAAGAACTACAAAAAAAAAAAAAAGAATAATTTTAAACTATATAAAATGATGTGATGTGTACATATACCCTAATGAAATATGTTTTTATTGACTTAACATTACTGGAAAAATAGTGATTATGAAAATAATTGAACATGGTATAACTCAGAGCCATTATTTATGTATGTAATAAAACACATCCCTCTCTCCGTTTGTATGTAAGTCTTTTCCATAAATAACATTTTAAAAAACTATATGCTCTATAATGTTCAATGTATTAGTTAATATTTCAACATCAAAAATACATAAGCATGTAACCTGCATAATTCCAATCTTATGTAAATACAAAGCAAATTTGTATTCTGACCAAAATAGGTTATTATTACTGCACTCAAATTTGACAAAATTTTAATGTCTATAATTTATTATATTAGTTCAAAAATTATCAGATCCATTAGTAAATATTTTCTGTGGCATTTAATCTTTTGTTGAGATGGGTATGACTTTTCTTTATTTGAAAGCATTTCTCCTAAAACAGAAGTAGAAGTGTAAGGGAGAAGATAAACCAAACAAAATGGAATTTAAGTATTTGTTTAGTTTTATTTACATTGTGTTTCTACATTATTCTAGTGAATAAACACCTGTGCTCCCGGTCATTGGGATGGAGTCCCAATGCAGATGGGAAGTCAGCTTACCCACAAGTCATTTACTGTCTGCAAATCTTTAAGTTGGGTTGGAGCTGCGAGCACATACCTGGATCTGGTCTCACCTTTGGTCTCATTCCAGGGTCACAGCCCAATGCTTCCATGTCACCAGGGCCCTAGGATGTTGGCACTTGAGGACCATTGGTCAGATTAGGGGCTAGTAAACAATGGAAAACAGTAGAGATAGACTGCTTCTGAAGGGTGTTGGTAGAAATGGTAGACAGAGCCACTATCATCCTGTAACTGTGCTCTAATTTGTAGCACTTTGCTCTCATATATTTCAATGTGTGCAAGCTTAGAGCCTCTCCAAGTAGAAAAAGAATCTGAAAATGATGCCTACTAAGAGCAACACTTAAAGTCCAATAAGAAAATTTGAAAACTGCATTCTTAGTGTTTTGATCCCATTCACATAATTTGTATTGATGAACTACAGCTTCATCAGCCATATGCCCCTAAGTCAAGAGGCCGAAGCCCATAAAGAGTGTACTGAACCAAGAGTCCTGACACGATTTGCAGATTCTGTGTGAGAATGCGGAGAAAAGATAATATTATCTGATTCATTCTGTTTGTTTTATTAAGCAAGTTTTTACAGTAAAATTGCCTGTCACATACACTATCCTTTTTGAGGAAGCTATCTGCACTGGATGACTGGCCTCTTTCTCCCACTGACAAACAACCTAAGCAGATGATTCAGCAAGTTTTAGGAATCGTACATGATGGAGTCAATTAGTATCCTCAGAAGACTTCTGGTGACTGAGGGCAGTGGAGAAAGAGGAGAACTCTAAGGGTTAACAGGCCAAGGTTATGTGTCCATTTCTGCTCTAGATTCCATGCAACAGAAGGCCCAAAGGAGGCCATGTAGGCTCCCCTTGCCCAAGTAGAAGCATCTGCATATTACCTACCATTGAGTAGAGGCCTTATTCCTGATCTTGACACACTCTCAATTTCCTTTACATACTGTGTGTAGTTGTAATTGAGTTTATACCATGCCCAGAGAAAAGCAATCTTTAAAAGTTACAAATATAATCAAACGTCAGCTCACCACCAGAGAAATAAATCCATTCTCTTAATGTCAAGCAAGCACTTGCTTAGAGGACTGTTCCTTGGTTTCAAGGATGGAAGAACAACTCATTCGAATGCCTATTTGGACTAAGGTAAAATAAATCTAAATCTTCAGAATTGCCCCAAAGTTATATTATTCAGAAAAGGTGAGAATGACACTGGAATAAAAATAAGGGAATTGCCATTGTGTGCATGAATGATATCACTTCAAGGGTAGCATCTATTCCACAAGCAATTTAGAGTGAGAAATCACTAATGTATTAAATGCTTACAAAGTGCCCAGTTTAAACAGACTTATTCATAATACTAACCCTATAATGTGGCTATAATGATAATTCCTGATTTAAAGATGAGGATTCTGGAGATAATTAAGGTAATATACCATTGATGTATTGTTGATATTAATTGGGGCCAAAATTTAAGCTCAGGTAACATGAGGCTAGTTCATTCTATTAACACATCACTATTCTTTCTCTTCACCAACTAATCCAGTAATCCATGTTAATCAGACATACAAAAACTAAGTAATACTTAGTACATAATGAATAACTAAAGTATAAATGCATTTACGGAAACAAAAATAAGATTATTTCCAGAAATAAATGGTAGCCATAAATATAGTCAGAAAACTTGTCTTAGTTTCTATGAAGTCCACAGGCTGTTATCGAGAACAAACAGTTAACAGGTTATACTGTAAAAATACTACATCAAAATTGAATATTATTCCATGTTTTGATTTAAAAACTATCAAAAATATAGCTATTATTTAAAAACCATTATAACCAATACCTCCAAGACACAATGATAAAACACACGTATACACATATAGTTGTATATGTATCTGTTTACTTATCTATATCCTTAGATATATCCTTGGAAAAGCAAACATTCCATAGGAGTGCATTATTTCTCTCTCAACTACTCTTCATCACAATGAATTGGAACACTATAAAATTTTTTCTCAATAGTTTTACAAAAAATTATGAACAATGCCAATTTTGACAAGAACCAGTTATGGGATATAATCCCAAAGGTAAATTTTGTATGCTTCTAATTTTATTATTTACATAAATGTGAGTTAATAGGAAATATTTCAGATAAAGTTCGGCTGAACATTCCTTCAATCATATATGTGACAAAATTTTAAAGTCCCCAAGCTGGAAGGGCAAAAACAAATAACAACGAAATTGTATACCTTAAGGTTAGTAAATCAAGTACCTATGTTCCTTAAATATTCAAAAACTTGACTTGCTCCAAAGCCATTTCAAACAATATAAATATGTTGACACACTTAATGTAAACGTTACAGCCCTGTAAAATCACGTTTTCCAGAAATAGAACTTATCTGGATATAGTAAGAACACAGAGCAACTTGGTCCAGAAAAGTTGGGTCCTTGTGGATTTCAGCATTTACTACTGAGCACATCTGTAATCTTCATTTTCTCTACTTTTAATAAAAAGGAATATTGAGCAGTAGAACATATCAATTCCATTATTTAAAATATGCAAAGATTAAGTAACAGGAGATAGAGAGTGTTTGATGTATGTTGCTGAGTTTCTATAAGAAACAATGTTAATCATAGATTTTGATGTTATTCTAAGAAAATAATAGCACAAATATCAAGAACACTAGTATTATTATTATTATTATTATTCTTTTCTTTTCTCTCTTTTTTGTTAAATTTTAGTTTAAGTTCCGGCATGTGTGTGCAGAAAGTGCAGGTTTTTTACACAGGTAATACGTGTGACATGGTGTTTTGCTGCACCTATTGACCAGTTCTCTAAGTTCCCTCCCCTCGTACCCCTCCCCAAATAGGCCCTGGTGTGTGTTGTTCCCCTCCCTGTGTCCATGTGTTCTTATTAAGGGCAATATTATTATTGTTAATAAAATAATGCATAATAGCTAAAATATTGTTAATTTCATTAGTGGTTAAATGATGTATTGAAAACTGGCACTGTAAACTATCTATGCCACTGTATCATCAAAAATATATTCTAAATCAATTTGAAGGCCGTTGGAAAAATGCCAAAATATTCCGTAGTGGATGAAGGCTTCAGAAGCAGATGACACCTGGGCTTCTTCTGACATTAAAATTATATTTTTACTTTTAAAACAATAATACAAGATTTTGGAAGTTCAAATAGTTTTACAATCATACACTATGTAAATTTGCAAGGCAGAACATTTCTGTAAACAGAGATCCAAGCATATTTAGTCTAGAAAGGTTACTGAAAAACCTGAAATAGACCTGAAAGAATTTAAGCTAAATAGAGCATTAAAAATAATTATCATCCTAAGGGATGAATCCTTGAGATTGGCACCAAATTATTTATGCAACAAAACCCACTTTCTAGCTTTTTCCTTACATTAAGGATATATTATGCTATGGGTTTCCATATAAAATTTTACTAACCAGATATTATCATGGAAGATAAGTCATCATTAAGTTTAATATTTTTAAACATTCAATTTATTCATAATTCACAAAGATTTGTTTGCCTATGATAGGTAGATTTTCCTAATATAGTTATACTCTCACATTTTTATTAAAATTACTGCAGTAAATTTAAATGTTAGGATTTAAAACAGCAATGCTTTTCTACTGCTTATTTTCAGTATAATATTTAGATTATCTTCTGACTCAGCTTAAAGGAGAACAGATTTCTGCAACATGGAAATCTGTAATCATTCATAAACATATTGCTCTTAGACTCACTTTGATGAGGAAATAATACCCAAAAATAGATTTTGAGAGAGACAAAGATAAGATGTTGGTTTATTTTATGTTCGTGTGAATTTTTTTCACTCCAAATATTGGAAAACAGAATTAGATAGTTTCTTTGTACATATTAAATTCTTAATGAGATAAAGTGACTGAATCTTTCTATTATCAAGTCACATTACTGATGAATACTTGTTTGACTTAAATAAGAACCTTGCGTTGTTTTAGAAATGTCTTTAAAAAAATGGTGAAAATATAACTTTTTTAGCAAAAGGAATAAACAAACATTTTGAGAATTATAAGATAAATTACAGAATAATATAATATTATTTAAAAGTATTTTGACAAAATCATGCTTTATTCACACCTGCCAAAAAAATGGAGTGCAAATGATATTATTTAAAACATAATAATGTGAGAAAGACAATAAATATGTGCCACTAGATATGAATAAACTAAAAGAATCAGAAACCTACATTGAGCTAAAGGAGTGTGTTGTAACACAATGCAAAGAAGCTAAGAACCTTGATAAAAGGTTAGAGGAACTGTTAACTAGAGTAACCAGTTTAGATAGGAACATACACACAAATGAACTGATGGCGCTGAATAACACAGTACGAGAACTTCGTGAAACATACAGAAGGATCGATAGCCAAAAAACCAAGTGGAAGAAAGGATATCAGAGTTTGAAGACCACCTTGCTGAAATAAGACATACAGAAAAAAAAAAAAAAAAAAAAAAAAAAAAACAGAGAAAAATGAATGAATGTGAATGAACAAATCCTCCGAGAAATATGGTACTTCGTAAAAAGTCCAAATCTGGAGTGCCAGAAGGAGACAGGGAGAATGGAAATAAGCGGGAAAACACACTTCAGGATAATATCCAGGAGAACTTCCCCAACCTAGCAAGACAGGCCACCATGCAAATTCAGGAAATACAGAGAACACCACTAAGATACTCCATGAGAAGATCTACCCCAAGACACATACTCATCAGATTTTCCAAGGTTGAAATGAAGGAAAAACTGCTAAGGACAGCCAGAGAGAAAGGCCAGGTCACTTACAAAGGGAAGCATATCAGAATAACAGTGGACCTCTCAGCAGAAACTCTACAATCCAGAAGAGATTGGGAGCCAATATTCAACATTCTTACATATCCAGCCAAACTAAGCTTCATAAACAAAGGAGAAATAAAATCCTTTCTGGACAAGCAAATACTGAGAGATTTCATTACCACCAGACCTGCCTTACAAGAGCTCCCAAAAGAAGCACAAAATATGGAAAGGAAAAACGGGTACCAGCCACTGCAAAAACACACCAAAATATAAACTATGAAGAAACTGCAGCAACTAAGGGGCAAAATAACCAGATAACATCATGATGACAGGATCAAATTCACACACAATAATACTAACCTTAAAGGTAAATGGGCAAAATGACCCAATTAAAAGACACAGACTGTCAAACTGGATTAAAGAGTCAAGACCCATCAGTGTGCTATATTCAGGAGAACCATGAATACAGAATGTGCAAAGACACACATAGACTCAGAATAAAGGGATGGAAGAAAATTTACCAAGGAAAAATTTACTGAGGAAAGCAAAAAAAAAAGTAGGGGTAGCAATCCTAGTCTCTGACAAAACAGACTTTAAACCAACAAAGATTAAAAAAGACAAAGAAGAGCATTACATAATGATAAAGGGATCAATGCAACAAGAAGAGCTAACTATCTTAAATAAACATGCACCCAATACAGGAGCACCTAGATTCATAAAACAAGTTCTTAGAGACCCACAAAGAGACTTAGACTGCCACACAATAATAGGAGACTTTAACACTCAGCTGTCAATATTAGACAGATGAATGAGACAGAAAATTAACAAGGATATTCAGGGCTTGAACTCAGCTCGGATCAAGTGGACCTAATAGACATCTACAGAACTCTCCACCTCAAATCAGCAGAATCAGCAGAAAATACATTATTCTCAATGCCACTTGGCATTTATTATAAAATCAGCCACATAAGTGGAAGCAAGACACTCATCAGAAAATGCAAGAGACTGAAATAATAACAAACAGTCTCTTAGAGCATACTGCAATAAAATTAGAACTCAGGATTAAGAAACTTTCTCAAAAACACACAATTACATGGAAATTGAACAACCTGATCCTTAATGACTCCTGGTTAAATAATGAAATTAGAGCAGAAATCAAGAAGTTCTTCAAAACAGATGAGAACAAAGATGTAATGTACAAGAATCTCTGGGACATAGCTAAAGCAGTGTTAAGTGGGAAACTTATAGCACTAAATGCCCACATCAGAAAACTGGAAATATCTCAAATCTACACCCTAACATCACAATTAAATGAGCTAGAGAGGCAAGAGCAAAGTAATTCAATAGTTAGTAGAAGACAAGAAATAACTCGGGTCAGAGCAGAACTGAAGGAGATAGAGACACAAAAGCCCTCCAAAAATAAATAAATCCAGGAGTTGTTTTTTTTTTTTTTTTGAAAAAATTAACAAAATAGACTGCCAGCTAAACTAAGAAGAAAAGAGAATAGAATAAAATAAACACAAAAAAAGTTTAAAGGGGATATCACTACTGACTGCACAGAAATACAAACTACCATCACAGAATACTATAAATACCTCTACAGAAATAAATTACAAAATCTAGAAAAATAAATAAATTCCTGGACACATGCACCCTCCTAAGACTAAATCAGGAGAAGTCTAATCCCTGAATAGACCAATAACAAGTTACTAAATTGAGGCAGTAATTAATAGCCTACCAACCAAAAAACTCCAGGACCAGACAGATTCACAGCTGAATTCTACCAGAGGTACAAAAAGGAGCCGGTACCATTCCTTCTGAAACTATTCCAAACAATCCAAAAGGAGGGACTCCTCTTTAACTCATCATATGAAGCCAGCATCATCCTGATACCAAAACTGGAAAGAGACACAATAAAAAAAGAAAACTTCAGGCTAATAACCCTGATGAATATTGATGCAAAATCCTCAATAAAATACTGGCAAACTGAATCCAGCAGCACATCAAAAAACTTACCCACCATGATCAAGTGGGCTTCATCCCTGGGATGCAAACCTGGTTCAACATACACAAATCAATAAATGTGCTCATCACATTGACAGAACCAATGACAGAAAACACATGATTTTCTCAGTAGATGAAGAGAAGGCCTTTGATAAAATTTAACATCAGTTCATGTTAAAAACTCTCAATAAACTAGGTATTGATGGAACATATCTTAAAATGATCAGAGCTATTTGTGACAAACCCACAGAGGATATCATATTGAATGGGCAATAGTTGGAAACATCCCCTTTGAATACCAGTATAAGACAAGGATGCCCTCTCTCACCATTCCTATTCAACATAATATTGGAAGTTCTGGCCAGGACAATCAGACAAGAGAAAGAAATAAAGGGTATTCAAATAGGAACAGAGGAAGGCAAATTGTCTCTTTTTTCAGATGACCTAATTCTATATTTAGAAAATCCAATCATCTCATCAAAAAAATTCCTTAAACTCATAAGCAACTTCAGCAAAGTCTCAAGATACAAAATCAATTTGCAAAAATCACAAGCATCCCTTTACACCAACAATAGACAAGCAGAAAGCCAAATTATGAATGAACTCCCATTCACAATGGCTACAAAGAAAATAAAATACCTAGAAATACAGCTAACAAGGGATGTGAAGGACCTCTTCAAGGAGAACTACAAACCACTGCTAGAGGAAATAAGAGAGGACACAAACAAATGGAAAAATATTCCATCCTCATGGATAAGAAGAATCAATATTGTGAAAATGGCCACACTGCCCAAATTAATTTATAGATTAAATGCTATTCCCATCCAAGTACCATTGACATTCTTCACAGAATTAGGAAAAAGTACTTCAAATTCCATGTGGAATCAAAGCAGACCCCGTATAGCCAAGACAATCCTAAGCAAAAACAATGAAACTGGAAGCATCTCACTGCCTGACTTCAAACTATACTACAAGCCTACAGTAACCTAAACAGCATGATACTGGTACCAAAACAGGAATATAGACCAATGGAACAGAACAGAGAGTTCAGAAATAATACTGCATATCTATAACTATCTGATCTTCAACAAAACTGACAAAAACAAGCAATGGGAAAACGATTTCCTATTTAACAAATGATGCTGGGAAAACTGGTGAGCCATTTGCAGAAAAGTGAAACCAGACCCCTTCCTTACACCTTAAACAAAAATTAACTCAATGTAGATTAAACACTTAAATGTAAAACCCAAAACCATAAAAACCCTAGAAGAAAACCTAGGCAATGCCATTCAGGACATAGGCATGAGCAAATAATCCATCTCAAAAATGCAAAAAGCAATTGCAACAAAAGTCAAGATTGACAAATGGGATCTAATTAAACTAAAGAACTTCTGCACAGCAAAAGAAACTATCCTCAGAGTGAACAGGCAACATACAGAGTAGGAGAAATTTTTTGCAACCTACGCATCTGACAAGGGTCTAATATCCAGAATTTACAAGGAACTTAAACAAATCTACAAGAAAAAAAAAAAAAAAAAACATCAAAAAGTGGGCAGGAGATATGAACAGGTACTTCTCAAAAGAAGACATTTATGTGGCCAACAACAAGCATATGAAAAAAAAATGCTCAAGATCACTGATCATTAGAGAAATGCAAATCAAACCACAATGAGATACCATATCATGTCAGTCAGAATGGTGATTATTAAAAAGTTAAAAAACAATAGATGCTGGAGAGACTGTGGAGAAATAGGAATGCTTTTACACTGTTGGTGAGAATGTAAATTGGTTCAACCATTTTGGATCAAAATGTGGCAATTCCTCAAGGATCTAGAACAGAAATACCATTTGACCCAGCAATCTTATTACTGGGTGTATACCCAAAGGGTTATAAATCATTCCACTATAAAGATACATGCACACGTTTGTTTACTGCAGCAATATTTACAATTGCAAAGTCATGGAACCAACCCAAATGCCCATCAATGATAGACTGAATAAAGAAAATGTGGTACATATACACCATGGAATACTACATAGCCATAAAAAGAAATGAGATAATGTCCTTTGCAGGGACATGGATGAAGCTGGAAGTCATCATCCTCAGCAAACTAACACTGAAACAGAAAACCAAACACAGCATGTTCTCAC
This sequence comes from Chlorocebus sabaeus, assembly GCF_047675955.1. Lineage (NCBI taxonomy): Eukaryota > Metazoa > Chordata > Mammalia > Primates > Cercopithecidae > Chlorocebus > Chlorocebus sabaeus. Next base: position 54,774,123 of record NC_132911.1, on the reverse strand, counting down.
TCACAAATGGGAGCTGAATTATGAGAACACATGGACACAAGGTGGGGAACAATACACACCAGGGTCTCTTGCGGGGTTAGGGGTCAGGGGAGGGACTTTAGAAGACAGGTCAATAGGTGCAGCAAATCACCATGGTACATGTATAACTAGGTAAGAAACCTGCACATTTTGCACATGTATCCCAGAACTTAAAGCAAAATAATAATAACAATAATAATAATAATGTGAGAAAGATAAAGAACATAGGTATCACTAGACAAGAACTAACAAAAAGAATCAGAAACCTCTCCTTGGAAAAGAAAACAAAACAAGAAAAGAGTATGAAACAATAACGTCTTTGGACTTTTAAGAGCAAAAATTGGTCAATGAAACAAATTTTGAAATATGAGATTTAATTAGTTAATACTTGACACTTGAAAGATGTCTTGGTAAAAGGGAAATAAGCAGTTTATATAACAGATGGGGAATTTATAGGAGTCACTTTCACAAAAGGGTATGTGATAAAATATAAATAAACCAAAGAAAATATTATTGTATAACAAAAATAAAAAAATAAAATTATGTTTTTAATCAATGATGATTATTATATTTTTAAGACAGGAAGCTGGATTTGAAGTTGCTGGGATTAGCTTTGGGATGGCAGTGACTTCCTTCTGATGTGTTCTCTCTGGCATATTCATAAACAGAACAAGGAACGGCTGAACCTTAGCTCTCACCCAGAGCAGCAACACTAAAACCTAAGTGCACAGCCTGTAACGTCTCTTAAAAATCACCAGGTAATTAAAGTTCTATTATCAGAGGAAAAACTAAAAACATAATTTCAGAAGCTTGTAGTTTAGGAAAGGACTAAACTTTTTATGCTAATTTAATTCTAAAATGTTACAGTAAAAAAGAACCATATTAATTTTCAATTACTTAATAAAATGTAAAGCAATCAATAAACTTTTAAAGAAAAATTATTTTAAAAATGAAAATAGATATAAATGTAGTCAGAAAATGCAGAGACACCTCTTTTTACTAAATGGTACTATGGTTTGAGCATGTCTCCAAAATTGTATGTGTTGCAAACTTAACCAAATTTATATATTTATAAGAGGTAGGGACTTGGGGAAGACAATTAGAATTAGATAAGGTCATCAGGATGGGGCTCTGTGATGGGTTTAGTAACTTTATAAAGAGAAGAAAAAGACCTGAGCTACTATGCTTGCTCTCTCTCCTTGTGATGCTTCCCTCTATGTTATGACACAACTGGTAGACTGTCACCACATGGAGACATCATGCTCTTGGACTTGCCAGCCTCCAGACCCAAGAGCTAATAGTTAAACCTCTATTCCTTATAAACTACTCAGACTGTGGTATTCAGTTGTAGCAACAGAAAACAGATAAAGACAAATGGCTGCCCTAAAATGTAACTTTTTAAAAAAGTGGTTACTTTGGTGTTCTTACAAGAGCTTCTACTAATACCTGCCATTGACATGAAATTCTACTGTAAAATGATTCTTCACATAAATTATAGTCTGCTGGAAATATTTTTAACTCTCCCAAATTTTTAGCATTTGCCTAATAATTATATCAATATACTCTTATATCATGTCTTATCTTCTGTTATATCTTAATTTATGTATATAATATATATTTCTGTGTTTTTATATTTTGATTTATTTTGCTTTTATTTTAAACCATATTATAAGAAACATACTCTAATTTGGACCACCTCTTTTCTATTAAAAATGTAAGCAGTTGTGATAAAAGAAATAATAATATTATATTTAACTTTTCAATGACAAATACAGTAAATACAGGGCATGGGAAAATATATATTTGATATCAAAATATAAGAATTATAAATTCACACAGTATTTATTGAAGATGTAATTATTGCATTATTTTAATTTTTAAAGTTATTTTTTCTATTTATGTCTTTGTTTATTCTACTTATTTTTGGTATTATTTCTTCTTATCTATTCTTAATTTGAGCACAATTTTAGCGCTGTCTTAGAACATTGTACAAGCCTGGTAGCCTTTAGGAATTTCTATACTAATCTACTGCATTGTCTCTATATGAGGCAGGTTCGCTTTTCCTTGTTTACTTGTTTTGCATTGCTGTTTATATAGAAACTCCTGACATGGAATAATTTTTAATACAATCAGATTTAAAGAACATTTGCAAGTGAATTACAAATATTTTCTGAACTATTTGTTAACTACCAATGTGATACCTCATTACCTCCCACTCTCGTACTTTAGTGTGTGGGTACCTTCTGCAAACAAGAATATTAGAGCATTCACCTACTGAAACACAATGCAACCATCAAAGCATGGACTCTGATGTGGTCTAGTCCTTGGGCTTCATTAATGACTCACCAGTTTAGAACCCTCTGCTGTATGTGGTTGTTCTATGATACTACTTGCCTTCAGTGGGAAAAAAATGCCTTAATCTTTTCCTAACTTTAATGACTTACACACTATTGAAGAAAATATGACATTTATTTTATATAAAACATGTCTCACTTGGGTTTGTTGGAGATTTTCTCAGGACTAGAATAGGTTAAATCACATTAGATTTGATTAGATTACATTGGTTTCTCTTTTATATTGCATTAGATACATGTTTCCTCCTAGTTAGATTTCATTTATACCCAGCTCTAGTGGGAATGTCATGAACCTGCTATTTTGCTAATTATGATAGTCTATCACCCTATCAGACCTGCATAATTTTTGATGTGTCACATTAATGAAGTGTTCACTTTCATCAATTTGTTAAGGCAATGCTGTCACGTTTGTGCCCTGTAAAGTTCTCCTTTCTTCTTTGATAATTACAGTAAGTTCTTTGTGAGGAGGTACTTTGAAACTAAGTACATTCTTTGTTCCTTGTCAAATTTTTCACTTCTTTATTTTTATGAAGATAGACTTAATGGTTTCCTATTTTATTTGTTGAGTTACAATCCATTGCTAGCATTTATTTTATCCCAGAATTGCTCAGTGTGTCCCGAATTTGCCCAATAGATGCTCTTGAAAGTTGCTTTTATGTCTTTTGATCTATCTCCATCATTCTTTGAACACCTCCTTATTTCCTAGCACAGTAATATGACTTAGCCTCATCTTTGACTTTCTGTGCCACAACCCAGTCATCAAACATTTCTCTATAGAGTTCTGGCTTTTTGCAATTGAGAATAATATTGAGAAGTGGAGAGCTTCGCTGAGTGTGCTCCTTGCTATTGAGAACTCTCTGACCCCAGATATTCTGGGGACAGAGTAAGGTAGAGCTGGACACATATACATGCGCATACACACACACACACACACACACACACACACACACACCACTGCAAACTGAGACTGCATACCAATATTTCTAATTGTAATCCAATACTACAGAATTTATTCTCGGCTTCTTTCTTTCTGTATTTATGACTCTCATCTCTAACAGTGAGAAATAAGGTTCCTATTTCACCTTCCATATAACATATCTACTTAGTTGATCAATCCCTCTTTCTCCTTCCCCATCTCCCACCTGCATTCACTCTGAGTACCCTCCTCATTCAACCCTACCAGGCATATCTTCTTCTTTTTTCTAAAAATGATTTTAGATGAATATCAGTGTGACTATATTGCTCACTATGTATATTTTATCAAAAATTTAAACTTATTTGTAATATCAGGCTGAAAAACAGTATCATGAAAACTAAAAAATAATCTTTATCATCCAAAGACTTGTTCTTGCTAAATCTAATGCTAGCTCTGAAACAGGCAGGTGTTGAATACCTACAAACAAAATGATGGTCCACTTTTTAAGGGTTTCCTGGCCAAATGATAGAGAGTGCATCTTTATACGAATGATACACTGCTCATCTATTATGAATGAAGACAGACATTCCTTTCACTCCTCTTCTATGTTTCCCATGTATGATCTGTTAGCATAACAACTACTACACTTGGGCTTCAAGTCATGCAGTTAGGTCCTAGCTTCCTCTCACTAGGAAGAACCTCATCATTGCTACTGTACTTCTAAATTCAGCTGTAAGATGATATCTAAGTTCCATTGGGAGCTGTCCCTGGGCTAGGGACCTTGGGTGTCCTCTAGGAGGCAGGTGACCTTGGTGCCTAGAGAGATGAGGGTAAGATGCAGGGGGGTCTACTTCTTTTTTCCATAGATGCTGGTTTACAATATCCTTTTTATTCAAACAGGTGATCAAAGAATACGCAGCCCCCAAAAATATAGGAGAAAAAGTACTCAATAGGTGTCTTAGTGAATTTATTACAAATATAGAGTATTTTTCATAGATTTTCAATGTTTGTGGTATCTGCCAACTTTATTCTGCATTACGAACTTTTCTCATTCTTGATATATATTCACTTTCATGCCTAATTTTATATTCCTAGTTTTGCATTTTCTTAATTTCTAAAGTACCAAAGTTGAATAAATGACAGTTTCCCTAACAGCTCAACACACCCCTGTTGGCAGGCACCAGAGGTCTCGAATGCTAAAATGTACTCCATGATATAACTTAGTATCATCTCAGCTAACTGCCATGAGTTCCTAAAAAAAATAGCCCAACTCTAGTTTTTGCTTTTGTTTTTCTCTTTTCTCTAATTTCCATGTTTCGTTACATTCTCTCCAATTGTTGATTCTATATTTTGAGACATGTAACATGGACATTTCTATTAGGTATGTCAGCAGGCAGAAATATAAACTGTTGAATACTTAGAGTTCGGGAATAAGCTCTGGGCAGAACATATGCATTTGGAGTCATCAGGATAGAATTGCTGTTTATGTCGAGTGGATAAGATCTATGACCCAATGGGAGGCTTAGTATTAGATAAGAGCAAGGATAGTTATCTGTCAGGATAGGGCTGCCAGGAGGCATTTGCAATGCTGAGAGAGTTTTCATGTAGGAATTAGGATCATTACCTAAAAGTGAGAATGGAAAGTCTATATTAATTTCAAAAAGGAATGAAGAAGGTTTAATATAAGTTCCAGCAGATTAGGCAAGATAATAGGCTAAGAAAATATGACCTAACAAAAGGAAGAATTAAAGGCTTTCTTGAGATTTTAGTCTGTAATTGAAAATGCATGTTGTCTTTTTTTCCAGCCATGCCCCGCTACAGTGCCATTTTAGGGAGCTACAGCTCAGGCTAGAGTCAGAGCAAAACGAGTCAACCAGAGTGGTGCGAGAGGGCTGTTCTATGCATGTAAGTGGCTACTGTGAGGGCACCGGCACTATCTGTTCAGGCCCGACTCCTCTGCCTCACTCTTCCTAGCTCGCTGTCCACGCCCTTGTTGACCAGAAGATGCCCCAGGAGCACTCCCCTCCAACCCCTTCAACTCCATCTCACGTTGCATTTGAGGAGGATTTTTAAATGGGCAAGCTCAGTCCCTCCCCATGCTTGACATGTTTTAGTGGCTGTCCTTTGTTCCTCAGATAAAGTTCATGTGCTTTATTAAGGCCTTTTCCTATGATCTGTTCCATGCAAACACTAACAGCAACCTCATACCCAACGTGTTTGCGTTGCTGAAAGGACACACACTTCTTTGTAGCTCTGGGCACGTTTACACATTATTCTTTGTGCCAGGTTGCTCTTCCCTTCCTACTGGCTGAACTCCAACCCCTCCCATGACACATGGTCCTCTGTGGAGCCCTTTCACAGTCACTTAGGTTTCCGTTCATTAAAGTTCTCCTCCAAAACGCCCTTCCTAAACTCCTTCATCACCTGGAATTCTTGTGAGTTCAACTCTCTTGTACTGTTGTATTGATCCTTAATACCTAGTGGAGTGCTTGGCACATAGAAGGTACTCGAAGTAACTATAATATGAATTAACAGACAAAAATGCATTCACAAATCAGTTAACCAATTGCTAATCTTCACCGCACCCTCTGCATCAATAGCTGCATTTCACAGATGAAGAACTGAAGTTCGTAGTGCCCAATACACTCATAAAGGGTAATGTTTTAGTAATAGAAGTGGCATTTGTTGCCAAGTTCCTCTTTTTCTGAAACCTTTGCTCTCTCATCAGTACCAGGCCGGCTCTCTGGCTCCCATTTTTCCCCCCCCAAATTATCAATATTTACACTGAGAGACAGAAACAGTGTAGTATCATGTGCAAGAGCACAGAATTTTGAGACACTGCAAGATTCATATCTTTAGCTGTGATATTTACTAGCTATGTGGCCTTAGGCTATTTACTTCTACTGGTTTTTGCCTCAGTTTCTAAATCTCTAAAATGTGAATAACAATAACTGACAGATAGTGGTGCTGTAAATATAAACTGAATTCATATCCTAAGCACTTAGGACAATACCTGGCATATACATATAAGCTGTATATACCAGATCAACCTTATTGTTTCATTTTTGTTATTACTGGCATAGCTTCATTATCAACACATCAGAAGGGACAGGATTTTCCTGATTAATGGTCACAGGCCAGTTCTTCTGTGATCCAGATATTCAAATCTGACTTTTAATTAGCCTCATCTGAGGGATCCCTTTCTGGAGGCAGAGTCTACAACTTGCACAGATTGCATCAGAACTGGTACCTCATGGCAAGAGAGGGCTGGGCTGTAGAAGACGCCCCTTCTGATTTGCTCACCAGCCCCACCTATCTGACTGGCTTCCTTATCAAGCACTATTTTCCAACCAGTGATCCTGAAACAGAAGAGGGGCAGAATGTAATCTGCATGCAGGAAAATAATCCATTGAGCATTGAATCTAGTAGCCACTCCTCTGTTCTTATGCTACATGAAATTTTCCTTTGGGAAAAGGGATGCTTAAAGGATCGTTTTATATGTCTAATGTCAAGCCACAAAGCATAAAGCACCAGCATTGTACTTACTAATGGAAGGGGACTTCCTTAATCACAAACAACAACTGAAGGTAGATTTACATTGTATTTGATGTCTGAGAATACTTATCTCCAGGCCTCACTAACCTATGTAAACATTTTCCCAAGTAGAACATCACACACCGGGGCCTGTTGGGGGGTTGGGGGCGAGGGGAGAGAGAGCATTAGGACAAATATCTAATATATGCAGGGCCTAAAACCTAGATGATGGGTGGATAGGTGCAGCAAACCACCATGGTACATGTGTACCTATGTAAAAAACCTGCACGTTGTGCACCTATATCCCAGAACTTAAAGTATTTTAAAAAATTCAAGTAAACTAAGGCTTATAGAAAATTTTATATAGAAAGTTAAAATGAGAAGTAGTCTTTGATTTTAATTTGGTCAGAATATAAATACACAGGCACTCTCCTAGACACTTCTGATGGCAACATAAGTTAGGGTGACTTTTGTAGGAGACAATTTGGACACATGGATTTAATATCTTGAATATGTTAAAATATTTTTCCACACAGGATTCCCAAAGCTCAGAATTTAGAATAAAGGGAAATAAGACTTTGCATACAAGTCTCTGAGCAAACATCAGTCCTTCCTACATATTATTATTTGCCTCATTTATTTACTTACTATTTTTGTCTTCTTTACTGATTTACTTAACATCATACCACTTAATAAAATGCAAGTGCAATGAAAGCAGTAGCTTTTTCTGCGTTTTTTCTCAGCCACATAACAAGTACTGAGGTTACCTGGTACACAGCAAACATTTAATTTCCTATTAAATCATTCAGATAATGATTGTTGTGACATGCCTGATAGCAAGAAACAAGTGCGGGCAAAAAACTAAATGTAAAATTTTAAAGTGGACTCAATGAGTATGGGCAAATGATGGAATAGATAAAATCTATCAAAAAGTTATCGGTTTTTTTGAGGAACATTAACTGCCACAGAAAAAAAATCTCAAGACATATTTGTATACAAAAAAAAAAGATCACGAATTGCATAATCCTTACGTTGTCAAAATTATAACAAAGAGATATAAAATATTGAGTGTTTGTATATGTTGATAGAGCTAAACATAATGTTTATTGTTTCCTTTGAAATTATCTTTTTTAACTATTATAATAAACCTGCATTATGTTCTAATGTTTAAATGGCTATTTTTAAAGAGAGGATTTTAAAGATCATGTAGCTACTTGGAGAGTGGTTAGAAAATAATTTAAGTCTAAGTAAGAATATATAAAATGTGTTGCATTATTACTATGAGAAAAGTTATATTAGTGTACAGATAGAGAAGAGACAAAGTTGATTTGTTGAGGCAGTTTTCTTTTTCCTTCCTTCCTTCTTTCCTTCCTTCCTTCCTTCCTTCCTTCCTTCCTTCCTTCCTTCCTTCCTCCTTCCCTCCCTCCCTCCCTTCCTTTCCTTCCTCCCCTCCATGCCTTCCCTGCCCCTCCTCCCCTTTTCTCTTCTCTCTCTCTCTTTCTTTCTTTCTTTCTTTCTTTCTTTCTTTCTTTCTTTCTTTCTTTCTTTCTTTCTTTCTTTCTTTCTTTCTTTCTTTCTCTCTCTCTCTCTCTCTCTCTCTCTTTCTTTCTTTCTTTTCTTTCTTTCTTTCTTTCTTTCTTTCTTTCTTTCCTTTCTTTCTTTCTTTCTCCTTCCTTCCTCCTTCTCCTTCTTCCTTTCTTCCTCCTTCCTCCCTTCCTTCCTTCCTTCCTTCCTTCTTCCTTCCTTCCTTCCTTCCTCCTTCCTTCCTTCCTTCTTCCTCCCTTCCTCCCTTCCTCCCTTCCTTCCTTCCTTCCTTCCTTTCCTTCTTCTTCTTTCTTTCTTTCTTTCCTTCTTTCTTTTCTTATTCTAATTATATGAGTAGCTTTGCTAAAAATACACAGTTGGTCGGTACGCTGGTTCACGCCTGTAATCCTAAACACTTTGGGAGAGCGAGGTGGGTGGATTGCCTGAGCTCAGGAGTTCAAGACCAGCTAGAGCAACACGGTGAAAACCCATCTCTACTAAAATTATAAAAAAAAAAAAAAAAAAATTAGCTGGGCATGGTGGCATGCGCCTGTAGTCCCCAGCTACTCAGGAGGTTGAGGCAGGAGAATTGCTTGAATCCGCGAGCTGGGGGGTTGCAGTGAGCCAAGATCACGCCACTGCACTCCAGCCTGGGTGACCGAGCAAGACTCCATATCCAAAAAAGAAGCTATCGCATTAGCCATTGTTTGGCAATTGTTTCAGAAAACTGGAGTTGGGTATGATCTCCTTTTCCTCAGATACTAGCACCTGTTTAAGAAACTGTCAGACCATTATTTACTAACAATACACTCAAGTATTTCACGTTGTCCCTCCACCATTACACCTACAAAAGAACTCAAAGCATGCACACTGATGAGCAATCCGATGAACTCTATTCTTAGTTGGATTTTGCACTTCAGAGAACTTCAGCTTTAATCCAAAGTTCTCTAAGGAACAGAAACAATGAATACTTTTGAGGTAATTATAATTTTTGTCTCTCTGCCTTCAGACACTTTTGATGCATTTTATTGTATTTTAAATGTTTCAGCATTTGTTTATTCTGCTAAGTCTTTAACAGGAAGATAAATAGCTAACATAAAACAAAGGGAAGTCAGTTTCCTTGGGTACAGAAACAAAGTCAACCTTATGCAGGAATTGAATTATCAATCTGTGGTGAGTCCAAGCCTACAAACCCTAAAGTAGAAAGTGAAGAAAGTAGAAAGTCTTCATGTTTTATAGGTTATTTCAATTTTAATTCTTTAAAAAACGCTATAGAAACCATATGACATTTTACAGAATTTGTGATGGCTTGCTATTGCAATAATCCTGCATATGGCAGAAATTCAACTCATATATGACAATCGAATGTTCTTTTACATATGCAAAAAGATGATCAAGCCATGAGATTAAGAAACAAAAGAGCAAAACTTTGTCTTTGCATTTTTTCTTGATATTTTCTACAGTTTCGATTTCCAAGTCTTACCCAAATCTTTCTCTTTTGCATTTTATTCAGAAAAAGAAGAATTAAATAAAAAAAAAAAAAAAAAAAATCAAAGAGACTATGGTAACAACCGACATTTAAATTTAGACTACTTTCAACTGAATTTTCTTCCCCAGTGAACTCCTGAGGAGCTTCTTCCTATTCCCTCACCCATGGGCAGGACTGCAGAGTCTGCTCACAAGTTATTTAAGCAGATAGCTGAGTGCCAGTGCACTTCTGTGCATTCCATATTTTCTCGTTTTTGTCTAGTTTATTTTCTTTCTCTATCATTTTTATTTATCTTGTCTCTTCTTTCATTCCATGAATCATTTGCTTTCATGAGCTACTTATGAGCCCAGAGGCACTATTTGCTGAGGAAAAGTCATTCAAATACTGACTACTTATTGATCATACCTTGAGGATCTTGCACATAATCTCATAAACTGAGAATGTTTTCTCTGCTCTCGTCCAGTCCCAGGTGGTCACCTTTAAGAGATAAGAAAATAATGTTTAATTTGTTTTAGAAAGTTATTTACCACTGTATTTGATTTGCATAATATAGTGAAAAATAAGAAAAATTTTCACAGATGTATCTACTTAGTCTCTCATCTGTGAAGTTATGCTCATAAAGGACCCTACATAATGCTTTTGTTTCCTCTATTCCACGCTTTATCACCATTTGTCTTATGCTTTCAGCAAACGATTTATGCTATGTGCAACAGTTCTCATTTGTGCAGTGTCCTTATGTGTCTTAAATAATGTATGTATTCTCTACCTATAAATACTAAGTATTTACATTCCGCACTCATAATTTTTTTCGCAATTTACCACTAGTTAAATACAGAGAATACTAGATCTCAACACAGCTCTAATTTTTTAAATATACATCATTTATATTAAGAAATTTCAAGATGACTGTGACATTGCAAACATATCAAAAGCATAATGCAGTTATTTCACTTACTTAGGTTGGGAACATATATTTAACTGCCCTGTCAAATAAATTATTCAGAGTAGGAATAGAGTAAAATATATAAATATTAATTTTTCCTCTGTCTTCCTAGTGCTTTAAACTATTTAAAGACAGACATTTAAAACAGCAGCAAGTCAGACCTGACGATTTCTAAATCCTATGTATTATTAGACCTGCAAGTGACTGGTCGGGTATTTGGTATTTATATTCAATAAATATTTATTAAGTGTCTTCTGAGCTACAAGGTACATATTTCCAAAAGGAAGACTTGAGGTGCAATAGGTATCTACACAAATCTAGTACAAATCTCAATAACTAGGATATAGAATATAATAGAGGATGAAAATGCTATTGATTTTATTTAGAGAGACCAGTACAACATAGATAAACATAGTTTGACTGTCATAAATGACAGCTTACCAGAATGTATTTATGATGTTTGCTAAGGATGGAATCCTCTAATTTAAACTTTGAACACCATGAGAGTTTACATCATCTTATGGGATTACCACTGTGGTGAGATAGACTTAATAGTAGCTAGATAAGGTGCTATCATTTTGAGATTTCCTTATTACTCTTTGCTAATAATAAATTACTAGTAATTAAAAGTGCTGAATAAATTTAAAAGAACTTTCAAAAGATCCTTTGAAAATAAGAGTTTAGTAAACATGTTCATTCATGCATAGCTCTAAAACAGTTTACTCTTTTTAATTTCACTTTTGGTATATTCATTTCTTTAAATTATATTCAATAAACAAAATACACTGACATATGCTTGAAAATGTTTCTTAAAATCTCCTTTCCCATGTCTTCATGAGATTTTTAATGGCATTATATTTTGATCCATTATTTTATAGGTTCACTATTTATAAAGAAGTAAGTTCCAGACTTTTCAAGGGTGATAAAGTAAATGTGTAATACCAGAACATATGTTTTTAGTAAGTTAAATCAGATAAACTGATTTCTATTTTTTTCTCTATATTATTTTTAAAAAATATTGATAGCATACTATTTTGTACTGTTAAGTTAGTGTCAATCTCTTGTGATAATATGGAAAAGAGCAATACATTTGCATAAAACACTTACTGGAGGTGCCAGAAACTTGTAGAGACATGAGCCTCTCAGGGCCAGGAAGGTTGGGGAGTACGCTCTGTCCTGAAGCGGGTCTTGCTCCCGGGCTTCACACCAGCCCATGTAGACAATCTGCAAGAAAATGGAATACAATGAACTGTCAAAAACTTCTTATTTTAATATATCTTATGCCTAAAAAATGTTTAGATGTAAATATTAAAAATATTTTAGATATTTTTTCATGTAGTATTAAAAGCTCACATAAAATTATCAAATTAAATGATGAAAAAAGTACGCTAAACCAGATTTACCTTCAGTAAATGAATGTAAACCTCTCATAAGAATTTCTTTTTTTTTTTTTAATTTATTTATTATTATTAAACTTTAAGTTGTAGGGTACATGTGCACAACGTGCAGGTTTGCTACATATGTATACTTGTGCCATGTTGGTGTGCTGCACCCATCAACTCGTCATTTACATCAGGTATAACTCCCAATGCAATCCCTCCCCCCTACCCCCTCCCCATGATAGGCCCCGGTGTGTGATGTTCCCCTTCCCGAGTCCAAGTGATCTCATTGTTCAGTTCCCGCCTATGAGTGAGAACATGCGGTGTTTGGTTTTCTGTTCTTGTGATAGTTTGCTAAGAATGATGGTTTCCAGCTGCATCCATGTCCCTACAAAGGACACAAACTCATCCTTTTTTATGGCTGCATAGTGTTCCATGGTGTATATGTGCCACATTTTCTTAATCCAATCTGTCACTGATGGACATTTGGGTTGATTCCAAGTCTTTGCTATTGTGAATAGTGCTGCAATAAACATACATGTGCATGTGTCTTTATAGCAGCATAATTTATAATCCTTTGGGTATATACCCAGTAATGGGATGGCTGGGTCATATGGTACATCTAGTTCTAGATCCTTGAGGAATCGCCATACTGTTTTCCATAATGGTTGAACTAGTTTACAATCCCACCAACAGTGTAAAAGTGTTCCTATTTCTCCACATCCTCTCCAGCACCTGTTGTTTCCTGACTTTTTAATGATCGCCATTCTAACTGGTGTGAGATGGTATCTCATTGTGGTTTTGATTTGCATTTCTCTGATGGCCAGTGATGATGAGCATTTTTTCATGTGTCTGTTGGCTTTATGAATGTCTTCTTTTGAGAAATGTCTGTTCATATCCTTTGCCCACTTTTTGATGGGGTTGTTTGTTTAGAATTTCTTATACATTTCCATCAGCATTTATCAAGTGTATACTTATGCCATCCAACCTGCCATGGATTATATTTCCCACTCTACCAATTCTTACAGAAAAAAAAAAGACTTATTTGTAGTAGAATTCATTGATGCATCACACTAGTTTACCAATTGCTGACATTTTATTAATTGGGAATGTGCTTTAATACACAATGTTGAAGTGAGTAAAGAAACTAAATCAGACAGACATCTTATGGCATTACCACTAGGGCGGTGGAACACTTCTCCTCTCTGTATGACAGGCGAGAATAATAAATGTCCTCCTTTTAATCACTGATCTTAGATGAATACAATTTATGCTAGTGTATTCATATGTCAAATGGCATTGAAACCAATTCTGTAGCCTCTAGTGCTTAAATAAAGGCAGATCGATTTCCAAAGATTTGGTGAGATGAGTCACTCCTCTCTTTCTATGATCTGATTTTCATGAGAGTCAAACAAATACATAAACAATAAATGAGTATGACATTTCTAGCAACATATTCACGTGGCATTCTGTTTCTTTTTCATCACAACTCTATGTGGGAGGATATACTTCCCACTTCATATAATTTATGTTAGCTTTATGGTTAGCAGAGTTAACTCCTCCTCCTAGATAATTTTTTTCTTTGTTTGGCTCATTAGACTTTCTATCATCAATAGGATATTCATGAATGTATCACGAGTAAAGTTAGCTTAGCATCTTGTGCTTTTGCCATTACCATGAAAAACTCATACCCAGGATAGGAACAAGTGCAACAGACCAGAGTTCAGCTTAACACCTGGACCAAGCCCAGCTAGCTCCAAATTGGTGGCTAATGACAATCAGGTCACTTTCAGAAAGAAAGAAATACTTATTGTTGTATTACAGCTAGTAAGGGGGTGGTTTGTTGTGCAGCATTAATGTGGTGACAGTTGACTAATAACAATGCAAGACTTTGAAACGCAGGATTTGAAATATTACTGTCGTCTATTCATGGATCCCATCTTCTTTCCATTAATTATGTTTACTCTCTAAAATAATTGGATTATTCACCATCTCATTATCTCAGTTTGTCTTACAATAAGCCTCTGAGCTATAAAGTCCCTGAGTTAACAAATTAAGGGATTGTGATTCAAATAAATTAGCTTAACAAATGAATCAAACTTGATACACGTTAGAATTAGAATTGGAATTTGAACCAAGATGCCTTGCTCTTTTAATTATATAATGTATTCTGTAATCTTTTAGATTATTAACATATGCATTACATAGAGACTTCACTGGTTAATAATAACATAATAAGAAGCAGCTATAATAGCTGATTATTTTGTATTGCTTATATGGCCAGGTATAGTTGATCAGATAACAACACAGTTTTGAAAGAGTAAATGAAGCTGGATAGATAACCATCCCAGAAAGAAAAGTATGACTTAGTTTAATATATATTTAATGTGTAAGAATAATTACATGAGTTAAAATGAAAGGATATTATAGTTTACACTTCCAGTAGTTGCATATTAGAGAATATAGACAACCTACCGTCTAATGTTACCTTAGGAAACTGGAAAAGAATATGCTTAAAGCAACTAGATATTTTACAAGCTATTAAAGGACAACCAGGAAAATTTTATAGTAATATGAAAATTGAGACAGGTTAATCATTAATACAAATGTGGGGTCAACCTTTGCCATAGGTGTGCTTTCTACACAGAAATGTCACATGAGATAATCAGCTACACTGGCCAGTCTCACAGGTTTGGATCAAAAAGTTAAAGTCCAGAATCCTCCACATGTGGAGGCCTTAGTAAACATGCTCTGCTTTTAGTTAGGATCAGAAATGTCTGCATCCTAATTACAAAGTTAAGGCAGAAGTCATCAAGCGCTTGCCAGGACTGGAACTCATATTTAAGCCATTGAGATGATCCAGAAAATGTCAAGCTTGAAATGGTTTATGATGATCCTGGCATTTTCTCAGGCTCCTGACTAAAGAAAATGGAAATTTTTTTCTGGATGACAATAATATTGCTTATGTCAATATATTTTCATAAGAACTGTTTCTTGGAAGAGAATAAAAATAACCAAGAATATAAGGAAATAAAACTTCATGAAGTACATCAGGAGAAAAACATGAAGAATAAAAACAATATATAGTAGAACTGAATATGTAGGCATTTCAGATATTGGAATTTTCTAATACAGGCATTAATTTACCTAGGTTTGCTATGTATAAGAATATAAGATACAAAATTGAAACTTTCATAAGGGTATATCTGAGATAATAGATTATAAAATGTTCCATTTAGAAATTAGACAAATAAATATTTATGAAATATAAAGTTGGGTTTAACAACATATTAAAAAGCAGCTAAAGAAATAATTAGTGAATAGAAAGATGGCTCAGTAAAAATGTCTAGAATGATGATTGGAGAGACAAAAGTTTGGAAAAAACATATATGGAACAAGAGAAAAAGCTGTTACACTGAGAAGTATAAAACTTCAAATTTGAGTCCCAACCCAAGCACAGCAAAGAAAGGGAATGAACAGAAGATATATTGAAAGAGATGATGGCTAAGAATTTTTACAAATAGATAAAAAGAAGTCAATACACGGATTCAGAAGACAAACAAAACAAAAGCTAGATAAATATAAACACACCGAGGCACTTCAGCATGTGTCTTCAGAAAACCAAAGACAGCAAAGAGCATAGTAAAAGGGATATGAAGACAGGAAAAAAGTGTACATTAATGACTGGTTTAATAGAAGGCAGATGATTTCTAGTATATGTTTCCGCATTCACTCTCCTGTGATAGCAAAATCATTTTGCTTCTGGAAAACTTTCACTTTATGCCTATGAAACAATTAGAGTTAAAGAGGCAAATAGCATCTGCATTTTACTATGAAAATAGTTTTGACCTTCTGGATCCTTGAAAAGTATCCAAAGAACATTCAAGGGTCTACAAAATACTCTGAGCCACTGTTGTAAAGTAAAAACTTTAGCAAATGTTATGATCTTTCAGGTAATCACTTACTATAAGTGAAGAAAAATAACTATGTTAGTGAAATATATAAAACTTCAAAATAAACATACAGAAAAAAATAATTTGTTTTATAATCAACCTAAAAGAAAAGGAGATTAAAAAGAAACAAATGTGACGGAAAAATGTAAGGCACAAGGTAAGGTGGTGGAATGTAATCAAAACAAGGTACTAGTTATACAGCAGGTAAATAGAATAAATGCAATCTTACAAAGATTTTTTTTTTTTTTTTTTTTTTTTTTTTTTTTTTTTTTTAGACAGGGTCTCACTATCAACCATGCTGAAGTGTGGGGGTCACAGTTCACTGCAGCCCTAACATGACCTCCCCAGCTCAAGTGCTCCTCCTGCCCCAGCCTCCTGTGTAAGACTACAGACACACACACTACCACTCCTGGCTAATTTTTGTATTTTTTGTAGAGACAGAGTTTAGCTATGTTGCTCAGGCTGGTCTTGAACTCCTGGCCTCAGCGATCTGATCATCTAGGCCTTCTAAAGTGCTGGGATTGCAAGAATGACCCATCATGCCTGGCTTCTTATAAAGTTTTTTACACTACACTAAAAAACAAACAAACAAACAAATAAATAAATACAAAAGCAAAAGAAAAAACCTATATTCTGTCTCTGTAAGGCTTCTCTGAAACATAAAAGCACAGAAAATTTGTAAAGAAAAGAATAAAAAAATTATCTCAGAGACCAAAAATCAATTGATTTAGCAATACTGATATTAGAAAATGTAGATCTAAGGCAAAAATCATTTCTAGAAATAAAAAAGGACTTTTAGTAATGGTAGTCTCAAACCCATGAAAAAGACATAATAATGCTTAGGTTTTTTCATATCTGATAACATACTATTTATTTATTTATTTACTTATTGTTTTTGTGACTGTCTCACTCTGTCATCCAGGCTGGAGTACAGTGATATGATCTCAGCTCACTGCAACCTTCACCTCCCGGGTTCCAGTGATTCTCCTGCTTCAGCCTCCAGAGTAACTGGGACTAAATGTGCCCACAACCAACCTCAGCTAATTTTTATATTTTTACTAGAGGTGGAGTTTCACCATGTTGACGAGGCTGGTCTGAAACTCCTGACCTCAAACAATCCAGCCACCTCTGCTTCCCAAAGTACTAGGATTACAGATTTGAGCCACTGTGCCTGACCTGATAACACACCTTTAAAATATATGAAACAAAAAACTGATGGAACTACAACAAAAGAAATGAACAAACTGATCATTGTAGAACAAGTTTAGCATAATTCATTGAATAATAAAATAAGAGTTAAAAATCCATCAAGCCATGGAGGTTTTGAACAATTCAATTAATACAATCTGCTTAATTTATTATGTTTAAGACACTTGACTCAATAAAAATTGAGTACAAATTATTTTCAAGTGCACTGGAAATGACCAGATGTGATTACACCTTTATAATAATTATATCATTATATTCAGGTAATAAAACAGGTATTAAATACGTTTTGCCATTCAAATGACATGTGGTGCCCTAAATAGAATGAAATGACAGAGCAATATTCGCAAAAAATTAGAATATCCCCTTCCAAAAGATTTGAAAATTAAGCAATATACTTCCACAGATCAAAGGAGAAATCAAAAATGAAGTTAAGGCCGGTTGTGGTGGCTCACGCTTGTAATCCCAGCACATTGGGGGGCTGAGTGGGGAGGATCACCTGAGATCGGGAGTCCGAGGCCAGCGTGACCAACATGGAGAAATCCCATCTCTACTAAAAATACAAAAGTAGCTAGGCATGGTGACACATGCCTGTAATCCCAGCTACTTGGGAGGCTGAGGCAGGAGAATCGCTTGAACCTGGGAGGCGAAGGTTGCGGTGAGCTGAGATTGTGCCATTGCACTCTAGCCTGGGCAACAAGAGTGAAACTCCATCTCAAAAAATTAAATTAATAATAATAATAATAATAATGCCCAGGTGAGGTGGCTCATGCCTGTAATCTCAGCACTTTTGGAGACCAAGGTCGGTGGATCACCTGAGGTCAGGAGTTCGAGACCAGCCTGACCAACATGGAGAAATCCCGTCTCTACTAAAAATACAAAATTAGTTGGGCTTGGTGGCACATGCCTGGAATCCCAGCTACCTGGGAGGCTGAGGCAGGAGAATCACTTGAACCTGGGAGGCAGAGGTTGCAGTGAACCAAGATCATGTCATTGCACTCTAGCCTGGGCAACAAGAGCAAAACTCCATCCCTCCAAAAAATAAAACAAAAAATGAAGATTAAAAAATAGTTTGAACTAAAATACAATGAAATATGAAATATCAAACTTGAGGGATTCAACCAAGGCTAACCTTAGGCATATATATATATATATATATATATATATATATATGCATTTTTTAAAAATCTCAACATCTGTAATCCAGGAATCTAGATCAAGAAGTGAGAAAATGTTTAGGAAGACAGAGAGAAAGTGTGGGAGATAAGGGGAGACCCAAAAGCAAAAGCAAAAACAAAACAAAAAAAAAAAGAAAAGAAAAGAAAAGAAAAGAAAAGAAAAGAAAAAAGAAGTATTGAATGCAGGCACTAGTGAAATAGAAAAAATACATACAAATAGGTATTCAACAAAACAAAAAATAATTATTAAGGGAGAATAATAATATAAATACTCATGGCAAGCATCAGCATAAATTACTAAAATCCATGATACCAGATCCTACAGATATTATAATTATGTTTAAAAATCTTATAAATAATATTTTGCAAGTTACTTTTGAAATTTAAATAAGAGGCCAGGTGCAGTGGCTCATGCTGGTAAGTAATCCCAGCACTTTGGAAAGCCAAGATGGGTGGATCACTAGAGGTCAGGAGTTTGAGACCAGTCTGGCCAACATAGTGAAACCCTGTGTCTTTTAAAAATACAGAAATTAACCAGGTGTGGTGACGGGTACCTGTAATACCAGCTACTTGGGAGGTTGAGACAGGAGAATCACTTGAACCCAGAAGGTGGAGGTTGCAGTGAGCTGAGATGGCACCACTGCAATCCAGCTGGGCAACAGAGTGACACTTTGTCTCAAAAAATAAATAAATAAATAAATAAATAAATAAGTAAATAAAATGAAATATATTAATTCATAGACAAATGTCAGAATAGATGCAGAAAGAAATTTGTTTTAAATAAAGAATCCTATAATTATTAAACTAATTTAATCTGCTATTTAAAATATCCCCTCCTCAAAAACAAAACAAAAAAAAAACAAAAAAACTTGAGGAACTTATGATTCTTTTTAATTTCTACTAATTTTTTTTTAAATGATCTAAATTATTGTAAAGTCATCCAGAGAATAGAATAAAAGGGTGATCAGTCCCAATTTAATTTACGGACCAGTCACAACTTTACATGAATGAGTGAACAATGAGAATGAATTCGAGTAACAGCACCTGACAAGAATATTCACAAAAAGGGAAATTTACTTTTTAATCATTCTTTATATGAGGTGTAAATGTATTAATTAAACAAATACCATGAGATTTAAAAGCATCAATATAATTCACAATATGAACCAAAGGAAGGATTAAAATCACATACTCAAAAAATGAAGAGAAAATGATGAAATTCAACATGAATTCATGATAGAGTTTTTAAATTAAAAATAGAAATTGTCTTTAAAATGGAATTTTTAAAATTTATAATCCAAATAAGGGTATTTGTAATTTTAAAAAATGTATTTAATGGTGAATTATTTAAATTATTCTTTGGAGATCAGTAACAAAACAGGAATATACACTACCACCACTAATAATCAATGATTTTCTACTTTTACCCAATGTGCTGAGAAAAAAAAAGAAATTAAATGTTAGGTTTAGAAAATAAACAAGGCCATCATTTTTGTTGATAATATGAATTTATATATAGAAAACACAAAACTTTTAAATAAAATTATTCTGCAAATTTCTCAATGTTGCCAAATATAAAATTTTATCCAAAATAAATTATATTACTGAGTAACCTAAACTAATAGTAAAAAAAAAAAAAAAAAAAAAATAGAAATTTAAAAATAAGACAATAATAGACTGATACTAAAAAAGACAAGCCAGTAGAAAAGTGGGCAAGAGCATTAATGAGGTTTTTCAGAAAAGAGATTTTGGCTTATTCAACTTAGAGAAAGTATTCAACCAAAGTGCTCATCAAAGAAATGCAATTTAAAACCACTGTTGTATATCCTGTGTTTATATTCCAAAGTGGCTGCAATTAAAAGGACAGAAAGAGCTAAATTTTGGTAGCTGTAGTGATGGAAAAGCTCTAACAGAGCTGGTGAGATTGACTCCTCACTTCTTTTTTTGAGAAGGAGTCTCCCTCTGTCGCCCAGGTTGGAGTGTAGTGGCACAATCTTGGCTCACTGCAACCTCCGCCTCCTGGTTCAGGTGACTCTCCTGCTTCAGCCTCCCGAGTAGCTGGGATTACAGGCATGCACCATGATGCCCGGCTAATATTTTGTATTTTTAGTAGAGAGGGGGTTTCACCATGTTGGCCAGACTGGTCTTGCACTCCTGACCTCAAGTTATTCACCTGCCTTGGACTCCTCACTTATGTGAACTGAATGCCGGTGCATGTAAGAGCACTAGAGAAGCATGTGTACCAGTGTTCACAGCAGCATTCTCCTTAGTAGTCCCAACTATGTGCTGATTTGGAAAATATCAATGAACTGTACCACAAATGTATATCATGTAGATGAATACAGTAACATGCTGTGTTATAGTATGAGTACACAGTAAGTACAATTATTAAATTATAGTTACATGGAACAACATGTGAATGAATCTCAAGGAACATCATGTTAACTGAAAGAAGCCAATATAGAGTCATACATATATATGATTTGATTCAAATAAGCTATGGTATTTGGAATGCACTCATGGTTGGAAAGAAAAAAGTAGTATATCAAAGCAAGACCATTATTACCAAGCCTTTCAGGATAACAGTTATGTGAGAAGAGAACAAGTCAGTTATGCAAAGTAGGGAGCAGGCAGCACAATGGTTAACAATCGACTCTTCTTGACACGTAGTTTGTTTATGGAGGTTTGATTTTTTAAAAAAAATAATTAAATGGTATGCGTAAGTTTTAGGAATTTTCTATATATGCATTATATTTTATTAAATCATGTTTTTAAAATGTCATACAATATGTATTATTAACAGTTTTCTACCACTATTTTATTCAAATAATGTAGAATTCTGTAAGTTCTACAGGAAAAAAGTATTCTAACAAATACTGTTAGATTGTCATTCTGGGGTCATTGTAATAAGATGAAATTTTAGTTACTGTAAATTATATCCCCATAAGCATTATTTCTCAGTTAAGGGTTTCTAGTTTTCATTCAGTCTGATAAAACTTATAGTTTGTCTATTAATGATGCCTCTGTTTTGGCAAGAAAGAAAAAAAAAAGAATGTGGTGGTATACATAATCATAAAAAAGTATGTTCGAGACTCTTAAGACTATGATATTGAGTTTGTTGTCTCTTCCAAACTCTATACTTTGCTGCAGGCTGAAATATTAAGGGTGGTGTACTACTATTCTTCAAGAAATATCATTGTTTTATGCAATTTTATTATTTTGAACTGAGTTTAGCTTTGGGAATGAGCTGAGAATATACCTAATAAAAATGGGATTATCAGATCTGTAAGGGATCTATCTACACGTTTGCTCTCTGAGTCAAACATTCACCTTCCCATTTACTATGCCAAACAGGAAAAGGGAGTTCTTTTCAATTGCTCTCAGATGCCAAAAAGTACCATCATTGCCATACTTGGGTATAATAATTACACGGTTGAAGAGACATAAAGCAGTTTCAGTATGTTCTTCCTATGAGTCTCACAGAAAATAATAATTCTTAAGAATCAGTGTATCTCTTAATTTATAAAAAATGTAAAAATGGGAATTACAGGTTTAATAGAAATAGGATGTTTTAGAAAAAAGTAGAATTAAAAGGAGAATTTCCCTAAACACATTAAATGACAAGAGGACTTCCAAGATAATTATTTAAGATAAATAATTTGGAAGCTCATTTACTTTAAATTAAATGTATCATTATCACAAAACATGCCCAATATGTGAAGCTTGTACTACAAAGTAATAACTTATTGATTATTTTAAAATTTATTTTAGTTCATATTTTTTTCTTCAATAGAATTTCTTTTTTTTAAGTGGTTTTGGGTTCACAGAAAAACTGAGTAGAAAGCACAGAGCTCCCAACTACCTCTTGCCCTAACTTGCACAGTTGCCCCACTAGCAAAATCCCCCAGCAGAATGAAACTGATTTGCCATTTGTATGTGTGTGTGTGTATACATTTATATGTGTATATATGTGTGTGTGTATGTGTGTGTAGTTTTTTCATGAGGTGCTTGTTCAGGTATTTTGTCTGTTTCAAATCAGGATGCTTCCTTTCTAATTGCTAAGTTTTAAGAGTTCTCTGTGTACTTCAGGTAACAGTCCCTCATCAGATGCCTTTTGCATATATTTTCTTCCAGTCTGTAGCTTGTATTCTCATTTTCATGACTATATTATTTATGGAGCAGATGATTTTTCCTTTAATAGGGTCCAACTGATTATTTCTTTCATGGATTATGCTTTTTGTGTTGTATCTGAGAAGTCATCACCATACTCAAGGTCATCTGCATTTTCTCCTGCATCATCCTCTAGGAGTTTTATTTGCCTTTTAAATTTAAGTATATTATCCATTTTGAGTTAATGTTTCTAAAAGGTGTAAGGTTTGTGTCTAGATTATTATTATTTTTATTCCTCATGTGGATGTCCAGTTTTTCCAGTACCATCTGTAGAAAATGTCAACTTTTTTTGTTGTATTCTTTTTCCTTTTTTCAAAGGAAACAACTATACTTGTGTGACTCTATTTCTGGACTTTCCATTCTGCTTCATTGAGATATTGTCTATTCCTTCATTGAATACAACACTACCTTGATTACTGTCACTTTATAGTAAGACTTGAGATTGGATAATATGAGCCTCCTGACTTTGCTCTTCTCCTTCAGTATGGTGTTGGCTATTCTGGGTCTTTTGCCTCTCCATATAAACTTTAGAAACAGTTTTTAATATATATCTACATCATAATGATTACATTTGTATATTTATCCTTAGTTTTTGGAAGACAAAAGGAAAGAGGGAGCATTTCAGGTGTTTTATAAGGAGGAATCAACATAACCTGTAACAACATGTTCATAATAAATAATAAAACTGAAACAAATGGCAAATTCTTGCAGTCTAATTGTTTTATTATACTTTAAGTTCTAGGGTACAGTACATTATGTCTTTTACTTTTATTAAAACAAACCCACAAATTTATATGTAAATTTTTTCAGCTAAAGTGAAGCTGGACAGCTGTTAATCTAATATTACCATGGTTTCCATTCCAGCAACATCAGCATCATCTGAGAACCTGCTGGAAATGCAAATCCTCAGGTCTTAACCCAGAACTACTGAATTCAAAAAAAAAACATTTAGGGGTGGAATCTACCTCTCGATATTTTAATGAACCTTCCAAATGACAGAGATGCTGCCTCAAACTTGGTCTCATAATTTATGCCTACGTCAGGGAGAAGGCCATCTAATTATGTTATAATTCCAACAGCTGCTAAGGCTGTGTATTAATGAGAACTGTGTTTATTACTTAAGACAGAGGAAACCATTAATGAAAATGTCCTAGCACTTGAAAGAGAAAAAGAAATGATGGGCTCTTGATAAACATGGTATTTCCAAATACGACATGTTGGACCACTTTATTACAAATCAATTCTACTTCAGGGACAATGATTAAAAGAGGAAATAATCTTTTTTTAAAAAATGAGGATAAAAACATTTTAGAGAGCACTGCAATGTTACCAAGGCAACACAGACTTGACCAGCCGAGCTGCCTGGGAAAAGAAAAGCTCAGAGATGTGCATCCCCTCCGAGACACTTTCCCCCTCGGTATTTCCTCATTGTAAAATCATTGCCTAGAGGCTAAAACAGTGAATCACAGCAGTTTCAAAGGACTAAGCAACATATATTTGATTTCTGAGCCCTCCTAGAGAAAACCATCAGGCAAGATATAACACAGGAGGAAAAATAAATGAGTAATAACCAACACCTCATAAAGGTTGCAGCCTAAGTGTTCTACGAGCCCTTCATAAGCACACAGTCTTTAGTCTTCTCATTACAGTGAGATAAATTGTACCTGGGATTTTATTTTGCCAGGAATAAAAGTAAATTATCTCTGGAGGAAGATAATATCCCTATGAACCCCAAATGACGTCTACATATTTATATGCAATGTCTTTTCTTGAACCAAAATTTATAAGCCATACAAGGAGATAAGAATACAATTTAAAAAAACAGAGGATAAAATGGACAAGAGAAAAAAAGCCGCACATACGTAAGATATTTAAATTTTGGAGGGACCAGACAGACTTTAAAACTATCATGCTTAATATGTTCAAACATTAGGTGGCTAGTTAGAAAATTATATAAAAGTAAATTACAAAATAATAAAATGGATACCTCCAAATAAAAAATAGAATAACTAAAATTATAAACCCAATATATGAATTTACTAGAAGTTTATACACAGTTGAAGAGAACAGCAAAGAATTAAGTGAATTTAACTGTTAACATATATAAAATAAACATAATAATTCTGTTTCTATATTAAAAAGAACATTTTTCTGATCTTTGATATGTGTGTGCTAGCAGAAGTTCAAATGCTACAACTAAAAGCAGCTGAGGGATGGCAAGGTGGCTCAGGCCTTTAATTTTAGCACTATGGGAAGCCAAGGTGGGCAGATCGCTTGAACCTCGGAGTTTAAGACCAGCTTCGGCAACATAGTGAGACCTCATCTCTAAGAAAAGGAAAAAAAAAAAAAAAAAAAAGCACCTGGGCATAGCAGGTGTTTCTTTAGACCACAACAATCTAAAGTGCCTACAAAAGACAAAAGAGTAATGTTAAAATTATTTGCCAAGGAGGCCTGGTTTGTTAGCATTGTCACCCCACAACGTTCCTCACCCTGCAGAACTCAAGAATTAATCTCAAATCTCTAAATCAAGGGAAGGCTACATGTATCTCACAAATTATAGTTGTCTCTTCAACAACACAGGGGTTTGGGATACAAATCCCCTACCACTACCACGCCACAGTTAAAATTCGATGTGTAACTTTTGACTTCCCCCCTACATTTTACTATTATAGTCTACTGTTGACTGGAAGCCTAACTGAAAATATAATCAGGAGATTCAAGCACATTTTATTAGTTATATGTAATGTATACTGTATTCTTACAATAAAGTAAGCTAGAGAAAAGAAAATGTGATTAAGAAAATCATAAAGAAGAGAAAATATATTTACTATTAATTGTCAGAGTGGATCATCATAAAGCTCTTCATCTTCGTTGTCTTTATGTTGAGTAGGTTGAGAAGAAAGAGGAAGAGGAGGCATTTGTCTTGCTGTCTCAAGGGTGGCAGAGGTGGAAGAAAATCCACATATCAGAGGAGCCTCGATGTCCAAACTTGTGTTGTTCAGGTGTTCAAGGGTCAACTGTACAATCATCTTCATGTTTCACCTCTTATACTTCCAGACAATGAGGTCCACAGCACCTAACAAATCCAGATATCTGCTTTTGATGTTTCCAGGAGATTTCTGACAAAAATGCACCCATAGTGATAACATTGTGTGGCCACCGCAACCACTGTTTACTCCACTGGTGTCTTCCCTCAGTATCCAGGGCACCTGTCTCACAGCTGGATTCCCTCTGTGGAGCCCTGGGATTGAGCTGCGATGGGCTCATTTACTTTCAAAGATGGAGGCATCCTTTACTCTCCTTCCATGGTTCCCCATTAAGGAGCACCATTCCTATTGCTTAAAGCCATTCAAATAACAAGCCAAACCAGGTCTCATCACAGCCATTGATACTCTGCCACCCCCATGTTCACCCTCTCAGAAACCAGGGCTCATCCTCCTCTTGGCTCTCCAGGGCAGCAAAAACTCTCCCTCCATCCCTTCTGGGAAATGCTTCCCTCCCCAGCCCTGTTGTTACTGTGAGTCGCTCACTGTTTGATAGATGTTTTATCAGATAATTTTATTTTTGTCAGGTTTCTACAAGCCTTTTCCTGTGTTAATATTTCTCGAAGAGGAATCTTAATAAAATAAATTTCAAAAAGAGCTTCAGGTGGAAAAGAAGTTACAAAATGAACTAAATATACCACGAGTGCTCTGCTACACGCAGAAAGAAGTAATCTTCACTTTGGGGAAGGGCACATAGTTGGTTGCGAGTTTACAAATGAACCTATTGTCATTTTATATCAGCTGTAGAAACCATCTCCTTCCCCTCTTGCCAGCTGCTTCCCTGAAAACCACTGCTGAGCCAGCAATTACTGCAGCAGCACAAAGCCCCTCAAATGGGGAGACCACGGCAATTACCCTGATTTGTCACCACAGAGGGCTGGCTATAAAAGCTCCTTTCAAGACATTGAAATTAAGCAGTTTGGGACTATGCCAGGGCCTTTTGGAGAGTAGCAATCAGGAAAGAAAAAAAGAGACACCAGTGTCAGCACAAGAAAGCAGGTAGACTTGGAGCAGTGTGCTAAAAGGAAATAGGATGGCTATTTTCTGTCGACATGTTTCAGTGTTACCCAAAATGCATTATTTCTCCTAGGTTGACTTTTCCATGACAATTAAAATAATTCCAGGCCATCTTGATTCATGAGAAGGAGTAAAACCCAAGGTTATCCGCTTGGTTTCTTGCCAAGAAGAATATCAAATATAATGGCATCTACAGTGTCCACATACAAGGGTGACATTTTCAGATGATTGGTAACCTGAACATTTTTTCTTCTCCATCTCCCATTCTCTCCAAAAGAGAGTAATTCATTCAAGCCTCTGTCATAAACACTGGACACACAGCAGGAAACCAAATAGATGGGAATACCTGTGAAAATGTAACTTAGATTTTACTTTGGAAGCATGAGAATATAAAGATAAAAAGCAAAATACATGTTAGGTTAAATAGTAAGAATCCTAAGGGGGAACCATAAATAAATAAATAAATAAATAAACAAACAAACAAATCAAGGAAAAAAAGACAGAAAATACTGGGAAGGGCTGAAATTGTAGCTGCAATTGCCCTGACATCTTACCAACGGGACACTTGAGTATAGGCTTAAAGGAAGTGAGTTACCTGTATGGATATCTGAAAGAGAAGCATCAAGGCTGAAGGGCCAGCATGGCAGGGGCTGAAATGTAAGGGTTTGCCAGGATGATCTCGGGGATGATGAGTCCATTATGGTTATGGTTACTGAAAAATTGTTTGAAGAGAGTAGTTGATAATGAGATAAAATGGAATGTGTCTTCAATTGCAGACCTCCTTGTAGGTCCCTGAAAGACCTTTGGCTTTAGTCTGAGTCACAGGGCAAGCCATTGGAGGGTTTGAATGGAGGAGAGACAGAATTTAATGTGCTTTTTGACTGGATTGCTTGCCTGAAGAGAAAAAAAGAAAGAAAAGAAGCAAGAAGGACTTGTAGCAAAGCAGATGAGAGATGATAGAGGCTTGAAACATTGGCAGCAGGGAAGACTTCAGAGAGTAGTTTAACTCGATATATTTTGAAAGTAGAATTTTCCTTCTGGTGTGAAATAAAAATAGAAGTTAAGTGTGATAGAAAGTTTTTGATATTTGCAATCAGAAGAATGGAAGAGGCCATTAAAAGGGAGGATTTTGAGAAAATCAGCTTTGGAGATAAAACCAGGAGCTCAGTTTTAGACATTTCAAGACTGTGGTAAATTTAGAAAGAAATAGAAAATACGAAGAAATAAATTTGATAAACCATTCTGGAGTTCTAAGGCATGGTCTAATCTTGTCATACAGAATATTCAGTTTAAGACTGTCTCATCAGTTTAAGACTGGTATTTAAAGTCTGGAAACTGTGTGAATATGTGCAAAGAGAGGAGACCCAGTGAATGGCAAGTTCCTGGGGCAGCAGACTTTGTGTGGTAATAGAGAAGAGGAGAGAACCACAAAGGTGTAAGAAAGGATATGAACAGACATTTCTCAAAAAAAGACATTCATACAGCCAACAGACACATGAAAAAATGCTCATCATCACTGGCCATCAGAGAAATGCAAATCAAAACCACAATGAGACACCATCTCACACCAGTTAGAATGGCAATCATTAAAAAGTCAGGAAACAACAGGTGCTGGAGAGGATGTGGAGAAATAGGAACACTTTTACACTGTTGGTGGGATTGTAAACTAGTTCAACCATTATGGAAAACAGTATGGCGATTCCTCAAGGATCTAGAACTAGATGTACCATATGACCCAGCCATCCCATTACTGGGTATATACCCAAAGGATTATAAATTATGCTGCTATAAAGACACATGCACATGTATGTTTATTGGGGCACTATTCACAATAGCAAAGACTTGGAATCAACCCAAATGTCCATCAGTGACAGATTGGATTAAGAAAATGTGGCACATATACACCATGGAATACTATGCAGCCATAAAAAAGGATGAGTTTGTGTCCTTTGTAGGGACATGGATGCAGCTGGAAACCATCATTCTTAGCAAACTATCACAAGAACAGAAAACCAAACACCGCATGTTCTCACTCATAGGTGGGAACTGAACAATGAGATCACTTGGACTCGGGAAGGGGAACATCACACACCGGGGCCTATCATGGGGAGGGGGGAGGGGGGAGGGATTGCATTGGGAGTTATTCCTGATGTAAATGACGAGTTGATGGGTGCAGCACACCAACATGGCACAAGTATCCATATGTAACAAACCTGCACGTTGTGCACATGTACCCTACAACTTAAAGTATAATAATAATAAATAAATTAAAAAAAAAAAAAAAAAACTCA
Source organism: Chlorocebus sabaeus (assembly GCF_047675955.1). Taxonomy (NCBI): domain Eukaryota; kingdom Metazoa; phylum Chordata; class Mammalia; order Primates; family Cercopithecidae; genus Chlorocebus; species Chlorocebus sabaeus. Next base: position 54,745,107 of record NC_132911.1, on the reverse strand, counting down.
AGCATTTTTTACATCATGAAGACAAAAAGAAAGAGACTAGCTGTGTCAAATGCGTGGATGACTCAACTATCATGAGGACCAATAATTGACTATTTGATTTAGTGAAACAGTGTTCATTTGTGGTGTTGATGAAAGAAGTTTGTCCACGAGTAGTGGAGGCAAATGATTATTGGATTTGATTCAAGAGAGAAGGGAAGGAGGCTAATTGGAGACAGTAGATATAGTTTGTCTTTTAAATAGGCTCTCTCTGAATGAAAGCACAGAAAGTGTTGGTCATTACAGGGATTAGGGAGAGAAATGCAAGGACAGAGGAGAGAGCTGCTGAGCAATGTGCTTGAGTGAGCAACAGCAACAGCTGGGAGCACGTGCGGGTCCTTTCCAGCCACAGCAGAACACAGATGCAGGGAAGTGGGCAGATGTGTTCAGTTCTCCTCTGATTGCTTCAATTTTTTGAAGCAGGAAGCAGAATTATCTTTTGAGAATGGGGATGAGGGCTGTGGTTATTGGAGGCTTAAGGTGACAGCAGAAATTTATTTAAAAGAAATGGAGAGAATAGACTGGGGGAGGAAAGAATAATTGCAGGCTGCTTTAGGCGTGTAGTTGAGGTCAGTGATCATGAATTTAATGTGGATGAGTCACTATGGCTATTTGTTTTTCTTCAGCCATGTTTAGCTAAATGAGTTCAGGCATATAGTGGAAGGAAAGTTAGAGTTAGTCTGAATTCAGGGAGAATAAGGAAGAATAAAGAAGCAATTGAACTGAGCGTGTATGCTGGGGAATAATACTTGATTATGGAATGTAAGCTGGATAAGTGTCATAAGATGAATGCTCTAAAATGAAAGATGATAGATTAGGAAATTGAAGTTGGGATATTATGAGCGTGGGGCACAAGAGGGGCTACAGTGGAAGGTTTGAAGATATCACTAGGGCAGATTGTTTGAAATTTAAATTATGTTCACATTGTAATTACTTGTAATGACAAGGTGTGGGGTTTGAACATGAGAATGTGTGGTTTAGGAGACACGAAGACTAAGATCAGCAGAGAAGAGCAGATCAAGAGCAGAAAGGACAGGAGACATTCATATACAGTTTTGTCATATGGAAAGTATTGACAGAAAAATGTTAGAGATTTAATAATGATCCAGAGACTAGAATCATTACCAGGCTGCACAGATAGGTATAGATGTCTGGGATAGTGGATGGTGGAATTGGATCGAATGTGTATATATGTATGTGATGAAGGCATGAAGAAAAGACTGAGGAGGAGCAAGAAGAATACCTATCCATCTCCAAGTTTAGTAAGATTACAAACAGGAAATGAAATCAGATGCCATGTTAGAGAACTGCAGGATCAAACAATTCTCCGCAGGAAAGCCAGCTTTCAATTAGCAGAGTAAGGTGAAAAGAATGTAGATTAATGAGCTAGAGGAAAGAGAGGCCTAGCAGATGACTGACCTTGTCGTTATAAATCTTTCCACCTGTACTATGTTCAGAATAGGACAGAGGGGAGGGAAGAAAACAGCCTGGGGTATAAACAGAGCAAATCAAGGAAAGCTATTCCTTTTCATAGGCAGATGCACCATATACAATACAAGAAGTCACACTTCTTTCTATCTAACCATATTCCTCAGACAGCTCAAGTTTTCATTAAGCAAATTAATTGATCGATAGTATCTAATTAAGTTTTCTTTTGCAATGCTAACTCAACTTCTCAAGCAATTTGCCAGATTCATTTTTGATGATAAAATTAAAATGTGTTCAAATCCACAATGATAGTACCTAAGAAATTGCATGATCAAATAAGAACTTGAAACGGCTGAAGGATGCGGAAATAATATGATAATTGGTCCTGAAGAAAGTAAAACCTATCATGTCACCTATTTTAATAAATACTGCTTACAGATGGGGAATTTTTTGTTGATAATTACTTATGGAGAAAATAAACTCATTAGAATATTTTGTTGAAAATACCAAGAACATTACAAAATCATAATATGCTAAAAGGTAAACCTTGTTCATTGTTACTGGTTTCAGTTACAATATTGAGGGTGAGAGTTTACTTGATATATTCTTTAAATGTAATTATTTGTAAAATACATATTATTGTAGCAAAGCTGTAATTGAATGTTTTTTCTGTAATAATTTGTAAAAATCTGCAGGTAGGACATTGTCAGCATGATTGCAGACAATTCTGTTGAGATCAACAACATATGCGTTAGTGCTTTACACAAATATGTACTTGAAAATAATATGGAAGCAATAAAGTCAAATCACATTTCTTATAGTTCATTTTAATTTATACTGCTAAAATGGCATTACATTTTTTTCTCCTAAATAAGTTCATAGAAAAACAAAAAGGCAAAAATTTATACCTTAAACATTTCAGAAATGTGCATTAAAGAATCAGAAGCATATGAAGGGATGCAAATTATTAAAACCATAGTGAGGCGTTAGTCACAATTTCCTATTCTCATAAAGGCCAATGAGTAAAGAACCACTGTAAAAATAAAGAAGTCACTGAAATATAGCAATAGTTTTTTTCTTTTAACTGAAAAGCATTTCTGTCACTATCATTATTTTATAACACAATAATGAGCTGCTCTTAGAGAACTTTAAACTTGTATTTCCATTTTATTCTTAGCTTTTACTTTTGTATAAATAATGTCTTCTTCTTAATATCAGGTTGTAGTTAGAATAACTTCTTATACAATTAAAATGATATTATATAAACCTCAATAACTGAATAATTTAAAAGTTTAAAAAACAACTGCAACAAGCATTTTGCAGCTTTTAGCATAAAATGATCTTCTTTGCTAATTGTTGTAAAGTAAAACAGTGATAAGTTTAAGTCTAGTTGGATGTAATCTGCTCATATGGTGATATTTAAGTCTTTATAGACATCTGATATTTTGTTGGTGCAGAAAAGCTGCTACTGTTATAACCTATTCTAAACTCCATGATTTAATTTTTAGACAAATCCTCAATGAGGTGAAATAGTGACTTATGGGGCAAACTTGAAAGGATTTTCTTCTGTTGGAAAGAATGTCTACGGAGACACACCGCCTCTTCTAGGGTGGAAGGATGTATTCATAGAATCTCAAGAAGATGCTCAAGAATAGCTGAAAACCTCAAAGATAACTGCTTTGATTCTTCATCTGACTATATCACTATTTTGTAAGTTATTTTCTGTTAAGACATAGAAGCACAATTTTCTCTTGTGCAGCCTTCTTCATTGGAGTACCCAGTGCTATAGAAACAATTTTTGTAACTCTACTCCTTGGTTTTTCACTCAACCATAGCAGAAAGCAAACCAGAAAAATCAATATTATTATATGATACCTTTGAATATATAATTTACAAATAATTACAGACTTAGTACATTATAGTGGCAGCTCACTTCCAGATATTTAAATCTGAATTAATTTCCTATTGTGGTTATAAAAATTGTCATCAAACTTTGGAGGCTTATAACAGCACAAATTTATTATATTATAGTTCTGTTCATCAGAAATCCGAAATAGATTCTACTGAGCTAAAATCTAGATTATCAGTAGGCTTCATTCCATTCAAGGAGCTCTAGAGATGAGTTAATCTCCTTGCCTTTTCTAGTTTCTAGAGACTGCATGCACTCCTTATAGCATGACCTCTTCTTCCATCTGCAAAGCCACCATTGTAACATCTCTACTTAACTTCCTTTTTCCACATAAGGTAACATATTCAGTGGTATCTGGGGTAAGCACATGGATACATCTTTGGGAGTCATTCTTCTACCTATCACATTGATAAGTCATGTCTTGAAAGGAAAGTTATAAGAATCAATATATTGAGAAAATGTTCTTGCAAAACTTCACCTTAATATTTGGTGTGGTTTAAGATAATTATCTCACAGAGAATTACACTGTTTCATGTTTAATTAACTCTTGCATCTTAAAGTACTTTAATTGGACAATAAATATTTATACAGATAAAGATATGTATTTTTAGATACAGTACTTTAAAATAAATAAAATATCAATATGACTAATATAAATATATTTGTAAACAATTCAAATTATTTCTGGGATTTTTTTGTTGCCTATCTTTCCTTCATCAATAAGATAACACATTCAATTCTGTGCATTGCTTGGATCAAAGGTAAAATAGGAGTGAGTGATCTACTAGAGTACTATACTAAAAATTGCACTAAAAGCTGTAGCAGAAGAAGATTTAGGACACCTGAATCCTAAGCCTGTTTCTAAGATTCATGTGCCTTATGACCTTGGGTAAGCCATTTGACCAAGACTATATTTTAAGCTCCTTGAAAGTAATAATGATTTATTCATTTTGGGCACACTATAACCTTCAAAATTTATCATACAGAAATAATAGCAAGAAAGGTTATTTAATTGAATTAACCTTTGGGGGACATTTTCTCTGCAAATAAGAAAAGTAAACTCATGAATGGCTAAAGTTTACTCTAAATAAAGAGTTCATGAGTTTAATGGACGTGATTGTATAACAAGAAAATTTTAATCATCACAAAACACTTGAGTCCCAAGCAAGCAAGGACAAAATGCTAAGATTTAGAGATAATTTTAGTAAATTTAAATGACAGTTACAGTTAAGTATACAAAGGTGCTACATTTCTTTTGCTTCTTTGCAGGGACATATGACCATGTGACTAGATCTCACCAATGGGATGTGAGCTAAAATGATGCATGCACTTTCAGGCAAGCCTTCCCTATTTTATTCTTTTAATGTAATGTCTTTTGACACCAAGACCCTGGAAGACGGTAAAGCTACAAGACAAATTTCTGAATTGTGGTATGGAGGAAAGTCACCTGCCAATCAAGAACACCGGTTTTAGTCTGGTGAGAAAAAAGAAAACACTTAAATAGTGTTTAAGACATTATACATTTGGGGACTTGGAATGGAGCAAGACAGCTGAATAGCATCTTCCATTGATTGTCCTCCCCATAGGAACACCAAATTTAATAACTACATTTAAAAAGGACCTTCATAAGAACCAAAAATCAGGTGAACAAACACAGTACCTTATTTTAACATCATTTTGCTGAAAGAGGTGCTAAAGAGAGTAGAAAGACAGTCTTTCATTGTTCCGCTAAGTGCCGCCTCTCCTCCATACTCTGTCAGTGACAACTTGGCAAGAGGAGAGAATCTGTGCTCTTTGGGGAGGGGGAGCACAGTGACTGTGGGAATCTGCATTGGAAGTCAGTCCTGCCAACATTAGCAGAACTCAGCTGATGCCCATGGAGGAAGCATTTAGATAAGCCATAGCCATGGGGGAATTGCACATCCCTGCAGTCAAAACTTGAGTTTTGGCAAGCTTCACTACCATGTGCTAAAGTGCTCTAGGGTCTTAAATAAACTTGAAAGGTGTCTAGGCCACAAGGGCTGTAACTGTAGGTAAGTCCTGGTGCTCTGCTGGGCTCAAAGCCAGTGGATTTGAGGGTATATGATCTAGTGAGTCACCAGCCAGGGTGGCTAAGGAAATGCCTGCACCATCTGTCCTCCAACCACAGGAAGCACAGCTCACAGCTCTGAAAGAGACTCCTTTTTTTGTGCTTGAGGGGAGAGTAAAGAAGACTTTGTCTTGCAACTTGGATACCAGCTCAGTCACAGTAGTTACCCCACACAGAGTCATGAGGAGCTCATTTGAGGCCCTGGCTCTGGGACATTTCTAGACACACTCTGGGCCAAAAGAGAACCTGCTGCATTGAAGAGAAAGAGTCAGTTCTGGCAGGATTCATCACCTCCTGCTCACTAAAGAGCCCCAGCCCTTGGACCCTAAATGATCAGCAGCAATACCCAGACAGTGCTCACTGTGGGCCTTGGCTAAGACTCACAGCCTTGTTGGCTTCAGGTGATACCAAGCACATTCCTAGCTGTGGTAGTTTTGATGCTTCCTGCTCTAGAAGAGCAGAGATAAAAGTAAAGGGGTTTGTTTTGCAGCTTTGGTACCAGCTCAGCCACAGAGGTTAGAGCACCAAGTGGGCTCGTGGGGTCTCTGATTATAGGCTTTGCCTTTTGGATGGCATTTCTGGACCTTACCCAGGCCAGAGGGGAGCCCACTTTTCTGAAGGGTGAGTCCCAGGCCTGGCAGTATTCTCAACAAGCTGAGTGAACTTGGCAGTGGTCTGGCCTTAAGTGAACGTTGGCAATAGCTGGGCAGCACTCCCTGTGGGCCTGTGGTGGTGGTGACCATGGGGAGAGACTCTTCTGCCTGTGTAAAAGGGAAGGAAGAGTGGAAGGACTTTGTCTTGCATTTCGGGTGCCAGCGCAGCTGCAGTAGACTAGAGTACCACGTAAATTTCTAAGGTTTCTGACTCCAGGCCCTGGCTCCTGGAAATCATCTCTAAATCAGTCCAGGGCCTGAAAAAACTCACTGCCCCTAAGGGAAAGACACAAGGCTGGCTGACCTCACCACCTACTGATTGTATAGTGCTAGGACCTTGAGCGAATGTAAGAAGTAGCCAGGGAGTGGTTTTTGTTGGCCAAACTAAAGTTGTCACTTCAGTTTTACAGGTCCATAGACGGACAGGTATTGAGTCCCGGGGCGGTGCTTAGTGTATTATGCCAAGAAATATAATCTACACATGATTTATGTGTCTTTGATGATGACATTTTGGACTTTGAGGTGATAAGATTTAGATGAAACTCGGGAGTTTAAGCTGACATTAAAATGGGGTGAGACTCTTGGAAAGCTTTGAAAGGTTGAATATATTTTACATTTGGGAGGAGCATGAAACACTGGGGCCCAGGATGCAGACGGTGGTTGTCAATACCAAATAATTACATAATATGCAATTGTGTTTATATAACACTTTTGAAATGACCAAATTGTAGAAATGGAAAGCATATTTTTGGTCACAAAAGAGTGTGGGGACAGAGATGAGGATGGTTATACAAGGCAACAGAAGGGATTAGGGTGGGGCTGCAAATGTTCACTATTTTGACCGGTGGTGGATATATGAGCCTAAGCATGTTCTATAATTCTACAAAACTAACTACACATACTCATGCCACCAATGTACAGAAGCAAAAATTAAAATAGACAAAAAAGCTAAACAATATGAATAGGTTTTATCAATTTCAATACCTTTGTTGTGATATTGTATCATATTATACAATAGTTCCGCAAAATGATGCCATTGGGAGAAACTAGGTAAAGGGTACACAAGTTTTCTCTTTATTATTTCTTAGAACTGGATGTAAATGTACAATTATTTCAGTAAAATTTCAATTTAAAAATCTTGCTTAATAAGATGAAGAAAGGTGGTTGAAAAATCATGTTTGAAAGTCTCAAAGATTTAACTGCATAAGACAGGACTCAAGTCCCAGCAGAGGACACCCGGATATACGACCCGTACAATTTGATCAGCAAAGGTGACTTGTGCCACAGTTAGCCGCCGCACAGAAAAGGAGGCTTTCATCTGCCAGTTGTAGTTTTCCAAGTGGCAGACCAAACAGCTAAGCTATTGGCAACAGATTAAATGTCAGTAAAAATATAATGAGGTTTATTTAGGGGTGTATTGACAACATCCATGAGAACAGCCTTGTGTCTGTCCACTGTGGAGAGTACCAAGTCAGTGTCTGACTCTGCGTGGCGGGTGCTGAGGCTGGGACACAGCTATGGCAGCCCAGTGGACACCACTAGGCTTCAGCTTAGCTGAACCACTGGTAGCCCAAGTCTAGAATATGAGGAACCTCTGTGAATATATGCATCTATTCTCAATTAAGAGACTCCCCTTTGGCACTTAAGGGACAGAGAATCATAGGCATATAATGCATCAATTTCTACTTCATACACAGATATAGGAATCAAAAACAACATTCCATGGAATGCCCAATAGGCCTAAACAGCAACGTCCCTTTAGCCTCTCCTACACTGTGAACACTTCCTAAACCCCACTGATTGAATACTGGCACCCCGCAGTCCACAAGAATAGGAGGATGATAACATGGGTACCTGTTTCAGAGCCATAGAATTTGGGGTTCATTTCCTACACAAAGTTCCCCAGCTCATTTGTATGGTTATGTGTCAGTTCCTCTTAAAGACAGAGACTTTAGTACACGGCCCACCTCAACATTCATATTCCCCCTTAAGGAAGTTGGGGTCAAGGTAGTAGGGTAGCAAGGGTTGAGGGCCCAGAAGGAGAAAAACACTTAATGCTAGTAAGCAAAGCATATTTCTTTTCCTCTATGAGCACAGCCCTTGTCATTCATCTTTAGGAAGCTTTATGCACCTGCTTTCTCATCTCTGGTGAACCAGGTAAAGTTCTAACTATTCCCCTGGTTTTTACCCAGAGTGGCTATGAATTTTCCTGCTTTAATGCTCAGGGCAGAAGCATATCTGTACCTGTTGTCTGAAAAGAGACAAATCTATTAAGAGCAATTGCAGAGTAATAGGCCTGAGACTGACTGTAAGACTGGGGAGCAAGATGGGCCACATGAAGAACCATTAGACACACAGAAGACATTGTTCAGAAGGCTGTTTTTGAACTTACTTTTCAATTCTCTACCTATACCCTTTCCTCAAATTACTCTACATTAATAAGCAATGAAATGGAGGACAACTTTATAGCCTGATTGAAGGAACAATTTGATCAATATATTTATTACCAATGCCCATGAATTCTCTCAAATCCAATTAATCATTAATGAGGCCCTCATCTTTATTTCTACTGCAAAGCTATGTCTCCATCAGCATTTCAGCCCCACTGACAAATTGTTATAGACCATGAAAGGTCTGAGGTTTTGCAAATGAATATATTAGCTTAACACAGGTTTATAGGTACTGGTAGAAGACACGCTATTCTTGAATCAGAGACAAAGGACCTTTATTAATTATGGCACAGTTGACATCTTGGACCTGCAAATAGACATTGATAGCCTAAACCTTCCCCTGCAACATAATCACATTTTCTTTTTTAATATAACAGTCTTCAGAATTTTGGTTTGGGGAAGGAATGCACTTTACTAGTTTTATAATATTTGATTTACCACTATACATTATTTACTTGTTTTACTTATTTATTATTTCATAATAGGAATAGCATATAAAATACATTTTTCTTAACCTAATAAAAGACTATAAAAATAAGGCTGGGTGTGGTGGCTCATGCCTGTAATCTCAGCACTTTGGGAAGCCAAGGTGGGTGGATCACTTGAGGCCAGGAGTTCCAAAGTAGTCTGGCCAACAAGGCGAAACTCTGTCTCCACTAAAACACAAAAATTAGCTGGGTGTGGTGGTGCATGCCCATGGTCCCTGCTACTCAGGATTCTGAGACATAAGGTTCATTTAAACCCAGGAGGCAGAGGTTTCAGTGAGCTGTGATTGCACCACTGCACTCCAGCCTGGGCAACAGAGCAAGACTCTCTCTCAAGAATAAATAAATAAATAAATAAATAAATAAATAAATAAAATTTAAAAGACTATAAAAATAAAATATATGCCATAATATTTATCATTTTATCATATATTCCCTCAATTGTTAAGCTTTTACCCATCTTTTAAGGCTAGAATGTAACTATAAATATAAATGTAATATATTTGACACTTCTGTATTTTGACCTGTTTTGCCCCTTAGTGACTGCCATATCCTATGTTTGTGATAGTTAACTAGTACTGCAAAATATGTTTCCTAAACATCACAATATTTCTGTTTCGAGTGACCTCATTTTAAAGTATTTCCAAATGACAAATAGCTTAACATAGTCACATACTCTGAGTTACTTTAATGTTTGAAATAACTCTAAAAACTAGACTAGTAAAATATAGTGGATGTGAGCATTGGTTTAGGGCCTAATCATCAAAAACAGGTAGGAAGGGTATTCCAGCAGTATAGAAAGTTCTGCAGTGTCTGCACTACAGAGAGTAGAGTCAATCAATTAAACTGAAAATGGGATGAACAGGTCTCTTAAACCATAGATTCACACTATGCTTTTCTGTGGCACAAATCACATATCTCTTTATGTATCAAGGAGGATGAATTACACAATATGGTCAATTAAATCACACTTCAAGAAGTAATAAAGGAAGCAGAATACAACAAACAGTTGTCCTATCAATGGATTATTTAAAAATATAAAAGTTCTCACCTGTGGGGCTTGTCTTGTCTTATCCTTCTCGAATTTGTCTATATAACATGTGATCACCCCCTTAAATAAGCCCTTTGGTTTTGAGATTCAGGGTCATTCATTGTTAATTTGATGAGGTCAATCAAGTATTAAAACTATTTCAAAATATAAAAAGAATGTTGCTCAGGCAAGCACACAAAATGAGTTCTAGTTAAACTAGATTCATGTCTCTATAATATAATATAATTAGGATCACAATTGGTGCCTATGAAGAAATGATATTCCAAAAATGGTTGCATTTACATTATAAATATTCATTCCCATTTATGGTGCTGTGAGGAAATGAAACTTTTCTAGATTTCTATGTGTGTTTATACAAAGCCCCAGCTTCCTGAGACAGGAAATGTATACAGAAAAAGACAAGAATATTTGTTTTCACTTCTACTGGAAACATTGCTTTTTCTTTTTACATACCATAAGAATTACATCTGGAGCTATTTTGTAGTGAATTGCTCTCATCTGAGCCGAAAAGATAACAACACTTCTCCTGCCTACCAAAGAGGGCCAAGAGGTTACAGTCCAGACTAGATTTCTAGGTTTAGTCCTGAAGACTCCTGGAAAACTAGGAAGATTTCTCCCTGGATATGTACATCTCACAAAGGAGAAATCTTGGAGGCATCTCTAGTTCATAAAACCCAGAGACATTTGGGATGTATCTGACTTTTGGAGAGATTTTGGCATTCCAAAAGGTTAGGCAGAGAGCCCAGGATCCTTTCCATCCAGTCTCCAAAGGGCAAATTATCTGTCTCTCCTTTCAGGAGTAGAGTGCTGTTTGACAGTTGTCCTTCATTTGCACATAAATAAAGAAAATTCACTGTTCTTCATCTGTCTTCTTGGGGTGTAATCTCAAGTAAAAAATTCCATCAGTTCTCATCACATTACCTGCAGGTCTAGGTGCAGGTGACTGACACTGAGATTACTTTGGCTGTAGATATGGTTGTATGGTTGTATAAATAAAGAGGAGGTGCTTTGTGTTTCTGTAGTAATTATATATAATAAATTCTATGCTATTCACACCTTTTAAATCATATCATGTTTTAAAACAAGATAACACGATTAGAAGACAAAGTATAGGTCTACTGAGGACATTTGGCCAGTAAGAACTGAAGAACTGTGGAGAAAAGATTGGGTTGGCATAATTCCAAAACCTTTGGCATTAATTACTAGGCTGCCTTTATCACACATGGCATTTACCAGAATTTAGGAACTCAAGGAAGATGATTGCTGCATTCTATTTTCTTAAAAGCCTTAAACTAAGGAAAGCCTACCTTTTTCTCTGTCTCTTTCTCTTTCTCTCTTTGAAAGCAGAATAAATGCATGATATTCTTCCTTTATCACTCAATAATAGAAAAATACAGATAGAGATGCAAATTAATATTTAAAACCTCATTTTATGATCTTGGGTTAATAAGAAGATTATATAAATAACTTAGGTTTTCCATAAATTCCTACTTGCCTTTTATCACCTGTAATTTTTTACCAACAACATGCAAAATAGAAATTGAATCTTGAAAGTAATTTAAAAATTATCAAGATGTAAAAAAAAAATCCACTGATTTACCTATTGAACAAAAACATCAAATGACTATCATTGCATAGGCCCTGGCCTAGGTACTAATGTCACATGTATTTATAATATTGAAGTAGCACTGTTACGCATTTCTTTTGACACAGTAGCTAAATTCATCAGACAATTGATTGTCCCTATAGTTTTGGGTTATAAGATGTATCAATTACAATATTGCATTTTTAAAAATAGAGAAAATAAGGAATTTATAGTTTACATGAACAGAGGTAATGACACAACCATTATGACTCTAAAGTCACTAAAATAAATGCTATATGTAATTCTTACAGAGGTGTAACAAAGAGCAAAGGAATCTTTTATGAACAGAGACTCAATCTTTTATGAACAGAGTTTTAATTTTAAGGATTTGACCACTCAGGCTCTAAAATTAGTCAATATCATTGAGGACACATTTAAATAACATCCAGACATAAGAAGTATACAAGATTAGCAAACATCATATATCTTATCAGAATTCTGTATCAATTAACTGAGTATGGACAGTAAGGATTTGTCAGATTACATAGTGTGATATACTGTTTTCAGAGAATTATCCAAATGTCTAAATTAAGTTATCTATTTCTTTATAGATTTGACTAGAAAAAAAAATCATCTAATTTGAAGGAACAAGCATAGTAGCTATGTAAACTTACTACAACATAAAGGAGATGATCAACAGAAAATGTTATTTCAAAACAAAAATTATTCAACAGAAAGTATTGCAGTAAAATATTTAATAGTGATAAAAAATTGAATGCATTGAAGAAATTTGAAAAAAAAATCTCTGCTGTAGAATAATAAAACAAAGAAGATATACCACAAGTGAACAACACAGTATTGTTAAGTATAGCCTCCATGCTGTGCATTAGATCCCCAGAACTTATCTTACAACTGAAAGCTATACCCTTTGATCAACATCTCACCATTTCTGCCTTCCCCTCAGGCCCTGGCAACTACTGTTCTACTATCTGCTTCTATGATTTCAACGTTTTTAGCTTCCACATAAAAATGAGATCATGTAGTACTTGTCTTTCTGTGGGGAAAAAATCGGACCATGGATTACCACTGGGAGCCAGAGACGAATTCACTAGAAAGGGGATATGCAGGAATATCCTGGTAATATTCTACATGTTGATAGGGAATTGTGTTACACAAGCACCTGAATTTGTCAAAACACAACAAAGACACCTCAATATTTGTTCATGTCATTCTAAGTTTTACTTCAAAAAAAGTAAACAAGCAGAAATAAACATATATTTTGCTTTACTTATTATTAAAGACCACAAGTAAGATAGTAAAGGAAAAAGGAAAATAAATATAGCTTGTTCAGTTTTAGAAGAGAAGAGGAGACAAAAGTTTCTAAATTCACATAAATAAAGGAGAAATTGAAAGGTACAACCAGAACAGATTCTGATGAATACTCAAAGAATGAACAAGACTGAGAAAATGACAAAAGAAAAAATGGAAGTACATGATAAATGTAAAAGTACTGACTAGAACATGACAGTTATGGAAGAGAAGCAAAGGAGACCCTCCATGTACATCATTAGTGACCCTAAATAAGATCAGAACAATTAATGGGAAACAAATACAAACAAACAATTACAGAAAAAAATGCATAAACTATAAGATGATCTTCATCTGCCAATTAAATGAACACATCTTGTTTCAAGAATAGTGAGATTGGAAATATCAATTCCAAGACTTAAATCAATCAAGTTATTAAACTTCAGAAAGGACAGAATCTTTTAGTCAGCCCGGTCAATACAAAATCTCACATAAGAAAAAAAAAGTAGCTTCAGTAATCCAAAGAGCAAAATGTAACATGATAAGAGAGTAATGTTCTGGAAGAAAGAAAATATGAACTATTTTAATGCCATGATACTATGAAATATGTATGTGATCTTTGTTTGCCTGAGATGACTGGTGGCTGGTAGCCCCTAGGCAGTTTCAGGATGGGGCTGGTCACCAGAAAGAACAAGGCTTGATTAGAGGGTTAGGACTTTCAACACAAGCTTTAATCTTGGGGAAGGAAGACGGGATGAAGGTTGGGTTGATTATTAATGGCCAATAATGTAATCAATCATGCCTATGTAATGCAGTCTCCGTAAGAACCCAAAAGAACAGGCTATGTAAAGGCTTCCAGATAGCTGAACATGTTCCTGGAGGGTAGCACCCCATGTTCCTGAAGAAGACATGGAAGTTCCATTCTTCTCTCATGCCTTGCCCCATGCATCTCTTTCATCTGCTGTTCTTCTGCGGACTTTGTAACATTCTTTATAATAAACCAATAATTAGAAGTAAAATGTTTCCTGCATTCTGCGAGCTGCTCTAACAAATTAATCAAACCTGAAAGTGGGGTCATGGGAACCTTGGTTTATAGCCAGTTGTCTGGAAGTACAGTTGATGTTGTAGTCTGTTTTGTGCTGCCATAACAGAATGCTTAAGACTGGGGAATTCATAAAGAACAAAAATTTATCCATCACAGTTCCAAAGGCTGGAAAGTTTATCATCAAGGCTCTGGAAAGCTGGGCCCACTTTGTCTGCTTCCAAAATGATGTTGTGAAAGCTGGGTCCTCCACAGGAAAGGAACACTCTGTCCTCACATGACAGAAGAGCAAGAGAGAACCCACTCCTGCAAGCCTTGTTTACAGCAGCTTTAATCCATTCATGATGGCTTATTATTATCTATGATAATCTATGATTCAGAAAAAAGTAAGTTTATCTGTTAAAATATAAACTTGAGTATTAGTCATTAAACAAAACTCAACTTTGTAATAACTACAAAAAGTCACAGAAAACAAAGTGGCTCAGGAAAGTTGAAAATACAAAGATGAGCAATGTCAGCCATGCCTGGAAATGGAACAAAATGAAGAGAGGTGTTTAAATCAGAAAAAGTAGAAGTCAGATAAAAAGGATTAAATGAGGCTAACAAAGACACTTTAAAATAATAAGCTGTGCAGTCAACAAAATCAATACACAAATAAAAACATCAATATCAATAGTGAAAAATAAATAGGGATTGTAATGAGATATAAGGTGAGACCTTAATATATATATTTTTTCCATAATGGTTCAAAAAAATAAAACATAAATAATAACCTAAAATAATTTGCTCTTTCCAGTCCTGTTGGGAACAGGCCCTCAAATCTGGACAAAAACTGGCCCCAAAACTGGCCATAAACAAAATCACTGCAGCACTGTGACATGTTCGTGATGGCCATGACACCCACGCTGAAGGTTGTGGGTTTACTGGAATGAGGGCAAGAAACACCTGGCCCACCCAGGGTGGAAAACCACTTAAAGATGTTCCTAAACCACAAACAATAGCATGAATGATCTGTACCTTAAGGACATGTTCCTGCTGCAGGTAACTAGCCAGAGCCCATCGCTTTGTTTCAGCCTATTCCTTTCTTCCTCTAAGGAATGCTTTTAGTTAATCTATAATCTATAGAAATAATGCTTATCACTGACTTGCTGTCAATAAATATGTGGGTCAAATTCTGTTTGGGGCTTTCAGCTCTGAAGGCTGTGAGTCCCCTGATTTCCCACTCCACACGCTATATTTCTGTGTGTGTGTCTTTAGTTCATCTAGCGCCCTTGGGTTCGGGTCTCCGCGACTGAGTTGGTCTCGGCACAGTCCAATAACACATTGTACCTAGTTTCTTGAATTGAACTATGGAATCTCCACTTGCACTTCTGCCTTTGCTGTCTACTTCAATGAGCAGTCAGTAACTGCCTGCAACAAATATTCTCAGCATCCTTTTGAAATATTTTGATAGATCCTAAGAAGAAATTCATAGTAAAATGAGTGATATACAGAGGAAGTTCAGCCCATATAGTCTCATAAACCTAGGAATACCCAAGAATATATGTAGGAAGCCCATGGATCTAGAAGAATATTATGAAAAAGCATATGCTGGCAGACCAGGTAAACCTGGGCTTGAATTCTCATATCAGAAAAAAACTTTGAACGACTTATACAATCGGTTTGAAGCCTTGTGTGCAGCTTTGGGCGGTGTAAAAAATCCACCACCACATTCTCGGTGGGAAGGAAAGCACACACGGGGTGTCCATCTTCCAAAAGGAGTTTTAAAAATAATTCGATAAATATGTACTATTATCTCTATTCCAACTGCCTGTATCATATCTATATATATCAGAAAACTCTTGTCATTTTAAAGAATTTTATGACAAATTTAGATGAAAACAGAAAATATTCTTATCAAAACTGCCTTGGTACAAAGTTGGAAATATTTGCTAATGAACTGTAGTTGAAAAGCAAGAATCAAATACTTTTTGTCACACTGAAAAAAACTGATGGGATTTAAGAGTATTTAAAGTATTCATTTACTTTTAGCAAGTTGACTTCACAAGTATGAGTGGGATTATCTATGATAATCTATGATTCAGAAAAAAAAAGTAACTGACAATGATCAATACAAGCAAATGATTTGTTCTTTTTTTGGTCCTTATTTATTGATTTTTAGTTGACAAAAATTGTGTATATTTATGGTATTCTACAGAGTGTTTTGCTATATGCATGTGTTGTGGGATGGTTAAACCAAGCTGATCAGCATATCCATGACTTCATCTTGACATAGTCATCAGAACTGCTGACAGCATCCTTCACAATATTCATTAAATAGAGTGCTTGCAAAAAGGGAAGTAGTAAACCCCTTGTATCTGCAGTGATCTGCCACATCTGGGGCAATGCCTGCAGATAAATTTAGGAAAGGATATATTTATAGAACCCAGCAGCTAATCATGTCAACAACTACCCATGTAATTCTGCTCAGTTTCTTCACCTTTATGTGCTGTAGGGTCTTATCTGTAAGGTGAGGTCATCGAACTTAGTATATACATGTGATGGGATTGAATGAAATAATATATATGAAGAACTTAGACAAGGCCCTTGGTTATTGTTATTAATCTGTAGTGATATTATAATAGAGAAATTGACCAGTTAATGTATGATTAGAGACGAGCAAAAGAAATGCTGAAGCTTTTGGAAAGCAAGTGCCAAGGAAAACAGGAAAATAAATTGAGTACCTTGGACCATAGAAGAGAAGGTGTAGAAGAAGGCACATTTCTTTGACTCTATGAACGTCTCTGTGTGGAAGACAGAGTCACTTTCCTCATGTCCTGTTGGAACCTGACTTCTTGTCATTTCAAGAAAGCTTTCACAGTATAGATTTTTCAGAAATAGAAAAAACTAACCTACAAATAATGGAGTTAGTTGTTGTGAAAGTGTAATGCATGAACTCAGTACTGTAAGCCCAAAAGACGGTGATGTTAAGGAATGGAGGTTAGTTCACAAAACGTGCACACCTTTCTCAAGGCTAGAGTGCTGTAGCTCAATAGATATCAATACTGCCTCAGACTACTTTAAATCGAAACTATTCTATTCCTAGTAGCAGTACTACCCTGGTAACTTTCTTAGCTGGAATCAGCTTCATTCTCTCAGAGAATTTCAAGTACCAAATTCCATTTATGCCTCTTCTGACTTAAAATGACATCCAGGGCCATTTTGGTCATTTTAGTTAATGACAGTTGATATGTGGCCACAGTGACCCAACAACAACCAGAAATTCTTGACATATGAGCAGACAAAACTCTCCTTTAGAGCTGCCAGACAAAATTATAAAAAGCTACTTGCTATTGTTGAAAAAAAATAGAATTTTTTTGTTTATCTTTCAGAGGTCAAAAGCTAAATTATCTCACCAAAGGAGAGTAAATGCATGAATTCTAGAGTGAGGCATTAGAATTAAATGTCAGTAGTGGCTACTCTAACATAGATGTAAAGAAACATTTTTTACATTTCTTTAGGTGCTCTGTGATATATGACTATGTGTATAACCATAGCCATGAGAAAATCATCTCTGGCTCAATAATTCCACTGTTAGAGATTTTCTAAGGAAATTATTAGAAATTCATACCACCAAACACAAAAGCCTGCTTATTGAATTAGTATTTGTAAGGGGGTGGGGAATATGGAAAAAATAAATATATATTAGTAGAAGATTACTTCCAGATAGCTTAACGTAACCACTGAAATCAGATTTCAAACGAATATGGGGAAAAAAACTCACAATAAAGTAATTGAGTATAATTTTAAGAGTTATAAAAAAAGAGATAATAAAAACAAAAGTATGATCTCAATAAAAATTACATAACATATGATAGAAACAAAACAAATCCATATGATTTTAAAAACATTACTAGTTCTGTATGTTTACATTATGAGACCAACACTTTATTTGGATGTATTTTTCAACTTTTCATAATAAAAACATTTATTTTAAAATCAACATATAAAAATAAGAATATTTTCAAATATTTCATGATATAAAGAAATAAATTTTTGAAAAGCCATGATACATTTTGCATTAAAATTGATGTGAACAATAATAGTTTGTGAACATTCTGAAAATTTTTTTGTGGAGTAGAAATGGGTACATACAGGGACATGGAATCTGGAAATTGAATTTCTTGATCATTGAATTAAATAGATTCTTCCTATTCTAGAACTTCATTGCTACAAGATACTCAGATATTTTTATGTAAATTAATTATATTCTGCAAGAAAATAAATTGAAGAAAAATTACATTTGAAAAATTCAACACCTTTTTATGATAAAGACAAAAAAAAAAAAAAAAAAAAAAAAACTAGAAATGGATGCCAAAAAGGAAATTTTCTCAACAAAGCACAGGCCTTGTATAACAACCCCACAACTAACATCACACTCAGTGGTGAAAACTGAATTTTTTTCCTCTCAGATCTAAAATAAGACGAGGTGGCCCACTTTTGCGACTTCTTTTTAACATAATGCTGGAAATCCTTGTCACAACAATTGATCACAAAAAATAAATGCATCCAAATTGTAAAGGAGAGAATAAAATTATCTCTATTCATAGACAAGATAATCTTATGTGTAAAAAATCCTAAAGATTCCACACATAAAAAACAAAACCAAAAATTGTTAGACTAACAAATTCAGTGAAGTTTCAGGACACAAAATCAAAACATAAAAGTCACTTGCATTTCTGTGCATTAAAAGTAAATTTTTAAAAAGCACTTATAAATGGAATTTCAGATAACATTTTCACAGAAAAGATCGCTAATTCATTTTGAAAGAATTCGTTATGAGGAGATATATTTACCTTTGAGGAGATATAACTGAAATCTTCAAAACTCCTAACTATTTAAAGATTCCTACTTTATTATGTTCTTAGAAATTTCATCTGCTAATGTCTTTGAGAAAGAAATAATGCTGCTACCAACTTTTTTATTATAATCCCACGTGTAATACACTATTAACTATCTGTATGATTATAGGTAATTTAATATTTACATAGATATTCTTTATTACCGATGGTCAGATTCACAATTTCAACAGGAATATGGAAATGTCATGGGTAAGGTATAATTTTAAATGTAAATTGATTATGGTTAATTTACAAATGAAGAGAATTTATAGTTTACCCTAAGTAAACGACTAACTTAAGACATAAACTTTAATGGTGAGCTTCCCAAGGACAAAATACACATCACACATTCAAACACTATTTTTCTCTAAATTAAGTTTTCTATAACAATTAAACTTAAGGAAAAAAACAGATTATTATCAGATTATTATCTGATGTTATTACTACAGATTATTATCAAAGTATGTTGTTAAACATCAACTCTTTCCATACAAGCTGAGGTGTTTGGAAGTAATATAAATGGTATTAGCATCGTTTATGGAACATTATTTATTCTTACATTCAGCAAGTTTTTACTAAACACTTATTATTTTCCAAGCACTATTTTAACTACGTAGGATACCCTAGCGAACCGCACTGACAAGCTTTCTTCCACTGGCAGTTTTTAATGTTCTACAGGAGAGAAGAATAGATCAGCATGTGGGATGAGGTAGTTGCTAATAGGATAAGCAGAGAAATTGGGGCAGATGCAATACCTGTGAGGAAAATCTTGAGGCAAGTTGGAGAATTAGCATGAATATATCAGGTGACAGAGCACTGCTGGCATAGAGTGGTGAGCACAAATTCTCAGAGAATGAGAACCCTCAGTGCATTTGACATCCAGCCTATACAGGAGCAAGACTGTGGCAGAGGAAAGGAAGATAGAAAGCATCTGGGTATGAAATTAGAGATATATGACTCTTCATTTAGTGTAAGTCATTAATTATTTCTAAAAGTTATATTATTCATTAATTATTTCTGAGAGTTTTACACAACTGAAATAAAATCAAACATTTATAGGTTACCATGATACTAAATTTCATTTCCAAGTTGATTTCTAAATCAATAAAAGCTATCTATGTGTACTGAGTTACCTACAAATCAGTGGTTCATATAGACTTGTCAGGATAATTCATTAATGAGACTTGGAAGTTGTCTGCTGGCTGTCTCAGGCTGTGGAATTACAAACCAATAGTTTCTTTTGGACAAACAGCTAAGTTTGTATTAGTGATTACTTATTTCATTGTTTGTATTATCGAGACTCTACTTTAAAAATAACTAGAAAGCAATTGATATCTTTGTTTTTTATTACCTCTAAGCTAATAATTGCTATCAAACATTAGAAAAGTCCATTTAAATTTGTCTGAACAAAAATATTAAAAGGAAATAACAAGAACTTTCTTCCCCTGCTTCTACACGTCTTCCTGTTGTTGGAGGACTTGTGATGTTACTTCATGAATCACCTACTTTGTGCTTCTAAAGCCATATCTTGGGGTAGCAACAGCCCAGTCATGTGGGAAGAATCCATTTATCTTGCCTATGAAAGAGTGAAATATCACCCTGGAGGCATGGTCTGAGTCATAGCCTGTGTTCAGTTTTAGGACCAGCGTGGCATCTCAGAAAATACTATCTATATTTACTTGAAAGATCTGAGAAAAATAGAATAAAAAACATATAAAATTATGATTATACCCCACCAAAAGAAAATGGCATATAAAGTAAAACTCTAAACACATCTCAAAAAAAAAAGGTATCTCTTTATGGCTACAGCTCTGCAAAATTGTCTGTTTTTCTGTTTCAGTTAATAGCCTCCAAACCCTTGCTCTGATGGCAAATTCTGCATGGTCTGGCAGTAGCCTGTGTCTCTAGGCTCACCAGAGACCCTGCTTTCTATCATCCATGCCTCTTTAGCCACAATCACTTTATTTATTTCTAGAGGAAGGCCAGGATCATTCACCTCTGAACAGGGTTGCTCCACCCTTCTTGCACTCCTTTCCCAAACTGGCGACTTCTTTCTATCTAGAACTCAGTTTAAAAGATCACTCCTTGAGTGAGAATTTTATTTAATATCCAAGCAAAAGTTGTCACCTAGTTTCCTCCACATGGAACAACCTGCTACTTCTCCTGTAAATATGTATTTGTTCATTGTTTACCTCTCTTAACTGGTACTATTATGCCCATTCTATAGATGATAATGTGGAAGTGCAGAAAAATTAGCTACTCTGTCTAAGATACCCCAGCAAATACCTGGAGCTATGCCTAGCTCTGAGTTCTGTATGTGCTCTTCACTCCTGCATTACAGCAATAGAAGAGTACCCCCGACACATGCCTGTCCCCCAAACCCCAGAACACGGGACTGTGTTCCTGCAGGTGCCAAAGGGACTTTTCAAGTGTGATTAAGATGAAGGATTTTGTGCTGGTGACACGACCCTGAATTTCAGGTAGGATCCATCCAATCACATAGACCCTTCACAGTGGAAGAGGGAAGCAGAAAAATCTATCAGAGATGTGACAGAAGAATAAGCAGAGATTGAAAGTATGAGAGGGACTCACCCCCACGTCACTAGTTTTAAAGATGGAGAGAGATAAGGGATGCAGTGAACCTGGAGAGTCTTGGAATGGCCCCCAGATGACAGCCAGAAAGGAAATGGGGACCTCAGATCGGCAACCACAAGAACAGCAGGATGCCAGTCATAGGAAGCTAGGAAACAAGTCTCCCTTAGATTCCCTGGAAAGGAGCACACCCTGCCCACATCTGGATTAGCCCAATGAAGTTCATGTGCACCTTAAGACCTACAGGAACACAAAGTGAGAAATCTGTGCTGTTTAAGCTGCTGAATTGCATCAATTTGATATGGCTGCAATGGAAAACTAATAGAACCATGTTTGCTGGTTTTTTTTTTTTTTTTTTCCTGCAGACATGCCTGGAAGAGAGGTTGAAGAGTAGAAGTCAATATATTTCAAGTACAAAGGGATTAAATCAGGATCTATGAAACGAAAAAGATAATAGGAGTCTTAGTAGCATGGGTAAAAGGCAACTGACTCTGATTCTTGTGAGCCATGTATCTTATAATGGCCTAGAGATGATAAAAACTTTGGGAAAATATTTAAAAATTAAAATAAGAGCACCCAACACTGATCAGAAAGCAGATAAATAGGTAGTTTAGCATATACAGTTACTCCAAATGGGTATAAACACCCTCTCTGAGTCTAATTTTGCTACGACTATCATAAAAATTAAAATATTCATCATACTTAAAATAAAATCTATTCCTATAATGAATCTTAAATTCTTATCTGAGAAGTAGGACATTTGTATCTGTCATGATATTCAGCATAGTGCTCTAATAATAGCAGAACCACTGTGATGCTCTATCATAGAAAATCCAAACTTTCATATAATATAAAGTTTAAATTATACAGAACAAAACATTGTTTTATAAAAATGATAGCAGGAAACAGAAACATAAACAGCCATATGCACAAGACAGACTAGAGAAAATGCATGCTTATAGTGATTGTCCTTGGGCACTGATCGATGTCACTTGATCATTTAATTACACACACACACACACACACACACATATATACATATACAGATACACATATATAATTCCACCTTGCTAGCACACTCTAAAATGTGTATCTTGCTGGCCTGGAAGAACCAAACAGCCATATCATGAACCCTCCATGGAGAGGGCCCCATGACAGAGAATTGAGGGTGGTCTTTAAAATTTAGAGGTCTCCAACTGACAGCCAGTAAGAAGCTGGACCATTAGTCATACAGCTATAATAAACTGAATTGTGCCAATGACCTAATGGTCAAGGAAGCAAATTCTTCCACAGTGGAAACTGCAGGTGAGAATACAGCCTGGCAAACAACTTGATTGCAGCCTCGTGAAACAAGTTTAGTTTTACCATAGAGATAAACATTTTACCATAGAGATAAATGTAGTATATGGTAGAATTATAAGGTGAATAGTATGTAGATATTAAAATAGTGATTATGCATGCAACAGTAGAACATACAGTATGAAATAAAAACAAAGAAAGAAAAATTCCTTGGTGAAAATGAAATCACAGAAAAAATATCAGGGGAGAACAAAGGAACAGTTACAGGTATATTTTGGTAGTTTTAAATTTTTGTCATTGCTGTGGGAGTGGTACTGGTTGTTTCTCTTTTGACTATATTCCAGTTATTTGTAATTTGCAGCTTTGTGGAAATCACAAAGTTATAATGCAAACATCATAACAACTTAGGCAAAGATAAGTAATGTCTTTCACTACCATTTTTATAAATTAAATTAATTCATAATTGAGACGTTGCTGTCTGCCAGACTTTCTTCCATCCAATGAGAGTACAATGAAGAAAGGGCAAGATTTCTGTTTTCACCGGCCTTATATTCTCTTAGCTCAGCTTAGCTTTCCCAGTGGAGCACATTTTTTATTATTTTTCTTGTGTTTCGTTATTTGTGTGTGGGTTTGTGTGTGTGTGTGAAATGCTTACTTGATCTTAATTGGTGTGGTCATATTGACCCTTTTATGCATGCCAAGATTCATTTGCTCATTGAACATTGAAATTAACTGAGGTTTGCTGATTGAAATTAACTGAGGATTGAAAAAAATGCCAAGGGCAGTTACAGGTTAAAGATCAGTGAACACAAATTAGCAGGTTCCTTCCCTTCCAAGCTTGTATTCTTGCAGGTCAAGTAAGTAATAAAGGAGTAAATAGATGTATAGTGTGGTTTCAGGCAGTGATAAGTGCTATGCAGAGCAGTAAAACAGAATGAGTGAGATAAACAATCACAGGACAATAGAGATGCTATCCCAGATACAGTATCTGGAAAGATGTAGTTTAGGGGTGATATTTGCTGAAGAACAAATGAAGTAAGCGACTGAGTAAAGTTCCTGTCTGATAGAAAAGCTTTATGAGCGAAGGCAAAAGCAAATGACACATCCCCGAGTTGGGAATGCAGCTGGTGTGTAGATGGGTAGCAAGAAGTAGATCACTGCAGCTGGGGCTTGCATGATGGAGGAAAAGAATTGTTAAGCACTAATGCTGAGTGATATGCCAAAGGCAGGGTATTCAAAGCCTTATGGAGTAAATTTGCCACAATCCTGCCTCTGGGCTGTTAATGCTCCTGCATTTTCTGTAATATGTTCTGCATAAAGGCACAATTATCTAATCATTCTGCACATGAAACACAGGTCCACTACACTGGTGACATCTTGCTGATTGGGTTTGGCTATGTGCACTCTGAGAAGTTGGGGAGGAGGGCTCAAGAGCTCAAGAGAGAGACTGCAAGAGTGAAAAAGGACTTGGTTGTTCTCATTCATGTCCTATCGCCTGCCTGCTCATGCTTCCTGTGAGCATCACCCCAGCAAGGCTTTTTCACCTTGTCAGTGGCAATTACTTTCTGTAGCAGCAGCTGAATTCTTTTCATGCTTTTTCCAGCATTTTAAGAACCCAGTTCATTGTATGCACATCTCAGGGATAGCATCAGTGGCCCTTTACACAAGTCTATGGCCCTGACCCATAAAGTCCCTTCTCTGAGCTCAGGGACACCAGCACTAGCTAAGTACCGACTTCTCTTCCTTAGAAGCCTGAATCTCATTCCCTTAAGACACTTTACCTAAAGTTTCATGTTTTAATTGTTCTTACTGTAACAGTTAATTTTATGTGTCAACTGGGCTAGGCTGTGGTCCAGCTGTTTGGTCAAACCCTAGTGTAGATGTTGCTGTGAAACTATTTTGTAGATGTGATTCACATTTACAATCAGTTAACTAAGTAAAGCAAGTTACCCTCTATAATGTGGCAGGGCTCTTCAAACCACATGAAGGTTGTAAGAGCACAAACTGAGATCTCCTGGAGAAGAAGAAATTGTGCCTCAAGGCTTAACACAGGGATTCTGCCTCCGTTTTCTGTCTGCTGGCCTGTTTTACAGATTTCACACTTGCTCAATGCTCCCATGAGCTAATTTCTTAAAATTTCTCTGGATCAAATGATTGATTGATCAATATGTGCCATAGTTCTGTTTCTCTGGATAATTCTGACAGATGCGCTGCCTCTTACCCTTATCCTTGCAGCCCCAGATGTGGTGTCTGTTTCCTACAGCTGCTATATTTGTGGCACACAAGTCAGCTGTAGTTTTTCACCTTTTCAGTTACATAGTTTACATGTTATATATCTAGGTACAATTCTTTAAATTAAGTTATCTCTAGTTAGATAACTGGTGTGATTTCTGTTTCTTGATGCACTCTGATGCTTTCTTGTAAAGGCTTTGAACATTTTTCTACGAGTGACTGGAAGCTTTTGTAGAGTTCCTGTGGCATGATGATTTCTTATCCCTCTACTTCTAACAAGTCACTCATCATCTAGTAGAAACATGAGGTCGACTGTCTCTGTATTCAGTTATGCTTCCTCCTCATTCTGCTTTTTCAAGGTCTCTATAGAAAGTACAGCAGAATAGTTTTCTTCTCATGGAAATCCTAAGATGCTTTAATTAAACTAAATGTCAAAATAAGCTGATACGTGTTTACTTTCATGTTTCTTATTCCAGCCACAGTTCCATTCATCTGCTATACTTTTTTTCTTCTAAGAAATATCAGCAAATATTCAATATTTATTAACTTCTAATTTTTCTATACCATTTTCTCTAGAAGAAAAAACTGCCTCTCAAGGCCGGGTGCAGTGGCTCATGCCTGTAATCCCAGCACTTTGGGAGGCCGAGGCAGGAGGATCACGAGGTCAGGAGATCGAGACCATCCTGGCTAACCTGGTGAAACACCATCTCTACTAAAAACAAAACAAAACAAACAAACAAAAAAAATTAGCCAGGCATGGTGTTGGGCACCTGTAGTCCCAGCTACTCAGGAGGCTGAGGCAGGAGAATGGCATGAACGCAGGAGGCAGAGCTTGCAGTGAGCCGAGATCGCACCACTGCCCTCCAGCCTGGGTGACAGAGTGAGACTCGGTCTCAAAAAAGTAAAAAAATAAAAAATTAATTCTCAAAACCTCTAATTATCTTAAAACATTACATAATCAGAAATGTTTAAAATAATGTTATTAAGTAATGATTAATATTTTGATATATTTAGCATATGCATTGGTATGTATAATGCATTTATGGTTTTGCTAATAGAACAAAACGAGTTATTTTATGGAATGCAAGAAATCCAAATAAATTTTATTTTTTGAAATTTCAGTTTCAGTAATTGGCACAAATACATATAAAGTACATCCCTTTTAGCCATTCTTCTAAATGTGCATATTGTTCAAAGTATAATTAAAATTTACTCATGCTTCTGTGGGTAGGATTATATAATTAAAATGCAAATCTCAACATAGGTCATTGCTCATTGAGTAGCTAAAAATAACTACAAATGTTATCATGGCATTCTACTATACGTCAATTTGTCACAACATACTCCAAGGCTTGACTAATTAGATCTACCATGAGATATCCAATTTTATTTTTTAGATAAAATAAAATTTGCAAACCAGAAATTTTCCTTAGATGGTAAAAGAAAATTATCTCTTGATTCATTGCTACTGTAAATGGTATAATTCTCCTTCTATAGGAATTGTAGGCCTTCGTATCTAGAAAGAAACTATTTCAAGCTTAATAATATTGAATGCTTTTCTATGTTTCAGAAATATGTTCATATTTTCTCAAAATATAATTAAGTTAAAATTTACTTGAAACTGTAAGAATTACAATGTCACAAAAATATATATACCATCTAATTTTTCTTATTCCTTTGTAATAAATTGTATGTAATGTTATTATTTTCAAATTTTTTTAAGTCATTAAATAATATCTAAATAAATGTTGATTAAAAATAAGTCAAACATATAAAAATACACAAAATAAAATTGCAAAGTTTAGTCCTTTCTCTCCTCCAGCTCCAGTATCTGTTTTAGGACCACTGAGAGTGCACAGTCCCATTGATATCATTCTAAAACTTGAATCAAAATGTGTGTTCATAGTCATAACAAGACAAAAACAGATGGAATTATTTTGTGAATGTGTCAGAGTTTTATTTTAGAACTTTTATTTTTACACATATAGAGTTACTCAAGGATTTTGGTGTAATCTATGGAGTGATTGTACAAATTTATGTTATCATTCCTATAATGAAGACAATTTTGTTGTCTTCATTTTTCTTTTGCATGTAATATTTTGTTAAAAAAAAAAAAAAAAAAAAACACAACTTGAGTCTCCCACTCCCAGCGCGAGGGACACAGAAGACCGGTGATTTCTGCATTTTCAACTGAGGTACTGGGTTCATCTCACTGGGGAGTGCCAGACAATCGGTGCTGGTCAGCTGCTGCAGCCCAACCAGAGACAGCTGAAGCAGGGCGAGGCATCCCCTCACCCAGGAAGCGCAAGGGGGAAGGGAATCCCTTTTCCTAGCCAGGGGAACTGAGACACACAACACCTGGAAAATCAGGTAACTTCCACTCCAATACTGCTCTTTAAGCAAACAGGAACACCAGGAGATTATATCCCACACCTGGACGAAAGGGTCCCACACCCACGGAGCCTCCCTTATTGCTAGCACAGCAGTCTGCGATCTACCCGCAAGGCAGCAGCGAGGCTGGGGGAGGGGCGCCCACCATCGCTGAGGCTTAAGTAGGTAAACAAAGCCTCTGGGAAGCTCGAACTGGGTGGAGCTCACAGCAGCTCAAGAAAACCTGCCTGTCTCTGTAGACTGCACCTCTGGGGACAGGCACAGTAAACAACAACAAAAGCAGCAGAAACCTCTGCAGATGCAAACGACTCTGTCTGACAGCTTTGAAGAGAGCAGTGGATCGCCCAACACGGAGGTTGAGATCTGAGAAGGGACAGACTGCCTGCTCAAGTGGGTTCCTGAACCCTGAGTAGCATAACTGGGAGACATCCCCCACTAGGGGCAGTCTGACACCCCACACCTCACAGGGTGGAGTACACCCCTGAGAGGAAGCTACCAAAGCAAGAATCAGACAAGTACACTCGCTGTTCAGCAATATTCTATCTTCTGCAGCCTCTGCTGCTGATACCCAGGCAAACGGGGTCTGGAGTGGACCTCAAGCAATCTCCAACAGACCTACAGCTGAGGGTCCTGACTGTTAGAAGGAAAACTATCAAATACGAAGGACACCTACAGCAAAACCCCATCAGTACATCACCATCATCAAAGACCAGAGGCAGATAAAACCACAAAGATGGGGAAAAAGCAGTGCAGAAAAGCTGGAAATTCAAAAAATAAGAGCGCATCTTCCCCGGCAAAGGAGCGCAGCTCATCGCCAGCAACGGATCAAAGCTGGACGGAGAATGACTTTGAAGAGATGAGAGAAGAAGGCTTCAGTCCAACAAAATTCTCAGAGCAAAAGGAGGAATTATGTACCCAGCGCAAAAAAAACTAAAAATCTTGAAAAAAAGGAGAAGAATTGATAGCTAGAGTAATTAATGCAGAGAAGGTCATAAACGAAATGAAAGAGATGAAAACCATGACACAAGAAATACGTGACAAATGCACAAGTTTCAGTAACCGACTCAATCAACTGGAAGAAAGAGTATCAGCGATTGAGGATCAAATGAATGAAATGAAGTGAGAAGAGAAACCAAAAGAAACAAGAAGAAAAAGAAATGAACAAAGCCTGCAAGAAGTATGGGATTATGTAAAAAGACCAAATCTACGTCTGATTGGGGTGCCTGAAAGTGAGGGAGAAAATGGAACCAAGTTGGAAAACACTCTTCAGGATATCATCCAGGAGAACTTCCCCAACCTAGTAGGGCAGGAAAATCCAGGAAATACAGAGAATGCCACAAAGATACTCCTTGAGAAGAACAACTCCAAGACACATAATTGCCAGATTCACCAAAGTTAAAACGAAGGTAAAAATCTTAAGGGCAGCCAGAGAGAAAGGTTGGGTCACCCACAAAGGGAAGCCCATCAGACTAACAGCAGATCTCTCGGCAGAAACTCTACAAGCCAGAAGAGAGTGGGGGCCAATATTCAACATTCTTAAAGAAAAGAATTTTAAACCCAGAATTTCATATCCAGCCAAACTAAGTTTCATAAGTGAAGGAGAAATAAAATCCTTTACAGATAAGCAAATGCTTAGAGATTTTGTCACCACCAGGCCTGCCTTACAAGAGACCCTGAAGGAAGCACTAAACATGGAAAGGAACAACCGGTACCAGCCATTGCAAAAACATGCTAAAATGTAAAGACCATCGAGGCTAGGAAGAAACTGCATCAACTAACGAGCAAAATAACCAGTTAATCTCATAATGGCAGGATCAAGTTCACACATAACAATATTAACCTTAAATGTAAATGGACTAAATGCTCCAATTAAAAGACACAGACTGGCAAACTGGATAAAGAGTCAAGACCCATCAGTCTGCTGTATTCAGGAGACCCATCTCACATGCAGAGACATACATAGGCTCAAAATAAAGGGATGGAGGAAGATTTACCAAGCAAATGGAGAACAAAAAAAAGCAGGGGTTGCAATACTAGTCTCTGATAAAACAGACTTTAAACCATCAAAGATCAAAAGAGACAAAGAAGGCCATTATATAATGGTAAAGGGATCAATTCAACAGGAAGAGCTAACTATCCTAAATATATATGCATCCAATACAGGAGAACCCAGATTCATAAAGCAAGTCCTTAGAGACTTATAAAGAGACTTAGACTCCCATACAATAATAATGAGAGACTTCAACACTCCACTGTCAACATTAGATAGATCAATGAGACAGAAAGGTAACAAGGACATCCAGGAATTGAACTCAGCTCTGCAGCAAGCAGACCTAATAGACATCTATAGAACTCTCCACCCCAAATCAACAGAATATACATTCTTCTCAGCACCACATTGCACTTACTCCAAAATTGACCACATAATTGGAAGTAAAGCACTCCTCAGCAAATGTACAAGAACAGAAATGATAACAAACTGTCTCTCAGACCACAGTGCAATCAAACTGGAACTCAGGACTAAGAAACTCAATCCAAACCGCTCAACTACATGGAAACTGAACAACCTGCTCCTGAATGACTACTGGGTACATAACAAAATGAAGGCAGAAATAAAGATGTTCTTTGAAACCAATGAGAACAAAGATACAACATACCAGAATCTCTGGGACACATTTAAAGCAGTGTGTAGAGGGAAATTTATAGCACTAAAGGCCCACAAGAGAAAGCAGGAAAGATCTAAAATTGACACTCTAACATCACAATTAAAAGAACTAGAGAAGCAAGAGCAAACACATTCGAAAGCTAGCAGAAGGCAAGAAATAACTAAGATCAGAGCAGAACTGAAGGAGATAGAGACACAAAAAACCCTCCAAAAAATCAATGAATCCAGGAGTTGGTTTTTTGAAAAGATCAACAAAATTGATAGACTGCTAGCAAGACTAATAAAGAAGAAAAGAGAGAAGAATCAAATAGATGCAATAAAAAATGATAAAGGGGATACCACCACTGACCCCACAGAAATACAAACTACCATCAGAGAATACTATAAACACCTCTACGCAAATAAACTGGAAAATCCAGAAGAAATGGATAACTTCCTGGACACTTACACTCTTCCAAGACTAAACCAGGAAGAAGTTGAATCCCTGAATAGACCAATAGCAGGCTCTGAAATTGAGGCAATAATTAATAGCCTACCAAGAAAAAAAGTCCAGGACCAGATGGATTCACAACTGACTGCTACCAGAGGTACAAGGAGGAGCTGGTACCATTCCTTCTGAAACTATTCCAATCAATAGAAAAAGAGGGAATCCTCCCTAACTCATTTTATGAGGCCAACATCATCCTGATACCAAAGCCTGGCAGAGACACAACAAAAAAAGAGAATGTTAGAACAATATCCCTGATGAACATCGATGCAAAAATCCTCAATAAAATACTGGCAAACCGGATTCAGCAGCATATCAAAAAGCTTATGCACCATGATCAAGTGGGCTTCATCCCTGGGATGCAAGGCTGGTTCAACATTCGCAAATCAATGAACATAATCCAGCATATAAACAGAACCAAAGACAAGAATCACATGATTATCTCAATAGATGCAGAAAAGGCTTTTGACAAAATTCAACAGCCCTTCATGCTAAAAATGCTCAATAAATTCGGTATTGATGGAACGTATCCCAAAATAATAAGAGCTATTTATGACAAACCCACAGCCAATATCATACTGAATGGGCAAAAACTGGAAAAATTCCCTTTGAAAACTGGCACAAGACAGGGATGCCCTCTCTCACCACTCCTATTCAACATAATGTTGGAAGTTCTGGCTAGGGCAATCAGGCAAGAGAAAGAAATCAAGGGTATTCAGTTAGGAAAAGAAGAAGTCAAATTGTCCCTCTTTGCAGATGACATGATTGTATATTTAGAAAACCCTATTGTCTCAGCCCAAAATCTCCTTAAGCTGATAAGAAACTTCAGTAAAGTCTCAGGATACAAAACTAATGTGCAAAAATCACAAGCATTCTTATACACCAGTGACAGACAAACAGAGAGCCAAATCATGAATGAACTTCCATTCACAATAGCTTCAAAGAGAATAAAATACCTAGGAATCCAACTTACAAGGGATGTAAAGGACCTCTTCAAGGAGAACTACAAACCACTGCTCAGTGAAATAAAAGAGGACACAAACAAATGGAAGAAGATACCATGCTCATGGATAGGAAGAATCAATATCGTGAAAATGGCCATACTGCCCAAGGTTATTTATAGATTCAATGCCATCCCCATCAAGCTACCAATGAGTTTCTTCACAGAATTGGAAAAAACTGCTTTAAAGTTCATATGGAACCAAAAAAGAGCACACATTGCCAAGACAATCCTAAGTCAAAAGAACAAAGCTGGAGACATCACCCTACCTGTCTTCAAACTATACTACAAGGCTACAGTAACCAAAACAGCATGGTACTGGTACCAAAACAGAGATATAGACCAATGGAACAGAACAGAGTCCTCAGAAATAATACCACACATCTACAGCCATCTGATCTTTGACAAACCTGAGAGAAACAAGGAATGGGGAAAGGATTCTCTATTTAATAAATGGTGCTGGGAAAATTGGCTAGCCATAAGTAGAAAGCTGAAACTAGATCCTTTCCTTACTCCTTATACGAAAATTAATTCAAGATGGATTAGAGGCTTAAATGTTAGACCTAATACCATAAAAACCCTAGAGGAAAACCTAGGTAGTACCATTCAGGACATAGGCATGGGCAAAGACTTCATGTCTAAAACACCAAAAGCAACGGCAGCAAAAGCCAAAATTGAGAAATGGGATCTAATTAAACTAAAGAACTTCTGCACAGCAAAAGAAACTACCATCAGAGTGAACAGGCAACCTACAGAATGGGAGAAAATGTTAGCAATCTACTCATCTGACAAAGGGCTAATATCCAGAACCTACAAAGAACTCAAACAAATTTACAAGAAAAAAACAAACAACCCCATCAAAAAGTGGGCAAAGGATATGAACAGACATTTCTCAAAAGAAGACATTCATACAGCCAACAGATACATGAAAAAATGCTCATCATCACTGGCCATCAGAGAAATGCAAATCAAAACCACAATGAGATACCATCTCACACCAGTTAGAATGGCGATCATTAAAAAGTCAGGAAACAACAGGTGCTGGAGAGGATGTGGAGAAATAGGAACACTTTTACACTGTTGGTGGGATTGTAAACTAGTTCAACCATTATAGAAAACAGTATGGCGATTCCTCAAGGATCTAGAACTAGATGTACCATATGACCCAGCCATCCCTTTACTGGGTATATACCCAAAGGATTATAAATCATGCTGCTATAAAGACACATGCACACGATGTTTATTGTGGCACTATTCACAATAGCAAAGACTTGGAATCAACCCAAATGTCCATCAATGACAGACTGGATTAAGAAAATGTGGAAAAAAAAAAAAAAAAAAGAAAATGTGGCACATATACACCATGGAATACTATGCAGCCATAAAGAAGGATGAGTTTGTGTCCTTTGTAGGGACATGGATGCAGCTGGAAACCATCATTCTTAGAAAACTATCACAAGAACAGAAAACCCAACACCGCATGTTCTCACTCATAGGTGGGAACTGAACAATGAGATCACTTGGACTTGGGAAGAGGAAAATCACACACCGGGGCCTATCATGGGGAGGGGGTAGGGGGGAGGGATTGCATTGGGAGTTATTCCTGATGTAAATGACGCGTTGATGGGTGCTGACAAGTTGATGGATGCAGCACACCAACTTGGCACAAGTATACATATGTAACAAACCTGCACGTTATGCACATGTACCCTAGAACTTAAAGTATAATAATAATAAAAAAAAGAAAAAAGAAAAAAAAAACTTAAAAAGAAGAGTTGGAAAAAATGGTATGTGCCATTTAAATTCTAATAGTACAAAACTGCCCTCCAAAAGTTATGTAACCATTCATCCTCTCACCAGCCATGTATGTGTATGTTGAATAACATATATTTATAAACATAAGCAGATTAATAAATATAAATGATGATATCTGTGCTTCCTGAAATATCTGTATTCATCAATTCATTAAAATATGAAAAAGTGTCGCTAAAATGTGTCTTCCTGCATTCTGTCTCTGTATTTCACCTGACCATAATTAAATCATTAAATTATTAAATTCATATTATTTCTTTTGAGTTTTCAAATGCATTATTGCAATTTATCGTTGCCCTCTAAGGGATACATTCCTGGTGATAAACACATCATTTCAAGGAACACATTCTATCTTTTGTTGGAAGACACATCTTTTACTTGTTCCAAATTTCAAAATCAAGTTATCCTAAACTCAGGAAATTTTGAGCCATCAATACCCTACGTTTCTAATCTTACCACAACAGGTTTAAAATGAAGTTCACCCAAGTCTTTCATATGCATTCAATATACAGAAAACATTTATTTGAATTGCACTCTAGCAGGAAAGGGAGACTCACCATAAACTTTGCAATGTTTCTATTATTGAATTCTAATATTGCTCTTGGATTTTAACAGATGCCCTTCTCCCTCTTCTTCAATTAGTAAGTGGGGCACTTTTTGTCTTATATGTCTAAAATGTAGCCTTGGTAACCTCAGTAATCCTGCCTACTGTTTTCTCCCTGTACACTTGGCTTTCATCTTATTACTGACTTCTTTAATCACCCAGGAATTGAACTCTGCAACTCAATTATTACTTGCATTTCTGAATCACATCTGCTGCAAGATACTCACGTCTCCGTGTGCAACTTCTAGTAAGGTAAATGCTACACCTATAGAGTCCAGACTCTAAATGGCTACCTGAAACTGTCCACGGCTCTGTTGCTCTTACATCCTGAAAAATTCACCTACTTGGACTTCTATTTAATAAGTTAGAAATCTTGGCTTTGTATTCAAGCTAATATGGAAAATAAGTCAGATTTACATAGTAAAGCACATACACCAGAACATTTTAACGTCATAGGCATAGGAGGGAATATAACTATGACTCTAATTTTCCAACTGCTAGCCTACTCTCTACTTCCTAATATCACATTCATTTCACACAGAAAACTGAAGGTTGATCACTCTTTTCTAATATATAGTCTAACATATTACAGAATTAACGAAAAGTGACAAAGGA
Organism: Chlorocebus sabaeus; assembly: GCF_047675955.1. Taxonomy (NCBI): domain Eukaryota; kingdom Metazoa; phylum Chordata; class Mammalia; order Primates; family Cercopithecidae; genus Chlorocebus; species Chlorocebus sabaeus. The sequence continues at coordinate 54,710,494 of NC_132911.1, read as the reverse complement.
GATTAGCTGGATTCTCCCTCTTGTTAGTTACAATGTAATGCATTATGAATGGAAATGTAGAGAAAGCATTTGAATAAAATTATATCTTTAGTAACACAAGTGAGTATATTTTAGAGCATTCATATAGTATTCAAAGATTCTACTAAATCTAAAGACATATTTAAATGAAATACTTTTTTCTGTGAATGAAGAAAGTGTAAAAGATCCTGTATATTTCACTACATTAGAAACATCTTTCAGCTCTTACTATGGAGATAAAGGTTTTCAAAAGCTCTTAGAAAACACAAAGATTGACAAGGTGATTACAAAATACAGTATTAGGCATTAATTTTATTTACTGTAAAGTTACTACAATGAACATTATGTTCTCACATGTGCTTCAGATTTTTTTTGTTTTTTGTTTTAAAGACAGGGTCTTGTCCAGGTGTGGTGGTTCACATCTGTAATCCCAGCACTTTGGGAGGCCGAGGCAGATGAAAGAACTGTTTGAACCCAGGAGTTCGAGACTAGCCTGGGCAACATGGGGAGACCCAGGTTCCACAAAAAGTAGCTGGGCGTGGTGGTAAATGCCTATAGTCTCAGCTATGGAGGAGGCTGAGGTAGGAGGATTGTTTGAACCCAGGAGGTCAAGGGCGTGGTGAGCCAAGATCATTCCACTGAACTCCAGATGGGGTGACAGAGCAAGACTCAAAATTTAAAGTAGAGTAAATTAAAAAAAACAGAGTCTCTCTATGTTGCTCACACTAAACTGAAACTCTTGGACCCCAGCAATTCTACTACCTCAGCCTCCTTAAGTAGAAGGGACTATAAGCATGTACCACCATACTTGGCTTATTCAACATATTAGGGGTATCACAGTAGTAAAAGCAAAATACATTCTTCAATGCTTTTAAATATAAATTTACTATGGTGTGAAATAGAATAAATATCATAGTCTCTCATTTTATGTCTTTCTTCTGAATAAAAAAAATTCCAGCAAATTGATTTTAATCCAACAGTGAAAACAATCAAATATGATGGTACTTACAAAGTATGCCGTGTATCTACAGTTCCCCGCCCCTCCCCATGTAACTATAATTTTAATCCTCCTACCCTCTCTTCTGCGTCTTGGATTCTCACTTTCATGCAGTTCATGAAGGAATGTCCTTGCCCTGTAACTTCCTGTTGGAGTCTTTCTATCAGAGAAACTACTCAGAGGGAAAGGGGAGGAGGAGAGTGAGATGATACTGTGTGTGTGTGTGTATATATATATATATATATATTTTTTTTTTTTCTTTCTTTCTTTCTTTTTTTTTTTTTTTTTTTTTTTTTTTTTGAGACGGAGTCTCGCTCTGTCTCCCAGGCTGGAGTGCAGTGGCCGGATCTCAGCTCACTGCAAGCTCCGCCTCCCGGGTCTACGCCATTCTCCTGCCTCAGCCTCCCGAGTAGCTGGGACTACAGGCGCCCACCACCTCGCCCGGCTAGTTTTTTTTTTTTTTTTTTGTATTTTTAGTAGAGACGGGGTTTCACCGTGTTCGCCAGGATGGTCTCGATCTCCTGACCTCGTGATCCGCCCGTCTCGGCCTCCCAAAGTGCTGGGATTACAGGCTTGAGCCACCGCGCCCGGCCTTCTTTCTTTTTTTTGAGACACAGTCTCGCTCTGTTGCCCAAGCTGGAGCACAGTGGCACGATCTCGGCTCACTGCAAGCTCCACCTCCTGGGTTCACGCCATTCTCCTGCCTCAGTCTCCCAAGTAGCTGGGACTACAGGCGCCTGCCACCGCTCCCGGCTAATTTTTTGAATTTTTAGTAGAGACGGGGTTTCACCGTGTTAGCCAGGATGGTCTCGATTTCCTGACCTTGGGATCCACCCGCCTTGGCCTCCCAGAGTGCTGGGATTACAGGCGTGAGCCACAGCGCCAGGCCGTTGCTGTTTATTTTCTAACTCTGTCCCTGCAGAGACTGCTAAGGTTGGAGAAGGATCCTTTGCCAAAGGATACTTCTTCTCTCAGGCATTCATATACATATAACCACCGTTTAATAATTAATATAACATCTCCCTTTCCTTTCCTCTTCAGGCCGAGTTAGTGCCTCCCCATTGTATATGATCATTTTAGTTTCTCAAAATGTTCCATGCATTTTTAAACATTTCCTTAATTTTAATATCCTTAAGTTAAAAGTTTAATTTTTTTTTTTTTTTTTTTTTTTTTTTTTTTTTTTTTTTTGCTGTTTCTTGTCTACCAATGTCATGAAGAGAATGACATGAAAAAGAAATCCTAAGCACATAAAACAAATGTGAAGCTGAAAAATAAACAGTCACAAACAACGATTTCGGAGCTTCATAGTCAACCTAATGCAGACCATAAATTGAGAAGTGTTGCCTTTCAAAAACTGCTCTAACTTTGGGTAAGAACAGTAGGAGTTTGTGGTCTTACTACCTCAGTTTATTCCCATTTTCCACCCCTACTCTCAGCGGTCGATGAAATTACTTACTTTGTTCACATGAACATGACATGAAACCCAACAACTTTGATGTCTGATGGCATGGAATCAAATCTTGTGGCTTTGCCAACTAAAATAACAAATTTGGTAGTTTACAAATAGGCACAATTCACAGTTTTGTACAGTGCAGTTATGATGCTTATTGGGGAAATTGTCAGACACTGACAAATTTAACAGGTTGACCCTAGAAATGAGAAAGTCAAATAAGACTTAAATGAGCTTTCCACATATACCTGAATGAGTAGGAAGCTATGCACATGCAGAGAGAAGAACCCCCAAATCACAGTGGGGAGGAAGCCAAGTAGAACTTGGAGAACTGGCTGCATTTTGAATACACCCCTCAACCTAAACAGATTGATCAGTAGATAGTGGAGGCCTGTGGGTGTAGGATGTCTTCACAGAACCTCTTTCCAAATCACTAGCTAGCCATTAAAATAGAGAACTGAGCCCAAGGAAGTCAAACAAAAAATAAAAATAAGAATTAACATAAATAGACATCATTGGCTGCACACTACAGGGGAGACAGATCCCACAGTTAATGCTCAGGCATATTACAACAAGATACAATTAAAAACTATCAGAAAAAAATCCAGAATTGATAACGTTTATTATCTAAAATGTCCAATTTTCAACCAAAGAGTATCAAACAAGAAAACGAAGAAGAAAGTGTGATTCATTTTTTTGGGGGGGGAAAAAAGCAGTCAATAGAAACTGACTCTGAATGAAAAAAGATAATACATTTAACAAACAAAAATGTATGAAGTTTTGTAAATATGTTCAAATAATTTATTATGGCAATGACTCAACAAATAGAAACTTCAATAGAGAAACAGAAATTTAAAAATAAGAAACAAATGAAACTTTTAGAGTAGAAAAGAACAGAACACAGCAAGGAAAAATAATTAGTAAACTAAAAGGCAGATTAATAGAATTTATCCAATCTGAAAGGCAGAACGAATAATGGATTGAAGAAATGGACAGTTTAAGAGACCTTTGGGAAAGTGTTAAGTATATCAACATATTTGTATTCATAGTCTAAGGCAGAAACGGGAGAGTAGAGGGACAATAACATTATTATTTAAAGAAATAATTGACAACTTTAAAAACTCAAGGAACAGCACTAATCTGGAGATTCAAGAAACCCAACAAGTCTCAAGTGGAATAAACACAAAGAGATGTACAGCTAGGAATATTAAACTTCTGGAAGACAAAGATAAGAGAAAATACTGAAAGCAAAAAACATTTTCTCAAATGTAGGAAAGTATCAATATGTGTAACAGCTAACTATATATCAGAAAATGAATGCCAGAAGACTGGAGTGACATTTAAAGTGTTGAATGATACAAACAAAAAAGGTCAACAAAGATTTCAATTTCTAATAAAACTATCCTTCAGAAGTAACAACAAAATACTTCACCAGATAAACAAGAAGTGAGGGAATTCACAGCTACAGGATATTCCCCACATGAAATACTTAGGGAAGTCCAACAGTGTGAAAAACAAAAACTAATGCCAGGCAGTAACTTGTATTCACAGGAAAGAAAAGAATAATTAAGCTGTTACTTATTTTTATTAAAAAAGGAATTTTTCTGTTTTAATAACTTAAAGAATTAGATTGCTTAAAACACGAATAATCCTGTACTGTTGAGTTTATACATGCATGTAATATGAAACAATAGTTTGAAATAGATCCAAACTACAATGCAGCAAAATGTTTATATAATTCCAAAATTAAATCAGTATAAAATTGAAGTGAATTGTGATCACTTAAAGACTCATATGTGATTCCAAAGAGCAATCTTTTTAAAAAATCAAAATATATAGTTAAAAAATCAACAGACAAATTAAAGCACTACATTGAAGCTATCTCTTTAATATAACTTAGGCAGTAAAAAGAAATAGAGAGAAAATAAAAAAGATATAAAACATCTAGGAAAAAATAGCAGAATGGCAGGCACACATCTAGGCATACCCATAATTATTTCAAATGTGATTGACTGAAACATCTTAATCAAATGGTAGACATTGTCAGACTGAATTTAAAACACACACACACACACACACACACACACACACACACACACGACCCAAGTTTATTCTGACTGGAACAAATGTGCATTTGATTTACCACTGGAAAACAGATTGAAACTAGATTGAGAATCTGTGCACTTGGGGCAAGAAGAGCACAGCGACTGGCAGGCTTGGCATTGAACTGTTTTGCTGCACTGTTGCAATAAAGAGCAAAGATTGGTGCTCATCTGGTGCCTGCCCATGGAGGGAGCATTCAGAGCAGTCAGAAAGGATTCACCCACCCCAGACATCAGAACTTGAGTTTTGGCAAGCCTCACCACTGGAGTCTAAAATGCTCCAGCATCCTAAGTAAACTTGAAAGGCAGTCTAAGCCACAAGGGCTGACATTCCTAGGCAATTCCTAGTGCTGTGCTGAGCTTAGAGCCAGTGGACTAGGGAAACAGCTGACCTAGGGAGACACCAGCCAAGGCAGCTAAGGGAAGGCTTGCACCACTCCTCCCCTAATCCCAGGCAGTGCAGCTCACAGAAATGAAAGTGACTCTTTCATTCTGCTTCAAGACAGGAGCAGGAAGAGTAAAGAGGACTTTGTCTTAAATCTTTTATATCAGCTGAGCCACAATAGGACAGGGCACAGGGCAGAGTTATGAGGCCACATTCCAGGTTCTAGCTCCTAGACAATATCTCTAGATACACCTTGGGCCAGAAGGAAACCCACTGCCTTGAAGGGAGGGACCCAGTCTGGGGACAATTCATCACCTGCTGACTGAAGAATCTTTGGGCCCTGAATAACCTGCAGTGATACCTTGCTCGTATGTCATGGCCTTTGGTGACACCCTAAGACATGCTGGCTTCAGGTGAGACCTAGTACATTTCCAGCATTTGTGACTAGGGTGAAAGACTCCTTTTGCTTGAGAAAAGCAGAGGAAAAATGAAGGGGACTTTGTCTTGTGCCTTAGGAACCAGCTCAGCCACAATGGGGTAGAGAACCAAGCAGGCTATTGTGATGGCTAAATCTAGGCCTAGGCTCTTGGACATTTCTGGACCTGTCCTGCAGTAGAAGGGAACCCACTGCCCTGAAGAATGACTCCCAGGCCTGGTAGCATTCACCACAAGCTCACTGAAGAGCCCTTGGACTTTAAGTGAATATTGGTGGTAGCCTGGCAGAAATTCCCTGCCTGTAAAAAGGGGAGAGAAAAGAGGGGAGGACATTGTCTTATAGTTTGAGGGCCCTCTTAGCCATGGCAGAATAGAACACTAGGTAGATTTCTAAGATTTTATTATTATTTTTTTTTGGTTTTTGAAAGAGGGTCTTCCTGTCACCCAGGCTGAAGTGCAGTGGTGTGATCTTGGCTCACTGCAACCTCCACCTCCTGGACTTAAGCAATTTTCCCATCTCAGCCCCCTGTAGCTGGGACTACAGGCATGTGCCTCCATGCCCAGCTATTTTTTGTATTTTTAAGTACAGATGAGTTCCTCATGTGCCCAGGATGGTCTCAAACTCCTGAGCTAAAGTGACCTGCCTGCCTCAGCCTCCCAAAGTGCTGGGATTACAGGCATGAGCCTCTGCACCAAGTAGATTTCTAAGGTTTTTGACTCTAGACCCTGAACCCTAGAAAACATATCTGAACCTTTCTGGGGCATGGAGGTACTCACCGTCCTGAAGTACAGGACATTACCCTGTCTGGCTTCCCCACTTGCTGACTGTAGAGCCCTAGGGCTTTGAGTGAACCTAGGTGGTTGCCAGGTAGTGATCACAGCTGACCTTGAGCTAGCCTCAGTCCTCTGCTGGCTTCAGGTTTGACCCAGTACAGTCCTAATGGTGGTGGCCACAGAGGTCTTGCATCATCCATCCTCTAGCTCTAAGCTGATTAGCACAGAGAGGGAGTCTTGGTTTGGGGAAAAAGTAAGAGAAGAGAACAAAAATATCTACCTGAAAACCAGACAATTCTTCTGATCTTATCCAAGGCCACCAAGTCAGCACACGTATGAGTCTGTAAGAATCAGTGTTATTGGTCTTGGGACCCAAGTCCCATTGAATAGCTGGAAAGCTTCCCCAAGAAAGAAGGGTACAAGCAAGCCTAGGCTGTGAGGACTACAATAAATATCCAAATCTTCAATGCCCAGATGCTGACTAACCTCCATAAGCATCAAGACTATCCAGGAAAACATAACTTCTCCAAAAGAAATAAATAAGACACTAAGGACTGGTCCTGGAGAAATACAGATGTATGACCTTTCACAAGGAAAATTCAAAGTAGCTGGTTTGAAGAAACTCAAAGAGATTTAAGACAACACAGAGAAGGAATTCAGAATTCTATCAAATAAATTTCATAAAGTGATTGAAATAGTTTAAAAGAATCAAGCAGAAATTGTAGAGTTGAAAAATGGAACTGACATACTGAAGAATGCATAAGAGTTTCTTAATAGGGGAACTGTGGAGCAGAAAAGAGAATTAGTGACCTTGATGACAGGTTATTTGAAAATCACAGAAGAGACAACAGAAAAACAAATAACAAATAATGAAGCACACTCACAAGATCTAGAAAATAGCTTTGAAAAGGCAAATCTAAAAGTTATTGGTCTAAAAGAGAAGGTAGAGAAACAGATAGGAGTGGAAAGTTTATTCAAAGAAATAATAATAGAGAATTTTCAAAGCGAAAAGAGAGATAACATTCAAGTACAAGAACGTTATAAAGCACCAAATGGACTTCACCTAAAGAAGACAACCTTAAGGCATTTAACAATCAAACTTCCAAAGGCCAGAGAAAATGAGAGAACTCTAAAACCAGCAAGAGAAAAGAAAAAAAATAACACACAATGGAGCTCCAATACATCTGGCAGCTGACTTTTCAGAGTAAACCTGACAGGTCAGTAGAGGCTAGTATGGCATGTTTAAAGTGATGAAGGAAAATAATTTTTACTTTAGAATAGTATACCCAGTGAAAATATGCATTAAGCATGAGGAAGAAATAAAGACATTCCCAAACAAAAGCTGAGGGATTTCATCAACACCAGACCTGTCCTACAGTAAATGCTATAGGAAGTTTTTCAGTGTGAAAGAAAATGATGTTAATGAACAAGAAAAAATCACCTGAAAGTACAAAACTCACTAGTAATAGTAAGCACACAGAAAAACACAATTATAACACTGTAATTGTGGTGTGTAAACTATTCATCTTAAGTAGAAAGATTAAATGATGGACCAATCAAAAACAAAAACTACAACAACTTTTCATGACAAACAGTACTATAAAACATAAACAGCAAGTTAAAAACTTGGAAGAAGAAGTTAAAGTGTAGAGTTTATATTAGTTTTTGTTTATGCAACCAGTTTTAAGTTCTCATTAGTTTAAAATTATAAGTTATAAGATACTCTATCAATCCTCATGGCAACCTCAAATCGAAAGCCATACAATGGATACACAAATAACACGAAAGAGAATTTCAATCATACCTCCAGATAAAATCACTATAACTAAAAGGAAGACTAGATGAAAGGAAATAAGAATGAGAAGACCACAAAACAACAAGAAAACAAATAGCAAAATCGCAGGAGTAAGTCCTTACTAATGAATAATAACATTGAATGTAAATACACTAACCTCTCCAATCAAAAGACATAGAGTGGCAGAATGGATTAAAAAAGGAAGACTCAATTATCTCTTGTTTAATGTAAACACATTTCACCTCTAAAGATACACAAAGACTGAAAATAAAGGAATAATAAAAGATATTCCATGCTAATTGAAACAAAAAAATAGCAGAGGTAGCTATACTTATACCAGACAAAATATATTTCAAGACAAAAACTACAAGAGGAAACAAAGAAAGTTACTATATAATGATAAAAAGGTAAATTCATCAAGAGGATATAGTAATTACATATGCACCCAGTACCGAAGCGCCCGGATATAGAAAGTAAATATTATTAAAGCGAAAGAGAGAGACAGACCTCAATACAAGAATAGCTAAACACCTCAACACCCAATTTTCAGCATTGGACAAATCTTCCAGAAAGAAAATCAACAAAGAAAACCGTGTTTAATCTTGCACCTTAGAACAAATGAACCTAATAAATATTTACAGAATATTTAATCCAACAGCTTCGGAATAAACATTCTTCTCCTCAGCATATAGATTATTCTCAAGGAGATATGTCAGCTAACAAAACATGTCTGAAAATGCTGAAAAACTCACAATCATCTCAAGCATTTTACCTGACGACAATGGAATAAAACTAGAAATAAATAACAAGAGGAATTTTAGAAGCTATACAAACACATGGAAATTAAACATATGCTCCTTAATGTCCAGTTGGTCAACGAAGAAATTAAGAGGGACATTGAAAAATTTCTTGAAACAAATGGTTATGCAAACACAACATAACAAAACCTATGGGATACAGCAAAAGCAGAGCTAAGAGGAAAATCTATAGCTATAAGTGCCTACATAAAAAACAAAACCAAACAAACAAAAACCTTCAAATAAATAGCTTAATAGCCTAAACATGTCTGTTTTTTATTGTTTTGTTTTGCTTTTTTTTTTTTTTTTTTTTGAGATGGAGTCTTGCTCACTCTGTCACCAGACTGGAGTGCAGTGATGCCATCTCAGCTCACTGAAACCTCCACTTCCCGAGTTCAAGTGATTCTCCCGAGTAGCTGGGACTACCGGTGCATGCCACCATGCCCAGCTAATTTTTTTTTTTTTTTTTTTTTTTTTTTTTTTTTTTTTGTATTTTTAGTAGAGACAGGGTTTCACCATGTTGACCAGGATGGTCTCAATCTCTTGACCTCATAATCTGCCCACCTCAGCCTCCCAAAGTCCTGAGATGACAGGGGTGAGCCACCACGCCCAGCTAGCCTAACGTGTCTTAAAGAACTAGACAAGCAACAGCAAACCAAACCCCATACTAATAGAAGAAAAAATGTGTAAAGATCAGAGCAGAAATAAATTATATATAAATAACCAAATAAACCATACAAAAGATAAGAAAGTAAAAAGTGTTTTTAAAAGAGATAAATAATATTGACAAACCTTTACTAAAACTAACAAAAAAAGAAAGAATAACCAAATAAATAAAATTAGAGATAAATTTCTAATTACAACTGATACTGCATAAATTCAGTAGAAATTTATATATTTGCCATTATGAGCAAATATATGGCAATAAATTGGAAAATCCAGAGGAAATAGGTAAATTCCTAGACACATACAACTTACCAAGATTGAATCACGAAGAAATCCAATATCAAAACAGACCAATCACAAGGAAGGAAATTGGAGCTCTAATAAGTCTCCCAGTAAAGAAAAGTTTGGGACCCAACGGCTTCACTGCTGAATTCTATCAAACATTTAAAGAACTAATACCAACCCTAATTAAACTCCTCCAAAAAATGGAGAAGCTAATATTTCCAAACTTATTCTACGCAGACAGTTTACCCTGATACCAAAAGCAGACAAAGGCACATCCAAAAAAGAAAACTAAAGGCCAATATTTCTGATGAAATCTGATGCAAAAATCCTCAACAAAATACTATCAACCCAAATTCAACACACTAAAAAGATCATTCATCATGATCAAGTGGGATTTAGCACAGAGATTCAACAATGGTTCAACATACACAAATCAATCAATGTGATACATCATGTCAACAGAATGAGGAACAACAACCATATGATCATTTCAATTGATGCTATAAAAGCATCTGATAACATTCAATATCTTTTCGTGATTAAAAAAAAACTGGGAATACAAGGAACATGCCTCAACATGATAAAATCCGTATATTACAGACCCAAGGTAGTATTATAATGAATAGGAAAAAACTGAAAGCCTTTCTTGAAAGCATCTTTGTCTGGATCATGACAAAGAAGCCCACTTTCCCAACTGTTACTCAACATAGTACTGGAAGTTCTAGCTAGAGCAATCAGACAAGAGAAAGAAATAAAGAGCATCGAAGTGGGAAAAGAAGAAGTCAAATTATCCTTGTTTGCAGATGTTATGATCTCATATTTGGAAAAATCTAAAAACATCAACAAACTATTAGAACTGATAAATAAATTCATTAAAGTTTTAGGATTCAAAATCAACATACAAAAATCAGTGGCATTTCTAAATGCCAAGAGTGAACAATTTGAAAATGAAATCAAAACTGTAATCCCATTTGTAGTAGCCATAAATAACAAAGAAATGAAAGATCACTACAATGAAAACTATAAAACATTGGTGAAAGAAATTAAAAAGGATGCATAGAAAAGAAAGACATTTTGTATTCATGGATTTGAAGAATCAATATTAAAATGTCCATACTACCCAAAGCAATGTACAGACTCAATGCAATTCCTAACAAAATGTCAATGACATTCTTTACATAAATAGAAAAACAATCCTAAAATTTATTTGCAACAACAAAATATCCAGAATAAACAAAGCTATTCTGAGCAAAAAGAAGAAAACTTGAGGATTCACATTACTTCATTTCTAATTATAATATAGAGATATAGTAAGCAAAATGGTATGGTACTGTTAAAGACAGACACACAGATCAGTCGAACAGAATAGAGAACCGAGAAACAAATTCATACACCTACAGTGAATTCATTTCCAACAAGTGTGCCAAGAATATACATTGGGGGAAATGACAGTCTCTTCAATCAATGGTGCTGGGAAAATTGGATGGGGGATAAACATCCCGTTTTCCATTATGTGATTATTATGCATTGCATGCCTCTGTCAAAGTATCTCTTGCACCCAATAAATATATACACCTACCATAGATGTAGAAAACCTTAAAGACTCCAAAAAGTTGTTATAACTAATGAATGACTAGTAAATTTGCAGAATACACAATCAACATAAAATTAGTAGTATTTCTATATGCTAATAGCAAACTATCATAAAAAAATTAGGAAGCAATTTCATTTACAATGGCCACAGAGAAATACTTAGGAATAAACTTAACCAAACAAATGGAAGATCTCTATAATAAAATCTGTAAAGCATTGATGAAAGAAATTGGAGGAAATCCAAATGAATGGAATGGTATTCTGTGTTCATGGATCGGGATAATTAATATTGTTAAAATGTCAATATTAACCAAAGCCATCTGCATATTTAATGAAATCCTTATCAAAAAGATAATGCCATTTTCACAGATTTTTTTAAAGCAATGTTCAAATTCAAATGGAAATGTAAAAGACTGCCAATAGATAAAGCAATCTTGAGCAAAAAGAATAAAGTTAAGGCATCACACAACATGACTTTAAAATATACTACAAAGATATAGTAAACAAAATGTATGGTTCTGGCATAAAAACAGATACATAAACCAATGGAACAGAATAGAAAACCCTAAGAATAAATCCACACACTTAAAACCAACAAAAGTGTCAAGAACACGTATTAGGGAAAGATCAGTTTTTTCAGTAATGATGTTGGGAAAACTGCATATCTACACTCAGAAAAATGAAACTAGACCCCTATCTCTCACCACACATAAAAATCAAATCAAAATGCCTTAAAGACTTAAATTTAAGTAAGACCTGAACTTTAAGTAAGACCTGAAACTATGGAGACACTTGAAGAAAGCATAGGGAAATTGCTTCATAACACTGGGCTGGGCAAGGATTTTTAAAAATAAGACTTCAAAAGCAAAGGCAATATAGCAAAAATAGACAAATGGAATTATATCAAACTAACAACAACAACAAAACAAACAAACAAACAAAACCTTCTGCTCATCAAAGGAAATAACCAACAAAGAGACAACTCACAGAGTGGGAAAAAGATATTTGCGAATTTCCTGTCTGACAAGATATTAATAACCATAATATATAAGAAACTCAAAACTCAATAGCAAGAAACCATGTAATTGAATTTAAAAATGAGCAAAAGATCTGAGTAGACATTTCTCAAAAGAATACATACAAATGGCCAAGGTTTACATTTAAAAATGCTCAAAATCACTAATCATTAGTGGAATACAAATCAAAACCAAAATAAGGTATTACCCCACACCAGTTCAAATGACTATTATCAAAAAACAAGAACAAAAAAAAAAAATAACAAATGCTGGCAAGGATGTGGAGAAAGGGCAACTCATGTGTACTGTTGTTGGGAATGTAAATTGGTACACCCATTATGGAAAACAGTACTGAGTATGCACTCGAAGACCATGAAATCAGTATATCAAAGAGATAGCTGCACTCCCAATAAGCAGCACTATTCACAATAGCTGAGATATGGTATCAACTTAAATGTTCATATACAGATGAATGAATAAAGAACATGAGGCATATTTATATATGAATGAATAAAGAACATGAGGCATTTTATATATATATATATATATTCTCTGCAGCTATACAACGGAATGAAATTTTGTCATTCACGGCAACATGAATGAACTTGGAGGACATTATGTTAAGTAAAATGACCCATGCGTAGAAAGACAAACATCACATGATCTCACTCGTCGGTGTTATCTAAAAAATGTTGATCTCGTACAGGTAGAGAGTACAATAGTGGTTACCAGAGGCTAGGGAGGGGAAGAGTGAGGGGAGATTGGGAAAGGTTCACCTGTGGGTACAAAGTTACAGGTACACAATAAGTTTTGATGTTGTATTACACAGTAGGGCAACTATAGCAAATAACCACGTAGTATAAACCTCAAAATAGCTAGAGGAGATTTTGAATGTTGCCACCAAAATAAACAATAAATGTTTAAAGTGATGGATTTGGCAATTACTCTGATTCACTCATTATACAATGTATATATGATTTGAAATATTACACTGTCCCCCAAACATGTGTACAATTATTACATTTCAATTATATAAAAACATTAGTAAAAATATTAGAAGTTTCATCAACAACAATAAATAATCACAAAGCTAGGGGACTCACACTACTGATGTTAGACATTGTAGTACTACAGTATTCAAGACAGTTTTGTATTTGTGTCATGAGATACAAACAGATGAAGGCAACAGCATTTGGAGTCCAGAAATAGGCCCACATGTATGTGATCAATTTGTTTTTTGATAGGGGAATAATAATTCAGTGAAGAAAGAATAATATTTTCAATAAATATGCTGGAACTATTGTACTTCCCTTTAAAAATGCCTTTGATCTCTACCTCACTTTTGAAACAAGTGTTAAATAAAAATAAATCATAGATTTAAAATAAAAAGAATAATGTAAAAAACCTAGGATAAAAAATACATGAAAATTTATTTCTTGTGTTAGGAATTTTCAAAAGCATGATTCATTAAAATACAATGAATTAGACTTCATCAAATGTAAAAACTTCTATCCTGGGGCAACATTTGAAGAGATAATTCACAAAATAATATATACAGATGTCAAATAAGAACGTGGAAAGATGCTCAACATCATTATTCTTTGGAGAAATGCAAATTAAAATTTAACAGATCACGACCATCTATTAGAATGTCCAAAAATTAAAGGCCTGACCATAAGGGATACAAATGAGATGATCTTTACTCTGCTGGTGTCAATGTGAGAGGTAAAACCCTTTGGAAAACAGTTTTGCAGTTTCTTAAAATGTTCAAAATATACAACCATAATATCCAGTTATTACACTACTAGGATTGTACCCAAATGTAATAAAAGTATATGTCAAGACAAATACTTTTCATAAATATTTATATCAGCTTTATCTGTAATACACTAAAACTTAAAATCAAGCAAATGTGCATTAATGGGCTAATATACAATATATAAATGGTGGTAGAGCTACCAATGAAATACTACTCAGCATTAAAAAGAATGATGGATTGTTGCACGTTGTTAAATGAGTTATGTTAAAAATAATTATGCTGTATGAAAGAAGCCACACAAATTCAACATACGGTATGATTCCATTTATATAACAATCTGGAAAATGCGAAACAAGACAATTTTGCCATATTTGTTCCCCACACCCTCAGGATTTTGAAAATCTATATATTTAGAAAAGAAAGCCAATGAGAATTAAGACAGTTCTTTCAATAATGAAGCCCATGTATATATGTGTATAAATTCAACACACACACATATACAACTTTCTATTGTTTCAATAACCCTTTCCCAAGTCTTCTAAAATGTATATTTTATTTTAACTGTAATACATAATTAGGTGTGGGCTCTTTTAGTTTAATTGTAAAATAACATTTACACCTCATTTTCCTGTGAAATATTCATCATGTTTATTATCAAATGATTTATGAGCTAGCTGATTTTCCAAGAGTTAACTTATAAAGACACATTACTTTTTTTGAGGTGGATTCTCCTTTAGATCATAAAATGCCAGCATATTTTATCACAAAGTGTTATGAAATGGACCAGAACAACAATAGGCTCATTATCCCCAGATTGTGTGACTCTATAATGTGTTTTTAACATTTATAAATTGAATATATAAAGAACTGGGATAATTTCTTTCTCAAATTGAAAAAAATAGATTTTGACATCCCCCAAAAATAAAGACCAATTGTCAGTTTCATTAATAGAATATTTTGTCTAAATACACACAAATATACATCTTCAATAACGCTAAAATTGAATGAATTAAATATACAACTTATTAAATTATAAATTTCAGGTTATACATCATTATTCTGTAAGCCACCATATTGCCAGAGAAAAGGGAGGGGTTGGAACTAGGTCCAGTTACAATGCCACAAAGCTTGCTGTTCTTACCAAGACTCAGCTGTTTTTCTTGAATAAATGCTCCCTGGGTTCAGTGAGCCTTTGTGAATTTCCATATTTGTTAAAAGTTGATTCTATTTTTGCCATTCTTCTGTTGCTTTTATAGAGAAGCAAATCTTTTATAGAGAAGCAAAACTGACAAAATTTATCCTACTCCTCTTTCTTTTCTGATGCCACTCCAGAAATGGATTTTTAAAGTGTCCTGAAATTCTCTAATTCTCCCCAGCACGACTAGAGACTTTAGTCACTTTCTATTCCACTGCCAGCATTCTATGTATGGTATGTACACATCTATAATAATGTGTCCAAATTATTATGGTTAGTCAAATGTAAATATATCTGTAGGAATAGCTGCAACAGCTAACATGTTGTTTTAAATAAGTATAACTTTATTAATTTAAACTAATGTAAACAATTTGATTATATTATTTTGTATACTGCCTAATATAAAGCTCATTATATTAATATTTTAATGATGAATTAATACTTTATAATGTTACTCCCAGGTGAACAATTATAGAAAAAAGTTAATGAAAAATGCTATTTTTGTGGAAGGAATGAGATTTATTTCAGGATGAAGAAACTTCGGTTAAAAATGAGTAAAAATGACACATGTAATAAATTATGACCTAATGGTCTAGGTACATACAGTAGTGTGATGTAGGCCTGGCTCTCTAGGCCTGCATGCCTTTACCTCTAATATATTGAGAGAATTATCACAACATCCATTCAGTTATCCCTATTTTGTTCATCAGCAAGACCACTGTCCCACCTTTCATCTTTTCAACAGAAAGTTATCAGGGCAAATAGAATTTCAGTGTGTTCACTGTAAAAATGAACCAATTCAGGCTGGCTGTTGTGGCTCACGCCTGTTATCCCAGCACTTTGGGAGGCCAAGGCAGGCAGATCACTTAAGGTGGGGAGTTTGAGACCAGCCTGGCCAACAGGGTGAAACCTTGTTTCTACTAAAAATACAAAAATTAGCCGGACATGGTGGTACATGCCTGCAATCCCAGTTGCTCAAGAGGCTGAGGCAGGAGAATCGCTTGAATCAGGGAGGCGGAGGTTGCAGTGAGCCAAGATTGCGCCACTGCACTCCAGCCTGGGTGACAGTCTCAAAGAAAAAAAAAAAAAAAAAAAAAAAGAACCAAATTAGAATCTTAATAAAACAAAAACACATGGTTGTGTCCCAGATGCATAGAGAAAATGGAAAACTTACTCCTCACGAAAAGTGAAGTAGGAGATACACTAATGTGATTTCAAGTGGAGTCAATAACTAAGATTATTTAGTTGGTTAATTAATTTTAAATGTAGGGTTTTTTTCTTTTTTTTCAGTTTTGAACTCCTGTTTGGTTCTTTTAACAACTACAAATTTTAGCACTATGTCCTGTTCTTGTCTTACAATTTTGATTTCCTTATTTAAAAAAATCATGATTAAAAATATTTTGGATAGTTCTTTAGTCTCTATGCATTTCTTTATAATGGTTTTAAAAATATTTTGGATAGTTCTTTAGTCTCTATGCATTTCTTTATAATGGTTTATTTCCTCATATGGTTTATAATTTTGGGCCCAACCATCTTCTTCAGACAGAGAGTTTTTCTTGAAAGCATCATGCATTCTGGAGTGTGGCAGAGTTCATGTGGAACTAATCTTAGCACTTGTCTCAGTTGGACTGCAGTGGCTCTCTCCCTGTGTTTTGCTTTCATTTTAATTTATCTGGTTAGGGTAGTGGTACCATCTGGGTAGCACAAATTGAAAACCAGATCTCAGGGAGCAGAGAACTTCTGGTTCATTATAGCTTGGGTGACTTTTAATTTCTGTTTTGATACCTAGAACACCAGGAATACGAGGGAGTTATTTAATGCATATATCATCAGAAATGGGATTATATGTGCTTTTAAATTTCAATTTCCTTAAACTGGCTCAGATTTACTAAGTAGGAAATGTATTCTAGTCATTTAATGCATTGTTGTCATACTGTGAGGTGAGTTTTCCTAATTATGCAATAATATAAATATTTAACTATAAATTAATCCTATTTCTTAAAATTCTTCATGTATACAATGGAAAGTAGTAATGAAAAAAAAAAAAAAAAAAACTATTAACTACTTTTTCAGGTTTCTTAAATGCCAGGAAGAATTTGTTATGATTTTCAAAACTGTGAGCTGCCAATATAGTTGAAATAAAATCTGAAATAGTTTTGAATTACATAATTTCAGATTTGAAATAATTATATAATGAAAAATATTAGCATGCTAGCAAATAAAAATGATGAATAATAATGAACATCTATGTTTACATATGAGTATGTGTCAGAATATTATAGTGTTAGAATATTAAATTTTTTTATTACCTGTTCTATGTGTGATTGATTCAAATTCTCACTTATTTTACTTAATAATATTCTAAACCTGGATATAAGCAAAGGTGGCAAGAAGTGGTCCCAGTCAGCAGGCTGACTGCGTGAGAAGTGTCAGCTGTAATTGTCATTGTGATTACAGAATAGCTTTGGGGCTATCAGGGAAATGACCACTGTAGTAATATATTACACCAATATTAATATCTCCCACGCTGAGGTTAGAAAAGGCCTGAGAGGGTGATGACACAGGTCTAGAGTCATTCTTAAATTTAAAAAAAAATTCACCATTTTTTTTATTTTGGAGAAGAATTTACAAAACAGTAGATTTCCATTTTTATAGATCTGACTAGAAAACAGCCTTGTCTATCGATGGACATTATAATCTTCCCCCATAGCTGATGCTTTCTTCTATCTGAGTAATTTCTTATTAATGATATTTTCCCTCTACTGGAACCCTATAAAAGCATTAAACTGTAGCTCTAAGATGACACCTATCTTTAACTATACCTGTCTGCAGTTCTCAAGATGATACCCATATCAGAATCACCTGGGAAAGCATGGGAGCAACAAAGGGAGCATCCCAGGTGTCATCACAGAGCAAGTAAGCAGAGTCTGCTGGTGACAACTCTGGTTTCCACACTGTAAGTAAGGGACTTAGAAACAACTACAGGTTGCTACAGCATGTGGCAAGACATGTACACCTCTCCAACCTCTGCATTTATCCAAAATATCAACTTGACTCGGGACTGAGGGACTTAAGGTAGGAGGGAGGGGACTTCTGGAGCTGAAAATAACTAGACCAGGGCATTGTAGACACAATGAACTCTCCAAAGCGGTTGTCTCCAGTGTTCTAGTTACACATAGCTTTGGAAGCTGATCTGGGCTAGCAGCATCATTAATGATACAATTTCTATAAAACATAAATTATGTATTCCAAAGAATAAGTGTAAACATTTGGAAACTTTGATGAAAATAATAGCATAGATTGAGAACTTTACATGTGCTATTATTTAATCCTGAAAATAAACTTACAGGATAGTCACCCTTATACAAATGTAACAGATAAGGGAACTGAGGTTTAGATAAGAAAAAGATCTTACATTTTATATGTTGAAGAGCATTTAAACATTTTTATCATTAAAATTAATATGTAATTTATGTATCATTTATAAATAGCTATCATAGATATTTAGATTTGATCAATGGTTTCAAATCAAAGTTGATATCAAGAGTAAGAAGTTTATAGAGCTGAATAATCAAAATTATTTTTGTTCTATGCATTGACTTAGACTCATTTGAAATACTGTCAGCAAATTGTGAAAAATCCATTTGAATTTTGAGATAAATTAAAAGTATGTCTCCCAAAAGTTAAGATATACTAAAACTATCATATGTAAATAAAACTGTAAGTTCTTCAACAATGTATTCAAATAAATATCATTATTTTGTATAAACAATTTTTGACTTAGATACACATTTTTAAAGTACTTTTTAATATAAGTAGAGGAACCTACATATTATATAATATGAAGAAGATAGTTGAAATGTATATTTCTCACTAAAGATAGTAAATGACTGTACCAATTATTTCTGTTTAGAAATCAGATAACATTATCTTCTATAATAGATCAAATTGAAGAAATACATTATTTAGCTTTGATCTTACCTGCTGGTTTACAGGAAAATTTCTGTTGATTTTTTTAATCTGCAATGATAAATAAATAATAAAAGTGAGAAGAAAATTATGTGGTAACACAAGGTCCTCAGAATTTTATGCAGATTATTTTTAGCGAACTAATATATATTAATATCCTATTTTGATATACTGAAATCATCACATATAAAACAACATATATAAACAGATTTTTTCTTTCTAAAATTGGCTATCAATATTATCTCACATTTCAAATGTAAACATTTTGGAAAAGATTTCCCTTTAAAAATTTTTTTTTTAACTCAGAAACCAAAAGCCTGTGCTCTAACAATGCTAAATGATTATCTATCAAGAATGTAGAGAGTAACTTTCTGTGGTTTGTTTTTTGCACTTTGAAATTATATTATATCCAATTTGTTTTAGCACTCAAGAGAACAGGGAAATGCAATATCCAAATGCTAAAGGATAAAATACGTGTGTTGAACATTTTCCGTCAAGACTCCAGATAAAGTCTAACATTTACTTTAAGAAAATTTAATCAATGATATTTTATAAGAATTTAAAGTTGGTCTTCAGAGAAAGCATTTCCTCTGTCATATGCCGTGGAAACAAACTTTAAAAACCAAATAAAAGTGAATGTTAAGTTTGGATAAAGGACATTACACGAAGTCTTTCTTCAATAGCGCTTTTGCTAAATAAAACGATTACCTTCCAATGGCTTTATAGAGAAACTTAAACATGCTAACTCTGTATGGTACACACTTACAGCAGAATTAATGCAGACTGTATTCACTTATAAATCATGTCATTGACTTATTTTATTTTGTCCTTTTTTAGTTCCCTTTTGTCCTGCTGACTAGTGTGAAATAATGTGTCATTTAAACAGAAAAAGTACACAAAGTTGGAACATCAACAAAGGTCACATCTACAAGAACAGATTTATTGCAAGATATTTCTCACTTAAAATGTAAAAATAAAAGAAAATGTGAAAACATATGTGTGATCCGAGCAAGTTTAGGTACAGAAACCAGTACTTCTTACATTACTATGATCATTTCAAAACACCTTTTGGCTCTGCAAAGGAATCTGCTAAGGAATCTCTGAACCTACTCATATATGCCTTCGGCTAAAATCAGCATAGCCCGGAAACACAGATGGCAAAAGCTGATCTCTAAACATATTTTATTAATCAATTAAAAAATATATACTGAGTACTTTGCGGATATCTACTTTTTGCTAGTTCATATGAATTGTTATAAAGAATTCTAAAATTCAACTAATATTCTATGTGGGCCCTTGTCTTCAATAACATACTATGTAGCTTTGTAAACTACAGTGTTTTTTAATCTGAAAAAAAGTCTGAACCATCTTTCTAGGAAACTTGAAGATCACTTACGAAAGTAAACACTTCATGATAGAAAGCAGTGGTTGAGCCAAACACGGAGTAGAAAGTAGTGGTTGAGCCAAACTTCTGAGTCTAGCACAGAAGTCTTGTCCTACTAACCCACCCTTGGGAGTGTTTGCAGAATTGAGATGTTTTCTTGCACAGAGATCTACTTTCTCTCCCACTAGAGTGTTTACTAGACCATCAGAATTATTTATCTGTGAGGAGTTGTTACATTACCATTTTTTGTTTTTGTTAGTTTCCCTTAGTACATACCTGACTCACCTTGGAAAAGATCAATTTATTAACTGATACATGAATGTTACCATCTCTAACCTTTGAATGGTTTCTTATATAACATTACTACTATTAAAATAATAAAATGCATGGTATATTTCCTACCATTGTTCAAAAATAAGGCAAGAAATTGGGAGTAATTCAGAATATAGAATATATTATGATATATTTTACATTAGAATATATATATCAAAAATTAGAATACAATAAAGAAGTCATATATTAATGACTAGAGAGAATGATAAGACAGTGAGATATACCAACAACAAGAATAAAATGTAAATAATAATAGTAATTAATAATACATAAAAACTGTGTTTGGAAAATATTAAAATGGCCTTTAAAAATTATGTGTAGATTGTTTTCGTAATGTGGCAAATACAATAATAAAATAATAAAGTAGAACAAGGCCTTAAGTCAATTATTGAAGAAGTAATATTCTTTAAAGTAGAAATACTGATAATTGTGCTCCTCTTAGTCAAATGATATCATCATAACCTTTCAAATACTGCTTATCTATAACTTAATAATACTTTATACTTGAACAATTTATGTCATTCTAGGATTATGTAAAAGTATTCAAAAAGAATGAGTCAGTGCTTAAATACTGCTATGTGTAGTATTAATAGATTTATTTGGCAAGAAAATAACTTGTGCAAGCTGATTTCTACTGAAATTTGTAGCTTTTTAATTGTGTATTAGGGTAAAATAATCTATTTATGTTTATTCATGTTTCAATGGAAATATAAACTTAAATAACCAAACTACTGACTGCACAGGAATGGAAGACGGCGAATCAAAATGGGGGATGTGATGTCCAGCACAGAAAACTCCGTCCACCTGTTACCCTCACTGTGGCAGCAAGAAATGTACATCCATTGTATTCAGGAATTTTTCCTGGTGTTGTAGATACAAAATAATTCCTTGTTAAGATTTAAAATCTGTACACACACCCAAATCCATTTTAAAGATGATTTCCATCTTTCCCGTAGCAAGGGGAGTATAACAATATAAAATATTCCATTTGCTAGTACTTATACTAACATTTTAAAATAAAATAATAAATAAAAATAGGGAGAATTAGAACATTTCATATCTTTATTTTATTTTATTTTATTTTATTTTATTTTATTTTATTTTATTTTATTTTTTGAGTCAGAGTCTCGCTCTGTTGCCCAGGCTGTAGTGCAATGGCGCTGTCTTGGCTCACTGCAGCCTCTGTCTCCTAGGTTCAAGCGATTCTCCTGCCTCAGCCTCCAGAGCAGCCGATACTATAGGCGCCCGCCACCACGCCTGGCTATTTTTTTTTTTTTTTTTTTTTTTTTTTTTTGTATTTTTAATAGAGACGGGGTTTCACCATGTTGGCCAGGATGGTCTTGATCTCCTGACCTCGTGATCCGCCCGCCTTGGCCTCCCAGAATGCTTGGATTTATAGGCATGAGCTGCTAATTTTTTTTTTTTTTTTTTTTTTTTTTTTTTGAGAGGAAGTCTCCCTCTTGTCCCCCAGGCTGGCAATCTCCGCCTCTGGGGTTCAAGAGATTCTCCTGCCTCACCCTCTCGAGTAGCTGGGACTACAGGCAGGTGCCACCATGCCGGGCTAATTTTTGTACTTTTAGTAGAGACGGGGTTTCACCATGTTGGCCAGGCTGGTCTGGAACTCCTGACTTCAGGTGATCCGCCCGCCTCGGTCACCCAAAGTGCTGGGATTTCAGGCGTGAGCCACTGTGCCCGGCCAAGCCGCTAATTTTTAACAGTCTAACATTTTTAAATATACACACAGAGAGAGTATAAATAAGTGGAAATATCACAGTAATTAAAACATATGTAGCATATACTGAACTATTTATTATGCTAAACAATAATCAATATATCCAAAATTTTATAACTGTGCATTCATTACAAATGCTTATGATATTTACTGATTGACAAGATACAATGCTTAAAAAATGTTCTAATTTCAAGACAGCTTTAGGCAGTATTTTAAAAATTATATATATACACATATATATGCATATATATGTATGTATGCATATATGTGTGTATGTATATTAAACATAAATATGTATATTTATATATGCATTCATATACACATACACAAAGATTGATAATTTGGGCATACATCCAGTCTTATAAATTTAGATTAATGTCTATAAGAATGAACTGAAATTTATTTTGTGTTTAATATGCATACATAAGCAGACATATGTGTATGACAATGATACTGACAGTTATAAATATAAAATTCTAACAGTTTTGTTTTTCATTTAGGGATTATTACATGAAAACTTCCTTTACTGCTTTGTATTTTGTAATTATTTTTATTTTGAAATATAACTTTTAAAATTAGAAAATAATAAAATTCGTTTAATCTTTATTTTTTAACAAAGCTATTCCATTATTTAAAACTTTGAAAATATAAAATGCCATCAAAACAACCCCCAGAATACACGTTTCAAAAACACCTGTCTTATTTTTCCTCTCTCTAGCTAAACTTTTAAATCTTTCACAACATTTTAAAGCTTTATAAGGATCCTCAGTACTCAGTAATATGTGTGTGTGTGTGTGTATGTGTGTGTGTGTGTGTGTGTGTGTGTGTGTGTGTACTGACTAAATGAAATGTAGACAGGAGAGAATGTCATTATTTACTTCTAAAATATTTTAATGACCTTCTACCAAGTGTGACTCATGGTGATGAGTGCTGGAACATGGAAATGAAAGATCCCATGCAGAGATGGCATAAGGATGCCCACTTTACAGAATCCAAACAATCCAAGGAGGCTGCAGAGGGGAAAGAGGATAAGTTCAACACAGGAGCTAAAATGCAGTTGCGTAAGACTTTGTCAGGCCGTGCAGTCAGAGAGATCTGGTGTTGAATTCCAGCTGTAATTGTTACTGAATATCCTCAGACAGATTATTAATTATCAAATATCTAGATCCTCTCATTTGTAAAACATCAGTAATAACATTAACTGCATATATTTGTTGGAAAAATTGACAGGAATTTAGAGCTCAATAAGTAGTGATTATAATTAATATAAAGTAAGCTTGAATTCCTTTCGAAGATAAGAAGTGCATTTTAAAGAATTCTGAGCAAAGATGTCTTTCTTACACTATAGTTTAAATGCATACTCCCTTCTATTTTTTTGTCAACTCTAGACTAGGATTTGCACACTCAGGCGCCAACTGGGTGACAATCATGTGTGAATCAGGCTGGGTGGGGAATGAACAGATAGAGGGAAAATGAAGTCATTGATGCTTTCTCATAAGTGGCACTGATGGAATATCCTAGTGTTTATCAATTGGACACAGTATACCTTTGTTTCCATTTACAACAGTATTCTAGGAAACCTAAATTATAAGTGAACTCTCAATATAAAGATACTAGCAATAAATTGCTTTGAAAAATATTTGTTTTTTAATTATAACATTAATATCAATAAAGCAAATTAAAAGCTAATTAGAAAAAACAAAAAGTATATTAATTACAATTTAAATTTATTTTAAACATATGGCATTATTCATATGATTAATATAGTGTCTGCTATGTTATATATAGTAAAATACTAAAACATAAATATTTTTAGTAATAAAATGCATTCATAGAGCAAAGTTTTAAAAATTGTCCACTCTTGGTAGTAACACTAATTCCAAATAATGAAAATTCGAAATTCTCTGCATCATTTTTAAGACCAATCTTCAAATAAGACAAACCAGGGTTTTCCAAAAAGACATTTTCCATGTTACACTTCTTAGAAACCAATACTAATTTTGTGTTATCAGAACAATTTGTGTTATAAGTAGCTAAAAAGGGAGTATAATTTTGACTAAAATAAAGGTTCTGTTTGAACTTGAAGGCTTTTAGAGATCAAAGGGCATACTTGCTGTCCATATCATAAAGCCGGCTGCTTTTGGAGCACAATTATTTCAGCTATTAATCCTCTGGCTGTAAAAGGAGCAGAATGGCTTAGATCAGGGTTGCCCAACACGTCATTCTACAAAATGAGCAAGAGCTATAAATGACCGCAAAGTAAAATGGATTCAGATAAATGAAGGCCATGTTAAGGCTTTTAAAAATGAAAAACAGAAGATAAATTCATAAATTACATTAATCTCTGCTTGATTTCTTGGCAACTCACTTTTCGGCCAGCTGCCAAAGCATACGGTCTTGTTTTCTTGTGTTCTTATTTCGGGTAGCAGACAAGTAAGTTCTATCTATGAAAATTCTGTATGAATGACCCAGAGCCAATGCCTGCCCCTTCTTCCCAAATACTGGCCCCAGGCTGCCTTGACTGAAAACACTTTCCATTCCAAGCACTCTGGGCTTTCCTGGCAGCGAGAAATGAACAACGCATGGACCCAGTGCCCACCCAGGTTAGTGGCTCTTCAGCACAACACAGCAGAATGGCAGCTCCAGCTGCAGGGACTTCATCATGTTTGACTTGCACAGCTGTGGTCGGTGCCAGATCACAGTAAGAAGACTGCATCATCCTTCTACCACCAAAGTACATCTTAGCAATCATGTTTCTTTCCAGATAACGTCTAAACTAAAACCTAGAGGGCTACCACTGTTCAGGTGCTATGCTGGGATATGCTTGTGACAGCAGTGTTGCTGTCTCTTTCAGGAGCAAGTGTTGACTCTCTCAGGGTCACCTTCATTAAGAGTATCATCTCTCAGACCCGTTTTATTTTTCAGATAACAATGCAAATGGTTACTGTTGCCAAAAACAGTAACTTATCTTGGAGACTCTGTCTCTATCTTCTATCCTTGGTTTATGCTTTAAAATAGAAATTACTTTGAAGTTTGCATGTCTATTTTTATATGAAATCTTTTAGGAGTGATGCTGCTTTCCTGTTCTTTAGAATTTGTCGTTAATGCACACGTGCCTTCTCAAACACATCTCCATGGAGTATATTGAAGGATATTTCATGTATTTTGCATTCTTTTTTCTCAAATACAAATCCATTCCTTAAAACTGGAACACTCCATATTGTTTCTTGATATAATGTATCGAGTTTTAATTATATGTTACCAAAACGTACCATTTTAACATAGAACTGACTTAAGTGAAGAATAGGGAAGAATAGGGAATAATTCATGCCTACTTGGAAGTAGGAGAGGACACAATTTATATTGTATAATTTTTCAAGAACCACTCACAACCTCATCATAAGAAATACAAGTTATCTATGATCTATATTTATCAGTAAAAGATTAAACATAGGCAAATATCACTAAGAGAAGAATTGCAAATAATTTACGTAGATATTCCACTCTCTGTCAGGACTATACAATTGAAATTTCTTTTGCTACCTTAAAAGAAGACATTTATCTCAAAAGCAATAAAGTATTTGACTTTCTTAAACAATAGGCTCCTTTACAAATCTGATGAAACTTGGTCAGGTGTGGTGGTGCACGCCTGTAATTCCAGCACTTTGGGAGGCCAAGATGGGCAGATCACAAGGTCAGGATTTTGAGAGCAGCCTGCCCAACATAGTGAAATCCTGTCTCTACTAAAAATACAAAAAATTTGCCAGGCATGGTGACAGGTGCCTGTAATCCCAGCTAATGAAGAGGCTGAGGCAGGAGAATCACTTGAACCCAGGAGGCAGAAGTTGCAGTGAGACGAGATCACACCATTATACTCCAGTCAGGGAAACAGTGTGAGACTCCGTCTCCCACCACGCCCCCCCCCCCCCAAAAAAAAAGGAAAAGAAAAGAAAAAATAAATCTGATGAAACTTATCTGACCTCTATTAGAAAAAAATAAAAAAGCTCAGCATTTTGCTATTTACTTGCTGTTCCACGGGATTTATAGACACTTTGAAACTTTATAGAGACTTCCAGCAAAAAACAAAGTTCATATTATTGCACAAGAAATATTTGATTTGACCTGTTTCCTTCCATCAGGTACTAAAATGTATTGTGAATATGTGAATATCCTTCCTCAGAGAAGATGACTATAGGAAAAAGGAACTGAGACTGGCAGTGATATGTCCATGGCAGAGGGCTTTGCATCTCCAAGAATTTTTGATGCTAGAGTTATTTTCTATCACATGAATTGGTTTAATGGCTCATATATATATATATATATATATATATATATATATATATTTTTTTTTTTTTTTTTTTTTTTTTTTTTTTTTTTTGAGTCTCACTCTGTTGCCCAGGCTGGAGCGCAGTGGTGTAATCTCAGTTCACTCCAACCTCCGCCTCCCAGGTTCAAGCAATTCTCCCGCCTCAGCCCCCCAATTACCTAGGATTATAGGAGCCGCCACTATGCCCTGCTAATCTTTGTATTTTTAGTAGAGACAGGGTTTCACCATGTTGGCCAGGTTGGTCTCAAACTCCTGACTTCAGGTGATCTGCTGGCTTCAGCCTCCCAAAGTGCTTAGGATTACAGGCATGAGCCACCACGTCTGGTCTCATGTGTATTCTCAAAGAACATATCTAGATTCAGGATGGTGTGACCTACACAAAGTAAACAAAATCTAAGTAGTGTTAAGTTCTTATTTTTTTGAGAACACAAGATATAAAATTCAATGTTTTTAAATATCAGTTTATTTCATTTTATGCTGCAATTGTGATAAGGAAACTCATGGGGTCTTTCTTGTAATTATTTTTGATTTCTAGAAAACTGTAGGCTCTTTGAGCTTGGGAATTCTGTATCCTCCTGTCTTTTAATTCCCAAAATATGTGATTTTAGTTCTATGAATGACACAAAACACAGAACAGAAAGTTAAAAATGACACTTTTGTGTAGTATTTACTTAAAAGGACATTCATTAATATACGCTATTCAAAACCAAGCCTAGGTCATCACGTTTGCTTAAATGGGAACTTCCAGACTTATTCAAGAAAAAAAACAAATTATGCTTGAATTTCTGGTTTTTTCCTAGAATCGCAATGGAACATTTTCTGCTAAAAGAAAAATTGCAGTACCTCAGATAAATCAAACAGGTTGATACTTTCAGATATATAGTACATGGACACACACACACCCCCAACACACCCATACACACTAAAAATGTGAAATTATGCTTAATAATTCAAATCCTTCCACATCCTGGCCTGTGTGTCACTCAGGAGTCACTTCAGTATCAGGTCCTTATATGAATGAAGTCCAGGATGTAGGCCCTGTCCTGCCATAGCACAGTGTCTTTGCTGTATTAGCCCATTCTCACTCTATTAATAAAGACATACCCAAGACTGGGTAATTTATAATGAAAAGAGGTTTCATTGGCTCACAGTTAAGCATGGCTGGGGAGGCCTCAAGAAACACAGTCATGATGGAAGGGGAAGCAAAGACGTCCTTTGTCATATTGTGGCAGCAAGGAGAAGTGCCAAGCAAAAGAGGGAAAAGCCCCTTATAAAATCATCAGATCTCCTGAGAACTCACTCGCTACCATGAGAACAGCATGAGGGTAACCATTCCCATGATTCAAATACTTCCCACTGGGTCCCTTGCACGACACATGGGGATAACAGGAACTACAGTTCAAGATGAGATGACACACCCCAGTCATATTATTCTGCCCCTGGCCCCTCCCAAAATCATGTCTTCCCATTTCAAAACACCATCATGTCCTTCCAACAGTCCCCGAAAATCTTAACTCATTCCAGCATTAACTCAATAGTCCAAGTCCAAAGCCTCATCTCAGACAAGGCAAGTCCCTTTCCATCTATAAGCCTGCAAAATCAAAAGCAAGTTAGTTACTTCCTAGATGCAATAGGGGTAAAGGAATTGAGTAAATACACTTGTTCCAAATGGGATAAATTGGTCAAAACAAAGGGGCTACAGGCCCCATGCAAGTCCAAACTCCAATAGGGCAGTCATTAAACCTTAAGGTTCCAAAATGATCTTGTTTGACTCAATGTCTCACATCCAAGTCATGCTGATGCAAGAGGTGGGCTCCCATGGCCTTGGGCAGCTCCATCCCTGTGGCTTTGCAGGGTATAGCCTCCTTCCTGGCTGCTATCACAGATTGATATTGAGTGTCTGTGGCTTTTCCAGGCACATGATGAAAGCTGTCAGTAGTTCTACCATTATGGGATCTGGAGAAAGGTGGCCTTCTCACAGCTCCACTGGGTAATGCCAACTCCACATTTCCCTTCTGCACTGCCCTAGCAGAGATTCTCCATGAGGACTCCACTGCTGTACCAAACTTCTGCCTGGACACCCAGATACTTCCAGACATCCTCTGAAATCTAGGCGGAAGTTCCCAAATCTCAATTCTTGTCTTCTGCACACCCACAGGGCAAACACCACATGGAAGCTGCCAAAGCTTGTGACTTGCATCATCTGAAGTGATGGCCTGAACTGTGCATTGGCCCTTTTTAGCTATGGCTAGAGCAGCTGAGAGTCAGGGCACCATGCCCCAGGGATGCACACAGCAGGGGGTCCTGGACCAGGCCCAGGAAACCATTTTTCCTTCCTCTGTGCCTGTGATGGGAGGGGCTGCCATGAAGGTCTCTGGCATGCCCTGGAGACATTTTCCCCATTGTCTTGGTAATTAACTTTCAGCTCTTCATTACTTATGCAAATGTCTGCAGCCTGCTTGAATGTCACCCTAGAAAATGGGGTTCTCTTTTCCATTGCATTGTCAGACTGGAAATTTTCCAAACATTTATGCTCTGATTCCTGTTTGCTGCCTAGAAATTTCTTCCATCAGATACCCTAAATCATCTCTCTTCCAAGTTCCACAGATCTCTGGGGCAGGGGCAAAATGCCACCAGTCTCACTGCATAACAAGAGTGACCTTTACTCCAGTTCCCAAGAAGTTCCTCATCTTCATCTGAGACCACCTCAGCCTGGACTTCATTGTCCATATCACTATCAGCATTTTGGTCAAAGCCATTCAACAAGTCTCTAGGAAGTTCTGAACTTTCCCACAATTTTCTGTCTTCTGAGTCCTCTAAGTCTTCCTAAGAAGTTCCAAACTTTCCTACATTTTCCTGTTTTCTTTTGAGTCCTTTAAACTGTTCCAAACTCTGTTACCCAGCTCCAAAGTCACTTCCACATTTTCAGGTATCCTTACAGCAACACCCCACTCCTGAACCAATTTACTGTATTAGTCCATCTTCACACTGCTAATTAAGACATAACCAAGACAGAATAATTTATAAAGAAAAGAGGTTTAATTGACTCACAGTTCAGCATGGCTGGGGAATCCCTCAGGAAACACAATTATGGCAAAAGGGGAAGCAAACACATCCTTCTTTACATGGTAGCAGCAAGGAGAAATGCCAAGCAAATGGGGAAAAGCTCCTTACAATACCATCAGATCTTGTGAGAACTCACTCAGTATAATGAGAACAGCATGAGGGTAACCACCCCCATGATTCAATTACCTCCCACAATTGGGTCCCTCCCACCACACGTGGGGATTATAGAAACTATAATTCAAGATGAGATTTGGGTGGGCACACAGCCAAATCATATCACCCATCAAAGCTCACTTTGTCCCTCTTTTATTTTTCTCTCCCTCTTTTGTTCCTCCCATCCTCCCTTGCTCTTGCTCTCTCACTTTCTTTCTCTCTCTCTTTCTCTCTCATCCTCTCACTTTTTCACTTAGCAAGACTCTATTCTATTTTTATGGCTAGCTGAGGCACACAGAGATTAAATATTCTTTAATTCACCCTGAAATTGGCACCAGCTAATTCAGTCTGACAAAAGGCTATGCACATGTACTGCATAATCGAAACCATATCTGTCATGAAAGCTTTTCTGAGGCCTAGAGAGACTGTCCAGTGACTTTCTCTTTGGGTCTGCATTTCCATCTGCTATTCCTCTTGCTGCATGTGTTTACTAAATGTAGTGTAAGCCTTAAGAACAGAGATGTGTCTTATTCATTTTATCTTCCCTCAGTCTAGCAGAGTGACCATATGACCCTAACAAGCATTATCAGAAAAAATTAGCTATCTTTTGAGGTAAACTGTATGCCACTTCTATCTTTTCAAACGCTTTGAGGATTCTAGCTCTAAATAAATATAATGCCATTTTCTCTTTCTGTGCTCTTGGTGCTTTGCAGCTTATCACTGAGGACTGGGCTTTGAAAATCTATAACTGGTCAGGCTTCTCAATTCTTCTTCTTTTTTTTTTTTTTTTTTTGAGACGGAGTCTCGCTCTGTCGCCCAGGCTGGAGTGCAGTGGCCGGATCTCAGCTCACTGCAAGCTCAGCCTCCCGGGTTCACACCATTCTCCTGCCTCAGCCTCTGGAGTCGCTGGGACTACACGCGTCCGCCACCACACCCGGCTAATTTTTTGTATTTTTTTTTTTTTAGTAGAGACGGGGTTTCACCGTGTTAGCCAGGATGGTCTCGATCCGCTGACCTTGTGATCCGCCCGTCTCGGCCTCCCAAAGTGCTGGGATTACAGGCTTGAGCAACCGCGCCCGGCCTTAATTCTTTTTTAACTGGAACCTGATTTAACCTCTTTCTTTGTATAATCTCAACATCCTGTAGTTTGTTAAAGAAACCTCATGTTCTACTTTGTCAATGATGTCAACATAAGTAAAAGAACAGCAGTGCAACAATAATGGAAATCATCAAATTAGTATATTTTCCTGACTAATGAGGGAAGTTAGCACTAAGATTTGACACACTCTTTCTTTGCCAACATATAACACAATGTTCCATGTTTATTATGTTTTCTAAAAATGTATTTTATGTCAAATCTCAATGTATAAACATTTAAAGAAGAATTAACACCAGTCCTTCTTCAACTTTCCCAAAAAATAAAGGAACATTTCCTAAAACATTTTACAAGGCCATTGTTACTGGTACAAAAGCCAGAAAAAGACACCGCAAGAAAACAAAACAAAACAAGACAAAAACTATGTACCAATATTATTTATGAACCTAATGAAAATATCCTCAATAAAGTACTAAGAAAGTGTATTCAACAGCACAATGGCACATTAAAAAGATTACACACCATTATCAAGTGGGTTTTATTCCTGGAATGGAAGATTGGTTCAACACATGAAAATCAATCAAAGTAGTTCACCACATTAACGGAATGAAAGCAAAAAGCATATAATCATCTCAACCAATGCAGAAAAGGCAATTGACAAAATTCAATACTCTTTTATGATAAACACACTTCACATACTAGAAATAGAAGGAAACTACCTTAACGGAACATAAGCCATACATTAAAACCCTCAGGGAATATCATACTAAATGGTAGAAGACTGAAACCTATGCCTATGAAAAGGATAATATGTTCCTGTGTGATCAGGAACAAGACAAAGATGCCCTGCTTTTCACCATATTATTTGACACAGTATTGCAAGTCCTAGCAGGTGTAACTAAGCAAGGAAAAATAAATACAAGAAAGAATTGAAAAGGAAAAAATAAAGTTATCATTGTTCACAGATGATATGATCTCATACGTGGAAAATTCTAAAGCTTTAACCAAAAGTAATTGTTATAACTAATAAACAAATTTAGAAAACTATCTGATTACAGAGTCAACATGCAAAATAAATTGCATTTCTATATACTAACAATGAACAATCTGAAACGAAAACTTAAAAAATTATTTATACTAGTATCAAAGAGAATAAAATACTCACAAATCAAGTAAGAAGTGAAACACTTGTAAAATGTAATCTACAAAACATTTCTTAAAAAATTAAACAAGACAAATAAATGGGGAAAATTCCATCTTCATAGATGTGAAGACTTAATATTATTAAGATATCAACACTACTCAAGGAAACCCACAGATTCACTGCAAACCTTATCAAAATTTCAGTGAGGTGTTTCACAGAAATAAAAAATCTATCCAAAAATTTGCGTGGAATCTCAAGGGCCCTCCCAAATTGCCAACACAATCTTGACAAAGAACAATACCAGAGAACTCATATTTATCAATTTCAAAACTTTTACTACAAAACTACTTACTACAGTAAACTATGTGGTACATATCTAAAAACAGGCACAAAGATAAATAGAATAAAATAGAGTCCAGAAATAAGCCCTCATATATGATCAAATAATTTTTAACACAGGTGCCAAAACCACTCAATGGAAAAAAGACAGTCGTATTAACTAATGATTCTAAGAAAACTGGAAATTCATATGCGTAAGGATGAAGCTGGACCTTCCATTACATTATATTCAAAAATTAACTCAAAGACCCAAACATAAGACCTAAATTTGTAAAACATTTTTGGAATGCATGCAATTGGCATCCTGAAAGAAAAGCAGAGAGAGAATGGAGTAGTATGGAAGAGCTGAGAATTTTCCAAATGGATAAAGCCATTAATCTACAAATTTGAGAAAATCTACGAACTTTGAGCCCATCACAGTAAAACTGTTGAAAAATAAGGAGAAGGAAAAACAATTGAGCACAGACAGAGGAAAAGAGGCACTATTTCAAGGAAACAAAATAAGGCTGAAAGAGGTTTCCTGGAAGAAGATATGAATGAGCATTTATGAGATTTCTTCATTTATAAATATTTTTAGAAATTTCCAAAAATAGTCCATGAGATGCACATTTGAAAGACCAGTACATCTTTGAAGAATACAGAAAAGGAAACACAGACTCACATTTGATTTGTCTCCTTGTGGCTCACACTGTTCCACTGCCAACCCTGCACACTAGCCCTACAGAGGACACACAAGCAATCAACGATACAGAGGTAGTAGCAGTGCCCTCATGGAGAAGCATCCAAATCTTAAACCCCAAACACCTGTAAGAAATTTGGCACCCAACATACATGTCAGAGAAGTAAGGGCCTTGGGCTTGCTACTTTGGTATCGTGGGGTCTGGAAAACAGAAAAGGAGCTGAGGTGTGTTTGGGCATGCTATGAAGTCACTCAAGATTCGACCCCACAAATGCAGAGGAAAATGATAGCTCTGTCAATTGTTATTCTCACACTGTTATTACCTTCATCAGCAGGCATATTTTAGTAGGTGTATTTGGCTTTGTGATGGACTAATCAAATTCAAAGAAGGTCATTTCAGTAGAAAAGTTAATCTGAACACTACATACAAATAAGTATCAACACTACATAAAAATAAGTTTATGGGGGCTATTCATAAAGCCCCCATAAACAAACTTGAAAACAAGAAAACATTACAAAAAGATTAATAGCTCCACTGTATAATAAGCTCTTCTTAAAAATACATATGCTTTCTTTCATAGCTATAGGACTGAACAGACTGGATCTGACATAATTGCACCACCACACTCAGGACCTAGAGCACAGAGTGCCAAACAAACATGACCAAACAGAAAAGGACATCTATGTAAGAAAAAATTCATAAAAATGTGAAAATGTGAAATGCTACTTTTGCACATGATCAAACATGATTAGATTAAAACCAATAGTGTGATCTTAACCAATAAGGGCCAAACATTGAACAGGATGTTAATATTCCTTCACACATTGTTGTCACATTACATAAAGTCAAGCTACGTTCATGAGAATAAAAAATAGTCATGTTTTTATGCAAAAAGTATTCAGCCATGTTTTCACTGATTAGTATACCAAAAAATCCATAGGCTTTCAATGTTTTAATAATATATTTTAAATGACTTACATGTCAAATATGAATCCATTCATGTTATTATATAATATACACAAGAAGCCAAACTTCTATGAACCCATTAAGAGTGGGTAATCTTAAAATATGATTACTGTTCTGAGGAAGCGTTTATGATCACATATTAACTTAACAATAGATAATACCATAAACATAAGAAGCTGGCAATTTTGTTTTATATGTGTAAAGAAAAGTACACATTTTCAATATATGTAATATATACTCATAAAACATTAATATTACACTTATAAACCATTATTGTTGCTACATGTTTCACTTTACTGTTTTTCTGTGCTTTA
The DNA here is from genome assembly GCF_047675955.1 of Chlorocebus sabaeus. Taxonomy (NCBI): domain Eukaryota; kingdom Metazoa; phylum Chordata; class Mammalia; order Primates; family Cercopithecidae; genus Chlorocebus; species Chlorocebus sabaeus. Next base: position 54,675,724 of record NC_132911.1, on the reverse strand, counting down.
CTTTATTTCTAAAGTAAAAATATAATTAAGGCACATGTTTTAAAAAACATCTTTTACCAACCATAGGTAAACAGAATTCCATGTTTTATTTCCAAAAGATAAAAGTATCAGGTAAATATAGATGTACTTTTTCAGAAAGTGTAGTTTGAATAATATTTTTAAGTGAAAGAATATACTGAATACCCAAGATGAAAAGAATCTTCATATTTTGTTTGAAATGGAATAGTAAAAAATATGATTTTAACCCATTTATGCCTGAGGCTGCAATTTTTTTAGTTTTTGCAATCAGACCTTGGTGGCGACCTTAGCAGTAGAATATAAATAACTCCTACATGCTTAGCAGTCCAATAATGGAACCCTAGGCATAAATGGGTTCAGATGTTTCAAGTTATTACTGAAAATAGTATTTGCTGAATATCATATATAATTTTTTCAGACATTAAAAAATATTAGAATTAAGATCATCCTATTTTATTAAGAATTTTCACCGGTTATTCTTCCTTGTTATTTGATTCTATCACATAAGTTAATGTTTATCTTATAGTAATCACTAGTGTTAATGTTATCTTATATTTAAAAACAGTTATTAAATAAACAAGATATGTAAGATACATACTTCTATGTTATTAAAATTTTAAGTTAAATTAAATAGAAACTTTATCATTAGAGACTTTTTATTGGAACTATGATATTGAAATTTGAAAATTCGCTTTCTAAAACATGGAGAAAAATATAAAGTTATGAAATGCATATATCACAAAATATTTTTCAAGCAATATGTTTCATACTCAAGAACTGAAATGATAATGAGAATGCTCCTGTTTTTCAAATTACTAAAATTTACAAGCTATATTGTTGTCAAAATTAAATATCCACTTACATATTATGGACAACATTTAAAGGAATAATATTCACTTTGAGGAAATCCTTGGGAAAATGACAAATATATGCACTTTTTTTTTTCTTAAAAACTCGTTCCACTGAATGTTAATAATGGTAACCTCTTAAAGTGGTTAAAGTAAGTTCAATTATTGTAGATTCATTAAATAGAATCAGTTGTACAACTGATTCTAATAAAGATTTGCTTGGAATTAATTTATTTAAAAAACTTAAGAAACAGAAGTGTACATTTATTTTAAATATTGTCCTGTTTCTTAAATCCCTGAATTTTGTTTATTAACTTTTAGCAGCATTGATTTAGCAGTAATTTGTAACGTTCTTTTAGTAGTATTAACATTATCTTTTGATGACTTCTTTAGACCAGCAGGGAAATTCAGATTCAAATATTCCTTTAAAAATATTCATCTGTACTGAATTTAAATGCCTTTAAAGATAGAATTTTTTAAAATTAGGTTGCCAGTTTAATCAAAGATCTTATATGTTTAAATTGTATCTTAATGATACTAATTTTTTAATTTCCAGCTTTCATGTTCAAGACACCTTGATGACAGGGGAAGTGTGCTCTCCAGATGGACGATGCAGGATGCTGTTTACCAGGGTATATTTTCTCATGAAAATCAATTTTGAAGACTTAATCAAAAAGCTACAAACATTCCTTCACTTTTTTTTTAAGAGATCTGTGGCCAATGCTATTTAACAAATATTTCAGGGCCTAGAGAGATCATTATTCTACATATTATAAATTCAGCTGACAAACAATGCCATTAGTGTGAGGACACACGATGACCATATATCACCTGTAACTGTTGAGAAAATTCTACTTTTACCATGAGGAGGGAAGAATTTAAGCATGACTTTTGCTTCTAGAGCTCACATTTCAGCTCATATTTTTCCTTTTATGCCCTTTTACTTTGGTTATTTCTCATGCCTATGTATAAAAATTAAAATCAGGCCATGTTACTTTTCAAAACATATCCATTAACAGTAAATCAATGCCTTAGGTTGATTAGATACTATATCTGAATGAGCTTTCTTAAACTTTATTTTCCTATAACAAGAATTATCCAATTTCATCTGTCTCAGTCATCATCTTAAGATTAGCATACACACATACATACAGCTGTGAATCAGGAGCCTGAAAGTAAGTTGCAATCACTTACAAATATCTATGGGTATATGTTCAGTGTCAAATCATTCCTTTTGCATGAATTTACCAAACATCAGAAATGACTCTCTCTATATATATAGTTTCTGGCTTTTTAAGTCTTCAAAATTGATTTTCATGAGAAAGTATACCCTGTTAAACAGTATCCCGAATCGTCCATCTGGAGAGCACACCTCCCCTGTCATCAAGATGTCTTGTATATGAAAGCTGGAAATTAAAAAATTAGTATAATTAAGATACAATTTAAGTGTATATTTTACATATATATACATATATACAAACATATGTGTGTATATATAGTGATAGAAACAAATATGCAATAAATAATCCCAGGTCTCTGAGATGAGTATTATAATAGGATGCTACAGGAGTATGAGAAGGAGGGGACTCTTCTTATAGGGGCAAGTGTACCCGCGTAGCACAGTCACTGTGGGCTTCAGGAAATAATAAAAAGTGCTTTTTGTCTGTCAGTATTAACTGTTGTCATAGATGAAGAAAATAGTTTTACCATTGCTATATGATTAGCCAGTTTTCTATAAATTAAATGCACAGTGTTCATACATGAGAAGCTCAAAGCACCCTCAAGTGACGTGTGTGACCACCTCGGCTCCCTCATCAGGGGTCCTTAGCTTTGAAGCTCCATTTTAGAATGAGGTGTTTCTAAAACATGTTTCGTGGAGCAACTGCCCACTCAAAGTGATTTCCTTTGTAATTTTCTAATGGCCTTTCATCTACCTACTTAACACAATTCACTTACACCGCTTTACACCTATGCCTGATAGGAGGTGAGAGCGAATCACCTAGGGAATATTCAGTACTCTGCAATGAACATTTAGAGGTGAAAGGTGTTTCCTTAGTCCTGCTTCCGTAGAAACAGAATGTGAGGCAAAGTCTCATATGTTAACAATTGACAGGGAAGATGTTTGAGCCTAAGGAACTGAGGGTCATAGGTGAAGACCAGCAAGGCAGGCAAGCAAAAAACAAATATGAAGTGGGAGTTCCTGGATCCCTGAACTGGCCTCAGCTTCTCAGTGAAGCACTGCTTCATCAAGTGTGCTTTGACTCTAGGGCCTGTGCCATCACTGCACTTCCAAATCCAAACAGCTCATTTATTGAGCAAGAGTGAGCGAATTTATCAGCAGGCTGTTTCGTTGTCCTGGTCTTTCACCGGACAAAGTATGTCACCTGGGGATCAATTACCCCATGTTCCTGCTGCATTCTCTTGAGCCCGGGACAGGAGACAGGTCCCAAGGAGTTAGCTCCTGTCTCTTTGGGTGTGATGAACACCATGTTAACTCCAGCCCTAGGCACTGAAGGAGAGAGCAGCGTTGGTGTATTACGGGGTGGCCCCTGTGCAGTGTCATAGGTCCAGGGCTGCTGAAACGTTAACAGCTGGGGCTGCCCTGGCCAGAAAGACAAGCAAAGAGGTTCCTGGGGCATGCAGGCAGCACCCATTGGACAAAAGGGTGGTGGGGGCAGAGGGAAGGAAACTATGTTCAGGAAAGCTGCTCCATTTTATTATGACTGCATTATTTATGATAGATGCTGGCGAAGGGGTGGAGAAACGGGAAACCCTTGTACACTGGTGGTGGGAGTGTAAATTTGTACAACCACTATGGAAAGCTTTGTGGAGGTTCTTCAAAAATTAAAAATAAGGTCCAGACACGGTGGCTCACACCTGTAATCCCAGCACTTTGGGAGGCTGAGGCAGGCAGATCACAAGGTCAATAGATTGAGACCATCCTAGCCAACGTGATGAAACCCTGTCTCTACTAAAAAACACAAATATTAGCGGGGCGTGGTGGTGCATGCCTGTAGTCCTAGCTACTTGGGAGCCTGAGACAGGAGAATCTCTTGAACCTAGGAGGGAGAGATTGAAGTGAGCCGAGATCATGCCACTGCACTCCAGCCTGGCGACAGAGCGAGACTCCACCTAAATAATATTAATAATACTAAATAAGGCTGGGCGCAGTGGCTCACCCTGTAATCCCACCACCTTGGGAGGTCAAGGCAGGTGGATCACCTGAGGTCACGAGTTCAAGACCAGCCTAACCAATATGGTGAAACCCCGTCTCTACCAAAAATAGAAAAATTAGCTGGGCATGGTGGTGTGTGCCTGTGTAGTCCCAGCTACTCCTCAGGCTGAGACAGGAGAATCGCTTGAACCCTGGCAGCGCAGGTTGCAGTGAACCGAGATCACACCACTGCACTCCAGCCTGGGTGACAGAGTGAGACTCTGTCTATAAAATAATATAATATAATATAATATAATATAATATAATATAATATAATATAATATAAAAATAGAGCCACCATATGATCCAGCAATCTCATTAGTGAGTATATATCCAAAGGAGAGGAAATCAAAGCAGATGTTGTGGGTAGTGGTAAATAAAAATCAGCTGATAATTTCCAATATTAAAACTTGTTAAAAAAAAATCAACTTCTGGTGAGTACTGTTCCAAGACACAAAGCAGGCTATTTTACTGAAATATTCTACTTTCCTAACGTGCTTCTTGAAATAAACTCTAATTATGTAAAATGTAAAAATATGATTGTCAAGAATCTGAATGCAGTGCAGTGCCCAAACTTGCCCTTGCTTTTATTCTGACTTAAATGACTCTCTCTGAAGTTATTTATTTCACTCACACTAACCCATTTTCGGTTGGCACCTGTTTGTCTGACATTCACATTTCGGTGGATAAAGAATAAAAATTCAGACAAGCAGACAACAACACACTAATGCTAAAAAGTACACTTTAGGACTCAGAAGTGTCCGCAGCTATAAAGAAGGAAGAAAAAGTCGGCTTCAGTCACACCCATGCCTGTCAGCACCACACCCCACAATCTCTAATCACAGTCTTTAGTTCATTTTTGGTAAATCTTCCTTCGTTAGTCTTTATTCTGTCATGATTTTCAATTCACTTACAAGCTTTGTTGAGCCTTTTCAATGTGACAGACAGAATAGAAGTTTTGCTGTTGCTGTTGGTGTTGTTAGCTTTTCACAACCAACTCTTTTATGGAAAAAAAATGATTTTTTTAACTTGCAAGTAGTAGTACAGCAGATATCTATGGATTAAATATACAACTCCAGAACAGTTTTTTTTTTTTTCCCACTTCTGCACATAAGTGTGTGAAATATAGAAAGATGGGTGAAATACCCGTTGAATAAACTCTAATAACTGATAAATCATTTGTGTATGTGCATTAGTGTGTTTGTCTGTGAATCCTGAAGGGCTGTGTTCATCCCACAGAGGGGCTGGCTATCCATGCTTTTTCTTTAGAATTAATATATCTTCAGTATTAAGCAATGTGGTAAATACTACTGACTGACTGATCCAGAAGCTATTCACAGTCACTTCTTCTGTGTCATGTGGCACTACAGATGATAGGAAAGTTAAGTATTGGCCAAACTTGTCTTACCCCACTCCATAAAGAATTGTCATGGATTTTGTTAAGCAGAATGAGAAGAACTACCACAAGGATTTCTGGGAAATTTTCTCTTACCTGATACAAGGGGACAGATGTGGTTCATTTTACTCATCCCTCTTCCTTTTCTTTCCTTCCTGAAACTGAAGTGATGTTTGTAGCTGTTGTCGCCCTCAATGACCAGGACTTGAAGGCCATAAGATAAAAGCCAATACTCTACAGATGATAGGAAATAAATGATGTGGATAGATAGAAGATGGAGAGATGAATGGAATTGCTTCAAACTAAAAGGCTTCCTCACAGCAAAGAAAACAATTAACAAAGTAAAGAAACAACTTACAGATGCATTTGCAAGCTATGCATCTGACAAGGAGTTAATACCCAGAATATTCAAGGAACATAACTCAACTAAAAAAATCCAATTAAAAAATGGACAAAAGACCTAAATAGATATCTCTTAAGAGAAGAAATATGCATGGCCAAGAGGTATGTGAAGAAATGCTCACCATCACTAATCATCAGAGAAATATAAATTAAAACCACAATGAGATATAATCTCACCCAGTTAACATAGCTTTTATCAAAAAGACAAGCAATCACAGAGGCTGGCGAGGATGTGGATAAAAGAGAATGCTTATACACCAGTGTTAGGAGTGTACAGCTACTATGAAAAACTGTAGGGAGGTTCCTCAAAAAGTGAAAACAGAACTACCATATAACTCAACAATTCCATTACTGAGTATATATCCAAAAGACAGACCATCAGTTTATCCAAGAGATTCTGTACTCCCATGTTTATTGCAGCACTATTCACAATGGTAGATAGATAGATGGATAAATAGATAGCACACACACACACACACACGGACAATGGAATACTATTCAGCCATTAAAAATAAAGAACTCCTGACATGTGCATCAACATGGATAAATCTGAAGGACATTGTATTAAGTGAAATAAGCGAGGTACAGAAAGACAGACATTGCATGAGCTCACTCATATGTAGAATCTAAAACAGTGTTTTCACAGAAGTAGAGAGTAGAATATTGGATACCAGAAGCTGTGGAAGAGAGAGAGAAGGGGAGAACTGGGAGAGGTCGGTCAATGAATACAAACTTACACTCAGGAAGAATGATATGGTGCTCTATTATATAGTAAGGTGACTAGAGCAAATAAAATGTAATGTGTATCTTGATGTAGCTAAAAGAGAAGATTTTGAATGTTATTAAAGCAAAGAAATGATAAATGTTTAAAGTAATGACTGTAAAAATTGCCCAGATTTGATCATTATACAATGTATACATGAATTGAAATATCATAATGTACCCCATTAATATGTACAATTGTAATGAGTCCATTATCCATTTAAAACATTAATTTAAAAAATACAGGAAATTGGTTCTTGTACATATTATTAATTTGACTATCACACTGAAAGATAGTAGCAAATGCTACCATCTAGAATTCTTGTCAAGTGGGGAAAAACAATTATTTACTCCATCAATACATAGAGTTTCTCTTGTTTTAAGGCTAGAATAATATCTCATATACATATGTGTATGTATAGGTATATTTCTATATATATACACATATACATTTATACACATACACATATGTTTCAAAGTAACAAAATATATCTAAATAAACAACACGTATAGGGTATATAGGGAAGAATCAAAATCAAAGAGGAGATTCCTTTATATCCCTAAGTAACCTTAATAGAAATGTCATATAAAATTATCTCTATTTACAAATTGGTATTGATTTTAGTATTCCAGTAGGAAAGCATGATTGGGAAGAATTGATTCATGAAGTGCTAGCTGAAAGGGAGGTTAGCATTTTACTTTACCTGTTTCCTCTGTCTCTTTTACAGAAGAGGAAACTGAGGTACAGATGTATCACTTGGCAAAGATCATAGTTGCTTAAGATACTAATCACGGCCACACATTTATTTCAACTAATTTTGTCCAGTATCATCAACATTCTACTACCCAAACAATGATCCTTCAGAATCCCAGAGACTATTGCATGAACAAAGATGTGTAAGCTCTTTAAACAAATATAGGCTGCTGTTTATTGATGGCTTATGGATTACATCATTTAACTTAGAATTCAACTGGAAAGAAGAAAAACTGCAAATGTTTCAGCATCATATAAGGGGCAGAATGTTCAAAGTACTTTTTAAATTTGATATTCACAGTAACTTACAGTTACCTGGTTTCTGTTTCTAAGGAGCAAATTGAAGTTAAGTACACATAGCTAGTAACTAGAGAAGCTAGGATTTTGTACCCAAGTTCCCAAGTTTGATGACATCAAAGTTCATGCATTTTTCACAATATAAAAATACTTCAAAAAAAAAAAAAAAAAAAACAGTAGACTTAGTTCCCTTGATTGAAACAATGGAGAGTTTTGAGTTTGTACTTCCTCATCTTTTCAGATCCAGCATATTCAAATACTTTTAATACTGATTGCTTGTAATGCTTCCCAACTCAGTCATACAGATTTCTGTCTTTTCTGCTGCCTAAATTTTGATAAATATTTGTTTTTCCTACTGTATTTCGAGTATGTGTGTGAGATACTTTTATTACACGGTCAATTAATATCACAAACGTTGTCGAGTTATAAAATACCAGATTTCGAGAGACTTGCGGAGTTGGTTTCTGTGATTTTCCAAAATTTGACCCATTTGTCATGATTAGTATTCTGCTAATAACATCATCATTTTCTCCCAGTCCCGGTATTCAGTGACTCGGTTTTAATCTCAAAACTTTCAGTTGCTTTGGGACTATATCCAGACTTGCCCTATCTGCCAAGATTCCAGGTCAATGATTTTGAGGAGTGTATTTGTTGGAGTATTAAACCTTTCAATAGTAATGACATTGAGGTAACAGCCTCTTATTTTATTAAACAAGGATACCAGACAAAACAAAATTTTTCTGTGATTACTATCATTTGATAAGAGAATGGGCATTTAACTCCATAAATATAAGAAGACTATATATAAAATTAAAGACCTTTCCTTAAAAATACAGTCTTATGAAAAATTCACTTATATTAATATAAACATTTTAATTTTACCCTAGATAAGTGAAAATTTCCATAAAAATAATATCCATTGCTACAAATGTATCTATTTACTTTTTGCTCCTGAATTTATTACCTCTGCATAAAATATCTTTTCCCACCAATTCTCCCATTTTATACTTTCTTGTTATTTATATATAAACTTTAGGAAACTGTCCTGGGTAGCTAGAGACTCAGCCTCTTCTACATATTATCTATGAATGTTGCAATTTCACATTTGTTTATGTGCTAATTTTATTAATGTTTCCCTTCCCAACTAGGCTCTTGGTTCCATGAAGGCAGAGACTAAACATTTTTTGCTCAATATTACAGTACTGCTCCCTATCAAATTGACACAGTAAACTCTCACAAAATGTTTATGGAATAAATAGATGGATGAATATATCAGGAAGCTGATAATCATCTCACAAGTTTGTTAATATCTGGGATTAACTTAATTATACATATATATGAATATGTTTAAGTAAACTTTTTAATATCAGGACGGTTTTGGATTTACAAAAAAAAAATACAATTATAGAACAGAGTTGCCTTATACCACATAGCTAGTTGCCCCTATTACTGGCATTTTATACTTCATAACTATGACACATCTATTATAATTAACAATACAATGATATGAATAAACTAGCATTAACCAAAGTCCATACTCTTTTCAGATTTCCAAAGGTTTTACCAAACTTTTTTTTTTTTTTTTTTTTTTCCGCTATTCCTGGATCCCATCTGGACTGATACACATTTAGTCAACAGGTCTCCTTAGGCATCTCTAGGTTATACCAGTTCAAATTTTCCTTATTTTTGAAGACCTCGTCAGTCTTGAGGAGTGCTGGTCAGGTATTTTGTAGACTGTTCATCAGTTGGGATTGTCCACTGTCTTTCCATGGTGAGACTAGGATTATGGATTTGGGGGCAAAGATCACAGAGGCAAAGTGCCATTTTTATCACATCATATCAAGGTTACATATGATTAACTTTGTTTGTTAACATTATTAACTGTGTTTGTTAGGTTTGTCCACTCCAAAGTTGTACATTTTCCACTTTCCCTTCTTAACACTGGAAGAAGATCGCTATACACATTAACAAACAAGACTAAGAAATAAAGGACATTTTTAATAATAGCATATTTTATTGGAGATTGTAACATCCACAATATTGCATTTGAAGTCCTCATTGTATGGCATTATTTTCAAAGATATAAGGCAAATATTAGCCTTCTGTTAGTGTTTAATGGATTACTAACCTTTAAAAAAACTTACAGACTATGGTATTTAAACTTCTATAAAATATCCTAAATATCATTGTAACCTAAGAAAGAAGGCAACACCACTAACATCTCAATATTTGAAAAGTAAAAAACTAAGAAGCTAAGTTTTTGTGTAAATAGTTAAATATGGGGGTTGTCTTGCATCACTTTGAGAATTTAGTAATTTGTACAGCCAGCTAAATGTAAAATACCTATTCGAAATTTGGATTGTATTCACTATTGCCACCATGATGTAAAATATTAGTATATCATGGTGAAAATATGAGCTTTCATTGATCATTATAATATAAAGTAATTGCGTGTTTGCTATATATGTTTATATATTGATTATATGAAATCAGTAAATACACATCAAACCAAAATGAAGGTTTTTTTTTTTTTTTTTTTTTTTTTTTGAGATGGAGTCTCACTCTGTCACCCAGGATGGAGTGCAGTGGTGGTGAGATCTCGGCTCACTGCAAACTCTGCCTCCTGGGTTCACACCATTCTCCTGTCTCAGCCTCCCAAGTAGCTGGGACTACAGGTGCCTACCACCATGCCTGGCTAATTCTTTGAATGTTTAGTAGAGACAGGGTTTCACTGTATTAGCCAAGATGGTCTCGATCTCCTGACCTCGTGATCTGCCCTCCTCGGCCTTCCAAAGTGCTGAGATTACAGGCAGGAGCCACCGCGCCTGGCAATGAATCTTAAAAATATTTGAGTTCATGACAATGACAATAATAAAAAGTTAAATATATTATTACTCTATTTATTCTAAAGAGCTTCTATATTCAGAGACAATGACTAGGACAGGGAAAGTCTCAGACGACATGTCAGAGAGAAGCAGAAAGGAGCCAGTGATATTTCTATTAAAAAAAAAAAGACTGCAACATATGACACTTGTCTTTGTATGTTGGAGGAACTGCCAAGTGAAAGAGAAAGTTGTATTGTGTGTCTTTCTCAAAGCAGAACTAGTACAAATGGATGAAAGTTATAAGAGAGATATTTTTGTTCATTAAAAGTATTTCCTAATATTAAGTTGTCAAAAATTTAATTGCTATATTGTGAAGCAATGGTTTTCTATGTCATTTAAAGATTTCCAGCAGAGAGCTGTCTGAAAGAATCTTTTCAGGAGAGATTTCTAACTGGGCAGGAAATGGGGCTAGATAATCTCCTGATCCCTTCCAGTAAGAAGGTTTTAGGAAACCACAAGTCAATGTATTCTTAGGAGACTCCAAGTTGTTGTACATGATACATGTGTTCAAAACTATTTGTCTTGATTTGCAACTAGATATATACTTTAAAGTGCATTTATTTCCAATTGCTCTGCTACACTGTATTTCCTATACTTGTCACTTAGAAAGTGACTCAGTGAGTTATAGAAAGAAAATTTATTTAAAAAAATTTGTCTATCAGACACTTCATTATGAGAGATAGAGTTTTATGATGGACAGAAGGAACTATACCCAGAAACACAGGGAACATCTACCATGGACAGCACCTCTGTTTCCTCATGACAGCAGCAACTTTTCCCTACTCTAAAGCCCAGTGGCCCCTTGAAAGATGTAAGAATTTAAAGAGTAATACATGTGAATCTCTTCTTGCAGTGTTTACTGCAGCTAAATGTGTTTTTCTCTCTTCTGTCTTCATTTTTCTTTACGTTCTCAGCAATGTTTCCTTCAAACAACTGTTGATTGATAAGGGACTCACTCATTCCCTTCCTATTCGTTCCATATAGGCTGTGTTAAGTACTGGAAATACAAGGACACAGTCAGTAGTTAGTGTGTGACCTGAGCCAGCCAGCACTTCCTAGGGTCCATCTTCACAGGACACTCTCAGGGATCGGTCGCCATCTTTCTTTCTCAGTTGTGACTGCCTGACAATTCAACAGTCACGCCTGCTCCTCAGGGACAGCAGTTCCTTATTCTTGTCTTGTTTGGTTTCTCCCTCCTGATTTCCGGTGACATTTGAAAGCTTCTAGCCATGCTTATCCAGGCACTGAGAGCCAACACTGCTTCCCAATTCCAAAGACAGTCCTTGCTCAGACTGCGTGAATGCAACAATTCTGATCATTGTTTTTCTAGTGATGTCAGTTGGTTAAAAATTAAGTATATAGGAACTCTATAGGCTGATTTGCACTGGGAATAATTAATAATGTAAATGTTAGGTTGTTTTCTAACATATGCAAGTATATTTTACAGTTATTCTGAAAAAAGCTACGTGTGACATGAATTAAAGTCATGATTTTTAAATTAAACTGTAAGCTTTACATTAAACGAAAACATGCAACTGAATAAAGATATGTTGTATTAGTTTCTATTATTGTCATATCAAATTCCTACAAACTAAGGTGGTTTAAGAAAAACTCACAAATTTATATATTATCATACTGTTCTGTAGGTCGTAAGTCCTAAATGAATCAAACAGGAGAGAAATTGAGGTGTTGTCAGGGCTGTGCTGCTTTCTGGAGGATCTAGAGTAGAAGTGCAGCCTTTCACTGCTATTGGACGACTGCTTTCTTTGAATTGTGTTCCCTTCTCCATCTTCAGAGACAGAAACACTGGGTTCAGTTCCTCTTTCACTGCTGTCTCTTGTTCTCTCACTCTGACTTCTTCCACTGTTAGAGAATCAAACCAGACCCGCTTGGATAATCTAGGCTAATCTCCCTATTTTAAGGCCAGCTGATTAGCAATGTTAATGGTATTTGTAACCTTAATCCTCCATTGCCATGTGACATGGAATTTTCACAGGTTCTGGGAGTTAGCACATAGACATCTTTGTGTGGGCATTATTCCTCCTACCACAGATGGGTAGAGTTAAATCTTATAAGATGAAACCAAGATAAAATGTCAGTTTTGAATTATTGACAAAATAACATTTTTCTAATTGCTTTCCAGTTATGCATTGTAACTTATAAATTAGAAAATTTTAGCAGTCTTTAAAATGCATGCACAGTTATCTTTTTGGGTCAGGTAGCATTTAAAGGACGTATATGAGATGGATGTTGGATGGCTAGAATCTTTGCAGGACTATTTTGACCCTAAGGAATGACAGTGAGGAAAGCTGAAAGGATATAGAAGAGAGATTATTAAAGTGAGTTCTGATCTCCAGCTCAGGCTGGGAAGACATTCTAAACACCTAGTACTGAATGAATAGTTCATTGGGAAATGTCTGCTTGATAATGTGATAATGACTTCCTACAGGCTAAAATAAAGGCTGAGCATGAATTTTATTTTCTTCTTCTGATTCCATAATCTATTATTTTACTTTCAATTTCCTCATAGCCAGGTCTTAACCATTTTGTGTCTCTAGTTCTGAGATTTTCTGATTTTTACTTTCTCATCAGTCTACATTTTCAATTTCATCTAGATATATTTAAGTCCATGTGACATTATGTTTGCATTTGTTTCCTAGTGCATTAAACTTTTTTATTATTACAAAGTGACCATATCTATATTTAGTAATATATTTGCTGTGAAGTTTGCTTTGCCTAATATTAACAAAGCTACAAACCTTTCTTTTATGGTTTGCACTGCATTTTTTCTTTCTTTCTGGTTTTTAAAACACATTTATTTAATTTGTAAATTAACTGTATTAGTCTGTTTTCACACTGCTATAAAGAAATACCTGACACTGGGTAATTTATAAAGGAAAAAGGTTTAATTGACTCATAGTTTTGGCTGGTTGGGGAGGCCTCAGGAAACTTACAATCATGGTGGAAAGCAAAGGAGAAGCAAGCACCTTCTTCACAAGGCGGCAGGAGAGAGAGCAAAGGGAAACTGCCACACACTTTTAAAACCATCAGCTCTCATGAGAACTCACTATCATGAGAACAGCATGGGGGAAACCACTCCTTTGATCCAATCATGTCATACTAGGTCCCTCCCCTGATACATGGGGATTACAATTTGTGATGAGATTTGGGTGGGGACACAGAAAAAACCAAATCATTAACTTACATGGAAGCATTACGTAAAATGTCATAATCTCAACGTAAAAGCTTCAGATCCATTTAGTTATTAAATGCTTAGAGAAATATTCAAATTATGTCAATTTATTTATTTGTTTGTTTTCCTTCTTTATTTTGTCACATTTTATTTTAAGTTCTGGGGAACATGTGTAGGATGTGCAGCTTTGTTACACAGGTAAACATGTGCCATGGTGGTTTGCTGCCCCAATCAACCCCTCACACACGTTTTAAGCCCCACACCCATTAGCTGTTCTTCTTGATGCTCTCCCTCCCCTCAACAACAACTAGCCCCAGCGTGTGTTGTTTCCCTCATGTGTCCATGTGTTCTTATCATACTGTCCCTGCTTATAAGTAAGAACATGTGGTGTTTAATTTTCCGTTCCCGTGTTAGTTTGCAGAGGATATCAGCTTCCAGCTCCATCCACGTCCCTGCAAAAGACATTGTCTCATTCCTTTTTATGACTGTATAGCATTCTATGGTATATACATACCAAGTTTTCTTTATTTAATCTACTATTGATGGGCATTTGGGTTGATTCGATGTCTTTGCTATCATGAACAGTACTGCAATGAACATACACATGCATGTGTCTTTATAATAGAATGAGTTATATTCCTTTGGATATATAGCCAGTAATGGGATTGCTGGATCAAATGGTATTTCTGCTTCTAGATCTTTAAGGAATTACCACACTATCTTCCACAATGGTTGAACTAATTTATATTCCCACTAACAGTATAGATGCATTCCTTTTTCTCTGCCACTTTGTCAGCATCTGTTGCTTCTTGACTTTTTAATAATCACCATTCTAACTGGCCTGAGATGTTACCCCATTGTTGTTTTGATTTGCATTTCTCTAATGACCAGTGATGTTGAGTACTTTTTTTTTTCATGTTTGTTGACTGCATGAATGTCTTATTTTATGAAGAGACTGTTCATGTCCTTTGCACATTTTTTAATGTTTTTTTTTTTTTTTTCTTGTAAATTTGTTTAAGTTACTTGTAGGCTCTGGATATTAGGCCTTTGTCAGATGGATAGACAGCAAAAAATTTCTCCCATTGTGTAGGCTGTCTGATCACGTTGAAGATAGTTTCTTTTGCCATGCAGAAACTCTTTATTTTAATTAGATTCCATTTGTCAATTTTTGCTTTTGTTGCAATTGCTTCTGGCGTTTCTGTCATGAAATCTTTGTCCATGTCTATGTCCTGAAAGGTATTGCCTAGATTTTCTTTTAGGGATTTTAGTTTGGGTTTTATATTTAAGTCTTTAATCCATCTTGAGTTAATTTTTGTATAAGGGGTAAGGAAGTTTCAATTTCCTGAAATGGATAGCCAGTTCTCCCAGAATCATTTATTAAATAGGGAATCCTTTCCAAGTTGCTTCCTTTTTTCAGGTGCACTATATTTTTCTAAATTTTCACCTTCAATCTTCCAATATTTTTAGACATCGTCTTGTAAAAAATATATCTTATATTTGGATATCTTACTGTATGCTTACTATTTGTTCAACCTACTCTAGTTTGCTTTCTGTTTTTATTTTTTTGTGAACTTCTTTTAGTACATGTTAGCATTATTTTTTCACTTATTCCTTTGTTAATTTAGAAGATACATATTCTGGCAATTTAGTTAGGGCTTTCTCTAGGAAACAATCTATTTTGACATAACAAAGTTTAATATTAATTACATTTGCTTTGTGGATATTTTTGATATTGCTTTTGTAATATATTATAATTCTGTTAATTTATCTAAACACCACAAGAAAGTTTGCCATGTTAATACAAACAATGTTCATCTAGATTCATCTACATATTTATTTTCTCCTATACTATTTACTCCTTCTCACATCTCCAAGCCTCTATCTGGCATGATTTTTCTTTGCCTGAAATAGCACCCTTTACTTTGCTCACTACTTGGTTGATGGCTTCAATTATATTCTAAACCTCAGCATCACAAAATACACCTTTGTAACAAACCTACACATGAACTTCCTATTTCTAAAATAAAAGTTGAAAACAAAAGAAATAAAAAAATAGAACACAGAATCTGATCCAACATAGTCAAGTATTCAATAAATATTTGTTGAATAAATAAAAAATACAAAAAAATTAAAAGTACCTTGAATATGTCTTAGTAAAGTTTGTTTTGTTGAATTTTCTTTATTTTTATATTTGTCTGAAAATAAATTTATTTTATCAGGACTTTTAAAAAATATTTCCAAGGTACAACAAACTCAGATAGCAGTTATTTTCTTCCAATACTCTACAAATATCATGTAGTTGTTTTGTTTCTTACATTTTGTTTTCTATTAAAAGTATCTATTACTTCCAGTTAGAGCCAAGAAGGAATAAAACCACTGCAGCCATCTCTTCCACCGATCATACCTCAATACGCTAGATAAAATGCAAAAGACAACTATCTGAGAATATTGTACAATAAATAATAGAAGAACTTTGTTGAAAGAAGTAAAAATTGAATAATGACTAATATGGCAACCAGGAGTTTCCTGTTTTTATTTTGTTTTCCCTTTCTTTTTCTTGCTTCCTTTATTTCCCAGCATGGACTTGAAGTCAAGACAAATTAAGTCATGGACAACAAATAAAAACTCTGAGAGAGCACGTCCTACTGATCAGAGACCTGGGAAGAGGCCCCTGTGAGCCAGCAGCTATGGAAGACATCTCTGTAACTGTTCCTTTGTTTTGGCTCCTGAGCTGACTCCAAGGCCCGCTGGCCATGCAGCTGCTGCCATGGAGCCTGGGGCAGCTGGGCCAGTTGGAAACCTGGAGAGAAAATCCACCCTCAATCTAAAGGATCTGGAAAAATTAGTTTCTGTGGCATGAGGGATCCCCATTCTTCTCTCCTTTTCTCATGCTGTTTTCTCCAGTCATGACGAAATGTGCATCAGTACAGGAAACTAAACTCTGAGAAAAGTCTTGGATTTCTGGACAGAAGACCAAAGAGAGTGATGCTGGGATCCAGTGAGAGTGGGGAACTCCCACCTAGGAAGGAAGGGAAGGAAGCGATATCCCAATTTTATGTGTGAACTGCAAGAAGCTCTGGGTCCACCCCAAGCAATGCATGTGTGGAACACCCAAATGGCGAAGCAAAGGCTTTGAAACTGAACTGCTACCATAGACAATGCACAAAAATCAGCCAGAACTGTCTAAATCTAATCATGTTGTTCACCTGCCAGATAGTTCTTGTGGTAGGCCAAAAATGCTCCTCCCAAAATGTCCATATCAAAAATCTGGAACTGGATAAAGGATCCTTGCAGATCTACTTCAGTTAAAGATCTTGAGGTCAGGCTGGAATATGTGAGTGGGCCCTGGGACCAATGACAAGTGTTCTTATAAGTGACACACAGAGAAATAAGCAATGTAACCACAGAAGCACAGGTCTGTATGATGTGGCTGTGAGCCAAGGAATGCTGGCAGCCACCAGAGACTGGGAGAAACAAAGCTTCTCCACTACAGAGTCCAGAGGGATGTATCCTGCTGGCTTCAGATTTCAGACAAATGGGCCACAGAATTGTGAGAAAATGTATTTTTGTTGTTTTAAGTAACCAAGTTTGTGGTAATTTGCTTTGAAATTATTTTACGAAAATTTGGAATTTTAGGAAACTAATACGGTTCCCTATTGCTGTGTAACAGAATATCCCAAAACTTTGTGACTTTAACCAAATATTTATTATCCTATAATCTCTGTATGTCAAGAGTCCACATGTGGCATAGCTGTGTCTTCATCCCCTGTTTTGTTTTTGTTTTTGTTTTGTGTTTTTGACTTTCTCCCCTACTCTCTAACCTCTACCCCTGCCCCCACCGACCTGATGCTGTGGGAGGGATCGGCCCTCAAAGAAGTGGTGGTGCATGCTGGGCCCAGCCTTCTTGCCCACCCTCACTTTCCAGGGCAGAAAGGGTCCAAGGTTATAATAAGAAGTAAATAACTTGTCTGTATAGCCTGTGCTTGTGTGGTGTGAGATGGAGTGCAGGGTAGGGAACAGCTGGCATGGGTCTCTGGTTGGTACATCTTTGTGTGTTGATCCCTGAGGTGACTGGCATGTGCTGAGCCCTCAGCATAGGATTAGTGTGGGTTAGCATGTACTGGATTTCTCAAAAGGCTCTCAAGGGTCATCTGCTATCTCATCTGAAGTCTTGTAAGAGAAGCGTCTGCTTCAGAGCTCACTATGCAGCCAACGGACATGGAAGGTGATCCCATAAGGGTATAAATATCAGGAAGTGAAAATCAAGGGGGAACATCTTACTAACCTACCCATCAAAGTCTGATGATTCATATCCCTTATATATTATGCCAAATATATTTACTTATTTCCAAGGTTCCCAAAAACTTCACCCTATTACAACATTGCATATTTTAAAGTCTTCAATTATTTAATAGGAAGTAATCATGGAAATAAAAATTGATAACTTTCTACTAATACTTGTTTCTATAGCTGGTGAAATAATGAATGAAAAAAATTGGTAAATTATTAATTGGAATCAATTAATCTTTCTTACAATTTATAAATTTTACGTTTTAGAATCTACTCAAGTCCACTTTACCTCAAATAATAGATACGGGGAGTGAATGCTCATCTAAAATAATAGCAAATGCTCATTATTTGAGTGCTGGTTAAGAAATGAACTGAACCCCACCTACCCCACAACAGCATAGCCTCTGCCATGCTTTGCTTTCCAATGTGAAAGCACAGAATTTGAATAAAAGGAGTTGAAACCTGTGCCAATACAGCTTAAGACAAGTCCCTAAAGCCTTCACGCTCTTTCTACTAGACATCATTCACTAAATATCAAATATTAACAACTATTGTAAATATTTTGGAGCCACTCTGAATAATGATAAAATACAGTTTTACATTGTCAGTGTGTGTCTAGGTATTTTTTAACCATTATGATCAATTATTTCTGGAAGAAGAGTTTTTTCAGATAGCAACTATAATTATATAGAATTTTAAAAAACTGGGTATGAAAATCCCAGTCTCATAAGATTACTTTTAGAAACTAGTGAGCAAAGAGAAAAGAAAATGATCAGTACATTGATCTAATTATTCTAACACAGGTTGTTTTTTGTTTTTTGTTTTTGCTCTCTTTTATCCTTCCCCTGTCTGTTTTCCAACTAGTTTACAACAAAATGTGATTCACTATTAAAAAGTTTATATACATATGTATGTCTTATTTCAATAGCACAATTTTTAAACTGTCAAAGTTACTATTTTATATGCATTTTAATCCTTTTTTCAGTTTTAGTTTATGCCTGATAATCTCTTGAGTGGAATTTCTTTAAATATTGTATCACAATATTTTTATTTCTGCACCTATTATTAACAAACTATTCAAGTCAGATTTACACAAGCCTATACTCTCAGAATATTGGCAAATAAAGAAAAAGTTCTACATCTTTCCATAAGGTATTATTTCCAGTATATCTTTAGAATTATAAACAAAAGTAAGAGAAGTAGAACTGATATCTAACTATCCTAATCAAAAGTTTTCCTAGCTACTTTTTCTGCCTAATTTATTTCTTTATGCTAATCAACCATATTGTTTCATCAATGCATTGTGCCTTCTCCAAAGTCAATGTGACTTTCACATTTTTTATTGCTATGCCTAATAACTTTTCAACATTTATGTAGTACTTTCCATATCAGAGTACATTGTAACCTAATGCTTTTGAATGGAAACTGATTACAAGAACAAAAGAGCATGTAATTAGAATATAGAAACAGGAAGTGAAAGAAGAAATACATAACTTGTAATATTCAACAAACATATGGATCTCTCAACAGTTAAAACAATAGTATAGGGGAATCATTTGCTTTCCTAAGTAAGATGGTGAGCACTTAATACAAAGATGAAAAGCAAGCAGTAAAATGTGGCTTGTCCCTACTTAGGCTTACAGAAGGTAGAGACATTTGCATCTTCACTCTTTTGTTGTTGCTGTTGCTTTTAACTAAAGCATTGGCTTTTCAAATGCTTGTCAGCTGAAGCACAGCATTCAAACTGAATAGACCCTTTGAGGAAATACAACATGACAGTATTCCCAAGATTGTAGGTCAATGCAAATTTGGATCTAGGTAAGGAAAAAAAAAAAGCTTTGGATTTAAAGTTTAACATTGTGTTCTTTCAAAAACATTTGTCTCACAAATATAAGTTCATAACTTGTTTTTAAGAAACTAATCATTTCTGTAATAAATTCCCTAGCCTCATGCGGTATTTTTCTGTGTTTAACTCTAGAAACATCCATGTAAGTCAGTCGAAGGAGAGGAGACAGTCCCCAGAGAAACACTGCATTTCTTTTCTATTTTTTTTTCTTTGTTTTTCAGTCATTCTGAAACCTATGCCCTCTTGTGCAACCTCAGCTCTAATATGGTGACAACACTGGATTAGCAAGGGCGGGCGGGGAGTGAGCGCTCACTCTTGTCCAAGCTAGGCGCACCCATGTCTAGCCTCCTTGTTGAGGGATGACCCTGGGTAAGGCTTGGCATATTTGCACCTATCCTGGAATCACCAAAAAGAAAAAAAGAAAAAAAGAAAGTCTGTTTTTATTCACACTGGAAGCACATTTCCACATGTATCAAATAACCAAAAATTCAAAAGGCAGGGTGACCCAGAGTTTTGAAAATTATCTATAGAAAGAGACATATCATCCACCAAGAGTGAGGGGGTAAACTGCACAGTCAATTGGAAAACACTTAGCATGGCATGGTAAAACTGACCATGCACATATCCCATGACTGTCAACCCTATTCCCGGAGCATCCCATCACCGTATGCATGGCCATTATGATGGCATTGTTTGAAATAGCCATAGACTGGAAACAAGACAGTTGCCTTTATTGGCTAGTGGTCCTCCTGTCGTTTTAGAAAGGTATAGTCGCCACAATCCCTTCTTATGTTTCAAAGCAAAGTCTACTCTGTGCAAGGATACTTCGATCTGAAGGGTCATTCACATAAGAACAATTTTGTGTGTTCACGTGCTGGTGACAGAGTTATGTATTTCTGCTTGACCATTTGTATATTAGACTCCCGATCACCCTTGGGACCTCTGAAATGCCTCAACATGGCATGAACAATTGTGGACTGAGGAGAGAACACAAGGGTATGGATGACGACAAGTACTTTTTCTAAAACAATTATTATTAGTGATACCTAGATTGATATTCAGTAAGCTGAGGTTTATGGTTTTGTATATTTTGTTAGACTATATTTCTCATAGAAGTATTAATAACAGGGAGAAAAAATTGTTTAGGTTATTAAATAGTTAAAATAATGCGAAGATAGCTACAATAAAGAGACACAGGAATGTGGAAGGAAGAAACGGTTGTAGTGGAAAGAGAGAAAATGCAGAGAAGCCATTTCTAATAATACAGACCAGGCTCTACCTAATGTGAGATAACGGCAATCTTCTGAGTCTTCTGACTGTTTCCTTCAGTCTCTATGTTAACTCTTTCGTCCTAGGCTACTACTCCTCAAACCTTCCTAACTGTAATTCTAAGATCTCTAAAGGTAAACCAATAATGCTGTCTTGAATTCCAGTATTATATTAGTACAGAACGATTTTACTTAAATATATTTAGCGATTATATGCTAACTACTTGTTTTCATTTGCTTAAGTAATGTAGGGATTTATGATGCTTATTAATGGAAATCTATGCAAATTATTGAACCATAAATTGGGCTAGAACTCTCAATTTTCTTTCAATAAGTATTCCAAAATAGCTTTCATAATGAATGTCTCATTCTGAGAAGAACACTAAACAACTGATGTGAAGTTACATATATAATTGAAGGATTTTATAAAGCCTGATAAACCCTGGCTAGGTATTCCTTGAATCGTCACTTACATTGTGCTTTGTGAGATTTGAAATATTAGTTGCTATTGCTTGTAGCCAGTCAACGCAGTCTTCAGCAGAGAGGCACTGAATAATCCCACTGCAGACCCCATCCACAGCAATGACTTGAAAGGCATTCTGCCTGCAGATGTTCAGAACAAATCAGATCAAAACATACTGTCATTGATCTATTTGCAACTCAAATAGTATCCGTTGAAAAGCTTATCTTTCAAACAATATAAATATCAGCCTCCAAATTCATATTTGGTTACCTGACTTTATAAACATCTCTGTTTTAAATGAAACACTAAAGATAGACCCAAATGACATACAATTTCAATTTAGTAGGAAGCATCTTTAGATTCAGGTAACTATGGAGAAACTTTGACTTCTAAAACATAAAATAGGTAAATGAAAGAGAATCTAAGAAATTTTAGATGCATTCTTTTCCCAGTTTGCTATAACATTATGCATAGTTTACTTATTATTTAGGCTACCTTTGTCTCCTCTTAACATTTGTCAATGCATTTTCTGACTTAGAAAGATTGCAAACACAGGCAATAAAACATTCAGCGTGACATTAAAAAATCACTTGATAACATGAGTGGCAGCACTTTGTCCGTTGTTCTCCACCCTCATTCTCAGTCTGTTCATCTTCTCAAAGATGATTTGGAACAAGAGATTCATACCTCCTTTCCAGGTCTAAATGATCATGCTCTCCATTTGCATGGATGCTGAAAATTCCATGAACATTAAACTTTTTTCTTAAAATGTTATGATCAGTCTAAGCATTCTGAAAGTATATTGTTGACTTTTGTTTTTGTTGTCATAAACAATTAAATGATGCTTTTACAAATTGTTCACAAAAGTGCTATTGAATTTAAAAGTGTGCCCTATAGTTTCAATGACTTCCTTACTTCCAGATATTTTAATATTTAGATATAAACTTAATGGACCGGAATATATAAAATCCCAAAATGGATGGAAGCCAGCCAAAGTCTCATGCTTAAGAATTACTTCATTGTGCAACATGATACACAAACCATATTTCAATTCCAGTCAATTATGAATAGAAAACTTCTGCAATTCAGTATTCAAAATGCTATGTAAAATGTATAAATTTATATGTTTTCTCCAAACAAACACCTTTCCTGGCTCTTCTACTAGACATTTGTGGATATAAAACATGAGTTTAATCCCCAAACAAAGAAAATCTGATAGAGCATGTCTGGCTTAGGTCTCCTGCTAGGTTTATGCCACTCTGCCTTCCTGTCTCAGAACTGGGCACATGGTAAGGCCTTGGGCATCCACGACTCTGAGGGTTCAAATTGTCAATATTTTTAGAGAAACTGGTTCTCATATTTTGGACACAGCACTTTATAATGAAAACAGGGATGTGCTCAGATATACATTTTTGTTTTCTTTTAAAAATACATTAAAAGAATTTCAGAAGTATAACTATTGTCCATCTCTTTGAAATAAAGTTAGTCTGATTTTGTGACAGTGTACACATTGAATGAATATAATGTTATAATTTCACATGATATTTTTTGCTTTCATTCTGATGTTTAACAGCAAGTAAGATGTTTAAAGTATTCAGACAGAAGTTTAACCATCCATAGAAAATGAGAAATAATTGGAGTTTAGTAATACATATTTCTTTCCGCTCACTGGTTGTAACCATTGCTTCATGTACCATAAATTAAAGCATATCTTGATCATATTTGTCTTCTCTGCTTTAAATGAATAACAGCAGCTAGATATTTTTAGCTAATAAAAGTCAGTACACTTAGATCAAATCTTCAATCTATGTAATTATGGATGCTACATAGTCCCTACATAGAATAATTGAGGGGCTGATCTTTTATGAAACTAGACTTGTGAGTTAATACATATCAATTTTTACATTCTGTTTCAACTTTTCAAATATGGAAACTCTTTTATGAACATAAGTGAAACACTTGAACAGCTTATTTGATTACATATGACCACTGATAGAATAAGTTGATCATAAAAATTACAGTTATCTGGGGCCTCTATTGCTAAGTAAAGAAGGTTATTAGTAAACTAGCTCACTTAGTTGTGCCTCAATTTCATCTAAAGTGAGAAGAATTTACTGTACAGATTTAACAAGTATTTTCTGAATAACTGGTGGATCTAAATACTTTAATATATGGATGAAGTTCTATGTATAATATTCCCCTGAATAATCCATCAATATGGTCTTGATTGCAATATTTCAGTGTTAAAAGAAAACGTACCCACATAGAATTATTGTCTCATCAAGCACTAGGGAAAAACTGCAGTGCTTTTGTTTTTATTTGTAGCTTTTAGAAAATGTAATTCTACATAAACAATAAGAGTTAATATTTATTATGGAATCAATAGACTCCATTACTCATTAATTTAGCATTGTGAGACATTAAACTTTTACAGCATTAACGTAACCTTTTGGATACCCAGACAAAATTATGTGTCTTAGTCTTAGTTATATACATATATACACACAAACAAAATTACATCACTGAAGTTTTTTGACTTAGTCTGAAGTTTTTTGTTCAGGCTTGTTTTTCCACTGTCCACTTATACAGTTTTCTAAAGGTTCTTGGTAACTCTTCTGGCAATAAAAAGTATTTTCAAATGTTGCTCAATTTCAAAGTAGGTTTATTCATTTAAAATGCAAATTTAGTTTTCCTTGAATGAAAAGTATACTGCTCACTATACAAATTCATGAATAATTTTCAACCTAACATAAGCGATCAAATAAATATACATCATTTCTAATTAATACAGTTTGTGATTCCTGTTTTGATTCATTGTTGATTTTACCCCACAAGAGGACATGTACTTTTATGCCACAGAGACTAAAATGTAAAAGTTTGGAGTGGCTGGAATGAGCATGAGTTCTGGGAGCTCACCATGGAAAAACAGGCAGACTCAGAATGAGGTGGGCTTAAAGTCTGCAAGGAACCACTGCAGAACTCCACATAGAGGACCACAATGTCTAGATTTGTGTGGTTTGGGTGGTCCTGTTAGACCAGCGAGGGAAGGACTATCACTGGTAAAACTTGAGGTGATATGAAACTGAAATAAACCTATATTAGTGAGAGTGAAGATGAAGCAACTTAGTTCACTTAGTTGTGCCTCAATTTCCCCTAAAAAATGAGAACGATTTGCAGATTTAACAGGGATCTCGGTACTTTCACATATGGTTGAAGTTATACGTATAATTTCCCCCTTAAAGGCATTAGAAATGACGTGATTCAATAACTGCTTTTTTAAATGAATTATGAAGGAGTGAGTAGAATCAAAACTACTTTACCATGTTGGGCTAAGCAGTGGGATGGCTTGGCTGGGGCAGGTAAGGGAAAGCAAAACTTTTAAAGAAGAGATAATTAATCCAAAAGAAAACGTTCAAAGCATGAAAAGCATAGTATATCCAGAGAAATATGGGTTGTCTGGCATATTATGTGTGAATCTGAAGAGGAGGCAAGTCATGAAGTTGGTGATTGGACAAGGCAAAATCAGTGATAATTCACATATCTTGCTGCAACTTGATCCTAAGGGTCAGGGGAGCCAGTGGAAACATTGAAGCACTGGAGGAAAAGGGTCATGCTTATATTTTAGAAATATCTCTCTGTGGGGTGAAGGATACGGAAAAAAAGTGAGAATAAAGTCTGAGGGATGTGAGAAGGGTATTGCAATACACAAAAGGAACTATGAGAAAAATCAGTCTCAGAGTGGCCCCGTGTGAAGACGGAACATTGACTCATTTACTTGATTTCATTATCACTTAATTGGTGGGAGGATGCTATTCAAGGAAAGGAAGAAATAAGAAGAGGCCCCTTGGGTTTGTGATTGTAGCATTTTACTCTGTCTTATTGAGTGTAATCCACACACAGCAGGCCTGAGTTGTTTCTTCCCTGTGTGCACTACCTTAGTTCACTGCTGTGTCTTCTCTTTAATTTTTCAGGCACAAAACCTAAGCTGTTTAGGTACATCAGGAGCTTTTTCAAGTTATTTTTTGTGACTTATTTTCCAGACCTTAAATTCACTAGATGTTTCATGAGTTGAAACCACATAACTCATCATTCCCTAAAGAAGTCCTGCACTTTATGCAACAGTGTCTTTCTCCCTGGTACTCTTTGTGTGAAATGCCCATCTATGCTCCTTCAACATCTCCAAGGTCCTTGCAAGTCAGTTAACACTAGGAAACTCTCTGACTCACAGTTCCTCTAGTTGTGAAATGAAGAAGGCAACACATATTCTGCACACCTCAGGCTGTATTTTGAAGGCTATAGACTGGACTTCTTAAGAACTGAAAAATCTGTTAAAAATACCAGTTGTGTTATTTCTGCCTGTCAAAATCCATTTCAAATTTTAAGACGTTAACTCAGGTGCCATCTATTCCATGATATTTTCTATAACCCTTGTATTTGGAATGAATCTCTTCCACTTTAATGCTCCTAGACTTCCTGATTCTTTTATTGCAACATTTGTTCTCTGTGGTATTAAACATGTTTGTGTAACTGCTAAATCCAGTTCGATCTTACTAAGCTGCTAGCTCCTTGAAGGAAAAGCCATATATGCTATTTTATACCTCTCATAGCATTAGCACAGTGCTCGGAGACTTTAATCCATAAGTAAGGAACAAAAACAAATAAGTCCATCTCCATTTTACTTTCACAATCCACTGCTTTTGCTAACTTGATATCTAGTGTTGTCCAAGACAGCTCCACTGTCAGACTTGAATTCTCACATTTCTGTTCTTTAACTATAACCTCTTCGTTTCCATCACCACCAAAATACCCTATTATTTTTCTGATCTTTCTTAGTCCTTCCAATTACCCTAGTTCATATATCTATTCAGGATCTAGCTGCATTGCCTAGACTGAGCTTCCTGTTCATCCATGCAAATTATGTGTTAATTTTTCACTTTAGAATTTCCTATCACTGTGACCTCCAGTCACTCCAATCTTACTACTTCCCAGCCCTCAATAACTCCAATTTAACTAAACGAATATCCTTTTCTTCCTGGCATGGCAGGATTCCCTACCAAAAGTAATAAATTGTGCAAAGAAGCCCCAGTACAATTGATCTCTGGGACCCCAAGATCCGTAGTTGCTCTTGTCTACTTTGCTACCTTTCTCCCCTCACGGGAGCAGGTATTACATATGCAGATGCTTACCTGAACGTCATTTTATTTATCTCTTCCTGGATAATCCTAGTCACATAACAGCTCTTCCATAATTTCTCTGTCCTTCTATTCCTGAATCCTGCCATTTCTAGGGCATTTGAAACAGAAGGCATTGCCATGCAAATTTTGAATATCTCATCACATCAGCAGAAGCACTACATTATATACCTTTAACTTATATTTGGTTAAAATTTATGGGCTTCAAAAATACATATTCTATCATTTGATCAAATGTAAATTTTATTCTGTGACTAAAGCCTAACAGAATACATATACTTCTTCAAGGATTCTTTCTTTCTTTTTTTTTTTTTTTTTCCAGTTTTCCAGAGTTACTCAAGCACCCTGGAATACTGTTCTGCTCTGACTATGGCAAAATTAAAATTACTATTAATTAATAGTCTCATATCATTAAGTAAGTGTGTTATAATAAACTGGAAAAATGAAACAAATAACGACTCTTTAGCAATATAATTTGCCCTAGATTGAAAGAACTATACAAAATTGATCTAGAATTTTTCAAAGGAAGTGTGGACTTTTCCAAAGAGAGTTATATATTTTAAGGGGATTATGACAGTTTCTTTTTTAATCCCCTACATAATTGTGTAAGAACAAGTGAAGAGGTTTATGCCAGAGGAAGGAATATTTGAATGACTTATGGAGAGTTTCTTAATGGTATTTAGTTGATGTTTTCTAAAAATTATTTATTGTTCCTGAGTTACATAGAGACCAGTCCTTGTGGACCTCCTGACCAATCTGTGAAAGTGGAATGCAATCAGTCCAACTTCTGTATCCACTTTTGAGGACCACATGCCACATCATGATGATGAAACTGAAGGGCAACTGCCACATCAGACGTGGGTGCTATTTCTGTTTATGAGCATATTTGCCATTGAGTCTTCCTTCTTTGCCAGGCACAGTGGCTCATGCCTGTAATCCCAGAACTTTGGGATGCCTACGCAGGCAGATCACTTGAGGTCATGAGTTTGAGACCAGCCTGGCCAACATGGCAAAAACCCATCTCTAATAAAAAACACAAAAATTAGCTGGCATGGTTGTGGGAGCCTGTAATCCCAGCTACTCAGGAGGCTGAGACAGGAGAATCACTTAAACCCGGGAGGCAGAGCTTGCAGTGAGCCGAAATAGTGCCACTGCACTCCAGCCTGGGTGACAGAGTGAGACTCTGTTTCCAAAAAAAAAGTGAGTCTTCCTTCTCGATTAGTAACGCACGCCATGGAATGCTTAAATGTTATATTCCCCTTTCCACCTCATCACATTTTTATGAATATACTCTTACACATTGTGCTCCTTTCTCTACTGTCATTATATTTCTTCCTATAAACTATTTTTTATCAATTAGCTTCTACAATTATTCTACCCAAAGTCACCCCCAAATTAATCACTGTTCCTCAGTTCTTTCAGTATTTCTTTTCTGTAGTTGATACAATCAACTGTTTCTTCTCCTTAAAACCTTGATTGAAATAGCTTCTATGACATCCTTATGTAATAGTTTTTTTTTTATGCCTATCTACTTTTTTCTGTTTCACACATTCACTAATTGTGCTTCCTCCTCAGATCCCCTAAAATATACATTCCTGAAGCTTCCCCTCCTTCAATGAACAGCCATGAATTCAGTATTTACTATAAACCAGATACATATTTGGCTTGATTGTTAGAGACCCATTTGCAAAGATTGCTGTGTTATTAAAAACACAATTTTTATAACCACTAAACTTGCCTACTGTTTAGATACTAAACTTCATCCACCAGTGTCAAACCTGTTACCATCTGAAACGTCTTCATCTCAAGGTAAACAGCGTGTGCACTCTGGGAGAAAACTAGAAATTCTACTGTCATTTGAGAACTTTTAAAGTCCAAAAGCCTACTTTCAATATTGTTGATTTTCATAGTGTTTAAAAAGCATGCAGTAGATGATAATTATACCTAAGGAAAAAACTAAGACATTAACTTTTTTCATTAAAATTCATTTAATAAA
The DNA here is from genome assembly GCF_047675955.1 of Chlorocebus sabaeus. Classification (NCBI taxonomy): domain Eukaryota; kingdom Metazoa; phylum Chordata; class Mammalia; order Primates; family Cercopithecidae; genus Chlorocebus; species Chlorocebus sabaeus. Next base: position 54,646,900 of record NC_132911.1, on the reverse strand, counting down.
TATTTGTTGAGTACTTTCAGTCATAAAGTATGCTAAACACTGAAAGTACTCCTCAAAATTAAACTCGCAAATTCAAATATATATATAATATGTATATAATATTCTATAAACTGATGTGCACATATTTATATGCTCATTTTGCATATAAATAAAATAAAGCTTGAAGAGATTAAAAGAACAGCCAGTTTTAACAATCTTTAACTCTTATTCTAATACCCTTGACACTGCAATATTATAACATACTTCAAAATTTAAAGCAGATATTTATATCTGAATCAGGGTAATTACATTATGATAAATGTAAACTGTGTTATTACTGATAAAAATATCATGATAAAATATCACTGATAAAAATATCATGACTGATAAAAATATCAAAACATGATAAAAATATCATGTTTTAATTTATACATACATAATAGTACATGACTGTAACACAATTTGATTGCAATTAAATATGACAGGTATTACATCACTAAAGTTAAAATCATGAGCTATGGCAAAAAAGTCACCAAGAAATAATATCCTAAGTTTGAGCCAAGCTAAATAATTTTATTTATTTGTAATCATGGGCAGCTATTCATAATAGTCAAAATATGAAATCAACCTAAGTGTCTATCAGTGGATGAATGGCTAAAGAAGTGTAGTATACATATATTACATTCATATGTACATATACATATATATGCAATAGTATATTATTCATCTATAAATCTAGTGTAAATCACTTATTTATCTTTTCTTGCCCCCTGATCCCTCACTGAATCTACTACTACTAGTCCATGAGCTTTTTCAGAGAAAGAATCAAACGCAATGTCTCCCACTTACAGATATTAAATCAATATTGATTGAATGAATGAGTAAACAATAAATTAGCTCTTGAATGTGAATCTCTATGAAATCCATTCTGAATAGTGCTATGTTTGTAACTGCTTATTGCTGTCATGTGTATTGAGTGTAATTAATTCAGCTGATGAAGCTCTTGATGTGCTGAATGCCATAAAAATGAAAATGTAAGGAGTCATCTGGACCCATTCAGACAATTTCTTTCTTGTCAGAAATTTCTCTAGCTAAATGTCTTCAAATAATGTAACTGCATTTTTTAAAATAAAAAAGAGAATAAATATACACTTTTAAAAAATATGCATTCTCTTAATAGAAACATTAAGAGAGCTCTTAAGGCAGAAGGAAAATAGAACCAAAAGAAACAAATGAGAAGAAAGATTAAAAGTAGAATATGTTTGAATAGTTACATGAAAGCAATAATATATTTTGAAGTATCTAATTTACATTTTTTCAGTATATCAAAAATATGCTGAAACAGAAGAAAAAACAAAAGAATTAAAGTGTCTTAAAGTTCCAACATTTTCTGAAATTGATATAAATTGTGTTAAACTGTAATAGTTATACATATATGGTTCTATATCTATGATAATGTTTAGGCAATAACTTAAACAATAACAAAAAGATGAATATATGAAAATTGAATAGAGGCAGTATTAAATAATAAACATCTCTAATTATTACAAGAGGTAAGGAAATAAAACAGCACAAAAACTAGTCTGTTGAGCAAAAGGACTTTGAGATATATGTATATCTCAACAGTATAAAATCTAACAAATCAGTTTCAAAATGGGCAAAAGACATGAACAGACACTTCAGTAAAAAAGAAATACTGATGGTGAATAAGTACATGAAAAGATGCTCAATGTCATTATAATATGCAAATCAAGGCCACTGGGACATGTCACTACATACCCATTAAAGTGGTTCAGTAAAGCAACAACACTAAATGCTGGCAGAGATGTGGAGAAACAATCATTCCTACATTGTTGGTGAGAGTGTAAAATTGGACAATCACTCTAGAGAGCAATTTGACTGCTTCTTCAAAGACTAAAATACTATTGTAATATAACCCATTCATTGCACTTTTTAACATTTATCAGAAGAAATGGAAATGTATGCCCCCAAAAGATCTATATACAAATATTCATAGCATCCTTATTTAGAACAGTCAAAAACTGGAAGCAACCTAGATGTTTTTGCCAAGGTTGAATTTTTTAAATATACTACATCTATACCATAGGATATCACTCAGAAATGAAAAGGAATGAACAACTGAGGGGGGGAAAAAAAAAAAAAACCTACTTGGAAGAATCTCCAGGAAATTATCTTGTGGGAGAGAACAACAACAACAGCAACAACAACAAAACAGACACATAGACCAATGGAGCAGAATAGAGAACCCAGAAATCAATTCTCTCATTTACAGCCAACTCAGATTCAACAAAAGTGGCAAGATTGGAGAAAGGGCAGTCTCTTCAGTAAATGTTGCTGGGAAAACTGAAGATCCATATGCAGAAGAATGAAACTAGAGCCCCATCCCTCACCATACATAAAAATAAAATCAAAAGGATTAAATACTTAAATAAAAGGCCTGAAACTATGAAACTGCTGGAAGAAGACTCTGGGGAAATGCTCTGCGATATTAGTCTGGGCTAGGATGTTTTGTGTTAAGACCACAAAAGCACAGCCAAAGCAAAAATAGACAAATGTTATTACATCAAACAAAAAAGCTTCTGCACCACAAGAGAAAAAATAAAGTGAGAGACAACCTACAGAATGGGAAAAAATATTTTCAAATGACTCATCTGACAAAGAATTACTGAACAGAATATATAAGGCACTCAAACAACTCAATATAAAATCTGATTTAAAAATGGGCAAAAGATTTGGACATTTCTCAAAAGAAGACATAAGCATGGTCAACAGGTATATGAAAAACTGCTCAGCATCACTAATCATCACAGACCTGCAAACAGAGTGCAATTCATTTAGCTGATGAAGCTGTTGATGAGATATCTCACCGCATTTAAAATGGCTTATGTATGAAAGACAGGCAATAACAACTGCTGGTGAGGATACGGAGAAAGAGGAACCTTTATACACAGTTGGTGAAAATGTAAATTAGAACACTTCAGTACTTCAGAACAGTATAGAGTTTTTCAGTTCTCAAAAAACTGAAAATAAGACTATCGCACAGTCCAGCAATTTCAGTAGTGGGTATATATTTTAAAAGAAGGAAATCAATATATGGAAAGGATGTCTGTGCTCCTATGTTTATTGCAACAATATTCATAATAGCCAAAATGTGAAATCAACCTAAGTGTCTATCAGTGGATGAATGGCTAAAGAAAGTGTAGTATACATTTGGGTCAGGCACAGTGGCTTACACCTTTAATCCCAGTACTTTAGGAGACCGAGGCGAGTGGATCATTTGAGATCAGAAATTCCAGACCAGGCTGGCCAACATGATGAAACACCATCTCTACTAAAAATACAAAAAAGTAGCTGGGCATGATGGGGTGCTACTGTAATACCAGCTACTCGGGAGGCTGAAGCAGAAGAATTGCTTGAATCCAGGGGGTGGAGGTTGCAGTGAGCCAAGATTGTGGCACTGCACTCCAACCTGGGCAACAAGAGTGAAACTCCATCTCAAAAAAAAAAAAAAAAAAAAAAAAAAAGAAAGTGTAGTATACATAATATATATATATATATATATATATATATATATATATATATGCAATAAAATATGATTCCTCCATTAAAAAAAGAGTGAAACTCTGTCATTTGCAGCAACATGGATGGAACTACAGGTCATTATACTGAGTGAAATAATCCAGGCACAAAAAGATAAGTATTCCATCTTCTCACTCATATTTAAGTGAGAGCTAAAAATGTTGATCTCATTAAGATAGATAGTAGATTGTTTGTTACCAGAGACCAGGAAAGTTAGAAGGGAAAGAGAATGAAGAGAAGCTGATTGATGAATACAAACATATAGTTTAATATAAGAAATAGGACCTAGTATTAAATAGTTTAGTAAGGTGACTGTAGTTTATAATAATCTATTGTATATTTTTTTAAATAGCTAGAAAAGAAGGATTTGAATAGTTCTCATATAAAGAAAAGACAAATATGAAGATGATGGATATTGTAAGTATACTAACTCAATTTTTACAAATTCTATGAATGTGTTAAATGATCACATGTATTCTAAAACTATGCATCTATTATGCATCAAAAAATTGAATTAAATAAGGCTATATAGTATCATATATAATGTTCTCAATAAGATGAAATAACAGGCGAAGAATAGGTTATTAGTTGTCAGAGATTAGAAATGTGGTGAGGGAGGAGGGCAGGAGGGATGCTGGTGTAGTTATGGAAGAAATACAGAATGCCTGCAATGATGGAACTGTTCATACAAAACTTGGCTGCACTGGTGGATGCAGGAACATGCATATGTGATAAAATTTCACAGAAATAAACATGCATGCGCACACACACACACACATGCAAAGAGGTCAAATCTGTGTGGTGAATTTTTTCAAGTTAATTTTCTGGTTGGGATATTGTATTATTGTTTTGCAACATGATACCATTTGGGATAATAAGCAAAGAGTAAATGAAAATAGTATTTCCCACAAGTGCATGTGAATATACATTTTTTTCAAAATAAAAGGTTTAATCATAAAAAGCTAGGATTTTCAACAGAAAAAAATAAGATGGTATATTCAAAATATATCTGTAATTACATTAAAAGTAACTAGACTAATTTGATTTAATGACCAAGTTTGTTACTTTGGATTAAAAACAAAAAAGAATATTCCAAATATATGTATAATATATAGATGTGTATATATACCTATATATTAATGCAGAATGAGCACATTTTATACAGTAAGACTAAGAACAGTTTAAATAATAGGATAGAAGGATATACAAGTAGATATTAATAAATATAAATCTGTTTTTTATTTATCCTAATATAGATAGAATTAAAGGCGAGAAATATTTCCAAAGGCATAGGACATGTCATAATTATCAGGCATCATATAACTGGAATTTATAAAAATTCTGAATCTACTTGTATCTGACAACATAATTAAATATACACAGTAAACCCTGACTCAACAATATAAAGAAACACACAGATCTACTATCATAGTGGGATACTTTACCGTCTTCATATAAAACCTAATACAATAAACTGAAAAAAAATCGTGACTGATGCAGAGGATCAGAGCCTCTAATGAACACATATGGCCTAGTTGAAATGTGTACAACACAGCACTAAAAAAAATTACAATACTCATTCTTTATAAATACATATAAAACATTTCCCAAATTAACATATATGCTGAGTAAAATCAAGCCTCAACAATTATCAAGGCATTGAAATCATCTAGCATGAAATTATACTAAATAGAAATAGCAAAAAGATAATTAGAAAATCCACAAATATTTTGAAATTTTATGATACACTTTTAAATAGTCCATAGGTCAAAGAAGTAATTATAACAAAAATAAAACATTATCAAATGAATTTTTAAAAATATATGAATATCAATATTTGTGGATTTCCTCTTCTGGCCAAGACAAAGTGACCTCATTCTTATCAGATGCTTCCTGATGCAACTAAAGAACTTCAAACATAACATGACAAAAGTATGGGAAGCCCCTGTGAGGTGAACAGGTAAGCATGAATGACTAGGGACTTCAAACTCAGGGATAAAAAAAAGTGCTAAGTCCCCTGGCTTTTCCTCCTGCATGTCCTAGACATGACCCTCTGAATCCTCCACTCTGAATGGCTAACAGCAAGATTTTTAAAAACATAAAGCCTACAATGGAAACTTGTTACTCTAAAGGACTAGAGAATGGGTACACTAAAAACAAAACAAAACCTTTTGGCAATACCTGCCCAAATTCAGCCAAATATCAATGGATACATTGTCTCCCTGTTCACAAGGTTTTCAACAGGGCTTAGCAGGAAGCTGGTCTTCCATCCTACACCTTAAAGAAGCGGGCTCCAATTTCCCTGCCAGGGTAGTGTCAGTGGGGTGTCCTGGACAGCTGAACTGTCATACTCACCTGCAACAATCAGACTAAACGGGCTTGTGGGAGATGGGACAAGTAAGTACTGTGCCTCCACTTCCGTGCTGACAAGTGTGGCCCAGCAAGGAACTGGGTCTCTCCCACCATTATCACCACGGTGGAATGAGGTGGTACTTGGTGGAGCTAGTTGGCCTCTCCTATCCGTCCACCTCCTTCCTTCTGTCAGTAGAGTTCTGTGGGGAGCTGAGCTTCTACCTCCAACCTTTAGCAACCAAGAAATATGAATGACCCTGTCCATCTACCTTTCCAGGTGTCAGCATGGTGCAGTAGGAAACTTAACATATACACCCACGCAGTCCTCACAACAAAGAGATTGCCTGCTAAAAACAACAAGAAGAAGAACAAGAACAACAACAACAAAACCCAGATTAAATAGGAACCCGAATCTCAACATTTAATATCCAAAGTCTAGAATGATTTTGTTAAATAACTTGTCACATCAATATCCAGGAAAATCACAAGTTGAACAAGAAAAGAACTAACGATACTAACAATGAAATGAATGAGATATTGAAATTATCTCACAAAGATGTCACAGTAACCATCATAAAAATGCTTCAACAAGCAATTAGAAGTTTTCTTGAAACAAATAACATTGTTTTTAAAAACTTTAAAAAAGAAGTTATTTTTAAAAGGATAAACTAGAACTGAAAAAATAAATCAACAAAAAATAAAATGATGAATAAGCTGAAGAGCAGAGTTAACTGACAGGAAATAAAATTTGAAAACATAAATACAGATCAATAAACTTTCCCAAACTGTTTAACAGAAAGAAAACAGATTCTTAAAAAGTTTCTCAGTGATGTGCAGGACAATAACAAGAGGGTTAATATTTGCATCAACAGAGATCCAGAGGGAGAGAATGTAAAGTGGGGCTAAACAAGTATTTGAAGGAATAAAAGTCAAAACTTCCCTAATTTGCTGAAAGTCATAATCACACAGGTTTAAGAAGCAGAATAAAGCCCATTTATGAGAAACTTAAAGAAATATGTGCCAACATACTTCATAATTAGTCTTCTGAAACTGAAAAAAAAAAGAAAAAAAAGTCTTGAAAGCTGATAGAAAGAACGTATTACTTATAGGGGACACCAATTTGAATGACAGTGGACATTAATGCCTAACGTATTTTAGCTACTGAAAGAAAAGAACTGTCAACTCCAAAGTCTGTGTCCACTAAGATAAATGAAAACTAAAGGAATTAGATGCTAGCAAATCTACCTTTAAAGAATGTCTAAAAAAATTAAGCAGAAAGAAAGCGATAAAAGAACCTTTGAAATTCAGAAAGATCATTGATGGGTACACTTTGGGTTAAGTATAATGGATTATCCTTTCCATGAGTTTTTAAAATCTTATTTGATGGTTGCAGCAAAATTCATAATACCACCCAATACAGTGTTTGATGTACATATAGGAAGTTAAGGTAATATCTTTATAAACAGGAAAGATAAAGGAATCTTAATGGAAGCAACATTTCTATACTTCATTCAAAGTGGTAAAACGTTACCAGTAGACTGGGATACATTACCTACACATATACCTCGAGCAACCAGTCAGAAAACTATGCAAAGTGATATACTCAAAAATACTATAAATAAGTCAAGAGGTGATGCTAAACTTGCAGGAGTAACTACAAGAGTGTTTGCTGGAAATGTGAAGATCTGGCAATACATATTAGGAAAAATAAGTCTTAAAATTAATTATCAAAATGGACTCGCAAACTAAAGCCTATGGGACAAATCTAGCCTGACACCTGTTTTTGTAAATAAGTTTTATTGGAACAAAGGTGTGCTCATTTATTTATATATTGTATATGGCTATTTTTGTGGCAGAACAGCAGAGCTGAGTACTTTGTGACAGATATATTAAGGCCTGCAAAACATAAAATATTTACTATACAGCTCTTTACAGAAAAGTTTCCCAATCCCCGGAACTTATATCTCTCAAAAAGCAATAAGAACAAAAATTCAAGCAGAAAAACTTAAGAAATGGAAACAATCAGGGAAAAAGCAGAGGCTCATAAAGTATATATATAAGTTAAGAGATCCAAGAAAGTCCCAAATTAATCATTTTTTAAAAATTAACAAAATGTACAACTCCTTAGCAAAACTGACCAAGATAAAAAGAGAAAAAAAATTTCCAGAATGAAAAGGAGGACACTACTTATCTCACACTTAGTAAAATAGATAATAATATAAGAATATTAAAAGCAGAAAATAAATCTTATAATTTGGACCAACTATGCCGCTGGGCATGTGGTTTATGCCTGTAATCCCCGCACTTTGGGAGGCCAAGGCAGGCAGATCTCTTGAGACCAGGAGTTCAATACTAGGGAACATGGTGAAATCCCATATCTACAAAAACAAAACAAAACAAAAAAATTAGCTGGGCATGGTGGCATGTGCCTGCAGTCCCAGCTACTCGGGAGACTGAGGTGGGAGGATCACTTGAACTCAGGAGGTGGAGGTTGCATTGAGTCAAGATCGCACTTCTGTACTCCAGCTTGGGCAACATAGCTAGACCTTGATTCAAAATAAATGAATGAATGAATAAATAAATAAACTATGCAATATTCTTGAGAAGTAAACAACACAAGAGGAAATATGAAAACTTAATAAAACTATCTATTGAATCCATTGAATCCATTAGAATAAGTTAATAGCAGAGTCGGGGCTTTAACTTGTGGTTTTGTCATCAGAATAGTAAGTGTTCAACTTTGTTAGATTACTATTTTGAAGCTCTTCTTTCTACTATAAAAAACATACTAAAATCATAAGGCATACTGTGATATGTTTAAAGGGTTTCCTAAAAGGCCTCTTTTTTAATAAGCAAAACAATCGTAACCCATAAACATGGACTCACCGACTCAAATCTGTGCCGGGCACATACTGAGAGAAGCGTGAGTGTAGTAGAGGGATCAGTCTGAGGTCGCACCATCGCTTCTCCCACCTCAAGCCTGGAGATGTCGGCCACGACGAGCATGATAATGTGTCCTGAAAGGAAGACAAATATTTAAATGTAATGTTTTTCTTCTGTGCTTTGAGTTTCTGTGTCCCAAACCCCTTTCATCTGGGGGATATTATTTTTCCCCTAAATGATCAAAAGGCTTTTATGGAATACCATGAGAAGAATTCCATATTACGGACACTAAAGTTGTATTGGTTAACTCACTTATTAATAGAATGCTATAAGAAGTTAAGAAAGGAATTATTGAGACTAAGAATGCTAGTGAAAACATATTTTTAAATGAGGAGTGGAGATGGAAGGAAAGGATAAGAGTGTGACAGAACATAATTTATTCAAGAATGGAAAAAGTGGGAAAAAAACTGTAAGTATAATTAACCAATAAGTGAAAAAATAAAAAAAAAACTGGTAGTTCATTCAATTAGCAAGTATTTTATGAGTGTCAAGCACAATTATAAGTGTTTTTAATTTATCAGTTTTTTGCAAATATTTTTTAATAGAATGAGCATTCCTGTAAAACAACTTTCAAAACACTACTCAAGGAAATCTGTGCTTGGTTTTCTAACTTCATATTCTTAAAGAGTTTATACTTTCTTATGTTGTTTTATTTGCATATCAAGGCAACTATTGTTGGCTTAAAATTATACATATCTTAAGTTTTGTTAGAGCTTTTTTATCCCTTTCTACATGGAGGAGACTTACATTTGATAAAATTTGGGCTTTTTCACTTGATTCATGTTTCTTCATTATTTCAGCTTTAATGTTAAAATTTCTTCATCACACCAGCGCATCAAATAATATTAATATTCAAGTTGACATGGGTTGTAAGCTCAATTTGGCCAGTAAACTGGTAACATTGACTTCCCTTTATTCACTAATTTTTGAGTGATAATGTTGGAAGAAGATTCTATTTTAGTCTAGATATTGAAACTCTGTGAAGTCTAAATATTATTAAGCATTACTCTCAGGCATTAAATTTTTTTAACAATTCTTCCAGTGAAAAATAGTATTACTTTTACTAAAGGTTGTATGTTGCCCGGCATTTTTATGTTAATTGTTTCAGATTGAGCAAACAAAAACGTACTAAGTGAGTGGAGCGGTTTAGAATACCTGGAAGGGTGGACTGGCTAAGATCACTTAGTGAGGGGTCCCTATTAGTGACTCAGTGAGCACCTCAGCCTCCAAGACACCTGTCCTTCAATGCTAGCCAGTTGCTTTGAATGCCTCTCTGGTGACTGCAAAGGCACAAACCTAGGTTTCATATTATTCTTTCTCCTGGCCTCATATCAGATGTTATGGATGATCAGCATGTGACGTGAGGTCAGATCTTCATGTCAGCTGTTATACGTGGTCAGTTCATGACACGGAATCAGTTCTTTATGTCAGCTGTTATAGGTGGTCAGCGCATGATATGGGGTCAGCTAGGCGACAGTACAATGTGGCGAGCGCTTAAGCTGCAAGTCAGAATCAGACCACTTATATTTGAATACCAATTTCCCAGCTGACTAGTCCATTACCTGGGGGCAAATTTCGTAGTCTCTGTCTTACTGTGTTTATTTTCAAAGTGGGGATAATAATGGTAACAACTGGTAAGATTACAGCAACAAATGAAAAAGTTATTAGAATATAGCCCAGCTAAATAACTCCATACTATTTTCAATATACCTAAAAGGCTAATGGTAATTTAACATTTACTAAAACAAACTAATTAGATGCATCGCTTGGTAGCTGTAAGTAAAAAGTATCAAATAATGTATTCTCAAAAATAATAAGCTCAAATAATGGGCAAAATTGTTTCTAAACATGGAACTTTTAAGGAGGACATTTTTAGGAATATTGCTGTTACTATTTAATAGTAGTTTTAATAATACCTGCCTGTACAAAGTGCTTGACTTACACCACTTGCAACATCTTTGAAAACAAAGCTCTTACTATGTTCATATTTGAAGGGAAAATCAGAAGGTATTTTTATTTTTATTTTTTATTTTTTGAGACAGGGTCTCACTCTATCACTTAGAAGTACATGGCATGATCTTAGCTCACTGCAACCTCTGCCACTGGGGTTCCAGTGATCCTCCTGCCTCAGCCCCCCTAAGTAGTTGAGATTACAGACGCCCACAACCAGACCTGGCTAATTTTTGTATTTTTAGTATAGACGGGGTTTCACCATGTTTGCCGGACTGGTCTTGAACTCTTGACCTCAGGTGATCTGCCTGCCTTGACCTCCCAAAGTGCTGGGACTACAGGCATGAGCCGAGAAGGTTTTTTTAAGAAACATTTTATTATTACTTCTCACCTTTTCATCATGAGGGAACATGAGGAAGCAATAATACTGCGTGGCAGGCTTGGGTAAACCAACTAGGTTTCTGTGGCCAGGTCAGAGATGTCCACAGGGATTGCAAGTGGCCCAGGACCCACCCAGCTGCACAAAGCAAGGTTCATGTTGGCAATGACTGAAACTCCTTCCCAGAACCCCAGTACACACATGCATTACTAAGTTCTATAGTAAACAATCTACCCAAGTTGCCCAGCCAGCAAAGGGCACCCCCAGGATTCACTTAGACTAACAGCTCTTTGATAGCAGAGCCAACAGATCTACTGCAGCACATTTAACATTCAACACTTATAATCAGAGGTGAAACAATGGAAAATAATTTGGATTTTTTTACTTGATTATTTCACATTTTGGTTATATATCTTCAAGTATATTATTTAAAAATAATTTCTCATCTTTCATAAAATACAATAATAATTTCCCTCAAATTTTGTGTTTCATCAATAAATGGGACAGAATATGTCGAAGATTATTAAAGACATGGATAATGAGATGTTGGGGACTGACTAATCACCAATACATGAATACGGTAGGTTTTTGCAAACCATAGCAATCCATTTCATAGATTGGTAAGTATGGAAATATATGTGGCCTTTGACATTCTTTCTGTGGCATCTTGATTTGATGCCTTTATGTACCAAAGGTATAAATATGTCACTTTCTTATGTTTCTTGTTTATAAGAAATATGTAATAAGTCCCTCTTCAGATATTTGACTAAACAAAGTTGATACATTTCATATTACAGACCTGTTATTTACAGTGGAAGATAAGTTATCCTTTAAAGAATTTTTCTCCTTACTTATTTTAGTTATGTAAATAGAATATAAATTTACTTTCTAATCATAATTTGGAATCACAGTCAGATTTATTTTTGCACAAAAGATAGTCTAAAAACACAACCACTTTTGTGCTTTTGAGAACCATGACTGTTTTTCAATAGCTCTACTCTACAATGTCAAAAACGTTGTTTCCTAAAATATTAATAATGTGATTGTAGAAAGAAGCATTTATGTTTCCTTGCTCTTTTCCCAAAATTTTGCACATGCCACACAATAAACTCAAGAACAACTATCTTACCAAAACAGAACTTCACACAGGGCAAACTGCTGACCCAGATTTTATTAAGGATTTGGCAGCATAGGATGTATTAATTAAAAGTGTACCGTTAAGAAAAATGTTTCTCAGTCTGTTTTGCTGATTATCTGAATCAGAATCTTCTGGTAAGCACAAAACAAATCCTACTCCATTTCAAGAGAGAAGTTCAGTGAATCTGGGCTGGGGCTGAGGAGCCAAGGTCGGGGTTGGCAAAACAAGTGACTTTCATATCCCTTAAAATTAGTGATATTGTGCATCCTTAGAAAGAATAGATGATATTTGTATGTAGGATGGTGGAATGATGTTAATATATTATAATCCTTTATTTCCCCTTAGACTTAAAATGTTGCCTTAAAATACAGTAAGGACATCTCAGAAAACCAGAATAATAAATACGCAAAATTTGCTTCAGATCAAGGTATAGACATTGAAAAGGCAGTTTGTAAGCCTAGGATAGAACCGAGAATTAAGACACATCAGAGAATCAAATGTTTCTTTTAAGTTGACTGTCTATAATATACACGTATTCTGCGGAAAGAAAACTTGCCTCACAATGCACTCTTCCTTCCAAGTGCCTACTGTCTGTTGTTATTTCATGTCTTTGACCTCTCCAAATTTTGTACACCTCTGAGTAGAGGTGTTCTCCACTCACCATTCCTCTATCAAAGCTTATTCAAGATACAGAAGGAACAGCACGTGCTCTCCCTGGCTGTGCAAGCCTGCATGGTCTGATTACCATTGCAGGTTAGTCTCCCATGTGGGCAACAAAGCACACACTTGGTTTGTAGTCTATCAACTTGTTTTGAATTTTTTAGTCAGATGTTCAAAGTCTCTACAGCTCTTTACCTCTGTTATTAGAATGCTGCTACTCATTCTTCTTTTTTCTGCTTATGTTATAGTTAATTTTATGCTTTAGTCTACAGATCTGGATCTTACTGTTCTTGTGTTAAAATCATAATTAACTGTTCCCCAAAGTATAATAGAGAGGTGTTTCCACAGAGTAAGTTCTCAACAAAAATGCATTTAATTGATATGTATTGAGACTTTTGTCTTTATTTTGAATATACTTTGTTTTGTTTTCATATTTATTATTATTATTCTCTATAGCATCATGATAAATACTTTCAATTTCCTTACACTGAAATATCTTCAACAATGTCAAAAGAATGTTCAATTCTAATGCTCAAAGGATAATAAAATGTGCCTTTGGAAATGGGAAGACATAGCTCCAGTAAGAGGAATTTGTAACAGTTGCTTTATTTTTAATTTTATAAAACTGAATTTTTTGGGGATCAGTCATGTTATAGAATTGGGGTGATTTTCTTGCTGTAATTGTAGTTTTCCAAGGAAGGACATTATTCTGTACACATTTTTCTATATGTCAATGGAATGGGTTAAAGACAAACCAGAATGATTTCTACCCTTAGACCTGCCATTCGGACTCCTCTGCTTCTCGCTATTATACAGGAGTTCAAGGGTATGAGACAAGACCTAGAACAAAACAGCTCCAAACAGCTTTCTCCCACTCTGAAGTAAGTGTGCTCTTGTTTCTGTCTTAGGATCAGAGTTGAGATGGAAATTCTTGTTTGAGGGACATGTGGAGGGTCACTCTCAGGAGCAACCTCTCAGGACTGATGGAAGCAGGGTATGTAGTTCCCAACACCCAGGTGAGCTCTGACTCCCAGGCAAAGGGGATCCAGAGAAGAGGGATCAGCTGTGAATGGGCACCTCCAGCTACTTAGGGCAGGTGCACCAGTGTAGTGAAGGAAAACAGAAGTGCATTGAAATTATTGAAGGCATCTAGATTGGGAGGGAAGAAGGTGAGCACAGTAATTACAAAATCAAGAGGTAAAAAACTTCATTTTATATCTAAGTGTTTCATTAGGAAACCTGTATATTTCCTCATAAATTTTAAGTCACTCCCATCATTGCTGTATTGTGGTTTCAAATGCCCCTTTTTGTGTGGCAATTACTTCTCTGGCAAAAAAAAAAAAAAAAAAAAAAAAAAAGATTTCAAAGATGGCCACATGAAATATATCCAGCTGAGGTTGGTTTTAGAAAATATCCTAAAATATCCTTACAGTTGTACAGATAACCTTTTGTCTTGGCAAATGTCTTTTTATGACGGAAAAAAGTCGACAACTTGAGGGCCTAAGGTTCTCAGCTGAAGAGTAATACTGGGGAAATCAGGTACAGTGAAGGCCATTCAGGACTGAAGATGTTCAAAAAGATTGCTTTGAACTAAAATGCCACTATTTTGACAAAAATTTCAAATGCAGTATGAATCATACGAGTCGGTAGAAGAAGCTACATGATGTCTGTACCATAATATGTGGAATAGAACAAAAAAATTCTGCTTAAGGTCACCTCTGCTTCTCTTCATGTTTGTAAGCATGCAAGATGATTGTTAGATGTGCTTGTAACCAGAAAAAATTATTTCTTTAAGAATGTGTGAGTGTTTTGAAGGATGAAATACAAGGAACTTCAAAAACATTTATAAAATATTAAAATCAATTTACTCAAAATGCAAGTAGAAAACAAAGATTAAAATTTTATTAAATATCTACAAAACAAAGGTTAATTTTAACTTTTACTAAATACATGTATAAACGTTCATTACATGTTAAAATAACGTGTGAATCGGATTTTCTCACTGCAGTAATTGCTTACTGTGCGTAAAGCTGGCTAAAAATTCCTAACAAATGGCAAATTAAATAGGTACTTTTAGTTAAGTAATTTCAAAAGAAAAAAGTGGTAAAACTAATATCAAAGCATTTTGAACCTGAAATCACATATAATGTGCAATGTTCTAAAACGATTGTATGATATTATACATTCCCAGTGACCTCCCCAAGTTAATAGTATCTATTGCTTAAAAAGAACTTAATCCATACAGACTTGAGAGGGGAAAAAATGGCATAAAAACCCTGACCTATTTATTTTCCATTTCTTGTTTATCATAATACCTAAATGATTATGCAATCAGGGATTTCCTATCTATCACATAAATCAGATTCACTAGCAGTTTTTACAAACTATGTGTTATCTCCTTATTAATCTGAGCTGTGCCTGGGTCATCTTACTGTATTATTGGGGTGGTAGTTGAGATGTAAGCCACTGTCACAGAGAGGAGAGGAGGTGCCACTGCTCTGGTCACTTGGAGCACCTGCAGGAGACAAAATCATAATATTCCACTGGTGAGAATGCCATACCCTTCTAAACTTATGCATTCCATTAAACTTTCAAGGATACTCAATAATATCAAGTAAATCAGATATTACAATACAATTTTATTTCAGTTATACTAAAGCCAGAGTTTTGCAAGTAAGCCAAGTGACTGCAGAGATCTGGGCACGAAAAAAGACTCACAAAAATTTGTCTTTGATTTCAGAAACATTAAGACTTTATTAAGAAAAATGTACAGCCTTATTAAAAGTATTATTTTGTTTGATTATCTAAAGTGGCTTGCTTTTAGAAACTGTACTTACAATAATGCAAGATTTTGGTTGCCTACAAAGTTCTATTTAATGTCATATTTCAACCAACTGGTAAATCCTACCCTTAGAAACTATAATTTTCCATGATGCAAAAACGTTTGCATATTCTCTTTTTATAGGTACTCTTAGTTTGTATTCAAATAATCATTAAAATTATCAAATTTTGTACAATTGCAATGAAAAAACTTCATATTAGATTTTAATGAGATGCCTACTAATATCTATTTTTTAAAGATGAGTAATGCCTTAAAGATTTATCATTTTCTAAGATTTCCCAGTTTAGTATTAGAGTCACAATTAGTATACATAGTTCCTGACTTCTGATTACTTGATTTTTCTAAAGATATTTTTTAAAGTTACAAATGTTTATAAATATTACCCATAAATATAATTGATTCTCAATTTACATTTGAAATATTATACTTGATTTCAAACATCATATGTCATAGGGAATAGTACTTACATAATAGTCAATGTGCTAAAAAAATGATATTGTTCCTCTCTTTTATTACTCTAACGTTCTGTAATTTTCCTGGAACTAAGAAGGGAAACATAGGCCTTCTTGCTATACTGATCTGGATATAATTTTTCTAACCTTTAAACTGTAAGAAATATCACACTATGTTTTAGTTATTTTTCTTGTGCAGTTTATTTGCATTTGTATCTTCTACAACATTTTAATGTATATATGTATTACTTTAAAGCAAATGTATATACATATTACTTTAAAGCATATACGTTTTGAACTGAACAAAATAAAAATACAACATATCAAACTCTGTGAATGAATCTTAAGCAGTCATTTGAGTGAAATTTAAATGTTTAAATACATACACAAAAAGAAGGTAGGTAAACTTAATGCTCTTAAGAACTTAAGAATGGAGGTGCAAACTAAACCAAAGCAAAACAAACAAACAAACAAAATAAATAAATAAATAATAAAAATAAAACTGGGAAAAAATTAAATAGAAAAGAGAAAATAAACAAAATTAAGACAAATATCAGATCTTTAGGGATACTAATAAATCAGATAAACCCATAGCAAAAGAAAATTAGAAAAAAAAAAGTAAGAAAATACAAGTTATCAATATCAGGAATGAAGGAGGGGTCATTACTGAGAGTTAACGGATGTCAAAAGGAATAATGAGAGGACATGATAAATAACTTCATGAAAGAAATTGACAACTTAGTTGGAGTGAACAAATAAATTAAAAAAAAAAAAATCCAACCAAAACTTACAAAAGAAGAAAGAGACTATCAAGTCTCATGGACATACACACAAAAAAAGTAAACAATATATTAGCAAACAGAACCTAGTACTATATGAAAAATATGTCACATCATGACCAAGTAAGTGGTATTTATTCTAGAAATGCAAGGTTGGTTTTACATTCAAAATCCATTTTAAACATTTACTATATCAGAAGGCTAAAGAACGAAAACATATACATAATATTTCAATGTATGCAGCAAAATATTTGAGACAATTCACCATCAATTTTTTTGAAAAAAGCAAATTAAAAACTTCAGAGTTCTAGGAATAGAAGTGCTCCTCTATCTGATTCAGAACATCTTTAAAAACCTATATTCAATACCCTAATTAATGAGAAAAAAAAAAAAAACTGGATTATTCCCTGCTAACATCAAGAGAGAGAAAGGGATGTCTACTGTTAATATGTTGTTCAAAATAAAATGAAGGTCTTAGCCACTGCAACAGGAAAGTCAAAAAAATTAAAGAAATGTAGATTGGAAAGGAAAAAGCAAAACCTTATTTGCAGATAACACAATTGTATATGTAGGAAAACATTAAGAATGCAGAAAAGTCTTTCTAGAATTAATAATAAAATTATGCTATTGTGCAATATGTTAATATATGAAGTTAAATTACATTTTATGTGCTGGCAATAAACAAATGGACAATGAAATTTTAAAATATTATTTACAATAAAATTAAAACATAAAATGCATATAAGTAAATTTAATGAAAGATATGCAATAATTCCAAATTAAAAAGACTAATATATTGCTGAGAAAAAAAAATGAAAAGGTATATCATGTTCATCGACTAAGACTTAAAGTTATTAAGGGGTTAATTTCCAAGTTGTTTATAAATTTAATTTAGTTCCATTCAAAATTCCAATACACTTTTTATACAAAGTGGCATGTTATTTCTAAAATATATGCAGCAATACAATAGATGTAGAATAGCCAAATAGTCTTTACAAATTGTAAAGTTGAAGAACCTATTCTAGGTCACTTTAGGATATGTTACAGTAACAAACAATGTGATTTTCATTTAAAAAATAGACATGTGAATTAGTGGAAATAACAAAGTATCCCAAAATAGATCCAAACATGTATGATCAAATAATAATCATACGTATACATATATCAAATACACACGCACAATTGATTCTTATTTAAGATGCACAAAAATATAAGATACATTATAAATGTAAATATAAAAGCTAAAGCAACAAACCCTCTAGAGGAAAATAAGAAAAAATATCTTTGCAACCTTGGGGTAGGCAAGTATGTCTTAGGGAGGATACAAAAACAATAAAAGTAAATAAAGCTTCTGTTAACAAAGACAACCTCAAGTGAAAAATGTAGTTATACAAAGACTAAGAGAAAATCTTTGTAATTTATATCACTGGCAAAAGGCTTATATAGACAATATTTTTAAAAACTCATGCACTGTAATAGTAAAAAGAACATACCAATAGAAAAACAGGGAAAAGCCATGAACAGAAGCTTCCCAAAATAAGATATACAAATGGCCAATAATCACACAATACGGAAATAATTAATATTAGTCGTCAGGAAAATATAAATTAAAACTACAATAAGATTTCACTGTGCACTCAATAGAATGACTGGAAAAAAATATATTTGAGCATCAAATATTGGAAAGAATGTAGGGCAACCAGTGCTTGCATACATTGCTGGGGAGGACAGTGGGAGTTGTTTAAAAATATGCTGACTTTGCGCCGGGCACAGTGGCTCACACCTGTAATCCTAGCACTTTGGGAGGATGAGGCGGGCAGATCACAAGTACAGGAGATAGAGACCATCCTAGCCAACACGGTGAAACCCAGCCTTTACTAAAAATACAAAAATTAGCCGAGTGTGGTGGTGAGCACCTGTGGTCCCAGCTACTCGGGTTGCTGAGCAGGTGAATTGCTTGAACCCAGGAGGTGGAGGTTGCAATGAGCCTGGTGACAGGGCGAGACTCCATGTCAAAATATGTATACATACATATGTATATATATACATATATGTGTATATATGCATATATATGTGTGTGTACACACACACACACACACACACACACACACACATATATATATATATGCTGACTTTGGTGTTGTTCAGAAAGATGGTGGAATAGAAACCCCAGACCTTGCTTCCCACAGAGATACCAACTTTGCAACAATATATAGTTCAAAAAGCTTTAAAGAGTACTCGAGAAACTAGGTAATAAGTCACAGTAATACAGCTAAGGTCAAAGCCAAGAACAACCACATTAAAAATGGCTTAAAAAGCCATTTTGTTTCACCCATGACAGCCCATCCACTAAGTCAGAACAACTTGGTGTGATCAGAAGTAAATGTCAAACTTGCAGTCACTCTCTAGAGTGGAAGAAAAGCAAAAAATGCCCATCCAATGTTCTGGTTTTTTGGGGAGTGCACAAGGGTCTGGTTTCTATGTCACTGACTGGGTGCACTGATAGAAATAGCATACTCTGGATGCCTGAGGCTCAGAGAACACAGAAGAGTTAAGGGGCTCATTGCAGTACTAGAGAACCTGCAGTTCTGCAGCCAGAGAGCAGAGGAAATAGTACTTATAAGGTTGG
Source organism: Chlorocebus sabaeus (assembly GCF_047675955.1). NCBI lineage: Eukaryota > Metazoa > Chordata > Mammalia > Primates > Cercopithecidae > Chlorocebus > Chlorocebus sabaeus. The sequence continues at coordinate 54,627,197 of NC_132911.1, read as the reverse complement.
GAAAAAGAAACCAATAAACCTCTCTACTGGGATTTTACATGCCCAGAGAAGATGAATCCCTAAAAATGTTTGGGAGACACTTTACCCAGGCTGATTGGTGAAGTTCTTTTCCTGTGTGAAATCAGTTAGAAAAAGTCTAAGAGACATGGCTGATTTTTTCAAATTCATAAATCCCAGAAAAAAAAAATAATAGCACAGACATATGAAGCAACAGAGAAACAAAAGAAACCACCAGAAACCAACTGGAAACAATGGTCTATAAATTATCTTTAAAAACACAAAATAATCATCTTAAACTCAATTTGCTAAAAGCAAAAACACAGATAACTACATAAAATTAGAAAAATTATGCATGAACAAACTGAAAATATCAAAACCTATAGAAAAGATTTTTAAAAACCCAGAAATTCTGAAGCTGAAGAATACAATAATGAAGTACAATATTCACTAGAGAATATCAACAGCTGATTTTATCAAGCAGAAGAAGGAGTAAATGAATTCAAAGGCATGACATTTGAGGAATAAAAAGAAATTAGAATTAGGAAAAGTGAAAAAATGCTAACAGATTTATATGACACCATCAAGCAGACCAATATACACTTTATAGAAGTCCGAAAAAAAGAAGGAGATGGGCAAAGAACTTATTCAAATAAACAATTTTCAAAAGTGTCCCAAATCTGAGGAAGGAAATGAACATTCAATACAAGAAACTTGAAGATCTCCAACTAAGATGAACCTAAAAAGACTCACCCTGAAACCCACTATTATCAAACTGTCAAAAGTAACAGATAAAACAGATAATCTTGAAAGCTGCTAGAAAAAAAATGCACTTTTGCAGGTAAAAGGAAGATCTCATAGATCAACACATTTCTCAGCGGAAACATTATAGGGAGATAGGGGTGGGATGATATATTCAAAGTGCTGAAAGAAAAATAAAATCAGCCAATCTAGAATACTATACCCAGAAAACCTGTTCAATAAATGTGAAGGAGAAATAAAGATCTTCCTAAAAAAACAAAAACCATGGGACTTCATCACCACTAGAACTCTTTTACAAAAAAATGCTAAAGAGAATTATTCAAGTTGAAATAAAAGAACACTAGACAGAAACAGAAATGCATATAAAAATAATGTCCTCTGGTAAAGGTAGATGTAGACAAATACAGAATAATGAAGGTGTGTTCATAGTAATTTTTATTGTGGTACAGAATTTAAATGACAAAACTGTGAAAAATAACTATACAGTCATTCCTCCCAGGGAGATTGATTCTAGGACACCCTGCACATACCAAAATTCACATCTGCTCTAGTCCCTTATATAAAATTATGTAGTATTTGCATATAGCCTATGCACATCCTTCAGTATATTTTAAATCATCTCTAGCCTGCATATAATACCAAATGCAATGTAAATGATATGTATGCAGTTGTTATACTGTACTGTTTATTTGTATTATTTTTATTGTCGTGTAGTATTTTAATTAATAATTTTGATTTGTGGTAGGCTAAATTCACAGATGTGGAATCTGTGGCACAACTATACATATACAAGCAGGTTAAGGGATCTAAAATATAACAAGTTGTAATTATAAGGTAGTGTATGTGATTGACATGGAGTTATCAGTTTAAATTCACTTACTTAAAACGGTTAATAGTATTTAATAAAGTGTATTAACTTACAATTATTTCTTGCCTAGGTGACTTATTTTTAACAGAAAATAATAATTTAACAAGTATATTTGTCCATTAAAAATAGGTAAACGGGAATTAATAACAGCAAAATTGTGGGATAGAAATCTCTATATTTCATTCCCCAACAGAGACACTAATGTGAAACCAGTATATGGTATAGAAGGTGGGGAGGGGATGTAAAGGAGTAAGATCTTTATACTGTGATTAAGTTATTATCCATTTAAAATAAATTGTTATAGTTTGTTCTATGCAATACTAATAAAAGTCACAGAAATACCTATAAGGGATACACAAAAGAAATTGATAAAAGGATCAAAGCATGGAACTACAAAAAACAAGGAAACAAATGAAAGTAGTGACAGAGGAAAAGAGAGACAATGTTACTATAAGATATATAGAACACAACAAAATGACAGTAGTAAGTGCATCCTTATCAGCAATTATTTAAACATAAGTGGAATAAACTTCCAAAACCACAGACATAAAGTGGTTAAGTGGATTTAAAAACCAATATCCAAGTACAGACATATCTCATTTTATTACATTTTGGTTGTTTTTGCTTCACAGATTTTTTATAAATTGAAGGTTTATGTCAACCTTGCATCCAGCAGATCTATATGCTGCTTTTATAATAGTTTGTGGTCACTATATGTCTCTGCATCACATTTTGGTAATTCTCACAGTATTTCAAATTTTTCATTATTATTTTACGTGGTATAGTGATCTGTGATCAGTCATCATTTACGTTTCTATTGTAATTCTTTTGGAGCTTCACAAACCATGCCACGTAAGGCAAGGAACTTAATGAATAAATGTTGTATGTGTTCTGACAGCTCAACTCACCATCTGTTCCCCATCTCTCTCCCTCTCCTTGGGCCTCCATATTCCCTAAGATACAATAATATTGAAATTAGAACAATGAATAACCCTACAATGGCCTCTAAGTGCTCAAGTAAAAGAAAGAGTTGCAAATCTCTCACTTCAAATCACAAGCTAAAAAAGAATAGCCTAGTGAAGAAGTCATATTGAAAGCCAAGATAAGCCAAAAAACAAACTTCTGCCAGTTAGCCAAGTTGTGAATGCAAAGGGAAAGTGTTTGAAGGAAGGTAAAAGTGCTACACCAGTGAACACATATATGTTGAAGCAAAACAATCTTATTACTGATAAGGAGAAAGTTTTAGTGGCCTGGGTAGATCAACCCAGCCACAGCATTCCCTTAAGCTAAATCTTAATACAGAGCAAGATACTAACTCTCTTCAATTCTATAAAGGCTGAGAGGTGAGGAAAGTACAGAAACAAAAGTTTGAAGATAGCAAATGTTGCTTTATGGGACTCAAGAAAAGACACTGTCACCATATATAAAATTACAAGATGAAGAAACAAGTGCTCTTGCAGGAGCTTTAGAATCTGTAACTAGGGCTGGGATCAATGCTGAATGCGTCTTCACTAAAAAACAGATTTTTGATGTATCCATTAAAGAGCCTCATATTAGAAGAAGATGACATTTAAGACTTTCTTAGGTAGAAGGAAGTCACGCCAGGCACGGTGGCTCACGCCTATAATCCCAGCACTTTGGGAGGCTGAGGCAGGCAGATCACAAGGTCAGGAGATCAAGACCATCCTGGCCAACACATTGAAATCCCGTCTCTCCTAAAAATACAAAAATAGGCTGTGCATACCTGTATTTCCAGCTGCTTGGGAGTCTGAGGCAGAAGAATAGATAGAACCTTGGTGGCAGAGGCTGAAGTGAGTGCAAATCACACCCCTGCACTCCAGCCTGGTGACAGAATGAGACTCTGTCTCAAAAAAAATAAAAGGAAGTCAATGTCTGCCTTCCAAACTTCAGCGAACTCTCTTGTTAGGGTCTAATGCAGCTGCTATCAGTTGAATTCCATTTTTATTTACTGTTCTGAAATCCTAGGGCACGGATAGGTCCCTTAATAATTATGTTAAATCTACTCTGCCTGGGCTCTAGAAATGGAACAACAAGGCCTAGATGGCAGTGTATCTGTTTATAGCAAGGTTTACTGAATATTTAAGTCCACTGTTGAGACCTACTGCTCAGAAACACACAAACACACAAACACGCACACACACACACACATCCCCTGAAACACACATCAAAACACATTCCTTTCCAATAATTACTGCTTATTGACAATGCACCTGGTCACCCAAGAGTATTGATGAAGATGGACAAAATTAATGTAGTTCTCATGCCTGCTAACACAAAATCCATTCTGCAGTCCATGGATCAAAAAGGAATTTCAAAGTTTCAGATCATATTATTTAATAAATATTTTTAATAAAAGGATAGCTGCTGTCGATGGGGATTACTCTGATGGATCTAGGCAAAGTCAATTGAAAACCTTCTAGAAAGGATTCTCCATTGTTGATACTATAAAGAATATTCATGATTAATATTGATGGGAGTAGGTCAAAATATCGATATTAGGAGGCATTTGGAAGAAGTTGATGCCAACCCTCATGGGTGACTTTGAGGAATTCAAGACTTCTCAAATGGAGGCAGTAAGTGTAGATGTGAAGGAAATAGCTGAAGAATTACAATCAGAAGTAGAGCTTGAAGATGTGACTGAATTGTACCAATCTCATGAGTGTTTTCTTGAGATAGAATCTATTCTTGGTGAAGATGCTATGAACATTGTTGAAATGACAATAAAGTATGTGGAATATTACATAAACTTAGTTGATAAAATGGTTGCAGAGTTTAAGAAGATTGACTAATTTTGAAGGAAGTTCTAATATGGGTAAAATGCCCCAAGACTATTACATGTTACAGAGAAATCTTTCATGAAAGGAAGAGTTAATGAATGTGACATACTTCATTGTTGTCTATTTCAAGGAATTATCATAGCCATTCCAAACTTCAGCAACCACCACTCTGATCAGTCAGCATCTCCATCAATATAGAGACTAACAAAAAGGCTGCAACCTAGTGAAGGTTCAGATGATTCTTAGCATGTTTTAGCAAAAGGTATTTTTTTAATTATACTTCAAGTTCTGGGGTACATGTGCAGGAAATGCAGGTTTGTTACATAGCTATGCACGTGCCATGGTGGTTTGCTGCACCCATCAACCCATCATCTACATTAGGTATTTTTTCTAATGCTATCCCTCCCCTAGACTTCCACCCACCATCAGGCCCTTGTGTGTGATGTTCCCTCCCTGTGTCCATGTGTTCCCAAATGTTCAACTCCCACTTATGAGTGAGAACATGCAGTGCTTGGTTTTCTGTTCCTGCATTAGTCTGCTGAGAGTGATGGTTTCCGGTTTCATCCATGTCCCTCAAAGGAAATGAACTCATCCTTTTTATGGGTGCATAGTATTCTATGGTGTATATGCGCCACTTTTTTTATCCAGTCTATCATTGATGGGCAATTGGGTTGGTTGCATGTCTCTGCTACAATAAACACAAGTATGCATATGTCTTTATGGTAGAATTATTTATATTCCTTTGGGTATATACCCAGTAAAGGGATTGCTGGGACAAATTGTATTTCTGGTTCTAGATCCTTGAGGAATTGCCACCTTGTCTTCCACAATGGTTGAACTAATTTACACTTGCACCAACAGTGTAAAAGTGTTCCTGTTTCTCCAAATCCTCCCCAGCATCTGTTGTTTCCTGACTTCTAAATGATCGCCATTCTAACTGGCATGAGATGGTATCTCATTGTGTTTGATTTGAATTTATTTAATGACCAGTGATGATGAGCTTTTTTTTATACGTTTGTTGGCTACATAAATGTCTTTTTTTTTTTTTTTAAATTTATTTATTATTATTAAACTTCAAGTTGTAGGGTACATGTGCACAACGTGCAGGTTTGCTACATATGTATACTTGTGCCATGTTGGTGTGCTGCACCCATCAACTCGTCATTTACATCAGGTATAACTCCCAATGCAATCCCTCCCCCCTCCCCCCTCCCCATGATAGGCCCCGGTGTGTGATGTTCCCCTTCCCGAGTCCAAGTGATCTCATTGTTCAGTTCCCACCTACGAGTGAGAACATGCGGTGTTTGGTTTTCTGTTCTTGTGATAGTTTGCTAAGAATGATGGTTTCCAGCTGCATCCATGTCCCTACAAAGGACACAAACTCATCCTTTTTTATGGCTGCATAGTATTCCATGGTGTATATGTGCCACATTTTCTTAATCCAATCTGTCACTGATGGACATTTGGGTTGATTCCAAGTCTTTGCTATTGTGAATAGTGCTGCAATAAACATACGTGTGCATGTGTCCTTATAGCAGCATGATTTATAATCCTTTGGGTATATAACTGGCTAGCCATAAGTAGAAAGCTGAAACTGGATCCTTTCCTTACTCCTTATACGAAAATTAATTCAAGATGGATTAGAGACTTAAATGTTAGACCTAATACCATAAAAATCCTAGAGGAAAACCTAGGTAGTACCATTCAGGACATAGGCATGGGCAAAGACTTCATGTCTAAAACACCAAAAGCAACGGCAGCAAAAGCCAAAATTGACAAATGGGATCTCATCAAACTAAAGAGCTTCTGCACAGCAAAAGAAACTACCATCAGAGTGAGCAGGCAACCTACAGAATGGGAGAAAATTTTTGCAATCTACTCATCTGACAAAGGGCTAATATCCAGAACCTACAAAGAACTCAAACAAATTTACAAGAAAAAAACAAACAACCCCATCCAAAAGTGGGCAAAGGATATGAACAGACATTTCTCAAAAGAAGACATTCATACAGCCAACAGACACATGAAAAAATGCTCATCATCACTGGCCATCAGAGAAATGCAAATCAAAACCACAATGAGATACCATCTCACACCAGTTAGAATGGCGATCATTCAAAAGTCAGGAAACAACAGGTGCTGGAGAGGATGTGGAGAAATAGGAACACTTTTACACTGTTGGTGGGAGTGTAAACTAGTTCAACCATTATGGAAAACAGTATGGCGATTCCTCAAGGATCTAGAACTAGATGTACCATATGACCCAGCCATCCCATTACTGGGTATATACCCAAATGTCTTCTTTTGAGAAGTGTCTGTTCATATCCTTTGCCCACTTTTTGATGGCATTGTTTGTTTCTTGTAAATTTAAGTTCCTCATAGATTCTGGATATCAGCCCTTTGTCTTTTTCTCCCATTCTGTGAGTTGCCTGTTCACCCTGATTATAGTTTCTTTTTTGTGCAGAAGCTCTTTAGTTTAATTAGACCCCTTTTGTCAATATTGGCTTTTGTTGCCATTGCTTTTGGTGTTTTAGTCATGAAGTCTTTGCCCATGCCTATGCCCTGAATGGTATTGCCTAGGTTTTCTTCTAGGGTTTTTATGGTTTTAGATCTTATGTTTAAGTCTTTAATCTATCGTGAGTTAATTTTTGTATAAAGTTTAAGGAAGAGGTCCATTTTCAGTTTTCTGCATATGGCTAGCCAGTTTTCCCAGCACCATTTATTAAATAGGGAATCTTTTCCCCATTGCTTGTTTTTGTCAGGTTTGTCAAAGACCAGATGGTTGTAGATGTGTGGCTATTTCTGAGGCCTCAGTTCTGTTCCATTGGTCTGTATACCTGTTTTGTTACCAGTACCATGCCATTTTTGTTACTGTAGCCTTGTAGTATTGTTTGAAGTCAGGTAGCATGATGCCTCCAGTTTTGTTCTTTTGCTTAGGATGCTCTTGGCTCTATGGGCTCTTCTTTGGTTCCATATGAGACTGAACATAGTTTTTTCTAATTCTGTGAAGAAAGTCAATGGTGGCTTGAATCTATGAATTTCTTTGGGCAGTATGGCCATTTTCACTCTATTGATTCTTCCTATCCATGAACATGGAATGTTTTTCCATTTGTTCGTGTCCTCTCTTATTTCCTTGAGCAGTGTTTTGCAGTTCTCCTGGAAGAGATCAATCACTTCCCCTGTAAGTTGTAGTCCTAGGTATTTTACTCTCTTTGTAGCAATTGTGAATGGGAGTTCACTTATGATTTGGCTCTCTGTTTGTGTATTAATGGTGCATAGGAATGACTGTAATTTTTGCCCATTGATTTTATATCCTGAGACTTTGCTGAAGTAGCTTATCAGCTTAAGGAGATTTAGGGCTGAGATAACAGGGTTTTCTAAATATGCAATCATGTCATCTGCAAACAGAGACAATTTGACTTCGTCTTTTCCTGTTTGAATATAGTCTATTTCTTTATCTTGCCTGATTGCCCTGGCCAGAACTTCCAATACTACATTGAATAGGAGTGGTGAGAGAGGGCATCATTGTCTTGTGATGGTTTTCAAAGGGAATGCTTCTAGCTTTTGCCCATTCAGTATGATATTGGCTGTGGGTTTGTCATAAATAGCTCTATTTTGAGATACATTCCATCAATAACTAGATTATTGAGAGTTTTTAACATAAAAGGGTGTCAAATTTTATTGAAGGCCTTTTCTACATCTATTGAGATAATTATGTGGCTTTTGCCATTGGTTCTGTTTATGTGATGGATTACATTTATTGATTTGCATATGTTTAACCAGTCTTGCATCCCAGGAATGAAGCCGGCTTGATGGTGGTGGATAAGCTTTTTGATGTGCTGCTGGATTCAGTTTGCCAGTATTTTATGGAGGATTTTCTCTTCAATGTATATCAGGGATATTTTCCTGAAATTTTCTTTTTTTGTTGTGGCTCTGCCAGGTTTTGGTATTAGGATGATGCTGGCCTCATAAAATGAGTTAGGGCAGAGTCCCTCTCTTTCTATGATTTGGAATAGTTTAAGAAGGAATGGTACCAGCTCCTGTTAGTACCTCTGGTAGAATTTGACTGTGAACCCATCTGGTCCTGGGCTTTTTTGGTTGGCAGGCTATTAATTACTGCCTCAACTTCAGAACTTGTTATTGGCCTATTCAGGGATTTGACTTCCTCCTGGTTTAGACTTGGGAGGGTGTATGTGTCCAGAAATTTATCCATTTCTTCTGGATTTTCTAGTTTGTTTGCATAGAGGTATATATAGTATTCTCTGATGGTAGTAATATATTTCTATGGGATCGTGGTGATATCCCCTTTATCATTTTTTATTGTGTCTACTTGATTCTTCTCTCTTCTTTATCAGTCTGGATAGTGGTCTATTATATTAATCTTTTCAAAGAAAAATAGCCCCTGGATTCATTGATTTTTTGAAAGGTTTTTTGAGTCTCCATCATCTTAAGTTCTGCTCTAATCATAGTTATTTCTTGTCTTCTGATAGCTTTTACATTTGTTTGCTCTTGCTTCTCTAGCTCTTTTGATTGTTATGTTAGGATGTCAATTTTAGAAATTTCGTACTTTCTCTTGCAGGCAATTAGTGCTATAAATTTCCCTCTAAACATGCTTTAGTGGTGTCCCAGACATTCTGGTAGGTTTTGTCTTTGTTCTCATTGGTTTCAAAAAACTTATTTATTTCTGCCTTAATTTTGTTATTTACCCAGTAGTCATTCTGGAGCAGGTTGTTCATTTTCCATGTAGTTGTGTGGTTTTGAGTGAGTTTCTTAATACTGAGTTATTATTAGATAGCCTTATGATCTTAGAGACTGTTTCTTATGATTCTCATTCTTTTACATTTGCAGAGGTGTGTTTCACTTCCAATTATATGGTGAACTTTAGAATAAGTGTGATGTGGTGCTGAGAAGAATTTATATTCTGTTGATTTGGGGTAAAGAGTTCTTAAGATGTCTATTAAATCCACTTGCTCCAGAGCTGAGTTCAAGTCCTGCATATACCTGCTAATTTTCTGTCCCTTTGATCTGCCTAATATTGACAGTGTGGTGTTAAACTCTCCCACTATTTTTGTCTGAGAGTCTAAGTCTCTTTGTAGGTCTCTAAGAACTTGCTTTATGAATCAGGATGCTCCTATATTGGGTGCTCTTCTTGTTGCATTGATACTTTTATCATTATGTAATGCCCTCCTTTGTCTTTTTTTGATCTTTTTTGGTTTAAAGTCTGTTTTATCAGAGACTAGAATTGCAACCCCTGCATTTTTTTACTTTCCATTTGCTTGGTAAATACTCCTCCATCCCTTTATTTGAGCCTATGTGTGTATTTGCACATGAGATGGGTCTCCTGAATACAGCACACCAATGGGTCCTAACTCTTTGTCCAATTTGCCAATCTGTGTCTTTTAGTTGGGGCATTTAGCGTATTTACTTTTAAGGTTAATATTGGTATGTGTGAATTTGATCCTGTCATTATGATGCTACCTGGTTATTTTGCCATTAGTTGATGCAGTTCCTTAATGGCATTGATGGTCTTTACAATTTGATATAGTTTTGCAGTGGCTGGTATCAGTTTTTCCTTTCCATATTTAGCACTTCTTTTTCAGGAGGTCTTGTAAGGTGGATTTAGCAGTGACAAAATTTCTCAGCAATTGCTTTTCTGTAAAGGATTTTATTTCTCCTTCACTTATGGAGCTTAGTTTGACTGGATATGTAATTCTGGGTTGAAAATTCTTTTCTTTAAGAATGTTGAATATTAGCTCCCATTCTCTTCGGGCTTGTAGGGTTTCTGCAGAGAGATCTGCTGTTAGTCTGATGGGCTTCCCTTTGTGGGTAACACTGCCTTTCTCTCTGGCTGCCCTTAACACTTTTTCCTTCATTTCAACCTTGCTGAATCTGATGATTATGTGTCCTGTGATTGTTCTTCTTGAGGAGTGTCTTTGTGGTGTTCTTAGTATTTCCTGAATTTGAATGTTGGCCTGTCTTGCTATGTAGGGGAAGTTCTCCTGGATAATATCCTGACGAGTGTTTTCCGACTTGGTTCCATTCTCCCTGTCACTTTTAGGCACACCATTCAAATGTAGATTTGGTGTTTTCACATAGTTCCATATTTCTTAGAGACTTTGTTCATTCCTTTTCACTCTTTTTTTCTCTAATCTTGTCTGTACACTTTATTTCATTACGATAATCTTCAGTCTCTGATATCCTTTCTTTCATTTGATCAATTTGGCTATTGATACTTGTGTGTGCTTCACGGAGTTCTTATACTGTGTTTTTGAGCTCCATCAGGTCATTTATGTTCTTCTCTAAACTTGTTATTCTAGTTAGCAATTCCTCTAACCTTTTTTCAAAGTTCTTAGCTTCCTTGCATTGGGATAGGACATGCTCCTTTAGCTTGGAGGAGTTTGTTATTACCCACCTTCTGAAGCCTACTTCTGTCAATTCGTCAAACTCATTCTCCATCCAGTTTTGTTCCCTTGCTGGTGAAGAGTTGTGACCCTTTGGAGAAGAAGTGGTGCTCTGGTTTTTGGAATTTGCAGCCTTTGTGTGCTGGTATTTCCCTCATCTTTGTGGATTTATCTATTTTTGGTCTTTGATGTTGGGGCCTTTGGATGGGTTTTTTTTGTGGACATCCTTTTTGTTGATGGTGATGCTAGTTCTGTTTGCTAGTTTTCCTTTTAACAATCAGGACCCTATGCTGCAGGTCTGCTGGATTTTGCTGGAGGTCCACTCCAGACCGTTTGCCTGAAATATACGTTCTTCTTATGTGTACACAAAATATTCTCCCTAATAGTTTACATGTGTGGTCACAAAACAAGTCTTATTAAATTTAAGAAGATTGTAATCATACCAAATATCTTTCCTGATACAATGGTATTAAACTAGAAATCAATAGAAGAGAGAGAATTGAAAAATACACAAATGAGTGGAAATTAAGAAATGAAATTTTGAAGAACCAATGAGTCAAAAAAGAAATCACAAGGGAATTAAAAATATTTTAAACAATATCCAACAAATTAAAATGAAACACAACATACACAAACTCATAGGATACAGTAAAAGCGTTACTAAGAGACAAAATTTTATCAGTAAACATTTGCATGTTAAAGCAGTACGTTACAAAATAATTTAAAAACCTCTAATCTACAACCAAATTTTACTCCTCAAAAACTAGAAAAAGAAACAAACTAAACCCAAGGTAGCAGAAGGAGAGTAATTATAAAGATTAGAGCAAAAATAAATAAAATGGAAAGACAATAAAGCAAATACTTGATTTATTGAAAAGATCAACAATAATGACAAAACTTTGACTAGGCTAATCCAAAAAGCAAAAAAAGTAAATAAAAATTAGAAATGAAAGAGTAGACATTACAACTGATGCCAAAAAACCAAAAGGATCGTTAGAGAGTAATGTGGACAATTATGTGCCAATAAACTGAAAAATCTAGAAAAAATAGATAAAATTCTAGAAATATGTGACATACCAACAATCAATTATGGAAAAACAAAAAATACAGACAGACATAGAACTAGTAAGGAAATTGAATCATTAATAAATTCTTCACATAAAAGTAGAGCCCACAACCAGATGGTTTTCCTGTGGAGCTTTACCAAGCATTTAAAGAAGAATTAGCACTGATCCTTCTCATACTCTTTCAAAAAAATTTGATGAGGGGAAAGCAGTTTCCAATTTGAGGTGAACATTAACCAGATATGAAAACCAGACAAAGATACTACAAAAAAATTAAACTACAAACCAGTACTCCTGATGAACATGAATGCAAAAGTTCTCAAAAAGATACTAAAAAACTGAATTCAACTACCAATTTAAAAGATTATACACCAAGATCAATTGTGACTTTTTCCTGAAATGCAAGGAAGGATGGTTCAACATGAAAAAATATCTATTCATGTAATTAACACACCACAGTAACAGAATGGCAGAAAAAAAAATCCCACATAGTCACCTCAATTGATGAAGAAAAAAGCATTTGCCAAATTCAATACGTTTTCACAATTTAAAATATAATACATTTTACAAACTAGGAACAGAAGGAAATTATCTCAACATAATAAAGGTAATTCATATATAAAAAGCCCACAGCTAACTCTAGACTGAATGATGGAAAACTGAAAGCTTTTCCTCTAAGATTAGGAATAAGGCAAGGATGCCCACTCTCAGGTCTTCTGTTCAACATGCAACCAAAAGTTATAGCCAGAAGCAATTAGGCAAGACTAAGAAATAAAAGTCACCCAAATTCAAAAGAAGAAGTAAAATTATCTTTGTTTGCAGATATGAGCTTGTATGTAGAAAACTCTAAAGTTTAAACACACACAAAAATGTTAAAACTAATAAACAAGTCTAAGGGAGTTGCAGAATAGACAACATAAAAAATCAGTTGTTTCTATCCATTAACAATAAAAAAGGAAAACAATTTTATTTATAATAGCATCAGAAAGAATAATTAGGAATAATCTAACCCAAAAAGTTAAAAGTCTTTACACTGAAAACTAGTTTTCATCATTGAGAAATTAAAGATGAAACAAATAAATGGAAAGATATTCCATGCTAATGTATTGGAAGAATTAATGTTGTTAAAATGTCCATACTAAGCAATGCAATCTATAGGTTCAATGCAATCCCTATCAAAATCTCAATGGTATTATGTTGCAGAAATAGAAAATCTATCCTAAAATTCATATAGAACCTCAACTAATTCTGAATAGTCAAAAAATTCTTGAGGAAGAAAAACAGAGCTGGGGCTTTACACTTTCTGAACTCAAGATATACTACAAAGCTGCAGTAATCAAAACAACGTGGTACTGGCATTAATTCAGACACACAGAACAATGGAACAGAGTAATCCTAAAATTAACCCTCAATATGTGATGAAATTATTTTCAACAAACTTGTTAAGGTTATACAATAGGGAAAGAATAATCTTCTCTTCAATTAATTGTATTGGAAAAACTGGATATCCTCATGCAAAAGAATGTTGGGCACTTATCTGATATTATGTATAGAAATTGACTCAAAACAAATTAAATTCCTAAACATTAGACTTGAACTGTAAAAAATCCTAGCAGAAAACTTAGAGAAAACTCTTTATGACTCTGGATTTGGCAATTATTTCCTGAATAGGACACCAAAAACACAGGCATTAGAAGCAAAAAATAGACTTGACTACAGAAGAATTAAAAATTTTGTAAAATAAATAAAATGATCAACAGAGTGAAACAGCAACTTTTGAAATGGGAACAAATATTTTCAAACCATATGTCTGATAATACGTTAATAGTCAGAGTATCTGAAGAATTCTTACAACTCAACAACAGCAAAATAAATAACCAGATTTAAAACTGGATACAAGACTTGAATAGACACGTCTTCAAAGAAGGCAATGTGTTTGCCAGGGGGTGACTCTGAGGAAAATAGGGAATAGTTTAAGGGGTATAGAATTTCCATTTTGCAATATCAAAAGTTTCTAGAGATATGTTACACACTAATGTACATAGACTTAAGACTATTCTTCTGAACACTTAAAATGGTAAAGATGGTAAATTTTATGTTATGTGTTATTTCCCACAATAAAAAATATGCTCACTTTGGAAATAAATTTCACAATTTATTTATATTTATTTATTTATTTTTGAAACCAGGTCTCACTCTGTCACCCAGGCTGGAGTACAGTGGCATGATCTCAATTCACTGCATCCTCAGCCTACCAGGCTCAAGTCATCCTCCCACCTCAGCCTCCCAAGTAGCTGGAACCACAGGCACATGCCACCATGCCTGGTGAATTTTATTTTATTTTTATTTTTATTTTATTTTATTTTATTTTTTTTTTTGGTAGAGACGACATTTTAACATGTTGTTCAGGTTGGTCTTGAGCTCCTGAGCTTAGGTGATCTGCCAGCCTCGGCTTCTCAAAATGTTGGGATTACAGACATGGGCCCCTGCACCCCTCTAAATTTGGCAATTTATTAACAAGTTAATTATACATCTATATAGTCACTCAGCAATTCCATTCTTAGGTATTTATTGTACTAAAATAAAAATATAAAACTGCCAAAACCCTTATACAAGAAGCTTCCAGTGATGGGATTGCTGGGTCAAATGGTATACACTCGAAATATATAAATCATTCTATTATAAAGACACATGCATGCGTACGTTCATTGCAGCACTGTTCACAATAGTAAAGACATGGAATCAACCTAAATGCCCTTCAGTGATAGAATGGATAACAAAAATGTACATATACACCATGAAATACTATGCCACCATAATAAAAGAATGAGATCATGTCCACTGCAGGGACATGAATGGATGGAGCTGGAGGCCATTATCCTTAGCAAACTAACACAGGAACAGAAAATCAAATACTTCACATTCTCACTGATAAGTGAGAGCAATATGATGAGAACACATAGACAAATAGAGGGGAACCACACACACTGTGGCCTTTCGGTGGGATGTAGGGTTGGAGGAGGGACAAGATCAGAATAAGTAACTAATGGGCACTAAGCTTAATAACTGGTTTGTGTACAACGAACCCCCAGGACACAAGTTTACCTATGTAACAACCGTGCACTTGTACCTCTGAACTTAAAATATAAGTTAAATAAAATAATGTTTCCAGCAACTTTATTTATTATAGCAAAATACTGGAAACAGTGCTGGTACCTTCAACAGAAAGATGCATTAATAAATGTAATAAATTCATACAATGGAATAATAAACAGCAATATAAATGAACAAACTAAGAAATATGTAACATAAGTGAATCTGAAGGAAATTATTCATAAAGAAAAAGCCAGAATAAAAAATAAGAAAAGTAGAATTCCATTCTATAAAGTTCTAGAAGAAGTAAAATAATGTATAAAGAAGAGAGTGTAAGTGAGTAGTCATTTCTGGGCTGTTATTTACTGGGAACAGTTTTATGATTGCAGGAAGTGGATTAAGCAAATGTGTGCCTTTTCAGAACTGCTCTGACTGTGCAAGATATTTGCATTTTATTGCATACAAATTATGTCTCAGTGAAAAATATATTATTCTTCCATTTTTCAGCAAAAGTATTAGATAATATACATTTCATTTTAGAAAATGCAACCAGAAAATAAAGTTGACAAATAACTTTTTAAGTAGTTCTATGTAAATTAGTACATTCCCACAAAGGCAAACGCTTTTCTTATATTCTCTCATCAGATTAACTTAAGCACACATTCTTGCTTAGTAGTAATTTTCAGTTAGAGAAAGTATATTCACCAAGTATTCTGATGAAATTTAATAGACATGCATAATGCATACATGATATTTGATATGATGCTTATTTTTAAAACAAGTAATACTTCTCCAATTGTAGGTTAGAAAAAAAACTATAATGTGGTGATTCTATACTAGAAGAAAAAAAATCTGTTTCCTTTTCATAAGGGTTAGTAGAACACTTTGTAATATAAAGATATTTACAGTCACGAAAAAATTTCAACTTTAAGAAGAAATCACCAATTATTGTCAAAATAATTATTATGTAGCTATAATGATGTGAGCACTTTTATCTATTCTTTCTAAATGCTTACATGCACAATCTTCATTCAATGGGAGTTTGAGGAAAGCAGGTGCTCTTTTTAAAAATGACACTGTTAGAGTCACTTCTTCTCCAGCATTCCGAAGAACCTGAACCTAAAAAAAAGAATAAAAAGAATGAAACTATCATTACGTTTATCATTTTATATGATGGCAAAGCCTTTAAATTATTGGTTGTTTTTTCCACCTTCCATTTTTCCCTAGTGGTCAGAAGCATTTTACAAAAGATAGAGGGAGGTAATTATTTATTATTGCAGTAAGAGTCATCAGTGTGCATCCTCTTGTCACAATTTGTGATCCCCTGTTTATATACAATGTGCATCTTCCATTCATACTTACTGAGATCTTCTTGAATTTATAGTCTATATTAGGCAATATGAGGAATCATGAAGTCCACAGAAAGACATATAATGTTCAGGACACTGTATTTATTAGTAAATATTAATAATTGTTGAACATCTATTATGCACAATAAATTGAATAAGCTTTGGAGCATCCATTATGCAACATAAAATAGGCTAAGATATAAGAGAAAATTATTCTAAAAGCATAAAAATCTGATTCTGCCAATGTTGACCAGAGTACTAATTCAGATTAAATCAAATTGACCCAATTCACTCTAATCCTCTTGCAAAAAAAAAAAAAAAATTGCCATTACATCTACTTAATATTTCCTTTTCCCTGCAAACCTGTTATTATCAATAGCATCGGTTGTTATATAATGTTGAAGTCTGTTATTATCAATGACTCACAACATTATTTTAAATTATAGAATAAGTAAGTCTAGTTCTTTCAGTTAAAATAATTTCAATGTCTCCAAAAATCATCTCTAAAAATATAAGCATTGTAAAAATTTAAAAATTGTTTAAAAAACTAAAAGAACAAAGAAGCTGAAGTTATTTATACCAAACACACCTGAAATGATATTAATATATTTATGATTTTAAACTGTCATGTAAAATAAGGAGACAAGAATAATCAGTGAAAAAACAGTTAATAAACATGGAAATATATCTTGTTAAATACACTGAAAAATTGTTCAAACACAAATCATTAAAGAATTAGCTACTTAAAGCCAATTTAGAATGACTTCTGGTCCTGACAAGATGACACAGATGGCCGGGCGTGGCGGCTGGTGCCTGTAATCCCAACACTTTGGGAGACCGAGGCAGGTGGATCACCTGAGATCTGCAATTCGAGACCAGGCTAGCCAAAATGGTAAAACCTCCGTCTCTACTAAAAATACGAAAAAAAAAAAAAAAAAGAAAAAAAAGAAAAATTAGCCGGTCTTGGTGGTAGGCATCTGTAATCCCAGCTACTCGGGAGGCTGAGGCAGGAGAATCATTTGAACTTCGGAGGCAGAGGTTGCAGTGAGCCGACACCACACCTCTGCACTCCAGCCTAGGCAGCAAGAGCGAAACTCCGTCAATAAATACATACATACATACATACATACATACATAATTTTTTTTAAAACGGACAAGCTCATCTCTCTCTGCTCCTCCCCAAGAAGTACAACTGTAAACACTGAAGAAAACAGAAGAGACAACCAAATAAGAACTCTGAAAAACGGAAGGAGAAGGAAAACCTGATTACGGGTCTCAGGACAGCACTGGACAGCACAGAGACGGGATACATTACCTGCTCCACCAAACAGAGGAACACCAAACAGGCCGGGCATTTTCTCCGCCCCATCATTAAAACAGACAGCATGCTAGATAGGCTCATACTACCTCTGGATTGTAAGAAGGCCCCACTAATACCAAGCAAGGCCACAAACATCAGTGAGTGGTGACAACTGGAAGCCAGCAGAAGTGCTAGACTTCTCCCTGGGTGTGAGAATACTCTGCCCCACTCAGAGGCACTGTGTAACCGGGAACACTGGCAGGGGTACCTCCTCATACGTGCCCAGTGAAAGAGGCCGCTTTGTGAAGGTCCTGAGACTACCCTCCCCCGACTAGAGACACCGTCCTAGCAGAGAGTACCAGCAAAGATAGACCTGCTCCAAAGTCCCCATTATCCTACCTCCTCTACAGCAGGGAGGAACCCTCCATAACCAGCACTGACGTGGGAAAACTTTTTCCATCCCTTCAGACTATCCCAGCAGGGAACAGTGGGTGCCCATTGATACGAGATAAATCAGTCAGAAAAAGCAGCACCAAACGGCTCTAAAACATATATCGTAAGTGGAATCATGGTCCACAAACCCGTGAGCTAAATAGTAAATTTCTGCTTAAAAAAAGAAATCTCAAGTAAGAGGCAGAGTCACCTAACATAATAAACAAAATGACCAGGATATAGTAAAACTTATATATCATAATGAGAACCAGAAAAATCACAGTTTTAAAGGGATGAATACCAATGAGATAAATCACATATTGGAACTCTCTGACAAGGATTTTGAAACAATCAACAAAACTGTTGCCATAAGAAATTACAAGTTTTTTTGATTCAAGTGAAAAATTATAAAATCTCAGCAAAAAAAATAAGTTATGTTATAATATCCAAATAGATATTACACAAATATTTTTTCATAAATTTTAAAAACACTTGGGGATAGTTCAATAACAAAGTAGGAATGAAAGAGAGTAGAAGTAACAAGGATGAAGACAGAATAATATAATTCACCTAATCTGAACAATAAAGACTATATAGACCAAAAAAAAAAAAGAAAGAAAGAAAAAATAACCTGAAGGATAGTAACAAAATATATAAAATGCATATCATATGAGTCACAGAAAAAAAGAGAAAGAAGAGGGACTGAATGAGTATTTAAACATATAATGTCTGAAAATTTCTCAAATTGGATGGCAGATATGAGCCCACAGATTTAAGAAACTTAACAAACCTCGAAAGGATCCTGCCAAATAAATCTACACTAAGATACATCATAATTAAAATTTTGCAAACTAAAGATAAAAAACAACAAACTTTTAAAACTTTTAAAAGGAGCCAGATAAAGGACTTATGTAAATATTATTAAATGTTTTAACAAATCAAACAATACAACATGATCAATGCAAATCAGATAATACATGATCAACTGAAGTTTAATCCAGGAATACAAGGTTGGTTTAACATTAGAAAATCAATTGGTGTAATTAACCACATAAAAACCTAAGTTGAAATATCAAAAAACATTTGGCAATATTCAGAATTCATATCTGTTGAATGCTTTAAACAAAGTAATGGTAGAACAGAACTTCCTCAAACTGACAGAGGGAAAGCCATAAAAAAAAACCTACAAGTAATGTCATTACTAAATGGTAAAAGACTAAAGGCCTTAATGACTTCAGTTCAGAAAAAATAAAAGTTTGTCCACACTATCTACTTTAAGTCAACATTTCCATAAAGGTACTAGGCAGGGCAATATAGAGAAAAAAAGTAGTCATCTATATTTGAAAAGAAGGAACAAAAGCATCTATCTGCAGATGACCTGATGGCTTACAAAAAAGTGCACTAGAATCTACCAAAAAAAAAAAGAAATAAAAATCTCCTGGAACTAATCATAACTAATCTTTTTAGCAGAGTTTCAGGAAATAAGATAAATATAAAATAATTATATTTCTTTATGAAATATCAGAATTTCTAATTTAAAAAATTTATAAAATTACCAAAACCATGCAATATTTATGTATCAGTCTAACAAAAGTAGTAAAAGCCCTGTATACAAAACATTGCTATGAGTAATTTTTAAACATTTAAATATATGTGTCACAAAACTCAATATTTATCTACTCTAATTGACATATGAGAATCCCAGCAGACATTTTAATAAAAATTGACAAACTGTTATTAAAATTCATGTGGAAATTTAAAAAATCCAGGATAACCAAACCACCTTTGGAAAATAAAAGCAAAGCTATTACACCAACATCGTTTGATTTTAAGAGATATAAAAATACTATAATCATCAAGACATTGTGCTATCAAAAACATAGATAAAATAAAATAATAATATAATATGATGTAATATAATTAATATAATATAATGTAATATAATATAAAATGTGTACAGAAATAAATGCAAACAAAAATAAACAACTATTTCTCAACAATGTTGCAATGAAGTAGAGAAAGTAAAATCTTTTTAACAAATTGTGCTGGGACAATTTCAAATCCTCATTAGAAAAGAAAAGGAGCTTTGATCTATACCTTACATGACATACTAATACTACTTTAGAGTGAATCAATTACCTGAATGTAAAGTCTAAGCTTATAAAACTTCTAGAAGTAAACTTTGGAGAAAAGCATTGTGGCATTGAGGCACGATTTATTTTTGTAGTTATTAATCCAAAGTACATCCCGTAAAAACACAAATTGTTAAGTTGGGAGTAATCAAAATTGAACCATTGTTTTTCACACAATATGCTTTTAAGAGAGTCACAAACTTTGAGAAAATATTTGTAAATCTTTTTCTGATAAATAATATACACCTGGAATATATTTTAAAACACTCAAAACTCAATAATAATACAAATGACCTAATAAAACATGAGAAAAAATCTTAGGCAGGTATTTCCTTGAACTTATGTTGATGGCAAATTAGTGCATGAAAATATGCTTAACATAATTAGGGAAATGTAAATTAAAACTAGAATGAGATGCCACTATAAATCTTCTGAAATGTCCAAATTATATATGCCTCAGATGCTAAGTGCATGTAAGGTTTTGGAGGAACTGGACCTCTCAGAGACTAAGAATAAAAATTTTAAATGTTACAATAAATTTAGAAAATAATTTAGCAATTTCATAAAATTGAAACATGCCATACTACATGATCCAGTAAATTAATTTTTAGAAATTTATCCAAGAGAAATGAAAGTAAATGTCCTTACAAATACTTTTCATGAATATTCATGGCAGCTGTATTTTTAATCAGAAAATTTAGAAAACTCAAATGTCCATCAGAAGGTAAATGGGTAAACAAACTCAAGTATATCCTTATAATGGAGTGTGACTCTACAATAATAAGAAAAAATGAATGAGTGATGGGTACATGATACCAGGTGAATAAATATAAAATAATTATATTAAGTGAAAGAAGCCAGAAAACATATTACCAACTACAGGATTACATTTACATAAAATTGTAGAAAATGTAAACAAATGTATAGTGCCACAAAGCAGATTAGCGATTGTTCAGGGATTGAGGAGAAGAGAAGAGGCAGAAGGACAGATTATACAGTGGCAAGATTAAACTTTTAGGGTAAATGAGTATTTTATTATCTTGATTGTGTTGGTGTGTATTTTATGTTATGGATTGCTGGACACAGTACTGTGAAGATATCAATTCTGCCCTATTTTTCTATAGATGCAGGACAATCTCATTGAAAGTTCCAGTGTTATTTCTTTTACTTTTTTTGGCTTAGAATGAATTTATGAATGTGGCTTCTGTATTTGTATTGACATTATATTATAACCTCTAAATATTGATATAATCAATATTATATGACAATATTGAGAATTTCTGATAAATTAAAATATATGGTGCAATGGAAAAAAATAGCTAAGTACTCATATTCTATAGTAAGTGTAAAATAGATAATATCTAGGATTAAACAAAAAGAAATAATGGTATGAAATCAATTTTGAATAAGTATATAAATATAGGAATATGTGAATATGGGTATAGATATGGGAAAAATATGACCTGTATAGGTTAAATATGGTTGCCTAGGAAATAGGCAATGGACAATTGCTTTACTTTTAAAGCTTTACATTTGTGCTTCAATCTTAAAGTTTTTTTCAAGTATAAGTGAAAAATATGAGAACGTTAAACAATAATAAAAACTCACCCTAAAGAGATAATGAGTTTTTAAAATATAAGGTCACTTATGAGTATCTGTGTAATCATAATTTTAAGTCTTTGACAAATACACATTTTTTAATTAATTCAGGATTATTAATCTTTTCAGGGAATAGGGTTGAGATAGTATTTTTTTTCAGTTTTTCTTCTATGGTTTAAATGCATATTATATCAGCCTGATACTGTCAGCTTGGAAAATATAGGTTCTATATCTTGAATAATAATGAATGAATTCTTCCTGCCAAATCAGAAATTACCAATAAATCCAGTTGTCCTTTTTACTTTCATTCACATTTTATAATTCAAATAAAATGTTGTGAATTTTAATCAGATAAAGTACTAGCACAGTTATTCTCTCAAACTGCTATAGGTGAGTACCCAAGCAAGAGGATTGATAAATGGTGACAATCAATAAGAATAGAAAAGAGAAATTAAATTCAAATAGGTATTTATGGATTTAATCTAATATTAAAACCACTACAAATCTAACGACTCAGTTCATGAACTGAAAATTCTTAAGTTCCATTCATCTATTAAGAAGAAAAGTTCATACAACGTTTTTTGGTTCTTTGCCCTTTCTGATTTCCCCTCGGAGGCCATTCTAACTTCTATGAGATTGTAAGGAGGAATTTAGCTAGCTGCCACTACTCTGGAATATAAAGCCAAGGATCCCCATAGCTGAGCTTGCTTTTAATTGATAAAAAGAAGGCACTGCTGCTTTGTCTATGCATATTTTAAGCACACATCAGGAAACACACACACACCTCCCTTCACAGACAGCAAGGGCAGGAAGATTAGTCTGTGAGGATCATAGTTACTGACCTCACATGATATCAGGAAATCAAGTAAGACTTTGATCTTAAGAGAGTCAGATTGACGTATTTCTGCCCACTAGTAACAATGATGGAAAACAGTCACCTAGAATGTGACATTAACATTGGACTTATCCCACTTGACATAAGTAAATTATTTCCTTATTCTGGATCCTATCTGAAAAGGATCTTAAAAATGACTTTGAGGGTTGATATTGAAACAGATCACTTTACAGATAAAATAGGCTAATCCAGAAACTATAACATACTTGACTGTTCACTCTAAAATAGTGACTATATGTGGAAACCAAATGAATGAATCTTTTTTTTTTTTTTTTTTTTTTAATGCACTGGTTTATGAACTGAAGGAAAAATAAGAAGTTGGCTTATTACGGGTATTACTGGGTGACAGCTTTGGTTGAAACTGTAATGTAAAGGCTTTCATGCCGGGGTTAGGGAGTCCTCCTGCCATTGTGTATCTACTAGCACATTCAGGTTTACAGAGAAGTCTTCTGGTGGCAGGGTGAGGGAGCATACTGCCCTTCTGTGGTTTCCTGCAGGCATATACATTCACAACTGCAGATTGCTCACAGGGTCATGGCAGTTGCTAGCCATGGGCAGGAGATAAGGCCTTCTTAAGAGAGAAGCATTCGAGCAAGAAATGAGTCTGTAATATTCACAAGAGCTGGTACTGTTGGACTGGAAAGTAAATCAAGTGTATTAACAGAAATTTCCCTGCTGGAAAGTAGGGTATAGAGCTGCATCTAAGAAAACCTTATCACATAACTTTTGGAAGTAGTGGATTAATCAACTATGTGAAGTCAAATATAATTGGGAATGTGGAGGAAACAACTGAAAAAAACAAACAAACAAGAATTTGACATGATTGAGACACATCAGCTCTCATCTTTGTTGCTGCAACCACAGGATACAGGACAGAGCTAGAAAAGCTAGAAATACATCACATTAGGGATGGGGAGTGAGATTATCGTCGACATAATAGCACAAGGAAGGTAATGTGATGTTCCTGAGGAAGCATTGTATGCATTCATTCGTTTTATTATGTTTCTCTGCATTTTAATTTTTAAAAATACTTCATAAATACATAGAAATGAAATAAGAATACTTCAATAGCCATTTCTAGTGTAAATTTTATGTCGTTTAAAATGAAAAGTCCCAGCAAGAATGTCCATCTGGTTATATGATGAAAGAAGGAACTATGAATAATTTAAAATTTCAGAATTCCTAAAATTTCAGCCTAAAATAGTGTATAATTATGCAATAATGTTTGATTTTGATAATTATTTATTACAATTAAGAATGCAGTTTCAGCTCTCAGCTCTAAAAAAATAACAAATCTTAGTGAAACTAATCATAATACAACAATAATAAATTATTGAATTTCAATATAGAAAAGAACCACTTATTTTAGTTAGACAAGAATATTGAAACATTTGATAAAATTGTACTTGTTTAAGGTAATGACTTAATATTTAAGGTTATGACTGAAAATAATTCATTGTTTTCAAAGACTCAACTAAAACAAGATTCTATATAATGAAAGTGTATAAAGAGACATATCCTTCTGAGTTAAACTTTAATTGAAGTAAAATACATTATTAGCTAGTTTACATGGCTATGGAAATACTATTTCAGCATTTGTTGTAATTCCAAGATGATTTCCTCAATAACTCAAGCAACATTTTCTTTTTTATTTTAATTGTTGTGTGGCCAACTGAGTAGCTCAAGATCCATTACAACTGATAAAATTTCTACTTTGAAAAAGCATCAGGAACAGAGGGATAAAACTGAGTTTTATCTAATTCTTAAAGACGAGATGATTCCAGTAGGAAATCTTGTATCTTCAAACCATTTTATTAAAGTAAATTTAAATGAAAATGAAAAATAAAGGCAGACATAGTAGTATAAATAAAATAAACAAGAGATAATTATTAATATAAATATATATGCTAATACTGTATTTTGAATACATATGAAATTCAGCAAGTGAGAAATGAAATTTTGCTATGAGCAAGTGGTCCTTATTTCAAAAGAGAAATCTTGAATAAATATCCAGGAATTATTATGAATATAATTAATTTCCTCAAAAAGTTGTGTGTGTGTGTACATATATATATGTGTGTATGTGTGTGTGTGTGTGTATATATATGTATGCATGTGTGAGTGTGTGTGTGTGTGTGTATATATATATTTACATGTTTCTGCCTTCAATGAAAGATTCTGAAAGGATGTTCGGTCAAATTGAGCAGCAATTCCTAATGAAAACTCTAAGAAAAGTAGGAATAGAAAAAAAAAAAAAATTCCCTGGTATGCCCCCCCACACACAACCCTCCAACTTAGGGCTCTCTTTAATATTTCTAAAAGAAATTTCAATTTTTTATTTGCCTGTATTTGCTGGAACTCATAAAATATTGTTGAAAAATAATGGAGATAATGATCGTCTTTATTTGGTACCTGACTGTAGTTGACATGGTTTTATTATTTTTTATTTTTTTCAGCAATTACCATTTGCCTTTATTTATATAAAAGTGTATTAAATACTCTCAATATATACAAGTAAAAAATATTATCTATATAAATAGAAAATTTCCATATACAAAATCTTTTTTAAAATTATACATGTATATACAGTGTTGACCTTAGAAGCTGTATCTTAAATCTTAAACTCTGTATAGTTTGTACAGTAGATTTATAAAAACATAATTATTGGTCAAATGTTTAATCAACACCACTCAAGTCAAAGTACTAAATGATAAAGCGTATTAGGAAGGTGCCCAAAATGCAGAATTCTCCTGCATTTAATACACTAATTGAAGGTTTGCCAATTGTTTTGAATTTCCAAATGTACTCCTTAAAATAGAAAAAGAACCTAAATACAGTATTACAAACATTAGAAAAGTCTGCACAATTTCCATCTTAGTTTCCTACATGGTTTGAGGTCAGTCTTTCAAAAGCTCTTCAAAAGTTCATTCAGGACAATGTAAGGCATTCATTCATTTGTTTTTGGTTGGATGATCTCAGTACAGAATATATCATCTAAAGGATGACATACGTAGAAGGTCCAGAGTTTTAAAAACTACAGCAACTTGGAATTGGTTGTACCATCATGCTCTAAAATCCCTGTTTGTATTTCTACATATTCTACTATCTTAAGAGTTCTGTTTTCTGCATATGGCTAGCCAGTTTTCCCAACACCATTTATTAAATAGGAAATCCTTTCCCCATTGCTTGTTTTTGTCAAGTTTGTCAAAGAGCATATGGCTGTTGATGTGTGGTGTTATTTCTGAGGCCTCTGTTCTGTTCCACTGGTCTGTATACCAGTATGCAGAAAACTGAAACTGGATCCCTTCCTTATACCTTATACAAAAATTAACTCAAGATGGATTAAAGACTTAAACGTAAGACCTAAAACCATAAAAACTCTAGAAGAAAACCTAGGCATTACAATTCAGGACATAGGCATGGGCAAAGAATTCATGACTAAAACACCAAAAGCAATGGTAACAAAAGCCAAAACTGACAAATTGGGTTAAACTAAAGAGCTTCTGCACAGCCAAAGAAACTATCATCAGCGTGAACAGGCAACCTACCGAATGGGAGAAAATTTTTGCAATCTATCCATCTGGCAAAGGGCTAATATCCTAAATCTACAAATAACTTAAACAAATTTACAAGAAAAAGCAAACAACTCCATCAAAAAGTGGGCAAAGGATATGAACGGACACTTCTCAAAAGAAGACATTTATTCAGCTCATCATCACAGGTCATCAGAGAAATGCAAATCAAAACCACAATGAGATACCATCTCACACCAGTTAGAATGGCAATCATTAAAAGGTCAGGAAACAAAAGATGTTGGAGCAGATGTGGAGAGATAGGAACATTTTCACACTGTTAGTGGGAGTGTAAATTACTTCAGCCATTGTGGAAAACAGTGTGGCGATTCCTCAAGGATCTAGAACCATAAATATCATTTGACCCAGCAATCCCATTACTGGGTATATACCCAAAGGCCTATAAATCATTCTGTTATAAAGACACCTGCACACATATGTTTATTGCAGCACCGTTTGCAACAGCGAAGATGGAACCAACCCTAATGTCCATCAATGATAGACTGGATAAAGAAAATGTGGTGTATATACACCATGGAATACTATGCAGCCATAAAAAAGGATGAGTTCATGTCCTTTGCAGGGACATGGATGAAGCTGGAATCCATCATTCTCAGCAAGGTAACACAGGAACAGAAAACCAAACACCACATGTTCTCACTCATAAATGGGAGTTGAACAATGAGAACACATGGACACAGGGAGGGGAACATCACACACTGGGGCCTGTTGGGGGTGGCAGGCTAGAGGAGGGACAGCATTAGGAGAAATACCTAATGTAAATTATGGGTTGATGGGTGCAGCAAACCACCATGGCACGTGTATACCTATGTGACAAACCTGCACGTTCTACACATTTTATCCCAGAACTTAAAGTATAATAAAAGGCCGGGCTCGGTGGCTCAAGCCTGTAATCCCAGCACTTTGGGAGGCCGAGACGGGCGGATCACGAGGTCAAGAGATCGAGACCATCCTGGATAATACGGTGAAACCCCGTCTCTACTAAAAAATACAAAAAAAACCTAGCCGGGCAAGGTGGCGGGCGCCTGTAGTCCCAGCTACTTGGGAGGCTGAGGCTGGAGAATGGCGTAAGCCCGGGAGGCGGAGCTTGCAGTGAGCTGGGATCCGGCCACCGCACTCCAGCCTGGGCTACAGAGCGAGACTCCGTCTCAAAAAAAAAAACAAACAAACAAACAAAAAAAAAGTATAATAAAAAGACTTCATTATATTTATTTATTAATAACTTTTTAATGAATACTTTTTATGGGCCAAGTGTCATGCTGGACTCTTGGAATCTGTCTGTCAATAACATGGCTTGCTGTTATCGTGTCATTGCCTAGCACTCATTTTCAAGGGGCAGGAACAGGTGATGGAAGATAGACATTAGGTGAGCACAAAGTAGACAATACGAAAGCACAGAAAGGGAGACGTTGAGAGGTGCTCTTAGGCAAGGAAAATGGCAGGCAGAGCAGACAAGCAAGAACAGAGCTGTGTGGAGAGTTATTTTAAATAGATCAGTGAAGGTAGGACACATTCATAGGATTTCCGACCAAAGGATAGAAGGAGGTAAGCATGTTCGCCATACAGATACTTAGATAAAGGACGTGCTAGACTCTTTGGAAACATTGAAAAACTGAGTGACTTGCTCAAACGTAGCACCTCATATATGGTAGACTGACAAGTAAAACTACATGTAAACATGAGTTCTCCAGTTTTTCCACTGTGCCTTTCTCTTAAAATAGTCAGTGGCAAATCTTGCAGAATTTCTTAAAAAACATATTTTAGTCTCATAGCAATTTCAGGACAATCATCACCTATCAACTTCTACATGGGTCTTTATCTGCAGAGCCCAGCTGCACAGCACCACTTCACAGCCCTAGTTCTGAGGAGAAGGAAGACTCTACCTAGATACAGTAAACAAGATAGAATGGACTAAGTAGCTTCTTTCCACATTGATAAGACTCCGTTTATTTAAGTTACTTATTTGTGTATATTTTCTTTTGAGATCAAGAAGCAGAGTTTAAATTAACTCAGTAAACATATATCAAATGTCTATCACATTCAAAACACCATATAAAGTAACACAGAATATGCAATGAAGAAATGACATTGATAAAGCCCTTTAGTTCTAGAGACTTCTAAGCTGATGGGAAGACAAATGTTTACAACCACTTAAAAGGAAAAAAAAAGGCATAACAAAAGTTTGTAAAAGTAAATAGCATTATGTAAAAAACCCAGGCCCAAATCTAGTCTGCATAAAAGGTAGTCACAGTGTTTTTTTAGCTTCTGTGCTAATAATACTGACATCACTGAAATGTGGTGCAGTTGTCTGCTTGCTTAGTGTGATACAACAAACAAGGAAACCAACAAAGCCTAGGCAACCCTACACACACAACCTTATGGCCCCAGCAGTTTTTCAACAAGTTTCTACAGTGCCCTCTTGGTCACATCTCAGAGACTACCAGTGACTTCCTCAAATGAGCAAAGTTTCCATTATCAAATCAAATGTAATCACGTGTTTACTGAGGCCCCAACATACTTAAGTCAGACCCGTGTTGAATGTCTGTACACCTTCCATCAATGACAGAGAGTGTATTTATAAAATGCAATCATTGCACATGAAATTAAGTATACTCAGTTCAAATCTTGCAGATGGGAAGAAAGGACGTATTTTACAGACTGAAAGGTTATAGCATATTTCCTTCTTTTCCTTTTTTCTTTTTTTCTTTGAGATGGAGTCTCTCTCTTGTTGCCCAGGTTGGAGTGTGATGGCACGATCTCAGCTCACTGCAACCTCTTCTTCCTGAGTTCAGCAATTCTCCTGTCTCAGCCTCCCAAGTAGGTGGAATTGCAGGCACGCACCACCACGTATGGCTAATTTTGTATTTTTAGTAGAGACGGGATTTCTACTGTTGGACAGGCACTCGGGCAATCCACGTGCCTCGGTCTCCCAAAGTGCTGGGATTATAGGCATGAACTACTGCACCAGGCCCAACATATTTCTTATACATAAATACAATATATTTCAGGCAGGATACTGAAGTGGAGAACATGTCTATATCAAGAAAATCCAGGCTGGTCATGGAAGCTCACACTTGTAATCCCACTGCTTTGGGAGACTGAGGTGGGCAGATCACCTGAGGTCATGAGTTCGAGACCAGCCTGACCAACATGGTGAAACCCTGTCTTTACTAAATACAAAAAATTAGCCAGGAATGGTGCTGCATGTCTGTAATCCCAGCTACTTGGGAGGCTGAGGCAGGATACTCGCTTGAACCTGGGAGGCTTAGGTTGCAGTGAGCTGAGATTGTGCCATTGTTTTCCAGCCTGGGTGACAAGAGTGAAACTCCATCTCAAAAAAAGAAAAAAAGAAAGAAAGAAAGAAAGAAAGAAAGAAAGAAAGAAAGAAAGAAAGAAAGAAAGAAAGAAAGAAAGAAAGAAAGAAAGAAGACACATATTTGATATAACCACATTAGATGGAAATAACTTATACACATATTTACTCTAAATTCCTAATAGTAAAACCATAGCTATATAAATGTTTAGCTTGAAAACTATGTACCATATTTAAGTAGAATTTGTGAAGAAAAAGAAAGAAATCATAACACTTATCCTTATTTGAATAGAATTTTGTATAGGTTACTTCAAGCATAAAGAATTATCAAGATCTGAAAACAAAGGTAAACCCTATCACGCCCACATTAGATTTGCAGCTTCAGAATACAGTTGCTAAATATTTGTTTATGCACATTATCACAAAATGTTTGCACAACATGGAACTAAGAAGTAAATATTGCAGAATTGCTTACACTGTTTCCTGCCATATACTATCATTTCAGTCCATTGCGTGAGTCATTTGAACATGTTATTCTGAATTTTAAATGCCATCCCCTTTGATATACACTGAGTACAGTATAAATACCCTGATACCATTAGCAGCATTGCTAGGGCCACCATGGAGTGAGCTGTGCTAGCACTTTCATGGTGACTGAAGCCTGCATAGGGAGAAACACAGCTGTACCACCATGAGTAAACAGTGGTTTCTTTGAGAGTCCAGTAATTTTAAACACTTAAAATTAGATGTGTATATGCCAAATATAACGTATTAAATGAGTAGGGAGGAAACTGTTTGCCTTACATGTTGCTAAATACATGAAAAAAATACATCGATCCATTCTATCACTTCATGATTATTTTAAATGTCAGCCTTCAGAGAGGTCTGCTATGCACAAAAATGTCAGACATAGGATAACTGTAAAAACCACTAAGATATTTATCAAATTGTACAAGATGCAGGCACTTTATGGGACTGTTCAATATTTAATACATACTTAGAAGTAATTTATGCCCCCATCTTACTTACATGAAAATTAGTGTGAATATCTAAAAATAACCCATACAATTATAATATTGTCACCTTTCTATTTTATCTCAGACTTCTTTCGAGTCTACTATTCTACTTCAAGCCTTGTTTTTTTTTTTCCGAGTCCTAAAGGACATTCCCATCACCTGGTACCTGAATGATAAGAAAAATCAATAAATAAAACATCTTTGGGAAGTTTCTTGTGTTCATGCTCTGAGCTCAGGTTCAGATGTCAGCATCATACCAACTCTCCTCCAAACTAAATGCATCATTATCTCAATGCAAATCAACCTCCAGGTAAGGAGTACACATATCAATGGCAATATATTAGGCATAGTTTAGTGCTAATGCATCAGCCCCCTCATATTCCATAACTGCATTTTTCAGAGGCCACTTGCCTAGAATCCTTGCGTCTATGTGGCCTCAGCAATGTTGTAGAAACAGGGAATTCAAGCTCTGTCCCTCTACTCTCTAAATGAACTGAAGTAAACGATTGCTGATTTTATAATCTATAGACTATTTACTTCAGACCTAAGATTGAAATGGGTTATGTTCTGTTAGAGATTTTAGAGGAATGAGTGCTCATTGGGAGTTTGTGAACTCACAATGAGAGTGTGAGAACTCACAAATAATACTTTCAAATGAGACAGTGTTACAAAAACTACTGAGGGTAATTCTCACAAACATTTCCTTTGCAAAGCAGGTGGTAAGTAGGCAGGGATGGGGAAGCTGGGCTCCCTGCCCTTGTGGAGGATTAGAAAGGAAGCCTCACATGCCTTTGAAGTCCCGTCATTCTCACCCTATCTGCCTCAGTTATATTTGGAGTCTAGGGTAGGATAAGAGTTCACATTCGTTAGTAAGAAGAGGAGGAAAAAGAGCAGCTTTTACTTTCATATCTACTATCACTGTGGTCTCCATAGCAACCTGGGGCAGCAGAGCCTCCATAGAGAGCTAGTCCACAACTACAACTTAGTGGGAGGAAAGAGGAGGCATGAGAGAGATATCTTGACAGATTGACTGGAGCAGCAATTTGTCAGATCACTGGACTGGGAAATGGCTACAGTTCTGCTGATTCTGTTCCTATGTTCACTTCATAAACTGGGAACTGAATAAATACGTCTGTAACATGTTCCATGCAGGGTTGAAAATCCAGGACCAGAACTGTTTCCATTCACTGCTGGGATTGACCACCTCACTTCCATGACTCTGCAGAAATCATAAAACTGATTAGTAACAAAAAACATTACACATTAAGGGAAGCCATTAAGAGCAATAAAGCATGCATTCTTTTTGATATTGATTAGTGAAAGAGACGTAAAAAGATTTCATAGATATTTTTCACACCAATCATCAAAACATTCCTTGATGTAAGTAGAAGTACATAACTTCATTCCAATTATTGATGAGGAAAAGTATCTGAAATCAATATGATTTCTTTCATGACATCTAGAGTAATAGGAATCCAAAGTGCAGTCCTCTTGTTCTCAAAATGCAACCTCAGTGCTTTTCTTAACATAGAACAGTTAAGTTTTTAAATTTCATTTGCTGTGGTCATAATTATTTGCTACTCACTAAACATAAAATCTTCACATTCCTTGAATATACAGAGCACAATTACAGGGAAATAGTATAAAAATTCCCAAATAAAGCAAATGTTACACATTGCCCACTGTAGAATCTAATAATACTTTATATTGTATGTTTTGTTGTTGTTGTTTTTGAAATGGAGTCATACTCTGTCACCCAGACTGGAGTGCAGTGGCGTGATCTCAACTCACTACAACCTCCGCCTCCCGAGTTCAAGCAATTCTCCTGCCTCAGCCTCCCGAGTAGCTGGAATTATAGGTGCCCGCCACCACACCCGGCTAATTTTTGTATTTTTAGTAGAGACGGGGTTTCACCATGTTGTTCAGGATGGTCTCGATCCCCTGACCTCATGATCCACCCGCCTCGGCTTCCCAAAGTGCTGGGATTACAGGCGTGAGCCACCACACCCAGCCTATGCCATATGCTTATCAGCTGTGCCTTCAAACTATTACTGCCTTGTTTTGTGGGTGCTGCCACCTTAAATGATAAAGTTCTTTATGGGAGGAAACAACTTGTAGTAATAATTTTTATATACAAGAGGATACTATGTGTACACTGAATATTCAATGCTTGTTTTTAATAAAAATAGTGTGGTAATTATAGTTTTGAGTCTTCTGTTTGAGCTATATCCGAATAAAAACAACTGTTCATTCTTTCATTTTCACTACCTGCAATTCTTTCAATTAAATATTTAATGTTGTTAAATACAGGCTGATTTCTGTTGTAAAAGTCAAAATATTTTCCTAATTTATTATTAAATCATACAGTATAGTTTATATCTGATAATCCAAATCTAATTTTTCTAAAGAATACAAAACCCTCTGTGACCAAACCTTCAACACTGGGTCACTGTGAAAGAAACACTTTAAAGATGACTAATGTGAAGTGGACTTTTTTATGTTGTTAACATTTTCATGGCAAAAGACGATACTCGTCTAATTATTTCAGCACTAATTAGTAATTTGTTTCCATTTGCTTCCTTGGATTATGTGATGCTATAGGTCAGGAGCTTGTTAATTAGCCTGAGCACGTCTCCAGCTAAACAGAAAATAAATTTAAATAAACCAAGTATTATAACTCCAGCCATTGTTGTGGCCTTAGACATATTTCTCCCTGTATACTTTTGAGATACCTCAAGTCATCGAATGACAATGTCCCATTCATTCCAAAAGAGACTACACACACCTGATTATAGGCTGGTCCTCACATTAAATGTGTTCATGTTGGAAAACATCTCAAAAAATGAAAAGGTGATGACCATACCCATCACTAATTTTAAGATCCACAATCAGAGTGAATTAAAATTCATGTGGGGTGAATGTAAGAAGGTGGGAAGAGAGTGACTTACTAAAGATTGTTACAGCGGAGGGTTTGAGATATTAAAATTTATGAGTTAACATTTGTATTTAAAAATTTTAAGTATTATATTTCAAGATGTTTGACATGTAATTCTAGCCAGAGGTGCTTTATCCTTAGTTAGACAAGGTCTCACTATTTTACAGTCTCCACAGTTGATATTGTGTCTACTTATGTGTCTTTTCTTATCCAATTTATTATCCTAATCAACGAACATTTACTGAACCTCTACAAGGAGAAATACAGCAACATTCATTAAGAGCCCAGGAAAACTTGAAATATTGACAAACGTTTGTAATTGTCACGATCTAGTCAATAGGAAATAATTCAGGCTTTTCAAATGGTAATTTAACATGAGCTATCTTGGAAAACCTCAACAGGAAAGTGTGAAGCAATATGTAACAGTAGAAACCCACTACCACCGACATGGGGGACAGCTGAAGAAGAGGATGGCACAGGGGCCCAGCGTCCACCTTGTGCTAGACCAAAGGCTAGACCTTACAGTGAGTGCAGAAGAAGGGCTCTAAGGGCAGAGTTAGAATAAAGCAGAGAAGGACAATTCTCAGGCCCTATGAAATCAAATTCTGTGTAGGCAAGGAGCTAAATGAGGCATCAAAAGCATTAAGAAGGTGGAGGAAAGTGTCAATGGGAAAAGAAAGAAGCCAAGAATATTCCCCATTGTGGAAGTAAGCAGAAGACAGGCAATAAGAAAATTCATTTCAAATTCTGTAGGAAAGAAAGCGTTTTTCTGTTAACACACTACACATCACAGATTTGGAACCCTCAAACAGTCAGACACTTGGCATCAGATGAGATTCAAATTCTTGGCAGAAAGCTGGATAATTACAAGAGTCCCTCAATGCCCAAACTCTATAACATTCTTGAAGAAAAAAAAAAAATCCAAGTGTTTTAATTCTCATTATATTCTCAGAAGAAAGATTATTATCACAAAATCATCCCCAAACTACTTTCTTCAAATGGCAGGTACTTGTTAAAATTTGGACTTGGGAGTTACATTCTACTAGTTTTAATTCTATTTCCATAGCTTGACAGCTGTATATCCCTGGGCAAGTGATTTAATCTCTCCACATTACATCTTTCTCATATATGAAATAATAGTAATAATCATATCTATCTAGCAGTTTTATGAAGATTATATGTTTTACTACTTAGAGAGCAGCTTGGAAGTTTGTATTTACTTAATAAATATTACCTTTTGTTACTAGAAAAAAATATTGGATTAATTAAAATAAGAGAAATTTCATATACAATGCTTTATTATGGAATGTCTATGCATTCCTATAAGAGAAATATTTTATTCAACAAAATTATTCAATAAATATATGGAACTCCAGTGAAATAGACTTAAAAGTATCTGACCATATGTACCCATTTGCTTTCTCATTTCAAGGACCATAAGACAAACGCCAGAACATACCCAACATTTAAATAACATAGCTGTTTGAAACAAGATGAATCCCTAAGTAAAACAAAGATAGTTTCAGCCACACACATGCACTACTTTACTCAAAGAAAGAGAAGGAAAGCAAATTTGAAAATGTATGTCCAATGGATACAGTTTACAACTTAGAGCAAAAGAGGAGTTATCCCAGAAACGCTAGAAGTGAAAATCAAAAACTAGTGATTAGGAAGTGGCTTCAGTGGTTAGCAGAGTGAAATGACTGATAATAAACTGGGAATTTTGGGAACAAGAAGGAACTTTAATTTCAGCTTATCAAACTGTATTGCTTATTCAGAAATCTACAATTGGCAATATGCATAAATAGATATGTTACAATCCAAAAACCTGTCATTAAAAATGATACAAGATTAATCCTACAGCATCAAGGATAGAAATATATTAGGGATGACTTAAAGCCCAAATGATTTTTAAAGGAATATTTTCAAAATAGGTTGAAATCCAAATTGTGTTGATCCACCTTTAATCCCATGGTTTTTTGTGTACAAACGTAAGTAAACCACGGGCTGCCGTCTGGAGGTTCCTTCCTGAAGCTGGTAGAAGAGCTGTTATGCCAGATGAATATAGAGAGGATTATTTGAAAACAGAAAAGAGGAAGGAAGGAAAATCTACAGGAAAGGAGAAGAACTCTTTCCTCATATCACATCAAGTGTGAATGCAATCAATAGGATTCTCATTGTGGATATAATCCTCGATAAACTTGCTGAGGTAGTGTTGTCACATTTCTACACACTAAATTTATCTCCCCACCCCTCCTTTTCATACTGCATTCTTCATAAGGAAGTCACTATGGACAGCCCATATTTAAGAAGTGCCATGTTATACTACACCTCCATGAGTACAGTCTATTTGCATGAATTATTTGAAACTGTTCTGCACAGAGTTTTCTATTCCTACCCCATTTAATTACTCAATCATTTATGTCACTGAGGACTCATTGATACATATTTTATATAATTAATTAAAATCCAATTTTACCTGATTTATTTTATTGTTCAGATGGTTTCAGCTTTGGCCATCGGGGGCTCTTTCAGTTGGCTCCTTTGCCCCTTTGACATGTCCTATCAATGCTGTGTTTGTATGTTTCTCTCTCTCTCTCTCTCTCTCTCTCTCTCTCTCTCTGTGTGTGTGTGTGTGTGTGTGCATGTGTGTTTCACTATAAAATGATCCAGGCTCATTTTGTATACATCCTACCCCAGTCCTTGAATCATCCATTTCTCTTTATTGGAGGACAGTATTAGATACCAAGATCTAGGTGCTAGGTGTGCTCATTTCCACTGGAGTGACAGTACTTTCTAAACCCCCCAGTTGGCAGAGCGAGAAAAATCTAGTAGGTTTATAAACCTGTTTATTTACATAAGTGTATAAATGTTTCTATGTGTAATGACCTATATCTAATTTAGGCAAAACAGGAGTTCATAATGACATCTCCCAACTGTATACTACTACCACATAGACCATTCTAATCTTTTCCCCTTGCTTATCTGTAACCTCCCACTCCAACAGTGAAAAACCTAGCTCTGCCATCAAATATGTTTTAATAGTTCAAATACAGTGTACAGGTATAGTAGTTTCAGAAATTTTTAACCCATAATCCATGAAAACCAACCTTATCAGCTGAGTAAAGTAGTCCTCCATTATTCAAAGGGCATACGTTCCAAGACACTCAGGTAATTCCTGAAATCACCAGATAGTACAAAACCCTATAGATACCATGTTTTTTTCCTGTACATACATAACTATGAATAAGTTTAATTGATATACTAGGCAGAGTAAGATACTAACAACAACAACAACAGCAAATAATAATAATAATAATAATAATAATAATAATAATGGAACAATTATAGTAATATGCCAGTATCATTACTCTTGCACTTTGGAACCATAATTAAGTAAAATTAGGGTGACTTGAAAACAGCACTGAGATACTATGACAGTCGATTTGATAATGAAGATGGCTACTAAGTGACTAACAGGTGAGTAGTGTATACAATCTGGACATGTTGGACAGAGGGATAATTCAAGTCCATGGGGGACTGGAGCAGTGCTCCAGTCATGCTAGTCGGAGCAGTGCACAATGTAAAACTTATGACTTGTTTATTTCTGAAATTTTCCACTTCACATTTTTGTACCATTGTTGACTGCAAGTAATTGAAACCTTGGGTAAGAAGAGGACTACTGTATAGTATTTATGTAGTTTATTTGCCTTTGGTCTACAACTTTTCCTCATTTCCAAAGTCAGCACCTTATTTGTAATGCATTTATATTATGTTGTCACGTACTTTTTCCACCCTGGGATTTTCTAAACTTCGAAAATGATTTTTTGGAAATCCTTCTATTCAGCAAACTTTTTAGTTACCCTGTTTTTACCAGGCATTACTCTGGGAGCACAAACCATGGTGTGAAAGACAGCATTATTGTCACTGTTGCTTCTTGGTTTTACTGGGAGGCCAGTAATGAGATGCTTATGATACGGTTGAGTTTTACTGGGATGTACTATAGCAAGCGAAGGAACACAGGGAAACAGCGTCTGACTCTGGCATTTGGCCATTTCAGCATTGCCATTCAGGAATCTATAGAAGTCAGGCAGGCAAATGCACAAGAAGGAGGTTAACTGGAAACTGTGAAATATGTGAGAAACAGTGGAGGTCTACAGTTGCCAGAGCTTCTGGTTTTTCAAAGAAGAGTCACATATCTGAATGTTTATGTGATTTGTCATGATTTCTAAAAAATTTTACTTGTAACACACTACATATAAAATGTACCATCTTAATTATTTTTAAGTGTGCAGCAGTTTTAAGTATATTCAAAT
Organism: Chlorocebus sabaeus; assembly: GCF_047675955.1. Lineage (NCBI taxonomy): Eukaryota > Metazoa > Chordata > Mammalia > Primates > Cercopithecidae > Chlorocebus > Chlorocebus sabaeus. Next base: position 54,589,334 of record NC_132911.1, on the reverse strand, counting down.
TGTTGTGCAACAAACATTCATAAAGTTTTCAACTCTAAAACCTGAAACTCTAGACTCCATGGAACCCTCGCACCTCTGTGCTGGAGCCAGGGGGAAAAAGAAAAAACAAAACAAAACAAAACAAAAAGCTAAAAGCTAAAACTCTGTACCCCTAAAACAATAACCCTCTGTTCCCTTCTTAACCCAGGCTCTGGAAAACACCATTCTATTTTCTGTTTCTATGAATTTTATTACTCTAGGTACCCCATATAAGTGCTGTCATACAGGATTGATTGTTTTGTGACTGTCTTATTTAACTCAACATAATGTCATCAAGGTTTATCCATGTTGTATCACATAAAAGGATTTCCTTCCATTTGGGGGGAGAATAATATTCTATCACAAGTATATATCACATTTTGTTTATCCATTCATCTGTTAATGAACATTTGGATTGCCTCTACTTCTTAGCTATTGTGAATAATGCTTCTGTGAACATGGGATTGCAACCATCTCTTCAGAACTGCTGTCAATTCTTTTGAATATAAACCCAGAGGAGACACTCTGGATCATATGGTAGCTATATTTTTAACTTTTTGAGGAACCATCATACTGTTCTTCATAATGGCTATACCATTTTACATTTCCACCAATAGTGCACAGGAGTCCTAATTCCTCCACATCTTTGCTGTATCAGTCAATTTTTACACTGCTATAAGATATATCTGAGACTGAGTGATTTTTAAGGGAAAGAGGTTTAACTGACTCATAGTGCAGCATTGCTGGGGAGCCCTCAGGAATCTTACAGTTATGGCAGAAGGTGAAGGGGGAGCAAGGCACCTTATTCATAAGGTAGCAGGAAGGAGAAGTGCCAAGTGAAATGGAAAGAGCCCTTTATAAAATCATTAGATCTCCTGAGAACTCGCTCACTATCATGAGCACAGCAAGGGGAAAACCTCCCCTATAATTCAGTTACCTCCACCTGGTTTCTCCCTTGACACTTGGGGAACATGGGGATTACAATTCAAGATGAGATTAGGGTGGGCACACAAAGCCTAACCATATCACTTGCCAACACTTGTTTTCTGTTTTGATTTTGCTTTCAATACTAGCATTCCTAACCGGTGTGAGAATACCACTTTGTGGTTTTGATTTGATTTCTCTAATGATTAGTGTGTTGAGCATTTTTTCATGTTTTCTTGGCCTTTTGTGTATATTTTTTGGAGAAGTGTCCATTCAAGTTTTTTAGACAGTTTTTAATTGGGAAAGGTTTTTTTTGTTGTTGTTGTTGTTGTTGTTGTTAAATGTAGGAGTTCTTTATATATTCTGAATATTAAGTTCTTGTCAGATATATGATTTACAAATATTTTATGTCATTCCATAGGTTGCCTTTTCACTCTGTTGACTTGCGTCCTTTGATTCACAGCGGTTTTTCATTTTAATTTAGTACAATTTATCTATCTGTTCAGTTGTTGCCTGTGATTTGGTATTCCATCCAAAAATTCCTTGCTAATCTGATGGTATGAAGCTTTTCTCTGTTTTCTTGTATGAGTTTAGTGTTCTTTTTAGGTCTTATTAGATCTTTAATCATCCATTTTGAGTTAGTTTTTTATATGGTATGATGGAATGATCCAGTTTAATTTTTTCACATACAGATACCCAGTTTTCCCAACACCATTTGTTGAAAAGACTGTATTTCCTAATTGAATGGTCTTTAAAATCTTTTTTAGAATCCTTTACTGAGCTCACTGTTCTCTTCATCACATTTACAATGTGACGCCTGTCTTTATATCAGTACCACATTGTTTTGACTGTGGATTTGTAATAAGTTTTGGAATCAGGAGGTATAATGCCTCTGACTTTGTTCCTGGTTTTCAATATAACTTTTGCTCTCTGGTGTCTCTTGCAATTCCATATAAATTTTAGAATGGAGTTTTCTATTTCTCAGAAAAACACCATCACAATTTTGAGAGATCACACCAACTCTAAATTACAATGGGTAGTTCTGATATATTAATAAAAATTGTCTCCCAATCCATGAATATAGGATGTCTTCTCATTTACTTGTACTTTCTTTAATTTCAGAAATATTTTGAAGTTTTCTGTGTAAAAATCTTTTGCCTCCTTCATTAAATTTAATCCTAAATATTTTATTTTTATGCCATTTTAAATAAAATTTCTTTTATTTTTAGGTAGTTTATTGTTAGTGTACAGAAATTCAACTGATTTTTATGTGTCAATTTGCAATCTGGCAACTTTGCTAAATTTATTAGTTCCAACTTTGCTTTAGGGACTCTTTAGGGATTTCTACATATAAGGTAAAGTAGTCTCTGTTATTTTTATTCCAAAATGGTATTTCATTTTACCACAGTTTGCTTTTTCATTCATATGTTGAAGGACATCTTTCTTGGTTTCAGTTTCTGTTGGTTATGAATAAAGCTGCTATGAACATTCCTGTATATGTTTTGGTGTGGACATTTTTGTATTTATCTTGGATAAATACTTATGAGTGTGCATGTGGCATTGTATGCTAAGACAATATGTAACTTGGTAACAAACTGTCAAACTCCCTTCCACAGTGACTGTGCCATTTTGCATTTCTAGCTGCAGTGAATGAGCTTCTGCTGCTCTGTATCTTCACCAGCATTTGGTATGCTTGATTTTTTGAATTGTAGTCATTCTAATAAGGTTGTAGTAATATCTTGCTGTTTCCTATTTAGTATTATTTCCTATGTAGTATTACACATAGATGAAAATTCTTAATTTATATAGATGATAAGTATATCACAAAGATATTAGCTTATAAAATTGAAGCAATGGTATCAAAACACACTCTGATAGGAACAAGGGTGTCTCCACAAAAAAAAAAAAAAAAAAAAAAAAAAAAAAAACTATGTGATTTTTAAACAATGCCTTGCTTAGGATGTTTCTACCAGGGCTAACACCTGGACATTTATACTGTGGCACTGATGTCTTAGCCATTCTTCCGTCACAGAACATAATCTCATACTGACATTTCACTCTTATTTCTTAGGATTAAAGTTCATTACTAAGAGTATTAAATTTCGCTAAACTTTGTTGCTTTGTTAACATTCTATTTTGCAGAGGACTTAATGCGGGAATATATATTCCTTCCATTCATTTTTGTTGTTCTATACAAGGACCTGTTTCCCAATTGTCCTGGAATGTTCCATCATATAAGAATGTTTTTGTGATGCTGGGCAGCCCAGAATGCGAAATGACTTCCATTACGTGACATACCAGAGAAGGTTTCCATGATAAGGATAATTATTTGTTTATTTATTTATTGAGACAGAATCTCTCTCACACCCAGGCTGGAATGCAGTGGCGCCATCTTGGCTCACTGCAACCTCTGCCTCCGAGTTCAAGCTATTTTCTTTCCTCAGCTGAGGAGTAGCTGGGATTATAGACATGCACCATCGTGCCTGCCTAATTTTTGTATTTTTAGAAGAGACAGGTGTTGCGGTAAGTCAGGGACCCTGAACGGAGGGACCGGCTGAAGCCATGGCAGAACATAAATTGTGACGATTTCATGGACATTTATTCGTTCCCCAAATTAATACTTTTATAGTTTCTTAATGCCTGTCTTTACTGCAATCTCTGAACATAAATTGTGAAGATTTCATGGACATTTATCACTTCCACAGTCAATATTCTTATAATTTTCTATGCCTGTCTTTACTTTAATCTCTGAATCCTGTCATCTTTGTAAGTAGAGGATGTATGTCGCCTCAGGATCCTGTGATGATTGTGTTATCTGCACAAATTGTTTGTAGAGCATGTGTGTTTGACCAATATGAAATCTGGGCACCCAAAAGAAAAAGGATGGCTGTGATTTTCAGGGAACAAGGGAGATAACCATTAGGCCTGACTGCCCACGGGGCCTGACAGGACAGAGTCATATTTATCTTCTTACAAAAGCGAATAGGAGAAATATCACTGAATTCTTTTTCTCAGCAAGGAACAGCCCTGAGAAAGAGAATGCATTCCCAGGGGGAAGTCTCTACAATGACCACTCTGGGAGTGTCTGTCTTATATGTTTGTAGATAAGGGATAAAATAAACCCCCTGTCTTATATGTTTGTAGATAAGGGATAAAATAAACCCCAGTCTCATGTAGTGCCTCCAGGCTTATTAGGATTAGGAAATTCCTGCCTAGTAAATTTTAGTCAGACTGGTTGTCTGCTCTCAAACCATGTCTCCTGATAAGATGTTATCAATGACAATGAGTGCCCAGTGGGACATGAAACTTCATCAGCAATTTTAATTTTTCCCTGGTCCTGTGATCTCACTCTGTCCCCATTAGCCTTGTGATATTTTATTGTCCTTGAAGCATTTAATCTCTGTGACCCACACCCTATTCTCACCCATAATAAAAACTTGCTGGTTTTGCCACTCGGGGATCATCACGGAACCTGCCAACATGTGATGTCTTCCCCGGACAACCAGCTTTAAAATTTCTCTCTTTTGTACTCTTTTTTTTTTTTTTTTGAGACGGAGTCTCACTCTGTCCCCCTGGCTGGAGCGCAGTGTCATGATCTCGGCTCACTGCAAGCTCCACCTCCCGGGTTCCTGCCATTCTCCTGCCTCAGCCTCCCGAGTAGCTGGGACTACAGGCGCCCACCACCGTGCCCAGCTAATTTTTTATATTTTTAGTAGAGACGGGGTTTTATCGTGGTCTCGATCTCCTGACCTTGTGATCTGCCCGCCTCGGCCTCCCACAGTGCTGGGACTCTCTTTTGTACTCTTTCTCTTTATTTATCAGACCGGCCGACACTTAGGGAAAATAGAAAAGAACGTATGCTGAAATATTGGGAGTTGGTTCCCCCAATAGACAGGGTTTCACCCTGTTGGCCAGGCTGATTTCAAACTCCTAGCCTGAAGTGATCCACCCATCTTGGCCTCCTAAAGTGCTGGGATTACAGGCTGGAGCCACTGGGCCCGGTCAATAAGGAGGCTTTTAATCTAAGGTCTGAATGATGTGAATCTAAACCATGAAGAGATTAGGGGAGAAAAATGCAGGAAAAGAAAACAACAAAGACAAAGGCCCTAATTTGAATGTGAGCCCCAACAAAAGTGGGGGAGTGGGGGCTGGCACATGGTGGGTTAGAGGGAGTGAGGAACTAGATGAATTTTGAATATTGGAGTTGCTGAAGCCCAGATATGCACTCATTTTTTTCTATGCTGGGAAGCCTCTGGAAGGTTTTCAGGATGCCTGGCAGAACCTGACAGCAGTATGGAACTCCGACCATGGTGGGAGTGGACATGCAGCAGGGGAACAGGGAGCGCCATCATGAGACCACTGGGTCTCCTTAGAACCCAAGAAAACGTGAGGAGAGAAAAATGAATCATGTCAATTGCTGAAAACTGTCCTTCTAAAGTAGAGGAATAAACAATCTGACAAACAATAGTAGATAATGCCTTGCCAGGAGCTCTGCACTGCAAGTAACATAGGAATTCCTACAGGGATTAGAAAAACAACATAAGTCTGAAGCTCAGATCCACACAAGCAAAAGAGAACTCCAGTGAAATAATAAATGAAAGTAAATAAATTATCTTGCTTTTCTCATTCTTGATTGTCAGCTTAGCTCTTTGTTTAAAATAATAATACTAACAATATGTGGGGTGACTAAAGAGTATGGATAAGTAAAATAAATGATAGTAACGTCATAAGAGATGGGAGGGAGGAACTGGGAACATTCTGTTAAAAGGTACCTGCACTACACATGAAGAAGCAGCACAATGCTATCTGAAAATGCATACAGATTGTTTAAAACACACAATGGAAACTAAAACAAACACTAATTGTTTTCAATAGCATAATTGATACAATAAGGGAAGGATGTAATGGGCTTAATCAAATGTTTAATATAAACCATGGAAGTTAAAAAAGAGTGAGGGAGGGGACAGAAAAAAGAACCAATGTAATAAATAGAGAAAAGTTACAAACATGGTGGATATTAATTCAGTTTTATCACTAACTTTATATTTGAATGGTATAAATATAGCAACCAAAAGACAGATTATCTAGGGACTATAAAAGAACCAACTCTAATTTCTACAAGAAACCCATTTTAAATGAAGACTCTTATAGGCTTAAGGTAAAAGGATGGAGAAAAATATACTTTGCTAACATTAATCAAGATAGCTGGAGGAAATATATTAATTACGGACAAAGAGGACTTAGAGCAAGGAGAATTACCAAAGCTAAGGAGGGGAATTAAATAACGATTAAGTGAGGAATTAAGTAAGATAAAGCAGTAGAATCTCAAAGAAGACATAGCAATATTAAACAGTCTAACAACAGCATGTTACTATATATGTGGCAAAAACACTGATAGAACCAAAAAGAAAAATATACATATCTTATAATTATAGCCTACAATGGCACTTTTTTCAAAAACTGATAGTTCAAGCAGGTAACAATTGGCTAAAAATATAGTTGGACTGAACAGTACTATTGTTATAATAGACTTTTATAGAATATACCATTTACAAGTAGCAAAACATAAACTTTTTTCAAGCTTATAAGGAAATTTTATAAAAGCAGATTATATTCTATGCCAGAAAAAAATTTTAACTTAAATTTTTGAAAAAAAAAATTATTATACAAATATGTTCCCAGATAATGAATAATTTAAAACAAAAATCAGTAAAATAAAGAGACCTCAAAAGTCCCCAGATGTTTGGAGGTTAATCAGTACCCTTCTATACAGCATGTGAGCCATTAAGAAGTCTGAAGAGAATTTAAAAATATTTTGAACTCAATAAAAGTAAAAATACATCTTACCAATATTTGTGACATTCAGGAAAAGAAGTACTTAAAGGTAAATTTATACCATTGAATGCGTGTATTAGTAAAGAAGGTTAAAATCAATGATCTAAGCGCTCACAATACAAAATTAGAAAAAGCAGCAATCAAAGTCTAAAGCAAAAAGAAAGCAAATAACAAAAATTACAGAGGAAAACAATGAAATGGAAAGCAGACGCACAAAACAACAGGGAAATATAATAAAACTTAATGCTTGTTTTTTGAAAAGATAAAGAAAATGAGAAATTGCTAGGAAACTCACCAAGAAATAAAGAGAGAAAGATACAAACTACAGTGTCAGAAATGAGAGATCATACTTATTGATCCCACGGATACCAAAAGGCTAATAGAGGAACACTGTGAACAACGCTGTGCCCACAGATTTGATAATTTACATGATCTGGGTAAATTTCCACAAGAATAAATGGATATTACAAAATAGTCTATATTTATTGAATATATTTAATGAATAAATAATAACATTACAAAAAGAAAGTACCAAATCTAGAGAGTTACCTTAGTAAATTCTATCACATATTTAATGAAGAAATAATATTAATCCTCCACTATTTTGTCTAGAACACAGAAGGAGAGGTAACAGTTTGTAACTCATTCTGTGGTAACATAATTAACCCAACACTCGGAAAAGTTTTTAAAAGTGTTACAGAAGGCCGGGCGCGGTGGCTCAAGCCTGTAATCCCAGCACTTTGGGAGGCCGAGACGGGTGGATCACGAGGTCAGGAGATCGAGACCATCCTGGCTAACCCGGTGAAACCCCGTCTCTACTAAAAAATACAAAAAACTAGCCGGGCGAGGTGGCGGGCGCCTGTAGTCCCAGCTACTCAGGAGGCTGAGGCAGGAGAATGGCGTAAACCCGGGAGGCGGAGCTTGCAGTGAGCTGAGATCCGGCCACTGCACTCCAGACAGGGCGACAGAGCAAGACTCCGTCTCAAAAAAAAAAAAAAAAAAAAACAGTGTTACAGAAAAAAAAAATAAGAGCAATATTTCTTATGAATATAGCTACAATGATTGTGAACAAAATATTAGCAAATCAAACTGAATAATGTATAAAAAGATTAATAGACCACACCTAATGAGATTTATTCCAGTTAAGCATGTATGAATCAAAGTTTGCAATCCAAACAAACCCACCATATCAAAAAGTCTACCAGAAACAAAACCAAAACAAAACATGAAAACTCTTAGAACTAATAAAGAAGTATAGCAAGGTTTCTACCTTGCGAGGGATAGACATTTAATATACATTGTGTTAACTGCTTTCTACTTACCAACAATAAACAATTTAAATTTGAAGTTAGAAAAACAATACTGTTTATAATAACACCAAATAATTGATGTACCTGCTTCCAAATTTAACAATATATCTACAGAATTATATGTGGAAAACTACAAAGCTCTGCTGATAGAGCAAAGACAATATAAATCAATAGATGTTCCATGTTCATGGATTTGAGGACTCAACATTGCTTAGATGCTGATTTTCTCAAACTGATCAATGAATTTAATGAAATTCCCATCAAAATCCAAAAAGTTATTTTGTAGATATTTTGAAGTGATTTTAAAATTTATATGAAACAGCAAAAGACTTTAAATTGCAACAGAATATTGGGAAAGAAAAAGTTAAAAGGCTCATGTTTCCCAATTTCAAGACTTACAATTAAGCTACAATAATTAAGGCAGCATGGTGTTGGCAAAATACACATGATCAATAGAAGAGAACAAGGAAACCAGAAATAGCTCCACAAAAATAAAATCAACTGATCAACAAAGAAGCAATGGCAATTCAATGGGAAATTGGTAAGATTTTGATAAATGTGCTGAAACTATTAGAAAGTCATACACACACAAAAAAATAAAAATTAAATTAGATATGTGTTACCCCTTTCACAAAAATGAACTCAAAATTAATAATAGACCTAAATTTAAAATGCAATACTATAAAAATTCTAAAAGAATGTAGAGTATAAAATAACCTTGAGCTTTACAAATAGTTTTTATGTCAATGTGTGACAATGTTGGCATGCATGCAGGGTAACAGGAACTTTCATTTACTACAGGGATATGTACAAAATGGTAGAGCCACTTTGGAAGACAGTTTGGCAGTTTCTTACAAAGCTAAAGATAGTCTCTCCATATAATTCAGCAATTGCCTTCTGAGCAAATTGGTTTCTAAAAATACGTCCACACAGAAACCTGCATGAAAATGTTATAGCACTTTATATAATAATTGACAAATAGTAGAAGCAAGTGTGATGCCCTTCAACAGGTGCACGAATAAACAAATTATACTGCATCCATATAAGGGGATATTCTTCAGTAACAAAAAGAAAAGAGCTTTCAAGCCAGGAACAAAGTCATAAAGCTTAAATGCACCTTGCTAAGTGAAAAAAGAAAAACTAAAAAGATTAGATTTTCTACAATTTTAATTACTTGGCATTCTGTTAAAGGAAAAACTAAAGAAACAGTGAAATGATCTACAGCTTCCTGAAGGCCATGGCCAGGATAGTAGGAACAGATGGATCCTAGAGGATATTTTAGGGCAGTGAAACTATTCTGTATGACATTGTAATGGTGGCTTCATACATGATACTGTGCAGGTGTCAAAACCCATTGAATTTACAATCAAAGAGCTAACTTTCGTGTGTCAAAATCTTAAAATAAAAACAACTTAGGAGGTTGAGAGATATGACAAAATGCAGAATGTGACAACAGAATCTTACTGTATTACAAATGTTTGAAGCTACTTCACTTAAGATCTATAAGTCAAAGGGGAAAGGGACTGAGCATAATTCTTCTACTCTACCTGATGAAATTGTTTCCCACTGTGGAATGGGTTATTCTGATACTGCTGTACATATATTCCAGATTTGAACAATTAAATAAATGAATAACAGATAATATAACCATGTGTTAGAATGAGATGAGCAAGGGGAGGAGGCTGTGGTGTTTCATGTGATAAGGATTGAGTTAGAAACAGCAGTATAAAGTCAGGAGTAGCTAATAATAGCTACATATAGCAATGTGTATGAATAGACACAAGCACACCTTGTTTCCTTGTGCTTGACTTAAATGACCTCTGCAGATACTGCATATTTCATATACTGATGGTTTGTAACAAGCCTGTGTGGAGAAAGTCTATCAGAGCATTTTTTTCCAACAGCATGTGCTCATTTTGTGCAGTTCGGTAATTTTTACAATACTTTGACTTTTTCAGTTAGTGAAACTACTTGAAAAACAGGTATTTTTTCAGATATTATTTAACAGTTATGATTTTAACAGATATTATTGTATCTGACATGATGACCTGTGATCAGTGTTTTTTGTTTGTTGGGTTTTGTTTGTTTGTTGGTTTATTTTTAAAGACAGAATTCCACTCTGTCACCCAGGCTAGAGCGTAGTGGTGTGATCTCAGCTCACTGTAATCTCCACCTCCCAGTCCAAGTGATCCTCCTCCTTCAGCCTTTCGATGATCGCTGATCTTAGATGTTGCTATTATAATTATTTACAGGGTGCCACAAACCACACATGCACAAGGCAGCAAACTTAATTGAGAAATGTTGTGTGTGTTCTATCTGTTCATTTCCCCAGTTCTCTCCCTGTCTGCAGGCCTTCCTATACCTTGAGACACTACTGAAATTAGACCAAGTAATAACCCTGTCGTGGCCTATAAGTGTTCAAGTGAAAGGAAAATTCACGCACCTCTCACTTTAAATCAAAACTTAGAACTTATTAAACTTAGTGAGGAAGGCATAGTGAAAGGCAAAATAAGGCAAAAGGTAGGCCTATTGAATAAGCAGTTAGCCAGGTTGTAAATTTAAAATAAAAACTATTGAAGGAAATTAGAAGTGCTACTCAAGTGAAGATGCAAGTGGTAAGAAAGTGAGACAGGCTTACTGCTGATATGGAGGAAGTTTCAGTTGTCTGGATAGATCTAACCAGCCACAACATCTGCTTAATCCAAAGCCTAATCCAGAGTAAGGCCCTAACGCTCTTCAATGCTATGAAATGTGAAAGAAATGAGAAAACGGCAGAAGAAAATTTGGAAACTAGCAGAGGTTGGTTCATGAAGTTTAAGGAAAGAAGGCATCTCCATGACATAAAAATGCCAGGTGAAGCAGTAAGTGTTGATAGGGAAGTTGCAGGAAGTTATTAAGAAATCTAGTGAAGATAAATGATGAAGGTGGCTACACCAAACAGCAAATTTTCACTGTAGACAAAATAACCTTCTGCTGGTTGCCTTCTAGAAATTTCATAGCTAGAGAGGAGAAGTCAATGTCTGTTTTCAATGCTTCAAAGAACTGACTGGCTCTATTATTAGGGGCTAATGCAGCTGGTGACTTTAAGTTGAAGCCAGTGTCTATGTACCATTTTGAAAATGCTAGTGACCTTAAGAATTAAACTAAATCAGGCCGGGCGCGGTGGCTCAAGCCTGTAATCCCAGCACTTTGGGAGGCCGAGACGGGCGGATCACGAGGTCAGGAGATCGAGACCATCCTGGTGAACACGGTGAAACCCCGTCTCTACTAAAAATACAAAAAACTAGCCGGGCGAGGTGGCGGGCGCCTGTAGTCCCAGCTACTCGGGAGGCTGAGGCAGGAGAATGGCGTAAACCCGGGAGGCGGAGCTTGCAGTGAGCTGAGATCCGGCCACTGCACTCCAGCCTGGGCGACAGAGCCAGACTCCGTCTCAAAAAAAAAAAAAAAAAAAAAAAAAAAAAAAAAAAAAAAGAATTAAACTAAATCTACTCCACCTGTACTCTAGGAATAGAATAACAAAAATAACAAAGCCTGGATGACAGGACATCTGTTTACAGCATAGTTTACTAAATATTTTAAGCTCACTGTTGAGACATACTGCTTAGAAAAAAAGATTCCATTCAAAAGGTTACTGCTCATTGACAATGCACCTGGTCACCCAAGAGCCCTAATGGAGATGTAAAATAAGATTAATGTTGTTCCATGCTTCCTAACACAATATCCATTCTGAAGCCCATGGATCAAGGAGTAATTTCAACTTTTGAGTTTTGTTATTTAGGAAATACATTTCACACGGTGATAGCTCCAAAAATAGTGATTCCTACGAGGGATCTGGGCCAGGTCGATTGAAAACCTGGACAGAATTCACACTCCAGATGCCATTAAAAAAACATTTCTCTTTTATGGGAGAGGCCAAAATATCAACATTAACAGGAGTTTGGAAAAAGTTTATTCTAACCTCCATGGAGGACCTTGAGGGCTTCAAGTTTTCAGCGTAGGAAACAACAACAAACAGTGGAAATAGCAAGAGAATTGGAATTAGAAGTAGAACCTGGGCTGGACGTGGCTCACGCCTACAATCCCAGCACTTTGGGAAGCCAAGGTGGGTGGATCACAAGGTTAGGAGTTCAAGACCAGCCTGGTCAACATGGAGAAATCCCATCTCTACTAAAAATATGAAATTTTGCTGGACGTAGTGGTGCGCACTTGTAGTCCCAGCTTCTTTGGAGTCTGAGGCAGGAGAATTGCTTGAACCTGGGAGGCGGTGCTTACAGTGAGCCAAGATCATGCCATTGCACTCCAGCCTGGTGACAGAGTGAGGCTTCATCTCAAAAAAAAAAAAAAAAAAAAAAAAAAAAAAGTGGAACCTGAAGACGCAACTGAGTTGCTGCCATGTCATGAAAACACATGAATACATGAGGAGCTGATTTGTATGGAAGAGCAAAGAAAGTGGCTTATTGAAAGGAAACTCTTCCTGATGAAGATGCTGTGAACATTCTTGAAATGACAACAAAGAATTTAGAATATTACGTAAACGTAGTTGATAAAGCAATAGCACGGTTTGAGAAAATTGACTCCAATATTGAAAGAAGTTCAAAAGGCTATTAAACAGCATCACATTACAGAAATTTTTTTAATGAAAGGAAGAGCCAATAGATGTGGCAAATTTCATTGTTGTTTTAGTTTAAGAAATTGCCCCAGCCACCCCAGCCTTCAGTAACCACTACTCCAATCAGTCAGCAGTCATCAACATTGAGGCAAAACTCTATCCCAGCAAAAATATTATGACTCACTGAGAGCTAAGATAATTGTTAGTTTCTTTAGCAATTAAGTATTTTTAATTAAGGTATGCACATTTTTAAGAAATAATCCTATTGCATGCATAATAGACTATAGTATAGTTTAAATATAACTTGTATATGCACTTCCATATAGATATTTTCATAAACCAAAATTTACAAGACTCACTTTAGTGAGATAGTCTCTTTTTTATCTTTTTATTTTTTATTTTGACTTCGATAGTTTTGGGGGTACAGCTGGCTTTTGGTTACATGAGTAAGTTATTTGGTGATGATTTCTGAGATTTTAGTACACCCATCATTGGAGCAGAGTACAATGTACCGAATATGTGGTCTTTTATTGCAGTACCTAGAACCAAACCCATGGTATCACCAAGGTATGCCTCTATGTGTATATGAACAGGCATGTAGACACACGTTTCCTTCCTAGCTGAGAAGGCCTAGAAAGCACCACTACTTTGCACACCTAGAACCCAGATTTTGATTTCTGGTACCATTCTCTATTAAAGGCAAGCAGAACTTCTAGGGGAAATGTCTGATTCTTAGACTGGCAGGAAATATGCAAGATCAGCCTGAAAAGTATGTTAGTGCTAGAAGCTGAGGAACTGCAAAGAACAAAACAAAACTAACAAACAAACAAAAAAACCCTACTATATTAGGGTATTTAAAAGTGACACTGAAGTCCACAGAAAGAGCTCCCAATACCAAAAACTGGAACCATTTGACCAGTAAAATATATAAGATAGTATTGGATTATATCCCAAAGTATAAAATAAATCTATGTGCATCCACAGTGATTTATCAAAATGATCAAATAATAAATTGAGAAAAATAGATAAATCTATGTTAACAGAATTCTAAATAATTTATGTAGATAGCCTGCCCTCACGCAGTAAAGCACAATTTTCAACTGCATAATTGGCATTGTGCACAGCGACATACTTCTTGAAAACATAGTCTGGACAGAAAAAAAATACATTTACAATGAAGAATTCTGAAAACCTCTATCTCAGACAGGTAATCAATGTTATTATCTATGGTAGTAAGTCATACTGGTAGTTTTCTCTTAGTATGATGTGATAAGAATGGCAATTTCACTCTGTGGTCTTCCTCTGGAAAACCACATAAACCCAGTATGGTCACACACACACACACACACACACACACACACACACAAATACACACACACACAAACACTCCAGAGAAATCTCAGCTGAATGACATTCTACAAAACAACCTGGCCAGTACTACTTAAAACTTTCAAAGTCATCAAAAACTCAAAAGCAAGAACCCTGAAGAGACATGACTACTAAATGCAATGTGTATTCTGATGGGATCCTATAAGAAGAAAAAAAAGCCATTAGGTAAAAACTAATGAAATCGGAATAAAGTACAAGCTTTTCTTGGTAGCAATATATTAACAGTAATTTCATAATATCAAAAGATATTAGTATTAGGGAAATATGTGTGATGAGTACGTTAGAATTCTTGGTACTATCTTTGCAATTTTCTGTCAATCTAAAACCAGAATACAGAACCCAGAAATAAAACAATATGCCCATAGCCATTTAACATTTGACAAAGTCGACAAAAATAAATAATTAAGAAAGGACTCCTTATTCAATAAATGGTGCTGGAATAGCTGGCTAGCCATATGCAGAAGAAAGAAACTGGACCCCTACCTTTCACTATATACAAAAATTAACTCAAGATGTATCCAAGAGTTAAATGCATGACATCGAACTCTTAAGTATCCTAGAAGAAAACCTAGAAAACACCATTTTGGACATCAGCTTTGTGAAAGAATTTATGACCAAGTCCTCAAAAATAATTCCAATGAAAACAAAAGTTGACAGTGAGATCTAATTAAACTAAACAGCTTCTACACAGCAAAAGAAAACATCAAAAGAGTATACATACAACCTACAGAATGGGATAAAATATTCACAAACTATGCATCCAACAGAAGACTGATATCCAGAGTCTTTAAAGAACTGGAACAATAGAACAAGTGAAAAACAAATAGCCCTATTAAAAAATGATCAAAAGACATGAACAGACACTTCTCAAAAGAGGATGGAGAATCAGCAAACAAACATATTTAAAAATGCTCATCATCACTGATCATCAAAGAAATGTAAATTAAAACCACATGAGATACCATCTCACACCATTCAGAATTCTGTTAATAAAGGCTGCAAAGAAAAGGGAATGCTTATACACTGTTGGTGGGAATGTAATTTAGTTCAGCCACTGTGGAAAGCAGTTTATAGGTTTCCCAAAAAGTTTTAAATAGAACTACCATTTGGCTCAGCATCCCCATTACCGGGTATATATCCAAAATGAAACAAATCATTTTACAGAAAAGGCACACGTATTCACATGTTCATTGCAGCACCACTCACAGTAGCAGAGTCATGGAATCAACCTAAGTACTCATCAATGGAGGATTAAAGAAAATGTGGTACATATACACCATGACATGTTATATGGCAGTAAAAAAGAAATAAATCATGTCTGTTGTAGCAACATGGATAAAGCTGGAAGCTATTATCCTAAGTGAAATAATACAGGAACAGAAAACCAAATACCACATGTTCTTTTATAAGTAGGAGCTAAACATCGGGTATTCATGGACAAAAAGATGGCAGCAGTAGACACTGAGGCAGGAGGGAAGGAGTGGTACAAGGTCTGAACAACTAATTGCTGAATAATATGCTCACTACCTGAGCAACAGATCTTTCATATCCCAAACCTCAGCAACATGCAGTATACCCAGGTAACAAACCTGCACATGTACCTCCACAATCTAAAATAAAAGTTGAAAAAGAAAAAAATATATATAATTATGGATAAAATGGGTGTATTTCATTTGGAGAAAAATACATGAAAATTCAAAATAAATATATATTTCAATATTTTATTTTAATTACCTCCTCTCTTATCATGAGTCAAATAAAATGCTCGAATGAAAAAATAAAAATAAAAACCAAAACCATTCGAATATAAACAGTTTGCTTAACAATCAGATTTAAAGAGAACAAAGTTTGATGGCTTACCAACATTTAATTTCAAAACATAGTACAAATTTACAAGAATCGAGAATGTAATACTGGTATATGTGAATAAGTTAATGGAACAGCATTAAGAATATGGAAATAAACTCTAACATTTAGGGCAATTCATTTTCAACAGAAGTGTCAAGGCAATATAATAGGAAAGAATAGTCTTCTCAATAAATGGGACACCTTACCTTACCATATACAAAAATTAACTCAAAATTGATCCTAGACATAAATATAAGAGTTAAAACTATAAAACCATTAGAATAAGAAATCACAGTAAGTCTGTATGGCCTTAGATTAGGAAAAGATTTATTAAGACACCAAAAGCACAACTGACAAAATTAAAATATTGATAAAGTAGACTTCATAACAGTCAAAACCTTTGAGTTTCAAAAAGCACCATTAAGTAATTGAAGAGATTAAGCCACAGACGAGGAAAAAATATTTGCGAATTGTGTATCTGACTTGTAGCCAGATTATGTAAACAAACTCTTAGAAATCAGTAAGAAGAAGTGAACCCAATTATTAAAGGTGATATAGGCATATATAACAAACATAAGAAAAGATGTTCAATATTTTTAGTCATTAGGAAAATGCAGAGTAATATCAAAATTTGATGCTACTTCATGGCAAGTATAGACATGTAAAATGCTTTTAGTTCATTTTCTTTTAATTGGTATTGTGTTTCTACTGGAAAACATATACAAGAAGTCTGGATATTTTTCTTGTATTATTCTTTTGATAATGGATGCTCCTTTTATTTCATGTAATATTTTATTTCTGAATTCCACTGGTTCAATGTCAAAATTATTGAATGTGCTGTCTCTCATATTCTTTATCTGCCATATTACCTTCTTGTTTGCTACTTTATCCCATTTTGATATGTTTCCCAACATTTTTGTAATCTAATTTTTAAAGATGGATATCAAAGTGTTAATATCCAAGAGTTCTTCTTTTTCTGCATGTTCCTTTTATATATAATGGTAGCGTTAATTCATTTACAAATTAGTTTTCACCATCGATCTGAAAATATTACAATATAAAATCCTTTTGCTAAATAAACCTTGCTTTGTCTGTTTCCTCAATTTTTTTTTTTCCAGTTTTAGCCTCTGCCTTTGATGTGGTTGATTTTCTTCAAATCTTAATGATCCTTTGGTATCACAAAATATTTCAGAGTGAGACACTGAAAAGCAAATTGACAGCGCTGGGTACAGGACTCATGGTTTATCCACTGGGTTTCACTGTGAGGTTTAGGGTGAACTCTGTTTGCACCAGGAGAGTCCAAATGTATTATTTGTGGATTATTTCTGTTAGATCAATTTCACTAAAAAAGAATCCTCTCACCTCTTCTCTGAGTGGCGAAACCGGCTGCCAATATTCTGAGAGCTGAAGGAAGGACAAACACAGAGCACTTACTGCCCAGAATGGATATCTCACTGTACTTACGACAGTGCCTGGGGCTGAATACTCAGAGCCTCTTGAACTCTAATTCGATTGCCCGTTCTTGACTACACCTCTTCAATCCTTCCTTTCAACACTCCCATCCACGATTCCTGTCTGAGGCCTGCAGCGGGGATGTTTGCTGAATGGTGACTTTGGCTATAGCCCCTTGGCCCTTTAGGTCCCCCCCTCCCCCATCTATCTGCTCTCTATTCTTTTTTTTTTTTTTTTTTTTTTTTTTTTTTTTTTTTTTTTTTTTTTTTTTTGAGATGGAGTCTGACTCTGTCGCCCAGGCTGAAGTGCAGCTGCCAGATCTCAGCTCACTGCCATTCTCCTGCCTCAGCCTCCGGAGTAGCTGGGACTACAGGCGCCCGCCACCTCGCCCGGCTAGTTTTTTGTACTTTTTAGTAGAGACGGGGTTTCACCGTGTTAGCCAGGATGGTCTCGATCTCCTGACCTCGCGATCCGCCTGTCTCGGCCTCCCAAAGTGCTGGGATTACAGGCTTGAGCCACCGTGCCCGGCTGCTCTCTATTCTTAAATAATATTGCCAACAACCCTTTCCCCTTACCTTCTATTCTCCTCCTCTTTTATCTTTACGATTTTTACGTTTAAAGAGTTATTCATTATCATACAGAAAGTATTTCAAAAGGGGAGAGAAGTAAAAACATTTTGCCTAATCTCACATCTCTGTATTCATTTGCTTAAAATTGTACATTTGCTCCTTGGGAAGCCCTTAAAATTGTCTTTTGATAGAGAATTTGGAGAGTCAGGAATCCAAAGAGTTCCCCTATTATTAATATCTTGCATCAACATGGTGCATTTGTGACCATTGCTGAGCCAGTGTAGATGCGTTGTCATCCAGGGAGGCCCATAGGTATCCCCATTAGAGGTTTCTCTTTGTGTGCTGCAGCTCTGTAGGCTCTAACAAATGTTTGTGTTATTTGACAATGAAAGAATTGAACATTTTACCTGAAAAAGACCTAAGCAATAATCTACTTCAAACTCTCAATCCTTCAGATGAGACAAACGAGGGCGAGAGAGAATGAGGCCCCTTATCAACATCACACAGTGGAAAAGTGTGACAAAACTTTTACCTTGCGTTAAAACCTCCATTGTCGTATGGTTTCTTCTTGGCTTTCAGTTTGATGAGCTGATTATTTTAAAATAAAATGTCAGCTGCGTGAAAATTATAGAATTTGTATAACATACATTCCTCATTCCAACCCCCTAGACAGGAGAGTGTCTGAGAAGATCCCTGCGGAATGTGTGAAGGGATTGCAGGCACACCCATGCCAGGTTTCTCCTCCCAATTTGACCTGGTTTAGGTGTGCCTGCTCGGGTGTATCCTGTTTTTAGACTCCTCTACAAGGAAATTGGCTGGGGCTTTACTAAGTAGTTGGTTTTTCAGGCCTTGTTTTGTCTCATTATTAGAATGTGCTAAGGTTTGAACATTTGTGTCCCTCCAAATTTTATATTGAAACTTGACCCCCGCAGTGGTAGTAGCACATGGTAGAGTCTTTTGGGAAGTTATTAAATCATGAAGGTTCCACTCTCATGCACAGAACTAATGTTCTCATAAAGGATCTTCAGAGAGTTACTTGGCCCTTCAAATATTTTCTGCCGTGTGAGGACCCACCCAGCTTTCATCTCTTCCAGAGGAGGCTGCAAAAAGATACCGTCTTTAAAGCAGAGAGCAGCCCTCAGTGGACTCCAAGCCTGCTGGTGCCTTAATCTTGGATCTCCCAGTCTCCATGACTGTGAGGGGGGGAAAAAAGCCTCTATTAGTTATAAGGTATCCAGTTGCAAGTATTTTGTTACAGCTGAAGGAATGGACTAGATGGAGCTTTGCAAAATCGGGTCTTTCAGTTCTCTAAGATGTTCAATTTCACTCAAAAAATAGACCACAAATAAAGATTTGATAAGAATCAGCGGTCAGTATAAACATGTATGTCATTAAAATGTCACCTGTGCTGTCTGGATGCATAACTTATACAGGGGGTGGACATGTGGGTCTAGCAAAAAAGGCATCATCCCTAAAAGTATTAATGAAAAGCTAAGTATGAAAATAAGGCAAGGATATTTTATTTCTTTTCAAAAGCAGACATAGTGTAGACAGTATTTCTGGCCTTTTTGTTCTTGCACTAAACATTTCCCAGAGCACTGAGAAATATTAAAAGTTAAATTACATTGTATATGGCTTTCCTTGGTGGAAGTTAATTCAGAGAAAAACTATCCAGTATGGTTAGAATTCTTAAGGAAGTATTAATCACTTAGAGCTCAAAACCTATTTCCAGATTGTAAACAATGTAATCGTCAGCAGTTAAGTAAAACGTGACTTGTACCTCATGATATTTTAACCTAAAATGATCTTTGTGCTCAACTCACATCTTAAATATGTTCGTTGGTGACACATAAAACCTCCCAGATTGTTGCAATATATAAATTTATACCTTTTCCGAGATGATTTGTTATAACTCTTGTATTGTTTTTGTCTGATTAATCTAAAGTAAAAAAGAATATGTTCTTACTCCAATGGAAATTTTAAATTAAGTTAGGCATATATCATAACAAGCAAAATGCTATTAACCAGGATTTTTGCATTAGGTTTTATCAGCATTTGTTTTCATTGTATGAAGGTGTCATTTTAAATTACATAGTTTTAGTTACTCACTCTGTTCTTTTAGAATTATGAATTTTTTTAGAGTTTAGTTCAAAATCATGACTTCAGAATTAGGTGTTAATTTTTGCAATTCAAATTACCTAACAAATTCTATTCGTGAAAATCATAGAAACAAAAAGCAAATGAACATACTTTTGTTGAAATCCATAAATCTCAAGTCTGAAAGCAGAAATGCTACTTTAAAAGGCAACCTCTGGAATCAGCTATTCATCCATCTTGCTTTGCCTAATGATGATCTACTCTTTCAAAAGTCTCGTTAGATTGAAATTTCAGTTATGCGAACTGATTATCTTGTTAGAACCAGGATGCTTTTTACTCAATGAATACTTTTCTGCTATAGTTAAATCTTATTTCCTATTATTTCTGGTGAAGAGAGGAAGATCACCATTGTTATATGTTAGAGACCATTGTAAATAAACATTGTGTTCATACTGCCTCTTTCTAATCGTTTTCTTAAATTTTTTGTATACTGAATTATTAAAATCAAAAGAAATGATGCCCACATACCCATAAGGTTGCAGTGATATAGAGTTATTTATATATTCTTTCTTATCACACAAAGTACTCAGCCTCAAAAAGTACTCAGTGTCAGTGCTTTTCACATAGATGGTATTCAGGTAAGTCCTTCTTTTTTTTTTTTTTTTTTTTTTTTTTTTAGCTCTGTCTGAGAGGCTGGAGTGTAGTGGCACAATCTCAGTTCACTGCAACTTCTGCCTCCTGGGTTCAAGCAAATCTGCTGCCTCAACCTCCTGAGTAGTTGGGATCACAGGCGTGCACCACCACGTCTGACTAATTTTTGTATTTTTAGTAGAGACAGGGTTTCACCATGTTGGCCAGGCTGGTCTGGAATCCTTGGTCTCAAGTGATTTGCCCTCTTGGGCCTCCCAAAGTGCTGGGATTACAGGCGTGAGCCACTGCGGCCAGCCACCCAGCCACTCAAACAATTCATTTTGTTGTTGTTGTTGTTGTTTAATTTTGTTTTGTTTGATTTTTTTCAGATGGAGTCTTGCTCTGTCACCCAGGCTAGAGTGCAGTGACATGACCTCAGCTCACTGCAACCTCCGCCTCCCGGGTTCAAGCAATTCTCTTGCCTCAGCCTCCTGATTAGCTGGGGTTACATGTGCATGTCACCACGCCCAGCTAATTGTTTTGTATTTTTCTTAGAGACGGGGTTTCACCATGTTGGCCAGGGTAGTCTTGAACTCCTGACCTCATGATCCACCCACCTCAGCCTCCCAAAGTGCTGGGATTATAGGCATGAGCCACCACACCTAGCCCAAATCATTCTTGATATGTGATCAGTTTACTTGTTAAGCAAAAGAAAAATACAGACGACAAGATATAGAGATGGCCATCAGCTTACTGTGTTTAGGGTTCAGTGGCAAAGAGAGTAGCATCAATGTTAACATCTGCAGTGGCAATAGATTGCTTTCCTTGATGGGTTTTGGTGTCTTGGAGGCACAACTCATAAGCTCTAAAACATGTTCACGTGGAAAATAAAAAGACACACTGCTAGGATGAACAAGGAATCCCCATTTTTCACACAGTCCTGCCAGTCTTGCCTTGCCACTCTTTACGATGTCAACTCCTCACTGGAATTGTTGGAGGAAGCATGGGATGCTGAGCAGCAGCATTGGCTCTGTCTGTGTGTGACCCCCCAGGACCCATCATGGGTCCTAAGCAGACCCTGTCCCACCTTGACACAGCAGTGCCCATGGAGGGGGAATAGGGAGAAGAGCAGCAGCATGTGAGCGGCGACATTTGGTGGCATCAAAATAATGTATGACCACTTAATTGCCAGGTATATGCTTGGAGTTTCACATATGGTATTCTCATTCATTTCCACAACATTTATTAATTGTTCATTTTTTTTGAATACATAATAGAGAGATAGAAAAGGCTAGTTCATTCTGTTGACCTTAAATTACCATGTTCATAAGTGGTTGAGCTACGATTTGCAGAGTTGTTTCTGAGCATTGAAGCCCTATGTATGCACTATGCTGCATGCCAAGCAGTGCTGGGCACTGGTTCTAGTTTCCTGTCATGAGGAAACTGTGAGATTCTCTTCTTTAACAATCTTCCAGCAAGAATGCAGTGGGTGATGTGAATGAAGCCAGGAATTCACTTATTATGCTCCCGTACTGGTCCCATGAGAAATATATACAGTAGATGTAAATGCTTCCGTGATCTAACTCTAGGCATTTGGTTACAGAATCCCATCCACACAAATCTACTGAGCACCCACTGCTCACAGCACCAGGTACTGTCCACTACCTGGACAATGTAAAATCCCCCTTCTATATAAATCAAACCTAATAACTCCAACACAAAACATTTACACTGTTGAAGCCTGTTTGACGGTAAAGCCGATCATAGGCTGAATGCACAATTTCTAACATCAAGGAATAGCGTAGGTGTATAAAATAAAAGTTACATATGCACAAACAACATGCTTCCATACCTGCCCAATTTGTTTCTGAATTTGGTGTTTTACAAGGAATCTGGCATATCAGCATGCTATTTGGAACAAGAAATGTGGTACATCAGCATGCTAGCTGAAAACCACCTACATTCTCTGAGCTTGTTATACCTTTTTCTGCCCTTGTAGGTTTATTATTAAACATTTAATTAATATCTCTGTTCTGCTGAGGTGTAAGTCTATTGGCTTAGCTAATAAGCAGTGAGGACAAAGCATCTAATAGCTGTTGGAAAGTCGATTATTAGATATAAATGAAAATATTAGTACTCATATTTCAAAGCTGGTAAAGTTAAGCCTCTCAGAAAAAAAAAATAAAATTTATTGTGAAGGACCACATATAATTTGCAATACAATCTCAAATTTCTTTCCTTTATAACAAAGTGAGCACCATTCAGAAGTGGAATTATTAGCGCGTTCTAATCTTTCATGCCGCACTAATCTGTTTAATCAAAGCTCCATCTCAGTTTGTCTAAGCATGCTGCCTGCCTCTGAAGGGCAAATTGCATTCCATCTAACAGCATGTGGTTTTAAAAGAGAATGCACTTGTTTTTACTCCCTGGGTAATGAGTTTAAAATCACTTTGTACTTTTGAAAAAAGAGTCAAGTTACAAGCAGCTTGGCTTATGTGACTATATTTAAAATTTACATAGGAATCTGCAAAATAGAAGGCTCTGTGCTGTGCTGGTTTCTCACTTGTTTACAAATTTGTTCTAAAATATTAGTTCTCTTTGCACATTTGTAGGAAACTTGGGACTTGAAATATGTATATTTTACATAAAGTTGAGAACAGAGTGGCAAGAGCATGTCTCAAATAAGATTTTAAGAAGACAAAAACAAGTGACAAATACTAAAAAACCTTGATTAGTTATTCCAAGTGTTCCTAATTAAAAACCCTCCTTCGTATCAGTTCTTGTGCAGTCGTGGCTTTTCACAGACACTTGAGGTTGCCTCTCTGAGATTTGAAATGTATCAACATAGTTTTCTCTAAATAGCTTTTAACAGAGGAGCAGTCTATTCAAAACCCAAATAAACTAGAGCTGTGACAAGCAAAAGGGCTACAGTATTCCTTATTTTCTTTCGCCTTTGAGTATAAACTTTTAAATACAATTTCTCCTCTACTGTTTCTCATAGGAGCTGATACAGAAATCAGTGAGGTTTTAGAATGATATTTAATCGACCATGACAGACATGTCCCAGAATGCCTATCACAGTCTTGTTCCTTTCTGTATTTTTTTAATGTCATTTCACCACCCCCAACAGAAGTTCCTTAACCTTTCAGCTTCTCTGAAAGTTGAATTTAGAAGCCACCTATAATGGAACCACTTAAGCCGGTTGCTAAAATCCACATCCCTGGGCCCACCCAAACTTGTTGAATTAGAATATGTAATTCCACGGCTTGGGGATCTGCACATTCACAAATCTAAGAAAACACCGCCATAAAACTGGATGACTGCTCTGTCTAGTGTTAAACCTGTCTGCCTTGAGGTTAAGATTCTCTCTCTCTCTCTCTCTCACACACACACACACAAACACACACACTTACACACACAGACAATACACACTTGCAGTCTTTATATGTCCTTCCATTTGTTCCTAGGTAATCTATCTGTGGGGGATTGGTTCCAGGAAGGACCCCAGAGGATACCAACATCCATGGATGCTCAAGTCCCTTATATAACAAGTTGTAGTATTTGCATACAAACTATGCACATCCTCCTGTATGCCTAAAATCATCTTTAGATAACCTGTAATATCTAATATAATGCAAATGCTATGTAATAGTTGTTATATTGTTTTGAATTATTTTTATTATTGATTGTTATTTCTTATTTCTTCCTCAAGTATTTTCTACAGTTGGTTGGTTGAATCTGCCGATGTGAAATCCCATGAATAGAGAGGGATGCCTGTACTGTGTGACATTCTACAGGCATAAATGAATTGTTTATAAGCTTTTAAACACTTACAGAGATTTAGAGATACATTTCACCTAATGGTGTATTTAGTGGACATTGACTGGTAGGGGTAGATAGAAAAACTGGAAAAACATAGAAAATGTTCATCTATGAACATTCAGAAAAAGTTCTTTAAGTAAGAACTTCAAAACACATTTCATCCTTGATAGGACTCATTAATCTATTTCTAATTAAAAAAAATTAAGAGAACATTTGAAAATTTGATATCAAACTGGATAAATGTCATATCTGCCTAATGAATGAAATGACAATCTTCAGCAATGCACTAAATTCTTATTTGCACATGGGGAAAATTATAACATTAGGAAAAAGTAAACTCACCACTTCTTCATGTCTACATTTTCTCACATTAATGCCATTTATCTGCAATGAAAAGAAAAGCATAGTTTCCTATGGCATATTGTAAACTGAGTTAATGTTTTGACCACACATATAATGATAAAATGTGTACCTGTAGAATTGCATCTCCAATAAAGAGTAGTCCCGAAAGTTCCGCTGTGAATGAAAAAGCACAGTTGATAACATATTGACTATTTTTGCTATCCAGATGAAAGGACTTTTAATTAAAGATAAAATTTACAAAAATAAAAATTAAATGTTTTATATGGTTAGCATCTTAAAAGATCCGTTTTTACAATATGATTCAGTCTAATTATTGAAGCACATGCAAACATATTTACTTTTACTATTGCAGACCTAACGGTTGCTAAAAATGAGCTGCTCTTCTAAGGGTAGGAGACCACATTTTCTCATACTTTTAAGATTATTAGGTCTCTGTGAAAAAGTTTAAGACATAGACATTTAATCCGTCATCTATGGAATTGGCTCCAAGTTCATTTTTAAACATTATATTGTTTTACTAATTTCAGTTCTTGCAATATCTGCTTTATATCTCCATTAGTTTTCCTACAGTGTCTTATGAATGGTTAGCTGAGTAAAATTGCAAATTAGAACTGAAAAACAGATACTTAAAATTGTCTTTACTCAACGGGACTTGTTATCATTACTTTTGTATCTTTGTTGGTTTAATGAAACAACTGAAAAGCCGTGCAGTAGGGACTGCACGTAGGGACTCATACCTGCTTTCATGGGTTCCTATCTTTCATCCTTGTTCCCCTTCTGTGAGAGAAGCCCTCCCCCATAAGAGGATAAAGGGAAAGGACCCAGGAAGCGAACTCAGCCACTAATGCCTGAAGGTGGGGAAGCTGAAGCCAGTCAATCACATCATAATTTATGATTCTTAAATATCATGTCACACTTCAAAAACAATGTCTTAAAGAAATGGCTGGTACACAATTCTCTAAACACGTTACCTCTTTGTTCCTTGGAGATTTTTGAAACGACAACCGGAATGTTATGTTCTGCTCCTCCCTGAAAGGAGAAAATCATATACTGTACTTTTTAATCTACAAAAAAAATGCTGCTTTTAGCTAAGAAACGATACAGGTTCTGAACGGAATGTTAAGTGGATACCGGGCAGAATTTAAATAAACTTGTGAAATTTCTCCACTAAGGAGATAGTGCTCCCCATGAAAATCATCTACCTGTTTAGAATTTTGCTGAGACATCCAATAATAACAACTGGCTTTGAAAGTTTTCATTTATCAGCAAATATTGATTATGTATTTAGTAGGTATTCTCTTCAATGTGTAACAATGCTGTCCAATAGAAATTCTTACTTAAGATTCCAAACACCAGATAATTATATATTACTGGTATCCTGCTAAGTTATTCTATGCTGGCAGCTAAGGGCTTTTGGTGGTGCAGTGACCCCTTGGGATGCTAAGGAAGCAGAGAGAACTTTACCCGAACAAATGGATAAACAAAATCAGAATGTGCATATGCATGAAAAACCAGGGATTCATCTGCATTTCCTTCCTTAGTATTGAATTCCTCTTTGTGTGAAAGCACATACTAAAAATTTTACAGAGTAAAACATACTGCCAAGAATATTGAAGTACTACTATTTGTTTATTTATTTGCTTGTTTGTTTGTTGAGACAGAGACTTGCTCTGTCGCCTAGGCTGGAGTGCAGTGGTGCGATCTTGGTTCAATGCAACCTCCGCCTCCCAGGTTCACACCATTCTCCTGCCTCAGCCTCCCGAGTAGCTGGGACTATAGGTGTGCCACACCGAGCTAATTTTTGTATTTTTAGTACAGATGGGGTTTCACCATGTTAGCCAGGAAAATTTCGATCTCCTGACCTTGTGATCCATCTGCCTCAGCCTCCCAAAGTGCTGGGATTACACACATGAGTCACCGCACCCGGCCTGCAATAGTACTATTTTTTATTTGACCCAATGAGATATGAAAAAAGAAAGACAAGTAAGCTAAATTTACGTGAAAGAAAATAAAATGAATCCTTAAAAACTGAACAAAAATCCCGTTTTCTTTATTACAGTGTTGAGAAAGTTAAAAGCAGTAGTCGAAAAATGAAATCAGTACATAAAAGAATAAAATGTCACACATGAAAAGAAGCATAGAACTTGTAACACAGGCTAGTTGAAAAGACAGTCTGAATTCCATTGAAGTTGTTCTATCTTCAGAATATGTAAACCACCTAAGCCTTCTGTTTTCCAAGCAGAAAAAATTATTTTGGAAGAGATACTCTTTTTTCCCTTGCATGTCCATTTTTAACACTGAATTGCCAGTATACTTAAATATAAAATAGTCAATCGTGTTTTTAAAAAGCAGGAATATTTAATTTTTTTTCTTGGCAAGTAGAGTCCTTTCCACTTCCAGAATATTAAGAAGAAATATGATAATTAAGATAATGAAAACTGTCCTACTCACACTGAATTTCAAGCGCACTGCTCAATTCCCTGTTCCTCACTGTTTCACAGCAACCTAATATTTGTGCACTGCACCCCTCAGCTCTATGTGGGAAGACACTGGTGTAGGTTACAATGGCTCCCACTTGTTCTGCTGGTTGGTCTGTGTGTCCCTAACAAACACAGACTGTGTCTAAGATGACCCTGCCTCTGATTAGAGCAGAGATAGTGATTTGTGGCTGATAGTGTGGTGGAAATTACGTGCTTATTTGCACACAGTAAACACTGAATAAAGGATGCCTACTATGCTAACATAGTCCATCTATTAAGATTTATGAGGAAACTCACATAGCATTAAAGTGGTAAATAAGATTAGGACTAATCCCTTCAAAGATCCTTAATATTTATAAGTTAGGACTCCAAATTTCCAGTCCCCTATTATATGCTCCGTTTTGTCCCATTACAGTTATCAGTATCTAACATGCTATTTATTCATTTCTCACACTTACTGTTTTCTTTCTCCTTCCCATTCCTAACTAAAATGCAAATTTCTTCAGGGGACAGACGTTATTGGTAGTTTGTTTCATGCATTGATGTAAACCTAGTGCCTGAAATAATGTCTGGTTTATCTTTGAAATGTTTGTTGAATTGAATGAATGAATGAATGAATGAAGTCTAAGGCTTTCCCAGATCTAGTGTAAAGTCACTGATAGCCTCTAGAGATACTTGGAAATTAGAAAGGATGTTAAGGATGCATCTACGTTTCTTAGAAGGAAAAAGCTGGTTAACTCAAATGAGTCATTAACTGATGAACTTTTAGGTGAAATTAAAAGATGAAGCCATCATCCAGATACAGTGATTCAGATATTTTGGGACAGGGAAAAACAATGTTTTTGCTGGTCTCATCATTGAGGCTGTTATCAGACTATTTTCCTTCAGCTGTTTTTGCATTTCACCCTTTTCTCTTACTCTACTACTGAACACAAATTATTTTAATGCATAGACTATTAATGCAAATTACCATGGCGGGACATTGGGAAACCTATTCTTGGTGTCCAGAGACAAGGCTTTTGAGATAGAGTTTTTCTGCAGGTTGGCTCAATAATCCCATTCTTTCTTCAACACCCAGACTGGTACAGCAATCCCCTGCTTATTTGTGTTTCGCATTCTGTGCTTTCAGTTATCTAGGGTACAGTACAATACAGTATTTTGTGAGAGAAAGGAAGCACATTCACATAACTTTTATTATAGTGTATTGCTATAATTGTTCCATTGTATTATTAGTTACTGTTCATCTTTTACTATACTAATTTTCAAATTAAACTTTATCACAAATATGCATATGTAAGCAAATATATTATATGCAGTATAGGATTCAACACTGTCTGCAGTTCTGGGCAACTACTGGGGTCTTGGAATGGATCCCCCAAAGTTAAGGGGAGAGTATTATGACTATCTTTGTAATGCAAAATGTAACTAACATTTATTTTACCATAATTTTTCTTTTACATGTAAAATTTATCCTAAAATTTGAGTGGTTTGAATCCAAACATGGCTTTTGGGTTTTGTTATTCTGTTTTTATTTTATTTTATTTTTTTGAGAGGGAGTCTCACTCTGTTCACAGGCTGGAGTGCAATGGCACGATCTTGACTCATTGCAACCTCCACTTCCCAGTTCAGGTGATTCTCCCGCCTCAGCCTCCTGAGTAGCTGGGATTACAGGCACCCAGCATCATGCCCCACTAATTTTGGTATTTTTGTAGAGATGGGATTTCACCATGTTGGCCAGGCTGGTCTTGAACCCCTCCCTGACCTCGGGTGATCTGCCTACCTCGACCTCCCAAAATGCTGGGATTTTAGGCATGAGCCACTGCCTCTGGACTGTTTTTTGTTGTTGTTATTGTTGTTGTTTTGTTTTTTGCTTTTAAATTAGACATTTGGAGCCTGACATACTTTTTAAAGTAATTTCTGAAAATGACTTTAGTAATTACTAAATTTTAAGACAAAACTCAGAAGATAAAATTGGAACTCAAAATCATATTGCCTTCATTACTGAATAAAATGTGAGCAGCTAAGCTGCTACAGTTAATTAGATTTCGTGCAGGGCCTAAATGGGGAAATGTAAGGTTTTCCAGTCAATAATCAAATTATGTGGCTTGCTCTGTTTAAAACAGGTGATAGGCTTCCATGACACTTGAATAATAATGAGAATCTTTAAACTGCCCCTCTTCCAGTGCAGCTCCTGGACCTCCATCGCCCTGAACCTGAAGGACACGAGCATGCACTGTTGTCTGGCCAGGTATGCTCCTCCCTCCCTCCTAACCTGGAAACTGTTCATTTTGAAATTCTGGCTTAAAGCCTCCTCCTTCAGTGTCTCCTTACTTGAAATAATTCAGTTATGTAGCACCGGATCATGCCTATGATTTACATTTATTTTGGTAACAATTTGATCAAAGTCTACTTTCCTACTGGAGTATAAATGGCATGAGGTCGGGGAAAGGCTTTCATCACCATCTTATCCCCAAGGCACTCCTGGGTGGGGCTGTGGCTCCTGACTGTGGTTTAGAGAATGTTGGAATTAACTGAGCACTGTTATTCTAGTTTATGGAGAAATCCAAGATTAGGAAAAGGGAGGCAGTGTTCTAAAGCACAGCCCAGGTAATGTTCACACATACATCGTTCAGCTTTGTTGTATTCTTTTTACAACGCATAGTGGATTTTATAGCTAGCTCTGTAGGAAGAAGGATATAAAATCCCATCTAAAGCATTTTGAGAAGGACTCAACACAATGATTTTACCAGTGTTGCTGTGAAATATCACCAAATACAACCTGGACTGCTTTTAGAGCATCAGGAGTCTTGCCAAGTAATCTTTTCAGTTCAATATTATTATTGCTCCAATCAGTCAATCATATTATGGGGCATGGGGTGCAGGGAAGATGCATAGAGCTAACCATTACTTTTCCTTTTAGAGAAAGGAAACTACTTGTAAGCAGAGAATAACAGTAATTAGAGTTAAGAGCTGCAATGGACAATTACAGAAGAGGCAAGTAAAGGAATATCACCTGGAGGAATATGGGCAAGAGTCATCATCCTTCTGGATGCTATCTTTGTCTGCCAACGTACTTCGTTTGATTTTGGGAAAAAAATAATTATCTTTTTCACATGCTATATGATTACCTTCATATGAAAGTCTAAAATAGGGAAATGGGCATTACTCAGCGTTGAAATAGGGGAGATAGGGAATAAAAGGGTGATGAATAAATATGAGATTTCTTCTGAAATTGATAGAATGTTCTAAAATTGACTATCGTGATAGTTGCAAAGATCTATGGATATACTAAAAACAATTTAATTGTACACTTTAAATGGATAAATTGTATGGTATTGGAATTATACCTCAATAAAGCTATTTAATACAAAAAAGTAATAGTCTTTGAAATAATTGACCAGTGGTTTCAACTAATTCTTGGGACTAATTCATAATCCTCAATTTAAGCTTTAGTGCCTTCCTGTTATCTCCTTTTTTTGTTTTTTGAGATGGAGTCTCACTCTGTCGCCCAGGCTGGAGTGCCGTGGCACAATCTCAGCTCACTGCAACCTCTGCCTCCCAGGTTCAAGCGATTCTCCTGTCTCAGCCTCCAGAATAGCTGAGACTACAGGCACGCGCCACCACGCCCGGCTAATTTTTGTATTTTTAGTAGAGATGGGGGTTTCATCATGTTGGCTAGGATGGTCTTAATCTCTTGACCTTGTGATCCACCCACCTCAGCCTCCCAAAGTGCTGGGATTACCGGTGTGAACCCCGTGCCCGGCTCTGTTATCTACTTTTTTGATGGAAATGGGCATATCCATTTTGTCTATAGTGAAAACAAGCAAATTGGACTTGAGTAAAAATAACAGGGGATGCGAAATGCAGAAAAATGTATGCAAGCTTGTGCATGCACTTATAGCAACAGTTGTTATTTAAATATTTCTGCCCAGATACTACCAATAAGTTAAAAGGAATACATTTATTACAACTAGTATAAAGATATATTTTATTTGGAAAATTTGAAACAATTAGTACTCAACCCTTTATCTTACAAAATTGCTTACTTGATCTTGGTCATTTTGACACATTTATTTCAATTTTATTTTATTTTATTTTATTTTATTTTATTTTATTTTATTTGTTTATTTATTTATTTATTTTTGAGACAGAGACTCGCTATGTCACCCAGGCTGGAATGCAGTGGCATGATCTCAGCTCACTGCAACCTCCGCCTCCCAGGTTCTAGTGATTCTCCTTCTTCAGCCTCCCAAGTAGCTGGGACTACAGGCATGTGCCACCATGCCCGGATAATTTTTTAAAATTATTTTTAGTAGAGACGGGTTTTCACCATGTTGGTCAAGCAGGTCTTGAACTCCTGACCTCAAATGATCTGCCCGTCTCGGCCTCGCAGAATCCTGGGATTTTAGGCATGAGCCACCATGCCTGGCCTTATTTCAGTTTTAAATAAACCAGAAAGTAAACAGCATAGAGAGGAAACATGATTTGTGTCCCTGAGTAGAGAGTTTTGAGGTAATTTATTCCAGGTTTCATAGTTCGAAGCATAGTTATTAAGAGTAAGGACTTTGTTATCAGCTTCTAGGCGGACTGAGGTCCAACTCTACTGCTTATAACAATAGATGAACTACTTAACCTCTTGACACTTACTCTCATTGTTTGTGGAAGGTATAACAATAGTTATCTACTTTGCTGGATAATAAAGGCAAGTTAAACTAAATATAAAGTATTTAGCTCAGAATCTGGCACTTAATAAGTGGGGCATAAATATTAGCAATTTATTTATAAATGAGAAGACGATTAAGAGTAATAATGATTATAATTATATTTTTGATTGCTGCAGTGTTAAAGCTTCCAAATAGAAATCACCTTTGATTGCATACATTTATTTAATGGACATAGATAATTTATATATTTGCATAAGAAAGTTGTGTCTGTTGGAAAATACTGCATAAAATATTTTTACAGTAATAACATTTAAAACTTCCTTTCTCTCAAAGGTAATTTTTAAAATGACAATGGTCAGAAGTATAATTTAATAATGTGCAGATAGATAGTATTGGATTTTAAAAGGCATGAGAGATAAATAAAGCCTCACAAGGGCAAGATGATGGCTGACTTTAACCTGACTATCCCTATAGTAATTCTGATAAGAAGAATAAGGCAAAATACAATAATATTGGATCCTACGATGCAGAAATTTGTTGATTTCTGCAGATGTAGTTGAAGAAACTATTAAAGTTATTTATATAAATGCCAAGTCTTTGAATGGTCCAGACCAGAGAATGGGCACTTGAGAGGGAAGGAGAGAAGAATCGGTGAGGCTGGGAGAAGAACCATGAAATGCCGGTAGAAATGGTGCTACAGCAGAGAAAAACAGCCAGGCCCAAGGCCACGTGCAGGATGCCACTAGCCTGCTGAATCTGTCCACTTCAAAGGAGCAGTTTCTGCCCGAGAGCAGGCAACAGAATATGTGATTATGAGTTGAAAGTTTAGTGGTTCTTTTGTTCAGCTTTGGGGGAAGCCCAGATAGGGCTTTTTGTGGAAACATTTTTAAAAAGTAAATAGAAGAGCTTGATTATTTTTTAAATGATGAACAAATTAACACAAAGAAATAAAAAGCATACAAATGTGTGATTTCTGAGAGATGTTTTAATCACAGAAAATTAAATAATAACAAGCAGGAAGAAATCTAAATCACTGTCAAAAAATACCAAAAGTTACAGCAGAGTGCGGACACCTCTGAAAGGCAACCTGAGAGAAAGAACAGCTGGAATAAGTAAGGATGCCCGCAGGGCTGGGAGTAGGAGTAAGGGTGGTGCACAAAACCCTAGAAGGGTTCTGATCAGAGAGGAAGGAAGCATGGCTCTCTCCTTCAAGGGTCTAAAGTAGGGGTTTGCTTCACTTAAAGACAGCAGAGGGACTGGTGTAAATGTGTATGTCATGCCTCCAAATTTCATCTCATTACATTATGGCTCAGTTACTCATTTGATCCTCCTAGATTTGCTAAACAGCAATGAAAGAATAACTGTAGAATGAGACAGGAAAGCAGAGAAAGTAACACAATCCAGAAAGGGATTCTCCCCAGAGTTTAAAAAGAATTTCTATTCACTTTAGGAGCTGAAGACAAATAGTTCATCAAAACTGGGAGATGGGGATGTGAAAGTGTCAGCCTGTGTCAGCCTGTGTGTGGCACCTCTCTGGTCAAGGCATCTGCTTCTCCATGTGCAGTATGAGCTAAAGCTGGACACTGTGCTCAGAGGTCATTTCTGGCTTTGCTTTTGTTTTATTATTATTATTATTTAGAATTAACATGGAGAAGTAGGTAATTTTGGTCTTTACCTATTAATGGAGTAAAACATTCTTATTGTAAAATGATGGGAGTTTAGGAACCTAAAGGACAAATATGTGCGTTAAGATAAATCAGTAATTCCTACCTTAAACCTCAATGTAGTTGATGTCAGAATTCTTTTTGGGTGGCTGGTTTTTTCAAATTGAGTGTCTAGCATTTTTGGAGATGATTTAAAAAAATGATAAGTATGACTTTCAAAGGACAGGCTCAGATTTGGTAAGAAACTCCAAAGAATATACTTCAAAAAATTAAAGAGAAAAATTAAGGAATAATAGAAAGAAAACTAGACAAAATTTGAAAAGAAAAAGGATTCGAACTTATTTAAATCACATTTTTAAAATGTAAAGCTATTACAATATTCCTTTCATTGCTACTAAATACATACTTTCTTCAGGATTTCGGGAAGTTTTGAGATGGGAACTCTCCTCCATGTGGTCTACATCGTATCTGGTATTAGTGCTTCAAGGGAAGAGTTAAAGTCCTAGAATTAAGCTGGTGGGACATAGAACTGCCTCAACCTCCAAGCCACCTGCACATTTTTTGTCCCAGAAGTTTGAACAATGTCTTATATAAGGTAAATAAGAAAAATGAAGGTAAAGGCTAACTTTTATTTTCCCACCAACTTACACCCTACAAGGTACTCCAGCTGGAAACAGGGCTTGAGAGAGACAGCAATATTGCACATGAGAAGCAGACATCAAGGATTTGTGGACACTGGTAGCTACAGAGACATCATGTTGCCCACAGCCCACAGCCAGTGAGACATATTAACCAACAAAATACTGGACTCAAACCTACATAAGAAGCCCCTCCTCACTGTCCTTGCCCACTTTGTCGGGAGATACGACGAATTACCGTGGTGCATAGTGGTGACTGTGACGGGAACGTCCCCAAGCCAAGATTTGTCAGGAGTATAGGGCATGGCCAGCTGGCTTTGACTTCTAGCAGCACATGTTAGAGCGTTTGACTGTATTCTGTCTAAAAAGGACATTTGTTACCCTTTAACCAAGTTTTTTTTTTTTTTTTAAAGAGTGTTATTAATATAAAACTAAAATGCCATGTGTTCTGAGTCCAGTGGAATTCACAAGCACCTGTAGGAGTCTTAACTACGTTGGTAAATGATTTTTCAGTTGTCTAGCATACCATCTTCCTTCTGTGATCTTAAGCCGAGACCATAAAGGTTTTAATTAATAATTATCACCACGAATCTTCCAGGTGTGTGCCAGTGAGGATTACTTAACTGAAGTAAATAAGGGTAAGATATGCATTTACATATTTATATGCATACTTATATTAGAAGCTCAAATTCCTCCTGAAAACTCTAAATAAATAATTCAACACCAAAATACGAATTCTGCTTCTAACCTAGAATGATATTTTAAAAAAATGTTTATGCATGTTTTTAAATTCTAAGGATTCTAAGGATCTAAGGAAAATAGTGCTAACAAATAAGCACAGTAGTTTATTCAATTCACATATGACAGGGGAAAGAAATTTTTGTAATAACATTGCTAGTTAAAATAAAGAATCATATTTTGATCTAAATAATCAGAATGAAAAATAGTTTAAAAAATAGAAAAATGAAGTTCAGAGGTAAGAATTGAGAAAGTAAAAATAAAAAACCATAAAAGGAATTTCTTTAGAATGAATGGGTAACATTCTGAATAAAAATCTTGATGTTTGTATTTCTTGTCAGAGTGTGTGTGTCATAAGAATTTTGCAAAATGTTCTTTTTTGTTAATCCTAATATAAGATATTGATCATAGTTGAAATACCACTTATTGGTCAATATTTGAATGGAAACTACATGCTTATTTAATTCAAAAATTATTCTATTTATTACACACATAATAGTTTTGCTTGGATTGAAATAGTGAAAACATCAATATGAAAAGATTTATTTAGAAAAATTATTGATGCTCAAAAACTAGGTTAAAATGTGATATTTTAATAAAAATACATAGCATTGTATTATTGGGTTTAAATTATAAATACAAGCAACAACAAAAAGGAAAAGAACATTTCTAGGTGACATAAAATTAATGTAAGCAATACTACCAGAAATAGAGTTAGTGCCTGATACAGTAAAAATAATTATTTCAGATGAAATCAGCTCTCATTATTGGATTTCATTCATGGATTTTCTAGTATCTTAAGTGGTACCTTTAAATTCTTTACAGCAATATCAATAAACAGCTTGGCCAAAAGAAAAAAAAAATCTCATTTGTTGAGGGATGAAATTCTCATGGCATACTTTCCACATCCTATAATTTGTTCTGCATGCCTCCCTGGTCTTAGTTGGTGATAAAATAAAGTTTCACTTTGATAAACAGAATGTACAAAATACGTTTTAAAGCCAATGCTCTGTATAGCAATATTCTTTTCTTATCACTGACAGTACAAAACTGTGGCATACTGATTTCTACTCTGAGTCATTTTCACAAAGTCAACTAGAGCTGATGTTCACAAAATTTAGAGTTCTGATTTCCATACATATATGACATGAGTTGTGCTGAAATATCAAGAAATGTGTGCTTGAAATATATAAATTATTTTCACCCTATGTAAGTCAAATGACTAACCTAAGAAATATAAAGTTAAACTTCATTTATCCATGAAGAGATGTAGGTTTGATAAAGGCATTGCAATCATGAGATTAACTCTTCAATATTCACATAATTTCCCATCCTTTAAAAATTTCTCCTTTATTTCTATAATAAATTACAGATATGGCACATCTCTAATAGTCAATAATATACAAAATGAAAGCCTTTAAAATTTGATAATAAATTGAAATGAATACATATGTTCACTTTTAAAATAAAGCCTATGCAAAGACTTTAAGTCTATCCTATATGACTAGCACTATAAAATTAAATTTACCGATTTCTTTTTAAAAAATGAAAAATAAACAAGATGAACAGAATACAATATCTCACTTACTATTGGGCTTTATAAGTGTGAAACTTGTTAATGTTCTATTTACTGCAGATCATCATCTCCTACTCCAGTTTGTTAAAGAAAGATATGCACACGACATCATATTTAACACTTCCGAAGAAACCAGATAAAGAAAGTTAATGAGTTATATTCAATGGTAAGGTAAAATTCCCATATTCTTTGCTAAATTTTCTAAATCAAATGGTAAGAGTTGGCAGGAATTCTGTGAGAACCTACCTAACTTACATCCCAGTCCAAATATTAAGAAGTTTGCTATAGCCATTCTTGTCTAATGATTAATCAGCAAACACTGAAATGCACCAAAGTTCAACTCTTATGGCACGGCCTTTGTAAGGATAGACTAGAAAGGCAGGCTACCTTTATGCTTAATCCAAATCCTCCTACTGTTTGTCTTCTGATGGTCACCGTTCTTTCCTGAAAGACAGGATTTTTAAGAATGGTTAGTGTTTCCTAATACTATACTTACACACCGTTTTCTGTTGTTGTTTGGTTTTCTTCTGGGTTTTGCTTTTGCTCTTTAAAAAAAGAGAACTCTATTGTGGTGGGATAGATGGTCCACATTTTGTAAAAAATAGTCCTTGACTTTTAAATTTAAGGGATATTTGTCAAAATAAAAGGGAGTAAAGTGTTAATAAACTCCTAAACTCTTAAAAAT
The DNA here is from genome assembly GCF_047675955.1 of Chlorocebus sabaeus. Taxonomy (NCBI): domain Eukaryota; kingdom Metazoa; phylum Chordata; class Mammalia; order Primates; family Cercopithecidae; genus Chlorocebus; species Chlorocebus sabaeus. The sequence continues at coordinate 54,552,023 of NC_132911.1, read as the reverse complement.
AAGTTATTCTCAATGATTATTTTGGGCATATTTTGGAATCTAAACTTTTATACTTCTTCTTATTTCCACATCACGTATTCATGTTTTCTAGGAAATGACAAGTTTTAGGTTATATAAAAGGAACTCAGGGGCAATGGTAAATATGATCTTGGTAAACCATGGCCCTGTCTCCATCACTGCCTGGAATTTGGGAGCTAAGCTGGGAGGCTGCTGTGGCCAGCACAGAAATGATTCATATGAGTGCTTTAGATTGAAAGTGAATAAACCAAGTCCACAATAAATGAATTGCTTGTTCATAAAATTAATACATTACACATCTAAGTAATAATGATAATTGAATTATCAACTTTAAAAATTAGTTTCTTTTCCTCTCCACAATAGAAGTAATTCAGTCACTGGCCTATAAACCTTCAAATTCACAAAGATGATGGCATGAGAACAAAGAGCTACATTTGGACAAATCCTGTAATTTTCAATTTGAAAAATCGATACTGCTCTGATTTTGGGCAGTCGTCTCTACATACTGCTTACTGTGGAGGCACATTATAGGACTGAACGCTTTAATTTATGGCTTGCTCCATTACATCAACCTTCTTGAACCTCCCCCTGTGCAGAGCCATTTGAGACACTGACCCCTTTCCCCTGCATCTGGGATATATATTTGTTATCTGGTCCCTATATCTCTACAAATGCCTTTTGCCCACATTATCCATTTCCAAATGGAAATACTTCTCTTTCTTACAGATGAATTGCTTCCCTCATTCCTTTATTCTGCAGAAACTGTGTGGAACAGATAATATCATTTAAAAAGAACTAGTGAAAATCAGAAAAATGTGTGCTTCTGCTGGCTCTTGCTAAATATTTTAAGACAGCATAAGACTCTTCATTTTGGAAAGGTTAAAAACTTCCTTTTTTAGCCAAAAGTTTGGTTTCTATGAATAGAACAAAATAATGCTTAAAGAACAAGATCTCCATACCAGAATTTGAGGTATACTAATATTGATTTATTTTGAATTTTGAAAATAGGACTTTTTGATGAAGATTGGTGCATATTTACTTAGAAATTATTATTATTATTTTTGAATGCAAATGAGTAACATTCAATGATATAAATTGTCTTTATTTTCACAATGTGCTGAGTAATTTCATCTATTTCTAAAATACTTATGTTACTCTTATAATCTGTCATCTAATCATACTTTCAATCCAACATTAAAATTATAATTGCACAAATAAGTTTATATGTGTATAACAATTTATGCAAAGCAACTTAAAACATAAGACAAACTAAACTTTGCTGTATTAAATAAAACACCAAAGCAAAAAGGAAGGTTAAACATGTGTATTCTAGGTACACAAAAATCTATTAATAATTTAAGATAAACTACATATGTATTAGAAATGTCTTTTTATTGAACAGGAGAAGTGCAATTGGTCTAATTAATAATTAATTAATATTTATTATTTCTTATTAAATGATTCATTAAAGAGAAGTTGAATATTGCACACAATATTGGAATTGAAGTTAGCGAACATGCCAATGACTCAAATAGCCACAACTTCATATGTTCAGCAAATTACTTATGCCCTGTGAGCCTCTGTTTTCAAATTTGCAAAATGCTGATAAATAATACATACCAATTAAAAGTTTTGTTTTGAGAATTAACATTTGTAAAGGACTCTGGCATAGAGTAGAAATTTAATGTACATACACACACACACACACACACACACACTCCAATATTCTACACAGAGATTCTTATATAATAGTCATTTTAATATATTTACATCATAGAATAACTCAAATTCTGGAAGACTCAGATTCAGGAACAGGCAAATTAAATAGTGACTATTTTTCCTCTAAAATAGATAGGTAAACTGCTTTTATAAAACTGGCCACCAACTAAACTAAAACTCCCGGATGACAGGAACTATGTCCTTTTTTCCTTTTCTGTAAAAAGTAAATACGCGATTCCTTAAAACAGTATCAAAATCAATGGCGCAGTCATCCAGAAAACCCATATCAGTTGTCTTCAAATACAAATTTCAATCAGAGCAAATGCATTTTAATCAGCAAATGGCATCCCCTAAATTTTGTAGAGCATTTTGCATAGCAATCATTGGTCATGAGGAAAACTTGGTCAGTAATTGCTGCTCAGTAGCTAAATGTGTACTGAAATGCTGCTTTCCTTTGACAGAAACAACAAACATCCCAAGGTTCTCAAAAACCATTTCTTTGAATTTCTTTACTCATGCTCGACAAGTCCACCCTCTAATCTCTGGTGGAGAATATTTAGATCATGTTCCAAATCAAATACAAAATTGCTGATGCAGAAAAGATTTCGGAGAGACTCAAGAGTCAGCAGAAACTACCAAAAATATCTCAAAAACAGCGCTTATCTTAATGTTTTATTAAACACCTGGACACACGCACATATACATGCAAACCCTAGCTAGTGCCTCCAGTTGCTGCTTCTTCATTAGCTTACTTTTAAGAAAGTTAGGAGAGACGAGGCAAAACAAATTACTTCGTGTTTGAAAACCAAGATTGTGCATTGGTCACTGCAGGCAGCAGGAAGCATAAAAGGGGAAAGAACTGTTCTTGGTGTGACCTCTGCTAATATGTTCCCAGTTGTTTGTGTTTGCGCTAGCTCTGCCACTTTATCCCCTTACACCTCTGCTTCTTCCCTCCTCCCAAAATAGATGCAATAAAAAGAAGAAAAGAACCTTGTCAAATACTCAGCTTATAAATCAGACAATACCTGGAAGCTGACATGAAATTATATTTAGTTAACACATCATGAGTGTGGTAAAGACTGTTGCCAGGTAACAAAACACCGTCCTTTGGGAGACCAAAGTATTGTCAGTGATTTTATCTTGTAAAACACAAAATCTGGGCTGATGCTCCTATACAGTCTCATATACACAAAATGCCTTCATTTAATCTTCCTATTCCTTACAAAAATGCAAAGGATTGAGTCCAAGATTAATATCAGACTTTATACTGGCTACACACCTAAATAATCAACATCAGTGTTACAAAAAAAAAAAAAAGCCTTGTATTAAACACTTAGTATGCTTTGTAGAAAAATATAACTAGCACCTCTGCTTTTTGGAATATTATATTATAAGTTGCATATAGGGAGAGATTATATGAACTATATGAAAAAAATATACATGACACCAAAAAAAAGTTGGCATCATATATGTTAGGTATTGAAATTTTGAGATATATATGTGAAAAAGTTAGGAAGAAGTGGAAACCATGCAGAAACTAAAGAGGTTATCATTGGAAAATTGTACAAATTTTGTGTTATAGAAACCAATGCATTATTGTTTGCAGAAAAATAATGGAAAGAAAATAGAGAATGTTAATAGTTCTTTTTGACAACTAAGGAAGAGTAGCTAAAGCTGAAAAAGGAATAATGAAGATGATGGCTTCTAATTATTAAAAATCTACTATCGGTACTTACAGCTCTCATAGCACTTACAATTGTTTATTGAAGAGAACAATGCCCTTGACTTTTTCCCTCCAAATTTTCTGAGAACTGGACCTATGTCTTACACCAAGTTCTCTCACAAGCATTTAGGACAGGTCCTAAATCAAAGTTAGGTATTAAAATGTTAAATGAATAAATATTCATTCAAACATTATTCTAAGTAATTATCACAACAAGCCACTGGTGTAGGAATTTTTTTTTTCTAATTAAGAGATGAGGAAATCCAAATGTGAAAGAGTGAAATTAACTTGACCAAGATCCAAGTTGTGATTGAAACCAAGATTTTTCTGACCTCTGCTGTTCTTTCTATCCTAACAGGCCTGGAATAAAATGAAGAATTAGAATGAAAAAATAATAATAATAAAACCCTGAAAACTCATGGTGCAATGTAGTAAAAATGGGGAGAAATGTAATATTTTCCCTGCAAGATTGGGAATACGACCAGGATGTCCCTGTTCACCATTACAATTCAACATCTTGATGTCCTAGCTAATGCAATGATGAAATACTATGAAATAAAGGCTTATGAAATGAACAAACAGAAAAAGAACTGTGTTTGTTTTTTGTCAATGTATAAAATCCCAAAGAATTGAAAAAAAAAAAAATTCTTCTGGAAGTGGTAATTATAGCAAATTCATAGAATGCGAAATTATTATACAAATTAAATTGCTTTCTTACATATCAGCAAGAAGAAATTGGAATTTAAAATTCAAAGCATAATGCCATTTACAATAACACATACTAAAAGGGAAATATTTTGTGGCCCAGCACAGTGACTCATGCCTGTAATCCCAGCACTTTGGGAGGCCGAGGCAGGTGGATCACTTGAGGTCAGGAGTTTGAGACCAGCCTGGCCAAAAAGGTGAAACCCATCTCTAGTGAAAATACAAAAAAATTAGTCAAGCATGGTGATGTGTGCCTGTAATCTCGGTTACTTGAGATTGCTTGAACACAGGAGAATCGCTTGAACACGGGAGGTGGAGGTTGCAGTAGCTGAGATCGTGCCACTGTACTCCAGCCTGGGCAATAGAGTGAGACTCTGTCTCAATAAATAAATGCATAAATAAAATTAAAAAGTAAATAAAAAAAAGAAAAATATTTTGGTATAAATCTAACATAATGTTAATAGAATTTATATATGAAACTAAAAAAATCTAGAGAAAAAAACTCAAATATGTTCAAAATATATGAAGGGAGAACCGCATTCATGAATTGAAAGACCTAATATTTTTAAGATGTCGATACTTCCCAACTTGATTTTTAAAATCTATGCAATTCCAATAAAAATCCCAGCAAGCTGTTTGTGGATACAAGCAAACTAATTTTTAGGTTTAGATGGAAGCTAAAAGTTAAAAGACCTATTATAACGAGTATAATACTGAAGAATAAAGTTGGAGGACTCAGGATGCTTGACCCAGGACTTATTATAAAGTTTTAGTACACAACACAACATGGTATTTTCGACAGAAAAAAAGCATTTAGACTAATGGAACAGAACAGGTGGCCAAAAAAAAAAAAAAAGAAAAAAAAGGAAACCTAAAAATAGAATCAACTAATATTTGACAAAAGAACAAAAGCAATTCAATAGAGAAAAGCAAGGATTTTTTTTTTCCAACAAACAGTGCTGGAGGAATTGGACATCCATAAGAAGAAAAGGCATATATACTACACTCTTCACAAAAATTAACACAGTGTAGGCTTAAATATTAAAAACACAGTAGTACTGGAAGAAAATATAGGAGAAAACCCATGTGACTTTTGGTTTAGTGATGAGTTTTTAGATACAACACCAAAAGCATGATTTATAAAAAATGTTGATAAATTAGAATATATTAAAATTAATAACTTCTGCTTTGTGCAAGAAACTGCTAAGAGAATGAAAAGAAAAGCTACAGACTAGAGGAAATATTTGTAAATCACATATCTGATAAAAGACTTGTATCCAAAATATACAAATAACTCATAACACTCAGTAAGAACACAAACAACGTAATTAAAAAGTGGCTAAAGTATTTTAACAAAGACTTAATCAAAAAAGATATGCAAATAGCAAGCAAGCCTATGAGGAAACGTTCAACATCATTTGTCAGGGGGGAATTGCAAATTAAAATAACAGTGAGATGATATTATACACTTATTAAAATGACTAAAATCCAAAACATTGACAATACCAAATCCTTACAAGAATTCTGTTCAAGGCTAATTCTCATTTCTTATTGGTGTGAATGCAAAAGAGATTTTGGCAGTTTCTTATAAAGCTGAACCTAGTCTTAACATCTGATCTGGGAATGATACACCTAGGTCTTTACCCAAATAAATTGAAAGTTTGTGTTTATACAAAAATCTGCACGCAGATATTTATACTATCTATATCCATTATCGCCAATAAGTATAAATAGCCAAACACGATACCCTTCAATAAGTAAATGAATAAACAAACTGTGGTACATCTATACAGTGAGGTACTGAACAATTTTTAAAGTGAGCAATCAAGCTGCAAAAACACATGGAGATTCTGCATGCATAGCCTCCCACATTATCAATATCCCCTATGAGATGGGAACATTTTTTACAACTCATAAACCCACATTGACACAGAGTCTACGTGTTAATGAAACTATTCTACATGATGTTACAATAGGAATGGCATCCCATTATACATTGTCAAAACTCACAGAAATTTAGAGCACCAAGAGTAACCTTAATGTATGCAAATGTTTAAAAATAATTTAGAACTAAAGAAGGAATGCAGTCTGTGACACTTGAACTACATTACGAATGTATGTTATAACCTCAGCGATGGGGCAGGGGGAAGATGTGCTGACCTCAGTCACTGTGGAAATGTACTGTGAAAGGGTCATTTACACAAAGTGGCCCCCATATGCTGAAAAAGCCAAGAAACCGAAGAATGAGGAAGACAAATTGACTTTGTTGTAAGGGGTGTTTCATTGGCGGAACTTGCAGACAGAAGTGTGGAAGACAGTGTGGCGATTCCTCAAGGATTTAGAACTAGAAATAACATTTGACCCAGCCATCCCATTTCTGGGTATATACCCAAAGGATTATAAATCATGCTGCTGTAAAGACACATACACACGTATGTTTATTGCAGCACTATTCACAATAGCAAAGACTTGGAACCAACCCAAATGTCTATCAAGGACAGACTGGATTAAGAAAATGTGGCACATATACACCATGGAATTCTGTGCAGCCATAAAAAAGGATGAGTTCATGTCCTTTGTAGGGACATAGATGCAGCTGGAAACCATCATTCTCAGCAAACTATAGCAAGAACAGAAAACCAAACACCTCACGTTCTCACTCATAGGTGAGAATTGAAAAATGAGAACACTTGGACACAGGTTGGGGAACATCACACACCAGGGCCTGTTGTGGAGTGCGGGGAGCAGGGAGAGATAGTATTAGGAGATATACCTAATGTAAATGACGAGTTAATGGGTGCAGCACACCAACATGGTGCATGTGTACATATGTAACAAGCCTGCACGTTGTGCACATGTACCCTAGAACTTAAAGTATAATAATAATTTAAAAAAATCCTAATACTATTATGCATGTATATTGAAATTTAACAAATAAATGGATGGTGGAGGAAGGGAAGCCAGGTTTCTCAGTGTTGGAGAAGAATTCACAGATAAGCAAGAGGAGGAGGCTAAAACGTTTCATGAGGTTATGGAAACTAGTTGGGGACATCACTATAAACTCATGTTTAGCTTAATATTGATATTGATGTTTATGCATAAAAACATTTATAAATATGTGAATATACACAGATTTTGTCTTTCTAAAAATATATTTTTTGAGATATAATTCATACACCATGAAATTCACTCATTTGAAGTGTGCAATTCAATGACTTTTAGCATAGTCACAGGTCTGCATTCATCATCACAATTAATTTATTTGGCTACTATGAATAAAGCTGCTGTAACATTCATGTACAAGCATTTTTTTGGCACATTTGTAACAATTTCTCTTGCATATATACCAAGTATTGAAAGCAGAAATTGTCAGACTGTTTTTCATTGCGGCCACATCATTTTATATTCCCATCAACCATGTATGAGAATTTCAATTTCTCCATATTCTCACTAAACCTTATTATCTATCTTTGTGTTTATAGCCACCCTAATTGACAAAAAGTTGTATATAATGGTTTTGATATAAATTTCCCTGATGGCACTTTATTCATTTTCTTACCATTTATTTACCTTCTTTAGAAAAACATCTAGTCAAATTATTTGCCCATTTTTTTATTGCCTGTTTAATTGAATTGTGAAAGCTTTTTACACATTCTGAATATAAATACCACACTAGATCTGTGACTTACAAAAGTGTTCTCCCATTTTGTGTATTGTCTTTTCACTATACTGATAGTGTTATCTGAAGCACAAAAGTTTTAAATTTTTGGATGTGCCATTTATCTATTTTTTCTGTGTTTTTTGTAACTTGCACCTTGATGTCAAATTTACAAAACCATCGCCTAAACCAAGGTCAAAATGATTCACATGTATGTTTCCTTCTAAATTTTAATAATTTTAGTTCTTAAATTTAGATTTTTCATGTATTTTGAATTAGCATTTACATGAGGTGTGAGGTAGGTTTCCAAATTCATTATTATACATGTAAATATTCAGTTGTCCCGGAAACATTTGCTGAAAAGACAGTTCTTTCTTCATTGGTTTGGGCACCCTTGCTAAAAATAAGTCGACTATAAATGTGTTTATTTCTGAACTCTCAATTCTATTCAACTGATCTAATATGCCTATCATTTTACCAGTACCACACACCCTAGATTACTGTCTATTCATAGTAAGTTTTGAAATTGGGAAATATGAACCTTCAAACTCTTTTCTTTTGTTTTTTCCAAAATTGTTTTTGTTATTTGAAATCTCTTGTATCTCCATATGAATTTTAGAACCAGTTTGTCTAGTCCTGCAAGGAAATTAGCTGGGATTGTTTTATAGGTATTTATATGTAGATCAATTTTGGTAATATTATTATAATATAAACAATAATACTGAGTTTTCTAATACATGAAAATGGTATGTCTTTCTATTTATTTAGGTTCTCTTTAATTTCTTTTATTCATGATTTTCAGTTTTCAGAATACATATTTTATAATTTTGTTAAATTTATTCCTAAGTATTTTTGATGCTATTTTAAATGAACAATGGGGTCCTTGGTCCTAAGGAAGTAATAGCATCCCATCTTAGAAGACTTAGGCACAGAACTTACCTCCCTAGACAATTTTACAAAAATCTAATTAAAGGGAATAGATTACAAAAAAAAAATGCCTTTTCCTATAAATTCTTTTAGACTCTTATTTATAGCACTTCTGAGGTTTCTTGCTTCATTCCCTTTGATTTGTTCCCCCAGTAAGCTCTCAGGGTTTTTCTCTCTTGCTACAGGTGTAGTGGTGAAAATGATTAACATTCCCTAAAGTCCACTGAAAATTGCAGTTTGTAGCAAGTCCTTCATATCTGACTTAAGGTCGTTAGATAATGGAAACTATTTAAAATTTAAATATTCCTTGTTAGCTTTGCAAAGAATTGAAAATTGCACAATTTCACTTTTGTTTCTGCAAATATGCATCTGTAATATAAACAGAGGCACAGCGATGTTAAGGAACTTTACCAAGGTCAGTTAGTGGTGAATTCTCTGGATTGAAATGCAGGCACTAGGGACCACTGCCTATATATTCATCCCCTGTTCTATTCTGTCTTTTATTGCTTTTCTTTTCTTTTAAGAGACAAGAGTCTCACTCTGTTGCTGAGGCTGGAATGCAGTGGCTCCATTATAACTCACTGTAACCTTGAATTCTTGGGCTAAAGAGATCCTTCTGCATCAGTTTCTCCAGTATCTAGGACTACAGGCATATGCCACCATGCTCAACTAACTTTTTAATTTTTTACAGAAATGGAGTTTATGTTGTCCAGGCTGGTCTCCAACTCCTGGCTTCAAGTGGTCTTCTCACCTTTGACTCCCAAAGCACTGAGATTACAGGTGCAAGCCACTGCACCTCGTCCTGTCTCCTATTTCTCAACACTTATTTAGATGGTAATGTCTCTGAGGAGCGCTGTATTAAGCATCATTGTTTCCTTTTGTCTAATCTACTGTTTCTCTAACTGAAAACTCTAGCATGGGAACTCTAATTGATTTAGACAAATATATATTTAAAAGGTTGTGTGAGACAAAGATTCACTAATTCAAAACATCTAATGAATTGTATTTGAATATATTATCCCAACAGTGCCTCTTGGCATAATATAGAAAGTTTTTCTGAGAATATTTTTAAGTTACTAGGTAAAAGTGTATTTGAGGTTGGGTGCAGCGACTCATGCCTTTAATCCCATTGCTTTGGGAGGCCAAGGTGGGAGGGTTGCATGAGGCCACGCCTTTGAGAACAGGTTGAGCAATATTGTGAGACCCTGTCTCTACAAAACATAAAAAAGCTTAGCCAAGCCCAGTGGTGTGCACCTGTAGGCCAAGCTACTCGGGAGGCTGAGGCAGGACAACTTGAACCAAATAGTTTCAGGTTGTGGTGAACTATGATCATGCCACTGCACCCAAGCTGGGTAACAGAGGGAGACCCTGACTCAAAAAATTAAAAATAAAAAAAGTGTATACATACATATTTGAATATTTGCATTAGTGTCTATTTTCTTTAACAGTGTTTTTGATACAGTTTTTTAAAAGATTCATACCATTTATAAATATTGATATTAATACTAATTATTATGTTTACATTTCTGCAAAGTTTAATATTTTACTTAGTAAAATTGGCTTGTAATTTTAGATTGTTGTTAAATAATATTTTTGACTGTAACATATATCATAATGGTAATTTAGGGGCCAATTACCATAAAACTAAGAATTAACATTGATTTTTGCTTTTCGTGAAACCTTTATTGTGGGTAAGAAATTTTATATCTATGTAGGTAGAAGTATACATAACCATTCCTCAGTATCTGTGGGGGATTGACTCCATGATCTCCCTGGAATACCAAAATCTTCAGATGCTCAAGTCTCTTGTATAAGATGGTATAGTATTTACATGTGATCTACATACATCTCCAGGTAAACTTTAACTCATCTTTAGATTACTTAAAATAGCTAAATATAATGTAAGTTCTATATAAATAGTTATTAAATAGCTATTATACTATATTGCTATATCATAACCTATACAGTAGTTATACTTTATTGCTTTTTAAATTTGTATTATGTCTTATTGTATTTTTTTCCTGAATATTTTTCATTTTACAGGAATGGAAGTTGCTATAGGTGAGTCAGTGAGTGAGTGGTGAGTGATTGAGAATGATTGCACACTACTTTATAATACTGTAGACTGTATGAACATGCTATGCTTAGGTTATACTAAATTTATTTTAAAATACTTTTCTTTCTTCACTAATAAATTAACTTTAGCCTATTGTAACATTTTTTACTTTATAAACTTTTTTTTGACTTTTAGTAACACTTAGCTTAAAACACAAACACATTGTATAGCTGTGTAAAAATATTTTCTTTATATTCTTACTCTATAAGCCTTTCTATTTATTATTATTATTATTTTTTAAATGCTTTTGTTAAAAACTAAAACATATACACACATATTAGCCTAGGCCTACACAGGGTCACGATTGTTAAGATATAACTAGAAATTTTTCAGCTGCATTATAATCTTATGATACAGTGTAATATATGTGGCCCTTCATTGACCAAATATCATTATTGCTGAAAGCAATAACAAGTGAATTCTTATACAGTGTCACAGACAAGAGGTGCCTGAGGAGATCTGAGGACTACATACAGTGGTGTCCTGGATGCGATCCTGGACTATGGATGAAAACTAAGAAAATCCAAATACACTATGGACTTGTGTTACAATTTATCTATCAAAATGTATTCATTCACTGTAACCAACTTACCATACTATGTAAGATGTTAATAGGGGAGCCTGGCTGTGTGGTATATCACTATATCATTTTTGCAATTTTTTCTGTCAATCTAAAACTGTTCTAAAAAATAAAAAACATTTTTAATGGAGGAAATTAAATTTAGTGAAGACTTCCAGAATGCCAGACACTCTACTTTGTACTTGATTTACAGAAGAATATAAAACAACTGGGATTTAGGAATTCATCCAATTTGCTTCTTCATTGCAAGCTTATTTCAGCATCCCATTGCATCTCCTAAGTGTTTTCCTTGATTTAAATGTCACCCTCCAATATTTTTTACCAATAATATCAGACTGACTTTTATTTTACATAATTCAGTTTAATGCTTACTTTTTATCTGTATCAAAGTAATGTATGTATGTTAAAATAGCAGTCCCTAACCTTTTTGGTATGAGGCACTGGTTTCATGGAAGACAATTTTTCCATAGACCACGGCGGTGGGGATTGGACTAGGAATGATTCAAGCTTATTACATTTATCGTGCACTTTATTTCTATTATTATTATTATATTATAATACATAATGAGATAATTCTACAACTCACCATAATGTAGAATCAGTGAGAGCCCTCAGCTTGTTTTCCTGCAACTAGGTGGTCCCATCTGGGGGTGATGGGAGACAGTGGCAGATCATCAGATATTAGATTCTCATAACGAGTGCACAACCTAGATCCCTGGCATGTGCAGTTCATAATAGGATATGAGCTTCCATGAGAATCTGATGCTGCTGATGATCTGATGGGAGGCAGAGCCCAGACAGTAATGTGTGATCACCTGCCACTCACCTCCTGCTGTGTGGCCTGGTTCCCAACAGGCCATGGACTGGTGCCAGTTGGGACCCCTGTGTTAAAAGTCTTAATATTCTACATGAGTTGTATTAACAACAACAACAACAAATCTCTTTTTGCACTTATCTCTACTTAGCTTTCACCTGCCTAGATGCAAATCTTGTGTCATTTCTTCTTATGATTCATCACATATTACTAAATAATATACTTGTGAGTTATTGTCTTCCATTTTAAGATGGTATTCCTATTACAAAAAAAAAATATCAATTTCTCATAAGCAATGCTATACACATACACTTTTTATATTCCAGTTTCACCTGTAAAGATAATTATAATTTTCTAGTGAATCAGTATTCAATGTTTATGTAATTACTTGGAAATATTATTCACACCTAATACAGTAAGTATAGCATAATTATGTTTCCATCTTGTGCAATTCTTAGCATTTCCTGAAGTTCCTAAATGGCTTTTGAAATTTTCCTAGTTTTCTATATACCTGTCTGTCATGAAATTGATTCCCACACTTGACAGAACAGTAAAACTCGTCTTAATAAAGTCACATATTATAATGTTTTCAATAGTATGATAGTGTGATTTTTAACTTTTTAAAAATCTGTCTCTCTCCTGGACTCATACATCCTCCTGTTCCCATGTCAGCTAATTAAGTTCTTTGTGTGCTACACAGCTGTTGCCATGAGACCTCTATTCATCCCATTCCTGGACTCCTGCATCATATTTCTGTGTAGGATCTGTTTCCTAACTCCATGCTTGCCTTTTTACAGTTTACTTCTTCAATGTGTTTACTAGTGATCTTTGATCACTCATCCATGCATGGTGTAAAAATGATAGTGGAAACTGTATATATGTGGCTAGATTTTTGATTGGTACACTTTACAGATGCTGAGGGGCTTCCAAATGTCAGTATTTGTTGTTGAGGCTTTCTCTTGAGATTATCTTTTTTCGTTTCTGTTTGTTTGTTTATTTTGTCTGAAAAGAAACTTCCATTTACTTGCCAAGGACTTACAGACCTAGGTTCTGTATTCTGGAAGAGGAGTGACCCTGAGGGAGGGTACCTTGCACATCTCGCTATCTTGCCATGTTTAATCCCTTCATTTGCGGTGCAATGCCTCATCACAGTTTCACCTGGAGCACATTCCCGGAACCTTTGATTCACTCATTCCAAAATCAAACATCATGTTTATTTGCTGTTAGGACCAGAGACTGGGGAAGAAGGGTCTTTTGTCTACAGCAAGAGATGCTCTCTAAAACCTCAAACACAGGTTCCATCAGTCTCTCCATCTTTAGACCATCCCCATATCCAAGACTTTAGAAGAACTTTGGGTTTCCAATACTTGAGTCTTTTACCATTTGAAGTTAAGGACTTGACCACTTTATTTCGACTCCCTAATGTGATATCAGGCACTCAGACTTTACCTTTCTCTGACTGCTAGTCAGTTAAGTCTCATATAATCACATTTTTGGGCCAATTTCCATAGGTTTTATTTTATTTTTTACATTTCTCATTTGCTTTATGCTTCTTTTCCATTTTCCTTATATATTTTCTCAAGCTGAGAGTCATTTCATGTACTGAGCTTTAATTTACTGATTTATTTGAAAGCTACTCTTGTTTGTAGTTGACTTGAAAATACTGCCTTTGTGAATATATCCACAATATCTCTCTGTCAGATAGCATTCCGCTATTGCCTTTGGATGAATAGCTTTTGGTCATCCTTTGGCAAGAATATAGGGGAAAGGATAAAGAAGTTAACTTGAGTTAAAAATTAAAGGTTTTATAGTCATGTTGAGTGCAAAAACAAATAAGTGAATAAATGAACTTTTGGAAAGGGATTATTAAATTATAAAAATTCAATGAAACTTAAATGCAGAATTCAGAACCAGGAGAAATGAGATGATTTTTGATTGTTTTTTGCAATACTGAATATTTCAAATAATTGTTGTGTGGCTACTATATACTAAGCACTGTCTTACAAGCTATAAACACAACAGAGAACAAACTGATTTAAAAATTTCTGCCTGTTAGGTGCTCACATTTTAGTGAAGTGTTTGAAGATTTTCCTTGTATCTCTCTGTTATTGGTTTCTACTTTGATTCCATTATAGTCAGAGAACACACACTATATGGATTTCTATTATTTTAAAATATTGATATTTACTCATTTCACGGTCAAAAATATGTTATAACATAATAATAAAGTCAACTTTGCAAAAATTGAATCAGTGAGAAAAGTTTGACAGTTAAAAAGATCTGAGCTAACCCACCCAAACCCACCTCCTGCTTTTAACTTTCAACATACTTGAATTATATCGGGGCTTAGGCCAGAGCTAATTTTGGAAGCTATTTAGGTTACAGTTTAAATCATAATAGCCGTTCCCCAAAACTGAGTCTGTATGCCTGTATCATCTGACTAGGGGGAGTAGAGGAGCCTGCATGCTAGTAAGGTGTAGATATACACAACTGCTAGCCATTCTCGCAAATAACATCACTATTGTAGAACCTAAGATTGGCCTTTTGAGATATCTTTTCAGGTTTTTGCATGTCTAACGCCTGGCTCTACCTGGCCCCACCAACCCCACTCCTGTGGCTCCACCTAGAAGCTTTAACACCCTATTATTTAATCTCTCACATATTACCTAGAAGCTTTAACTCCTTATTATTTAATCTCTCACATATTACCTGATCAACCCCACCCCTTCCCCAACCTACCTTTGGAAAACTCCTAACCTATGAACTTCTGGAGAGATTGATTTAAGTAATAATTCTGTCTCCTACATGCTGTGGCTGGCCTTGTGTCAAACTCTTTCTTTATTTACTGCAATACTGTGGTCTTTATTTGTGAAGCAGACAGAAAGTACCCCTCATACAGTTACAGTAAATGTTCTTTGGTATTTTAAAATAATGTGTAATCTGCTGTATGTTCTGTACATTTGTTCATTAGATCTGGTTGGTTGATAATGTTTCTAAGTCCTTCTATATTACTTTACTTTTTGTCTACTTGGTCAATGAATTTTATGTGATCTACCTATCTATCTAGATAGATAGATAGCTAGATAGATAGATAGATAGATAGATAGATAGATAGATAGATAGATCACTCTTGAAGGAAATTCAAATATTTTACCCCAAAATATATATTTTGACATATTTGAAATGACTGCCTTCTGGCCAGCAAACAGAAGTGGTCTTGTTAGCCTGTCTTTTGTGAATAAAATTTGCATCTGTAGAGAATCTCCATTAATGCAGTCAGTCCTGTCCTTTCTATGCCTTTTCCAGGTCCAGGAGAGATTGAGAGTGTGACATTTTTAAAAGTCTGAAAAGAAACATTTACTCTATAGAGGCTTGGTCTGCACAACAAAGCCACTTTGCGAGTCAGTCTTTTTCCTTTCTCCCTCCCATAACCTGTCTTGCCATTAAAACCTGTTTTTGGAGATACTCTGGTTCTGCATTATGTCTGTAATTTCAAGATGGTATATAAGCTTTTACTACTTACTGAAAAGTTGAGTCTTCCTTCTGGAGGCTCCCAGGTATACACATTAACTAAGTCTGTATGCCTTTTTTCCTATTAATGAATATGTCTCATGAGAGTGATCTTTCAGCAGACCTTTAGGGGTCCAAGAGCCTATGGCCCTCACACTGTCTATTGGTGTTGTCAGAGGAGTTTGAAACAGAGCAACTCAATCTTAAATAAGGGTTGGGTAAAATAGAGCTGAAACCTACTGGGCTGCATTCCTAGGAGGTTACGGCATTCTTAGTCACAGGATGAGATAGAAGTTTGGCACAAGATACAGGTCATACAGGCCTTGCTGATGAAATAGGTTGCAATAAAAAAAGTCAGTTAAATCTCACCAAAAACAAAATGGTGACAAGAGTGACCTCTGGTGGTCCTCACTGCTACACTCCGACCAGCACCATGACAGTTTACAAATGTCATGGCAATGTGAGGAAGTTAGGCTATATTGTTTAAAAGGGGGAAGCATGAATAATTCACCTCTTGATTAGCATATGATCAAGAAATAACCATAAATATGGGTGACTGGCAGGCCCGAAAGCTTCTCTGCCTGTGGAGTAATCATTCTTTTATTCCTTTACTAGCTTAATAAGCTTGCTTTCATTTTACTCTATGGACTCACACTAAATTCTTTCTTGCGGAGATCGAAGAGCTCTCTCTTGGGGTTTGGATTGGGACCCCTTT
Organism: Chlorocebus sabaeus; assembly: GCF_047675955.1. NCBI lineage: Eukaryota > Metazoa > Chordata > Mammalia > Primates > Cercopithecidae > Chlorocebus > Chlorocebus sabaeus. The sequence goes on along the minus strand of NC_132911.1, from coordinate 54,535,538 downwards.
CTGGTAACAGTGTCAGCATTTTACTAGTTCAAGGGAAGTAACAGAAACCTTACTTTCATTTAAATGTCCCTTTATCACCCCTGCTTCCCCCCCCCCCCCCTTTTTTTTTTTTTTTTTGAAACAGAGTCTCACTTTGTTGCAAGACTGGAGTGCAGTGGCACAATCTTGACTCACCACAATCTCTGCTTCCCTGGTTCAAACAATTATCCTGCCTCAGCCTCCCAAGTAGCTGGGACCACAGGCGCGTGCCACCACACCCAGCTAATTTTTGTATTTTAAGTAGAGACAAGGTTTCACCATGTTGGCCAGAATGGTCTTGATCTCTTGGCCTCATGATCCACCCACCTCGGCCTCCCAAAGTGCTGGGATTACAGGCATGAGTCACTGCACCTGGCCTATCTTCCCCTATTTTTAATTGTTATAAATATTTTCTCTATATACATTGAGCAGTACATTAGACAATGTTATAATTTTTGCTTGAACCATCACCCTTCCTTTAAAAAACTTAAGGGGAAAAGGAAAATGTATTGTATTTACATATCTCTTAATTATTTTTCTTCCTTTGTGATGTTTCAGGATTCCTTCTTTAATCATTTACTCTCTGTTGAGAGAGATCTTTGTAGCCATTCCTTTAGTGAAAGACTATTCTTATATTTCTTATATCTTATGATGTCTTGATTTTCTCTTGATTCCTGGAGGATATGTTTCACAGATATAGAATTCTGGGTTGACAGTTTTTTTTTTCCTTTCAGCAATTGAAAACTATTGTTTCACTTCCTTCTGGCCTTCATTGTTTCTGGTGAAAACTACACTGTCATTTGGATTGTTTTCTTCCCATTGCTGTTATTCTTTTTTTGTTGCTTTTAAAGTTTCCTTCTTTGTCTTTAGTCCTCAGAATTTGCTTGTGAAGTGATCGACATGAATTTGTTTGAGTTTATGCTTTTTGAGATTTGCTCCATTTCCTGAATACACAAGTTCATACCTTTTGCAAAAGTTTGAAAAATTTCAGGCGTTATTTTTTTTAAATACTCTGAGTCTGACTTCTTTTTCTTCTCAGGAGACGCTGCTAAAATACATGTTAGAACTTTTGTCACATTTCCATGGGTCCCTGAGACTCATCTTATTTTTTTTTTCAGCCCAATTTCCCGTTTTTTTTCAGAATGAGTAATTTTATTGTTCTCTCTGTTTCAAGTTAACTGTTTATTTTCTCTGTCCTGTGCTGTTGAGCCCAACCATTGAGTTTTTATTTCAATTATTGTATTGCTTAGTTCAATAATTTTGATTTTATTTTTTTGGCTGAGGTATTCTATTTTCTCATTTGGTTCAACGGTGTTTGTAACTAATATATAGAAATTTTGTGACAACTATTTTAAAATTTATATTATATAATTCTAATATCTGTGTCATTTCAGACTTGATATCTGTTAATTATTGCTTCTCATTCAAGGTGAGAATTTTCTTGTTTCTGCTGGTAATGGGTGGGAATGTTAGCTCCCTACTAGGCCTCCACTGATAACAACCCTTGCGGGAGGAGGAAAGCCTCATCACTGCTCTCTGAGAGGTTTCAACTGACTCCATTGTTTGGGATGGCTTCTTTATCACTGGACTGCACAGATTTGAATTTCAGACAACCAGATAATCTCCTCTGACACCACAGTGAGGTGTCGTTTGTGGGGGATTGTTGTTGACCTTGCAACATAGAGATGAAAGTCCTTGTTCTATTTATGATTTCTGTAACGCCACCTTGGCAGACTGAGCTGGAGAACATCAGTGCAGCCTGGTGAGGGTATTAAGTCTAACTTCTCCACTTGGTCATTGCCACTGGAGATAGAAGGAGGGCACATTTTGTGTGTATGTGGTATTTTGGTAGAGTAGAGCATTTATTTTGGAAGAGTTTATTGTCTTGTTAAACTGCTCACTTTTTTTCTGGGAAGAAAAGTTTTGGTTGGGCTTATTTCATTTCCAGGTTACTGGCCTCTCCTGTAACCAATCTGGGATATTTGAGGCCAAAAATCCATCAAAGAATGTAGTTCTATGACACTCCTCAAATCCTAAAATCCCAAGCCAACCTGTCTTTCTCCCTATTTCTTTCAGAGCCTTATGGTATTTTTAAAAAAGATAATAGTCATAGTTTTTAATTTGCACTTAGTAAAAATAATAGAGAAAAACAGTTCTATCCCTACTTTCCAGAAGAAAGAATGGATATATCCTGGAAATATTTTTGACAGAAAGCTAACATTATTTTTTAAACTGATTGGATGTAGCTTTACTGAAACAGTAGAGTAATGAGAGATTCCAGGGATTCTGCCTAATGCAACTGGAAAGATGACATATTCATTTACTCTATTGGGATAGGAAACGTTGTGAAGGGAACTGATTTGGGGAATAATCAAGAGTTTGGTTTGCCTAACATGTTTAAACTTATGTTTTAGTTAAACATGACGTTTAACTAAAATTTCATGTTTAAGTTGAAAATGCCTACTGGACCTCCAACTGCAGATATTGTACAAATCGTTGCACTATCTTAATCTGGAGTGCAGGGAACAGGACAAGGTAAGATATAAACTGGAGCTTAGTCACTATCAAAGCCATGAGAATGGATGACATCTGAAAGAGCAAGTGCAAAAAGTAAAAAAGAAAGAATAACTTAAAGAACTAAGATTTGCACCACTAAAGTGTCTACAGATGGAAAAGAAGAAAAGACTCAGCAGTGAAGACAGACAAAGTTGCTTAGAAATTGGAGGAAAAGAGGAATGTAGGGTACCCAAGAAGCCAGTAAGAAAATATTTATAGGAGAAAGGAGTGTCAGTGGTGTTGAAAACACAAGTAAAATTAGGAATGGGAAACATCCATTAAATTGAGCAATGTTGAAATAACTAGTGAAGTTGAAGAGAGAAATGACAGTGGAGTAGTGGGGATGAATTACTGAATTTGGGGGATGATGGCAAAGAAACAATCATTTCAATGGGTTTGCTCTGGGAGAGGAAGCAGAGAAATGCAGTGGAAGCTGGAGGAGAATTTTTGGCCAAGAGAGAGTTTGGTTTGGTTTTGCTTTTGAAGGAGGGGAAATTACAGTTGCTTGGTTGGAATGATCAGAATGATCACTGGTCAGAATGATCTAGTGGAAAATAAGCATTTGATGATGCAATCAAATATAGTTGGAATCATCAAATACAGTGGGAAATTGCTGAAACAATGTCTTTGAAGATGCACACAAGGATGGAATTTAGTATATGACTGGATGGTGACCTTAGGTAGGAGAAAAGAGAGATCATTTAGGTAATGGAAAGGGAGAAAACACATAAGGTCACAAGTCCAGGAAGGTAGATATAAATGGCAGTGGGGCATTGTTTTCTCGGTTTCATTTTCTCAGTGAAGGAAGAAGCAAGGACATCATCTTGGAGTGAGAATGAGAGAGATGTTACTGGATACTTGAGGAGAAAGAAGTTGATATGACATTGTCACCTAAGGGAGCAAGGGACTGAATGGACAAGGAAATGAAGTGTGATGTAGTAGTTCATGAAAGGTGAGAAAAGCACACTCTTATTTATATCTTATACAAGCCTCTTGCAGGCAGTCACATAGAGTCTCCACTGTTAGAGGAGATTTAGAAGAAAAAAGAGAAGCAAGCCATGGAATATTATAACTAGGTGACCTTTCATAAGTACAATTCTACATTCTAAGAAAGCAAATATTGCGTCTAGAGAAAGTAAAATGTTACGATCACATAGGTGCCTTTTGACAGACTCTGAAGTAGAAGCCAGTTCTCTCCTATAAATCACTAAGGCTGAGAACATACAGTCTACAGAGTAAGATAATGTGGCACATGCTTCATAACTAGTAGAAAAGTCAAGGAGTGCCAAAATTCTGCATGTGCTCCTTATCACAGAGATGTTCCAACTTGTGTATATAAGCAATTGCTTTGATTTTATTGATGTTACTTAGAAAAGCATATATCATGGAGGTTCAAATGGAAGTTATACATTATTTTTGGAGACAAATTTTTTATAAGTTAAAATTATTTTACCATATGTCCAGTGGGATTAAAACCACCTAGAATTTCTTCTTTAAAACACTTTTTTTCCAGTACTAGTAAAAATAAATCCTCCCATACTATACAACTTATAGTGTCCAAAGTGAATTTGAATATATCACTTTATGTGACATTTGACTCAAAAACAGTGAATCATCGTCACAGTCACTCAGGGGTTAAGCTACGGATAGAACAGAACGAATATCTGCTTGACTCCATTGCTCTAATGCAGGGTAATGGGATCCATGACATGGAGTTCAGCACAGCTATCGTTCTATTATGGAAAGATCTTAGCGTTAAATCACATGGACTTCAAAGTCTTCATTTATGGAAGAAAGGCAATGATACAAACAAATTAGCAAAATAATGATATGATGTGAATATAAGCAGTCATAAACAAAATGTCTCAAACACACTTCAAACAGTTTAAGTAATCTTTCTAAAATATTCTGTAAATTACCAAGAACTAAGCATAATCAAATACAAGCCACAGTAACACCTCAAATTTCCAAGATTTAGCTCATCTGCAAACTCATGTATTAATAATAGTGTTGAAAGTCATAAATAAGAAAAATAAATCATCACTATTGTTTAATACAGATTTCAAAATTTATGCTCTTAAGTAAGAAGGCCTTAAATTCTCACTCTGATTCTCACTTTTTGTGCTACACATTTGACATATTGGCTATGTGGATCCAGGTCCACTGTATAGGAAAGTAACGGACTTAGTGTTTTAGAGTGGAACGAGGCAGGGGGAACTAAAGAACCACTCCATGCATGTGTACATGTATAACTATGCTTATAACCTCCATGGCAATCCAGGAATATTTAGTGTGGAAGCAAATGATCCCACAAACCACAGATTATCACTGAGTGAATGCCCAGTGCAAAAACCAATATCCATACTGATGATTATACAAGTTTAATTGTACTTGGGACATTTTGTTTAAGACTGCACAGACTGCTTTCACAGATGAAAAGAGAAAAGATACAATCTAAAATAATATGAAGATAAAAGCATTGACATTGTAAAAATAAAAATATTAAGCTACAAAGAAAAGTGGATGACCTATGTGGCTCAATATTTGAACACCTAGAACATTATCCATTTTACTCTGTCATCATAATCACCCATCGTTATCAGGTATCAACTCTCCTCAATGCCTAGCTACATTAACTGCAATCCATTTTTCAAAGATAAATTTCAATCATTGCCTTCTTAATGCTCTGAAAATTAAAAGACTTATTTAAACTCTGAATTTTGGTTATCCACATTTCATTTTTAAGTTTATTATTAATTTTTTTTAAAAGGTAGCTGTCTTACCCTGTTTCCACATATGTAGTAAAAATTAACAATATGTATGATAGCGAGCATCATGCAAAATTATGTGGATTAAATACAAAAAATATTTTAAGTTTTATATAATATACTGAAAGAGGAACTTTTATTGGCTTGAAAAGGAGAAAAATGTATTTTTTAAAACTAAATTTCTCTACTTGTGCTACTAAAACAACTGAGGAACTGTTTCATGGGAAGAGGATATTACAAATACATTGTGGACAAAAATGAGAAATTTTAACCAAAAATTTTACTGCTTGATCTACTATGTTAACATGTATAGGTAAACATTTACTTCAATTATGTTAACTTTATTTTTACATTATTATCTATTTCTTTTCATTTTCTAGTGTGTCCTGATTATTGATTTCCAGAACAATATAGATTTCAGCCTATTAGTTTATATTCAATCTCATTTAAGTATTACCTACTTAATGTAAATGTTTTTCTGCAGAAACAGTATAAACTTCGTAAGACTATAGTCTTTGGAATACCTCTAGGCTGCTTTACATTACTGACATTTTGAGAACTCTTTGATTTAAAGCAATAATAATGAAACTCCTTTGCATTTAAAGAACATTTGTTCACTCGCAAAAGATTTATTTTAAGGTAAGAAGTTTTGTTTTCTAATTTTGAACAGAAAGATTATTTATGCCCTTCAAATTACTCCTCCAGGTTAATCATTTAAAGTTTTAGGCAAAGTGAATTAGAGAAAGAAACAATTATCCAGATGAGTAATTCCTTTATTATTTTAGCAAACATTTATGATCTCAAATAAGATTGTGGGATTAAGATAAGCACACAACAACAGTTTAGAAGCTGGAAGGAAGAGAGCCATCTTTATTGTTCACCTGAATTGGTCATCTAGGCAATGAAATCTCATTTAATTTTGCCACAGTGAATTATATATAGTAAGTGGTCTCTGTTTTTCACTCATAGGAACCATCATTCAGAGAAAGCAAGAAGTCACACAGGTTCACAAAGTTGGCAAATGGGGAGACTGAGATTAAAAGCCAGGCCTGTACCACTTCAGATCTGATAGCTTTTCCACAAACACACACACACATACGCACGCACACACACACACCCCCCACTAATCTTGAGTCTAACGTTCCTTTGAGTTAGATACACTAAAATCCCTTTCCAAGAAAACACACAATAAAACGATGAATAAAATAAACAAAAATAATGTCAAACGTGCAGCCAGAGTAATAAGGAAAGAGGAAAGGTGTCTCGGTTGTCAGGAATGATGACTAAGTATAAAGATTCACAAGTAAGAAGTCTGTACAACCAGGTACCCAAAGACAACCATTCAGGGCCACCACTGAAAGGACCAGGCAAGAAAGGAGAGGCACCATTGCCTGCATAGAAAACCCTCTTAGTGTGTCAGTATGAAAAACGATTCCTATCACGCAAAGGATTATAGTAAAAAACTTGCCAATCTTGAACTCAGATCTGTATGAAAGAATTAAAAACCAATTCTCCTGAGATTTTGTGAATTGGCCCACACGTAAGTTTGTGATGAGTTGTCTCTACCTGTGTGGCCTCATATCCCCAACTAAGAATTTGGTTTAAAGAATATCTGGGTTGCTAATATACCTTTCACCTGGAAGAACTAAATGTAAATTCTGTCTTCATAACACATTATACAGCCAAACTGAGGGATACTCACAGAGTGCCAAGGACCATGAGCCCACAGTGAGAAATCCCAGGGGGAACTAGAACATAGTGAGTGCGTCAGCAGCAGAACAAAGAACAGACAACAGAGTCAGATCTATACAGACTGCAGATCTTGCAATTACAGATCCAGCATATAAATAGGATTCTTTAACAAGATTAATATTAATAGAAAGGAGATATCAAATGTATAATCGTGATGTAAAATACTATGAGGCAAATATAAAATAGAATAGAACTTCCAGAAGTGAAAACCATAATAACCAGAATCAGAAATTCAATAAATAGTTTAAATAATAGACTCAATGTAACCAAAGAGAGAGACAGTGAACTGAAGGGGAGACGGGAGGAGTTGCCTTTAGCAGTCCACAGAGGGCAGACAAGTTCAAAATATGAAAAAAACATAAGAAAATGGAGAATCCAGGGAGCTGATTTAGCATCCATCCAAATGTTACTGAAGGAAAGAACACAGATAATAGAGAGGAGGCTCTTCAAAGATAATGGCTAAAATTTCTTCAGAATTGAAGAAATACATAAATTTTCATATTCCAGTCTTATGATTCCCAAGCAAAGAAAAATAAATCTTCAGACAGATACATCAGAGTGACACAGCAGATTACCATGGGGCATGGATGGGCATGGATGGGCATGGATGGGCATGGATTCTGAAATCTTCAACACTCAGAAAGAAGAGACAGCTTTCCTACAAAGACAAAATAGATAGATAGCAGACTTTCTCCAACTCCAAAACTCAACGTGAGAGCTAAGGGATCAAAAGATAACAAAATACATCAAACTGTCACACTTTTTATAGAAGAAGAAGAAAAAAAAAAACAGTGTTAATCTATCGTCAGTCAATCATCTGTCTATACCTGTTATCTATGCATCTATGTATCTAACATCCATCTCTATCTATTATTTAGCTGCAGATGGGCACATGATTGATCATAGCCCTCTTGAACTTTAAAACTCAAATTTAATGTTATAAAAATTCATTTGTGTAAATATGACATATATTTTTGTCAGTATGACAAATCTGTAAAATCACAAAGGTGAGCAATGTAACTGATAAGCTAGTGGAACCAGGCATCATTGCTTTAATTAACTGATTTTAGCTCCCATCTTGATATCAGTCTATGGCAAAATTGCATTGGTTCTAAACGGTCTAAGTTTTTTTGGTCTCTATTCAGCTTCATTTTATACCACTCTAAAACCTGATTTTCCTACTTAAGTTGCTCCCTTCGTTGATGGCACCGCAACCCACCAATACACCTTGTACCCACCCCACTTTACATCCTTCCCAACTGTATCCTGAGGGTAACATGTCCCATGACTAAGCAATCCTTGATTATGGCACGCTTTTTAACGGTTTGGTAATTGGTAATTTTGCATACACTTTTTGTCTGCTTTGAATGTTACCTACATATGTCTTGTAAAATTACATATATCCTGTAAAATTCTACCTGCTATTTAAGAGGTGGGACCTTAACCACATCCTCTGGAAAGCAGTTCCTGACCTAGACCTCTGTACTCCGTGTATCACCGTGTCTATACACACCCAAATTGTATCATGTGTCTTGTTAATAAAGATATTATTTGTTGAGCTCCTACTATGTGCCAGAGAATATGTTCTCTTTTACTTGCATTCACTCATTTCATCTTCACAATTATTCAATGAGATAGATAGTATTATATCCATTTAGAAGTGAAAAACAGAATAATACGAATCAGAAATTCAATAGTTTAAATAATGGACTCAATCTGTCAAAGAAAGAGTTATGAACTGAAAGGAAGACGGAAGGAGTCACCTTTAGTGCCCCCTAGAAAGACAAAATAGGTACAAAAATAAGAAAAACTAAGTATTGAAGAGTTGTCAGTAAATTTGCTTTGTATGTATAAAGAAAATCTCATTAAAATTATTTTAAAGGTAAAATAAAATGCACAATAACAAGTGGCCTTAACAATGCTAGGTTTAACGAAAAATGTTAAGATAAATATCCTCAATATGCATCTTATACTTAGCAATGTATTTCACATACAAAAAAATAACTCTGTCAATAAGGTATCCTTCTGTGGGTGCCATTGTTCTTGTGGTAAACGTTATCATTCATTTGCTTCTACATTTGGAGGAGGTTTCAAATAACACCACCAACACCTCCAACTGCATCTGCTCTGTCTATCCTAATCAAAGGAGACACAGGCAGTAGTCCCTGGGGACTGCTGCCCAGACTGTGGAACCGGCGATGGTGTTGCCGCGGGCTGACGACAACTGTGACCACCTCGGGCGAATCCCACTGCGGCCACCACCAGGGCGTCCAGTGACGATGTTTTCACTGCAGCCACAGTCTTTTCTTCCAGGGCTGCCATATCTGGAACAGCATAAGCCCTGGGAAATTAGGAACATAAATGTCCCTGGTGGTGATTATTCACTGGCAAAAATGAAACATCACATGAGAAATAGAAGGAGTTTCTAGCACTGTCTTTTCAATTTAACAATCTCTAATAATAAAAGAAACGGACACTCTCGGTTTCAAGAGCAGGCCTTTGTATATCTTTGTTATAAGATCACAGCTCTATAAACAATACTTGCCCATCTGTAAGTATTTTTCTACTCCTGAAAAATGTTTCTCCTCTTCCTTTTTTTTTTATTTTTTATTTTTTTTGAAACGGAGTCTCGCTCTGTAGCCCAGGCCAGAGTGCAGTGGTATGATCTCAACTCACTGCAAGTTCCGCCCCCTGGGTTTATGCCATTCTCCTGCCTCAGACTCAGAGTAGCTAATTTTTTTTATTTTTAGTAGAGATGGGTTTTCACCGTGTTGGTCAGGATAGTCTCGATCTCCTGACCTTGTGATCCGCCCACTCGGCCTCACAAAGTGCTGGGATTACAGGTGTGAGCCACAGCGCCCGGCCTTCCTTTTCTTAATTTTATTTGCACACATTTGGAATGTCAGTCTACCCAAAAAGACCGAATAAGGAGAAGCGCAAACATAAAATACTTTGTATTGCAACATTTATAGACATACAATCAAATGTAAAAACAAGATTAAACTGATAGCTTCTTTTATCAATGTTAGTAACCAATGACCACTTTTACCTCTAAAATGTTTTGAAAAATCAGTTGTATTTACTTAGAATAGGTCAAATTTTATAGAATACAACCTAAGTGTCTGTCAACAGATGAATGGATAAAGCATTTATATACACAGTTGACTATAATGCAGCCAGAGGAAAGAAGGAAACCCTTCCATTCATGATAACATGAATGAACACAGAGGACATTATGCTTAATAAAATAAGTCAGGCACAGAAAGACAAATGCTGTATGACCTCGCACATGCATAATCTAAAAATGTCCAACCCATAGAAACAGAAAGTAGAATGGTGGGCTTGCAGGTGCTGGGGAGTGGAAGAAATAGAAAGTGCTGATAAAAAGGTACAAACTTTCAGTTATAAAATGAACAATATCTCAGAGTCTAATGTACAGCAGGGGAGGTGATAGACGTGTTAAGTTACTGTAACAATCATTACACAATGTGTATATATATCTATGAAGTCATCATATTGTACACCTTGAATATATATATTCTTTGTCAATTCAATATTTTTTAAAAAAAGAAGAATGCAATCTCATTAAAATCAGCAAACAAATGACAACATTGGCATACAAGAGTTATTTTTAAAAGTTTAAAAAATATAGACAATGTGTATTTTGTGCATGTGTGTGTACAGAGACTCTGATCTCCATGTTGACAGATTTCAGTGAGTAGCTCTGTGATGTGGGAAAAAGAAAGAATAACCTTCCTATCTATGCCTGCACACACCATCCCTCCCGGATGACCTATTAAGAATCTATCCATAATAAGTGCGCTAGTCTAGATACATTCTCTCTCTGGATCACAGTTTCACAGATAATGAACCTCAAAGAGCCACATCCTACATCATGTCACACCCATGTGGAAGCCAGTACAAATTTCAAGGTTAATAGTAGATACTAGTTCTCTTAATGTTATCTTCAGGAAATTGTGGTTTCACTCGTGGGATTGCTAATTGCGTGTTTTATTCCACAAGGAAACTGGAAGAAGTTGTTTTGTTGATTTTAAAGTCTAATGGCACCCATTACACTGAGGTACTGATTGTACTGATGCTATTTATCCGATAGTTCTGCCATGTTTGGAATTTAAACTCCATGATTCTTCATGGTTTTCCTATCTTTTACTAGCAACACCTTTGAAACTGGTGTCTCTATGGGAAAATAGATAGCCATCTTATATTGATTTTACTCTCATTTGCCTTTTAAAAATATTTCATCAATATTTAAAACTGGCACAGGCTAAATTTAATTTTCCTTCAGGGTACATTGAAGGGTATACTATCATGAGAACAGCCACAGATATCTCTGACTTAGAGTGGTAAACCGTTCAGAAGGATGACAGGAACTGAATGTCAGATTTCAGTTCCCCCGGAGCACCAGGGGGAGATGATCGCTTTCTTGTATGTTAACTGAAGCTTTAACACATCTATCTGACAACTGCCATGCATCATTCTATCAGCAGTCACTCTACTATCTGCATCTAAAGATCTGGAATAATTGCTGCCTACGTTTTGATACTATTTTTAAATTATCACAGATGAAACAGGTTTTATCTGATATGAACTCAATGCTAAAACTTCAACCGTATAATCTCTGAATAAATTACAGAATGTTCTTCAAAAGTAGCTAATAAAAGGCACTGGGGGAAAGCAGTATTTTTCTGATAGAAGTCACAGTAAATGCATGGATATTTCAGTTTGAACTCTCTAGCTGTCTCTTGTAGGTGAAAATGTTGACACACGTTTCTAAATGATCAACATTTTATAGGACTTTCGGCATAACTAGAATTAGAGTCAGATGTGCTAAATATGTCAGAGTGTTTTTTCTCTGCGCCACCTCCTCAAACCTCTCAGGAGCTACCTGACTTCTATTACAAACTCCCAGACCCACTAATCAGGGAGTGATGAGCAGGTTTAAGCCCCACTTGATGGGGGTTACTGTTAAGTCACCTTCATTAGAAACTCACCCTGATAAAGCCCTGGAGCTCAGCTACAGGTTCATCAGCCTGTGGTTTTCTGGTGCTGACTCTGGGATTATTACCTGTTCCCATAGTTTCCTCTCCTAATTCTAGAGGTTTGTGAAGGAAAGCCTTTTCCCAGGGGTCCCTTCACTATCCAAATCCTATACCCTGCCCTCTCACAGAGGCTGCCCTTACATACTTAGCATGAATTCTCAATTCTGGTTTCTGTAACTGAGCTATGCCCTACAGTATGTCCAGGAATTCAGAGCAAGGAGAGCTAAGAGGGTCACTTGGCATGATGCCTGGGTTTTGGCCCATCTGCCAATCCTTGATTTTCAGATACCAACATTTTGCCTGACTAGAGCTTCTCCAAATGCTCAATTCTATGCCCCCTCCCTCAGAGTGAGCTTTTTGCCTGGGCTCACTCTGAGGGATAAACAGTGGAATCACTGTTTATCCTCCATGGACAGTAGGTTAATGTTGGGGCTGATGAAACCCTCTCCTGCCTCTGGTACAGATATAGAGAAATTGTCAAGCTTACCACTAACTCCCTATCCCAGACCTTCTCCCACTGCCACCCTTGAGTCCCAGTCCACAAGGGCTTTTGGAACCACTTTTGCACAATTTTAACAACGACAGAAATCTAGCATAACTGACTCCCTAGTGCTTCTAACTGCACAAGCCTTTGCTTATTTCTCTGCCTAAGCCAAAATAACTATGGGAGAGATTTACTTTATAATTTAATGGAAAAAATTAATTTATAGTTTAAATCAAGGATGATGATAATCCCTTCCCAAAGTTAACCTTTTCCCTATTTGGGGACTGAAACTGTCTTTGTAAAACTAATGAAAGGCCACAAAATTATAATTATGCTAGGGACCTGAATTCTGCTAAGATATAGGCATAAACAGCACCTAGGCATTGTTTCCTAGCTTGCTTTTTATAATTGTTTACTGCTCAGGATTCACATAGCCAGGTGTCCGAAGATTTGTAACTTCCCCAGTTGCCCCTCTAGGTAACATTGCTATTGTGAAACCTCAGCCTAGTCTTTGAGATATTTTTCAGACTTTGCATTCTAGTATACCAGCTAATGCCACCCAGACAAGTGACTCCACCCAGGAGCTAACTAAATGCCTGAAGACAGTTTTGGCAGCACTGTGATTTAGACCCTGATCCAACCAGTCAGTAGGACCCATTGCCTAGCTGCCTGCCCACCAAACTATCCTTAAAACCCTAGTCTTCAAATCCCCAGGCAGAGAGATTTGAGAAATATCTCCTGTTCTCTTTGCTTCACTGTCTTGTAAGTATTAAACTCTTCCTCTAACGCAGTACTGGCTGTCTCATTGTATTGGCTTTTTTTCTGTGCAGTGGGTAAGAAGAGCCTGACTAAACTGTAACATTTTCTTTCAGCCTGAGCAAGGCAGGTCAAAAGTGTCAGTCAAAGACAATCCTAGAAGCAGCTTTCAGCTAATGTGATAGACCTGAAAATATAAACAACTTCCTCCCTATTGTGGAGTTGGAGAAAAACCTAAAACATTCTATAATTCTCAGGATTTTTCAGCAAAGTGGAGCTTCATTTTTCCCCCTCATGAGTAAACTACCTGATAGCAATCTTCTTCTCAGCCCCTTGCCCCTGACTGTCCTATTTTCCACCCAGACCTTCAGAGCATTGCTTCCAGATAACAAAAAAGCTCCTTGCCTAGGGTTCCTCAGACTGACATTTGCCTTTCCTTAGAACATTCTCCTAACCTTTCCACTCACTTACACAGACTGAGAGTTAACACTCTATTTGTTGTAATACTCAGATAAGACTTCCTGCTCTCCAAAGTTGGATGATTATCTCTGGCCTAATCTCTTACTGTCTCAAATGCATCTCGTAATTAGCTGGTAAGTGGGGTGATCCCTGTCCAGAGAGCACATGGACTATGTATTGTGGCAATACAACACAAACAGTGCACTGTGAAGGGTCAAGTTTAAAGAGGGTATCTTTTAATACAAAGGTGTCTGCGGGCCTTTACCAGTGGGAGGCTTTAAAAAACAGAAAAAGGGAGTTTTCCCAGAGAAAATCTGGCTCTCTGAAAGTACAGTGCACTACTTTCTCTGTTGTAGATTGGCTTTCCTCAGATGCAGACCTAGAAGTTAGAATTCCTTCCTGGGACAGAGGTCCCAGGAAGTACTTTCGAGTAAGAAAAACAATTTATAGAGCAGCAGAAAAAAAAATTTAACTTGATCACCTCAATTGATTCAGAAAAAAACATTTGACAAATTTCAAGACCTTTTGATATAAAATTCAACACTGCCTCAACACAGCCAAGTAGGAATAGAAGAAAACTACCTCATCATAACAAAGGCAGTATATGAAAAACCCGTACTCAAAAATACTCAAAAATGAAGTTTTCCTTTAAGGTCTGGAATAAGAAAAAAAGTCTGCTTTTACCACTTCTATTCAGCATAGTATTGGAAATTTTAACCAGAGTAATAAGGCAGGAAAAAGAAATAATAGTCATCCAAATTTGAAAGGAATAAGTAAAATTATCTCTGATCACAGATGATGTAATCTTATACGTAGAAAACCATAAACATTCCACAATAAACTATTAGAACTAATAAATTCAGCAAAGTGGCAGAATACAAAATCAAAATTTAAAAATCCATTACATTTCTATGCACTAACAATAAATAATCCAAAAATAAATTAAGAAAATAATTTTTTAACAATACTATCAAAAATTATCAAATACTAAGGGTTTAACTCAAGCAAGGAGTTGAAAGACTTGTACACTGAAAACAACAAAGCATTGCTAAAACGATGTAAAGTATACATAAATAAATGGAAAGATGCTATGTTCATCTATCAGAAAGTTTACTATTATTAAGATGTCCATACTACTAAAAGTGATCTACAGATTCAACATGATCCTTATAAAAACTGCAATGGTATTTTTTCAAGAAATAGAAAAATTCATTCTAAAATGTATTTGAGATCTTAAGGAACCCAAATTAGCTGATTTCAAAATTTGCTATAAAGCTACAGTAAAAATGAACAAATAAACAAAAGGCACATCTGTGTGTTACGGGCGTAAAGACAAATATATAGACTAATAAACTAGAATAGAGAGGCCATAAAAACCCCCTTGTGTATATGGAAATTTATTTTGGACTGGATATCCAAATGCTAAAGAATGAAGTTGGAACTTTAACTAATGCCATGTACATAACAGAAATTAACTTAAAATATAACCAAACCTACAAGTAAGAGCAAAAATTGTAAACTCTTAGAAGAAAATATACGGGGAAAAGATTCATGACACTGAATTTGGCAATTATTTCCTGGAGATGGTACAAAAGGTACAACCAATAGAAGAAAAAATTGACACAGACTTTATTAAAATTAAAAATTTTGTGCATCAAAATACTATTAATAGAGTAAAAAGGCAACCTACAATTTGGGAGAAAATATTGCTAATCACATACCTGAAAAGGGACTAGTATCTAAAATACATTAAGAATTCCTGCAACTCAGCTCCAAAAACCAAACAATCCCATTCAAAAACAAAGGATATGAATAGACATTTATCCAAAGAAGATGCACAAGTAGACAATAAGCACATAAAATAATGCTCTACATTATTAATTGATAGGAGAATGCAAATGGAAACCACAGTGAGATTCAGCCTCACCCTTATTTGGATAGCTATTATAAAAAACACTGAAAACAACAGGGTTGACATGGATGTGGAGAAATCGGAACTCTTGTATTTTGCTTGTTGAAATGGAAAATGGTACAACTACTGTGGAGAAGAGTATGACAGTTTCTTAAGAAGTTGAACAAAGAATTAGTATTTATCCAGCCATTTCACTTCTGGGTATATACACCAAATAATTGAAAGTGGTGATTCAAGCATATTTGTACACCCATGTTCTTAGAGGCATTTTTCCAAAAAGCCAAGGTGGAAACACACTCAATGTTCACTGCCGAGTGAGTAGATAAACAAAAGGTGGTATAAATACACAATGGAATGTTATTCAGCCTTTGAAAAGAATGAAATTCTGATATATCCTTCAACATGGATGAACCTTGAAGACATTATGATAATTGAAATAAGCCATCCACAAAGGGTCAGATATTGTATGATTCCACTTACAAGATTTACCCAGAATAGTCAAATGTAGAGGCAAAAAGGAGGACAGTGGTTAACAAGGGGTTAAGAGGAGGAGTACAGTTCAGTGCATACAGAGTTTCAGTATGGCATGATGAAAATTCCGGCAATGAATAGTGGTGGTAGTTACACAACAAAGTGAATGCACGAAATGCTACTGAACTTTATACTTAAAAACAGTTAAGATGGTGCATTTTATATTATGTATATTTTACCACAGTTAAAAAAAGAAAAGAAAAACAAAACTTAAGTGACCATATAAGAGTGGGTCTATTTTGGGCTCTTCATAATGTTCCATTGACTGATATACTTGAATTTATTACAACATTACATTGTATTTATTATTAGAATCTTACAGCAAGCTCTGAAATCAGTTAGAATAAACCCTCCAACTTTGCTCTTTTTATTCAAGATTGTTCTGGTTATTGTAAGTCCTTTATATTTCCATGTGAATTTTGGAATCAACTTGTACATATCTGCAAAAATATTTTGGGATTTTGACTGGTTTAGGGTATCTGGAAAGATGTGACAGCTTATCAACACTTAGCTTTCGAGTTACGATCATGTCATATTTCTCCATTATTTGTTTATTTTTTAAAATTTCCTTCAACATAGTTTTTATAGTTTTCAGGACAGAGATCATATACATCTTTTGTTAAATTTGTTCCTAAGTATATTGTCTTTCTGACGTATTGTGGATTGCATTTTTATTTCATTTCTAGTTGCTTGTAGGTAGTTTTAGAAACACAATCAACTTGGGCTATTGTCCTTATTCCCAGCATCCTTGCTAAATTTTTGTGTTATTCTATCTTTTGTAGAATTCTTAAGGTTTTCTATGCATACCATCATGAAATCTACAAGAAAAGCCATTTTGCCTCTTCCTCTATAATTTTTGTTCTTTATATATAATTTGTGACTTGCTGTAGGAGCATGGAGAACAACATTGATTAGTGAGCAAGGTATTATCCTTGACTTGCTTTCAATCTCAGAGAGAATGTTCAATGTTAACTAACATATTAGAGAGAGGCTTTAATTAGATGACAGTTGTCAGATTAAGAAAAATCTTGTCTACTCATATCTTGCTTAAAGTGTTTTGTAAAAATGGGTGTTGAATTTTCAAATGCTTTTTTGAATTTGTTGACAATGTCATAAGATGTTTCTCCTTAATTCCTCCTTCATTATTCCTAGCACTCTGAGCTTTACTTATATGTACAATTATCTTTTAAGGAGAAAGTAGGTCTATGTGTATCAGTTATTATTGACTGTGAAACTTAAAATCAATAATATTATTTCAGTATTGAAGTAGTAAATTTTACTGATTTTATTTTTTGATCTGGGGAGCAGTGTGATATATTTATTCTAGAGAGTTGTATGACTCATGCCACTTCTCTGTTATTAACCAAAGGGAAGAAAGGACAACCTCATGGGAACAGTTTAATCAGCCTTGACATCCAGGCCCATGACTCAGAATGATTTAAATGGTCTGTGACAAAAGAATAGTTAACAGTCTGTAAAATGTCTATTATGTTTAGTTGGCAAAGGCCTATTGATTTAGGGCCTTGAGTTACTCCCATAGGGTATTAGTAAGAAGTGATGTGAGAACTCAAGTTCAGCATTACTTGCCACCTACTAAAAACTCCAAGGTAAGTCTATTAATAAGGTACAAATTAAATCTTCATGCTAAATAGCTGCAGATGTTTGGGAAAAGCAGGGAGGAGACTACATGCTACTGTCTATAATTTTCTTCTGAGATCACATATGGCAACATTGTTAAAAAAGATGTCTTTAATGGTATTATTATACAATGAATGATAAACTCCAGAACTTGTTTTATGACAATGTCTTTTAGTGGAATAAAATCTAATCTCATCTAAGGATGTCTTCCACAGCTATGCTGCCTCGACATGAGTAAGTACAGCAATCAGTTTTGCACTGTAATTTATGGCTCTTTCTGAAGCTAGATTAGGAGCAGTGTGATGTGCCAATGAGTTGGAGCATTGAAGAACAGAATTTGCTACAACACTTGCGCATAATTCTATTAGGGAGGTCCACAGAATCATTCAGACACTATCCCGGGGGAACATCACTCACGCTGAGTTCAGTGACCGCTGCCTAATGTCTCCTGCTTCAGGGATGCTGAAGGATGGGCCCCACCCTGGCACCACTCTCAATAGTCCAAGTTCATGAAACGTAAGACCAGAGCAGAGGACACCACCATGTGCAGTTCTCAATTAATTCTCTATGTGAAAAGGTAGAATGATCAGAAAATCCAGTGTCACTCTCATCGTATGATGACAGCTAGGAGTCATAGACAACAGGCTGGAGATGGGCCCAAAAGGCGTGTTCATGGACCCTAGGCAAGGTTCTCATACAGGGCCACTACTTACTTAATGATGTAAGCAAAAATTACACGCAGAACCATTGACTAGACTGAAAGAAAAACATATTTAAAATGGTCTTTGAATAAACATTTTTATGAACAAAAAACAAACACAAAAAAATTCAACAGAAGAAAAAGTTACTTACACCAGAATAGAAAGGCTCACCAGACACACATATCACATCCTGTTCCTGGATCATCAAAATATCTTTGGCTAGGTGCAGCCGGACTTTGAAAGGCTCCTGGTTACCATCCTCCAGCAAACAAATTCCTGTCTTTGTCTTCAGATTAAAAAAAAAAAGAGGAAAAATTATACTTAGTTTATAGGTTGTAATTTTGTGGCCAATTTACAGCAAAATATGGTGAATAACATTTAAGAAGTGGTGAAAACACACTCTGATGAGCCTGAAATTGAATACTTGGCATGGGTGCAAGGGAAAAGGAGAATGATTTCAAGTAAAGCAAACTCTCGGATAATGAAAATGATGTCACAAAATTCACACAAAGGAGTGGGGAGTAAGGATTATGGTACATGTACTATATTTTTAAAATAATGAGAGGTTTTGTAATACTTATAATCTAAAAATAAAAAGGTAATAGCTTTATTGAGATATAATTCAAATTCCATACAATTCAACCCTTTAAAATGTACAATTCATATTTTTTTAAATATAATCAATGGTGTGCAACCATCACTGTAATCAATTTTAGAACATTTCCATCACTTCAGAAAGAAGGATCACACTCCTATTTCTCCATTTCCTCTCCCACTGCCCCAGCCTACTGTAAACTCCAGTATTTCAGCATTCCTAGTCACCAACAAACATATGCATGCATACACACATGCGCAGACATGCATGAAAACACACACACACACGCACACGCACACACAGTTTATACCTAGAAGGAAATAAAGGTAACAAGGTGCAGCAAACTACCCAAATTAACATAGTTAATTAAAAACAGAGCCTAGTTTAAGACCCAAGATTTTTGATGCCTAATCCAATATGTTGGCTTTATATACTTTGGGGAATTGTGAAAACGGACTGTAAAGATTTCTGAACTTGTGCTATTACCTAAGTAATCACCAAATAAGTCCATGAGTCTTGTCACTTATCCAGAATACATATATTAATCTGGATTAATATAAATATTGTCCCTAGCAAATACACTTAACATTCCCATTTGTCACAGACACAAAAGGTAATTCCTTTGAGACAGAATATAATCTTTAGCTCTTATTCTGCGCCAAAAAGTCCATAGGAATAATGACTACTTTGGAAATGACATTTTCTTTTTTTTTTTTTTTTTATTATTATTAAACTTCAAGTTGTAGGGTACATGTGAACAACGTGCAGGTTTGCTACATATGTATACTTGTGCCATGTTGGTGTGCTGCACCCATCAACTCGTCATTTACATCAGGTATAACTCCCAATGCAATCCCTCCCCCCTCCCCCCTCCCCATGATAGGCCCCGGTGTGTGATGTTCCCCTTCCCGAGTCCAAGTGATCTCATTGTTCAGTTCCCACCTACGAGTGAGAACATGCGGTGTTTGGTTTTCTGTTCTTGTGATAGTTTGCTAAGAATGATGGTTTCCAGCTGCATCCATGTCCCTACAAAGGACACAAACTCATCCTTTTTTATGGCTGCATAGTATTCCATGGTGTATATGTGCCACATTTTCTTAATCCAATCTGTCACTGATGGACATTTGGGTTGATTCCAAGTCTTTGCTATTGTGAATAGTGCTGCAATAAACATACGTGTGCATGTGTCCTTATAGCAGCATAATTTATAATCCTTTGGGTATATACCCAGTAATGGGATGGCTGGGTCATATGGTACATCTAGTTCTAGATCCTTGAGGAATCGCCATACTGTTTTCCATAATGGTTGAACTAGTTTACACTCCCACCAACAGTGTAAAAGTGTTCCTATTTCTCCACATCCTCTCCAGCACCTGTTGTTTCCTGACTTTTTAATGATCGCCATTCTAACTGGTGTGAGATGGTATCTCATTGTGGTTTTGATTTGCATTTCTCTGATGGCCAGTGATGATGAGCATTTTTTCATGTGTCTGTTGGCTGTATGAATGTCTTCTTTTGAGAAATGTCTGTTCATATCCTTTGCCCACTTTTGGATGGGGTTGTTTGTTTTTTTCTTGTAAATTTGTTTGAGTTCTTTGTAGATTCTGGATATTAGCCCTTTGTCAGATGAGTAGATTGCAAAAATTTTCTCCCATTCTGTAGGTTGCCTGCTCACTCTGATGGTAGTTTCTTTTGCTGTGCAGAAGCTCTTTAGTTTGATGAGATCCCATTTGTCAATTTTGGCTTTTGCTGCCGTTGCTTTTGGTGTTTTAGACATGAAGTCTTTGCCCATGCCTATGTCCTGAATGGTACTACCTAGGTTTTCCTCTAGGATTTTTATGGTATTAGGTCTAACATTTAAGTCTCTAATCCATCTTGAATTAATTTTCGTATAAGGAGTAAGGAAAGGATCCAGTTTCAGCTTTCTACTTATGGCTAGCCAATTTTCCCAGCACCATTTATTAAATAGGGAATCCTTTCCCCATTTCTTGTTTCTCTCAGGTTTGTCAAAGATCAGATGGCTGTAGATGTGTGGTATTATTTCTGAGGACTCTGTTCTGTTCCATTGGTCTATATCTCTGTTTTGGTACCAGTACCATGCTGTTTTGGTTACTGTAGCCTTGTAGTATAGTTTGAAGTCAGGTAGCGTGATGCCTCCAGCTTTGTTCTTTTGACTTAGGATTGTCTTGGAGATGCGGGCTCTTTTTTGGTTCCATATGAACTTTAAAGCAGTTTTTTCCAATTCTGTGAAGAAGCTCATTGGTAACTTGATGGGGATGGCATTGAATCTATAAATTACCTTGGGCAGTATGGCCATTTTCACGATATTGATTCTTCCTATCCATGAGCATGGTATGTTCTTCCATTTGTTTGTGTCCTCTTTGATTTCACTGAGCAGTGGTTTGTAGTTCTCCTTGAAGAGGTCCTTTACATCCCTTGGAAGTTGGATTCCTAGGTATTTTATTCTCTTTGAAGCAATTGTGAATGGAAGTTCATTCCTGATTTGGCTCTCTGTTTGACTGTCACTGGTGTATAAGAATGCTTGTGATTTTTGCACATTAATTTTGTATCCTGAGACTTTGCTGAAGTTGCTGATCAGCTTAAGGAGATTTTGGGCTGAGACAATGGGGTTTTCTAAATATACAATCATGTCGTCTGCAAACAGGGACAATTTGACTTCTTCTTTTCCTAACTGAATCCCCTAGATTTCTTTCTCTTGCCTGATTGCCCTAGCCAGAACTTCCAACACTATGTTGAATAGGAGTGGTGAGAGAGGGCATCCCTGGGAAATGACATTTTCTTTTAGTAATTATTGAGTCATTCTTAACATAGTGGAATATATATATGGGGATATATATTTATCCTCAGAGTTAATTGGTTAATTAATTTCAAATTTAAAATTTAGCAAATAGTGATTGCATGTATTAATGGCAAACAATGTGAGGTTTTGATGCATGTATATATTGTGTAGTTATTAAATCATGATAATTAGCATATACATCACTTTAAACACTAATAATGTATGTGTTGTGAGAACATTCAAAACCCTCTCTTGCAGCTATTTGTGATATACAATATTGTTAGCTGTGATCATCCTACTGGGCAATAGAGTAACAGAGCTTATTCCTCCCATCTAACTGTAATATTGTACCTGTAGGCTAACATCTCCCCACCTCTGACCCTTCCATGAGCCCCAGTGTATGGTAACCACTCTTCTACTCTCAACTCCAACATCACTTACTATCAGGAAAATGCAATTCAAAACCACAATGTAACACCACCTCACCCAAGTTAGAATGGTGAGTAACAAAAAGACAAAAACTGGCAAATGCTGGTGAAGATGTGGAGAAAAGCAAGCTCTTATACACTGTTAGTAGAAATGTAAATTAGCATATCCTTTACAGAAAACAGTATGAAGATTCCTTTAAAAATTAAAAACTGATCCAGCAATTCCATTACTGGGTATATATCCAAAGGAAATGAAATGAGTATGTCAAAGGGACATCTGCACTCCCATGTTTATTGTAGCACTATTCTCAACAGCTAAGATATGAAATCAACCTAAATGCCCATCAACACATGAATGGATAAAGAAAATATGGTACTTATACACAGTGGAGAACTATTCAGCCATAAAAAAGGAATAAAATTCTGTCACTTGGAACAACATAGATAAGGCTGGAGGACATTTTGCAAAGTAAAAACTGCCAGGCACAGAAAGACAAATATCATATTACATCACTTTTATGTGAAATCTATCTTTAAATTTAAGGAGCACGCTATCCCAGGCAAATAATACCAGACTTTCTCTTGGAATATACATTTCCATGGCTATTGCTGGGAGTCTGCTACTTTATCCTCTGTAATATTGATGGGAATATATTTATATACTGCAGCCTCCAAAGATATCTCTTTCTCTAAACTGCTTTTGTTCTTGTGTGCTAATGCATACTCTTTTGCCATCTATCATATACACTCTTATATTAGCTTAGAATTATTTTGTAAAGGTTATGATGTCTTTTTAGGAAAAACAGAAGCTTTTTCATGAGCAAGGAAAGCACTTTTTCTTCATCCATGGCACTAGCACACACATGCTCATGAAACCAGGCTGACTAATCTAGAGAAAATTTTAAGTGAATATATCTAGAGGACAAAAATCTTTTAACACAAGCATATTGTACTTTCCCTAATATAGAACATAATTTTCCTATGTTTTTACGCAAAGTCACTCATGTTTACAATGGGATATGGGAGAGGGGCCGACATGGAGCCTTTCTGAGGGGCGAAGCCACTCTGAGGAGTGGCAATATGAAATAATACATCAAAGCCAAGTGATCATAAATGAACACATTTGCTGATTTTTAGTACAGTATATTCCAGGACATTCCTCTCCCAGAAGTGTAATGGAATAGCTGGTAATCACAAATAATGCTCTGTTTGAACTTCAGGATGAGAAAAGTGTTTTCCCTGAAAGCCCAGAAATATACTTTTGGTACACATCAAAGAGATGCCAAAGATCATCCAGGGAAAGTTTGAGGAGCTAAAACAAAACTATGAGGATATTCTCATTTAATTTTTATGTGGCCAAAGCTATCATTCACGTAAATACTATGTAAAATGTTCACAAATTATTAGATAGTTGTCTGGAGAACAGAATACAGTCTTTGAGCTCGCTTTTGGATTCTGAAAGGACAAGAGTTGCAGAAAATAAAGAATGAGGAGGATTTTTTTTTTTTTTTTTTTTTAGAATAAATCACAGAAGCACACACACACACACACACACACTCACAAACACACATTCCAATAAATAGCTACTGGAGAAAACAGCACACAAAGTGCTAAAACAGATTGGTTAAAATACGTTTCCAGAAGTTAGAGATGTTACACATGTTACCATGAAAATTCAGCTGGTGCACATGGAAACACATCTAAAATCCCACACATGTATTAATTTTGCAAATACTGTGCAGCATTAACAGAGAATCACACATGAATTAGACAATAGTCCCTGACCTCATAGTATTCGTACTTATTTTACCTTATGTTATTTTACTTTTTTCTTGAGACGGAGTTTCGCTCTTGTTGCCCCAGGCTGGAGTGCAGTGGAGCGATCTTGGCTCACTACAATCTCCGCCTCCTGGGTTCAAGCGATTATCCTGCCTCACCTCCTAAGGAGCGGGGATTACAGGCGCCTGTCATCACACCCAGCTAAGTTTTTTGTATTTTTATTAGAGACGGGGTTTCACCACCCTTTTGGCCATGCTGATCTCAAAATCCTGACCTCAGGTGATCCGCCTCGGCCTCCCAAAGTGCTAGGATGACAGGTGTGAGCCACCGCGCCCGATCTCGTACTTATTTTGAAAGTACATATATAAAAAACCACAATATGACATCTGATAAGGGAGCAACATGGGGACAGGAATTTAATATTCTTGAGGGATGGGGGTTTATGGAGGATAGGAAATACGTGTGGTTTGTCTTGAAAAAAAAAAATAAACTGAGGAAACCATAATTAAAGGAACAAATGTCATTTTAATCAAGAGGAAACACATGAGTAAAGATATGGAAGCGTGAAAATGCACGCCACGTGATGATGCAGGAAAATGAGGGTGCGCTTGCCGCTGAGCCTGTGTAGTCCAGCAGGGGCCGCTGCGGGAGAGATGTCTGGAGAGGACCAGGCGGGCCAACGCCCTGTATGATGGGCGGATGGTGGACGGTAAGGGAGACGCCATATATAAATGTGAGCAAGAAGATAATACGTTCACTGTTATGTGTTCTAAATGTATTTCTTGTAGCAGAGTAGAAGACGGAGAAGAAATGGGAAAGTTAAAACACACTGTTGACAGAAACAGGCACTGAGCAGGGAAGTTGGGGACTGATAAACAGGTGCATTGGAGTCAGAGCTTCTCTGGGAGATGCAGGAAGATGGATAAACTCCATTTCAGGGCACTGTCGTGATTAGAATCAGCGTTGCTGGACTAAGATCCTCACTCATGAAATATGGTCATATATTTCATTATTTGTTGTTTAATAATAATTATTCATATAGTGCTCACTGTGTGACAAAAAGTATTAATTTGTTTTTCTCCCTTAACAAAAATTAATGCAGCCATCTGCCTTTACAGATTAGACAAGTGCAGAGGGACCCAGAGGAAGAATTCAACCGAGGCAGGTGGACACTTCACCGCACGGCCTGCTTTACCTCATACACAGATTATTTAAGAATGCCATCCCCAGTTGTCCTGTACACAGTGACATGGCTACTGGCATCTTTCACTGGAGAGAATTATGGTTATCAATAATCTCCTATTGGGGTGTGGATAATTTTGAAAAGAACACTTAAAGCAGCTATTCTTCGTATATGGAAGCAATGACCACTAGAGAGAGAAAATGAGTAAGAGACTACCCTGGAACTTACAGATGGTCTTCCCCAAAGTCAAACTACTAGGAGGCTGTCTGATAGAGGAAGAAGTTTGGTCTCCACTCCTTCCTGAAGTGTTTTAAGAGCTAAAAATGGGAGACCGAATCATGGGAGCAGTTGCTGGTTGGTGCTGCAAACCTAAAACAGCCCCACCTGCAAAGTCTTTACACATCTGTGGATTCAAATTATTTAGATATTGAAAATCACCTACATAATTATTGTTCTCAAATTTTAATATAAACTGAAGACACACACTTACCTTCTTTCTTTCTATTAATGTGACATCATTTGTCTCCAAATTTTGTTGACTTTGCATACCATTGACATAAATAAAGGAATGTATGTGATATAGATACTGTATGAACGTATTTTGTACTTTATAAAATATAGACCAAACTTATAATTTTAAAGGGATGATTAATTTAAAAATGATACCATTGAGGACATAGGCATGGGCAATGACTTCATGTCTGAAACACCAAAAGCAATGGCAACAAAAGCCAAAATTGACAAATGGGATCTAATTAAACTAAAGAGCTTCTGCACAGCAAAAGAAACTACCATCACAGTGAACAGGCAACCTACAGAATGGGAGAAAAATTTTGCAGATCAAGAAAATGTTTATGAATTTGCGTGGGTTTACTCTTTAAACAAATCTCACATTTAACTTCTCTCACATTTAAACTTATTAAGAATTTGTACTTTCTTAAATGTAGGACCTACGTTGGATCTTTATAAAAGTAGAATGTCATCCATTTTCTACTTAAAAGTTAAGACCCTTTTAATTTATGTTCTAGTCTTTCAAAAAGTACAACATGTATTTTAATGAAACGTTAAAATTTAAGGTCTTTTAATTTTGAAATATATTCACAATGTCAAATGTAAAAAACGACAAACTACAAAAAGTAGACAAAGACCATAATATGAACTGCAAATTTTCTTGCAAGCATCCACAGTATTTCCATGTTTCAAGTGCCAAATACTATTTAATTCGTTTTGTCTTACACTGTACTGCATTGTAGCAGTAGTGCACTAAATGTTCTTTTAGGTGAAGTGCTTCAAACTGCCTCATCATTTACATTGCCATTCCTGGATTACTTTTAATCATGGCCTTTTCCTCAACTAAATTGTAGCCGTTATTCAAGTCCTAGCACCAGACTGAATTCTCTTTGAAGCCTTCTGAAATCATTCTATTCAAAAATGAGGAATCATGAGTGATTTAATTTCCTCTTTCCTCACTTTCCTGAACACATGGATTCCGTTAAGTAAATATTTGCCCCAAAATTGATCATGATTGTCTTTTGGCATCACATATAGTGACTTCAGCAATATTTAGCTATATCTCATATAAGTGATTTAATTTCCTCTTGTATATTGTTATCTCAGTAACAGATTGTCACACTTTTCAGTACTAAGGATTACTAATTTACAAGAACTAGCATAGTGATCACAGCATTACCATTGTAAATAAATCTTCTGAATCTAAATAGAATTTGAGAAATATCTCAAATCAGTACATCAAAACAATTTTGTTTACAAAAAGGTCTTGTAAATCTTTCCAGCCTCTGAAATCCAAAATAAACCATTTGTTAAAATAGTATTTGGCCACTGTCCAGTCTCTATCATATGAATGTCATGTGTCCCGTAAGTATCTCATTCACACAAATATCCACTGGGTTTCAATGAGTGCCTTACTAATCAAGACATAAGGGTTGCATATTAATGGAAATAGAAGACTTGCTACATTTAAAATTAAGTGTGCAATTAAAACCAGAAATGGCCTGGGTGCGAGTGCTCACCCCTGTAATCCCAACACTTTGGGAGGCCGAGGCAGGTGGATCACGAGGTCAGGAGATGGAGACCATCCTGGCTAACAGTGAAACCCCGTCTCTACAAAGAATACAAAATATTAGCCGGGCGTGGTGGTGGGTGCCTGTAGTCCCAGCTACTCGGGAGGCTGAGGCAGGAGAATGGCAAAAACCCAGGAGGCGGAGCTTGCACTAAGCCGAGATCATGCCACTGCACTCCAGCCTGGTGACAGAGCGAGATTCCGTCTCAAAAAAAAAAAAAAAAAAAAAAAACCTGAAACAATACAATTAAAATATAACATACAAAGCTTCTAGAACATTAATTCAATTTTTAAAAATATATGAACCAATAAGTGCTAAGTTAAAAAGATGAATAATTTACATACTCTGACTTTATAGTATTCTGTGTAGCACATGAGAAAGGTTTGTAAACTGCATTATAATTGATGAGTATTAGCATAGAGATATGTTTAAAATGTTATGCTTAAAGCATTAAAAGTAGAAACATAAGAACAGAAATATAAAAGCAATTTATTAGTTTTCTGAAAAACCCTTATATTTACAGTCTGAACTTTGTACCAACTGTGACAAATATTTTTAAATATATATTTTTCAATTGCTTTAGAAGAAAATAAGGAGTTATGTTCCACAAATTCATGCAAGCACTGTGAACACATGACATTTTCACTAAAATAACAGTCTTCACAAGGTTAAGAACTGAAGTCTTTCCCCGGTTTGATTTTAACACTACCAGAGGTAATCCAGTTATGGTTGGTTTTTGTTGGGTCATTTATATACAATAAAAAATGCCTTAAATCTTTTAAACAAATATAAAATATTTTTAAGCTGCATGTAGTTTTATTTTGCCCGAAGAATGAAAACACAGTGTTTTGAACGTTACATATTTAGCAAAAAAAAAAAAAAAAAGATAGTCTTTCTTCCTAAGACGGAATGATTATATTCCCTGGGGGCCCATGTTCATGCACTATTGAACTGTACACTTGAACGCTCTTTCACATCCTTGAAAGACTAATGTGCCACTTTAACTCATGCTGAAATGTGATGACAGCTCTACAGAGAATCTAAATTGCTGTGTATTAATACTTAAATAATATCGAATTACCTAAATAATATCAGAATCATAAAATAATAGAATTATAGGGCTGAAAGGAACCTTAGATGTCTTCTAATTTATTACCATTTATGTGAAAAGAATTCTTTCCAACACTTCCACTACCTGAAAAGTGCAGAGTTGGTGGAGAGGACCAACTCAATTATATTTAATATGCTCCAGTCTTCCTAAAGAAAGAGTTAAAGTCCGAGGCTTTCCATGTACAGTTAGGTTTTCTATCTTTGCAGAAGGAGAACATAATCTGGAAAGAAAAAGAGCCCATACCCCTCTCTCCATCTTCTGCCAAAAGCAGAGTTTCCCCTATATAAATTGGAGCCAAGTGTTTCCTGCTTATATTCTGTTTTTCCTGTTTGAAAAGCAGAAAGCTCTGTACTCACCTCCTCACAGGCGGTTCTGAAATCCATGTGCTATGGCACCACAAAGGATGTCGTCTGAAAAGACAGAAATAGTAAGCGATTAGGCACAGCATGGCATGTAAGAGAGAACACGAACATAGTGGAGGAAATCGTGAAGCAGAACTTGTGGGAAAACTGTGTTTACAACCACCTGTAAGAAACAAGAGCTCCAGGGTATACTGAAGAGAGGAAAATGAAGAGATGAAAAAAGTCTTAATCCCCAGCTTTTAGGAAGTATAAATATCCTGCCATCATTCAGTGTGATGAAGAGTGTGCATTTCCAGGCACCTCTCCATCCTGCCAGCAGGCGTTCAGACTCCATGTACCAGCAGATCAACCTCTTCTCGCTCATTCCCAACATGCATTGTGAAACCTGAGTTTGCAATTGAGAAAGAAACTTCAAAAAGAGCAATTAAAGATTGCCTTCATATGGTTATCTCATGAAAAAGGTTGACTAATCATTCTCTTTTTAATTAAAAAGCTACATGCATGAATAATTCTCTCTGGAACTTAAATTTTATTCACAATACGATGTAAGGAAGCAAGCTATTTGTCAGAGTGAATAATAAGAAAAATCAATGTATAAAATATCTAAAATAGATTCATCTATGGTCATTATAATATCTAAATGATGAATGTATGTTGAAATACATATACATGGTTTTGTAAAATTATTCTGGAGTGTTTTGTTTTCATTACTTGATACCCCTAACAAAACTAAGATTTGTCACGGAAAGTTGACACCCAGACACTATAAAACAAAGCAATGCAGAGCCGAAATATAATGGATAAGTAAATGAGACATCAAAGTAAGGTGAATGGTTGATTCCAAAATAGAAGACTCTATACTCCTCAAAATTACTCCGCCTCTCAGCCTTTGGAAGAGTAAACTATTATATCCTTCTTTGGCATTTCTTTTTAATTATACAAGATTGATTAATGCTTTATCAGGTAAGTGTGGTAAAACAGAGTAGGAGGTATCACCATGCTGTCACTGAACTGATGGATTACTACTATTGACTTTGAAAGAAAGAGATTAGCCATCATCAGTGTTAACCAAACACATCATATAATCTATTAAATATTTCCCCTAGATAAATCTTGTGGACTGTGAGCCTCATTAGTATTAATGAAATTTTTATTACTAACAATTAGTTTTTAAAATTGCTCTTAAACATTTTATTTGAAGAACCTGTAAATATTTTCTTGTCTCTAACTCTGATGTAAAGTTATTCTTTTACTACAAAAGAAGGAAAATTTTGATATGTATTGATTATATAAAAACAGGAGACATCTGGAATCAACTTCTTGCTACTAAAAACCAACCGGAGAAATAGACATGAGGATACTCAACCATCTAAATATAACCTCATGTTTGTTTTATATGCTGAATTTAATTTTAATGCATAAATTTTAAAATTTTAATTATTTCATAATATGACACATTTGAGCAGGTGCTGTATCTGTACCTTCTACCAATTTAGCAAATCTTCCTTTTTTAAATTCTAATCTTCTATTCTTTTTCATCAAAACAGTAGGTAATAATATCAGTTGTTTGTTCAGAAAAATAATACATAAGCACAGATATATAAGTATATATCTACATACTGTTAGATAAAATGTGTAGGAGATAACCGATTTGGATTGAGTCCCTACCTTAGGTTCTACTAGACTAAATCAAAAATGAAGCTACTCATCCTAAGCTTCACATCACCAAACTGAAAGCAAGAAGTTCGACTTTTCTAAAACATTGGAAGAGGGAATGATAGCCAAATAGCCAAACAGGCCAATTTTAGCTGGCATTAGAAGAAGTCCCCTCTGCTTTAACCCTAAAAGGAAAGTAACTTTGTAATGAATAATCTATGTTTCGGCTTTTATTCTGCTTCCTTCAGCCCTTTTCTGCATATAAATCCCACCTCCAGGGCTCAGCTCATCAGAACATCTTGTCTGAAGGTTTAAAGGAGATACTGCCCTGATTCATGAATCACAATAAAAGCCAATCCAATCATTTCACTGCAATTGTTGTATTTTTTCTTCTGACAGTCCTCCACTTCCATTTTTCTCTACTGTTAGATTCTTATATTAGTTTGTCACATTGATTACAATTAATGAACTGTTATTGATACATTATTACTATCTAAAGTCTAAACTTCATCTGTGTTTTCCTTGTTTTTCCTATTGTCTGTTTTCAGTTCTAGGATCGCTTCCAAGGCACCTCATTACATTTAGTCCTCTTTACTCCTTAGGCTCCTCTTGGTTGTGACTGTTTCTTAGACTTTGCTTATTTTTAAAGACGTTGGCAGTGTTGAGGCATGTTGGTCAGGAATTTGTAAGATATTCTTCCATTGGGATTATTCTGATGTTCTTTGTAGTTATTATAGTGTGGTAATGTGGTTTTGGAGGGGGGAAGATCTCAGAAGTAAAGTGCCATTTTCATCCCATTCAATCAAGGATACGTGTGAGCAATACGACTTAACACTCGAGTGCTTGCTAATCTTATCATCCCGCTGACATAGTGTTTGTCAGCTTTTTCTATTGTAAAGTTCTTTTTTCCTCTTCTCTCCACGCAATACTGGTTGGAAAGAGGTTACTATGAGTACCTCACACCTAAGGAATTGGAGGTTATGCTTCCCATTCCTGAGGCTGACCTATCTTCATAAATTATTTGAGATTACTCTGCACAGGAGACAGAGTTGTTTTCCACCATTTATTGATTGAGCCAATCATTTATTTTAGGACCTCTCTTCTGACAGAGCAAAGAAATATCTGTGTGTATACTAACCCATGTTAGCATGCACATATCGATAGACATGTCCCTATATAACTACCTGCATCTATATCAAGCTGGACAACAGTTATTAGTGATGCTCCACCTCTAATAGCAACCACATGTGCTATTCTAGTCTTCTTTCTTCACTTATCTGTAAACTTCTACTGTACAAGATTGATGAATGCTTGTTTAGGTAAATGGTAGAATAGGCTAAGAGGTGTCACCATGTTGTCACTGATAAATTATTACTATTGGCTGTGAAAGGAAATAGACTGGTCATTTTCAGTAGAAACTGAATGTGTCATACAGTCAATTAAATATTTCTTAAGTCTCTGACAGTGAGAAACCTAGTTTCCAATAACCAACCATTCATGTGCTCAGCTGTGCAATCCCAGTATACACGTATAGTCATAAGAAATGCTAACCCACAGGCCTGTGGGAAACAACTTTATCCATTAGAGCATAGTTTATTTTACCTTTCATCATATAGACTGCACTTATTATCAAAAGTACTTATGTCTACCCCAGTGATGGGTGGAGAGAAATGACCATATGCTAGTTTCTCTGCAGACCTCACATGTTTCCCGTGCCCTCTAGCATTTCTGCAATTGCATGAGAACAGTTTCCCCAAGAAGCTGCTGCCCTGTTGGTCTGGCCTTAAAATGACACACACAGAGCCAAACATCTTATATGACCCACAGAATGCAAGGTGCAGCCCAACTACCCTTACATCCTTGCCCAGGACAGAGCTGCCACAGCCACATTGTAGACCTGTGAGTCAAATAAGTGATTGATATTTGTGGTGGTGAGCTTTAGGTGCTACAGAGTCTGGTCATTTAATCAAACACTAATCTAGGTGGTGCTGTGAAGTTTCTTTGCAGATTATATATATAATCAACTCACTTTAAATAATGGAGACTATTCTCAATAATGTGGGTGGATCTCATCAAATAAGTTGAAAGGCCTCAGAAGCAAGCTTGAGTTTGCTCTGAAGAAGAAATTCTGCATCCAGACTGCATCAGCAGCTTCTGCATGAGAGTTTCCAGCCTGCTGGGCTGATGTAGATTTCAGACTTGCTGACCCCAAGTCACATTAGCCACATACATAGTGCTTCCATTCTTCTGTAGAACCATGACTGATATAGATTTGGTTACCAACAGTGGTTTTGAAGGAACTGAATTCTAAGAATGATTTTTTTGAATTAGTTTTGAGGTTTCAGGAATTGATTCTGTAATCTAATTAGATTTAAAGGCAGTTAAGACTCTATTTCTAGTATTAACAAGAACACTGGTAGACCATGGCACAAAAAGGCAATACGGATACACACAATATCACCACCGAACACTACTACTCAAGTACTGATAAGGCAAGGTTCTCAGTGACCAAGTATTTGATAACTTAGAACAGTTCTGTCAAATAATGAGTGCAATAAGATTGGCTCTTTGCTCTTAACCATGCTATAGAAAGTAGAGAGAAAAAGGGTGAGCCTAGGATTTCAAATTTCTAGCCTATGACCTTCATATATGACCTGAAAATGCCTATGCCTGTCTTAGATTATACCTTTATCTCCTATAGTCACAAGCCTGAGATTTCTGAACAGTAAGCCCAGAGTCTCATCCTGCTAGTCACTGAATTACATCACAAATTAAACCCCCAGCCTAGCAAAGTTTCTTCTGTTAAACACAGACATTGGGAAAAATGGGACCCTGAATATTGGAATGAAGACATATACGAAGTCTGTGATGAAGCTGGGCTCAGTGAACCCCTAAGCTCTGCTGAGTCTTCTTTGGTAGTAGTGTGATGGCCTTTGCTGAGGTGGTTGTCCTAAAGACAATGCTGATTCTCCTGAGGATCCAACACCACCAATCCTCTTTCCTTTTGTAGGTATAAGTAGACTCAAGTGGCAACAGGTGAAAAAAGGTGAGATACAAAGTTTAACCCATTAAAGGTGTGTTCCACTCCAAAATCATTGTATATTTTTTCAATTTATACAGACAAAATTGTAGTTCTCCTTGAAGAGGTCCTTTACATCCCTTGTAAGTTGGATCCCTAGGTATTTTATTCTCTTTGAAGCAATTGTGAATGGAAGTTCATTCCTGATTTGGCTCTCTGTTTGACTGTCACTGGTGTATAAGAATGCTTGTGATTTTTGCACATTAATTTTGTATCCTGAGACTTTGCTGAAGTTGCTTATCAGCTTAAGGAGATTTTGGGCTGAGACAATGGGGTTTTCTAAATATACAATCATACCGTCTGCAAACAGGGACAATTTGACTTCTTCTTTTCCTAACTGAATCCCCTTGATTTCTTTCTCTTGCCTGATTGCCCTAGCCAGAACTTCCAACACTATGTTGAATAGGAGTGGTGAGAGAGGGCATCCCTGTCTTGTGCCAGTTTTCAAAGGGAATTTTTCCAGTTTTTGCCCATTCAGTATGATATTGGCTGTGGGTTTGTCATAAATAGCTCTTATTATTTTGAGGTACGTTCCATCAATACCGAATTTATTGAGCGTTTTTAGCATGAAGGGCTGTTGAATTTTGTCAAAAGCCTTTTCTGCATCTATTGAGATAATGATGTGGTTCTTGTCTTTGGTTCTGTTTATATGCTGGATTATGTTTATTGATTTGCGAATGTTGAACCAGCCTTGCATCCCAGGGATGAAGCCCACTTGATCATGGTGGATAAGCTTTTTGATGTGCTGCTGAATCCGGTTTGCCAGTATTTTATTGAGGATTTTTGCATCGATGTTCATCAGGGATATTGGTCTAAAATTCTCTTTTTTTGTTGTGTCTCTGCCAGGCTTTGGTATCAGGATGATGTTGGCCTCATAAAATGAGTTAGGGAGGATTCCCTCTTTTTCTATTGATTGGAATAGTTTCAGAAGGAATGGTACCAGCTCCTCCTTGTACCTCTGGTAGAATTCAGCTGTGAATCCATCTGGTCCTGGACTTTTTTTGGTTGGTAGGCTATTAATTATTGCCTCAATTTCAGAGCCTACTATTGGTCTATTCAGGGATTCAACTTCTTCCTGGTTTAGTCTTGGAAGAGTGTAAGTGTCCAGGAAATTATCCATTTCTTCTAGATTTTCCAGTTTATTTGCGTAGAGGTGTTTATCGTATTCTCTGATGGTAGTTTGTATTTCTGTGGGGTC
The DNA here is from genome assembly GCF_047675955.1 of Chlorocebus sabaeus. Lineage (NCBI taxonomy): Eukaryota > Metazoa > Chordata > Mammalia > Primates > Cercopithecidae > Chlorocebus > Chlorocebus sabaeus. The sequence continues at coordinate 54,500,631 of NC_132911.1, read as the reverse complement.
GGTGGTGATATCCCCTTTATCATTTTTAATTGCGTCGATTTGATTCTTCTCTCTTTTCTTCTTTATTAGTCTTGCTAGTGGTCTATCAATTTTCTTGATCTTTTCAAAAAACCAATTCCTGGATTCATTGATTTTTTGGAGAGTTTTTTGTGTCTCTATCTCCTTCAGTTCTGCTCTGATCTTAGTTATTTCTTGCCTTCTGCTAGCTTTCGAATGTGTTTGCTCTTGCTTCTCTAGTTCTTTTAATTGCGATGTTAGAGTGTCAATTTTAGATCTTTCCTGCTTTCTCTTGTGGGCATTTAGTGCTATAAATTTCCCTCTACACACTGCTTTAAATGTGCCCCAGAGATTCTGGTATGTTGTATCTTTGTTCTCATTGGTTTCAAAGAACATCTTTATTTCTGCCTTCATTTCGTTATGTACCCAGTAGTCATTCAGTAGCAGGTTGTTCAGTTTCCATGTAGTTGAGCGGTTTTGACTGCTCAGTGAAATAAAAGAGGACACAAACAAATGGAAGAACATACCATGCTCATGGATAGGAAGAATCAATATCGTGAAAATGGCCATACTGCCCAAGGTAATTTATAGATTCAATGCCATCCCCATCAAGCTACCAATGAGCTTCTTCACAGAATTGGAAAAAACTGCTTTAAAGTTCATATGGAACCAAAAAAGAGCCCGCATCTCCAAGACAATCCTAAGTCAAAAGAACAAAGCTGGAGGCATCACGCTACCTGACTTCAAACTGTACTACAAGGCTACAGTAACCAAAACAGCATGGTACTGATACCAAAACAGAGATATAGACCAATGGAACAGAACAGAGTCCTCAGAAATAATACCACACATCTACAGCCATCTGATCTTTGACAAACCTGAGAGAAACAAGAAATGGGGAAAGGATACCCTATTTAATAAATGGTGCTGGGAAAATTGGCTAGCCATAAGTAGAAAGCTGAAACTGGATCCTTTCCTTACTCCTTATACGAAAATTAATTCACGATGGATTAGAGACTTAAATGTTAGACCTAACACCATAAAAATCCTAGAGGAAAACCTAGGTAGTACCATTCAGGACATAGGCATGGGCAAAGACTTCATGTCTAAAACACCAAAAGCAACGGCAGCAAAAGCCAAAATTGACAAATGGGATCTCATTAAACTAAAGAGCTTCTGCACAGCAAAAGAAACTACCATCAGAGTGAACAGGCAACCTACAGAATGGGAGAAAATTTTTGCAATCTACTCATCTGACAAAGGGCTAATATCCAGAACCTACAAAGAACTCAAACAATTTTACAAGAAAAAAACAAACAACCCCATCAAAAAGTGGGCAAAGGATATGAACAGACATTTCTCAAAAGAAGACATTCATATAGCCAACAGACACATGAAAAAATGCTCATCATCACTGGCCATCAGAGAAATGCAAATCAAAACCACAATGAGATACCATCTCACACCAGTTAGAATGGCGATCATTCAAAAGTCAGGAAACAACAGGTGCTGGAGAGGATGTGGAGAAATAGGTACACTTTTACCCTGTTGGTGGGATTGTAAACTAGTTCAACCGTTATGGAAAACAGTATGGCGATTCCTCAAGGATCTAGAACTAGATGTACCATATGACCCAGCCATCCCATTACTAGGTATATACCCAAAGGATTATAAATTATGCTGCTGTAAAGACACATGCACACGTATGTTTATTGCAGCACTATTCACAATAGCAAAGACTTGGAATCAACCCAAATGTCCATCAGTGACAGATTGGATTAAGAAAATGTGGCACATATACACCATGGAATACTATGCAGCCATAAAAAAGGATGAGTTTGTGTCCTTTGTAGGGACATGGATGCAGCTGGAAACCATCATTCTCAGCAAACTATCACAAGAACAGAAAACCAAACACCGCATGTTTTCACTCATAGGCGGGAACTGAACAATGAGATCACTTGGACTCGGGAAGGGGAACATCACACACCGGGGCCTATCATGGGGAGGGGGGAGGGGGGAGGGATTGCACTGGGAGTTATACCTGATGTAAATGACGAGTTGATGGGTGCAGCACACCAACATGGCACAAGTATACATATGTAGCAAACCTGCACGTTGTGCACATGTACCCTACAACTTGAAGTTTAATAATAATAAATAAATTAAAAATATATATATATATATATACAGACAAAATTCTGGGGACTATGTGTGGAATGGATATTCATGATGTTAGATAATGCTGGAAGGCACAAAAATTTGGACTAGGTCAAATTGATTGATATTGTCCCACTAAGAATAAATTCTGGATGTAAATTTGAGGTGTTGGAAAGGGTTCTGATAGTTTGTTTAGCTGATTGGGTTTAAACATGGACCAAAAAAAAAAAAAAAATGGCTTATAATAAATTACATTAAAATGCCAGGATCGCCTTGGTATACTGCAGAGGAAGGTAACAGATGACTTAGGAGTATCGGAGTGTTAGAGTGGATTTATCATACAAGAGCTGCTCACTCGCCCTGGGAGCCCAGAGAATGCACTTTTGACTTGACTCTGAGGAATAAATTTGTGGGGTGGCTCTGTTAAAGAGCTCTTCGGTCACTCTTCTGTGTAGGGTAGAAATTACCGTGGGAACTATTGCCACTGAACTGGGATCCTTACATGCAATAGCAGTAATTGGATCCTGGGACGGCAGGGACCAAGTGGCAAAGACAAAGAAGCCATGGTTATGAGAATGGAAATCAGGACCAAGGCCGTAATCAGAGTAGCTTAACTCAGAGAGGCTTATAGTGTTGTCAGGTTGATCATGTGTCCCTAGAAGCAAAACAGACAGGAAACCTACTAAATTTTTACTTGATCAGTACAAGCAAATGATTTCTAGGTTGAGTGAAAAGTCTAATATGAATCACCAGAATAGAGTCATAGACTCTCATTCAGTTCCCAGAATTGAAATGGTTTGTAGAACCAGAGCCTCCTTGCATGAAGGTGATGTGGTTTGAATGTTCACTCCAAATCTCATGTCAAAATGGGATTCCCGGTGTGGTAGGTGGGCCCGGTGGAGAGTGTTTGTGTCACGGAGACAGATCACTCATGACTACCTTGGTGTCCTCCCTGTAGTAATAAGTTAATGCCAGACCTGGCAGTTTAAAAATAGTCTGGAACCTCCCTTCTTTCTCTTTCACTTCCTCTCTCACCACATGACATGCTGGCTCCCCTTCCATCTGCTATGACTAAAAGCTTCCTGGGACCTCAGCAGATGTAGACTCTGGTGTCATGCTTCTTGCACAGCCTACAGAACCATGAGTCAAAATAAGCCCCTTTTCTTTATAAATTAGCCTGCTTAAGTTATTTCTTTATAGCAACACAAATGAACTAATACAGAAGGGAAGTCGGGTCATGTAAAGAAGGACTCTGATACCCTACCACAGGTTTATATTGTTAATCTTGCTTCCAGCCTCCCGCAAAGAACTGCATGATCTTTTCCCAGGGTAAATAAATGTGAATTAAATATGAATTAAAGAAGGGAAATAACCATACCTTTCAGTAACTACCAGACACTGGTTCTGAAATGACACTGATTCCTGAAGACGCAAAACACCACTATGGTCCACCAATCAGAAGAGAGGCTGTGGAAGTAACCAGTGGAGTTTTAGCTCAAGTCCATGTCAGGATAAGGCTAGGGTAGTCTGTGAACACATCCTGTGTTTTTTCCCTGGTTCTGAATGTGTAATTAGATTAGACATGCTCAGTAACTAATAGAATCCTGGCATTGGTTTCCTGACATGTGGAGTGAGAGCTGTTGCTATGGGAAAGGCCAAGTGGTTGCCACTAGAACTACCTTTACCAAGTAAAATAGCAAACCAAAAGCAATACCACTTTCCTAGAATGATTGTAGAATTTATTACTATCATCAAGGACTCTAAAGGTGCAGGAGAAGTGATTCCCACTATATCCCAATTCAACTGACCTACTTGGCCTGTGCAGAAGACAGATGGATTTTGGAGACTGACAATGGATTACTGCAAGCTTAGCCAGGTGGCCACTCTAATTGAAACTCTTTAGCAGATGTGGTTTTATTGCTTGAGCAAATGAACATATCCCCTGGTACATGGTAATGCAGCTATTGACCTGCCAAATCCCTTTTTCTCCATTCCTGTCCATAAGGTCCATCAGAAGCAGTTTGCTTTCAACTGACCAGGACAGCAATACACCCTCACTGTCCTACCTCAGGGATGTATCAATCTTCAGCCCTATGTCAATAGCTCACAAAGATTTTGAATCACTCCCCCTTTCCACAAGATTCCACACTGGCTCATTACAGTGATGGCATTAAGTTAATTGGACCTAGTAAGTGACAATTAGCAACTATTCTAGGCTTATTAACAAGGTATTTGTGTGTCAGAAAGTGAGAAATAAATCTGACAAAAATTCAAGGACCTCAGCAAAGTTTCTTGGGGTCCAGTGGTGTGATGTCAGTTGAGATACCCTTCCAAGGTAAAGAATAGGTTGTTGCAGTTGGCCTCTCCTATGACCAGAAAAGAGGGACAATGCCTAGGGGGCCTATTTGAGTTTTTGAAGCAACATATTCCTCATTTGGGTGGGCTACTATGGCCTCTTTAGTTAAGTGACTCAAAAAGCTGCGGATTTCAAGTGCAGTCCACAACAGGAGAAGATTCTGAGTCAGGTCCAGGCTGCTGTGCAAGCTGCTCTACCACTTGGAACCTATGATGCAGAACATCTGTTATATGAAGTGGCAGTGGCAGATAGGGATGTTGTTTAGACATGCTTTGGCATGTCCCTGTAGGTGAATCGCAGGACAAGTCCTCAGAATTTGGGAGTTAATCCCTGCTCTCTTCTCTGGATAGTAACTCCCCTTTTAAGAGACAGCTCTTGTTCTGCTATTGGCTATTAGTAGATACAGAATGTTTAACCATGGGACACCAAGTCACCTGAGATGCTCATCATGAACTGGGTATCATACAACAGACCAAGTCATAAAATTAGGGTTACACATGATCAAATGGAAGTGACTGGGCTCAAATGACTAAGGCACAAACAGTTTACATGAGAAAGAACTTTAAATACCTATGGATTCCACTCTTGCTCCATTACCTTCTCCCTCTTAGCCCACACCTATGATCTCTTGGGGGGTTTCCCAACCACAATTCACAGGAGGAAGAGAAAAGTTGGCTGGGGTTAGAGATGGTTCTGCACAATATGCAGGTGCAACATGGACTTCCATTAACCAAGGCCAACATGGTTACAGCCACTGCTGAGTGCCCACTTTGTTAGCAGTATAGACCAACACTGAGCCCAGCTTGGCATAATTTCCCAGAGTGATAAGCCAGATACCTGATGGCAGGTTTATTGTATTGGCCACACTTACATAATGGAAAGGTCAGCATGTTGTGCTTACTAAAATAGACATTTATTTTGGATATGGATTTGCCTTCCCTATACACAACGTTTTTGCTAAAACAGCCATCGGTGGATTTACAGAATGCCTTAGTCACTGTCATCATATTCCATACATCATTTCTTCTGATCAAAGCACTCACTTTACAGCAAATGAAGTGAAGCCGTGAATCCACGCTCATAAAAGTCACTGGACTGCTCTTACCATTCTCCCACCACCTTGAAGAAGTTGGCTTGATAGAACAGTGCAATGGCCCTTTGAAAACTCAGTTATGGCATCAGCTAGGTGGCATTTTCTTGCAGGACTTAGTCAAAGTTCTCCAGGAAGCTGTATATGCTCAATATATGGTGCTGTTTCTCCCATTACCAGAATTCATGAGTTTAGGAAATGAGGGTAGTGCGTCTCAGTATTACCCACTACTTACTAGCAAAACTTTTGTTTCCTGTACCTGCGACCTTATTCTCTTCTGGTTTAGAGGTCTTCATTCCACAGTGAAGAATGTTTCTATTAGGAGATCCAACAAGGATTTCATTGAACTGGAAGTTGAGATACTCTCAGCCACTTTGGACTCCGTTGCCTCTGAATCAACACGCAAAGAAATGAGTTCCTCCACTGACTGGGGTGATTGATACTGACTTCCAAAGGGAAATTGGGCTGTTCCATCATGGAGATCAGGAAGAGTGTGCACAGATTCCTTAGGTGTGTCTTACCATGCTTGTGATTCATGCCAATGGAAAACTGCAATAACCCCATTCACGCAGGGACTGTTAATGGCCCAGACCCTTCAGGAATGAAGGTTTGGATTACCCTACCAGGTAAAGAACTATGACAAGCTGAGATGTTTGCTGAGGACACAGGGAATAAGGAATGGGTAGTGGAAAAAGGCAGTTATTACTACCGGCTACCACCATACGATCAGCTGCAAAAATGAGGACTGTGATTGTTATGTATTTTTCATTTTGTTATGAACTTGACTGTATGTGCATGTACACTTACAAACATATTTATATGTGTCTATATACACATGTATATGTTAGCCATCTTTGTTTTCTTCCCTTCTTTATTCCCTTATCATCTAACATAAGATTTATTAATAATGATTAATTTTACATCATAGCATTTAAATTGTAGCATATCAAGGAGAAGAATGAACATTACTCAAGGCTTTTGCATCCCCTTCTAGGGAAATAATCAGTGTGTTTTTGATTATATAAAGGATTTTTGTATCATATTTGTTAGAAGGATGACTTTGCAATGGTTTTTATTTGGAGGTAAAGTAGGTTTACGGGGATATATATGAGTGTTACGTTGACAAAGGATGAGCTGTAATGGTTACTTTTATGTGTCAACTTGAATAGGTTATAGTGCCCAGTTATTTCATTACGCATTAATCTAAGTGTTGCCGTGGAGGGATTTTGATGTGGTTAACATCTGAAATCAGTTGGCTTTAAGTATAGGAGATTATTCCCAATAATGTGGATGGTCCTCATGCAATCATTGAAAGGCCCTAAAAGCAAACACTGAGGTTTCTCTGATAAAGAAATTCAGTTTCAAGTCAGCAGCACCAATTCCTGCCCAAGAGTTTCCATCCTGCCAGCCTACTCTACAGAATTTGGACTTGCCAGCCCACACAATTGCATGAGCCAATTTCTTTAACTGAGTCTCTTAAAATACGTATAAACATATATAGACATTCTACTGGTTCTGCTGATCTGGAGAATCTTGACTGATACAGTTGTGTATGCCACTGAGATTTTATTGTTTTATTATGTAACATTATGTGACAATAACTGACTAAAAGCATATTTCTTTAAAAAAAAAATTGAAAGATTGAAGGTAATTTATTTTGATGATATTATCTAGAAAAAAATACTGTCAATCAGTCCCATTATCTGGATTCTGTGAGCTACCCTGCTTCCTGCTGTTTCCACAGCCTGGTTGGTCAGTTGTGTCTTCACTTTGGTGAAACAGTCCATATCTTTCCAGAACATCCTTTTATAGTTTGAACTAGTCAGGTTTGGATTTGGTCTCTTGTATCCAAAGAACTCTAGGAGAGCATATTTCTAGACATTCCTGGATTTTCTTTTAACACAACTATCAAGTACCAGCAATTTAATAACATAAGTTCCAGAATATAAAATATACTAGATATTTCTATGTTATACTATAAAAAACTATAAGGAAAACACTTCATTTGTAGCTGGTTTATTAGTAACATAGGTATGATGGTTAATGCTCAGTGTCAATTTTGTTGGATTGAGGGATACAAAGTATTGATCCTGGGTGCATCTGTGAGGATTTTGCCAAGGTTAACATTTGAATCAGTGGGCTGGGAAAGGCAGATCCACCCTTAATCTGGCTGGACACCATCTGATCAGCTGCCAGTACGGCTGGAATATAAAAAGCAGGCAGAAAAATATGAAAAGATGAGCCTGGCCTAGCCTCCCAGCCTACATCTTTCTCCTGTGCTGGATGCTTCCTACCCTGGGACATCAGAGTCCAAGTTCTTCAGCCTGGGACTCGAACTGGCTTCCTATATACATGGAACTAATAGGATATATACATATATACACATATATATATGATATGTAGGATATATGTACACATACATATGATATGTAGGATATATATATAAAATAGGATATATATATCTCTTATTAGAACATATATATACACACACACACACACACACATATATCTCCTATTAGTTCTGTCCCTCTAGAAAACCCTGACTAATACAATAGATTAACTAATACTGTTATTTAAAATGTAAAATTAAGATTTTTTTTCACACAACAAAACTGTATTTTTCTCTTCTGGAGACACATTCATCTTCCCATATTTTTTTCTTATTCAGATATGAAATTTTTAATGCTTTCTTTATGATTTTTTAAAAGTAATTGATTTGTATTAAAATATGATGCAGGAACAGTTTATAAATGTCTTCTTTTCTGTATCCATGGATAAAAGAAAAACAAGTTTATTGGTTAATCATTATCTAATATAAGTTTTCTTAGGGGGAAAAAAAAGGCTCCTATGGAGATAATTTTTAAAATTTCATCAGTAAACTTTATTACATAAAATATAGAGATGAGAACTGAAATGCATAAGTAGCTTTGGTGAATAATCTGATGAAGTTATCTTTAATGTTTAAAAAATGACAATATATGAATGTCCCCTACCTCATCTTTGATCCATGTAGAATCTCCATGGACAGCTCAGTGATAAGCCACAAAGCATGAAAAGCCTAAGGAAGCCTGTTTAGACTATTATTACATAACTGACCTAACAAACAATGGTAACAGCCTAGTTCCTCACCAAGAAAAGTGAAAGTGAAGCTGAACATTTCCTGACTGTCACATCATCAGATGTGGCCTCTGTCTAGAGGTCTTGCCTATTATGATTAAATCTAACACTCAGAAATTAACAATAACTATTATCATCAATTATCATAAGAACAGCAACAATAGCTGTTGATTAAACTTCATATTTGCAACCAAAACATGGAAAATAAAATTAGACAAACACAGCCAAATTTATGCATGCTGAATATAAAACATACGACTGCTTCCCTTCAAATGCTCCATTGGCCAGGAGACTGATAAAGATAATGGACTTCTCCAACTGCACACATGGAGAGCTGACCAAGTAGTTATGTAAAACAGAATAGGAAGTATTGGTGAAAAATATTTTAGATTTAAATGATTTTGATAATTTCCAGAATGCTTCAATTGATAAGCGTTAAAAAGTCGCTATAATGTTCTGCTTACCCTGACAGTTCAGTTTACTGAAGAGAAAAATGTTATCTATTTATAGAGTTTGCTCCAGGCAAAATTACGAAACATGCAAAATTTATCTCTTATCTCTTTATGTGTCTCAAACTCAAACCCAGTGTGTACGCTCTCCACAAGCATTCACATCTTCAGGTTATGCCTTGACTGTTGCAAAAAGATTAATTGGTCCTCTCTCCAACCTCAATTACAACAATAGGATTTAAAACAATGGTTACAGTCACTTGAGTTTCATTTTGTGTGAACTTTTTGTTCATTTAACAATATGTACCTTGAAGGCAACTATTTATGCATCTTTAACCTTTCTATGTTAGTTAGAATACTGGTTTCTTTAAAAAAAAAATAATGAATATAATAGTGGCGTGTCTCAGAGAGCAGTTTGTTCCTGTAAGAGTCCAAACGTAAATGTCCCGAGGTGATTTCAAAATCTGTGGGACCCACTCTCTGTCCCTCCTATTTCTCTGCCATCCTCAGCATGTGTGATCTGACAAGAGTTCAGTGCTGCCCTCATGTCCAAGCTCTTGCCAGACAGAAAATGGGAGTTGGACACATCAAGACCATTCACATTCCATTCTCTCATTACAAGAGCACATCTAGCTGTGCTAGGACTGGAAAATGTGATGTTTAAGGGGACAGCCCTGTGACCAGCTAGCACAAGCTGGAGAACAGGGATGGCCACCAGGCATTTTCCCAAGTTGCTCTTACACCTTGTAACTTTCACCCGTGTGAAAAGGCTCCTTGTAACAGCATTTCTGTAGTCCTTGGGCCTATTGAGACATTTTATGCACTTTTAACATTTATTATTATTCCTGTTGGCAGCAGCAAGCTGTCTGGAGGGGCAGCTGCCATCATGCCAGCTGCAGAAGGGAGGCGCGGCCAGGGCTGCATGCTCCATGGAGTGGTGGGAGCCAAGAACAAGTGGGAGCTCTGCTCCTTCAATGTTAGGGCGAGAGCTCCCCAGATGCTTCTGTAGTCACTCAGTGCATGGCTGTGAACCCAGACATCCCTGTGCTCCTGGGCCTTGGAGCAGGCGGGAGCCCTGCCCCTGACTCCCCATTGGCACGACTGCAGTTGCCCAACTGCAGCTGCCCAAGCCATAGCTGTAGTTGTGAACCCAGGCATCTCTGGGGGCCCAGAAAGGCCCCCCCACTTCTTTCATAGGCTAGGAAGTGTCTGCTCCTGCTGTCTGGCTACTCCCTGCTGTGAGCACTTACTCTGATATTGAAGCAAAGTCGGGACCAATCCCAGATGCTCTCAAAGGCCACCCAGGTGTTCACATGCTCAAGGCAATGCTGACACACCAGCCCCTTGCCGCCTTAGCTGCCTCCAGACTTTGGGCACCAACCAGTATAGGAGAGAAGCTGAGATGGGGTTGAGGGCAGTTCTTCACTGGCCTGCAGCTGTCCCCTGGCACCTACAGCCTGGGCTCCATGAATAGTTGCAGGAGGCAGACAGGTTCCTTGTTGGAAGTGGGCAAGTCCCTGGTGAGGCTCCACTTTCAGGGCAGGGAGGGCCTGAAGTCTGGGGGCCAGGATGCCAGTCCTGCTGACCAGAGTGGGAGCTTGTGGTGCCTTTTCTGGGCCTACCCATGGCCTCCCATGGACGAATCACCTGCACTTTCTCCCCTCTGAGGCCCATAAAAGCCCTGGAATCAGTCAAAGCTTAGCACGTGTCAGGATAACCAGCTGCAGAGAGGAGCTACCCTCTCCACTGAGAGCTGAGCACTCATCAGGATGATTTGCCTAGCAGAGAGGAGCTACTTTCTCTTCTAAGAGCTGAACACTCACTGGGGCATCCTGCCTGAGGAAAGAAGCTACCCCCTATGGCTTCCCTCTTAGCTCTCCTATCTATCAATAAAGCTCCTCCTTGTCTTGCTCACCCTACACTTGTCTGCATACTTCATTGTTTCTGGTAACAGGGCAAGATCTCAGGATCCATCAAATGGCAGGGCTAAAACAGCTGTAACACCAACAGGTGTTGCAGGTGAAGAGAAAGAGGGAAGAGCTGTGGTCCTTCAGCATTCCCAGACATGGGCACTCCCTGAGCCAGGGCTGTGACACCATCTTTGGGGCCCTGTGGTTCCTGGCATCTCCAAGCTTCCGGATGCCACCGTGTTCTGAAATGGCAGCTATGGGAGCTGCTTGAAGTGCCCCTGGACAAGTCATAGCCTCAGAGAGCTGGTGCTCATGCCAGCACCTGGAGCTGCCCTCCCCACTGCAGCAATTGGTGCATCTGACCGTGCAGTGGCCAAACCCCATGCTCACTCACGCACTCCTTGCTACTTCACGCATGGCTTGCCATGGCAGACCTGAGATCCAGGCTGGTAGCATGAGCCAAGCACAGCCCGCCAGGCTGAGTAGACGGAACAAGCCCAGTGGGCCTGAACAAAACTCGGACAAAGGTGCCACCAGCCACAGAGGTTTCCAGCCAGAAAAGTGACACCCCAAGGATCCCATAACATCATTATTGATATCACATCAGTTTTGACACGTTATACCAACTCTGCTTGTTCGCAAAGTTGTCATGAAGTTTTGAAATTTTCTGTTCTTCCCTGAGGAACATTCCAAAATCAATTTTTTTAAAAAATTGAAATAACTGCAGTTTCATGGACATTTTGATAATTTATGTGGGCTTCAAATGTCTTAAGTTGATTTCACAATTTTAAATTAATATTTAGGTAATTATGTCAATTCCTTAGGTGATTTTGCTTTATATGATAAAATTGCTTTTAGCCAATTAATCTATTTAGCTAGATTTTTGACATTTTTGTGTGTATATTTATTTTTAATTATGCAAATTTGATAATATGCTATAAAAAAGTCTTTTCAATCATTGATTCTTCGCTTAGAGGAGAAAAAATTTGAAAATTCATGAATACATTGACAGAAAAGTACTGCAAACATAGTGAACAGTGAATTAGAATAAAAACAAATGAGATATTTAAAGAGACATAAAATGTCTTCCAAAAAACTGAAGAATACTCTATTTTACAAAATTTTTCTTGTCCTTCAAATCTAAAATATGAATAAAGTACTTGAAATTATGTACGAAGTTGTTAAACTTCCCCATGTGCACAGAAATAAGCCAACAAAGGATATATAAGTGGGTATAAATATTCATGTCCCTACACATTCCATTTTTTTTCTTCCTTTCCTAAAGTTTTATTTATGAAGGTGTAGGTTTTTTAGTGCCTAGATTTTACCATTTCAAAAATTCAGCCAAACTCTCTTACATCAAACTTTCACCTCAATTCTCCTTCTCACCCTCCTCAAATACACACCTCCCAGATTGCCCAAGAGCAGCCTCCTTTTTAGGTGCTTGTTATTTTATACAGCTGACTCAGAAAGCCGACCCATTGTGAGCCTGGACTCATGGTGCCCAGGGAGGAGCCGCAGTCTGGTAACACTCAGGCCAGGCTGAATCCTTCACTGCTTCCTTTTGACATGCCAGAAGTTTTAGCTTTCAGGCATGAGGATAAAAGAAGTTCTAAATGCAGCATGTAAAGAGCACAAGACAACTGATCAAAGTGTGTAACTGACAAGAGAAGGTGAAGATGAGGAGAGCTACAGGGCAAAGTAATATTGTTTTCAAACCCTTAGAGAAGCATTATTTTTTTTCTCTCTCTCTCCACATATATAATTTATTAATATTAAATATATAATATTATATATTTAATCTACTTCTGAAATAGATTAAAATGAAGTCCTGGGATTCATGGAGGCAGGCAAAAAATATATACAATTTGATGAAGACTCTGAAAGTAGACGGCACAGTATGGCAAGTGTCAGGCTGCAAGTCAGGAGGCTTCACCATTGGCTGGGTTACTTACTTGCTGAATCATTTGCTTAAATGATCTGAGTCTCAATACCGTTTTCCTATCCAATGATACATCACTGATTTTTCCTTGAGGATGAGGTAATATGCAAATGAGATGCAATATAATTTTTTGAAAAAAATTATCATCATGCAAGTGAAAAATACTACTGCTGCAAAGAAAACCTCAGTAAGATGATATAAAATATTTTACCCATTCAAGGACATGTAAACCTCAAATCTGAATAGCAAGAGTCTGGCTCAAGTTTTAGCAATTGCCAATTTTATTACAAATATGAAGTGGAGGATATATATAAGCTGCATAGTTACAGTTGTTGGAAATCAGAATATGCTGCCCCCAAATATGAAGGTTTGTTGAGCTGAAGACAACTATGGTGCAGCAGATGGAAGAAAGCTCTTTTTTCTCCCTCTATATGCCTAAAAGCAGAATGTAAATTTACAAAGACAGAAGATACCCTGCCTTCTCCTTCTACCAGTGAGAACAAAGTTTACCCACTGGAAATATCTTTAGACTTTCAGCCTGGAGATAACAGCTTTATGAACTGGCCTTTGCCATTTATTTACCTTTCCTCTGAATTGCCATCTATAGAGATTCAAAGTCCTTTTCCTTTTTCTTGTCACTTCTCTAAAAATGTACTGTTCTTTGTAAAGGGGCTGTATAACCTGGAGCTCAAAGCCTCCCCTTGGAGAGCTACTCCTTCCCTGGGTGCCTCCCATGCATATATAAAACATACCTGTAATCAACTTCTGTTTGTTTTTCTGTTGCTAATCTGTTTTTTGTTATGGGGGTCCATTCCAACCAAGGACCTATAGGGTTACTATTTTTCCCCACATAGTAATATAAAATTCCAAATGTTCATTGTATTATCAGAGGATTTTATGGACTTATCCTGACTCCTTTTACATGGGAATAATATCCCCAAACAAGTACATGCTAAGATTGTAAAGCTGACACTACATGTTTTTTAAGTGATTCAGCCTAAACATCTCCCTCTGCCTAGACTATCTACTCTCCCCTCACTCACACTCATGCTCACAATTGCTCAGCACCCCTCCCACAGCTGCCATGCCCTTGATTCTTTGCCTTAGTCCTTCTGAATCACTGTCTCTTCTGCTTGGCTCCTCTGTAAGTCATATTTGTTCCATGCACAAACTCTTGGCTCTCTAAAGTGCTGGAGCTTGTTCCCCAGGTCATCCTGTACCTGTCCCATTGCCCCAGTACACCAGCCAGATCCACCGAGATCTAATGTGTCCAACCATGTGCCTGAAGGCCATCTGATGACATTAGAGTACAGATTCAAGGCTCTACGTCCACAAAAGTCAGCAATGCAAACATCTCATTTTGTAAGGAGCATGCACAGAGTTTCAGAAATGATGTTGTTTTAAAACATATTATTTTGGCCTGCATCTTCAAGAATCTTCTACAGGAGAGATCCCCAACAGCAAACCAAGGACCAAATGTGGCCTGCAGACACAGGTTGTTTAAGTGTTACTCTGGCAAGACATTCACTCTTCAATTAATGGATAGCAGGTTCTTCCTTATCCAGGACACATTACACTTTCACTTGTTTATTTTACTTCCCAGGGCCTGAGGTATTGAGTTTCTGACCTTTCTTCACGATGAAAACATTTTTATTTATGTGAAAACAAGTTTCCAACTTAAAACAGTTTTCCAACTTCTAAAAAAATGATCAAATTGCCTAGGGAATTTTATTTATTCATTCAGCTATGAGATGCTTTGTTTCATCTAAATGCTGTGTAGAAGTCAAATATGAAAAATACATAAATGCTGAGCAGTTCACATTGATTTGGGCATGAAAGAAGGCTGAGGTTTCTTAAGTTCACTTTATTTTCCAGTGCAAATTAGGCCACCCTTCTTGAAGCCTGGAACTCTGCAGAGCAAAGTTTAAAGACCACCAAGCTAACTAATTACTGCAGTACCAATTGTCCCTATGAACTGGGTACCTGGTCTGAGAAGAGGCTTAAAACAGAAAGAACAGAAAATCAAGACCTTTTTCATGCCGTTCAACAGTTGAGCTGCCCATATAAAAATGTACCATGCATTACAACCTGCAAGGAAAATTAGTCTCTGGACCTCACAAAATAGTAACAGGAATGATATTGACTAAATTTGAAAGTGCCTATACAGTTTTATTAAACAGAATTTACTTACTTATTATGATCTTTCTTCCAGGACTCCAAAAATAGCAACCTTGATATTTTAACTAATTGGATGTTTACATATTAAGGAAACTAAAATTGATCACACTATTAGCAAGGCTAAAAGGGTCAATTCACCAGGAAGATCTCCCCAAAGGGAATTTAAGATTTTAACAGCAAACACGGAGGTCACGAACACCTAAATGATAGTGAAAATTGTGGCAGAATGTCATTGACTATGTTTTTTGTTCAGAGTCCTTCACCATCAAAATAGGTCTTCTAACAAGCTAAACATTTCAACACTAATACATAGCTTCAACATAAGAATTTTGGGGAAGATAAATTTAAACCCATGAAAAAAAAAAAATTGTGTAGGTTACATTAGCGATCCCAGGACTAGACTTTTTAAGAAGGGTGAGATGATTCCTGTAATGGCCCAGGAATGAGGATTCACGGTGGAGCAAAGGTGTTGGTGGGAGCCTCGGACATAAGGGCCTGGTGAGCAAACAATGCTAAGGCATGAGAACAGGTGTGGAGTCAGCCTTAACATAGCCCGGGTGACTTAAAAGTTATTGTCACCATTAATAGATATGGACTTAAGAACATCTCACTTTAGAGAAAAAATAATATTTAGCTGCAAGTATATTGATATCTTCCAATGTATTTTCCAATGTACATTTAACCATAATGAAAAGTATAATCTCTCATGTGAGATTAAACTCTGCACTTCTTAAATGAGCTCCCCTTCTACTGTCTCCCTGTCATCAGAACAATCCTGAAAAATAGTTATCTGTTGTAAGGTTGAGGAAACTGAGGCTCATACTATACATTTTTTACTTCTTAAACTATTACAAAGGTATGTATATCCATTTAATCACAGGGTAACATTATACAATCTTACACATCCCTAGTCCCAAGAATTTAGAATTCCCTTGTCACAATTGAAAAATTAATATGGAGAGCTATTTGAAAAAATCCTGATCACTAGACTCAACAAGTGAGATTTACTCAACAATTTAAAAAATGACCTATTATACTTGAGCTCATAAAATTAACTTAACTTCTATATTTGATGAAAACATATTTGCATTCCTTAAATAAGAGGATCTGGGAGTTTAATAATCACTAATGAAAAAGAATTACAATTTGTTTATCTTTATGAAGCAAATAAATAAAAATTAAAACCTTACAAAACAGAATTTACCAAGTGCTACATTGGGATGATTTGTAATTAACACATGGAAAAATTTTTACCTACACTGGTGATTTTGCCTCCCTCTGTTCTCTGTAGATAATTTCTTTAGTCAGTGAGTAAAATGCAGTTATATACATGCAGAATGGCTAAATGTTTAAATTTAGTTATACTGCTTGTACAGATGGAGACAGAAAATTTTTTCCAGGATAACACTGATAACTTCTAAAGCAGGTGTTTTGTTTACCAACTGTCTCTTGGAAACTCTTCAGTTCAAAATGGTGAGTTTTTTTTTTTTTTGTTTTTGTTTTTGTTTTTTTTTTTTTTTGTATACAAAATCCAGTCTACTTCCCAAAATTCAACCCAACATGCAGTTCCTTGGGATATACTATCTGACACCTCAGAAAGAAACGACTGTTCAGACTGCACTGTGTACTGACTTTCCTTATTGAAATCCTTATACTGGATTTGAATGATTTTTTCTTCCTATTTGTCATCCCATCTTGTTACATAATATCAGAGCTGTATCTTTCATTTCTTGGAATCCCCAGAGCTTCTCAATGAGCTTAACACATGGCAGATATTTAATAAATTTATATAAAGTTAAATTATGACCATCTCTTGAGTATGTGACTTATATACACAATAGGAAGTAATAATTAAAATGCATATCTGCCCATTTTAAATAAAGAAACAAAGATCCAAAGTATCAGTAAGATGGCAGAATAGGAAATACCAGAACTTCTTCTACGACAGAGACACTAGCATAATAGCATAACAATATATGGTACGTACATGGGGACAAGAAACAGGAAGAGACGTAAAGGAGTAGTTTTTATATGTAATTGAATTTAAGTTGTTATCAATTTAAAATATATTATATAAGATATTTTATATTAGATCCATGGTAACCCCAAAGAATGTAACTATAGAAGACACATAAAATAAAATGATAAATGAATCATGCCACCACACACACACAGAAAAACATCAATGAAATACAAATGAAAGCAGCTAGAGAGGAAAAGCTGACATGGGATAAGATAACTATAAATGAAAAATAAAAAAAGGATGAAAAATTAAAGGAATTAAAAAATAAAAAGGAATAAAATAACAACAAGACATGCAAAAAACAATAACAAAATGGCAATAGTAAGTTCTTTCCTATTAGTAATTGCTTTACATGTAAATGGATTAAACTCTGTAATCAAAAGACAGAGTGGCTGAATGGATTAAAAAACAAGATCCAACTACATGCTGTCTACAGGAGATTTATTTTTTGATATAAGCCTGGCAGTAAAATAATAGGAAAAGATATTCTAGACAAATGGTAGCCAAAAGGGAGCAGGGGTAGCCATATTTACACAAAATTGACTTTAAGTTAAAAATGGTCAGAAGACACGAAGTAGGACATGATGTAACAATAAAAGGGTCAATTCACCAGGAAGATGTAATAATTATAAATAGTCAGCTAACATTAGAGCACTCAAATATGTGAAGAAAACCTTGACAGAATTGATGTTAGAAACAGATATTAACACAATAATAGCAAAAGACCTAAAAAAATTGCATTTTTAGTAGTGGTAGGGTCAGTGAGACAGAGGATCAATAAGAAAACAAAGGGGCTGAACAACACTCTAGAGCAATGTGACTTAATAAACATATACTGAACACTTCACTCAACAACATCAGAATCATCTGCACACCAGGTTAGAGACTTCTCTTTCCCTGCTAACTGATCACAGTGAACTTGGCAGGAGTCATATGAACATGCAGGGAGGGAGAAGCCACGGTAGCTGGAATGGGGTCCATGGGAATTTGGGCCACTAGTTCATGTAACCTGTTAGTGCCTTCAGGGCTTGCTGAGGCCTGATGACTTATTTATTGGGTGATGCAGTACTGCTGTGCTCACCCGAATTTATGGCTTAATGAGTCCGATAACATTCAGTTAATGATGGGCAGCTCGGGCCACATGATAACATGGTGACCAATGGTTAAGCATTCAGTCTTTTCTGAGATCCATGAGTAGGCCAATAGCTGACTCTCAAAAGAAAAATAGTTATCTGCAGTGAATGGCTGGGCTTTTCTCCAAAATCATAAAGACCTGTGCTGTGGTTCACGTATAGAAGTCTCCAAAGGCCAGTCTAGCATTTCTAACTTGCTCACATTAGGCCACGTTTAAGTTCATGTTTCAATTATCCTAGCAAACAAATTATTATCGTATTAAACAAATTATTAAAATCCTCCCTAATAGATTCTCAGCTTAGAGAGACCATATCGATAAATTCCTCCTGATTCAACTTTTATTTTCCTTTCACTCTTAATCCATACTCTTAGTATCCATTCACATACATATTCCCTAGAATTCTGCTTGTATACATTAGAAAATTCGAGTGCTTGTGGAGTGTAGTGCACGTCCTCATGGGTCATACTTTGTACCTCACCTCCAGGGGACCACTGGGGCTTCGGTCTAGTTATAGGTCTGGAAGCAAAGCGGGGAGGTAGGGGTGGCTCTGGAGAGAAACGGCATTACCTTGCATAGTAACTGCCTTTGGGGAGGCCATTATAGGTTTTTCAGGCAATGTAAGGTTAAGCCCTTCAGACAGGTGTGGAGGGGTGAGGAAAGCAATATCATTGCAGATGGGGAGGCTGCTCCCACTGAAGTCCTGAAAATGGAGCACTGCTCCGACTCACCACTGAAAATGGAGAAGCTTCCTCTGTGGGCAAAAAAGTCATCACAATTTACTGGCTCATTGTGCCCATACTCATCAGGGTCTTCCCATGGGGTCGTTCCCATTCTGACTTTCAGGATCCCATCCTTTACTAATCAATGCCCTCACTGTAGCAGATAGACAGTTTACGAGGCTGGGAGTTCAAGTTGCATTTTGATTCAGCCAGTCGCAGAGTGGTATTCTGCATCTGATTTTTAACAATCTCAGCCTTATGACTATGGGAGAAAAGATCTCCTTCACAACACACCCAGAATCTTTCATGTCATTTACATAGCCCTTGAGCTTGGAATTTGAATTCCTGAACTCATCCTTTTATTTTCTCACTTTGTACAGTGAGTTGGGAGCTGCCAGCCAATCGCATTATATTCATTAGTTTGCCAAAAATGCTCAAATGTATATACACAGTACTCAGATCCTTGATTCTTATAAGCGGTTGATTAGGAGTGTCCAATGTTGATATTCTGCATATCCCTATGGCCAGATCACACCATGGAATATTAGGCTCTCTTTTCTGCTGGAAATAGAGTCATTGGCATCTTTAAATCCAATCAAAGAGCCAATTCCAGATTTTTCAGAACCAACTCAGAAAATTCATCCTTAAAATCTCTCCCAAGAATGACTCTTGGCACCAAGTCAGCTTGGGCTGCCACATAGTAAATACCGTAGACTGGGTGAAGTAAACAACAAAAATGTGTCGCTCACAGTTCCGGAGGCTGGAAGTCCAAGATCAAGGTCCAATGGGTTTTGGTTTCTGGTATGGGCTCTCTTCCTGGCTTGCAGATAGCAACATTCTGACTGTGTCCTCACTTGGTAGATAATGAGATAGTTCTGGTTTCTGTTTCTTTTTTTTTCTTTCTTTCTTTTTTTTTTTGGGGGGGGGGGATGGGACTGAGTTTTGCTCTTGTTGCCCAGGCTGGGGTGCAATGATGCAATCTCAGCTCACCGCAACCTCCGCCTCCCAGGTTCAAGCGAGTTTCCTGCCTCAACCTCCCAAGTAGCTGGGATTACAGGCATGCACTACCACCCCTGGCTAATTTTGTATTTTTAGTAGAGATGGGGTTTCTCCATGTTGGTTGGGCTAGTCTCGAACTCTCAACCTCAGGGGATCCACTTGCTTTGGCCTCCCAAAGTGCTGGGATTACAGGCATGAGCCACCATGTCCAGCCCCTCTTTCTTTTCTTAAAGGACACCAATATTATGAAATGAAAATGCTATCCGTATGATACCTCTTAAAGTCCCTATCATGAAATACAGTCACATTAGGGGTTAGAGCTTCAATATATGCATTTTGGAAGGACACCAAAACTCAGTTCATAGCATTCTTCCCCTGTTTCCCCCAAGTCCATGTTCTTATCACATGCAAAATACAATCATCCTATTCCAGTGGCCCCCAAATTCTTAACTTATTCCAGCATTAACTCTAAAGGTTAAAGGCCAAAGTCTCATATTAATGTCATCTAAATAAGATATGAATGAGACTTGAGGTACAATTCATCGTGAGCCAAAATTCCTCTCCAGTGCTGAGCCTGCGAAACAGACAAGTTATGTGCCTCCAAAATACAATAATGGGACAGGCATAGGATAGATATTTCCTTTTCAAAATGGAAAAATATAAATTAAAAAAGGAGGTGATGATTTCCATGAAAGTAGAAAACCTAGCAAGGGCAGTTTCATTAAACCTTAAGTCTGAAGAATAACCTCTTTTTTTCCATATCCTGTTAAGGAGGGTGTAGGACAACCCCACTCATTTGGTTAATAGCTCTACAGTCTGGTCCTATAGAATCCAAGAAATCTGACAACTTTTCCTTAATCTGTCCTGCTCCCTCTGTCCTCTTCAGTTCAGACTGGCCGGGTCTTTGATGGTGTAATCTATTTGCTGTTCCTGGCTTCAGCTGACATGGCTAATTAAGCTGATGGGTCAACCCCATTATCTCTTTAGCAAAGGGTGATTCAGCCACACTCTTAGTGTTGTCTCCAGAACAGACTTTCCCAGTTTTTGCATTATCGATAAGCTGAGAAATCTCTAAATTTCCTGGTCCTGGGTCTTTTTGCTTAACAAATCCTTCTTTAATTCATATTTCTCCTATTGTATTGCCTTAAGGAGGACCCAAGCCATACTTTCAACACTTTGCTTAAAAATTGCATCTGGTAAACAGCCAATGGTATCATTTATAATGGCTATTTTTCTCAAAACATTAGAAAAAAATGTAACCAAGATATTTGCCACTATATAACAAGAACACTTTTCCTCCAGCTTACAATAACCTGTTCTCATTTCCATCTGAGATCTTCCCAGAATATTTAACACCTATATTTCGACAAACATTCTATTTTGATTATTCATGATTTTTTATTTTCTAAGAAGAGTGAAGCTCTCCTCTTTTCCTCCTGATCCCTTACCAGAATTGCCTTTAATATCCACATTTCTACTAATAGTCCTGTCATAGAAATTCAGGCTTTTTCTAGTCTGTACCTCAAAATTCAGCCAGCCTCTACCCATTGCCCAGTTCCCAAGCCAAACCCAAGCCAGGTCCACATTTTTAGGTATTTGTTATAGCAGCAGTCCACTTCCTAGTACCAAAATCAGTGCAGTGTTGCTCAGGGTTTCCAGAGAAACAAAACCAGTAGGGTGTGTGTGTGTGTGTGTGTGTGTGTGTGTGTGTATACAATAGAATGGTTGACCAAGTATATTTGAGCACCCAGTGGCCCATTCAAGTTGACACAAAAAATTAACAATCACAGGTAATTACTAGATATTACATCCCGATACAATTTCATGATTGAATGAGTTTATACTTTAGCAGAATGTAATAAAAAAGAATTGGAAATGATTCTATATTAGTATAAGCAGTTGTTAAAATAAGTACATTTTGATGCATTTTCAACTGAGTCATTATCAAAAATAGTAATATTCTGAAAGACCACATAAGTAAACACATATATCTCTCACTAACATAAAAAATAAAAAAATCAATAAATTTTATATGCAGGGTTAAAATCTAATGTACATATTTTATTACTGGCTACAATTCAGCATTCTAACATAGAATTAAATAAAATTAATCTGATGCTGGCTAATTTTACTGTGGGAATTTAATGAATTATATGACTATTTTCTTTCTAATATTGCAAACTAGGAAATCTCATAGACTTTGATAGACTTCCTGGTGGTCAAGAGATTAAAATCAATGTTTCAAATTTCTAACATTTAAAGAATACATGTAAGAAATGAACTATGAATTTAAATACCCAGCTGATCTACTTGGTAAACATTCCATTATATAAACCAACATTTTCTAAATATAATGTTCCCTTAGAATCACCTATGCTCACATCGGAACAATTATCATCAACTCCAGGGTGAATTCTAGGATTCCATGCTATTGCTGCTGAGATCTCTTTGATGGTGTTAGTCTTAAAAATGATGCAGACAAAACAGATGATTCCTTAAATCTGTATTTTACTACTCCTTAATATTTGCATCCTTATAGTATACTATATTATATTTTATATAGTATAGGCCTATATCATATTATATAGTATATTATATATGCTACATATTATATATGCTATATAATATTATATTATATATTATATATATTAATGTCATAATATATAACATTATATTTCCTATTATATATGCTATATTATAACATATTATATAGTATATTATATAGCATATAGTATAGGCCTATACTATATTATACAGCATATTATAGAGTATAAGCCTATATTATTTTATATATTATATATATATAATATATTATAGTGTTATATCTTCCATATTGGTTTTTAAATAATATAGGATAGGCCTATATTATTTTATATATACTATATAAAACATATACATTTGCATATATATGCAAATAGTAATACATAATATATAATATATAATATACATTATGTATCTTATATAAAAATATATAAAATAATATAGGCCTATATTATTACAAAATAATATATATATAATTATATAGGCATATATTATTATTTAAAAACCAATACGGAAAAATCAGTTACATAGTGTTTATTTTCTTTTCTTTTCTTTTTTTTTTTAACATTTGGAGGTAATCCAGTACCTCCTCCTTTTCCTATTTTTTTTATTATACTTTATGTTCTAGGGTACATGTGGACAGTGCACAGGTTTGTTACTTATGTACACATGTGCCATATTGGTGTGCTGCACCCATTAACTCGTCACTTACATTAAGTATATCTCCTAATGCTATCCCTCCTCCCATCCCCCTCCCCACAATAGGCCCCAGGGTGTGATGTTCCCCTTCCTGTGTCCAAGAAATCTCATTGTTCAATTCCCACCTATGACTGAGAACATGCGGTGTTTGGCTTTCTGCTCTTGCAATAGTTTGCTGAGAATGATGGTTTCCAGCTGCATCCATGTCCCTACAAAGGACATGAACTCATCCTTTTTTATGACTGCATAGTATTCCATGGTGTATATATGCCACATTTTCTTAATCCAGTCTGTCATTCATGGACATTTGAGTTGATTCCAAGTCTTTGCTATTGTGAATAGTGCTACAATAAATATACGTGTGCATGTGTCTTTATAGCAGCATGATTTATAATCGTTTGGGTATGCACCCAGTAATGGGATGGCTGGGTCAAATGGTATTTCTAGTTCTAGAAAGAATCGCCTTGAAGTCCTTGAAGAATCGCCACACTGTTTTCCACAATGGTTGAACTAATTTACAGTCCCACCAACAATGTAAAAGTGTTCCTGTTTCTCCACATCCTCTCCAGCACCTGTTGTTTCCTGATTTTTTTAATGATTGCCATTCTAACTGGTGTGAGATGGTACCTCATTGTGGTTTTGATTTGTATTTCTCTGGTGGCAAGTGATGATGAACATTTTTTCATATGTCTGTTGGCTGCATAAATGTCTTCTTTCGAGAAGTGTCTGTTCATATCCTTTGCCCACTTTTTGATGGGGTTGTTTGTTTTTTTCTTGTAAATTTGTTTGAGTTCTTCGTAGGTTCTGGATATTAGCCCTTTGTCAGATAAATAGATTGCAAACATTTTCTCCCATTCTGTAGGTTGCCTGCTCACTCTGATGGTAGTTTCTTTTGCTGTGCAGAAGCTCTTTAGTTTAATTAGATCCCACTTGTCAATTTTGGCTTTTGTGCCATTACTTTTGGTGTTTTAGACATGAAATCCTTGCCCATGCCTATGTCCTGAATGGTACTGCCTAGGTTTTCTTCTAGGATTTTTATGGTTTTAGGTCTAACATTTAAGTCTCTAATCCATCTTGAATTAATTTTTGTATAAGGTGTAAGGAAGGAATCCAGTTTCAACTTTCTACTTATGAGTAGCCAGTTTGCCCAGCACCATTTATTAACTAGGGAATCCTTTCCCCATTTCTTGTTTTTGTCAGGTTTGTCAAAGATCGTATGGTTGCAGATGTGTGGCGTTTTTTCTGAGGGCTCTGTTCTGTTCCATTGGTCTATATCTCTGTTTTGGTACCAGTACCATGCTGTTTTGGTTACTGCAGCCTTGTAGTATTGTTTGAAGTCAGGTAGCGTGATGCCTCCAGCTTTGTTCTTTTGATTTAATATTGTCTTGGCAATGTGGGGTCTTTTTTGGTTCCATATGAACTTTACAGTAGTTTTCTTTCAAATTTTGTGAAGAAAGTCATTGGTAGCTTAATGGGGACAGCACTGAATCTATAAATTACCTTGGGCAGCATGGCCATTTTCAGGATATTGACTCTTCATATCCATGAGCATGGAATGTTCTTCCATTTGTTTGTGTCCTCTTTTATTTCATTGAGCAGTGGTTTGTAGTTCTACTTGAAGAGGTCCTTCACATCCCTTGTAAGTTGGATTCCTAGGTATTTTATTCTCTTTGAAGCAATTGCAAATGGGAATTCATTCATGATTTGGCTCTCTGTTTGTCTGTTATTGGTGTACAATAATGCTTGAGATTTTTGCACATTGATTTTGTATCCTGAGATTTTGCTGAAGTTGCTTATCAGCTTAAGGAGATTTTGGGCTGAGATGATGGGGTTTTCTAAATATACAATCATGTCATCTGCAAACAGGGACAATTTGACTTCTTCTTTTCCTAATTGAATATCCTTTATCTCTTTCTCTTGCCTGATTGCCCTGGCCACAACTGCCAACACTATGTTGAATAGGAGTAGTGAGAGAGGGCATCCCTGTCTTGTGCCAGTTTTCAAAGGGAATGCTTCAGTTTTTGCCCATTCAGTATGATATTGGCTGTGGGTTTGTCATAAATAACTCTTATTATTTTGAGATACGTTCCATCAATACCGAATTTATTGAGAGCTTTTAGCATGAATGTCTGTTGAGTTTTGTCAAAGGCCTTTTCTGTATCTATTGAGATAATCATGTGGTTTTTGTCATTGGTTCTGTTTATATGCTGGATTACATTTATTGATTTGTGTGTGTTGAACCAGCCTTGAATCCCAGGGATGAAGCCCATTTGATCATGGTGGGTAAGCTTTTTGATGTGCTGCTGGATGCAGTTTGCCAGTATTTTATTGAGGATTTTTGCATCAATGTTCATCAGGGATATTGGTCTAAAATTCTCTTTTTTTGTTGTTGTGTCTCTGCCAAGCTTTGTTATCAGGATGATGTTGGCCTCATAAAATTAGCTAGGGAGAATTCACTCTTTGTCTATTGATTGGAATAGCTTCAGAAGGAATGGTACCAACTCCTCCTTGTATCTCTGTTAGAATTTGGCTGTGAAACTGTCTGGTCCTGGATTTTTTTGTTGGTAGATGACTAATTATTGCCTCAGTTTCAGAGCCTGTTGTTGGTCTATTCAGGGATTCAACTTCTTCCTGGTTTAGTCTTGGTAGAGAGTATGTGTCCAGGAATATATCCATTTCTCCTAGGTTTTCCAGTTTAATTGTGTAGAGGTGTTTATAGTATTCTCTGATGGTAGTTTGTATTTCTGTGGGGTTGGTGGTGATATCCCCTTTATCATATTTTATTGTGTCTATTTGATTCTTCTCTCTTTTCTTCTTTATTAGTCAATTTTGTTGATCTTTTCAAAAAACCAGCTCCTGGATTCACTGATTTTTTGGAGGGTTTTTTTGTGTCTCTATCTCCTTCAGTTCTGCTCTGATCTTGTTATTTCTTGCCTTCTGCTAGCTTTTGAATGTGTTTGCTCTTGATTCTCTAGTTCTTTTAATTGTGATGTTAGGGTGTCAATTTTAGATCTTTCCTGCTTTCTCTTGTGGGCATTTAGTGCTATAAATTTCCCTCTACACACTGCTTTAAACGTGTCCCAGAGATTCTGGTATGTTGTATTTTTGTTCTCATTGGTTTCAAAGAACATCTTTATTTCTGTCTTCATTTTGTTATGTACCCAGTAATCATTCAGAAGCAGGTTGTTCAGTTTCCATGTCGTTGAGCAGTTTTGATTGAGTTTCTTAATCCTGAGTTCTAGTTTGATTGCACTGTAGTCTGAGAGACAGTTCGTTATAATTTCTGTTCTTTTACATTTGCTGAGGAATGCTTTACTTCCAACTATGTGGTCAATTTTGGAATAAGTGCGATGTGGTGATGAGAAGAATGCAGATTCTGTTGATTTGTGGTGGAGAGTTCTGTAGATGTCTATTAGGTCCACTTTGTGCAGAGTTGAGTTCAATTCTTGGATATCCTTGTTAACTTTCTGTCTCATTGATCTGTCTAATGTTGACAGTGGGGTGTTAAATTCTCCCATTATTATTGTGTGGGAGTCTAAATCTCTTTGTAAGTCTCTAAGGACTTGCTTTATGAATCTGGGTGCTCCTGTATTGGGTGCATATATATTTAGGATAGTTAGCTCTTCTTGTTGAATTGATCCCTTTGCCATTATGTAATGGCCTTCTTTGTCTCTTTTGATCTTTGTTGTTTTAAAGTCTGTTTTATCAGAGACTAGGATTGCAACCCTTGCCTTTTTTTGTTTTCCATTTGCTTGGTAGATCTTCCTCCATCCCTTTATTTTGAGCCTATGTGTGTCTCTGCATGTGAGATGGGTCTCCTGAATATAGCAAACTGATGGGTCTTGAATCTTTATCCAATTTGCCAGTCTGTGTCTTTTAATTGGACTATTTAGCCCATTTACATTTAAGGTTAATATTGTTATATGTGAACTTGATCCTGTCATTATGATGTTAGCTGGTTATTTTGCTTGTTAGTTGATGCAGTTTCTTCCTAGCATCGATAGACTTTACATTTTGGCATGTTTTTGCAATGGCTGGTACCGGTTGTTCCTTTCTATGTTTAGTGCTTCCTTCAGGATCTCTTGTAGGGCAGGCCTGGTGGTGACAAAATCTCTGAGCATTTGCTTGTCTGTAAAGGATGTTATTTCTCCTTCACTTACGAAACTTAGTTTGGTTTTGATATGAAATTCTGGGTTGAACATTGTTTTCTTTAAGAATGTTGAATATTGGCCCCCACTCTCTTCTGGCTTGTAGAGTTTCTGCTGAGAGATTTGCTGTCAGTCTTATGGGTTTCCCTTTGTGTATAACTCGACCTTTCTCTCTGGCTGCCCTTAATATTTTTTCCATCCTTTCAACTTTGGTGAATCTGACAATTATGTGTCTTCGAGTTACTCTTCTTGATGAATATCTTTGTGGCATTCTCTGTATTTCCTGAATTTGAATGTTGACCTGCCTTGCTGCAGAAGAGAGAATATTGCTGAACAGCAATTGTTGCTGTCTGATTGTTGCTCTGGAAGCTTCGTCTCAGAGATGTGCCCAGCCATGTGAGGTGTGCCCAGCCATGTGAGGTGTGAGGTGTCAGTCTGCACCTAGTGGGGGATGTCTCCCAGTTAGGCTACTCAGGGGTCAGGGACCCACTTGAGCAGGCAGTCTATCCATTCTCATATCTCAACCTCCATGTTGGGAGAATCACTATCCTCTTCAAAGCTGTCAGACAGGGTCATTTACATCTGCAGAGGTTTCTGCTGCTTTTTGTTTAGCTATGCCCTGTCCCCAGAGGTGGAGTCTACAGAGGCAGGCAGGCCTCCTTGAGCTGTGGTAGGCTCCACCCAGTTCGAGTTTTCTGGTGGCTTTGTTTACCTACTTAAGCCTCAGCAATGGTGGGCGTTCCTCCCCCAGGCTCGCTGCTACCTTGCAGTTAGATCTCAGACTGCTGTGCTTGCAATGAGGGAGTCTCCGTGGGCATGGGAACCTCCGAGCCAGGTGTGGGATACAACCTCCTGGTGTGCTGTTTGCTAAGACCATTGGTAAAGTGCAGTATTAGGGTGAGAGTAACTTGATTTTTCAGGTGTTGTGTGTCACGGTTACCCTTGGCTAGGAAAAGGAATTCCCTTCCCCCTTGCACTTCCCAGGTGAGGCGATGCCTTGCTCTGCTTAGGCTCTAGGCTCTCGCTCATTGGACTGCACCCACTGTCCTGCACCAACTGTCTGACATGCCCCAATGAGATGAACCCAGTACCTCAGTTGGAAATGCAGAAATCATCCATCTTCTGTGTTGCTCACGCTGGGAGCTGGAGGTTGGAGCTGTTCCTATTTGGCCATCTTGGGCATGCCCTAGTGCTTATTTTCAGTACAGATCCCTATTATACATTCCCAAACCTCAGTCTGATTCAGTAAATTTAGGGAAAAGCTCAGGATTATGAATTTTTCATGAGCACAGTTGTGGTTGAAAGAGACTTGTTATGAATTTCTCATTAAGATGGTCATGGACGTGGTTATGATTTCTGATAAAGATGGTCAAGGACTACACTTTGAAAAATATCAATTTAAACACAACTGCATAGCATGGCAAAAAGACTATTGGGTAAAGACGCAGTTCCGTGCTGACTCACTCTGTGATCTTGGGCACAATCATGTTGTAGTTCCTAAATCTGATTTAGTCATCTCCAAGTGCAAGGATTGAGCTATGTTCCTTTCTGGCTTTAACATGCAGAGGTCCTACCAGCAGGTTTTGGCAATGTTCTGGTGGTGCACTGACTTTATTACACAGATCCCAATGTTTCTTGCTTTGGATGGACTCTAGTTCTCATTCTCTTGTTCACTGGAAATTTTCAATATAGCTTGATAAAAGTTATATATTCCTCAAATGCTCAGGTGATAAATTGTTTGTTAGAAAATAATAGGCATGCCAGTTAATTTAAGTGTTTAAAATACAGTCAACTGGTTATTTTAGAAAAGTAGGAAATGGTTAGAAAATTGCTTTTATGTCAGCTGCCCAGAATCCAATCTGGATTCAGTTTTGCAACATTTTGCAAAAGAAAGCTTTCAAAATAATTTATGTTAGCATTTAGAGACTAATAAGCTTTTAAAATATTGTATGCAATTTAAAATGAAAAAGCAAGAACAATTGTCTTTACCACTCGTAATTTGTGGTTATAAGAGTTCTTAATCAACACTCATAATTAAGAAGACACCATAAAATAATTAGGCTATTGAAATAAGAACACAATAAATTTTTTAAAAAATTGGCCAAAGAACTGAATTTCAATTTGCTGTATCCATTCTCCTAAGCTCATAGTCAAGATATAATTAAAACAAAAACATTTATTCATTTATTTCTTCAAGATTTAAAAAAATCTTTGATTTTATACAATCCTTTCATAAATGCTTTAGATCAGATATAACAGAAATTTTCTTATTATTTGACTAGCAAATCTCAAAGGGAAAATTTATAAATACATATAGTCAATGTATATATAGTCAAATTCAAACAGACATATTTTCATATTACATGGAGTTACAAACTATATTAATATATGACAAATATAAAAGCAAATTCATCTAACCATGTTTTCACTCCGCATTTGGTTTGCTTTTGCTTAGAGGTCTATTTCAGTAATTATGTCACCAGGTCTCTTTGTACACAGACTACAATGCCATCATCAAAAATTAAAGATATTGAGGAGAAAAATAAATGAATACAACTTTTAGAAATCTAATTTTAGGTATCTTTTGATCTCTCATTTTTCCTCTTGAATTTTTCTCTGACTACTCATACAGAAGCAACTAGACTTACGGAAATTAATTGACTCTCACGTGAAGTCGAAAATTTGAGAAATCAAGTAGATTTGTAGTAACATAAAGTATGCAGCACAAGGAAAAAATAACTGCTTTATAAATAGAAATTGTGAGAATGGATAGTGGAAGCATTTGTAATAGTAGCAGTAGTAAAAAGAACATTTGTTTTGGTTTTGCAAAAAGCCTTAAATGATTTTTTCTGTTTGAAAAAATACAATTCTATTATTTCAAACTCAGCTTTTCTCAAAGCACGTAATTACTGTTACTTAATTTTTGTGATTTGTAAAAAGTCAACAACTGATTTAAATGATTACTGCAATAAAAAGAACAAGAAGAAGTTTGCTGATCTAAAACTTCTGAGTAAAATAGAACTGAATATAATGTATTTTAAAATATTTTTATGAAAATTTAAGGCCTATAGGAAAGCAGATGTAGGTATTGATCTTGAATATGAATGAATTATTCATATTAACCCTTTTACAGCCAATATAATAATGAGAGGTGCTGTAATTAATGCAATGGCATTATGTCTCAGAGAAAATCCTATGATATAAGCATATTAAGATATAAGATATAGAATAGAATAAACTAATGTTGCTCTCACCTATTTCTCTATTTATTCCTAGAATATACCTAAATTGTCATCAAGAAGAAAAAAAGAGCCCATGACAGTAAATGTGTGAAATTACGATGTCATAGAAATAAGTATTTGGTCTTAGTCCCAGGTTCCTGGGTAGACTGCCTAAAACCCTTGTAATTTGCTAAGGGATAAGAGTGATAAAGGTGAAAGGATTATCTTTCATTATTCATGACAAGTCCCTTTCAACCACACCTGAGTTTATATTATTGAGTGACTTTCAGAAAAACTCTAAGCAGCGGGTGTGGCTTGTCAGGGTAACTATGGATTAAGGGATAGGAACTTTCAACCCCAATCCCCCAACTTCTAGGAAGGCAAGAGGGACTAGAGGTTAAATTAATCACCAATGGTCAATGATATAATCTATTGTCTATGTAATGGAACTTCCCTAAGAATCCCTAACCAAAGGGATTCTGAGAGCTTCCAGGTTGGTGAACACAGGGAAGGCCTCAGGGCTTGGTGCATATGGGCAGGGCATGAAGCTCCAAACCCCTTCCTCCATGCCCACCATGTGTATCTCTTCCATCTAGCTTTTCTGAGTTGCACCCTTTTATGTTAAACCAGTAATCTAGTAGGTAAACTGTTTTTCTGAGTCCTGTGAGCCTTAAGAGAGAGGGCTGTCCTTGGGTAGACCACTATTCAAATGCCTATGAGAGATTCTCCAAATCTCTCTTCCCAAAGGAATTGTATCTAGAGATGGTTGAGTTTATTCAGACCTACAACAACTCTTAAAATGGCTACATCTCCTTAAATATATAATAGCATATAACTTGCAAGTCTTCTTATAGAAAAAAAAAAAGTGTTTGGATTCAATCCAAGAAAAAAGATATCATGTGCTTAATATTTATGCATAATTAAAATCCAATATGTCTTACAATTCTGTGAATTTCTCATTTCCATTTCCTCACTAGTCACTTCACAACTGAGGATCTAAAAGTTATTACACACACACACACACACACACACACACAGAGACACACCCCGAAGTGATTTTCCCAAACAGAAGCTTCAGGAACAAAGTCCATTTGTAAAGGCAAAAGCCTGATGACAATGACCAGTGATTCCCTAGATCAGCTTTCCTGACTCTAACCCTGTTCTGCACATCCGGCCACCACTGCCATTACCTGCATATAGGCCACAACTGTTACCTCCCAGATTCACCACCTTTGCACACTCAATAAAAAAAAAAAAAAAAAAAGATATGGTGAGGGGATGTAAATTCATGTCTATTTATTTTCAACTCCTGGAAAAATGCTTGACACTCGATAGGTTCTTCATAAATATTTGTTGAGTGAATAGGTAAAAGATTGACTAAAGTGTCGATGATTTAGTAGTTAAATCTGGTTAGAAGTTTCTCTAGGCTTTAGCACTATTTAGCCTTAAAAATAAACATAAAACAAATAAAATAAGACTTTCTTTCTTTTTTTTAAAGTTCTGCTAAGTCCTGATAGGACCAAAGAAAGGAAGAGGCCATGAATTTCATTTTCCATACTTTCTCTTCCCACAGGGCAATCATCTATTGGCAATTCAGTTGTCTGTGTTTAATAAGGAAGATGAGATCTTCAGTAGATTTCAGTAATAGTTATATGGCCCATTCATGTTTTGCTTTCACATTTTAAATTTATATCAATCTTATGTGTCTTTGTGAAGCCTTATTTAACACCCAAAGTACAAGTATACTTCCCATAAAACTCACCATACATAACAAAGCATAGCACCTGGTAGAAATTATCATCTGCTATACATAAGACTCTAACTTAAAATCCTAATAAACCTAAGTAGCTTCTGTATAGTAAAAATAACCAGAGGAAGAGAATACTAAATTCTAGCCTCACAGTGACTACTTAATATCTATGTGATCTTGGCAGAATAATTTTAAAGGGATTTAGCTTGCTCATCTGAAGAAAATTAGAGTGCTAAATCATTCCTATATATTCTCAGTTAAAAAAAAAGAAAGAAAAGAAAATTGACTGTCTTCATAATGAGGCATGTTGTAAGTGGGTGAGAGGAAAACAACTTTAGGTATCAAAGTATTTTTGAAGTGTCCAATACTTATCCCTTCCTTCATTAGAAGACTTACTCCTCAAAAATTCATTTTCCAGGCCAAAGCTACAGCATTAGTTTATTGAACATAATTTCACTGTTTTGTTTTGTATATGTGTTTACTGTTACTGTCCCTTTCTTTGATACCACATTGGAAGATATACTGGTTATCTTCATCCTCAGTCAAGGGTCTAATTAGTCAAGACTCTGACATCCCACATTTGTCAGAATGAGAAGCCAGCTCAATGAGGGGACAATAAAATGTAGCAAGCCCTTCCCTGGCTTTAAAATCCATACTCCTGAGGCAATTTTCTATACAAGTATAATTGAAAAGACACTGGAAACATAGGGCAGGAAGCACATTTGGGGTTAAATAAAAAAACAAAAAAGTATCACAGCCAGGTGCTGCATCGAGTTATCTCAGTCAATGACACATGACATACATGACTCACTCACTGACTCATCCATTGCCACTTCTAGTCCTGCAAGCTCTGCTCAGCATGAGTGCTCTATATAGGTGTACCATTTTTAATCTTTTGTACCATTTTTTTACTGTACTTTTACTGTATTTTTCTTTGTTGAGATATTTTTTGGAGATACAAATACTTACTATATTGTTGCAATGACTTCAAGTCACTAGTATAGTAATGTGCTGTACAGGTGTGTAGCGTAAGAACAATAGGCTATCCCACGTAGACTAACTGTGTAGTAGCTTATAATTCCTAGGTTCATGTTAAGTGGTCCCATAAGATTATAAAGGAACTGAAAAATTTCTATTCCCTAGTGAATCCCCCAAGAAAAATTCACAATGAAGGGTGAAGATCTTCAAGGGTGAAGACCTCAAGAAGCTCCTTAAAATGTGAAGACCCCAAGAAGCTCCTTAAAATGTTTGAGTGGGGTGTTGTGGCATGCACCTGTAATCCCAGCTACTTGGGATGCTCAGGTGGGAGGCTTGCTTGAGCCTAGGACTTTGAGTTCAGTCTGAGCAGCCTAGAGAGATCCCATCTCTAAACAAACAAACAAAAAGTTTGAAATCATAGATCCCAACACCTACAGGTTTTCATTAATAGAGAGGAATGCTTATGATGCTTTACCTGTTTATAAACAAGTCTATAATGAAAAAAAGAAGCAAACCATCATGGACATATTTCTAAAAATATGACTGCTACTCAAGAAGAGCTTCAGACATGTCCTTCCAGAAGTATTCAGAAGAAGGCATCGTTACCATGGGAGATGACAACTCCATGGCTGTAACTGCCCCTGAAGACCTTCCAGTGGGACAAGAGGAGGTGGCAGATAGTCGTATTGATGATCCTGACACTGTGCAGGCCTAGGCTAGCATGTGTCTTTGGGTATTAGTTTCCAAGAAACTATTTTAAAAAGTAAAAAAATTAAAATTCAAAAAATGAAATAGAAAGAAGCTTATAGAACAAGGATATATGAAAGAAAATTTTTTTTTTTTTTTTTTTTTTTTTTTTTTTTTTTTTTTTTTGAGAGGGAGTCTCACGCTTTCGCCCAGGCTGGAGTGCAGTGGCCGGATCACAGCTCACTGCAAGCTCCGTCTCCCGGGTTTGTGCCATTCTCCTGCCTCAGCCTCCCTATAGCTGGGACTACAGGCGCCCGCCACCTCACCCGGCTATTTTTTTGTATTTTTTAGTAGAGACGGGGTTTCACTGTATTAGCCAGGATGGTCTCGATCTCCTGACCTCGTGATCCACCCGTCTCGGCCTCCCAAAGTGCTGGGATTACAGGCTTGAGCCACCGCGCCCGGCCAAGAAAATATTTTTGTACAGTTGTAAATGTTTGTGTTTTAAGCTAAATGCCATTACAAAAGAGTAAAAAAAAGCAAACCATTAAAAGTTTATTAAGTGAAAAATTACTATAAGATAAGGTTTTTATTAAATTTTTAAAATAAACTTATGTAGCCTATGTGTCCAGCGTTTAAAAGTCTACAGTAGTGTACAGTAATGTCCTAGGGCTTCATATTCACTTACCACTCACTCACTAACTCATGCACAGCAACTTCTATACTGCAATTATAGACCTGCAAACTCCATTCATCATAAGTGCTCCATATAGGTGTACCATTTTTTGTCTTTTATGCCGTACTTTTACTGTACCTTTTCTATGTTTAGATATGTTTGGAGATATAAATACTGTGCTGTTACAACTGCCTACAAGTTTTAGTATAGTAATGTGCTGTAGCGGCATGTAGGCTAAGACCAATAGGCTATCCCATGTAGTGTAGGTGTGTCATAGTTTATAACTTCCAAGTTTGTGGTAAATACACTGATATTGGCACAACAGCAAGATCCCCTAATGACACATTTCTCAGAATGTATCCCTGTTCTTAAGTGATGCATGGTTGCATTTAAATATGTTAGAAGATATTAATGATAACCCACCCACCCACAATTTCTAGGGGTCACAATGGCAAGACTTATAATTATAGTTCCCCAAGACAAAAGAAAACCCAAAAAGAAAAACAATTTTTTTAAAAAATATGATCTTCCAGATGTTGATAGAGAACTGGATTATCAACAGATGCTGAGCAATCCACTTGACTACTAGTCATCAAGAAAATATTTTGGAAGTGGGGGTGGGTTTCATTGTCACTCCCATTTGCACATGTAATTCACTGCGAAGTTTGTTGCCTAATTTAGTTTGATCCTAGGAAACACTAGTGTGATCATAGGAACACAATGATTTGTGGTGATGATGATCTATCTGGTCTCATGTGGGTGTGTGTATAGTATTTCTGCATGAACTGTTAGGCCAGTTAATAAGAGGTGTTGATTATCCCATTCACTGAAAATTAGAATTGAGTCAGTCATTAATTTATCCTCATTCTTCTACAGAAAGGACTGCATTTCTAGGAAACTTGTTCCCTTCCTTTTAACATGAAAAATTTTAGTAAGCTAATTGCACAATAAGTGGTTAGAAAAATATGTAACACACTCATGTGGAAAAAAGAAAGAAAGGCATCACAATGGAAAAAAGAAAAAGAGAATGGAAAACTAGAAGCTTAAATGTGAAATAAGGATTTAAAGATGCAAACAGAAAGAAGAGCCAGAAAAATACTTTGAAAGAGTATTAATCTTTATCCTTAAAGTTTTCTACCTTAAAATTTATCCCCATTGTGCTGAAAGATGATTTTTGAAGAGTTGAGATTGAGAGACGCTGATAGACAACTAGAATTTCTTTCACCCATTTAATATATCTTTCATTTATTTTCACTGTCAAGTCAGTGGCATATTTTAGACAGATTTCCAAAATCTCCTTAAGATTCAAACTCTTACTGCTATCACTGATACAAAACTTGCTCAAAGCAAATTTTATTGAAAAATATTATCACATTGGGAACAACAAGGAAAACAGAGATGCAAAAATTGGAGTTAAGCCAGGGTTATGTTGTTTTACGAAGTACAAGGCCAGCAAATTTAGGACACTTAAATGCCAGCGGTTTACAATGGGCAGTCCCAGAAAGTGGACTGTATAGAGCAAGATAAATTCCAGTCCTGGTTCAGATGTCAAATGCATGCTGGTGAATACAGCAGGGTGCAGAGTGAAGCCTGTGGGCTGAGGCGTCTCTAAGGCATAAATGTGGTAAATGTGGAGACCCTGTCACATGGGGAGTGGTTTTGTGGACGAAGGTGTTGAACTCAGAGGAAGATTGAGCACAAAGCAGAATAAATGGCATGCCTATTTTAGGAAATTTTTATGTGAATGTACCCAAGGAAAGGACCAGTTGACAGCTTCAGTTATGACAGCAAAGGCACAGGGATATGGAGAACATTTTGGTTCTGGAAGGCAGAAACATTTGCTGCCGCCTATCATTGCCACGCAGTATGATTTGTCTTTAGATGATCAGCAACTAGGTGTCAGCAAGGCCATATTTTGAGGCACAGAATACCAGTATGCATGGTTCCTAGAACATTGAGAGACAAAGGAATATCAAACTGTGCGTTAACTTACATGGAACAATCAGAAATAAAAATGTCAAGTATGAAAGTGTTTTATTCTCACACTTGATGATGGTCTGAACTTGAATAGTTCATCAAGCCTTAAAACATTACCATATCTGCACTGAAAGTGGTAATTTTTCTTAGTACAAGATTCTAATTTATTGGCTAAATTTGAAACCTGTAAAAAAATCACAGCATTAATCCCTGTACTCTAAAAGTAAAATTTGTAATACTTTCATCAGTCATTTGGTAATTTATAGTTATGAAAATTATCCAGATAATCATTAGATACTTGAAATGAAATTGTTATGAAAGTTGTGCATAGCGTCATCGAGTCAAAATTGTTCAAGGTCTAAACCATTGCAAACTTATCTGAAATCTTGAAATATAACTGTGGTCCTGGACTAATTGTGTCCAAGGCCATCCATCCCATTTTATGTGATTCTCTCCTTTAGTGTGTCCAGACCAAATATCAAACTGGTTCCCATATGCAGTCCTTCAGGGTTTCTGGAGGACACATGGAACTCACTGGTCCTGACCTCTGCTTTATCCTCCATTAGTTAATGAAGTTAAAAACAAAAACTTACTCTAATGAACACTGAGCAGATGTAGAAGTGTGAGCGTTCTTCCAAACGGAAAACTATCCGGGAGTGCATTTGTATGGCAAAACTGTTTGATGTTTCTTTATCTTTCACTCTTGTAAAGTTCAAGGTGCTTCTGAAAAGAGCCTATGGGTTCCCTAGAGGAGCCTTGCTCCCAGCTGTTCAGCACAGTATTCCTAGCACCCAAGACAGAGCCTGCCACATGGTGGGCCACAATCAATATTTGGAAGAGATTCACATTATGTCAGAGCGGCTGGAAAGGGACTTTATGGAAAAGCTGGGGCTTGGATTTTTAAAAAATAAGAAGGAAGTCCTAAAATAAAACCATAATAATGGAAAACAAATAAAACTTCTAATTACATATGCACCCAAAGGAGACAAAACTAAATGTCTGACATCTGGATTATTGACAAGAAATGCTGGCCAGGATCATGTAGCAATCATTTACAGGTGACATTAGATTTCCTCACACAAGTATTTTTTTTTTTTTCTTAAGAAGCCTATTTCATCATTTGTAAGTAACCCAGGACAAAATTACTTTATTTTCTTTAAAGGCACACCACTAAGCAGTTATCAGTCCACTAAGAAATATTCTAGGTGACATGAGAAAGTCATTCTGGAAAACAGATAAACGTGAATGTGCTGACAAGGATAATCAAAAGCTGACAACATTAAACTTGCCTCAGTATCAAGGCTGGTCCATTTCCTTTGAAGTCCAGTCTTATAGCACAGAGAATGATGTTAATATAACATAAAATCTATTCATCTTGGTAACAGAAAGAGTAGTGATAATAATTCCCACACGCCAAGGACACTTATATTGATTTTAGAATGTGATTTTGAACTTAATTTGGAACTGTGTCTGGTGCTCTTAGAATTCATATCACTTCAGTGGGATAATAAAACCATACTGTAAAGCATGTCTCAGAAACAATGCATAAACTTATTATTTTGTTTCCATCCAATTGGACTTGGCACTTGTTGATTAACTTCTACAGGGCAGGATAGTCCCCATTGTGGAAATACAGGGATGTAGACGACTGGAATGCTGCCCTCTGAGAGTCATGGCGGGGGAGACCCAAGAGAGAAGCATAATCTCATTTGCAGAGCCCTGGTGATTGAGGGGAAGGTGCAACTCGCCACCAGGGAGTTTGGCTGACATGGGAAATGAGCAGGTGGGAATCCCGCCGAGGAGGTGAAGCCAGTTCCTGAAGGAAGGGCAGCTTTTCAGGCAAACCACGGAGGGAAGGCCAACCAGGGAGATAAAAAAGGCCCAAGGGAAATTTTGGATATAACACAAGTGTGAAGCCCTTCCAGTTATGCATTCCCTAAGACTGGAATAGCGGAACCTATGTCCAGCTCACTGGGGCCCAAAAGTCACACTGAGGTTGTTGGATTTTTGAGAAGCAGCAATGAGTCCAGCACTGTACAATCTGTCTTCATGAATTCTCATGAGTTATTTCTACATTGTGAAGATAAGGAATCAGACTCAAAAATGCTATGGTTTGAATGGGTCCCCTCCAAAATTCAGGTGTTGAAACTGAATGGCTCATAAAATGGGAAGTCAGGCCTTTAAGAGGTAATTAGGTCATGAGGTTCCTCCTTCATGAATGGGATTGGGGCCCTTACAAAAGGACTTGAAAAGAGATTGTCCCCTTTTGCCTTTCCACTTTCTTCCATGGGAGGACAGAGCAAGAAGTCCCTTCCTCACCGGACAGCAAATGCCTGCATCTCGATCTTGGGCTTCCCAGACTCCAGAACTGTATGAAATAATTTTCTGCCCTTTATAATTAACCTTGTTTCAGATATTTTGTTATAGCAGCACTAATGGACTAAGACAAAGAGTGCAGAGCATTTGCTCAATAGAACACTGCCATTTATTTCTGTGGTAAAAATGAACATTGCCTTTGGGCCCTAAATCCCTGGTTCTGTCCACAACGGTATTGTGAGGCACCCTGACTCATACTTCTCTATTAGGAATCCTGAAGGGAGATGGGAAACTCAGGTTAAGAGAGACTTGAACCCCTTCCCAGGGAAGCTGAATCAAGTAGTTTGGCAAAAATCACTAATGTCTCCTGTCAAGATGGTGAACTGAGTACACATTTGACTTCTATCCCTCTATAGAACCCACTGACATGAGTGTATTGAAGAAACAAACCCACCGAATGAAAACAGCACAAGAATGGAAAATCAGAATTGCAAGGACCATCCCCAAAATGCTGAAAGACAGACAAAAAACAAAAACATACAAAAAAAGGAAGTACAAGATTTGGGCAACAGAAAAAGCCAGAGCCTACTCTGAGCTATGACAACATTACATGAGGTGTTGTGAATGAATCCCCTGCCACCCAGAAGGGTCCGGTGCTCCGAACAATCAGTCACACACAGAGACTGGAATCAGCTCAGTCTAAAAGCCACAGTAACCTCACAGCAAAGAATCAGAAGCTTTCTCATTGAACAGATTAAATGTACTGTTGGGATAGTTGAAGCTAAAAATGAGGGTTTTATTGTCTCAAAATGAAATCCTCTTTCCTCTTATACCATAGGAATCTCACAGACTTAGGTCAAATCCCACAGCTGATTCTTACATAAATTTTAAACATTTGGGCATCACATTTCTCAGCAGCAGCAATTGATGATAGAAGATATTGAGACAACACCTTCAAAGTTCTGGGGCAAAACATTTTCAACCGGTCATTCAAATGTTAAGGCAGAACAAAAACATTTTTTGAACCTGAAAAAGTTCACACATTTCACCTTTCATATATGCTTTCTATAGTAAAGCATGTTGAATATAAAAAGAAGTTCATAACTCAAAAGTGCCATTTCACCCAAAAATACTAACATAATTATCAAATTTAGGCAGGGGTGGTAGGAGAACATTAGGAGATCTTATAAATCTCAATTTTCTGTTTTTTAGTAGATAATATCTAGTCATAATATATCATAAATTAGAAATATATGTCTGTCATTTAGACTGGAGGTGGCGATCTAATTAATGAAAAAATCAGTGAATGACTATGAGAAAATTTACATTCTTCAATTTCTAAGTGTTTCACTACATAGCCCCCTTGGCTTAATTTTTTCTCAGTTTCTTTATTTGTAAAATAAAATGTTTGAACTACAATTCTCTGAAAAGCAGCATGTTTTAAGGACATAGTGTAGGAGTGAAAAGTAAACAGACTTGCATTTAAAATAGCCTTCCACACCTCCCCGAAATCAGGCTTCCTTGACTGAAATAATGCATGCTTCTCAAGGATGGTGGGTTTTCTCTTCTTAAAAGACACATGCATCTCAAATCTCACTATAATTCCCTACATCCTTCAGTTTTCAGGAAACTTAGTAGTATCAAACTTGTGCTCTAATTTTAGACAGCCAGATGACACAGTTCTGTATGCCTATTTTACCTTTAATTTTATTTCTTTTAGTCAGCAAGAAAATGGGGAATTCAGTCCAGCCACTGCAAGCAGCTGAGTTCTGCCTTAGCTACGTGAGCTTGGAAGAAGACCCAGGCTCCAGAAAGAAACACAGCCTGGCTGACATCTTGACTGCAGCCGTGTGAGATCCTGAGCTGCAGACCCACCTGAGCTGTGCTTGCACTCCCTACACATGGAAACTGAGAGAGAAGAGCACATGCTGTTTTAAGCCATTACATTTATGGCAATTTGTTATATGACAATAAAGAAAAACTAATATAGCAGAAGAGACTATAATGTCAGCTCTCAGGATTTAAGATTTTTCTTCTTTTAGGGCAAGATGAAACAACACATAATTGTAGCTAATTAATTTTAACCATTACAAGCAAGATCCAATGATAATACAATATATAGACAATGTTACCTCAAAGAAAAAAGGGCCTAAAATCTAGTACAATAAATAGAAAAAAAAAATTACCTTACATAGAGTATTTCCCACTCTATGTGATGATGTTGCAAAGATTTTTGATAGAATCTAATTTAAAGAAAGCTTGACCATGCTTTAGTTTCACAGAGTCAGTAGCACCTTTTAATGTTGAATATAAAAAGAAGTTCACAACTTAAAAGTGCCATTTCACCCCAAAATACTAACATAATTATCAAATTTAGACAGGGGTGGTAGGAGAACATTAATAAAAATGTAGATCTGTGACTATTTGCTCCAGACACAAAAAATTATTTGTAACTTTTATACCTTTGTGATGAAGGGAAAGTGAAGATTTTCTTTAGTAACAGCTAATAAAGAACAGCTGGGGTTTCCATCAGCAGGAATACAGAAAGAACAGGCTGGCTGAGCTTTCTGGATATGGACAAGAAGGGACAGAGCTCTCTGAAATGGAAAGTCCTGCTTTGGAGATAATCAAGTGAATAGTTCACTGGTCTGCCCTTTCTAGACAGGGGCACTCCCTGCTGAGGGCTCATGTATCATCCTCACTTGAGAACCAGGTACAAACTATCAATTAGTCTTTTTGAAACACCATGAGTTTCTTTTGAGACCAGTTAAAATACTGAACACTTAGAAGTATGTGATTTGTTGCTGAAGAATAAATCCTTCACCCTTGCCTTCCTGGATGGCTTACAATCTTCATTTATCAATTATTCACCCTTTCCCATTTTTGTTTAAAGCACCATTCCTACTACCATAATGAGCGTGAGTTTTGTGGTTGAACTTGACCTTGTATGAATGAAAAGAAATGGTTTCTGGCCTCAGCCCATTATTGGGAAACGATGTAAAAGCACATCACACACACAACAGGTTCAATGTAGTTCAAATAAATGCTCATTCTGTATGTGACTTGTGGACTGTATGGAGCAAAGCCCAAACTCACTTGTCATATCTCATAAAAGTGGGATGTTGACTTGAATCAAGGTATCATCAAGGTGCCATGCTTATTTTCATGATATTGGTGAGTTCTGCATTTGTGGGGAAAAAAAAAAAAAGACTAAAATATTCCTGCACATTTGCAAGGCTACTTTTAGTGAGTAAGATAATGCTAAAAGTGTTATTTTAATGAAGGTATTCTGAGAAGCCTAAATATTGTAGGACAAGGCAAGAGAATTTCAACTGCTTCTGAAAATGTTTAATAGCTGTCTTAACTTCTATACTGAATAATTACCAGAAAAGAAAGGACCAAAGGCCTGGTGCACGCCCGTAATCCCAGCACTTTGGGAGGCTGAGGCAGGTGGATCACCTGAGGTCAGGAGTTCGTGGCCAGCTTGACTAACATAATGAAAACCCACCTTTAAATATAAAAGAATTAGCCAGACGTGGTGGTACATGCCTGTAATCTGAGCTACTTGGGAGGCTGAGACAGGAGAATCTCTTGTACTTGGGAGGTGGAGGTTGCAGTGATCTGAGATTGCGCCATTGCCCTCCTGCCTGGGCAACAAGAATGAAATTCCATCTCAGAAAAAAAAAAAAAAAAAGAAAAGAGAGAGAGAGAGAGAGAGAGAGAGAAAGAAAGGACCAAAAGCCATTAGGAGAATGTCAGATGTTTTGAATAACTGTGCTTCGTGGGGAGTTCCAGGAGTTCAAGGAAAGCACTTAAATTTCCCTTCTTCAAGAATCAATTAAAACAGGGACACATTAGTTCAACTCTGTTCTGAAAATTGCTTTCCAGTCTTAAGCTAATTATCTAATTTTATTTACCCTTAACAGTTAATTTGGGTAGGTCTACCTTTC
The DNA here is from genome assembly GCF_047675955.1 of Chlorocebus sabaeus. Lineage (NCBI taxonomy): Eukaryota > Metazoa > Chordata > Mammalia > Primates > Cercopithecidae > Chlorocebus > Chlorocebus sabaeus. The sequence goes on along the minus strand of NC_132911.1, from coordinate 54,457,613 downwards.
TGGGTCTAGGATTTACAATATCTAAAATGAGATGGTTAAAAATAAGATCACTGAAGTCTGTTTAAGATCGAAGTTCTCTGGGTACAGGATTCTCACTTGCAAAGAAAAGTATGCTTATGCTTCATGTACCATCTTTTTAATATTCAACCAAATTACGAGCATTAAAATCTCGATGGCAGGGTATGTTCTTCCTTTCCTCCCCTCCCCTCACAGTACTTTTAACTTGTAGGTTCTCAACATTTATTTTTAATTCATAGGAACCAGTGATTTTTCTCAATTCAGTAGGAATTCGGTGGTATTTCCCAGTCACCAAAGATCATCAAGCAACTACCCACCTACTTCAGGAAAGATACAACGTTAGCTACGTTTCTTAAGAATCTCCTTATTGAGCCAATTACTCCAGAATGTATTTTTCAGACTTTTCAGACCAGGCATATCCTGATATTGAAAAAGAAACTTTCAGCTGTTCTCTGCTCTTCATATATCCTCAGTTCTAAAATTACAATGCAGTTTTAGAATTGTTGATATTTTTCTTATTTTTTTACTATTTTCTCTTCAGTTTTTTTACTCCAGCATGTATGTTTTACTGTGATATTTGTATGTAGAAGCCTATTTATTTCAAGAACATCTCAATGAATGCTTTTGACTAAAGTCCATTATGAAATTATACATGATCAAAAGCAATAATGTAAAAATAAAAAGAAAAGGAAGTATATTAATCAAATGAGATAAACACAATGTTTCTAAAGGCAAATTATCTGGAAAGCTCCAAGGGTAGCATTCATCATTTCCGTCAAAACTACTTGAGTGCCCTTCCTGTATACACTGTGCACCTGTATAGCAAAATGGTGAGTAAAGGGACATTCTGTGTGTAGAAGTGATCTATCAAAGTACCCAACTTGTCCTGGTTTTCCGGGACTTTGCCAGTTTTGCACTGAAACTCCCACAACTTGAGAAGAAACTCCAACACCTTAATTCTACTGAATACATGAGAACAACTGTCAATATTGGAAGAGCAACACAGGTGTCCCCAATAAGAAATGGGTCTAGGTAGTCATCACCAATACCTGCCAACACCACATAAGGGGACAAGGGAACATGGCATGCCTTATGAAGGAATCCCATAACACCACAGGAAAGTGTATTTCCAAAACTCAAGCATACACTAGACCTGAATCTCACTGGACCTCTAGAACTAAACACTCATTTACACAACATACAAAGACAATGTAAATATATAAAATGGTGCTGGGAAAATTGGCTAGCCATAAGTAGAAAGCTGAAACTGGATCCTTTCCTTACTCCTCATACGAAAATTAATTCAAGATGGATTAGAGACTTAAATGTTAGACTTAATACCATAAAAACTGTAGAGGAAAACGTAGGTAGTAACATTCAGGACATAGGCATGGGCAAACACTTCATGTCTAAAACACCAAAAGCAATGGCAGCAAAAGCCAAAATTGACAAATGGGATCTAATTAAACTAAAGAGCTTCTGCACAGCAAAAGAAACTACCATCAGAGTGAACAGGCAACCTACAGAATGGGAGAAAATTTTTGCAATCTACTCATCTGACAAAGGGCTAATATCCAGAACCTACAAAGAACTCAAACAAATTTACAAGAAAAAAACAACCCCATCAAAAAGTGGGCAAAGGATATGAACAGACATTTCTCAAAAGAAGACATTCATACAGCCAACAGACACATAAAAAAATGCTCATCATCACTGGCCATCAGAGAAATGCAAATCAAAACCACAATGAGATACCATCTCACACCAGTCAGAATGGCGATCATTAAAAAGTCAGGAAACAACAGGTGCTGGAGAGGATGTGGAGAAATAGGAACACTTTTACACTGTTGGTGGGATTGTAAACTAGTTCAACCATTATGGAAAACAGTATGGCGATTCCTCAAGGATCTAGAACTAGATGTACCATATGACCCAGCCATCCCATTACTGGGTATATACTCAAAGGATTATAAATCATGCTGCTATAAAGACACATGCACACGTATGTTTATTGCGGCACTATTCACAATAGCAAAGACTTGGAATCAACCCAAATGTCCATCAGTGACAGATTGGATTAAGAAAATGTGGCACATATACACCATGGAATACTATGCAGCCATAAAAAAAAGATGAGTTTGTGTCCTTTGTAGGGATGTGGATGCAGCTGGAAACCATCATTCTTAGCAAACTATCACAAGAACAGAAAACCAAACACAGCATGTTCTCACTCATAGGTGGGAACTGAACAATGAGATCACTTGGACTCGGGAAGGGGAACATCACACACCGGGGCCTATCATGGGGAGGGGGGAGGGAGGAGGGATTGCACTGGGAGTTATACCTGATGTAAATGATGAGTTGATGGGTGCTGACGAGTTGATGGGTGCAGCACAGCAACATGGCACAAGTATACATATGTAACAAACCTGCACATTATGCACATGTACCCTAGAACTTAAAGTATAATAATAATAATAATAATAATAATAATAAAGATCCTGTAGAAATAACAAACAGTGGCATACAGTTTGGGGGAAAAAAAAAAAGAATAACATAGAGGTGCAGTTAGCAAAATCCAAACTGAGAAACTCTATTGAAGAGATCTGGTTTCAACAAAATTAATTTCACTGAAAAAATCAAGAGAGATTTAAAAAACTAGAAAATATAAAGATCATGTATACCTATATAACAAACCTGCATGTTGTGCACATGTACCCTAGAATTTAAAGTATAATTTTAAAAAAGAAAATAGAGAGATTAAAAAAACGAACTTTCCTTGCAAATTTGCCCTACTGGACTATGGAATCTTTGAAGCAGAATTATATCTTACCCCTGTGTAGACTCCCATCACTCAGCACCTACCACAATTCCCAAAATATGATAGGTCCTTACAGACAGTTTGTTAAGTGCTGAATACATAGAATATTTTCTGATTCTTCTAACAAAAGTGAACTTTTCACCTATGAAATCTAAGGACAATGAATTCATCATATAGTAACATATTTGGCTAGTTAAGACAAGTAGTAAGTCCATTGACTTAGTGGACAGTAAACCTCTTAATGTCGGAGATTCTTCATATTGTTGAAGATACAAAATGTCTTTTTTCACATCATACTTATAACAGTTAAGCAATCCTTATTATGAGATTTAAATTAAAATAAAATCTACAGGGTAGATTGTTGTAATCATATGCACATATGAGTATATACTGAAATGGCTTCTAACAATGTTCCAGCCCAACAGGGTTATTGGAAGGCAAAACTTGAACTAGATCTTGTGCCCATAAAATAGACGTGATGATGGAAATACGAAACAATTGCCTTTTCTTTGTACATTCCTTCCCTAGAAGGGGAAAAGTCAGTGTCAGAGCAGCTTATCGTAAGTCTATACAGTGTTATTACACTTTACTTGTCACATTCATTATGGGTCATATGCTTGCAAGGTTTTAAATAGTCATCTTTATTAGTTTTTTCTGAATGAGCATAGAAAATATTCTGAATCAAGGAAGGGATTTCTGATTTATCATCCTATATTAAATATTAAGTGCATTGGTCCTGCTTTCCTTAGACCTTATTCCTTGGGGTGACCAAATTAAATCCAGGTCAAATGACCTATATGAGTAGCTGGAAAGCTATACACAAGGCATGGAGAAAATGGATTTTCTCTATTCACATATAAGAGAGAGACATATAACACATATTAATCATTTCCCTCCAACTCCAGAAGGGAGCGGGTAGTGGATGTGGGTGCAGGGACAGAATCCAGTTGCTTCATTGAGACAGGATGAGGAGCATCCTCGGATCCTACCTTCACATTCTGGAATGAAAATATGCCTTTCAAGGGCCAGGTAACCACCCCTCATTCCCATTTCTGACCTGTAAGGCATGGAGATGTCTCTGAGTTCTCTGAGTTGCTATTTCTTTGGGGAAAAACTTAAGAGAGATAAGGCTCCAGTCTCACTGCCTCCTAGAGAACTAACCTAGGTACCTATCCCAGGATGTACTCAGTTGGCTTTTGGGGAGATGAAGGAAGTTTTATTATCTTTTTCAATGAGAACAATCAACTGCATCATTAAAGAAACATTGACTATAGATATAAACCTTATATTATGTCAAAATGTTTCTTGGGGAAGTGAAAGCAAACATTCTCTAAGATTATATCATGTATATTTTCATGGTTCATGAGGGTTGGGCTCTTAATAGGCCCACTGGGAAACCCAGAAATTTGTTATTTCCCCACAACTCTATTTAAAATATATATGTGAATATTTATGTACATATGTCTTACCCATGCAATTGAATTGAAAGTTCCTTGAAAGACTCATAACTTCATACATTCTTGCAGTGAATAAGTGAGGAGTAAATATTAGTTGAACACTTACAATGGATCAATCACTAGAATAGCTAAGGAGATAAAAAGATAAATGTTCTTAATGGCATCTAGAATGGTGAATCCTTTTTAGGAGGTTTTCAACTTACTTTTGGAGTAATCATTATCTATGGCAGCTACAGTATTAATAAATGTATTTCATAAATAATTGGACTTGAAAGTTAAAGCTACTCCTGGGTCTAAGGGACTGCAGAAGAGATGTTATATTAGCAGGCATGAAAACAACGTTAATCTTGTTGCATGTTTCCATCAGAGCTTTCGGGTGATCAAGTTCATTGTCAATGAGCAGTAATATTTTGAAAGTAATGTTTTGTTTTGTTTTTGAACAGTAGATCTGAACAGTGGGCTTCTTATATTCAGTAAATAATGATACAAACAAATGTGTTGCTACTCAGGCTTTGTTTTTTCATTTCTTTAGCACAGGCAGAGTTGACTTAGCGTAATTCTCAAGAGCCCTAGGATTTTTAAAGTGGTAAACAAGCATTGGTTTTAACTGAAGTCACAAGTTGCATCAGCTCCTAACAAGAGACTCAGCCTGTTCTTTGAAACTTTGAAGCTAGATATTAGCTTCTCCTCTCTAGTTGAGAAAGTCCTAAATGGCGTCTTCTAATTTAAGGCTGTTTTGTCTCCACTGAAAATCTGTTATTTATTGTACCCACCTTCATCAATGATCTTATTTAGATCTTCTGAGTAACTTGCTGCAGCTTCTACATCAGCATTTGTTGCTTCACCTTGCACTTTTATGTTATGAAGATGACTTATTTCCTTAAACCTCCAAACCAGCTTCTGCTCACTTCAACCTTCTCTTCTGCAGCTTCTATACCTCTCTCAGCCTTCAGCCATACCTTCTCTTCACTGAAGAGAGTTAGGGCTTTGCTGTGAATTAGGCTTTGGCTTAAGGGAATGTTGTAGCTATTTTGATCTTCTACACAGACCACTAACGCTTTCTCCCTATCAACAATAAGTTTCTTCCATTTTCTTAAGATTCCTGTGTGTTCACTGGAGAAGGATTTTTAATTTCCTTCAAGATCTTTCTTTTTGTATTCACAACTTGGCTGTTTGGCACAGAGGCCTAGCTTTCAGCTTATCTCAGCTTTTCACGTGCCTTTCTCATTAAGCTTAATTATTTCTAGCTTTTGATTTAAATGGAGAAACATGTGGCTTCCTTTAACTTGAACACTAGAAGGCCATTGTGGAGTTATTAATTGGCTTAATTTCAATATTGTTGTGTCTCAGTGAATAGGGAGGCCCAAGGAGAGAAAGCAAGACAGAGGAATGGGTGGTTGGTGGAGCAAAGACACACTACAAGAATCCATTCAGTTTGCCTTCTGATATGGGCACAGTTTGTGTCGCCCGAAAAAATCCCAGTAGTAACATCAAAGATCACGGATTCCAGATCCCCATAACAGACATAGTAATAGTGAAAGTTGGAAATATTATGACAATTACAAAGACCAGAAGTGAGCACATGCTGTTGGGAAAATTGTGTTGATTGACTTGCGATGTACTGTTGTCACAAATCTTCAATTTGTGAAAAAGGAGCGTCTTTGAAATGCAATAAAGTGAAACACAATACAATGAAGTACGCCTGTAAGTCATAGGTATTTGGGAAGTTGGAATACCATTTTGCTTCATTATGGCCTGTCATCTCTGCAGATAATATGTTAACAAATTAAGACATGAATGAAAGAAGATCAAATATTCACATAATACCAACAGAGGTAACTAAACCCAGTTAATGAAATTAAACACTATTAGATTTGGTAAAATAATACTGTCAAACTAAAGCAAAGATGTTTAAAATTAACTGCATTGAAAAAGATATCAGATAAATGCAGTCAAAATGAAAGAGAGGTTGAGAATATTAACCAAAAAAGAATACTAGGAGGAAAAGCACTATTTCAGAAATAGAATTTTAGACTTGTATAGATAAAAGAATACCACAATGTAACACTGAAATTCTAAAAAGAAAACTGGTATAAAATATACTGAAAAATTGATAAATGACTATAGTCATTGCATATTTTTTGTTTGATATTGATAAATCAATTAGAAAATCATGAACATAAAGTGGAAATTAATGTAATTATGGGAGTTGATTTAATATATGCATAATATAACCACCTCACTATAAACCAGGAACATATGTTTCATATGTTTTATTTTCCCATGTAGGGCACAGTGGAAATATGATTCAGAGTGCAGAGCCAAGACCTTATGGGGCAGGGCCATGAATGCAGAAGACAGAGTCAAGATTCAAGAGGGCAGAGTAGGGTTCTAGAAGGCAGAGCCAGGATCCTAGAGGACAGAGCCAGGAAGCAGGTGGACCACCCCCAGGCACTAAAATAGAGCTCCAGGCAAGGAGTAGACATGTACCTTGCTGGCTTTCAGAATTTCTATTGGCCAGTAACTGCTGTGAGTCTCTAGCATTCCCTGTTATTGAAAAAGAGGCCTGTCATGTTTATTCTGTGCCTGTACTACCATTGTATAAAAGGTATAGAAGAGGAGGGGATAACTTATCTTTATGATTCAAATCTGTGTTCTTTTGTTGGGCTGTCATAACAAAGTAGCACGGAATGCATGGCTCAACCAACAGAAATTGATTGTCTCAGAGTTCTAGAGGCTAGAATCCAAGGTTAAGGTATCAGCAGGTCTGGTTTCTATCGAGACCTCCCCTTGGCTTGCTTCACCCTGTGCCCTCACATGGCCTGACCCTGGGCTTGTGCACCCCTGCTATTGTTTTGTGTGTCCCAATTTCTCATGTCATAGACACCACTCTGATTGGATTAGGGCCCACTTTAAGAACCTCATTTAACCTTAATCACACCTTGAAAGGCCCTATCTCATAATAGAGTCACAGTCTGAGGTACTGGGGGTTAGGGCTGTGATGTATGAATTTTGGTGAAATGCAATTCAGCTCATAGCCTCTTTCAGCACCAGACGGGCAGTACTCAAGAATTCCAATGCGAGAAGCCTTTGGGAAGCCTTGGCCACACCTGTATCTGCGCTGGATCTTCACCTTCAGAATGAGATGAAATTTTGAAGAGCAGGGGATGAGTGAGTGTTGCATGTGGGAAGACTGCTGTGAGTTGTAGTGGCCAGAGGGCAGAATGTGGTCAATTATATCATCCAGATATGACCAGAGTAATATTTGTTTCCACATGCTCTTTCAGTGCCTTTGCATTCCCCATCAAGACACAGAGTTTATTTCCATTCCTCTTGAAACTGGATGGAGTGTGTGTGGCATCCTTGAAAAATAGAGTGAGGTGGATGTGAGGCTGCCTGCCTCCCAGGGCTGCCTCCAGGGGTGGCCTTCCACCAGCCCCAGCTACCCGCCGTGGAACAGAAACAAGCTATCTTCTATGAGCCTTGCTCTAGCTGGAGATCTCTGAGCTAAATAAATTTTCTCATTGTTTTAAGCCACTAGTTTCTTGTGTAATTTTTAATAAAGCCATTGCAACTAGGATAGTAAGTTGCTTTGTTTTGTTTCAAAAAATGGTATATATAAGGTATATATAAAAATGGTATATATCAGGATTCAGAGAAAAAAATGAATTGACTGTAACTCAATTGAATGATAGATTACTAACAAAACAGTACCCTCAAATTTAAACCTTCTTAGGCTGAAGGTGCAGTGTTCTTGGTGTCAATTTCCAGGCTGCTTTTGGGAAATTGTCATTGGAGGTTGTGATAGTCTGTCAGCAAAGAGAAAAGCCAGCTGAGGATGGAGTTAACGACCTGCTCAGATGACTAACACCAGCCACCCTGGATCTTATTCCTGAACTGGCTAGCCCGGGAAGCAGGCACATTCATCACTATTGTGATAGTATTAAGGCCCGGTATTTTAACTCTATTAAGCCTAGAAAATATGCTGGAAGAACATGTGCATCTCATTTATACTGAGTTATTACTTTTTTTATTTCAAAAAATCAATAAGATAATTGCTTTGGGTTTTATCTAATAGCCTTACTCTTAAATGGATATGGTGACCACATAAGAATAATAAATGTAATTTAATCAATGATTAATGTAATTTTTGATGCAGTTACAAAATACAGTACAATAAATCATTTCCCAAATCTTATCTTTCCAAATATACTAGTTTGCTATTTATATTTCTTTATAAAAATTCAACACATCATTAATATTTATGTTAAGATTGATTTGCTTGGCTTTGTTTTGTTTGTATTTGTGATCTTTAAATTTGTTTTATAATTAAATCAATTGTTAATTGCTTTCAACCACACTAATATCTATGACACGAACTGATTGTTCTTACAGAAATATCTTACTTTAGGATTCCAGCCTTAAAATACAGTTTTATAAACTCAAGTGAGTCCTCTGACACAGAAATCACTAACGGTAAGGATATAAAGGTCTTCCATTTAGTGTTCGATTTATAAACTACATTGTAATTAATGCCACGTAATCTATTGAATCAATGCTGACAGTTGTTCTTACCTATTTTCCCCACGTTTTAGTGTGGGTTTAAAAGCTCTTTACTCACTGGAAGGTTGAGCTTGTTCAGGTCTGACTGGGTGCAATTCCTACAAGTGACACAAATCCATCACAAAGTACTGGGGATTAAACAGTGAAGCAGGAAAAATTTCAGTGACAAAATTTTGTTTTGATTTGTGTATTTCTGTTTGTTTTCTGGTTTTAATCCCAATTTTGTTTCCTGGGAGTAAAGTCCCAGGTGGTTTCTTTAAAGAAGATTTTGACTTAAAAGAGAATTATGATACTGGAGGATTTGTCAGCGAGCTCCAGGCAGACGGCCTCATGTCTCTAGAACTCCCTTGCTTCAGATTTGGAAAGAAAGAATGAGACTAGATGTGACTGCTCTCCCTTTCCACTTTAATATGTTAGAACTTCTGAATGCCCAGACTCACAGGCAAAACAAAAGCATTAAATAAATTTACATAAACACTACTATGGTGGTCCTTTTTTTCTTGCAAAGTTATTTTTAAGTTATTTGAAGAGCAGTCTTCTCTATTAACATGCTTCTTAGTTTTCCGTTCTTACCTACATGGCTTCAATTTTGCTGGGTGGAATGTGGGTGACAGATTTTTAAAAACCTAGAATATAACATGATTGAGCCATTGGCAGGTTAACACAGTAGATGTGTTTTAAATATTTGAAGCCATAATACTTCTTTCTAAATATACTTCTTGCTTGCCTTACTTAGCAAAACATTTTTTTAATCTATTGATTTATGTTTAAAGAACTATTTTTTGCAATGCAAAAAGTATAATTAGTCTCTCGTTCACCATGAACATTTCTTGTCTTTAAAACATAGTATAGAAGTAAGGAGCCAATTATTGTTCATGCAAAACTCAATGATGTTGTCAGGTGAATTTGCCTGTATCTACCTATAAGTATTCTATAAGCTAAAGAGGGCATGTTTTCACAATTGTGCTTACGTATTTATTGTATCTTCCAGAAGGTGGCAGTCTGTAATGTTAGAAGGATGCATGGTATTACTCTGGAAGCTTTTAAACTACTTCACGCAGAACTAAAATGAGCAGAAGGAAAAAAATTGCCTTTTATAGCAGTCTATTTTTTCTTTGAAGCAAAAACGAGTTACATATTTATTGTCATTCTGGAAGTAATGACAAAATTGCTACTGTACAAATAGTGATTATGCCATTTTTATAGCCAATCCAGACTATAAGAGTGGCTTGGATGAAGTGATGATGAAAAGCACAATATTTGGAATAGAAATTTAATCTGAGAATATGGAAATAGGCAATCATACAAAATTTGTTTTTGGAAAATGGTCAGCTATTTTACTATTTTCTGGCATAGTTGAAAATGAATAAAAAGTTAACTTTATCTGCATTTAGCTTGTTATTATTCTTCAATGATAATTATCTTGTCATGTTCCTATGGCTATTAAGACTCTCAATACTAGTTAAGTTTACAAGGCAAAGGTGACTACTGTCACCTACAAACTGGCACCAATAATGTTTCTCCTTAACCCTACTAATATTAGTTGCCCTGTAGCAAATTAAAATCCATTTCATTTGGGAAACAGAATTAAATGATTACATTTTTTACTACAATGCTTTCTCCCCAGTTGGGTAATTTTTTCTTTCCTCCCATCAAAATTTATTTTCAGCCGCATGTCTTATGGTTCATGTCAATCTTCACCTAATTTCATTTCCTGCATCTCTGCATCTATCATCATTAGGTATTCAAAGGAGTAGCAAACAGTAGGATACTTTCATAAATATTTGTTGAATAAGTTAATAAATAGTATCATATTAACCCACTATTATACATAGAAATGACTATTGCAGATATTCATTAAATTTGAAATCTGATTATGCAGATGGGGGAAAAAGTACCATTTGTGGAACAAGCAGAGAAAAAAATGTGTTAGCCACCATTCCTCCAACTCTTATTTGTCCCAGGTTTGAACTCCAAAATATTAACTGCCTATTTTAATAGTACTGGTTATGTATCAATGTTCCAAGAGGAGTACTAGGTTAAATATTTCTACCGGAAAAAAATATATATGGAAAGAGATCAACCCCTTTAAGGAGGCTTGGTACTAAACCACTCTATTTAAAGGCTGCATTGTATACAGTTGGCCAAACTATTATGCAGCCAGAAAAATACAATCAAACAACAACAAAAGCAGCTGAAGTAAGAAAAACTCAAACAATCTTAACCTCTTTGCTTTCATCTGTAACTGTCTCACATTTGAAGGTTTGGATTAGATGAATTAAGTCTTCATTGAAAAGTTAAACTTTTTGTGTGTGTGAACAAGTCAAGTAATTTGTGCTTTACTTTGAACTCTGCAAATTGTCATTAAACAATTTCAGTACCTATTTTGCACCAAGAAGTATTTTTTACATTTTAGAGATAATGTACAGACAAAACAAAGTCCCAAACTTACACAGTGCATCGTTTTTAATCTACTTTTAATCAATAGATTAGTGAGAGAAAACTAAGTTTTTAATTTTAAGGAAATCCAATTTTTCAGTTTTCTTTTTTCTTTCATAGATCATGCTTTGGTATTGTATTCATAAACTCATTGCCAAACTTAAGTTCATCTAGATATTCTGTCATGTTGTCTTAGGAATTTATCAAAACTGATAATTATGTGTTTTGCTTTTAGTTCTATGATTCAGTTTGAATTTATTTTTGTGAGGATTGTAAGAAGTGTATTTATATTCATTTCTTTCATGTGGATGTCCAGTTGTTAACAGCACTATTTGTTGACTTTGTGCTGTTAACTTTCTTTGTGGTCTTTGTTCCTTTGTCAAGATCAATTGACTACATTTGTATGGGGCTATTTCTGACTTCTCTATTCTGTTATCTTGATCAATTTGTCTATTCTTTTGCTAACGCCACTCTGTTTTAGTTAATGTAGCTTTATAGCTACTCTTAAGATAGTGTCAGTTCTTCAGCTCTTCTACTTTGCTCTTCTTCACTATCGTGTTAGCCATTCTGGGGCTTTTGCTTTCCATGTGAAATTTAGAATCAGTTTATTAGTATCTACAAAATACCTTGCTGGAATTTTGACTGAGATTGTGTTGAACCTATAGATCAAGTTAGGAAAAAACAACATTTTAACAATATTTCTTCCAACCCATAAACATGGAATATCTCTCAATTTATTTATATCTTCTTTAACGTTTTTCTTCAGAGCTCTGTGGATTTCACGGTGTAGATCCTTTATGTATTTTTATAAATCTGTATCTAAGTACTTCTCTTTTTCTGGGCTTCTGTTTTTACTTTTAACCAATCTATGTTCTTATATTTAAAGTGCATTTATTGTACACAATACATAGTTTACTCTTGTTTATTTTTATCTACACAAGAAGTCTGTCTTTTAATGGATATATTTAGAACATTTTAATGAGTATATTTAGACTAGTCATATTTGAAGTAGTTGTTGACATAGTAGGATGAATAACTACTATATGTATACTTGTTTTATTTTGTTGCATTTTTTATTTGTTTCTTTATTTTCCCCTCTTTTTCTGCCTTCTCAGGTTGTAATTGAGCTTTTTATGACTCAATTTTACTTCCCTCTTAGTATATCAATTTTATTTATATTTTCAATTTACTTTAGTGATTTCCCTAACATTAGAAATATACATTTACAACTAATGTAAGATTACTATAACACTTCATGGATAATGCATGTGGCTTATAGTAGAATATTCAAAACCTCATCTTCCTTATCTCTTATAACATGACTATAATTTATTTTACTTATCCATAAGTTATAATCACCATATAGACCATTGTTATTATTATTTTACAGAAGAGTATCTGTTAGTTAAATTAAATATAAACAAAATATTGTTTTTATTTATTTTTTAATTATCTTTTTTAATGTATACATAAGTTACCGACCTATATCATTTTTCTTCTCTCTGAAGAACTTCTTTCATAATTCTAGCAAGAGCAATGAACAGACAATATGTTCCCAAATTTTTGTTAGACTGAGAAGTTTCATTTCTTCTTTACTTTTGAAAGGTGTTTTTAAATGAAATTTCAACATTTTAAATATTTCACTCCATGTGTTTCTTCTTTGCATCGTTTCTAAGAAAAGTCCAGTGTAATTCTTACACTTATACCACTATAAGTAAGGTGATTTTTTTCTCTGTCTTATTTTCTTCTTTGGTTTTCTGCAGCTTATTAAAAATATTTCTTAAGCATAGTATTTTGTGTTGTTTTGCTTTTAGTCTGTGTATATTCTGTTTCATGTTCTCTGAAATTCCAGTATCTGAATTTTGGTACCTGTCATTAGTTTTGGAAAATTTTCAGCCATCATCATTTTAAATATTTATTCTGTTCCTACATGTTTTCTTTCTTCTTCTTCTGGTATTCCCTTTACACATAAGTTACACCTTTTTAAATTGTTCCACATTTCTTGGGTATACCATTCTGTTTCCTTTTTCAGTCTTTATTTTTAATTTTTAGTTTAAATAGCTTCCATAGGCATATCTTCAAGCTAATTATTTTTTCCTTAGCTGTATTCAGTTTAATAATTTCATAAAAGACTATACCTTTTTCATTTCAATTATAATGGTTTTGATTTTTTAGCATTTTCTCTTGGTTATCTTCTTACAGTTTCCATCTGTTTGCTTACATCACCTATCTTTTCTTGCATGCTGTCAACTTTATTCCATTATACTTCTTAACATAATATAGTTAGTTTAAAGTACCAATTCAACAATTCAAAAATCTCTGCCATATCTGATTCTGGTTACGTTGCTAGTTTTTTCTCTTCACATTGTATTATGTGCCTTTTAACAGGCCTTCTGGGTTTTTATTGAAAGCCAGATGTGAGGTCCTGGGTAAAAGAAACTGATGTGAGTAGATCATTAGTGTGAGGTATTGCATTTGTCTGGCCAGGAGTTAGGCTGTGTTTACTGCTTGCTGCAGCTGTAGATTCCGGAAGTTTCTATTTCCTCCAGTGTCCTTGTTTTTGTCTCCTTTTTGCATTTGAGTTTTTATAAAAGACACTTCTTAAATAAGGTTACAACCTTGTAAAATTTTCAACTGTATTTCACTATTATTGTACTTGTTGATGTGGGGTAAAGTGTGAGAAAGGAGGAAGTATTCCATAAGTTTTGGACTAGGTCTCAGTCTTTCAGGGAGCCTGTGTCCATGGGTTGTGACCCTTACAAATACATCTCAGCTTTTCTTTCACCTGCCTTAGGTGAGACAGGAAAGTCTGGGGAGTCTTGAAGGGCTTATTTCCCTTCTTCCATGTTAACTGGGTTCTAAAAAACAAGGTTTTTCGTGAGGGGAGACCTTTGTTAAACAGAACAGAATGCTCTGGGTATATTTAAACATGGTTGCTTTTCTCCATCCCACGCAGGAAACAGGAAGAAATTTTTCTCTGATTGTTACAATGATAACCTGGTGAGTCTCCTGGAGGTAAAACTCACGAAAGAGCATTGTTCCCCTTGAGGCTTGACCTCTAGGAGACTTAACTTCCAACTAGTTCACATTGAGCAACCACCAATTCATCAGTTACAGTTTAAGTTTCTCTATAATTTATTGGCACCAACGATGGTTTCTGCTCCTAGTAAGCTGTGGTTCCCTGTATCCACATTTCTCCAGTTTTAGGGGTGGTAATTTTCTCTGTGATTAGAAGAAGAGTTGTCCCTATACAGTTTGTTCACTTGTTCTTGAAGCAAAGAAGACAATGACAACTGCCAAGTCATTTACATGTAAGAGCAGAAACAAGCAGCCTGATTCCTCATTTTTCTAATGTGATGCAATGTAGGGAAAAAAGGCAGGGGATGTCATGCGCGTCCCTGTGAAGAGACCACCAAACAGGCTTTGTGTGAGCAATAAAGCTTTTTAATCACCTGGGTGCAGGCGGGCTGAGTCCGAAAAGAGAGTCAGCGAAGGGAGATAAGGGTGGGGCCGTTTTACAGGATTTGGGTAAGTAAAGGAAAATTACAGTCAAAGGGGGGGTTGTTCTCTGGCAGACAGGAGTGGGAGTCATAGGGTGCTCAGTGGGGGAGCTTTTTGAGCCAGGATGAGCCAGGAAAAGGACTTTCACAAGGTAATGTCATCACTTGAGGCAAGGACAGGCCATTTTCACTTCTTTTGTGGTGGAATGTCATCAGTTAAGGCAGGGCAGGGCATTTTCACTTCTTTTGTGATTCTTCAGTTACTTCAGGTCATCTGGGCTTATAGGTGCAAGTCACAGGGGATGCAATGGCTTGGCTTGGGCTCAGAGGCCTGACAGGGGAACTATCAATACATTTTCTATATGGAACTTTTGAACATAAAAAGAGCAAAAGCAATGATTATAATGTCTAACACATAATATGTAGAAATAAAACGTTATTTTCTTTAATAATGCTGAAATTAAGAGGCATATAGTAGTAAAGAACACAGACTCAATCAGGGGCCAGAATCTATGGGTTCAAAGTCATCTCTACTACTCCTTAGGCCATGAATTTACGGATTTATTTCACTGTTCAGTGCCTTAGTTTCAACATTTTGGAATACTCATGCCTGGCACACAGCAAGGTCAAGATAAGAATGAGTTGTTATTACTATGACAAATACATTCAATAAGTTGATCTATTATTTATTAGGACATTCAATTATGTATTATGTCTTCAAACAAACAAGCATAGTGTGGGTTTATCATATGTAAGGAACTTTGGTAATGCTGGGCATTCACAGACATAATTTCTGCCCTAAGAAAACTACATTTTGAAAAGACAAACTATAACTATGATTCATTTGACATGCAGCCTGTAAATAAATATGTGTTTGTTAAAAATATAAGGAAAAAAAAGACTACCTCTGGTTTAGACAATCTAGAAGAACCTCATAAATCTTCTACCAGTGCTTCAAAATGATAATTGAATAATACCTCTCAATTCACATAAACAGGGATAGAGCACTAAGGAAAGAAGAAACAGCAGGCAATGCACAGAAGCATGGGGAATGGACAAGATATTAGAGAACATCTATGAATACAGATTCAGAGTATAGAAGCGGATATGTTTAGAAATCTTTTCAGTTGCAAAGAGTCTGCAAGATGAAGAGAATGCTCTATGGTCTCCAAATTCTTTTTTATTTCCCCTGGAATATTAAGAAAAATTACATTTCCCAGTCTTCTATGCAGTTTCCAGAGACCATGGCCTGAGTTTTAGCCAATGGAATGTGGGTAAAATTCATATTTCCAGTTCTGTACCCAACACATAAAACTTCATTCATCTCACCCTTCCTGAAGTAAAGTGCAGGTGTACATCAAAGATGGTAGATTCAGAAGACACAGGAAGAACAGAACATCTGAAAGACCTTTGTGTTTTAAGGCGTTGCAATTTTGAGATTGTTATATACCTATATAACATGACTTACCCTGACTAACGTAGACATTGTTTCCCACAAGAGATGTGATCCCATAAGAGTGACATAAATAAAATAAAATAAAATAAAACAAAATAAAATAAAGTAAAATAAAATCATAGAATTGGCAGTGACTATGATTTGGCTGATATTAGAGTTCAGAAAGCTAGAGGCCTTCCCATGTGGTGGTGTAAGAGTGTTCTTGGTGTTACCCTGGAGTATCCATGTGGACCCAATCTAATCACAGAAGCCCTTAAAAGTAAGAACTCCCTCCCATTGGAGTCAAAGATATGAGGGAGAACAGTCTGATAGTTTCCAAGTGTGAGAAGGATTTGATTCAACCATACTGGTTTTGAGATATAGGGGCCATGAACACAGACAGAAAGAGACTTCTAAGTACAATGGTCAGTGGCCTGGTGACAGCCACCAAGAAAATGGAAACTTCATTCCTACAACCAATATGTATTCCTACCACAAACAACTGCCAAAATGTTGATTGAACTAGGAAGCAGATATTTCTCCAGAGCCTCGAACAGGAAACAGTGCTCTGCTGACATGTGATTTTGATTTTCTGACATGCAAAGCAGTGGACGCTACTGAGCCATGTTGTATGCTCAGCCTTCTGACCACCAGAGTGGTGAGATGATACTAAACCACCAAGTTTGTGGTAATCTGTTATGATTGCAATATGAAACTAATAAAAAGATAAAGCACATTAAACCAGAAGGAATAGAACAAGGAGAAAAAAACAACACAAAATGCAGCCCTAAATACACGATAAACAAGACGAGGTCAAGTAAGAAAGGAAATCAACATTGCTTGAACACTTAATATATTCTAGACACATTCTTAATGTTCAATTATTTAACAGATATATATTGACTACCTAATATTTTTTAGGTCCTGCACCACACACAGGAATATTACAGTGAACAAAAGTTGTCTCCTTTATAAGTATAATCTGGCAGAAGAGTTGGGCATTAACACATTCCAACAATTAACTATATTTTCAAGTTACAATAAGTGCAGGAGAAGAGGTGCATTGAGTGAGCACAACCTCGAAGATTTAGAGGTTAGAAAACCATCCTTGAAAAACGGCTTTTAAGCTGCTTAGAGAAATATTGTTCAGTCTATTATCCCATTTAATCCGCACAATCTTATAAGGAAAGCTCACTTTTCTTTATTATTTTATAAGAAAATTTGATTGAAAGAGGTTGAGTAATTTGCCCAGATAGCACAGCAATGGGCATTTCTGGATTTTGACACTATGTTGTTGTTTTTATGTCCTACCTTTCTAGCATGTTCTCCCCGGTTAGTCTGTGATTGTTACAGAAATAAAGTAAAATGAGTAATGAAAACCATATACTGGTTTGAGTAATGAGGTCTGCTATTTCTTTTCTTTTTTTTTTTTTAGCAGAGAAATAAATGAGGACCAAATCCCGGGCAAACAATGCAGAACAGGACAATTGTAGGGGAGAAACTCAACAGAGAAAGCTGAAGGCAGCTTGCTTTTGTTATGGTTTTTGTTGGGTTTCTACTGCTGCCATAACAAATCACCACAAAGTTACTGGCTTAAAACAACTTTGCTTTATTTGCTGTTAGTTCTGTATCTCGAGAGTCCAGCATGGTATACATAGATTCTTGGCTCAGGGCAAGAGGTTGAAATCAAGGTGGGCTGCCATGTGTATTTTTGTCTTCGTGCTTGACTTAGAAAAATGTGCTCCTGGCCAGGCACGGTGGCTCAGGCCTATAATCCCAGCACTTTGGGAGGCTGAGGAGGGCGGATCACCTAAGGTCAGGAGTTCCAGACCAGCCTGGCCAACATGGCGAAACCCCATCTGTACTAAAAATATGAAAATTAGCCGGTCATGGTGATGGTTGCCTGTTATCCCAGCTACCTGGGAGGCTGAAGCAGGAGAATTCCTTGAACCCAGGAGGGAGAGGCTTCAGTGAGCTGATGTCACGCCCCTTCACTCCATCCTGGGCAAAAGAGTAAAACTATGCCAAAAAAAAAAAAAGGAAAGAAAAGAAAGGAAGAAAGAAGGAAGGAAGGAAGGAAGGAAGGAAGGAAGGAAGGAAGGAAGGAAGGAAGGAAGGAAGGAAGGAAAAAGAAAGAAAGAAAGAAAGAAAGAAAGAAAGAAAGAAAGAAAGAAAGAAAGAAAGAAAGAAAGAAGAAAGAAGGAAGGAAGGAAGGAAGGAAGGAAGGAAGGAAGGAAGGAAGGAAGGAAGGAAGGAAGGAAGGAAGGAAAGGAAGGAAGGAAGGAAGGAAGGAAGGAAGGAAGGAAGGAAGGAAAGAAGGAAGAAAGGAAGAGAAAGAAAGAAAGAGAAAGAAAGCAAAAAAGAAAGGAAGAAAAAGAAAGAAAGGAAGGAAGAAGGAAGGAAGGAAGAGGGAGGGAGGGAAAGAAAGAGGAGGAAGAAGAGGAAGAGGAAGAAGAAAGAAGAAGAAGAGAGGAGAGAAGAGAAGAGAAGAGAAGAGAAGAGAAAAGAAAAGAAGGAAAGAAACTCCCAAATCCATCTACTCTCAAAAAGGAGGTGATGATCCAAATGTGTGAGGCATTGGATTCATTCATTCTTAGAATTCTGCCTGCTTCATTGTTAATTGTAGTCAGGATTTTAAAGATGGGAGAGGATGTAGGATATTTGTAGCCTAAAGAGAAATAGCCTTTGGGAGAGGTTGAAGACATTAAGGGGTTAGAGTCATCACAATGTGGTTGAATACAGTTACTAAAGCACAGGTGACATTTTTTTTTTAACATACAAACCCTGGCTTATAGTACAACATGTTATTCAATTTTGACAAGAATATAAATTATGTATATTATCCACATAAGATTTTATGCATCCATGTGACACTTTAATGGAGATAAGGAGAGCTCAATTGGATTTCAGGTGTCCTAAGAATTACCCTAGTAGTCTTAATTTCTTCTTTAATTTGATTTTTATTCTTTCTGGAAGATTTTATTCCTTATTATTAGCTAGTTTATTTTGGTCAATCAAGGGAATGTTAAGAAATGGAAACAACGTTGGCCTCATAAAGATTTTGGTTCTGTGTTTCTCTGATAACACCATTTTCATGATAGGAACTCAAGCGAGAGAAGTTTTGCAGCTACAATCTCAACAAGAAATAGATTTGTTCCTCTTCCATAAGAAATGTTTTGCTATTGCTAGGCAATGCTGTTTCCAGCATTAAGAAATAGAAAAGTACATTCATAGCAAAATATGGCAGGAGGTAGCTTTGAAACATTAGGAGAAGCTGAAGTATTACAAAAATGGTACCAGTTATTCAGCTAGGAATTCAGATGATCAAATTGTGGGTAATAAATGAGATAAGAAGATATACAAAAGTTTGGCGAACATATAAACCCATACATTTCAAAAATGTCAGGAAAATACTTCTAAACAAACACTTAAACTAACATTCAATATGTATCGGACAACATTATGTAGACTTCATAAATATTAATTCATTTAATCTCTATGGCAAACCTGTGAGGTAGACACTTTCACTCTTCCCATTTATAAATTATGATACATAGTCTCAGAGAGGTTAAGTTATTGTATTGAAGTCACACAGCTGTCCTGTGATGGTGCCAGGGCCAGAACCTGAGTCCAGCAGGCTGAGTCTTGAGTATAGATTAAGTTTTTACAAAGTTAGCAATGACTTTTTAAGAGTTTTTTATTTGTTTTTTATATCTTCATATCTGAAAATACATAAAACTATTGCTAGTTAGTGTCAAATATAATATAGTTTACCATATTTGCATTAGGCTACATGCCAACACATACTCACAATGTGAAAACAAAGAAGAAATAAACCTGCTTCAATGATTACATTGATTCTGAGAGCAAAGTAATTGTACTTGAGAAGAAATAAGCTGCTCCAACTGTGCTATTTTGTAACTGAGCTCTCTCCTGGTGAGATTGTAATCATTTAGTGCCAGGTCTTCAAACACTCTCACATGCTCACTTCCTTGCACTCCAAGGACTGGTGTATAATCTACTCATATGGCGAAGGTTATGAATTGCTGGTAAAGCTTTTATTTTAATTTTAGAGAGAGAAGGTTGCCTTAGTAGCTGAGTCATGTATGCCTATGACATACATTATCCATATAAAATGGTGTCAGATCTAAACTTAAGGGCTGATTCCATCAGGGAAATCATGTGATTAAGCATGCAGATGCTGTCAAACATTATACACATGATTCCATGTGTTTTAATATTTTATTTCCCAAACAAACTTGATTCATACCTCAGAGAAATTTATTTTAGTATTAATTATAAAGCACATTAAAAAAAAACCTGAAGTAGTAATTTTCTCTTAATTGGGGACTCTGTTTTCTTCCCTGGTGGGGGCCATGGAAGTAGTACACGAGGGCACTTTGTAGAGGAAAGCCATTCAAGAAATGAGGACCCAAATAAGTTTTTAACTCTCCAAAATTCAATTTTGTCTTATGGATAAAATAAATAATAATGACAATCACATGCAGGATTGGGGAAAAGATTAGGAATAATATGTATGTCATAAACAGACTATGTGGTGCTTACAACATGATAGCTCATTTGAATGGATAGAGAGATTAGAACGTTCTTCAGATTTCATAAAATTTTGGGCTTGCCTGGTTCCATAGCTCAATAGTCAAGAACATGCATTTAAGAGTCAAAGAAGTTTAGAATTAAATTACGGATCTGCAACTACTTAACAGCATGGCCTCAGAATTCTACATAGACCTGTGTGATTCCATTTGCTGATACTATAGTTTTAAAAAACAAAAATTTGCCATCTTCATCTTTTTCCATAGCTCAGGCATGACTTACTTCTGAAAAAATCTGAAAATTAAAATATTTTAAATGAACACTTCTTTCTGCTGTCTTCTCCACTTTAGATTATAGCACCTTCCTCTACCCAGTTGTTCTCATTATAAGTTCTGAAGTAAATTGAGAAATCGTCCCTGTCACTAACAGAATCTCCTGCCAAATCTGTCCATTGTACCTTCCAACTATGTCTTGATTCAGTATCCTTCTCTACATCAGCAGGCACCACGTGATTCAAGTCACTGCTATCTCTCATGTAGATACTTCTCTTAACCACATCCTTCAATCTATTGTCCATAAGCACCCAGATGAAGCACTCACTTGCCAAGACTATGCTCGATACTGCCAATGGCTTCACTGTAAACTTAGAATGAAATGGAAAAATTCTGACCATGGACACTGTATCATCTGATTCTCAGCTGCAGGATTTCTTCGCTTGTTTGATTCTTCCAGACTTGCTAGCTCTCCTTAAATTTCCAAAAATACCATGCCTTTTCCTCACTCAGGGCTATTTCTCTAGCTTAGAACACTAATTAGTGATCCTTTTGGTCTCAAGTTCATGCAAACTGTATCAGAGATTCTTCTTCTGATTCCCTCAATCAAAATCAGATGTCCTAGCACCCTTCACTTTACCTTAGAGAGTACATCAACCCCATAAGGTGTGCTGCTGTAATGACACACTTAGTAAAAAATGCAAGCATACCACACGTGTCTTCCCACCTGTCTGTGTGCTATTTCAATTTCTACCAGCTGATGATTTCCCTGATAGTTATATAACATGTGTGTACAAATGTGCACACACACACATGATAAATACCTAGTGTACCATATTTGTATTTTAGAAAATAAAAAATATAGAAACAAATCTTGGAAAATAGCTAGAAAAATATTACCTGTAGAGAAGCAAAAATAATAATTATATCCTGTTTCTCCTCAGAAATTACATGATATGGTTTAGCTCCGTGTCCCCACCTAAATCTCATCTCGAATTGTTAATCCTCACATGTCATGGGAGGGAGGTGATTGGATAATGGAGAAAGTTTTTCCTATGCTGTTCCTGTGATAGGGAGTGAGTTCTTACAAGATCGAATGGTTTTACAAGTGTTTGTCCATTCCTCCTCCACACATGCTGTCTGTTCTGCCATCTCGTGAAGAAGGTGACTGCTCCCCCTTCCCCTTCTGCCATGATTGTAAGTTTCCTGAGGCCTCCCCAGCCATGTGGAACTGTGAGACAGTTAAACCTCTTTCCTCTATCAATTACCCAGTCTCAGGTATTTCTTGATAGCACTGTGATAACAGATTAATATAGTAAAATGGTACTGGGATAGTGGGATATTTCTGTAAAGATAACCTGAAATTGTAGAAGCAACTTTGGAACTGGGTAACAGGCAGAGGTTGAAACAGTTTGGAGGGTCAGAAGAAGGTAGGACGATGTGAGAAAGTTTGAAATCTTCTAGAGATTTTTTGAATAGTTTTGACCAAAATGCTGTTGATGATGTTGTATTAGTCTGTTCTCATGCTGAAAATAAAGACAAACCCGACACTGGTTAATTTATAAAGAAAAGAGCTTTAATTGACTCGCAGTTCAGCAAGGCTGGGGAGGCCTCAGGAAACGCACAATCATAGTGGAAGGGGAAACAAACAGATCCTTCTTCACGTGGCAGCAGGAAGGAGAAGTGCCAAGCAAAAGGGGAAAAATCCCCTTATAAAACCATCAGATCTCATGTGAACTCACTCACTATCATGAGAACAGCATGAGGGTAACCACCCACATGATTCAATTAGTTCTTACCGGGTCCCACCACACGTAAGGATTATGGGAACTACAATGCAAGATGAGATTTGTGTGGGGACACAGCCAAACCATATTAAATGTGGACAATGAAGTCCAGGCTGAGGTGGTCTCAGATGGAGATGAGGAACTTCTTGGGAACTGGAGCAAAGGTCACTCTTGCTATGCTTTAGCAAAGAGACTGGTGGCAAATTGCCCCTGCCCTAGAGATCTGTGGAACTTTGACTTAACAGATATGATCTGAAACTAGAACTTATGTTTAAAAAGGAAGCAGAGTGTAAAAGTTTGGAAAATTTACAACCTGATGATGCAATAGGAAAAAAAAAAAAAAAAAAAAAAACATTTTCTGGAGAGAAATTCAAGCCAACTGCAGAAATTTGCATAAGTAAGGAGGAGCCAAATGCTAATCTGTAAGACAATGGGAAAAATGTCTCCAGGGCATGTCAGAGATCTTGGTGGCAGTCCCTTACATTATAGGCCTGGAAGTCTAGGAGTAAAAATGATTTTGTGGGCCAGGCCCAGGACCTGGCTGCTGTGTGTAGCCTCAGGACGTTGTGCCCTGCATTTGAGCCACTACAGCTCTAGTATAGCTAAAAGGGGTCAAGGTACAACTCAGGCTGTTGCTTTAGAAGGTGCAAGGGCCAAATCTTGGAAGCTTTCAAGTGATGTTTGGCCTGCAGTACACAGAAGTCAAGAATTGAGGTTTGGGAACCTCCACCTAGATTTCAGAGGATGTATGGGAATGCCTGGATGTCCAAGCAGAAGTCTGCTGCAGGTGTGGAACCCTCATAGAAAGCCTCTACTAAGGCAATACAGAAGAAAAATGTGGGTTTGGAGCCCCCACACATTGTTCCCACTGAAACATTGCCTAGTGGAGCTGTAAGAAGAGAGCTACTGTCCTCCATACCTCAGAATGACAGCTTGCTCTGTATACCTGGAAAAGTCATAGACACTCAATGCCAGCTGTTAAAGCAGCTGGGGGTGGGTGGGGGGTGTGGTGTCGGGGAAGTTGAATCCTGCAATGCCACAGCGTGGGAACCCAACTTTTATATCAGTGTGACCTGGATGTGAGACATGTAGTAAAAAGAGATTATTTTGGAGCTTTAAGACTTAATGACTGCCCTGATGGATTTCAGAATCAAATGGGACCTGTAGTCCTTTTGTTTTGGCCAATTTCTCCCAGTTTGAATAGAAATATTTATCCAATGCTTATACCCACATTGTGTCTTGGAAGTACCTAACTTGTTTTTGGTTTTACAGATTCACAGGTAAAAGGGACTTGCCTTGTCTCAGATGAGAATTTGAACTTGGATTTCTGAATTAATGCTAAAATTAGTTAAGACTTTTCAAGACTGTTGGCAAGACATGATTGTGTTTTGAAATGTGAAAAGACATGAGATTTGGGAGAGGCCATGGGCAGAATGATATGGTTTGGTTCTGTGTCCCCACCCAAATCTCACCTCACATTATAATATCCACATGTCTAGGGAAGGACCTGTACTCCCCACATGCTGAGGGAGGGAGGTGACTAGATCATGAGGTGGTTTCTCCCATGCTGTTCTCATCATAGTGAGTGAATTCTCATAAGATCTGATGTTTTTATAATTGTTTGACAGCTCCTCCTTCACACATGCTCTGTCTGTGTCCTGCTGCTTTGTGAAGAAAGTGTTTCCTTCCCTTTCCCCTTCCACCATGATTTTAAGTTTCCTGAGGCCTCCCAGCTATACAGAACTGTGGGTCAATTAAACTTCTTTCCTTTTCCCACTCTTGGGTATTACTTTACAGCAGCATCAAAACGAACTAATACACCACATAAGCAAGAAGAGTGGCGTGAAATATTTAAAGTTGACAGACAAAAGCATGAAGCTAGTACTCTGAATCTTGCAAAATTATCCTTCAAAAGTGAAAGGTAAAAATTTTCTCAGTCTAAGAAAAATTCAGAGAATTTGTTGCCAATAGCCCTGTCTTGCAAAATATGCTAAAAGAAGTTCTTAAGAGAGAAGTAAAATGATATAGATCAGAAACTCCAATCGTCATAAAGAAAAATAATTACAGAAGGTATAAGTGAAGGTAAACTAAAACTCTCATTTTTCTTGTTATTAATCAATCTAACAGCAAAAAGTTTGTTAAAAATAATAATAGCAACAATGTGTTTCATAATAATAGGTTATGTATAAGTGAAATGAATGACAACAAAGATAAAAGAAATGAGATAGAGGAATTAGGAATATTTTGTTATTAGAAAGTATTTGAACTACCTGTGAAGAGGAATAGTTACTTGAAGTTGTTTTAGATTCATTGTAAATGTATACTGCAAACTCTAAAACCACTTTAAAAATAAGTGAAAAAATAAGAAGCTGACATATTAAGAATGGAGAGTAAATGGAAACATATAAAATGTACAATTAAAATAGAAAATGCAGAAAAAGAATGGAAGACAAAAATGAAACAAAGAAGGGCAATGAATAGAAATAACAATAAATGTTATAGACATTTATCTAATGGTATCAACAACCAGTATAATGTCAATGGTCTAAATATACCATTTAAAACACAGGTTGTCAGTGTGAATAAAAATATAAAAATCAATTATATGTTATCTATAAGAGACCCACTTAAATATGAAGAGACATACAACTTAAAGTAAGAGGATACAGAAAGACATACAATGTTTATACAAACCAAAAAAAAGCTGGGGTAGAAAGACTTATTCCAGAGACAGTCTATTAAAAAGCAAGTAAAAGTAACAGGAGTAAAGTACTGAACCATAATAAAGGGATTAGTTCTCTAACAAGATTTAACAGTCTAGTGTGTATGTGTCTAACAGCAAAGTATCAAAATATATGAGGCAAAATGGATAGACTTGCAAGGAGGAAAGGGTGAATTCGCTATTTTCTTTGCAACTTAAACATCCCTCTGCCAGAGATGAACAGACCCAGGAAATATAAAGGTAGTAAGCTTATAGTTGAACTCAATATTAACCATCAATCATCTGGATCTAACTGGTATTCATAACATTCTTCTCAAGCTCATATGGGACATTAACCAAGTTAGACCAAATTCTGGGTCATAAAACACAACTTAAAATATTTAAAAGAATAGAAATCATGCAATATATGTTCTCACACTACAATGGAACTAAACTAGAAATCAATAACAGAAAGATATCTACAAAACCACAAAACACTTGAGGATTAAACAAAACTCTTCTAAAGAAAACATGGATCAAAAAAGAAAGATCAAAAGATATTAAAAATATTTCAAACGAAGTACATAAAAACAAAAATACTCAACTTTTCAAAGTGTGTGGGATGTAGAGACAGCAGTGCTTAGAAGGAAATTTAGAACATATAATGCATTTTTAGAGAAAAGTAAGCTCAAAATCCGTAATATTAATACTCACCTTAGAAAATTAGAAAAATAAGAGTAAATGAAATTCAATGTAACCGGAAGAAAAAAATAGACTTAGAGCAAAAGTCAGTGAAAATGAAAACAAAAATCAATGGAGAAAATTTTTGTAAAAAAGTTAATTCATGTAAAAGATAAATAAAGTTAGCAAAACAGTAGCTAGGCTAAGAATAAAAAAAGAGAAAAGACACTAATTATTCATATCAGATGTAAAGAGGAGACATAATTATAGATCACATGGAAATTAAAGGAATAACAAAAAATACTATAAAATAACAACTGTCTGCCCACAAATTTGACAATGTTGGTGAAACAGACTGATTCCTTGAAAGATACAATTTGCCAAAACTCACATAAGAAGAAACAGTCTGAATAGTCTATATCTATTAAATAAACTGAAGCAATAATTAATAACCTTTCCAAGCAGGAAGCAAAAGGCTTCTACCAAATGAATTCTATCAAACATTTTAGGAAGAAATTATACTAATTTTCTACAAGCATCTCCACAAGGCAGAATTGGAGCAAATATTTTCCAACTCATTTGAGGCAGGTATTACACTAATACCAAAACAAGATAAAGTCATTACAAGAATAGAAAATTACAGGCAAAAACAGTGAACAAAATGATAGCAAGTAAAATCTATCAGTGTATACAACTATACATTACTTCCACTTGGAATTCATTTCAGGCTCCAAAGCTGTTTCATCATTTGAAAATTAATTATTGTAATTTATCATATTCACAAGCTAATAAAAAAATCACGTGATCTTATCTATGTGTACACACAAAAAAGTATGACCAAATTTAAACATCTGTTCATGAAGAAAACTCTCAGCAAATTAGAAATAGAGGAAAACCTCCTGAATTTGAAAAAGAACATTTACAGAATAACTGACATCACACATAATGGTAGAAAACCAAAAGCTTTTCCACAGAGATCAGGAACAAGGAAAAGATGTTTCCTATCACCATTCCTTTTATAAATCATACAGGAAGTCCTAGCTAATGTGATATGATGTGAAAAGGAAATAAAAGGTGTACTGATTTGAAGGAAGAAGCATAACTGTCTTTGTTTGCAAGCTTGATAGTCTATGTAGAAAATACTATAATTGACAAAATAACCCCTAGGACTAATAATATAGCTAGCTTGCATGATACAAGTTAACATATAAATTTTAATCACTTTTCTATATACCACCAATGAACCACTGCAGTTTGAAATTAGAAACGTAATATCATTTACATTAGCACCACAAAGATGAAATATTTCAGCATAAATCTTCTTAAAAATGTTCAAGATCTATATTAGAAAAACTATGAAACTTGAATGAAACAAATTTAAAAGGAACTAAATTAATAAAGTATGTTTTATATTTATGGATAGTAAGACTCAATTGTCAAGATGTCAGTTCTTTGTTACTTTATCTACAGATTTATTACAATTCCAATAGAAGCCTTAGAGAGTTATATTTTGAATATTACCACATTGATTCTAAAGTTAAGATGGGAAAACAGAAGACACAAAATTGGCAATACAATATTGAAGAACAAGGTTGAAGGACTGACTGACACTGGTTAACTTTATGACTTGCCATATAACTATAGTAATCAAGATATATATATATATTTATATATGTATATATGCATATATTTGTGTGAGTCTATTTCTATGTTCTTTATTCTGTTCTATTGATCTATCTGTGTGTATGTGTGTATTACACACACAACATTATCTCTCTTTCTCTCTCTATATATATATATGTATGTATAAAATGCACACACACACAATTAATGCAAAAGGGGTCATACACCTAAATGTAAAACACAAGTTTATAAAAATTATAGGAATAAATAGAAGACAATCTAGATGACCTTACATTTGGTGATGACATTTTAGATATATCACCAGAGGCATGATTCATGAAAGAAATTATTGATAAGCTAGAGTTCAGTAAAATTAGAAGCATCTGCTTTACAACTGACACTCTCAAGGAAATGAGAAGACAAGCCACATATTGGGGAAAAATATTTCCAAAAAAATATTTTCAAAAGGCATATTCTGTAAGGGAATGCTTTTCAAAATATACCAAGAACTAAAGAGGGAAATGCAAGCCAAAACAAGGAGATGTGGGGGCAGAGCAAGATGGCAGAATAGAAGCTCACAGTACTATTCATCCCTCCTACCCCCGCCACATGCTGGAACACCAAATTTTAGCAACCAACTACATGCAGAGAAGCACCATCACAAGAACCAAAAATCATGTGAAAAATCACAGTACCTAATTTTAACTCTATATTGTGGAAAGAGGTATTGAGGAGGGCCGAAGAGACAGTCATAAATTGCCAAGGCCAACAACTGTGGCATAAATTGCCAATGTCATGCACTGTGGAGACAGAATCTGTGTATCTGGGGGAGGAAGAGCACAGTAACTGAGGGACTTTACATTGAACTCAATGCTGCCCTGTTACAGCAGAGAACAAAGCCATATTGGGATTAGCGAGGGCCAGCACAAGGAGGGAGAATACTTACCAGCCCTAACCAGAGGGGAATGGCCCATCCCAGCAGTTGGAAGTTTCTCTGCAAGCCTTGCCATCATGGACTGAAGGACCCTGGGGTCCTAGGTAAACTTGAAAGGCAGTATAAGACACAAAGACTGCAATTGCTAGGCAAATCCTAGTGCTAGGCTGGGCTTAGAGCAGGTGGACCAGGGTGACATGTTACCTAAGGAGACACTAGCCGGAATAGCTAACGGAAGACTTGTGCCTTTCCTTCTCAAACCCCAGTATTGGATTTAAGCACCAGCTTAGCTGTAGTAGAATAGAACACTTGGTAAATTGCTAAAGTTTTTGACTCCAATCCCTGGCTCCCAGACAGCATCTCTGGACATGTTCAGGAACTGGGGATCTTGCCACCCTGAAGGTAAGGGCTTTAAGTAAGGCTAAGTATTGTGCCGGCTTCAGGTCTGACCCAGCACAGTCCCAGTGGTGATGGCCACAGAGGTGCTTGCATCACCACATCCCTATTTCCTGGTGGCTCAACACAGGGAGAGAGAGAGACTCCCCTTGTTTTGGAGAAAATAAAGGAAAAAACAAGACTCTGGCTGGTAATCCAGATAATTTTTCTGGATCTTTTCTGAGATCTCCAACATAGTACCTCTGTGAGTCTGTAAAATCAATAGCATTATTTGGCTTGGGGTTCAAGTCCATTCAAATACCTAGTAAGTCTTCCCAAGAAAGGCAGGTACAAACAAGCCCAGTCTGAGAAGACTATAATAAATAACTAATTCTTTAATGCCCAGACACCAAAGAACATTTACGATCATCCACACCATCCAATAAAACAAGACTTCACCAAATTAACTAAATAAGTCACCAAGGAGCAATCCTGGAGAAATAGAGATACGTGACCTTTCAGAGAATTCAAAATAGCTGTTTTGAGGGAACCTAAGGGAATTCAAGAAAACACAGAGAAGGAATTCAGAATCCCATTATACATATTTAACAAAGAGATTGAAATAAGCGAAAGAATCTAGTGGAAAATCTGGAGTTGAAAAATGCAAACGACATATTGAAGAATGTATCAGAGTATGTGTGTGTGTGTATACATATATATATATATTTTTTGAGGCGGAGTCTTGCTCTGTAGCCCAGGTTAGAGTGCAGTGGCATGATCTTGCAACCGCCGCTTCCCAGGTTAAAGCAATTCTCCTGCCTCGGCCTCCCGAGTAGCTGGGGCTGCAGGCGTGTGCCACCATCCCTGGCTCATTTTTGTATTTTTAGTAGAGACTAGATTTTATCGTGTTAGCCAGGCTGGTCTCAAACTCCTGACCTCAGGCAATTTGCCCACCTCGGCCTCCCAAAGTGCTGGGATTACAGGCATGAGCCACTGTGCCCGGCCACATCAGAGTATTTTAATAGGAGAATTGATTAAGCAGAAGAAAGAATTAGTGAACTGGAAGACAGACTATTTGAAAATACACAGAAGAGACAAAAGAAATAAGAATAAAAACCAATGAAACATGCCTACAAGATCTAGAAAATAACCCCAAAAGGGCAAGTCTGAGTTACTGCCATTAAGGAGGCAGACAGAGATAGTGGAAAGTTTATGCAAAGGAATAATAACAGAGAACCTTCCAAACTTAGAGAAATATATCAATATTCAAATACAAGAACGTTATAGAACACCAAATAGTTTTAACCCAGAAAAGACTACCTCAAGACATTTAACAATCGAACTCTCAAAGGTCAAGGATAAAGAGAGGATCCTAAAAGCAGCAAGAGAAAAGAAACAAATAGCATATAATAGAGCTCCAATATAGCTGGCAGCAGACTTCTCAGTGGAAGCCTTATAGATCAGGAGAGACAGACATGATATATTTAAAGTGCTGAAGAAAAACAAAACAAAACAAAGAAAAAAGCACCTTTTTTCTAGAATAGTATTTCCAGTAAAAATATCCTTCAAGCATGAAAGAGAAATAAAGACCTTCCCAGACAAACAAACCTGAGGGATTTTATCAACACCAGACCTGACCTATAAGAAATGCTAAAGGCAATTCTCCAATCTGAAAAAAGGATCTTAAGAAGCAATTAAAAACACCTGAATCCGAAAGCACAAGACTCACTGGTAATAGTAAGTACACAGAAAACAGAGAATATTATAACGTTGTAATTGTGATGTATAAACTACTCTTAAGTAGAAAGACTAAAAGATGAACTGATCAAAAATAATAACTACAACACATTTTTAAGACATAGACACGAAAAAGTAAAATAAGATATAAATAGAAACAACAAAAACTTAAAAATTGGGGGAACAAAGTTAAAGTGTACAGCTTATATTAGCTTTCGTTTTGCTTGTATGTTTACACAATCATTGTTAAGCTATCATTAGTTTAAAATAATAAGTTATAAGATATTATTTTCAAGCCTCATTTTGACCTCAAATCTACAAGCACACAACAGGTATACAAATAATAAAAAGCAAGAAATTAAATCAAACTACCAGAGAAAGTCACCTTCACTAAAAAGAAGACAGGAAAGAAAGAAAGAAGGAAGATCACAAAACAACAAGAAAACAAAAAATGGCAGGAGTAAGTCCTTACTTATTAATAGTAACACTGAATTTAAATGGACTAAACTCTCCAGTCAAAAATATAGAGTGGCTAAATGAATTAAAAGAAAAGACCCAATAACCTGTTCCCTACAAGAAACACACTTCACATACAAAGACACACATAGACTGGTAATAAAGGGGTGGAAAAAGATGTTCCATGCAAATTAAAACCAAAAAAAAAAAAAAAAAAAAAAAAAAAAGAGCAGGAGTTACTACACTTATATCAGACAAAATAGATTTCAAGATAAAACTATAAAAAGAGACAAGGTAATATAATGATAAAAGAGTCAATTCAGCAAGAGGATACAGCAATTGTAAATATATATGCACCCAACATTGGAGCACCCAGATACACATAGCAAATATTATTGAAGCTAAGGAGAGAGATAGACCTTGACACAATAATAGCTGTATACTTCAAAACCTCACTTTCAGCATTGGACTGATCATTCAGAGAGAAAATCAACAAAGAAATGTCAGACTTAATCTGTGCTATAAACCAAAAGGTCCTATATGTGTATTAGGTACATTCGTGTAATGTTACAGAACGTTTCACCCAACAGCCACAAAATACATATTTTTTTTCCCTC
This sequence comes from Chlorocebus sabaeus, assembly GCF_047675955.1. Taxonomy (NCBI): domain Eukaryota; kingdom Metazoa; phylum Chordata; class Mammalia; order Primates; family Cercopithecidae; genus Chlorocebus; species Chlorocebus sabaeus. The sequence continues at coordinate 54,425,643 of NC_132911.1, read as the reverse complement.
AGCATATAGATCATTCTTAAAGATAGACCATATATTCAGCCACAAAACAGATCTTAAAATATACAACAAAATGAAATAATGTCATGTATCTTCTATGAGCACAATGGAATAAAATTAGAAATAAGTAACAAGTAGAATTTTGGAAACTAAACAAATGCATGAAAATGAAATGATATAATACTGAAAGACCAGTGGGTCAATGAAAAACATCAGAAGAAAATTGGAAAATTTCTCTAAACAAATGGTTTTGGAAACACAACATATCAAAATCCGTAGGATGTAGCAAATACAGTTCAAAGATGAAAATTTATAGCTACAAGTGCCTACATTAAAAAAGAAGAAAACTTTTAAATAAATAACCCAGTGATGCATCCTAAAGAACCAGAAATGTCAACAGAACACCAAATACAAAAGTAGTAGAAAAGAAATAATAAATATCAGAGCAGAATTAAATGAAATCGAAATGAAGAAAACAATACAAAAGATCCATTCAACAAAAAGTTGGTTTTATGAAAGATAAAATTGGCAAATCTTTAGTCAGACTATGAAAAACAGAGAAAGCCAAATAAATAAAATCACAGATGAAAAGTGAGACATTACAATTGATATGGCAGAAATTCAAAAGATCATTAGTGGCTTCTATAAGCAACTTTGTGCCAATAAATTGGAAAATCTAAAAGAAATGAACAGATTCCTAGACACATAAAACCTATCATGATTGAACCATGAAGAAATCCAATCCCTGAACAGACCAATAACAAAGAATGAGATTGAAGCCTTAATAAAAAGTCTCCCAGTAAAGAAAAGTCCAGAACCCAATGTCTTCACTGCTAAACCCTACCAAACATTGAAAGACAACTAACACCAATCCTCAAACTGTTCTGAAACACAGAGGAAGAGCAAATACTTCCAAGCTTATTCTACAAGGCCAGTATTACCCTGACACCAAAACCAGACAAAGGCACGTCAAAGACAGAAAACTTCAGGCTGATGAATATTGATGTAAATATCCTCAACAAAATACTAGCAAACCAAATTCAACAATATATTAAAGAGATCATTCATCATAACCATGTGGGATTTATCCCAGGGATTCAAGAATGGTTCCACATATGCAAATCAATTAATATGATACATTGTATCAACAGAATGAAGGACAAAAACCATATGATCATTTCAATTGATGGTGAAAAAGCTTTTGATAAAATTCAACATACTTCAGCATAATAAAGGTTATATATGACAGGCCCACAGATGGTATCATACTGAATGGGAAAAAACTGAAAAAAACCTTTTCTCTTAGATTTGGAACATGACAAGGATACCCACATTCACCGCTGTTGTTCAACATAGTACTGAAGTATTGGCAAAATTAATCAGATAAGTTAAAGATATGAAGGCCATACAAATTGAAAAGGAAGATGCCAAACTATCCTTGTTTGCAGATGTTGTAATCTTATATTTGGAAAAACCTAAAGACTTCCCTAAAAGACTATTAGACAAATTCAGTAAAGTTGTAGTATAAAAAAATCAACATACAAAAATCAGTAGCATTTTGTTTTATGTATGTATGTATGTATGTATGTATGCATGCATATATTTATTTATTTTTGAGACGGAGTCTTGCTTTGTCCCCCAGGCTGGAGTGCAGTAGTACGATCTCGGTTCACTGCAATCTCCACCTCCCAGTTTTGAGCAATACTCCTGTCTCAGCCTCCCGAGTAGCTGGGATTACAGCACCACGTCCAGCTAATTTTTGTACTTTTGTAAGTATATATTTCTACTAAAAACATAAAATCATTTCCAAAAATCATTAAATAAATAGAATCAAGCTTTTGTCTTGGCTTTCCTATAGGAGCTATAACACAAGGTAAACAAATAGAATAAATACATTATATGTATATATATCTATCTGAATACATAGATATATATAACACATGTGCATATGTGTTCTGTGTATATATACACACATATACATATACATATATATATGAATACACATATATATACACAGATAGAATACATATATGTATTCTAGTTGATAAAATGTAGGAATAATAGAATTGAAATAGAAAATATATGCAATACCACTTTGAAAAGTCCTCAAAAAGAGAGGCATATTATAATAGAAGGTTGATGACAGGATGGATGTGCATGTATTTTTTTTTATGTAAACATATTGTTGCACACGCATATGTAGAATGTGTATTTCAGTACGTTAGAACTGATATCCATGGCTCTATAGTCTAAATTTCCACAGATAACACAATTCAGGAATTGACAAGAAAGACTCTGTGTCTCAAATCTACTTAAGGAAATTTTTCCAGTGGTATCGGAAGCAGAGATCTTTGTCCCCCATTAACATCCTTTGGAGAAAAATAGTGCAGAGGCTTACCATGGGAGTCACACAGCGCCATTTGTATTATGAGTAATTGAGAGATTAGTTCTCTGCTGTGAAGTGATGGAGGGCAATGAATCAGGCATTATCTTTCTTTCCCTGAGGAAAATGAGTTGGAAAATTCAATATATGGAGCTTTAGGGAGGTAAACAAGATCCAGGCCAAGAGGAGCGTGTCAGTATGTGTTCTCAAGTTAAACAAATACTGATGCTTTTTATGCAGTTAGGCATTGTATCCAATGCATTCCAAGATGGCACAATTATATAATTACCCTCAAACATTCTTTTACACATACTTGTAGATTGCCTTGCACGTGTTGAGAACACCTGCAAGAACAGACTAGCAAAAGTGACATGAGACAGTTCCTACTCTCAAGTCCAGGGAGCAAGACAAGCACATAGTAATTACAACTCAGACAATAAGTGATGTGTTCTGAATAGGCAAACGATGTCATGAGAACACAAATAGAGAAGAAAAGGAAAGTAAGAATGTGTTCTAGCTCTTTTCCAGAGAAGACACGAAAAAGACCAAATTCTTCCTATGTTAGGACTCCTCTCCTTCCCACTTGCATTGCTCTAATTCAAACTCCTTTGTTTCTGTTTGTGCTAACACTGTTTCACACACCATCATCCTATTTCAGTCTCATTCCTGACTATTCTTCATGTTGCTGCCAGGATTATCATTAAGGATAGGCATGTGCATTATTTTTCCACGTAGAGTCTTCTGCTGTTTACTGTTGCTAAGGGACTGATGTGTAGAATTCTGAAAGTTAGCTTTTCTATAGAAAATAACCTTGCACTTTATCTTCAGACCAAAGAAGCTTTTGGGAGTGAAAAAGGACACTGTCAATCATGATTTCAGAAACAGTGATATAATCAGGATTGTTCTGGACAAACTATGTCACCTGGCAATTAGACTTCACCTACATGCCAGCTTGCAAAGGATACAAGTTTTTGCTAATACTAATAGATACCTCTATTGGCTGGGTTGAAGCTTACCCTATCAGAACAGAAAAGGTTCTCTTAAAGGAAATAATCCCCCTAAGGAATTTACCACATATTTATCAAAAGCACCTCCAATAGCTTTTCCTTCTCCTCCCCATTTATCTTGGGCTTCGGTGACAATCACACTACTTTTTAAATATAGATTCAGCTTAGACCTTTATAATCATTGTTTCTTTAGCAGTGAAATCTTGAACTCCTCTTCATTTAACAACATACTTATCTTTCAAAATGCAGATTAAGTACTACCTCCATTAATTGTTTTAAACATTTTCCAGTAGAAATATTGTTCCACTATTACTAGAATTTCGGCACATATAAATTTCAGCACAGTGCTTGGTCATAGTGGTTGTTCAATATGTATTTGTTGATTGCATACTCTTACTGTGTTTACAAGTTCTCATTGTATTATCTAGTACATATCCCTAAGCAATCAACTGTATGCTTATCTAGATTAGAATTACATCCTTAGTACTAACTGGATTGTTTGGAACATATTAGTTTCTCATCATTTGCTGAATTATTAAACATATTCTTTGTCATATGGCCTAGGCCATGAGAAGTTTGCCATCAGTAGAAAATGAAATTATTTTAAAATTTCTTTATAAATTCCATTCTTTGAACAGATGTCCTATATAACATAGTGACCAAACAAGAAGCCATATAAAGAATGTTTCAATAACTTGCAGTACTCTTAATTAGGTTTTGTGACATTTTAAAATGGTAACATTAATAAAGGCACTCATTCCTCATTCTGTCAAGTTCTAAATTCAAGTATATCAAAACATCAAAAATGAATTAAGTAGACATGATCATGGTCACACAGTATTGAGAGGTGACAATGTGCTAGTAGCCCTCACTTTCAGCGACTCCTCGGCCTCGGAGTCCACTCTGGCTGCGCTTGAGGAGCTCTTCAGCTGCCACGGCACCGTGGGAGCCCCTCTCTGGGCGGACTGAGGCTGGAGCCTCCTCCCTCTGCTTGCAGGGAGGTGTGGAGAGACAGGCGCCGGCGGGAACTGGTGCTGCGTGCCACACTCCCGCACCAGTGCGAATTCCAGCAGGTGCAGGCGTGGACTTGGCGGGCCCCCGCACATGGAGCGGCTGGCAAGCGCCATTGGTCCCGGACAGTGAGGGGCTTAGCACCCCAGCCAGGCAGCTGTGGAGGGTGCGCCGGGTCCCCCAGCAGTGCTGGCCCGCCGGAGCTGCACTGAAATTCTCGCCGGGCCTCCCCGCAGGGCAGGGCTCTGGACCTGCAACCAGCCATGTCTGAGCTCCCCCACTGCGGTGGGCTCCTTCTCAGCCTGAGCCTCCCCTACTGATGTCGCCCCCGGTGGCGCCGGGTCCCATCGACAGCTCAAGCCTGAGGAGTGCAGGCTGCGGCTCCAGACTGGTGGGCAGCTCTGCCTGCAGCCCGGATGCATGATCCACTAGGTGAAGCCAGCTGGGATGGAGACTTGGAGAACTTTTCTATCTAGTGGGAGGATTGTATGTGCACCAATCAGCACTCTGTGTCTAGCTAATCTGGTAGGGACTTGGAGAACTTTTATGTCTAGTTAGATGATCCTAAATACACCAATCAGCACTCTGTATCTAGCTCAAGGATTATAAATACACCAATCAGTACTCTGTGCCTAGCTCAAGGTTTGTAAATATATCAATTGGTACTCTGTAACTAGTTAACTCTGCATCTAGCTAACCTAGTGGGGACTTAGAGAACTTTTCTGTCTAGCACTCTGTGTCTAGCTCAAGGATTGTAAACACACCAATCAGCACTCTGTGTCTAGCTCAAGGACTCACTGCAAGCACTCTGTCAAAACGGACCAATCAGCTCTTTGTAAAATGGTCCAATCAGCAGGATGTGGGTGGGGCCAGACAACGGAATAAAAGCAGGGTGCCTCAGCTAGGCAGTGGCAACCCCATGGGGTCCCCTTCCACACTGTGGAAGCTTTGTTCTTTCGCTCTTTGCAATAAATCTTGCTGTTGTTCACTCTTTAGGTCCACTAAGAGCTGTAACACTCACCACGAAGGTCTACAGCTTCACTCCTGACAGCCAGTCCATGAACCCACCGGAAGGAAGAAACTCCAGACACAACTGAATGTCTGAAGGAACAAACTCTGAATACACCATCTTTAAGAACTGTAACACTCACCGTGAGGTTCCGCGGCTTCATTCTAGAAGTCAGTGAGACTAAGAACCCACCAATTCCGGACACAGTATGACATCATAGGAGATCGAGAATATGCGCCCAACTTTCATGCTCGAACTGAAACTTTTTTTTCTAACAAATACGCTCTGGCATCATCAAGGAGTCGACTGTGTTTACCAAATTATGTAAGCTGGGAAAATCTGTACAAAAGTTTATTGTGTGTTACCTCATTGTTTTTAAACATTTTGAATTGATGACTTGCAGTGACAAGACTGAGAGAAGATTAAATATAAATGAAAGAATAATGACATTAAGTAAGGTAAACCATGTCACATGATGTCTGAAGAAGAAAGAATTAAAAAGTTGGCTTCTTGAAAAGCAACTGAAATGTGATATGAATCAAAAAATTGGGGATAACACTTGAGAGATTTTTCTTCTTTGAGTGAAGTCTTCTCACATTCAGTTTCCACTTTTCTGAACTTCCAGGTAGTATTTATTCGATGAGAATCTAAATGGTAGAAATGTGCTTATCAGCATACTTTAGCTCACATCTGTGAATTGTTGTGCTTGATTGCAGTGTAGGTGTTCATGGTGGGAATAACAAGAGCAGAGCTTTGATGGGATGCATCCTTAGTATTACTACGATTTTCTTTTCAATGGTTTTGAATGAAAGATAGTTAAGAAGGCATACCTATTTTCACTATAAGTGTCCAAGAGAAAGTAAACATTCTTAGAATCACTACATACTTGAAGTATGCTTCATTTCAGTCCTACACTACAGGTTTTCTGTTTTGTTTATTGAAGCAATCTGCATGTTGTCATTCCACTCAGCATTTCAATATGATTCTCCACTATCATTTTCACTACCTACAGTATTAGTTCATTATATCTTACATTTTTTATCTACTCTTAAAATAATTCTCAATAATGTTGCATAATACGATCAATACAGTTAATTTTTCTTTTACTATACACTATATAATTTGTGGGGAATGCCAATAAAGTTCATACAAAATTTGAATGCTACTAAGGTATTTTTAAAGTATATTTAAAAGTAATTACTCATATCAACATATAAAATATCTCTTATTGGCTCCCGTAAAGCAATGATACTGTTCCTTTCCCATAGGCTATGTATGGGAAATAAAATTGAATTGCACTGAACACTGCACCATAGACATAACAAACTGAAGATAAATTAACATTCCTCAGTGACCATTGAAGCTCTATCCCTTATCTTGCATTTTAGAAATTATAAATAATATATATATATACACAAGAACATTATAATAAAGTTAAATGACTTTTTAAATTCATTTCTTAAGGCAATCCATTCACAATATTTAGTAATTAAATTTTTTGATGAATTATTTAATAAATTACAATCAATGAGTTTAATGCTGTCAATCTATCAAAACACTATAGTTAGAAGCAGTACCATAAGGGGTAGAAAAATTGTAACACATTGTCTTGCTCTCAAGGTAATGATCACCTAGTAGATAGAAAAGTTCACCAGTGCTTACAACTTTTTGGTGAAGTAAAAGTACTCAAAAAGGCATAAACCAAATGTAGAGTTAGAAGATATCACATTTAATTGGGGAGATTACACAAATCTTTGTAAAAGAAATAACATTTGAAATTGTTATATAATTATTTACATTTCAACATGGGGTAAAGGAAGAGGTGATATAGATCATTTCAGATTGATGAAATAACATAAAGAAAAGCGTGATTTTAGAAATAAGGCACTTTCAGGAAATAGCAAAAACTTTGAAACTGTTTGATGAGATTCATATCTCCATCGATACCTCTCAATATATTTTCTTCAAATGAATGACTAGTTGGTTTTTTACTTGTTGTAAGTGTGCCTAATAAGGCTCCCAAAGTCTTTCATTGAAAACTATCTCCTTCAGACATTCCAGTCACTGTGCACTTAATTAGAATGCCTAGAGTAAAAGAGGGAAGAGGGACTTTTTTAAAGGCTCAAAAATGTTTGATTTGGTGAAACCTATAAATCCATGGATCCAAGAATCCCAATAAAGCTTAAGCACACACAAAAAAATGAAAATAACTACACTTAAGCATGTCCCAATCAAGTTGATCAAAACTAGAGATAAAAAGGAAAACTTTAAATGAGCCAGTGAATTTAAAAAAAAATCAACAACAGCAACAACAACAAGATTTATAGTATCAGGGAGTAAAGATGAAATCATCAATTCAAGAAAATTAAATAAAAACACTGAACCCAGATTTGAAACGGAATGTTCTCCTTGGTTTTAATAAGTAACTGTGTCCACTGAAGGGGCCTAGAGGGAATGACTGGATGAGCTAATGGCAATGGGGGTACCTAACAACATAAAGGCTTGTCTGTGTTTTAAATGGAGAAACCAAGATTGAAAAGACAGCATGGGGAAAATTAAAAAATATATATATAAGAAAATGGATTGGCTATTAAATACTGATAAATCTTTTATCAATATTTTTTTAAAGCATGATATTGCCAAGCTAGTTATGTGGAAAAATAATCCTTGTGTTTCAGATATGCACACTGAAGTATCTGAGGTAGAAATAAGAGGGTGTAGAAACTTACTTTTAAATATTTCTGGAAAACAAATTATGATAAGGGGAGTTAAAAGAAGATATTGATCACTCTCAGTTCTTTTTTTGGTGTCTGTTTAGGTTATCCAGAATAAAATAATTTAAAGCAACTGTAAGTATATAAAAGATATATATTTCAAACACCAGTTTTTAAAAAATATGTTTAATATAATTTTGGCATTATAAAATAAACTGAAAATAAAATAGTCATTTTAACTTGTGTGGGGTATAACTCATTTTGGTTTCCATTTGCATTTCTCTGATGACTAACAATGTTGCACATTTTTTCATTTATTTTTGGTCATTTGTATGTCTTCTTTTTAGATATGTCGATTCAGATCATTGGCCCATTTTTTAATAGGATAGTTTTCTTGCTATGGAGTTGAATTCCTTCCATATTTTGAATATTAACCCCTTATCAAAGTATAATTTGCAAATATTTTTCTCTCTATCTATGGTTGTCTTTTTGCTGGGTTAAATTGTTTCCTTTGCAGTGCAGACCGCTTTTGCGCATTTTTGCTTTGGTTTCCTGTGCTTTTGGGGTCATATTCAAAAAATCATTGCCTAGCCTATATCATGCAGCTTTTCCTCTAAGTTTTTCTTTGAATAGTTTTATAGTTTCAGATCTTACATTTCAGACTACACTCCATTTTTAGTCTATTCTTGTATATGGAGTGAGCTAAGGGTCCAGTGCCATTCTTTTGCATGTGAATAGCCAGTTTTCCAAACAGCATCTATTGCAGAGACTGTCCTTTCCCCATGTGTGCTTTACTTTTGTGAAGGATTACCATGGAATTTTGATAGGGATTGCACTGAATCTGTAGATTGCTTTGGGTAGTATGGACATTTTAACAATATTAATTCTCCCAACCACAAACATAGGACATCTGACTGTACGTGATTGTTACATTTTAAATTCCTCAAATCTGAAACCTAACTGGATGTTAGTAATTTTGGGTAAGATAGTTATATTTTATTATATTTATGTTTTAAATCCCTTATAGTTAACATATGCCTAGTGGAGAACCTTATAGACGAAATTGTATTGTTCCCTGGTTTTTGTTTCACAATAATACTGGAAGGCATGCTAGGAATTGAGAAAAGGTATAGATGAACATATTTTGCCATGTGGAAGTTTAGTAATTGGTATGAGGTGGTTTATTATGCTATTTTTATTGTTTTTGTATATGCTTGAAATTTTTCATAATCGTAGTACTTTTTTTTTTTTTTTTTTTTTTAAAAAAAAAAAAAAAAGACTGGAGACACTCAGTGACTTTTGACTTTTGTGACATTTTTGTCTAGTGCCCCTCATAGTCCTGTTAAGAAAGGACCTTTCCTTTTTTTTTTTTTTTTTTTTTTTTTTTTTAATTTATTTATTATTATTAAACTTCAAGTTGTAGGGTACATGTGCACAACGTGCAGGTTTGCTACACATGTATACTTGTGCCATGTTGGTGTGCTGCACCCATCAACTCGTCATTTACATCAGGTATAACTCCCAATGCAATCCCTCCCCCCTCCCCCCTCCCCATGATAGGCCCCGGTGTGTGATGTTCCCCTTCCCGAGTCCAAGTGATCTCATTGTTCAGTTCCCACCTATGAGTGAGAACATGCGGTGTTTGGTTTTCTGTTCTTGTGATAGTTTGCTAAGAATGATGGTTTCCAGCTGCATCCATGTCCCTACAAAGGACACAAACTCATCCTTTTTTATGGCTGCATAGTATTCCATGGTGTATATGTGCCACGTTTTCTTAATCCAATCTGTCACTGATGGACATTTGGGTTGATTCCAAGTCTTTGCTATTGTGAATAGTGCTGCAATAAACATACGTGTGCATGTGTCCTTATAGCAGCATAATTTATAATCCTTTGGGTATATACCCAGTAATGGGATGGCTGGGTCATATGGTACATCTAGTTCTAGATCCTTGAGGAATCGCCATACTGTTTTCCATAATGGTTGAACTAGTTTACAATCCCACCAACAGTGTAAAAGTGTTCCTATTTCTCCACATCCTCTCCAGCACCTGTTGTTTCCTGACTTTTGAATGATCGCCATTCTAACTGGTGTGAGATGGTATCTCATTGTGGTTTTGATTTGCATTTCTCTGATGGCCAGTGATGATGAGCATTTTTTCATGTGTCTGTTGGCTGTATGAATGTCTTCTTTTGAGAAATGTCTGTTCATATCCTTTGCCCACTTTTGGATGGGGTTGTTTGTTTTTTTCTTGTAAATTTGTTTGAGTTCTTTGTAGGTTCTAGATATTAGCCCTTTGTCAGATGAGTAGATTGCAAAAATTTTCTCCCATTCTGTAGGTTGCCTGCTCACTCTGATGGTAGTTTCTTTTGCTGTGCAGAAGCTCTTTAGTTTGATGAGATCCCATTTGTCAATTTTGGCTTTTGCTGCCGTTGCTTTTGGTGTTTTAGACATGAAGTCTTTGCCCATGCCTATGTCCTGAATGGTACTACCTAGGTTTTCCTCTAGGATTTTTATGGTATTAGGTCTAACATTTAAGTCTCTAATCCATCTTGAATTAATTTTCGTATAAGGAGTAAGGAAAGGATCCAGTTTCAGCTTTCTACTTATGGCTAGCCAGTTTTCCCAGCACCATTTATTAAACAGGGAATCCTTTCCCCATTTCTTGTTTCTCTCAGGTTTGTCAAAGATCAGATGGCTGTAGATGTGTGGTATTATTTCTGAGGACTCTGTTCTGTTCCATTGGTCTATATCTCTGTTTTGGTACCAGTACCATGCTGTTTTGGTTACTGTAGCCTTGTAGTATAGTTTGAAGTCAGGTAGTGTGATGCCTCCAGCTTTGTTCTTTTGACTTAGGATTGTCTTGGAGATGCGGGCTCTTTTTTGGTTCCATATGAACTTTAAAGCAGTTTTTTCCAATTCTGTGAAGAAGCTCATTGGTAGCTTGATGGGGATGGCATTGAATCTATAAATTACCTTGGGCAGTATGGCCATTTTCACGATATTGATTCTTCCTATCCATGACCATGGTATGTTCTTCCATTTGTTTGTGTCCTCTTTGATTTCACTGAGCAGTGGTTTGTAGTTCTCCTTGAAGAGGTCCTTTACATCCCTTGTAAGTTGGATTCCTAGGTATTTTATTCTCTTTGAAGCAATTGTGAATGGAAGTTCATTCCTGATTTGGCTCTCTGTTTGACTGTCACTGGTGTATAAGAATGCTTGTGATTTTTGCACATTAATTTTGTATCCTGAGACTTTGCTGAAGTTGCTTATCAGCTTAAGGAGATTTTGGGCTGAGACAATGGGGTTTGCTAAATATACAATCATGTCGTCTGCAAACAGGGACAATTTGACTTCTTTTCCTAACTGAATCCGCTTGATTTCTTTCTCTTGCCTGATTGCCCTAGCCAGAACTTCCAACACTATGTTGAATAGGAGTGGTGAGAGAGGGCATCCCTGTCTTGTGCCAGTTTTCAAAGGGAATTTTTCCAGTTTTTGCCCATTCAGTATGATATTGGCTGTGGGTTTGTCATAAATAGCTCTTATTATTTTGAGGTACGTTCCATCAATACCGAATTTATTGAGCGTTTTTAGCATGAAGGGCTGTTGAATTTTGTCAAAAGCCTTTTCTGCATCTATTGAGATAATGATGTGGTTCTTGTCTTTGGTTCTGTTTATATGCTGGATTATGTTTATTGATTTGCGAATGTTGAACCAACCTTGCATCCCAGGGATGAAGCCCACTTGATCATGGTGGATAAGCTTTTTGATGTGCTGCTGAATCCGGTTTGCCAGTATTTTATTGAGGATTTTAGCATCGATGTTCATCAGGGATATTGGTCTAAAATTCTCTTTTTTTGTTGTGTCTCTGCCAGGCTTTGGTATCAGGATGATGTTGGCCTCATAAAATGAGTTAGGGAGGATTCCCTCTTTTTCTATTGATTGGAATAGTTTCAGGAGGAATGGTACCAACTCCTCCTTGTACCTCTGGTAGAATTCAGCTGTGAATCCATCTGGTCCTGGACTTTTTTTGGTTGGTAGGCTATTAATTATTGCCTCAATTTCAGAGCCTACCATTGGTCTATTCAGGGATTCAACTTCTTCCTGGTTTAGTCTTGGAAGAGTGTAAGTGTCCAGGAAATTATCCATTTCTTCTAGATTTTTCAGTTTATTTGCGTAGAGGTGTTTATAGTATTCTCTGATGGTAGTTTGTATTTCTGTGGGGTCGGTGGTGATATCCCCTTTATCATGTTTAATTGCGTCGATTTGATTCTTCTCTCTTTTCTTCTTTATTAGTCTTGCTAGTGGTCTGTCAATTTTGTTGATCTTTTCAAAAAACCAACTCCTGGATTCATTGATTTTTTGGAGGCTTTTTTGTGTCTCTATCTCCTTCAGTTCTGCTCTGATCTTAGTTATTTCTTGCCTTCTGCTAGCTTTCGAATGTGTTTGCTCTTGCTTCTCTAGTTCTTTTAATTGCGATGTTAGAGTGTCAATTTTAGATCTTTCCTGCTTTCTCTTGTGGGCATTTAGTGCTATAAATTTCCCTCTACACACTGCTTTAAATGTGTCCCAGAGATTCTGGTATGTTGTACCTTTGTTCTCATTGGTTTCAAAGAACATCTTTATTTCTGCCTTCATTTCGTTATGTACCCAGTAGTCATTCAGGAGCAGGTTGTTCAGTTTCCATGTAGTTGAGCGGTTTTGATTGAGTTTCTTAGTCCTGAGTTCTAATTTGATTGCACTGTGGTCTGAGAGACAGTTTGTTATAATTTCTGTTCTTGTACATTTGCTGAGGAGTGCTTTACTTCCAATTACGTGGTCAATTTTGGAGTAAGTACGATGTGGTGCTGAGAAGAATGTATATTCTGTTGATTTGGGGTGGAGAGTTCTATAGATGTCTATTAGGTCTGCTTGCTGCAGAGATGAGTTCAATTCCTGGATATCCTTGTTAACTTTCTGTCTCGTTGATCTGTCTAATGTTGACAGTGGAGTGTTGAAGTCTCCCATTATTATTGTATGGGAGTCTAAGTCTCTTTGTAAGTCTCTAAGGACTTGCTTTATGAATCTGGGTGCTCCTGTATTGGGTGCATATATATTTAGGATAGTTAGCTCTTCCTGTTGAATTGATCCCTTTACCATTATGTAATGGCCTTCTTTGTCTCTTTTGATCTTTGATGGTTTAAAGTCTGTTTTATCAGAGACTAGTATTGCAACCCCCGCTTTTTTGTGTTCTCCATTTGCTTGGTAAATCTTCCTCCATCCCTTTATTTTGAGCCTATTTATGTCTCTGCGTGTGAGATGGGTCTCCTGAATACAGCAGACTGATGGGTCTTGACTCTTTATCCAGTTTGCCAGTCTGTGTCTTTTAATTGGAGCATTTAGTCCATTTACATTTAAGGTTAAGATTGTTATGTGTGAACTTGATCCTGCCATTATGATATTAACTGGTTATTTTGCTCGTTAGTTGATGCAGTTTCTTCCTAGCCTTGATGGTCTTTACATTTTGGCATGTTTTTGCAATGGCTGGTACCGGTTGTTCCTTTCCATGTTTAGTGCTTCCTTCAGGGTCTCTTGTAAGGCAGGCCTAGTGGTGACAAAATCTCTAAGCATTTGCTTATCTGTAAAGGATTTTATTTCTCCTTCACTTATGAAACTTAGTTTGGCTGGATATAAAATTCTGGGTTTAAAATTCTTTTCTTTAAGAATGTTGAATATTGGCCCCCACTCTCTTCTGGCTTGAAGAGTTTCTGCCGAGAGATCTGCTGTTAGTCTGATGGGCTTCCCTTTGTGGGTAACCCGACCTTTCTCTCTGGCTGCCCTTAAGATTTTTTCCTTCATTTCAACTTTGGTGAATCTGGCAATTATGTGTCTTGGAGTTGCTCTTCTCGAGGAGTATCTTTGTGGCGTTCTCTGTATTTCCTGGATTTGAATGTTGGCCTGCCCTACTAGGTTGGGGAAGTTCTCCTGGATGATATCCTGAAGAGTGTTTTCCAACTTGGTTCCATTTTCCCCCTCACTTTCAGGCACCCCAATCAGACGTAGATTTGGTCTTTTTACATAATCCCATACTTCTTGCAGGCTTTGTTCATTTCTTTTTCTTCTTTTTTCTTTTGGTTTCTCTTCTCGCTTCATTTCATTCATTTGATCCTCCATCGCTGATATTCTTTCTTCCAGTTGATCGAGACGGTTACTGAAGCTTGTGCATTTGTCACGAATTTCTCATGCCATGGTTTTCGTCTCTTTCATTTCGTTTGTGAGCTTCTCTGCATTAATTACTCTAGCCATCAATTCTTCCACTTTTTTTTTCAAGATTTTTAGTTTCTTTGCGCTGGGTACGTAATTCCTCCTTTAGCTCTGAGAAATTTGATGGACTGAAGCCTTCTTCTCTCATCTCGTCGAAGTCATTCTCCGTCCAGCTTTGATCCGTTGCTGGCGATGAGCTGCGCTCCTTTGCCGGGGGAGATGCGCTCTTATTTTTTGAATTTCCAGCTTTTCTGCCCTGCTTTTTCCCCATCTTTGTGGTTTTATCTGCCTCTGGTCTTTGATGATGGTGATGCACTGATGGGGTTTTGGTGTAGGTGTCCTTCCTGTTTGATAGCTTTCCTTCTAACAGTCAGGATCCTCAGCTGTAGGTTGTAGCTGTAGGAAATTGCTTGAGGTCCACTCCAGACCCTGTTTGCCTGGGTATCAGCAGCAGAGGCTGCAGAAGATAGAATATTTCTGAACAGCGAGTGTACCTGTCTGATTCTTGCTTTGGAAGCTTCCTCTCAGGGGTGTACTCCACCCTGTGAGGTGTGGGGTGTCAGACTGCCCCTAGTGGGGGATGTCTCCCAGTTAGGCTACTCAGGGGTCAGGGACCCACTTGAGCAGGGAGTCTGTCCCTTCTCAGATCTCAGCCTCCGTGTTGGGAGATCCACTGCTCTCTTCAAAGCTGTCAGACAGAGTCGTTTGCGTCTGCAGAGCTGCTGCGTTTGTTATTATTTACTGTCCCCTGTCCCCAGAGGTGGAGTCTACAGAGACAGGCAGGTTTCCTTGAGCTGCTGTGAGCTCCACCCAGTTCGAGCTTCCCAGCAGCTTTGTTTACCTACTTAAGCCTCAGCAATGGCGGGCGCCCCTCCCCCAGCCTCGCTGCTGCCTTGCAGGTCGATCACAGACTGCTGTGCTAGAAATGAGGGAGGCTCCGTGGGTGTGGGACCCTCCCGGCCAGGTGTGGGATATGATCTCCTGGTGTGCCTGTCTGCTTAAAGCACAGTATTGGGGTGGGAGTTACCCGATTTTCCAGGTGTTGTGTGTCTCAGTTCCCCTGGCTAGGAAAAGGGATTCCCTTCCCCCTTGCGCTTTCCAGGTGAGGCAATGCCTCGCCCTGCTTCAGCTCTCGCTGGTCGGGCTGCAGCAGCTGACCAGCACCGATCGTCTGGCACTCCCCAGTGAGATGAACCCAGTACCTCAGTTGAAAATGCAGAAATCGCCGGTCTTCTGTGTCGCTCGCGCTGGGAGTTGGAGACTGGAGCTGTTCCTATTCGGCCATCTTGCTCCGCCCCCGATTGTAGTACTTTTTAAACCAAACTCTTGGCTACTGACTGAAAGACCCTTCCTTTTTCCACAATCTCTTTCCTCCTTGAGGTAGCTGAAGTGCCAGCTTCCAGATACTGCTTGAATTTTCAATTTTACTCTGTTACTCACCTTACATATTTCTGAATTCATTGTGCATAAAAATATTATATTTTATCTAGAATTTAAAAAATTATACCAAAATTTCATATCAAGACTATTGGAGAAATAAGCTAGCTCTCATTGGGGCCATCTATCTCTGTTATTTTGAGACAATCACTAAACATTCATCTTCTTGGAAATAAGACTAGGAAGGAATTTACCAGAACAGATAGATGGGGGGAACTAAAAGTATTTGTTGGTTTAATTTTTTACAATATCACTGAAATCACAGATAATATTCACTCCAATAGCTTTGGATTTACTATTAAATTTTTATATTTTCAAAATAGGAACACTGAACCCACAGTGAAACCCAGAGTAGACTATGTAACTTGTCCATTGTCATACAGCTGGATTTTTCTTTACTTTGAAAACATACAAAAACATATTCTTCATAAAATACATTCTAGAATCATATGCACACTGCCTTTCGTTACTGTTGTTATGGAGAATCTATTCTTCCAGTCCTCTCCATTAATGGGGATAATTAAGAGTCTGCAGTGATCCCAGGAGAACAGATAATGCACAAATATCAACTAACTGAACTAGAGAAATTAAATGCAAAGACTACTACTTGGTTACCCTGGCAACTTACCTAATTGAATATTTCACATTACTCTTGGGTGAGTCAAAAACTATACAAAGTGTATTTCCATGTATTTTCTACAGAATATTTTTGAGAATAATCTCAAGATACAATTTTCCAACGCTTGCCTACTTTTAAGAATGTTTTCTTTGTTGAGTTCATAAGAAATATACATAAAAAGAGAACTGAACCAATTATAGTGGATAACAATTTAAGATTTTGAAATATATTTTCAGAATTTCAAGGTACATAGGCCCAAAGCATTTATATTTTCAGTCACATTATGCATACCAAAAAGACATATTTTAAGAATAAGATGATTGTATGTAAAAGATGATTTGTAACCCTAGTCACACAACCTACTCAATGTATCCACTCAAAGGATCCTGTTAAGAAAAGGTTAATTTTGCTTTCAGTCAAAACCCATACATAAACACACACCTCATCAAAACCTGATTATAAGAGTTCATACGAAATATACATATAAAGAGAATTGAACCAGTTATAGTGGATAACAATTTAATATTTTGAAGTATATTTTCAGAATTACCAGGTACATAGGCTCAAAGCATTTGTATTTTCAGTCACATTATGCATACCAAAAAGACATATTTTAAGAATAAGACGTTTGTATGTAAAAGATGATTTGTAACCCTAGGCACACAGCCTACTTAATGTATCCACTCAAGGGATCCTGCTAAGAAAAGGTTAATTTTGCTTTCAGTCAAAATCCATACATAAACACACACCTCATCAAAACGTGATTATAAAAGCACTTAGGCTCTGCATTTAAAATGTAAAGTTGGAGGTTAATCGGCACACATATTGCTGTCTACAATGGAACATAACCTTTCCTAAAGTGGCACACTGTGTAGGTTCTTGCAGTCCTTGATAATAAATGCTGACAGAGGTATCCAATTATTCAGGCTTGGCTGCAGCCACAGTCCCTTAACTATGTGAGATAAATGGGATGGTGGAGAACACACAGAGGGAACACAAACCTTAGATAGCCAAGTATAAAACGAAAGAAAAACGGAACTTAAAAGCAGTAATTTTAAGTTCATAGGAAGGCTCATAACACTTTTAGAAAGAATCATGCCTCAGTGAAATAAGCAATGAATCAGAAGTCAGGACCTAATTTTGGCTCAAGCCTTAAGTAGCTGTGTGATCTTGAAATAAAATTTTCTGGACATTTGTGTCCTCATTTGTCTAAAGGCAGGAGGTGGCAATTAAACGCTGAAATAGATAACTGTAAGACCCTATTTAGCTATGACATTTCATGATTCAATTATACACACACATTCTTTATATATGGGAAATGTGTATTTTATACTGGTATGTATATCTTATCTCACAATACTAATTGTTTAACCAATATGTCAAATCTTATGTAAGAACACTTTAATAGCTTCACAGAGTCACTTTCAAAGGATACTTATATTTATTTATGTATTTATTTTGGGATAGAGTTTTGCTCTTGTTGCCCAGGCTGGAGTGCAATGGCATGGTCTCAGCTCATTGCAACCTCCGCCTCCCAGGTTCAAGTGATTCTCCTGCCTCAGCCTCCTGCATAGCTAGGATTACAGGCATGTGCCACCACACCTGGCTAATTTTGTATTATTAGTAGAGAAAGGGTTTCTCCATGTTGGTCAAGCTGGTCTTGAATTTCCAACCTCAGGTGATCTGCCCGCCTCGACCTCCGAAAGTGCTGGGATTACATGGGTGAGCCACCAAGCTCAGCCAGGATACTTACATTAAATAAAATGGCAATAGTTTAAGATTCTTGAAATTCTACTCTTAGAACTGCTTTCAGAATGTATTTCTGCAATTTTCCTCAGCAATTAAAATCTTTATCCTTTGAAATTTAAATGTTATAACACTTCAAGGAATCCATAATTATTTTATTTAATAAAACTAGAGAAGAATCCAGGTAACAAGTTTGACATAAAACAAAACAGATATTTCAAGCAATGCCACATCGTTGGAGTAGGTAAACTCCTTCCCCAGATGACCAATTTAAAGGACAATGTTCAGTTTAAACTGTAAGCTTAGATGTATGCATATGCATACATCTAAGATAAATGCATCTTAGATAAATGCATATGCAAGTGGATATGCTCAAACACAGATTGAGTTTCAATTAATATTGATTAAATAAAACGGGCTGTTTGACTATTTTTACGCACATAGACACTGAATTTTTACTTTTGATATTAATACCACAGAAGTTAAAACACAATGTTTTCCAGTTAATTGTCTCAGTCCAATATTTTTTGGATACTGGTCAATGGAGTTTGCGGACAAGGAATTAATTCATTGTTGCATTAAGAAACATTTTTTTCCTGATATTAAGTATTAAAATTCTTAGCTTCTAAGGTCTTAAAAACTTTTGGAAGATAATTGGTTAAAGCTAAATTCTACATGCATTTTCCTTTCATCTCCACTTCCTCACTCCTCTTTAAAATAGCTGCATACCTAAACCACTACTAAGATATGGTGTATTTGTTCCAGCCCTCAATGTAACCTGCCAGTTCTGTAGCTTTTTGAAGTTTTATTACCAAGAAAGATATAATCAATTTATCCTAAATTAATGAATGCAGCTTGCATGTAAAAATTCCCCACTCATCTCCCTGAAGTATGAGCACGGTAAAATAACATCTGATACCAAATTCATTTGTTTTCCCAGCATTAGCTTTGCATTTAACTATGTGGGCCAAAGGAATCAAAACCATCTGACTTTCTCTTCTTGAAATAATCAATACATTTTTACAGAACCGTGTAATTTTTTTCTTAAAAAAAAAAGAGGCAAAGTCTGTTTAATATTTAGGAGCTCAAAAACCTGAGAGAAAAGAATAAATACGTGGCTTACTTCTTATCATGAAATCCTGTCATTTTTGCTTCAGAAAATGATACACAGATTTGAAAAGAAACTTAAACCTAGGTGTCCTTTCAAATATATAACAATAACAAAGAGAGTGTGGTTTTCTTCATCTTTTGAACTTTAAGCTTGATTAAACTCAGTAAAAGGTTATGAATGTTGTAAAATAGCTTTAGAAAAATGTTTTTTACTTCTTCTAAGTATTAGCTCTTTCCAGATGACTATAAATGCCTAGAATTTGTGAAGACACATTTGTGTTCTCTCAGGAAAGCATTTCAAAGTCATCTTTGATGTGTAGATCAAAACTATCGCTTCCTAATTATAACACACAAAAATCTACTTTATGAATAGAAGCATTTTTTTAGAAAACAAAACATCATTTGTATAATTACCTAGCTCTGGAAATCATTTGCCAGGAAAATGAGGGCATAAAGTTAGCAAGAACAAAAATGTCTAAGTAACATTTCTGACTTTAAGAGCCAATTGTTAGAAGACATCAATATCTATGGAAATTGTGAAATGATAACAACTTTTATTTTATCAAGCATTTAATAATACATAAATGAGTAGGTATAACATATTATCCATTAGAAACAATGACATTAAATTAATGGTAGGGTGCTCTATTCAGCTGACTATATATTTAATAGAACTTGAATATTACAAATCTTAAAAGAAAACAGAAAGAAGATGGAGGTGGTGACAATGTAGATTTTTTAACATTCTTAAATCTCCCTGATAATGAGAAGATTGATTATATATAAAATGTTAAAATATGGTCAACATCTACAACAATGACCACACAAAAGGAGATATGATAGCTGTACACACCCCAATGTGCTTGCTTGGTCAAGAAGAAAATACAAGTGAACTCTATAGGACTGGCATGGCATTAGTGTCTGTGTGGAGGAAGCAGAGAGAAACAGAGAAATCTCTCATGACGATGGAAGAAGTAAATAAAGAAAAACTAATACCACTTATAGGAACCCTCTGGAAAGTACAATGTACTAATTTGAGAACAAAAGATGAAACTTGAAGTGTTTTTGTTTCAAATTATTACCAGAGTGAAAGGGGTCTCTGATGAAGTCTGAAGGTGCTGGAACCATCTGAGTCCTGTGAGCACTTCCAAAGATTGCTTGCAGGACAACGATAAAACAAAACAAACCAGACAATGCAAGGAATTGCAGCATCACTGCAATTGTGAGGGAGTGAACTTACTGTCCAGTCCAAGCTTTCTTCTAGAACAAAGTCCTGAGCTGAGAGAAACCTCTAGCAACATATTTCTCATTGAAGGAATAGGAAAAATACGGGCAAAGGGAAAGCTGAAATGTTAGAACAGATCCAAGACATCTCAGAATGTGAGACCGTGCCTTTTAAAACAATTCACAGGACAACAGAAAAATCTCTAATGCCATGAAGCTAGAAAAAAAAGCCTTATGTACCCTCTTTCCTAAAAGTTCAGCTGTAACTAAATAACATGTACAAAATGAAGAATATAAATAAATTATCATTGAATTACATATAAAGCTGATACAAGAAAAAGATTGAGGACACAATAATGTATTTAGAGGCAACATTAGCATAAGACATGCCCATAAATAGATGAAAATTTTGGCCCAATGTTTCAAAATGAGCTAAGAAGATGATGAAAAATAAAATAAAGACATAAACTAGAAGTAAAAACAAAAATCAAGTGATGAAACACAGGAATATTTTTTATTTCATAAATAAAATACTTTTTTCAGACATAAAGGCTAAGAGGAAAATAAAAAAAAAATAGAAAATTCCTTAAAACAGAAAGATGGAAGAGAGGTATTTTTTTTTGAAATAAAAAATAAATGGAGAAAATATGAATTAAAATTATAATGCAATACCACTACATATAGTCTAATCAACTAAATAATAATAATAATGAAATATATACAATTCTAACTGTGTTGAAGAGTGCTTAAATATCTCATATAACCCTAGGTACAATCACTTTGGAAAAATGGCAGTACCTAAAATTGGACATTCATACCTAAGACCCATTAATCCCCTGCCTACATTTAGGTACAAGAGAATGCATATATAGGTTCATCAAGAGATTGACACTTTGGTAGTCAGAATTATTCATAATAGCCAAAAGCATTAAAAAGTTCAAATTTTAATTAGCAGATCTACAAAGAATTAAATCATGGTATATTCGGTCAAATAAACACCATATATAAATGAAAAGTAATGAATAACTATACGCAGGAATATTGATGAGCTCACAAACATGATGTTGAGAGAATGAGGCCAGACACAAAAGAGCACACACTGCAAATATCCTTTATGTAAAATTTAAAAGCAGATATAATTTTAAAACTTCAAAAGTAAATACAAAAACAAAATAAGTAAATGTGATCTCATTAAATTAGAAAGCTTCTGCATGGCAAAATAAATGGTCATAAGAATAAAGAGACAACCCACAGAATGGGAGATAATATTTGCAAACTATGCATTCAACAAAGGACTAGTATCCAAAATCTACATGGAACTCAAAGAAATCAGAAAAAAAAAATCCATCAAAAGGTAGGCAAATGACATAAGTAGATATTTCTGAACAAAAGATATAAAAATGGCTAACGAGAAAAAAATGGCCAACATCACTAATCATCAGGGAAATGCAAATTAAAACCACAATGAGTTACCACCTTACTCCTACAAGAATGGCCAATATGGGCCGGGCGCGGTGGCTCAAGCCTGTAATCCCAGCACTTTGGGAGGCCGAGACGGGCGGATCACGAGGTCAGGAGATCGAGACCATCCTGGCTAACCCGGTGAAACCCCGTCTCTACTAAAAAATACAAAAATCTAGCCGGGCGAGGTGGCGGGCGCCTGTAGTCCCAGCTACTCGGGAGGCTGAGGCAGGAGAATGGCGTGAACCCGGGAGGCAGAGCTTGCAGTGAGCTGAGATCCGGCCACTGCACTCCAGCCTGGGCGACAGAGCGAAACTCCGCCTCAAAAAAAAAAAAAAAAAAAAAAAAAAAAGAATGGCCAATATGAAAACGTCAAAAAACAATAGATATTCGTGTGGATGTGGTAAAAGAGGAACACTTATACACTGCTGGTGAGAGTGTAAATTAGTACAACCTCTATGGAAAACAGTATGGAGAGTATTTAAAGAACTAAAAGCAGATCTACCATTTAATTCAGTAATCTTACTACTTGGCTATCTACCCAAAGAAAAATAAGTTATTATTTGAAAAAGACACATGCACACATATGTTTATTGCAGCCTAGTTTACAATTGCAAAGATATGGAACCAACCCAAGTGTCCATCAATCAATGAATGAATAAAGAAAATGTAGTATATATACACCACAGAATACTACTCACTAATAAAAAGGAAAGAAATAACGTCTTTTTCAGCAACTTGGATGAAGTTGGAGGTCATTATTCTAAGGAAAGTACTCAAAAGTTGAAAATCAAATATTGTATATTTTCACTTATAAGTGAGAGCTAAGCTATGGGTACACAAAGGCCATACAAAGTGACATAATGGACTTTAGAGACTCAGAATGAAGACGGTGGGGGTTAGGGATAAACAACTATGTATTGGGTAAAATGTACACTATGGGTACACTAAAATCACTGAATTCACTACAAAATTCATCCATGTAACCAGAAACCCTTTCTAGCCGCAATGCTATTGAAACAGTTTTTTTAAAAATAAATAAAACGCAGAATGCTGGTTAATTTTTGGCAATGCTGGTGGTTGGATAAATGTACATTGGAGCTACTGGGTTTCCGAGACTCTGAAATTTAGATTTCTTCGTCTAGATACTAATTATTTGACATCCAATTCATTGAACTTTAAACTTTTTAATGAGTAATTTTTGGCTTATATGTTCCACTTAAATCAATTTTTTAGGTAAGATAAAAGGATATTATAAAAAATGTAACAGATAAAGCAATCTAACACATATATAGCGAAATTCCACATTGGAAAAAATAAAAAAAAAAAAGTAAAAACAAAAATAATGGGAAAATAATAGAAGGGAAGAAATACACACACACACACACACACAAACACACACAAGTACAAACACATCAAACATCCACAGAAGTTTTCACAAATTAAAATGTAAACAAAACTTGAAATTTGTATTTGAATAATACATAAAACCTGGAAAAACCAAATCCAAATCACCAACACCAAGAAGATACATTCTAGTAAAAAATACTAGATTTTAAAAACAAACATTAAAAATTCTTTCATCACTCAAGCAAAAATTGAGCAGGTACACCATAATAGAAAGAAAATTAGACTGTACTTAGATGTTTTTCATTGCTATAGTTTATGCCAAAAGAAAATACAGTAATATATTTAAGATACTCAAAAAAGAGAATGTGAGAAATACAAAGGCTACGACCAACTCCTTTCAACATACAAGAGCTCAATAAAATGTTCCTGTGAGCACCCGAGGTCAGGAGTTCAAGAACAGCCTCGTCAACATAGTGAAACCCCGCCTTTACAAAAATACAAAAATTAGCCAGGTGTGGTGGTGTGCACCTTTCAATCCCAGCTACCCAGGAGGCTGAGGTAGGAGAATCGCTTGAATCTGGGAGGTGGGGGTTGAAGTGAGCCGAGATCATGCCATTGCACTCCAGCATGGGGAAAAAGAGAGTGAGACTCCGTCTCAAAAGAAAAAAGAAAAAAAAAAAAAATTCCCGTGAGCAACTCAAAAAATCTAACAGAGAATAAAGCTCAAAAAACCAAAATGATAAGAAAGATTGTGACATAAGAAATAGTAGTCACACAAATTCTATCCGATGGTGGATCATCATGAAATGATGGCTATATTAGACAGAGTGTAGTATGAAAAAGCTATCTACTCAGACAATAAAGATGTAAGTCAAGAACTAGAAGTGTGTGGGAGCAGGATAAATTAAACTTTTTAGTTTTTTAAAATGCTTTTTTTTGTTGTTGTTCTGTAATGTATTTTGTCAAATATCATGTTTGTGACCTCTGCTTTCTTTCTATTTGGTATTGCCTGTCATATCTTTGCCTGCACTTTTGTTTTAACTTTTCTATCTTTGTTTTAATGTGTCAGTCTATTTACAGAAAAAATCAGTTGATATAATGTGCAGTATTATAGTTAATCCAAATAATTACTAATTCAAAAGAAGCTGTAATGTCATGGGAGAGATGAGATATCTTTATCCATTTTCTACTTCTATAACAGAATACAAACAAACAACGTGATTTATAAAGAAAAGAAGTTTGTTTGGCCCACAGCTCTGGAGACTGGAAGTCCAAGGGCAGAGTGCTGTCATCTACTCAGCATTTGGTAAGGGCCCCCTTGTTGTGTTATAACGTGCTGAAAGGCATCACATGATGAGAGTGTGAGAGACAGAGAGAAAATAGGGGCAAAACTTATTCTCTTCTCAGGAGCTCACACCCAAGACATGCAACACACTCCCATGAGAGTGACATTAATCCACTCATGATGGCACAGCCCTCTTAATTCCATTATATGGTAGTTAAATTTCAACATGAGTTTTGGAGTGGACCTTGAAACATAGCACAGAGCCAATGTGGGATTTTAAAGCAAAGTGCAAACATACCTGTTTTGCATAACTATAGTGTGACCCACAGTATTCTACTGCATGTAGCAGAAATAGAAGAAAGCAGCTTGGCAATTCAATATGACTCTTTTTTAAAGTAAAAAAATAAAATGAAAACATCAAATGGAGTTATTAATATTGAAATTGTAATTCTTGTTTCTGAAATGAATACACTTCCTATGTCCAGCTCACAGAGGAGGATGTTCTCGGGTCTATAATCAGGCACAAAATGAACTTCACGAGCTAAAACATTAAGATAAAAATTTGTTTTTTAAATTATATATTTAATAATGAAAACAAAAGAACAAAAACACCTTTGTAGACAACCAAAGCATATGCATTGTAAATTCACCTACTATTTGAAAATGCTACAAATATACATTTCTTATTTCTAGAAGATTTAATATGGTCTATGAAATTATACATATTATATAGGTTAGGTAGTTTTATTTTTGTGTGTGCCAATACAAAATAATTTTAGGCGAAATCATAAGTTTTACAATATTTTTAAGCATATTCCATTGTATATTTAGTAAGCAACTATGAATATATCATAAAATATATTTATTACCTTTATTTACTATATAACATTGAAATAATAAGTTGAGAAATTTTAGCATATTAATTTTGCTATATGTACTGAAGACATTCTAAAATCATAATTTAAAAATACCCTCACCCTCAGAAACTAATTTAATGTTGTGATTAACAGTCAGTCACTTTTATAAACAAGTACTATTTGAATCAAAGAAATTAATATCTAATTAATTAACTTAATAAATAATCTGGGAGTCCATTGTGAAAACAAGTCCTCATCTCAGAGACCATAGAAATGCTACCAACGTGTTTACAGATTTTCAAGGTAGTAACATAAATATGTGTTTATGTGCTTACTATAAAATTATTTTAAATGTTTTTTAAAATGAGAAATTTTACGACATTTTGACATATGATTTGTTATGAATACATTCATTAGTTATTTTATCCATCCAACTTGTATTCATTATTCTGGAAATGCTAAGTAAGCATCTCAGCAAATCTTTTCTAAAGAAGCAATCATAAAACTGGACATAATCGTCAAAAGCAATTATTTCAGAACACTAGAAATTGACCAAAAGCACATAGGGTGATTTATAAAGAAAAGAAGTTTGTTTGGCTCACAGATCTGGAGACTGGAAGTCCAAGGGCAGAGTGCTGGCATCTGCTCAGCATTTGGTGAGGGCCCCCTTGTTGTGTTGTAACATGCTGAAAGGCATCACTCATGAGAGTGTGAAAGAGAGAACATGGAGGCAAAACTTAATCTCTTCTCAGGAGTTCACACCTAAGATATGTAACACACTCCCATTAAAATGACAGGAATCCATTCCTTTTTAAATTAAATCCATTAATAAATTAAAAAGCATTTATTCAAGAAAATTCACTGAACCTCAGTAAGAACATTTGGAGTTTATGGTGTTTTGCTTGGTAGTTTAACTAGGGAGGGATGATCGTGGAGACAGGCAGACTCTCCACAGAAGATGACAGTGTTGATTCTGAGTGAGGTATGAAAAAAACCTTTAACCAGAGCATTGCCAAAATTATAGTGATCCCAGTAGCAAATAATCAGGGAAACACATCACAGCTGATGTCACAATAGTGATGAAACAACAACTGTTGGTTGTCTGGAAGTCTGCACATCTAATAAGCAACAGGAAAGGGCCCAGCTAACTGAGCCCTTAGTGGGGCAGGATGGCTTACATATGCAGAAATTAAAAGCTGGGTAGACTCATAAACTGCCTCCATATTAAATGTGTTCCCCAATCCACACACTGGTCCATCAGCAAAGTGTCAGTCAATATATGTTTAAGCACAATTTTTGGTGACCACTAAGCAAAGCTCATCTACAGGTAATCCCTCGAAAGCAAGCTTAAAAAGTAAGAATAATAAACTGAGCAGACCAGCTTGACCAACATGGAGAAACTCTGTCTCCATTAAAAGTACAAAAATTAGCTGGGCATGATGGCAGGTGCATGTAACCCCAGCTATTCAGGAGGCTGAGGCAGGAGAATAGCTTGAAGCCAGGAGGCGGAGGTTGCAGTGAGCTGACATTGAGTCACTGCACTCCAGCCTCGGCGACAGAGCGAGACTCCATCTCAAACAAACAAACAAACAAACAAAAACAAAAACAGAGCAGAGTCTTCAATAAATACATGTTTCAGGGGAGACTAACTCTAGATAATTGGTATAGACAAATTATGTGAAAACAAATGACCAAAATAAATGAACAGAAAAACAACAAAAATGGCAATCCCAGGGGATGTCAGAATCAAAAATTGCAACAATATATTATATAAAACAGTATATAAAATGTCCAATTTCCAGAAAAAACAATAAGATATGCTTAAAAATAGAAAGGTGTCAGTAATCAATATCCCTGAGAATTTACCAGTGTTGGACTTACTAGACAAAGACCCAAATCAATTATTGTAAGTATATTTGAAGAACTAAAAGAAACCATTTTTACAGAATTAAATGACAGTACGATGATGATAAATTATGAAATATAGAATGTCAGTAAAAAGATAGACATCATATAAAAAAAGAAGTTGAAATTCTGGAATTCAAGAATACAATATTGAAATAACATTTTTTTTTTTTGCTGCAGATATAAGCTGCCAGAATAGACAATCGGTGAACCTAAAGATCAATCAATAAAGATCGCTCAATTGAAAGCACAAAAAGTAAAAAGAAAAATAAAGAGTCCCAAAGTCCATTGGAACACCATTAAACAAAATGACCTGAGTCTAACATGAGTCCAAGATGCAGAGACAAGAGAGAGTGATGAAGGAAGAAAATGGAAAAATAATGAATAAAAACTTCCCACAGTTGATGAAAAAGATTAACTTGTACATCTAGGTAAGTCCCCAAATTCCAAATAGGATAAGCACATACAAAAACACACACCCAGATAATTCTATGCAGACTTTTCGAACTGTTAAAAAAGACAAAGGAAACATCCTATAAGCAGCAAAGCAAAAATCACTCCTTATAATCAAGGGGACCACACCATAACTCTCTTACTGCTCGTTAGTAAAATAAAGTCAGAAGGCAGAAGAAGGATGTTTAAAGACAATAAAAACGTCAACTAAAAATTCTATATCTAACAAAACTATCTTTCAGAATACAGGCAAATTAAAGACATTCCAAGATAAAGACAAAATTTGTTGCTAGCACCTGCTTTACAACAAATGCTAAAATAATTCCTTCAGGCTAAAAGGAAAAGGTACCACATGGTAACTTGAATCCACACAGAAAAACAATGAGTACTGAGAAAAATTATAACAGAATTTTTTTAATCAGTCTCTCGTTTTTTAAAAATTTTCCTCCATGAGAAAACTTGTCTACTTTACTTAATCTATCATCAAAAGAAGAAATTTCAAACTATTGAAATTTATTAGAAGAATACCAATTTTAACTTAAGTAATTCGAAATTTTTTTCTCATTCTTATATTTTGATGCTGCGAAGAAAAACCAAGAATAATCTGCAAAATTTATTTATTGGCTGGGCACAGATTTAAGATATTTTTTCAGGAAACTCTCTTCCAGTATTCCGGGGCAGTCCAACATAAATCAAATGAATTTGTGTATTCACACACACAAAAATGTACAATACATAGATATAGATATGCATATGCATGTATTTAAGTAACAACTGAAAAAAGATCTTCATGAAGTATGGAAACAAATAAGCACACAAACTGGTGCTTTCACACTACAACTGTTTCATAACACGCTTTCTATCTGAAAAGATAAGTGCATTAGGGAAAATTACAATAAATTTGATAAAAGTTAGCTACTGACTAGCTGAGTAAACTTGGGCAGATTATTGGACCTCTCTACATTTAGTTCCTCTTTTACAAATGAGGTACTAAAACTAATTTCAAAAAAAGTGTCTTAAAAATAAATTTATTCAGTAATTATAAGTACTATAATAATAGAAAATATGTGACAGGCTTTAGTTTAACTGTTCTATATGAATTCATTTAGTCTTTACAACTACCCTATATCAGGTACTGCTATGAAAGATAAAACTGAAAGCATTTAAGTATTCTCACCAAAGTTTAGGAAATGGGTTAAAGTACAGGCAAGTTGGTTGAAGACGTAAGCTCTTATTCTATAGGCCTATTCTGTCCTAAATGGGAACTCCTAGTGACATATATCTACTGAGCCTTTGAAATAGGGCTAGTTCTAATGGAGATTCCAATAAAAATAAATATGGTACAGACAAGATTTAGTATAAAAATGTAAAATCCCTCTCTAATAATGTTCTTATTGATAATAAGCTGAAATTTTAATATTTTGAATCAGTTGAGATAAATTAAAACACTTACAATTAATTTGATCAATTTCTTTTACTTTTTTAATGTGACTCCTAGAAAACTTAAAGTTTCACATATGGCTCAAATATTTCAATTTGACACTAACTTAGGATTACATTAGCCTATGATGTCTCTTTGTCTGTTCCCCAAAAGACTGTTTGAAAACTTTGTAAGGTTCCAAAGAGGTTACTTAAATGCCCCTCTTATAATACATATTCAATAAATGATGTGTTTTCCCCCTTCTTTCTTTTTCACTAAAACAATGGCAACAATGACCATAATGAGCAGGAAGAGAAGGTGAAGTTGAAGAAGGAGAAAGATAAGGAGACAGGAGGGTAGCTTGAGTTCAAGAGTTCAAGGCTGCAGTGAGCTATGATCACATCACTGCATTCCAGCCTGGATGACCAACAAAACCCTGTCTCTTGGGAAAACTTTTGGTATTTCTCTTTCTCATGGTACCCTAAAATCTACACCTGCCATGCTAAAACTATCAAGGTGTAAACTGGTCCTAGAAGAGACAACTTAAATTTGATCATACTTAACATTAGCAATTACTTTGTAATTACTTTATCTGATTTGTTTCCATGGGAATTTTGAGTGTTCAAGTTCAATATATGCATTTCACTTTCAAACAAAGGCAATTAAAAACAACCTGAACTTCGGTACTTTAGAAACAATTAAATCTTCCTATTATTTCTTATGGTTGATTTTGTTGCTATAAGATCAGTTTTGAAGGAATATGAAATACCAACCAAAGAATAAAGTATTTGTGAAGTAAATTTGCCTGTGTTTCTCAGAGTTCACACTAGAAGCCCTAGCCCAAAACACAGAAGTGTATACAGCACAAAAATAGGAAATGTTTGCCGTCACTTCCCCTAGAAACGTTTCACTCTTCACATACAATGAGGAGTAGATCAATGGCCATTTGTCCTGTTTCTCTGATCCAAAGGGTAATAAAATTAAATTGAAGCCTGTTAGGTTTTTAATATTCATCTTTATTAAATGTATCTTGATTGCACACATGAAGTGTTCTGGACCAGAGACAGACCACTTATTACTTCAAAGTAAATAGTAAGTACATCAGTCTCATGCCTTACATCCTTATCTCATGCCATGAGAGCTGAGAGAAATTTTTCCAACATAGCTAGCTGTACATTGCATGGGCAGGGGGTGAAGAAAATGAGTTTTCTCTGCTTACAAAGGGAATAAGGCAGCTTCCCTCACTCTGAATCTGAGCCCTAACTCCACACCATTGGAATATAAATATACTCTCCAGAAGTCAAATAGCCTCATATATCTGAATCTTTCCAACCTAGAGATGTTTCCAAATTTCCAGGTATTATTACTTCTTGAAATGTAAATACTTAGGCAGATAACTACTCTACTCTTCCTGATATTTGGAGACAAAATCTAAGATCTAATCTGAGCTGTGATCATTTGTCCATCTCTGGGCGGTAAGAGAAGTTTTGTTACCTTTTGGATCAGGTCTTTACCTTGGGGAGAGGGATGCACGAGCAGGTGTAAAGCTGGCTAGTGACAAGATGATTCAGCCCTTAATATGGATTTTTTAGCTTTTCAACAGGATGGTGACATAATGTGCTTCTGTCTTCTTCCTTCCCCCATTATCCTGTTTTTGACAACAAAAACAATATTTGTTTTTATTTTTCTCTTTGTAATAGTGTCCTCACATAATAAACCAAATTGTTGAAAAAAAAAGCCACATATTTCAACCAAATCTTCCTCCTGCAACTCAGTCATCTTGCTAACACACCGCTAGAATCCCCTCTTCTCTCTGGTTTTGCTCTTCATGGTTTCAGATACCTGCAGTAACTACAGTCTGAAAATATTCAATGGAAAACTCCAGAAATAACAGTTAATAGATTTTAGGTTGCATGCCATTCTGCGTAGTATAACGAAATCTCCAACTGTTCTGCCCCAGGATGTGAATACCCCTTTTCTCCAGAGTCTCCACACTGTGTAGGCTCCCCACTTCTGAGGCTCTTAGGGGCCATCTGGACTGTTGAAGTATCACATTGCTTGTGTCCAAGTCACCCTTATTTTACTGTGTAATGCCACAAAGTGCAAAAGTAGAGAAGCTTGCAATTCAGACATGCCAAAGACAACCCATAAAGTGCTTCCAAGTGAAAGTTGTAACTCCTTGACTCAATAAGGAAAGGAAAAAAAAATTGTGTGCTGGAGTTGCTAAGATCGATGGTAAGAATGAATCCTCTATCTGTGAAATTGTAAATAGTATGTTGTTATAGTTGTCCTACTTTATTATTATTGTTGTTAATCTCTTATTCTGCCTAATTGATAAATTAAATTTTTATCACAGGCATGCATGTGTAGGAAAAGTCATACTGTATTTGGGATTTGGTACTGTCTGCACTTTCTGGCATTCACTGGGGGTTGTAAAATGTATCTTCGGCAGATAAGGAGGACGACCATACTGCCATGTGCAATCATGACTCATTGGTCAAACCTTTCCCATTCAAAAAGTAATTAATTCCCCAAAATATTTACATTGATGAAATTAAAGACCATGAAAATATACTGGGCACTGCATGTATTCTAACCTGATTTAGGGATGGATAAGGTTGACCCCGTTTTTAAGAAATCTAGAGTTGAACTGATGAACAATAAATCTCCAGATGGATTTATGAGCTATGTGGGACAAGTATTCAGGGAGTACTTCTTGTGCTTACTATTTAATAAGCAGGATAGCTAATTTCCTTAAATATGATGTAATGCCCATGGAATAAACTGTTTTTGTTTTTGTTTTGCTTTTCTTTATCTCTCTTTCTCTTTTTATTTTTTATTTTACTTAAATTCTGGAATATATGTGCAGAACATGCAAGTTTATTACATAGGTATACATGTGCCATGGTGGTTTGCTGCACTTATCAACCTGTCATCTAGGTTTTAAGCCCAGCATGCATTAGGTATTTGTCCTAATGCTTTCCCTTCCCTTGCCATCCGCCCACCTGACAGGCCCCAGTGTGTTTTGTTCTCTTCCTGTGTCCATGTGTTTTCCTGTTCAACTCCCACTTATGGGTGAGAACAGGTAGTGTTTAGTTTTCAGTTTCTGTGTTGGTTTGCTGAGAATGATGGTTTCCAGCTTCATCCACGTCCTTGCAAAGGACATGAACTCATTCTTTCTATGGCTGCATAGTATTCCACGGTGTATATGTGCCACATTTTCTTTATCCAGTCTATCATTGATGGGCATTTGGGTTGGTTCCAAGTCTTTGCAATTGTAAATAGTGCTGCAATAAATGTATATGTGCATGTGTCTTTATAGTAGAATGATTTATATTCCTTTGGGTATGTTCCCAGTAGTGGAATTGCGGGTCAAATGGTATTTCTGATTCTACATCCTTGAGGAATTGCCACACCGTCTTTCACTGTTTTGTTTTTTCAATTGTAGCCTGCAACACAGTCTTTCCATTACCTAGTGTTCCGCATTTAAGATGAAGAACATGGTGTTCTGCATCTCTCCTGGGGAGCTGTGAGTGGTCTGCTGAAAAACAAATTGAATCTTAAATATTTTCAAATCTTAAAATATTCCTAAACACTTTAACATACTGTCCCAGCCTAGGGTCATATTAATGAGCTATACACATGCTCAAATGCCATCACAGGATTTAAATGCATTAGGTGTATTTTTTACATTAAGAGTTTTGTTATCAATAATTAGGTGTTGAAGCCTCTAGAATGAAGTTAGACTCAAATGAGGAACATTTTGTCCAAAGACATCCTTGTCTTTAGTACTTTGTTTTCTATGTATGGTATGTTCAGTACACACTGTATGTATCTTGGCAAACTCTTAGCAGATTCCAAATTGTCCTTAAACTGGATTTTGAATAGTCAAACAAATGCTGACTATGGCAGTTAAAGAACAACTAAAACAATGAGACTAGTTAAATTTCTGGAAGGTTGTTTGTCTACATGTAAACAACCTTTGGCAGTAATGTTTTTCTCTTTTTAACTTGTGGCACAAAGAAGAAACCATGATTTGATTATGCAAGTGACTTCAATCAACGTATCTGTAATGGCAACTGGAAACTCACACTAAATCAAAGCAGCTGCAATATGTTCAATGAAACACTGTTCTGTTCAGATAAGAAAAATTATTTCAAAGAAATCTTTTACCTATCTTATTAAAAGAGGAAAAATATTATTTAAGGTAAACTTCAAAATGATTAACGACATATATGGATTTTTCTGGAATAAGTAGGGAGATATAGAAGTATTATGAATGTTTGAGATGATGGAGTTTGGCAACCAAAACCATTTTCTATGTTCAATCTCCTATCAATGTTGCCATTATTTGTAGTTCTATCTGTTTACAGTGGGCTGGATTATTATTATTAGAAAACATGATTATAATTTCTTGTTTAAAATATATCCTTAAGAAGGTACTTTGTCCCTAAGTTTGATTTTAATTTCTTTGCTTCTTCCCTAAGTTTGCAGAATGTCTTGGAGGTAGGAATTGTCTTAAATTGTTTCCTTCTCAGACTACAGTACCTACATAGGTATATACTATGTACAAAGTGGTTTGTCTGTTGAATATTCTACTTACCTAACTGATCTGGTGACCTCAGCCTGTATCTGTTGACAGAGAGAAAGAGATGTGATGTAGTGTTGGATGGAGATTTTTTAGTGCTCGTTGTCCGGCTCTGGTGAGCCGTTGGCAGGACAGCTCACCTGCACATCTGCTCCACTGACCTCCATACTAATTTTTCCTGTTGGCACTGATAAGCAAATGTAGAGGATAAGTAGACTATTATGATGTTTAATTTTAGTGTCATCTTGACTGAGCCATGGTGCCCAGATATTTTGGTGGAATATAATTTTGAATATTTTTATGCAACTGTTTTTGATGAAATTAACTTTTAAATCTGCAGACTTTGAGGAAAGCAGATTTACCATAACATGGGTGGGCCTCACTCAATCTGTTAAAGGCCTGACTAGAACTAAAGAACTAAAGACTGACTCCTTCTTTTCCTCCTGCCCCATAAATAGGAGTTCTGCCAGCATGAAAGCTTTGAACTTAAAGTGCAACATCAGCTGTTTCCCAGGTCTCTAGCCTGATCCTCTTTGAACTTCAACTATAAATTTTGGGGCTTGCCAGACTCCATAATTGTGTGAATCAATTCCTTAAAATAAATCTCTTTTGATATGTACACATATCCTATTGTTTTGTTTCTCTTTAAAAGGCATAGAAAGCTTGAGAGTACTTTGAAGTTGTTGGGTGACTCTTGAGCCTTTTTTGTTTCTTGTAGTTATTTAATGTGGATTAGAACTACACATTCAGAATTAAATTGGTGTAGAGGTTCTTACTGGTCTATTTGACATTTTCACTTATTGTACTTTTAGGAATTACTTAATCTTAAATGTAATAATATTAGATTATCTTAACTTTTTTATTCTGTGTTTATTAGATTATTTTTATTTTATTATTTTCTACAGTTTTGATATAAGAGAAAGTAGACATGTGTACCTATTTGTAAGTAGACATGTGTACAACTTGATTCAATCTTCCACATTTCTTAATAACAGATCATAAATTAATTTCTCATCATTGTTTAGGTCATAATTTTTTATTGATAAGATGTTCTTTCCAGTAATGTCACAGTATAACTTATTTTTCTCTAGAAATACAAAAGTTATATGACATCAAATATTAAATGATTTCTGAAGATACATTTTTTTTTCCAAGTCACAACTCCTACAAATGTGAAATTTGTGTGGTCTAACTGCTATGGACTGAATTTTGTACTACACAATTTTATATATTGAAATCTCAACCCCTGTACTACAGATATGACTGTGTTTGGAGATAAGGTCTTTAAAGAGGTAATTAAGTTAAAAGGAGCTTACAGCAAGGCACAGTGGCTCATGCTTATAATCCCAGCACTTTGGGAGGCCGAGGCAGGTGGATTGCTTCAGGTCAGGAGTTCAAGACCAAACTGACCAAAATGGTGAAACCCTGTCTCTACTAAAATTACAAAAATTAGCTCGGGGTTTTGGTGCATGCCTGTAATCCCATTTACTCGGGAGGCTGAGGCAGGAGAGTCTCTTGAACTGGGGAGGCGGAGGTTGCAGTGAGCCGAGATCGCGCCACTGCACTCCAGCCTGGGTGGCAGAACAAGATTCAGTCTAAGAAAAAAAGAAAGAAAAGGAAGCTTATGAAGGTGGGCCCTAATCCAATATGACTGGTTCTATATAAGAAGAGATTAGGACACAGACATACAGAAGGAAGACCCTGTGAAGACATAGGAAGGAGATGACAATCTACAACAAGGAGAGAGGCCTGAGGAGGAACTAACCGTGCCAACACCTTGGTCTTGGACTGCTAGCCTTCAGAATCACAAGAACACAAATTTCTGTTGTTTAAACCAATCAGTGTTTAGTACTCAGCTACGATAACTCTAGCAGACAACCATGTGACAAGACAGCCTGGATGTCCCAGTTCTATAATGAATTCCAAAGGCTACACACACAGGTTGTTCCAAGGAAACACTTTGTATGAACACAATGCTGAGCCCTCCTGAGGGGCCCTACGATGAAGCCCTCACTTTTTAGTTGACTTCCAAGGCCAGAACCCGCTGTGTCTTGCCTCAGGTCCCTGGCTCTTCCTTCTCCACCTCCTCTGCTAGGGTCTCCTTCAATGCTGTTGCACACTGCTTTTCCTCAGGTGCACCTTGCTCCCTCTCCTTATGTTATGCACTTACAGAGAGA
The DNA here is from genome assembly GCF_047675955.1 of Chlorocebus sabaeus. Taxonomy (NCBI): domain Eukaryota; kingdom Metazoa; phylum Chordata; class Mammalia; order Primates; family Cercopithecidae; genus Chlorocebus; species Chlorocebus sabaeus. The sequence goes on along the minus strand of NC_132911.1, from coordinate 54,389,647 downwards.
GCTCATTCATTCTTTTAGTTTTAAATGCCACCTGTTGGTTGTGGATAACTAAATATTAAAATATACATCCCAGTTCTGTTGACAAATATCAAAACATTCCTTTCACAAGGAGCACATTAAACTCAAGGAGCCTCTCTCACCCCCTGGTCATCTTCATCTCAACTGAGAGTAATACCTCCTCCAAGCACTCAACCTAGAAACCTAAACCACATCTTCTTGTCTTTCAAATGCTTTTGCTTGTCTCTTTCCATAATGAGCATCTGGGTGCCAGACACAGTCATCCCTCTCAGGTATTTCTGTAAGTATTCTGAACGGTCTATCTGCCTCTGCTCTTTTCCTCTCTGAACCAGTCTTCCCACTTCAATCAGAGGGGTTTTAAAAAGTAACTGAATATGTCAGTAATTTCCCAACTGAGAATCCTGTCTGTCCTCAGGACCGCAGCATCATTAGCCATCCGTCTTCTAACATATTGCCTGCTTTCTCCTTTTGGCTCATACTACATTACACCCTTCATTCTTTCCATATTTTATCCAAACTGATCTGTCCTGGATTCAAGTAGATTATGCTCTCAACTACAGTTATATGCTGCACCAACCTGGAACAGGTTGAGTCTTCCTTACTCATCTGGCTTGTTTCCTCCCTCTGCACTTCTGTCCTCATGACTCTGACTGATGTCATCCAACCCCACGGTTTTAAATGCTATCTGTATATACTGTTGGCTACCGTATTTTCAGCTCTAGAATTAACCTGTCCCCTGAACTCCAGACTCAAACCCACTGACTACACATGTGTGTGTCATAGACATTTCAAACCAAACATTAGAGCACGTGCACACCTTTCCTCATTCTGCTTCCTACCATGAACCTCCCTCCATTTCAATAAATGCCTCTACCATTTTCACTCCAAAACAATGGACAGCATCTTGATGTCTCCCTTTCTCTTACATAGATCAGATCCATCAACATGTCTTATCTTTTCTGTCTTAAAATTCTATCCTAACTATGCCTTCTACTTAGCTTTATTCCTGACACCCTGGTCTAGGACACAAGCAACAGTCACTTAGATTGCTATGTCACCCCTCCAATTGGTCTCTATGATCTCATTTTCTTTCCTGTAGCCTATTCTTCACTCAGTTGCCAGAGTAATTTTTTAAAGACAGTCATTTTATCATGTTACTCCTTTTCAAAGCCTGCATTGATTCTCATCATACAAACAATAAAATTCCAAATCCCTCGTACACCCTAGAAAGCCGTCCTTGATCTAACCCTGCAACTTTCCTAGAGTCATTTCTTACCTGTCTGTCTCATTTATTATGTCATTGGCCTTCAAACATACTATGAAGGTTGCCATAACATTGCACATGCACAAGCTTTTTCCTCCACCTGAAAAAGTTTTTCCCAGAATAGTTACATAGCTTGCTTCCTTACTTGATTCAGGTCTTTGCTCAAATAACCCTCCTTAGAGAAGTTTTCCCTACCAATCTTTTAAAAAATAGCACCTCACACTCTATCCTTCTACCCTGTTTTTTCTTCACAGTCCTTTTCATTATCTGACATTGCATTCTACACACACACACACACACACACACACATATGTCTGTCTGTCTTATATATAAATACATAAGTCTGTCTCTCTCTAGTAGGCAAGATGTTTGAGGACACACCTTATGTCTTTTGTTCTCTGTTGAAACTTCAAGGCCGAAAAGATTGCATTGCAAATGCTCAATGATTATTACTTGAATGATATCCACATATGCAGGAATGAATAAATAAATAAATGTATAGGGTGGCTAATGTCTGTAGTCCCAACACTTTGGGAGGCTGAGATGGACATTCCTTGAGTTCAGGAGTTTGAGACCAGCCTGGGTAACATGGAAAAACCTTGTCTTTATAAAGAATATCAAAATTAGCCAGGTGTGTTAGTGCATACTTGTAGTCCCAGCTATTTGGGGGGCTGAAGCAGAATTGCTTGAACCAGGGAAGTCAAGGCTGCAGTGAGCCCCAAGATCACACCACTGCACTCCAGCCTGGGGGACAAACTGAGACCTTGTCTCAAAAAAAGCAAAATAAAACAAAATAAATAAATCACAAAAAAATTTAAAAATGTATAAATGAGTACAATTATTATTAATATTATAACCGACTAGATTTTGTCCTCAAGAAGAATGAATAGGAATAAGCAAATGTAAATAAATAAAGACAATAAAGTAATATATGTGCTATACTAATGGCTATATTTAGGAATCCAAGATATTACAACTGGAAAAACCTAAAAATCTTTGGAAACTGTAACCTAATAAGTTTTAGGTATTTGCCAAAGATTAGACTTTCCTAAAACCCCAGCAACCTAAACAGTGATGTTTCCCTGCAAAGGCCTCACATTCAGTAGAGAACACAGCAATGAAAAATGGCATAATTAACCCTGCAATTCTTGAGATTAAAAAGAAGAAAGGAATCCTCTTTCTTTCTTTCTCTCTCTCTCTTTCTTTCTTTCTTTCTTTCTTTCTTTCTTTCTTTCTTTCTTTCTTTCTTTCTCTCTTTCTTTCTCTCTCTCTCTCTCTTTCTTTCTTTCTCTTTTTTCTTTTTTCTTTTCTTTTTTTTTTTTTTTTTTTTTTTTTGAGACAGAATCTCACTCTGTTGCCCAGGCTGGAAGACTGGAGTGCAATGGCATGATCTCGGTTCACTGCACGCTCTGCCTCCCAGGTTCAAGTCATTCTCCTGCCTCAGCCTCCCAAGTAGCTGGGACTACAGGCTCCTGCCACCACGCCTGGCTAATTTTTTGTATTTTTAGTAGAGATAGTGTTTCACTGTGTTAGCGAGGATGGTCTTGATCTCCTGACTTCGCGATCCACCCACCTTGGCCTCCCAAAGTACTGGGATTACAGGCGTGAGTCACTATGCCCGGCCAAGAATCCTCTTTCAAGGACCTTTCAGCATTGCAAATGGCATTCTGAAACTGTAGTTAAGCCACTTTTTATAGAGTTGTATTAAATGTCTTATTAGGGAGAAATAATGTAATGACTCAGGGAGCACACCAGGTGGCTTGTTTATTATGGTAACTCCAGATACCTAAAATAGGCAGGATTTGGAGGAACCTAGGTACAGGAGAGGGTCTGAGAAACATGAGGCTGAGGGAATGTTTCAGAAAGAGATCCCAGCCCTGTGTGGGATAGAGAGCTATAGTTTATGGAAGATGAAAGTGTATAGCAGGAATCCTGCTAGTACTGAAGGAACTGAAGAATCCTTCAAGTTGGAAAAGAATGTAATTGCACCCCCATCCCCTGCAATACTCAATAGGAACCCATTCCTCATGTTCTTCAACAGATGCCCAATCAAATTCTGTGAGAACATTCTGCGGAATCCAAAGCCTACTATATGTGCATTCCATGTACTCCTTTGCTATAAAAGGGGAGAAACAGATATCCCAAAGGAAGGTAGAAGACATTAACCAATTCTGCAGTTTTTCCTGGTGCCAATCCCGACTGTAACTACCTGCAAACACATCTGACTTCTCCTCTCTTTCACTATTAATTTCAAAACTATTTGCTGAACATAAATAATAATAAATTTATTATTTGTTCATGTATTATATCAGTCCTTATTGTAGGCACTGGGAATACAGCAAAGAGCAAAACAGACAAAATTTCCAGTTCAGTGTCATTTACATTCTAGCTTCTACATTTGTGGAAATGGCTCAGAATTCTGTAATATTTCTTTAAGTCTGAATAATTAAAAGAACTTCAATGATGTTAGCAATAAAATGATGTGTGCAAACTCTTTAATGGTGCACAGCACTGTCTCACTATAACTAAGGTATAAGCAAGAGGAAGTACAACTTCAGTCACTGACCCCACGCCTCCACTTTCTGAGGCTATTATGCGTGATTGCACCACAAAAGAATCACGGGCACTGACGCAGTCACACCCTGGAGATTTGTCCAAGTCTGTGCATTCTATTCAGTGATAACTTAGTAAATGATACCATAAAATCGGTAAACTTGATAAATTGTCTAGTGAAGACACAGCTTCATCTGGATGCACATAAAAATTACATAGCAGATTACTGAATTTTATGTTACTGTGTTTTCCATACCACATACAGCCAAGGATTGAAATATTTATATGGTAGTCTTCTACTTAGGCTTATTATATACTATTTATCTAAAGGTTGAATATTACCATTTTGCTCCTCTTAACAGAACTTTGCAAAGCAAAATGTAAAACAACAACAGAATCGAATTCCTCTTGTTTAAACTGGTCACATGTTGGAACTAAATGGAACTAATATTTGGAACTAATATTTTTGGAACTAATATTTTTCTTAGTAAGCACATTTAACCTTAGGACACAGCTCTGTGCCTTCACCAAGAAAAGGATAAAATTGTTGTGTTTATTTTAAGGAGAAGAGACACTGTAAATTAATGCTAGCAACCTATAGCATGCAATTCCTAGGTGGGGGAAGAATAAAGCATTAAGTACATTAACCTCTGAAATGACAAAAATAGCCCCATATGTCAACATCCTTTAATTGTGTAACTAAAAATCATTCTGTTTATCCTACCCCTTTTTTTTTTTTTCTCCCAGATGACCTTAAACAACACATTTTGTAGCTCTACACACAAAACTGATCCCTTGAAATCTTGGTGTTTCTGAGCCTGCATGTCCTCAGAGAGTTGAGTTGTCAAAAGTGAGCGGTTTAATTCATTGTTCATCTAACGCTGGCAAGAGTAGAGTGCTGGGTTTGTCAGTAAATTTAAAAAATGACAAGCAAAGGCTATTTCTGCTCTCACAGGCAGTATAAAATAGGTGGAATTTCTCAATATAGTAGATGTCTTTAGTTAAAGGTAAATAATTTGCATTACAATACACATTCTCTAGAACAAATGAACCAATTAAACAAGTAAATCAATGGCCCGCCATTTAGAAAGATTTAAATTATTGTTGTTACTTGAGTGGGTTAGTTATATTTCTCTTTTTGTAAAACAATTAAAAATATGGAGGGAAATCTTTGTATTTAGAAAATATGACAATAGTAGATGTGTGTAATCTTAATCCTTTTGAGAAGACTAACTTATTTTTTAAGCATGCTTATTCGGAACTAGTAACAATTGCTTCCTCAATGCCATTCTCCCCTGTACTAATGTATGGAGCAGACATTCTTCCGGATACTAGAAATACAAATATGAATAAATGAGTACATCCTGGTATTTTCCTAAATAACTTGACAGTCCCTGAAGGTCTATAGAATAAATGCCATATTTGGAGGGGAGTAAGGGAGAGAGAGAGGAATAGCAGAAAGTCAGAAACACTTCATAGAGACGATTTTGCAATGAGACTGGAAAATATATTATGGTGAGCTGGATGGACACAGAGGGGTGGAAAGGACACAGTAAATACTGGGAATGCCATGAGCATATGTAAAGTTGCATGAAGTATTTTGTTAAAACGTGGTATGGAATGTTGTCACCAGAGTCTAGCATTAGGAGATGAGTTATGAGGATTCTTGGGGAACAAGTGAACTGGTAGAGAGCCTGCTCAGGAGTATGGATTAAAATTATCGCTCAGACAATGTGGAAGATGGATCCAGTGGTGGTAATTGTGGAAGCAGGAAGACAAGTTGGATATAAGAGGAAGTGCTCTTAAACTATGACTGAAGCAGTCAGGAGATAACAGACCACAGAACTGCAATTCAGGCTACTGCTAAAGGATTTGGGCATCATTTTGTAAGTGGGGATGGTCTGCTGCTTGACCCCAGGGCACCTTTGTGCTTGTCGGGAAATGTGAGCCTCAGACAATCCCCTGACCTGGTGCTGTGTTGCAGTCAGTGACTTGCATAACTGTGCATGAAAGCTCGGTAACCAAGGGCCAGATGGCAATGAGTTTAACTTTCAGACTGCTCATCTGAGTGTTTTTATTCATAAAGACAAGGGAACTAGGAGAAGAACAACATTGGGAGAAAAATATGATAACTACAGCTTTTGGTATGCTTCATTAGGAAGCGTTCAGTAGGCCTAGATTTTGAGAGATAGAACTTAACCTGATTTATGCTTGGGGCAGTAAGTAAAAAGGTAGGCGATGAAAACGTACAGATGGAGGTGACAGCTCAGGGAGAGAAAGAAAGCCAGGATAGGGATGGTTCTCTAGGGGAACCCAGTATTTTATTAGGAGTCAAAGGAAAAAGACAAGCAAATAGGACTGGAATAATAGTCAAGTAGGTCGGCATACGGCAAGGAGAGAACAGGGCCATTGATAAGAAAGGAAAAGAGAATTTTTAGACAGAAAAAGAAATTAATGATGCTAGGTGCTGGAGTGCAATATGGTAAAATTAGGTCTAAAACAAGCAACGGTATCGGTAATGAAGGCACTGATGACCTCATTCAGAGCTGCGTCAGCTGAGTGATGGGGCAGAAGCCTCAATGTATGGCTTGAAAAAAATATTCTGGTCCCTTCTGTATTGAAATAACTGGTTAAACCTGCATCACAATATTTCTTCACCAATTATGAAATTAACAAAAATTTATAAAACAGAGCAACAAATTCCCCAACCTTAACCCAGACAACGGAATTTTAACACAGTGCAATTAACATTTAAAACTAATAAGGAAGAAGAAATGACAACAACGACAATAATGTTGGATTGAAGCAGACAACGCGAATAATGTGGGGTTGAAGCAGACAACCTGGCTCAGCTTAGGTCTTCATTCTTCCTTCACAATGCTGAAGCCACACATGTATGTGGTAACAATTTGTGGAATTCTTCCTAATACAAATATCAAGAGAAAAATGTGGTTGCTATCATTATGTTTCCTCATTTGGATAGAAGTATAAACGAAGTGACTGGTGGGGAGAAATGAGTGATTCGGGGATCATAAATGGCACGAGTGACTACAGACTGGAGCACACTTGTAGCATACACTGACTTTAGGCAAAGAAAACACATCCAAACCCAGGTGTTTGTCACATTGGGAGAGATACAGCCCTCACATAGGTTGAAACAAACACTAGTAGAAAGCAGTTAGAGAATACATCATGAGAAGGAAAGTAAAGATCTGCCATTCTGGCAAAGAGGATATGCTTTTTGTTGGTCTCCTCTGCTCAGATTTTCCCACTCTCTGCATACTACTGCCCTCACCTCAATCATAAGGCACACATAAAAATGGATAGAACAGAAAACAGAACAGAATGGTCATATAGGAAAAAGAGAAGTTATACATATAGTGAGGAAAAAAGCCAAAACATCTGTATATAATGTTAGAATAAAATAAATGATGGAGTAGAAAGGTTCAAATGTGAGGTACAAACAAAATGGCAATTGTGAAAACACAATACTGAAATAAAAAAGTAATAAAGTACCATGTTATTGATAAAACAAATTTACTTAGAAGACAACATAACTCAAGGTACTGAGGAAAATGTGTTTTATACTTGCTATAATTATATTGTTCATTGTCATGTTAATAAGCACCTTAATTCAATGTAACAAAAACACATGAAATCATAAAAAACAGAGTGAAATGAAAGGAGAACTTGCCCATCTGAAGGAATACATTGAGGCTCAAAATAACATTTCCAAGCCAACAAATACTGTTAAAAGTAAAAAATGTAATAAACAACATTGATAAGTTGCTTTTTGCAAAAAGGTGAGTATATACACATATATTTTTTGTTTTAAGGATATAGGAGAGTTTATTCTCATTGAGATAATAATCTAGATAGACAGATAGAGATATATAAATAAGTATATATGTAATTTACCATCTTTTAGTGTACAGTTCAGTGGTAATAAATACATTTATGTTCTTTACTCTGTCAATGAGCAGGGCACAATGAAATAACACCTAGTAGCAAATGATCAACAAGCTCATACCCATTTTCCAGTAAAAAGAACAACGACCCCTTGCAGAAATGGCTGATTTCAGAGGGGAGGAAATATACAAGATGAAATTGGAGCATTTTGTGGTTCCAGGAAGTAAGTGCTTAAAAACAATAACAACAATAACAAAACCAAAGCACACATTGACAGGTGGATGTTAAAGGACCCACCTGAAAGAACAACCAATGGCCAAAGTCAGAGCATTTGAACAATGAAATAAGACAGTAGAAATGCATCATGACCCTCAACCATGATGGGGCATGTTCAGAGTATGTCTGCTTGAGATGATGGGATGAAAATGGTAATTTACCTTTGTGACCTTTGTTTCTGAAATTTATAATCTCAATCTATTCATAAGGAAAACATCTAACAAATTCTAATAAAACAATATAAACAAAATTCCTGGTCAGTATGCCTCAAATCATTATCAAAACCAAAGAATGTTTGTGACACTGTTACAGACAAGATGAATAAATGCAATGTGTTATCCTGGAAGGCATCGTGGACTGGGACAAGAACATTAAGTTAAAATAGAAATCTGAGTAAGTATGCACTCTGCTTTATACTAACGTACCAATAGCGTATGGTAATTTTACCAAGTGCACCATATTCATATACTATGTTAATCATAAAAGATACTGTGTGCAGGGGCCTTTGGAAATTCTCCATAATATATTTTAAGTTTTTCCACAAATCTGAAAGTGTTATTAAATATAAAGATGACTAAAAACAAAATAATATGTAATCCCAGAGTATCATATTATGTCTACAACAAGAAAATCACAACTTTCTCAACCAGAGCAGCTTGGGAAATACAGAACTATGTGCCCTTTTGAAGAAATGATTTGGCTATGTAATGTACTCAGTTAAGAGTTGATTCAAGAGGAACTTCTCAGGAATGAGAAACTATGTTAAAAGCACAGTAAATAAGGGTGAGCACTGAAAATATATAAATGGAGAACTAATACTACAGGATGCTGGAATTGATGGATATAAAATAAAATGTGAATTTACACAAAAATTAGTTTTGTTCCATATTCATATATTTCCTGTACTGATGAGTGTCAATTGCATTATAATGTATGTTCATCAGACCTTCAACAATGCCCATTTCAAATCTTTTGTCATCTGCAGACAATTATTTTACTCTGAATCTTTCCTGAAATATTTTGTGAGCAACTATAATACAAATGTGCTTTGCCTTTAAGGAGATTCTTGGGAAAGACTAACAACTACATATTTCTGATAACTTTAAAACCATACCGTTGAACTAGGTAAGAATTTCCTGAACTCTCATGGAAAAGCAGGTTTCATCAAACTGCTAACCCAAGATTAAGCACAACAAAAATTAATTATATGAGACCAAAATAACTGATGAGGATGACTGTAATTTTTGTGACTTTTTGTTTCAAACACTGTTGGTTATTTAATGTTTTATTTTTCTGGCTTCAAGGAAACATTTTTCCCTTTCTTTTTTCTTAAGCTATCTATAGATTGGAACAATATGGTAAAATTCATATTTGTAAGCACAATTGAAGCATTTATCATTTGTTCACTACCCGATTCATCCAGAATTTAGAAAGTCTTAGTGAATACTTCTATTTTCATGGTAATATAGTTATTTGCATGAGTTCTATAATAATCTGTTTTCTTTGTAACAGGACACAATTGGTAACATTGGTTACATTACCAAGGGTTGACTGGATTGCCATACTAGCAAAGTGCATAGAAACAGATATTGTCAAACAGCTTTCCCCCGCCCCGCTTTGTTTTGAGATGGACAGAGTCTCCTCTGTCATCCAGGCTGGAGTACAGTGGAACAATCTCAGCTCACTGCAACCTCCGCCTCCCAGGTTCAAGCGATTCTCCTGCCTCAGCCTCCAGAGTAGCTGGGACTGCAAGCATGTGCCACCACACCTGGATAACTTTTTGTATTTTCAGTAGAGACAGGGCAGACAGTTTTAAGGAAATAACGTTGACTTTATATAGCTAACAGAGACCCCTGTGGGAAAAACCTGGTCTAGCACCTGGCTAAAAAGTTTCCCTGGCTTTATAAATTGAGTAAATCGGTTGAGTAACTTTCAGGTAAGAAATTCACCCATATCTATAGGTGTAAGAGTTAAAGAAAGAAGAAAGAAACATGAAAAGTGCCTCAACAGTCAAAGACATGCTTATTTTGGAGAATAAACGTGAGAGGGGCTTCTGGCCAATTTTGGTCATGAACGCTCTCTCTTACAAACTAAGAGTATTTATTGGTTTTAGGGTGAAAGAGCTTATTAGAGGCTCCGAAAGTTTCTGCGTGAGGGAGAAGTTTATTGTGGGGTTGGAATGTCTCTGGTTGGAGGGGAGGTTATCTTGGGGCTGACATTTCTCTGGCCAGAGGGGAGGTTATCTCAGAGCTGGTATGTCTCTGGTTGGGGAAGGGGTTAATCTTATGGTTAGATTGTTTTGGTCAGAGATGTTATTTGTGGTTTATGGTCAGGCAGACCTTAGCCATTAGGCTGATGCCCTTTGGATTGGGGCAGTTTTTGATCAAGGCGTTCTTTAAAATGGCAGTGCTTGTCCCAGATGTTGATGCTCCTGCTCTGTCAGTAAGTATTGTAGGTGAAGTCTAATGTTAATTCCTTGGCTTGGCTTCCTAAACTTAAAAGGGTTTAAAAGTCATATCTGCTATACCTTATAAGTTACAGCAAAGTGGACTTTAAAAGAGCCTATACGTTCAATTGATACTCTTGCTCACTTGTATAAATACTCGAAGTTTAGTGAGACTACTTTTAATGTGCAAAGAAATCAATGTCACTATGATTATTTTTGGTAAAAATGGAGGTGAACCTAGAAAGAAAAATTACAGTATACCTATTAGATTCTAGTCCTTTTCATTGTCCTTGAACTTCTGTTACCTATCCATAAAGTAAACTGGATTCTAAATTCTTCCAGTTTTTCTACAATATCTCATTATAACTCTCCAAACTATGACTCTCCAAACTAGGGTTTCTCATTTGCTCTCACTCTTCTGATTTGGAATTACCAAAAACAAAATTGCCTTTTCCCTGAAGCCCTGAAAGCTGAAGTTGAAGAGATTGATAAAAACTTCAGAGAAATCACAACAACAGCTCATGTGTGGATAGACCTGAATGTATTGTTATGTAAACCAAAAATATAATTCTAAACCCTCCTACTAACTGAATCCCCTCTGAACCAAGCGGATTCCAAAGAAACCTGAAACGTTAACTGAGGCCATGATGGGAAGTGAGGGTTAGACAGGCCTCTGTACTCACTGTACTCTCCTCCCTTTGGTGTTCAGGGACAGCTGACCAGCATTAACATTAAAACAGAGATCTTAAGACTGACAAAACAGACTCTTTGTTGCAGTAAGATACCAAATTCCAACCTGACTCTAGTGTAGCACCACATAACATGTAGAAGATTTTATCCCAAAACATATTCCTTTGACATATTTTGAAATAGTCCTGTGGCGATGTCTCTTGTCTAGAAAATTTAAATTCTGTAGAGAATCCCCGTCCATTTTCTAGGTCTTTTTCTTTTTCTTTTTCTTCTCTTTTTTTCTTTCTTTCTTTCTTTTTTTTTTTTTTTTTTTTTTTTTTTTTTGAGACAAGGTTTCACCATGTTAGCCAGGATGGTCTCAATATCCTGACTTCGTGATCTGCCGCCTTGGCCTCCCAAAGTGCTGGGCTTACAGGCGTGAGCCACCATGCTGGGCCTCTAGGTTCTTTTCTTATCCTGAATAGATTAGCAAGAGTCTAGCACCTGTTAAAGATCAGACAGGAAAAATTTGCCATCTGTTATCTCTAAAGGTGGCCATGTATGAGACTTCATCTACATAATAATATTTATTTCCACACCCCCTTATCTTAACTGAGACACTCCTTTCTATTGATTTCAGGTCTTTAGATAATAACTTAACTCTTTCAACCAATTACCAGTCAGAAAATCTTTGTATCCACCTATGACTTATAAGTACCCCCTCTTCAAGTTATCCCACCTTTTCAGACTGAACCCTTGTGCACCTCATATGTGTTGATTGATGTCTTCTGTCTTCCTAAAACATACAAAACCAACTTGGCTCATAATAAACCTTACTTGGCTCATAATAAACCTCTTTAAATATTTTACAGAGTTTAATTCTTTTTTTTGTTGACAACTCTGTGGGTCAATCAGAAAGTTCACTGGAACATTGAGACATTTAAATTGCAAAATATGTTTTAAGCCCAACCCACACCTAGAAATTTTTTCAACTGACTGTCCTCCAAACACATAAACTAGTTTTTACTTTGCTCTAACTATGAACGTGTGTTTTTCTTTTATTTGTATAGAAATGCCTCTTCAACAAATTGTGAGATAATCCACCAACTCATGTCCTGGACTGTGAAACTTCTTGCAGAATTTTCAAATGGAAAAATGAGAGGACTCATGCCTATCACTCAGCAGCCAAAATATGACTGTAGGAGGCCAGAATATGCTCTCCCAAATATGCCTGTTTAGTATATATAAATAATTTGGAACCAGCTATTTTGAGAAACATCAGACAAGGGAGAAGCATTGAAAACAGAGTAGAAGTTACCCTTTCATAAGAGAAGTTTACATCTATAAGGAAATCTCCATTTGTAAGGGTGTCTCCCTCTCGGTTCCAGGAAGAGGATGACTACATCTGTAAAATGTCTTATCAGTGGGAAAGGCATTGATTTAAATCCACGTAACAGACTTTGTTCTTTTTCACTGTGGTTTTCCTGGCAATTCCCCCATAATTACCCTTTCCTCATACCCTTCCTTCTTTGTTTCAGCAAGGCATGGTACTTAATCCCAAAGTCAAAGCCACCTCTTTGAGATCTACTCTGGCAATATACTAATTTCTCTGGATCATCTCCCATGTGTGCATGATATACACATTTTAATAAAGTTCTGTTTGATTTTCTCTTGTTAATCTGTTATTTTATACAAGCATCTGTCCCGACTAGTAACTCAGAAAGGGCAGAGAAAAAAACATATATATTTTTTAATTTACATGATGCACTTTAAAAGTGCATATGAACATATATATGATAAATGTATTTCATAAGATGATTATAATAACAAGATAGCCTTAGTTGAAAAAACTTTGCTCTACTTATTCAGTCTGTTATACAGTTAATAAGTACACAAACACATTGATAAAGTTAAACAAGGTGATATTCAAATATATTAATTCAAATTTTCATACTGCTTTACTCAGATTTTGTTTTTCATTTAGTATCAAGAAGTAGGCATCCAAAATCATAAGCATCTTTAAAAGAGTTTTCTCAAGGCCATCTTCCACATGTTTATTGATTTCTTATGAGCATTTTGTTTGGATTTACCCATACTCTTGTTGCTTTTATCAAATACCTATACTTCATAAGTAAAATCAACATTTTTCTCAATTAGATTGTAAATTATTTAAGTGTCTGACCATGGTTTTCTGCATTTTTTATGTGTCATTTAAGCTTTTGATAAATATTCATTAATTGATTGCATAAAGAATAGATGTGAGAAAATATTTGAAAGCATACTCTCGTATCTTGTACTCATCTTCTAAATTATGATGTGGACTGTGTTAACTTTTATTTCTATAATTTTGTAACAATGACAATATCAAAATGATCTCTAAAAGGACCTCAATAATGTTACAAATATTTCTGAAATTTATATAGCAGTAAATGGCAGTCTAATAACTAAACTGCTCTCTTAGAGATGAAAGGTTTTTGTTGTTGTTGTTAAGTTAAAGGTATAAATATTGGCCTTATCTGAAACACTGTGGCTAATTGAAAGATGTCCAATGTTTGTTTCTTTAGATATGTAACTTTATTTGACTCAATTTAACGGTTAAAAACATTCTACATTTTTCCAAATTTTTTTTTTCTATAGACTCCTTTAGTTCACATTTGAGATTACTGTTTTAGGGTCCGTTGACATTTCCCCTAAACATATGATTGAGAGAATACTAAAAGGGGTCAGTAAATTTGATAAATAAGCCACCTATAACAGCCTAAACATTTAACTACCAATCCATATGCAAAGTTTTGTATGTCATAAAGAGTCCTTGTTTATGATTCAGAGTAAATTCAATCACAGGGATTTCTGAAGAGATTTCCATTCCAATTAGGCAGGCATCATTATTACACTTTTAGTGAGGCAGAAAGAACAAGGCCAAAGCCAACAGACAGACATAAAGTATAAAACCAGTTGAAAACAATCTCTGCAGTTTCAAAGATTAAAGACCTATAAATAACTAACTCTTTGTCTTTGAAAAATATTATACTCAACAACGAGAGAAAATTACACTTTTCCTTAAAATTATAGAGAAAGAAAAATTCATGGAATAAGTTTTTATTAATTAATATAAGTCCTTTTTTTTATTTTTCTTTTTGAGACGGAGTCTCACTTTGTGGCCCAGGCTGGAGTGCAATGGTGCAATCTTCACTCATTGCAATCTCTGCCTCCTGGGTTCAAGTGGTTCTCCCACCTCAGCCTTCTTGGCAGCTGGAATCACAGGCACATGCCACCACACCGGGCAAATTTTTGTATTTTTAGTACAGATGGGTTTTCACCATGTTGGCCAGCCTGGCCTCAAACTCCTGACTTCAAGTGATCCACCAGCCTAGGCTTCCCAAAGTGCTGGGATTACAGGTGTGAGCCACCATGCCCAGCCTAGTTAATATAAATCCTGATTACCTACATTTCATAACCTTCAATAAAATTAATACAGGATAATTAATTAAAATAATGAGTAAATGTAAATAAAATTAATAAAAACTTAATTTATACAAATCCTGATTAAGTGTCTTCCTAATAAGACAGAAGAGAATAATATCTCAGAAAAGGTTATGGTTTCTTGATGTATTAAGTATACAACTTGGAAATGGAGCTCGGGAAAAGTTGGTAGAATATCTACACCCTTGCACAAAAATGGTCTATTTATACCAATATAAGATTGTATCACATAATTGTTTAATATTACTTTGAATTCCATTTTATAACAACTATCAGTCAAATAGTATTATTTTCAACTCCGTTCAAAATAGATTGAAATCACATAAGTCTGCCTTACTTTAGATAAGAATTATTTCATTTAATGATTTACCAAATATTTAAAAAATACATATAATTTGTCTGTGTCTGAAAAAGTTTCTATATCTAATAAAGCCACAGTAGTTAATTGAGTATAAAAGACTATTAAGCGTTAATTAGATTTATTCCTCATATTATTATAATGTGTTTCCAGTTCAGATGTTCTATGAAAGACAACCTCTTTTTTTTTTTTTTTTTTTTTGGCAGGGTCTTGCTCAGTTGCCCAAGCAGGAGGGCAATGGTGCGATCATAGCTCACTGTATCCTTGACTTCCTAAGTTCAAGAGATTCTTCCATCTCAGGCTCCTGAGTAGCTGGAACTACAAGAATGCACCACCTTGGGCAGGCACGGTGGCTCACACCTATAATCCCAGCACTTTGGGAGACTGAGGCGGGCGGATCACGAGGTCAGGAGATCCAGACCATCCTGGCTAATTCAGTGAAACTCTGTCTCTACTGAAAACACAAAAAATTAGCCAAGTGTGGTGGCAGGCACCTGTAGTCTCAGCTACTCGGAGGCTGAGGCAGGAGAATGGCGTGAACTCGGGAGGTGGAGCTTGCAGTGAACCAAGATCATGCCACTGCACTCCAGCCTGGGCAACGGAATGAGTCTCCCACTGAAAAAACAAAACAAAACAAAACAAAACAAAACAAAGAATGCACCACCATGCTCAACTGATTTTTTACCTTTTTATGCAGGTGAGGTCTCGCTATGTTTCCTGGCTAAGACAAACTTATTTTACTTTAGAATAATTTGTATATTCTAGAGTTTTACGTATAAAAATGTTATTTTTGATGTTGAGTAACTACTTCAGGTAGAGAAGCAGCTGAATACATCAGTGCTTGTTACATTTATTCTATAGCACCAAATGATTAAAAACTCAACATAGAATTAAGGCTTAGGGTTTAATCAGTGTCTTGCCCAAATGAGTCCTGGTGGTTTTAATTTATGAAAAATGTAGAGGAAAAAAGCAATGACAGTTTCCTTCCAAAATGTTAAAATCATTGCCTTCTAGGTAAGTTACAAAAGGAAGTTTAAAGTGCAAGAACCTATTTTTTTGTTTAGTTAATCTATGATTTTTATATATAATTATTATGAGTAAATTATATACTTATTATATATAAGTAAATTATATATATTATATATAAGTAAATTATATATATGACATATATAATTTACTTGCACATATATGTATGCTAAAATCTAAGTTGAATGCTGACAATGAATTTAGAATAAGTCACAGCATACTGCTCAGAACACTTTCCAGCTGTATCACAGTTGTGAGTGCTGAGAGCTTGTAGGTCTGTAGTGAGTCAATGACTCACTGAACTGTTCCATCATCTACCAATTAACAAACAAGCAGAATGCCGTGGGCCTGTACTGTGGCAAATCACAGCTGTCTCCCTACTTATTGCTCTTTAAGTGAGTTCTGCTTGTAGATGTCTCTGGTAGGTAGATATTGTTATATATTGAAATAAAATACGTAGAGATTCAAAATTTAGCAGAAGTAAAATAAATAAAAAATTAAAATAGACATTGGTTACCAAATAAACACATTAAATATTTGTTAGATGGAGGACTTCTGATTTCAGCACTGGGGCTCTGAAAGCATCACTCCATCCTCCTCAAGAGAAACCAGAGCAAAGAGAAACAAGTATCTTTTCTTAGATCCAAGTAAGAATGGTGGTCACAGGGCAAACTGCCACCCTAAAATCTGAAAAGACAAGTGAATGCAGGGAATCTTATAGTCAAGATCAACTTGGAGCAGTAGTCACTGGGGTCCATATCTTGCAGGAAAATTTCCACAGTAACTAATGAATTGCTGGGAGCTGAATGTGGTAGAGCTTGAAGGTAAAAGATGCCTGGGAGGCCCAGACTTAGGTGGAGTAGGAGCTCCACACATTCATGGGTTCTACCTCCAGCACTGCAATTCAGTTCTAATGGTGAAGAATAGAGAAAAATCACCTCATGTTTTACACAGGGGTTTAAGTTACTTGCACTACTTGTGAAGTGTTATAACGTTATTTGAAGCTGGACTTAGGTTACTGTAAATGTGTATTACAAACTCTAGAAGAAACACAAAAATATTTTTTAAAGATTTAAACTAATATGCTGTAAGAGGAGAAGAAATACAATGTAATAAGATATTCACTAACAGCAGAGAAGGCAGAAAAAAGAGAAAGATTTAAAAAATAACAAAGAACAAGTATAATAAAAACAATTACACATATTGTAGGTAATCTAACCATATAAGTAATCACTTTAAAGTAATCATTCTAAATATCAATTAAAAGACAAAGCCTTTTTTTTTTTTTTTTTTTTTTTTTTTGAGACGGAGTCTCGCTCTGTCGCCCAGGCTGGAGTGCAGTGGCTGGATCTCAGCTCACTGCAAGCTCCGCCTCCCAGGTTCACGCCATTCTCCTGCCTCAGCCTCCCGAGTAGCTGGGACTACAGGCGCCCACCACCTCGTCCAGCTAGTTTTTTGTATTTTTTAGTAGACAAACACTATTAAAATGTTGATTCATTTAAGAAAATAAATCAATAACTAATAATTTTTAAAAATACCAGAACTGGATGATTTCACTGGTAAAATCTACTATAGAGTCAAGGAAGAAATGTCATCAATCCTTTATAATCCCTTCCAAAATATAGAAGACTAATTCACTCTAGAAGGCCAGCATTACTGTAATGCCAAAACTAGATAAAGAATTGCAAAAAAAAGGAAAATGACAGCATAACTTATAAATATAGATGAAAAGTCTTAAAAAATATTAACAAATCAAATTCAACAGGATTATAGAATTGTAATTGAAATAATCTAAAGAATTATGTAGAACTACCAAGTGGAATTTATCCCACATATTTGAGGCTAGTTCGACACTAGAAAATCAGTTATGCAATCAACGAATCACATCAGCAAGCTAAAGATAAAATCATATAATCATATCAATACATGCAGAAATTTGGTTGAGAAAATAAGCACCCATCGATGATTAAAACTTTTCAGCAAATTAAGAATATAGAGAGATTTCTTCAATTTAATAAAGAGCATCTCCAAAAGTAACTACAACTAACATCATACTTAACAGGTCAGAGAGATGAGGTGTTTTTATCCTAAGATGGGGAAGAAGGCAAGAATGTCCTCTTTCCCCACTGCTTTTAGCCATTGTACTGGAAGTCTCATCTAATGCAATAAGTCAAGAAAAGAAAATTTATAAGTGTACAAATTGAAAAGAAATGTAAAACCTTTTTTTTTTATTTTTCCACAGATGGTATAATTGTATATGTAAAAAATCCCAATAATAGACAAAGATATCCTTATAAATAATTATAAGAGGGTTGCAGGGTATATGATTTATAAATTGCCAGGCAAGGTAGCTCACACCTGCAATCCCAGCACTTTGGGAAGCCTAGGTGGGTGGATCACTTGAGGTCAGGAGTTTGAGACCAGCCTGGCCAACATGCTGAAAACCTGTCTCTACTAAAAATATAAAAATTAGCCTGGCATGGTGGCACACATCTGTAATCCCAACTACTAGGGGGGCTGAGGTGGGAGAATTGCTTGAACCCGGGAGGCAGAGTTTGCAGTGAGCCAAGATCGCACTATTGCACTCCAGCCTGGGTGACAGAGTAAGACTCCATCTTAAAAGCAACAACGACGACAAAATTGACATAAAAAATTCCATTGTGCTCTTATATATCAGAATTTAACAACTGAAATTTGAAATAGAACCAAAAAAAGGAAATAATTAGATAAATATTTAATTCAGTAGGTGCACAATTTATATATAATAGAAAACTGTAAAGTTTTGATGAAATGAATCAAAAAGGGTCTAAATAAATAAGATGATTCCTAAGTCTTCATAGTGCCATTCCAGGACCTCCTCCGTTAAATATCTGATTTTTCTCTCATCACCCTTCTCCATCTCTGGCTTCAGTCAACCATGCTTCCTTCCTTGCCAAATATACCAGTCCGAAACTCACTTTAGGGCCTTGGCATGATTATTCCCAGAATTTAAGACACTTGTCACCACCATTGTTAACCCTCTTATCTCTTTCTTTAAATTGTTGTTTAAATGCCAGCCCCAGGAGGCCTACACTGATCATTCTGTTTGAAACTGCATCATGCATCTGCTCCTGTTTAGTGCTTCCAATCCTTCCAATACCCATGACACCAAACAATCATCAATTTTATTCATAATGCTTAAAATGACTTAACATGCACATAGCATCTTACCATTGCAGTTATCATGTGTTTTATTTCTTTCCTGAGTATAAGCTCAAGAGGGCAGAATTCTTTTTCTCTTTTGGTTATTGATATAACCCAAGACCTAGAACGGTGCCTGGCACAGGTTATAGATGTCACGTCAATGTGTCAAATGAAGGAATGACAAAATATGTGAACTTTTTGCGGACTTCTATCAGAACTTGTGTTTTTCAAAACCATTTTGAACCATGTTGGATTAAGTGTTTGTATAAGACTCTAAGTACGAAACTTCATGACTCTATTCTGAAGGTGGCTCTTATTTCCCTCAAAGCCCTTATAATATAACCTCCTGAGATTATTTGTTAAAAATATCTTAAAATTGTCTTAAACATCAGCATCCTAACCATTTACCATGTTGATTCAAATTTCATCCTTCTCCCAAGACAATTTCAGATGATTATTTCTTATTTGTAATTATAAAAATTTGAATAAACACTAATATTTAAAAATATGCTCATGCTTGTAATCCCATCACTTTGGATGGCTGACACGGGAGGATCGCCTGAGGCCAGGAGTTCTAGAACAGCCTGGGCAATATAACGAGACTCTGTCTCTAGACATTCTTTTTTTTTTTTTTTTTTTTTTAAGTATCCAGTCATGGTGGCACACACCTGCGGTCACAGCTACTCAGGAGGCTGAGGCAGGAGGATTGCTTAACCCTAGGAGTTTGAGGTTACCGTGAGCTATGATTGTGCCACTGTTCCCCAGCCTCAGCAACAGAGAAAGAGTCTGTGTATAAAAAAAGAAAGTGCAACATTACAAGCTGTGTGATATAAATGATACATCGAACATATATACATGATATAAGTCAAGGTGCAAGGCTCTTTTCTTCTAGTCTGATACTAGTGCCTAAAGTCCACAGGTATCCTGTGGCCATTGGGAGGGAGCTATGCACAGAAAGCCAAGGAGAACAAGAACCATCTATACCCGTCAAGCAAGAGTTGAAGTCCTCAGGGAAGGCTGAAGCCAGTGCCAGTTTTTGTTGTGAACAATCTTGATGTCCTGGGGCCTTACAGCACCAGGTCTCTTTTTATGGCACAAAGTTCTGTGCACACCTGGTCCAGGAATCAAAGAAACTGACAGAGGATCCAGGGAAAGACGGGGAGTTGCAGGCATGGAAGCAAATGTATATGTGAGCTACAAAAAAGCCGCTGCTTCACTTTGACGCTTGAACTGTCCCACAAGAGTATCTCCTGTGGCCCACCGTAACCAGAAACACACAGAAAGGGTAATTCTTGGAAATACAATGCAGACTAGCCAAATAAACATTTGAGAAAACCTCAACAGTATGCAAATAATTACCAAATTGATGATATATCACTAAATGTTTCAGTTCATTTGGGCTGCTACAGCAAAACATCTTAGACTGTGTGGCTGATA
Organism: Chlorocebus sabaeus; assembly: GCF_047675955.1. Lineage (NCBI taxonomy): Eukaryota > Metazoa > Chordata > Mammalia > Primates > Cercopithecidae > Chlorocebus > Chlorocebus sabaeus. Next base: position 54,369,025 of record NC_132911.1, on the reverse strand, counting down.
AACAATGGAAATTTATTTCTCACAGTACTGAAGGCTGGAAAGTCCAATAACAAAATATAGGCAGATTCGGTATCTGGTGAGGGCTGCTTTCTGGCTCATAGATGACACCTTCCAGCTGTGCCCTCACCTAGTGAAAAAAACAAAAGAGCTCCCCGGGGTCTCTTTTATGAGGGGATTAATCTCACGCATGAGGGTTTGCCTTCATTGTCTAATCACCTTTCAAAAGGCTCCACCTCCTAATAGCTTCATTGGAGTTAGGATTTCAATGTATGCATTTCATGGGAACACAGGCATTCAGATCATAACACCAGGTATGTATATTTTATGCCTTAAACAAAAGCATTCCCAGATAATTCCCAGAGACTCCCAGAGAATCTTAGTAATGGAATTTTCAGAATGGAAATATTTAGGAGATCAACTGTCATAAGAATATATTGTCTACCTCTCTGAAAAGCTCAGTTGAACCATCCCCATGAAAGAAAACTTTACTATACCTTAATTTTTTGCCTGCTAATGTACTTTTTAGAAAGCCAATAGTTATAAGAATTTTATATAGATATAAAATAAAACCTTATAAGTTTAATCGACCACCAAAAAACAGCTTAAAAAGCTACAGCCAATTAAAATTTACTGCCTATTCATTTTCAGAACATTTCATAAAACTCCAGACTTTATGCAGATGCCAAAATAAAACTTTAGTGATTTTTAAAAAGAAGTGAGTAAAAACACTTTGAATTTGAATACAAACATAAAACCTTTCTGAGTCTTAGATAAACATGAGAAATATGAAACATTAAAATAGAAAGTTATATTGTTTGTAGTTCTTCAGTAAATGTCACTATCATTATTCTTACACGAAATTTGCTGGCATAATAATGGATCTTCTGAAAGGGTTAGGGATGAAATACCGAAAGCTGACATATTTTTAATAACACTTTCCATTTCTCACATGCTTCTATAATCTTTTCCCTTAATCACATTTGGCAGGGATGTTGTTATTCTATTTAATCATGCAATCTCAAAGCACTCATTTTTTATTTGAATTTGGTACGGAGTATCTCATGTTCTCCTTCAGAAAAAATAATCAGATTCATCTATTTTTCTGTCTCTGAGTGTTAGTAAATGGCAAAAACAGAGGCAGCAAGCGCATATTTAGAGTAACTTTTATCGTCTTCCAACTACACCCAAAGGCATCGCAAACAGCTGAAGAGTGATTGGCTCATAATTCAGGCGGCGTGGCTGTGACTTTCCTGATCCTTTATTGGAGCTCTATTCTTACCAGAAACCAGGGCTTGAATAGCTCTTTGTTTTTAGGTCTTTCGTTCTCTTTTACACTCAGAATCAATATGTGCTAAACCTTTTGTTTTTATCTCATGTTTGTCTTCATAATGCATTCAAAATACATGTTGATCTGTTACTATGTTCCAAGTACTATGCAAAGCAATGACAACAGAGACCTAAATAGGAGTGAGCTTTCTTCCCTCACTGACGTTACAGGGAGGAAAAGTTCTCAAATCTGTCTTATCAACCTAGTTCCTTCAAAGACCATGCACATCTCAATTCCTCTGACTTGGAAGATTACGACAGCAAAATTATGAGATACATCTCTGATCTCCAATCATAACAGATTTTTTGTGTTGAATTCATAAACTTTTTTGAAGATCCAGCAAGATGATAAGAGAGTTATTAGTTAAAGTTTGTTAGAGAACTATCGACGGTACAGCTTTCTCTTTTTATAGTTCTTGTTTCTTTTTCTTTTTATATCTATGGTAGGACTGAAAGTTTTCACATACACATTTTCATTGGATAGCCTGTTTCATCTCTGTGTGGCCCTGCTGAAACACTTTTAATAGCTTCTATCACTCTATAGGACAAAAAATTCTTAACCTGGCATTCGAAACCTAATATCTGGCTTGCATCTTTTTCTGCTGTCATCACATATTATAGCTCTTGCTTTGGAAGAAAGAGACTGATTGTATTCTGCTAACTCATGTTTTCTGCTTTGATATTCTTGTGCATGCTGGATTTACCCTGAAGTTACCCCTATTACTAACTTATACTTAGAAAAATCTTTGTAAAAATTATTTTCAATGATAAGGAATGATAAAGGATTAAACAAGAATTTTAAAAAATGGAGAAAGAAGAAAAAATCTTTTTGTCCTTAAAGTTTATTGCAAAAGGCCTGTTTTCCATGAACTTTTCCAAAAAGCGTTGCTATCTTCTTTCTAAGCTCATAGAGTAAATGTGTACACGTCTTTTATGTAACTTACCACAAATTGCCTGTACTACAGTCATTTTTATGTGTCTTATTTTTTGACTACCTTACAGAATCCTTGAAGGCAAAAACTCTGTTTTTTTTTTTGTTTCTTTTTATTTTCTATTTCAGACTATATTTTTGCCACATGCAAGCTGTTGTACGCGGTCAGTACTAAAAGTTTACACATAAATATACATATTTACACCATTGGGTTGTATAGACAAATGTGAGTACCATACTTTGAGATTGCCGTGGAGGATGTTAAAATGCAATTTTGCTGGCACATATTATTATTTTTTCCTAACTTTTTATTTTGCATTACTTTTAGATTGGCATGCCGTTGTAAGAATGAATATAGAGAGACTTAGTTTACTCTTTATAGCATTTTCCCCAGTGGTAACACCTGGGCAAACTTATACAATATCATGACCATAATTATGACAGTAATAAAATCAACCAATTTTGCTCAAATTTTCTCTGTTATCCATGTTAAATTTAAGTGTTCTTTATGTATTCTAGATATTATATTATTTCTTTGCAAATATTTACTTTCAACCTGTAGTTTGTCTTTTCCTACTTAAACAGGTATTTTATTTAGTGAATATTTTTAATTTGTATAATATAAAGCCCGGTTTATGAATTCTTCCTTTTAATGTTAGGTAGGACTAAGAATTCTTAGCCCAGTTTTAGATATCAAAGATATTCTTCTTTGTTCTTTTTTCTTTAAGTTGAATAGTTTTACATTTCATGTTTAAACCTGTAATTCATTTTGAGTTAAATTTTGTATAAGATGTAAGGTTTAGCCCCCTTTTTTGGTCTATTAAATATAACTGTTCAAATATCATTTGGTGAAAAGGCCACCCTACCTTCCATAAAATGCTTTTGTACCTTTTAGAAATTGGTTGAGGCTGGGTGTGATGGCTCACACCTGTAACCTCAGCACTTTAGGAGGCCGAGGCAGACATATCACTTGAGACCAGGAGTTCGAAGCCAGGCGGGCTAACATAGCAAAACCCCTTCTCTACTAAAAGTAAAAAAAAAAAAATTAGCTGGGTGTGGTGGTGTGTGCCTGTAATCTCAGCTACTCAGGAGGCTGAGGCATGAGAATCGCTTGAACTCAGGAGACGGAGGTCACAGTGAACCAAGATCCTGCCACTGCATTCTAGCCTGGGCAACAGAGGGAGACTCTACCTTTAAAAAAAAAAAAAAAAAAAAAAAAGTTGAGTATGTATGAGTATGTATATGTATTCTTAGGTTCTCTATTGAATTGTGTACCATTAATCTGTATCTCTCGCTCCTACGATGCCATGCTGTCTTGTTTGCTGTAGCTACTCATTAAAGGTCAGTACTGGATAGAGTGATTCTTCTCACTTTATTCTCTATTTTTGTTCATGATTTTCTTGGCTACTCTAGGAACAGAGCATTTCCATATATGTTTATTTTATGTCTATTTTAAAAATATGTCTTTCTTATGTCTATTTTTAAAACTTGCTAGATGTTGATAGTTATTAAATCTATAGATTAATTTGAGAATTGATTGGCATCTGTACTGTGCTGAATATTCCATTACTTACGGATCCATGAACATAATATGTCTCTCCATTTATTTAAATATGGTTGATTTCATTTTATAACATTTTGTGATTTCTGGCATACAGATCTTATGCATTTTGTTAAAATTTTGTTAAATTTTTACCAATTAATTTTTCTTTGGATATATTTTAAATGGTATTGTATTTTCAGTTTTTGTTTCCTCATGTTTATTGTTAGTACATGAAAATGCAAATCAATTTGTGTTGATCTTGTATCAGGTAACCTTGCTAAACTCATATAGTATTTCTGGAAGTTTTCTGCAGATGCATTGAAATATTCTATATAGTCAAAAATATCATTGGTAAACAGGAATAGTTTTATTTATTCTTTTCCAATGTGTATGATTTTACCTTCTAGTACTGTATTGAGTAAGAGTGGTGAGAATGTATACCATTGCTTGGTTCATGATTTTTAGGGAAAGGACTGACAATATCACTGAGTACATTAGCAGTATCTATTTTTCCTATAGATTCTCTCTATTCAGTTAGTTCTCATTAATTCTTAAATTGTTGAGACATTTATCATGAACAAGTGTTGAATTTTTTGTCAAATGTGCTTTCTCCATCAAATGATACTACTATTTTTCTTTAGCCCATTAAGATGGTGGATTACATAGATTGACTTTTGAATTTTGAATAAGCCTTGCTGTCTTCATGTGGGAACTTGATATTTTGAGGAACTGCTAACTTTTTTTTCATATGGCTGCAGCACTTTAGCTTCTTCTCTGTAACAGATGAGCATTCTAATTTTTTCTCAACCTAGCCAACACTAGGTACTGCCTGTCACTTTATCATTATAGCCAGCTTTGTGTAGGTAAAGTATAGCTCATAGATTGACTTGAATTTCTCTAAGTACTAACGATATTGAATATCTTCTCATGTGTATATTTGCCAGTTGTATACTATTGTTAGAGAAATATCTATTCAAATGCTTCACCCACTTATTAACTAGGTCATTTTTCATCTTATTACTGAGATGCAGAAGTTTTTATATATTCTGGCTATAAATCCCTTATCAGACATATGATTTGAAAATGTTTTTTCTGCTACATAAAATTATTTAGGTTAACCCTAAAAGAACCTTCGTACATTTAAACTTTAATAACACAGTAAAGGCATAAAAGAAAAACTTGTAAACATCTGAAAGAAAATGTAGAACTTCATTACGCTGTATACTATTGGATTAGATCTTGTGACAAATGAGAAATGGTTATCATTTATAAAAATTTATAAAGAGCTTCTGCACAGCAAAAGAAACTACCATCAGAGTGAACAGGCAACCTACAGAATGGGAGAACATTTTTGCAATCTACTCATCTGACAAAGGGTTAATATCCAGAACCTATAAAGAACTCAATCAAATTTACAAGAAAAAAACAAACAACCCCATCAAAAAGTGGGCAAAGGATATGAACAGACACTTCTCAAAAGAAGACATTCATACAGCCAACATACACATGAAAAAATGCTCCTCATCACTCGTCATCAGAGAAATGCAAATCAAAACCACAATGAGATACCATCTCATACCAGTTAGAATGGCAATCATTAAAAAAATCAGGAAACAACAGGTGCTGGAGAGGATGTGGAGAAATAGGAACACTTTTACACTGTTGGTGGGACTGTAAACTAGTTCAACCATTGTGAAAAACAGTGTGGCAATTCCTCAAGGATCTAGAACTAGAAATACCATTTGACCCAGCCATCCCATTACTGGGTATATACCCAAAGGATTATAAGTCATGCTGCCATAAAGACACATGCACACGTATGTTTATTGCGGCACTATTCACAATAGCAAAGACTTGGAATCAACCCAAATGTCCATCAGTGACAGACTGGATTAAGAAAATGTGGCACATATACACAATGGAATACTATGCAGCCATAAAAAGGGATGAGTTCGTGTCCTTTGTAAGGACATGGATGCAGCTGGAAACCATCATTCTCAGCAAACTATTTGCAAGAACAGAAAACCAAATACTGCATGTTCTCATTCATAGGTGGGAATTGAACAACGAGATCACTTGGACACAGGAAGGGGAACATCACACACCAGGTCCTATTGTGGGGAGGGGGTAGCAGGGAGGGATAGCATTAGGAGATATACCTAATGTAAATGACGAGTTAATGGGTGCAGCACACCAACATGGCACATGTATACATATGTAACAAGCCTGCACGTTGTGCACATGTACCCTAGAACTTGTGCACATGTACCTAGAAGTGTAATAATAATAAAAAAAGAATGTAAAGTATGACTTAAGTATAGCAGAATGAAAGTCTTTAGTAACAATTTAAAAAAAAAAAAAAAAAAAAAAAAAAAGGATGCCTTAAATATAAATGCTCTTTACAGACAATTTCTCTGGGGCATGGTGATCTTGTTAACGTTCCTACACAGAGATGTCTGAGCAAGTGGAAAATAGCCAAGGGGAGTGGCTTCAGGGGATTTTTCCAGTCACTGATGCTTAAAGTGGAGTTTCCAAAGTGAAGAGTAGCACTATGGCTCAAAACTGGGGAGCAAGAATCACACAATGATTTCTACTTCTCTTTCGCTTTTTCTGGTTAGCTTAAGGAGAAAGTTTACTGCTTTAATTTCTTATTAACATTTGTATCATATATATACACATATGTGTGTATATATGTACATACGTATATGTGTATATATACATACGTATGTGTATATGTATATATACATACATATGTATGTAATTCTGTCTCTTTCACTTTTGTTGTGGTACCATATGCTCCACCAAAATTATTAATTTTATTGATTTATTTATATTTATTCATCACATGTATTTTTGTTTTCATGTCATAAGAAGTCATTGCATAATCAAATTTCAGGAAGATTTACTTCTATTTTCTCTGTAAGATTTTTGTAGTATTAGGTCTTACATTGAAACCTATAATCTATTTTAAGTTAACTTTTGTTTATGATTTGAGGACGCGATCCAACTTGATTCATTTGCATTTGTGTAACTAGTTGTTTCAGGATAAATTGTTGAAAAGAATATTTTTTTCTAGTGAATTCTCTCACCATCTTTGTTGAAAATCAATTTGGCATAAATGTAAGACTTATTTTCGGAATTTTAATTCTATTATATTGATTTATGAATGTCTTTCCTTATGCCAGTCTTACACTTCTTGCTCACTGTGGCTTTGAAGTGAGTATTAAAATCTAGAAATGTGAGTCCTCCAACTTTGTTCTATTAACTCAAGATTGTTCAGGGTATTCTAGGTCCTGTGCATTTCCACATGAATATTAGCATTAGCTCATCAATGCCTGCAAAAATGACAGCTAGGATTTTGATATAAATTGTGTTTAGTCTGTAGATCCATGTGTAAAGCATTGCTTTTTTAACAGTGTTAATTCTTACAATCTATGAATATGGTATGTCTTTCTATTTATTTAGATTTCTTAAAATTTTCTTTTAATGTTTTCTAGTTTTCACTGTATATGTTTTATACCACTTTCATTAAATGTATTCCAAAATATTTCATTTTTTTATGTCATTGTAAATATACTCGTCTTTTGATTTCATTTAAAGGTTTTTCATCACTACTTTACAAAAATACAATTGATTTAATGTCTCTCTGAACTTTTAATTAACTCTAAATTTTTGTAGATCTTAGGATCTTCTACCTACAATATCATGTCATCTGAAAATAAGTATAGCTTTATTACTTATAAAATGCACCAGGCACAGAAAGACAAACATAACAAGATTTCACTGGTGTGGGACCCGGAAGCCTATTATTCCATATTCTTGGTGAATTTCCTTACTAGAAGTTCCTGCTAAATTTGAATAGAAGGGACAAAAGCAAATACTCTTTTCTTGCTCCAGAACTTACCAAGAAATGCTTTCATTTTCCATTATTAAGAATGCTGCCAGCTATTGGTTTTTTATAGATGCCCTTTATAAGGTTGATTAGGTTGTTTTCTTTTTTTTTCTTTTTTTTTTTTTTGAGACGGAGTCTTGCTCTATCGCCCAGGCTGGAGTGCAGTGGCCGGATCTCGGCTCACTGCAAGCTCTGCCTCCCGGGTTCACACCATTCTCCTGCCTCAGCCTCCCGAGTAGCTGGGACTACAGGCGCCCGCCACCTCGCCCGGCTAGTTTTTTGTATTTTTTTAGTAGAGATGGGGTTTCACCGTATTAGCCAGGATGGTCTCGATCTCCTGACCTCGTGATCCGCCCGTCTCGGCCTCCCAAAGTGCTGGGATTACAGGCTTGAGCCACCGCGCCCGGCCTGATTAGGTTGTTTTCTATGTCTAGTCTCTTGAGTGTATGTGCTACAAAATGGTGTTATATTCTGACAAATAATGTTTCTACATCTATTAAGAAAATCCTGTGGTTTCCAGTTATTCTAATAATATGATGTATTGCATTATTGATTTTTAAATGTTAAACCAACTTTCTATTCTAGTAATATGTGACACCTGGTTGTGGAATATAATGCTATGTATTGCTGAGATTGATTTTCTGCTGCTGTTTTGCAGATTTTGCTATATATTCATAACAATTATTTGGTGGTAGTTTTCTTTGTGTTGTCTTTTTATGGTTATGACATTGTGGTACTAATAACCTCACAGAATGAGTTAGGAGTGTTCACTCTTTTTAAATTATTTAGAATCATATGTAAAATATTGTTGTAAATTCTTCTTTAAATGTTTGGTAGGATTTACCAGTAACATTATTTGCCCCTGAGCTTTTAACCTTGGGAAAAGTTTCCAAATGATTAATTCAACTCTTTATTACTTATAGATCTATTCTAGTTTTGTATTTATTAATGAGTTACTTTGGTATATTTTTCTTTCTGGTAATGTGTCCACTTTATCTAAATTATCTAATTTGTTGTCACAGAGTTTTTTATAGTATTCTCTTACCTTCTTCATTAATTCTGTAAGCTCAGTAATGATGTTCTCCTTTTCATTCCTGATTTGAATAATTCAAGTATTCTCGCTACTTAAATGTTTTATAATTTGTTAGGTCTTTCAAAGAATCAACTTTTTGTTCCACTAACTTTTTAAAATTATTTTTCTCTTTTACATTTTTATTTATTTCTATTTTACTATTTCCTTACTCTGCTTGTGTTGGGTTGTTTAGTTTACCCTCATTTTCTGGTTTCTTTTTTTGTTTGTTTGTTTGTTTGTTTTTTGAGACGGAGTCTAGCTCTGTTGCTTAGGCTGGAGTGCAGTGGTGCAGTCTCTGCTCACTGCAACCTCTGCCTCCTGGATTCAAGCGATTCTCCTGCCTCCGCCTCCCGAGTAGCTGGGACCACAGGCATGCGCCACTATGCACGGTTAATTTTTTTGTATTTTTAGTAGAGACGGGGTTTCACCATGTTGGTCAGGTTGGTCTTGAACTCCTGACCTCAAAAGATCTTCCCGCCTCAGCCTCCCAAAGTCCTGAGATTACAGACATGAGCCACCACTGCACCTGGTTCATTTTCTAGTTCCTTAAGATAAAATTCTGGTTATTAACTTGAGATTCTTCTGCTTTTTAATATAATAAAATACAGTGATAATTTTTTTCTAAATACTACATTATCTGGATCCCATACGTTTTGGTATACAGTGTTTTAATTTAACTCATCTTCAAGTATTTTCTAATTTCCATTGTGATTCCCATTTTGATATCTTGTTTATTCAAGAAACCTTAATGTTTAATTTTCATATATGTGTGGGTTATCCACATCTTCTTTGTTATTAATTTCTAGTTTTCATCCATTGCTTTCAGAGAAAACAATTGATGGTTTTAATTTTCTTAAATGTATTGAAGCCTGTTTTATGGCTTAGCATATGATTTGTCCTACAGATGTTCCATGTGTTCTTGAATATGTATTCTGCAATCACTGGGTGAAGTGTTTTACACATGTCTGTTGGGATTAGCAAGGATTCATAGTGCTGTTCAAGTCTTCTGTATTACTGTGCTTTTTCTGCTTGCTCTACCAGTATTGAAGACTCCAGCCACTGTTGCGAAATTGTCTAGTTCCTCATTCAAACTTGTGTTTTCACTTTATGTGTTTCCCCTGTAAGACGTCTATAATTTTTATAATTGTTATTTCCTCCCCATGCATTTTAAATTCATTAAAAATGAAGTTACTTTTTTAGTAGTACATTTTTTAACCTTTAAATCTATTTTATGGTATTAGTATAGCCACACCAGCTCTCTTAAGATCATCATTTGCATTATATGTCTTTTTCTGTCATTTGCATTTCAATTTACATGTATCGTTGAATCTGAGTTGTGTCTCCTGGAGACACTTTTCATAATAATTCATTTTCATAATATCTGCTTTTTTATTACCTTATTTAATCCATTTACATGTAATAACATTACTAATATGGTTAGATTACATTTGTCATTTTGCTTTTCTTTCTACATGTCTTATCATTTTGTCTTCTTACTTTTGTACTCCATGTCTTTACCTCAAATATATATCTTTTTAAAAGATTCTATTTCTCAAGTAATGTTAGGTTCACAGCAAAATTAAAAAGAAGTTACAGAAATGTGCCATATCCACACATGCATAGCCTATCCCTTTATCAATATCCCCCACCACGGTTGTACATTTCTTACAATTGATAATCCACATTGACACATCATTATCACAAAAAGTTCATAGATACATTAGGTTTCACTCTTGGTGTACATACATTTGGACAAGTGTATAATGACATGTATCCACCATTATAAAATAGACAATTAAACAGAGTATTTTAATATTAAACAGAGTATTTTAACTGCACTAAAAATTCTCCCTGCTGTGATAATTCATCTCTCTCTTTCCTCTAATCCCTGAAAATAACTGATTTAAACTGTCTCTACAGTTCTGTCTTTTCCAGAACGACATATATTTGGAGTAGCAGAGTATGTTGTTTTTCCAATTTTTTTCTTTCACTTAGTAATTTGGATTTAAAGTTTTACCATGTCTTTTCACAGTTTGATAGTTTCTTTCTCTTTAGATAGCCTGGGCTTATTGATTTCATTGATCTTTTAAAAAAAGAGATTTTGGGCCGGGCGTGGTGGCTCACGCCTGTAATCCCAGCCCTTTGGGCGGTCGAGGCGGGTGGATCACAAGGTCAGGAGATCAAGACCATCCTGGTTAACACGGTGAAGCCCCGTCTCTACTAAAATACAAAAAATAGCTGGGCGTGGTGGCGGGCGCCTGTAGTCCCAGCTACTCGCCAGGTTGAGGCAGGAGAATGGCGTGAACCCAGGAGGCGGAGCTTGCAGTGAGCTGAGATCACTGCACTCCAGCCTGGGCAGCAGAGTGAGACTCCGTCTCAAAAAAAAAAAAAAAAAAAAAAGGTTTTGGTTTCTGATTTTCTCTTGATTTACTGTTTATAATTATATTGATTTTTGTTCTAATTCTAAGTATTATTGCTTACTTTGGATTTAATTTGCACTTATTCCTATAGTTTCCTCTGTTGGAAACTTAGATTATTGATTTGATCTTTCTTTTTTTCAATACGGTTACCCAGTGTTATACATTTACATTTAGTCACTGATTTCATGGCATTCTACAAATCTTACTATGGTATTTTTCATTTAGTTCAAAATATCTTCAACATCTCTTGAGATTTCTTCTTTGACCCATGTGTTATTTAGAAATATGTTATTTAATCTCCTAGTATTGGGGGGACTTTTTCCAACTACTTTTATGTTGTTGATTTCCAGTTTAATTTTATTGTGATCTGAGCACATACATTGGGGTTAGGGGCCCCTTCCAATTCTCTATATTTTAATTGATGCATAGAGACCATTGCCATTTAAAGTGATTATTAATATACTTACATTAGTATATGATAACACTTATAATCTATTATCCTCTGTTCCTTGTTTTTCTTTTTATCCTCTATTCTTTTTCAGTCTTCTATGGTTTAATTGAATGTTTTATGTGATTCTGTTTTCTTTCCTTCCTTTGCATGTCAGTTATAATTTTTTTCACTTTTTTATTGGCTGTTCTAGAATTTGCAATTTATATTTACATCTAATGCAAGTCTACACTCAAATTATAATGTGCTGCTTTTCAGAGAGTGCAAGTACCTTAATAGAAAATATTCTCACTTTTGCCTTGCCCTTTCTTCTGTCACTGCTTTCATTTCACTTATCCGTAAATTATATCCACTGTGTACATTGTTGCTAATAATTAGTAGCAACTAACAGATTAGTAGTAATCTGTTATCTATTTGATCAACTAAGAATAAAAAATTATTTTTACTTTTACTTATTTTTTCTCTAATGCTCTTCCTTTTGAAAACTATATTAAGGTTTCTAACCTATACCATTTTCCTTTTTTTTAGAATAACTATTATTCATTGTAAGATAGGTCTACTAACAACGATATCCACAATGTCTATTTGTCTGGAAAAGTTTTACTTCTATTTTATTTTTGAAGAATAATTTCACTTGAATGGAATTCTAGGTCGAAGATAATTCATTTTTCAAAACTTTAAATATTTTACTTGATTTTCTTCTTGCTTGTATAATTTCTGATGACAAGAGTGATACAATTATTATCCTTGCTCATTTGTAGATAAGCATGTCACCCCTACCTCACATTTTTCATGTTTTTTTTTTCTCTGTGTTTGAATTTCTGCAGTTTGAATATAATATGCTTAGAGGTAGTTCTTTTGCAATTTATTATGCTTGGTGTTTTCTGAACTTCCTGGATATGTAGTTTGTTCTCTAAAATTAATCTTGTAAAATACTTGTCACTATCAGTAACTGTTGCTTTAAATATTTTGCTCCTTTTTTTCCCCTCTTTCTAGTATTCCCATTATGCATGTGTTGTAACTATTATATTTATCCCACAGTTTGGGAAGTTTCTACAAACTTTCATGTTCCATGATCTCCTTTCTTCAATCATGTTCATGCTACCAATAAGCCCATCAAAAGTATTCTTCATTCTTTTACAACACTTTTAATTTCTTGCTTTTCTTCTTCTTTTTTTTTAAGAATTGCTATTTCTCTACTTACATTGCCTATCTACTCTTGAATATTGTCTGGTTTTTTTTTTTCCATTAGCTCGTAACACGATAGATTTCTTTTATGTTTCTGATCTGATAATTTCACCATTCCTGCCATATTTTATTCGTTGTTGTTTCAAACTCTCTTTTGCTTTCTAGAATGCTGTGCAATGTGTGTGTGTTTGTGTTTGTGTGTATGTGTGTGTGTGTGTGTGTGTGTGTTAAAAGCTGGATGTGATGTACTGGGTGAAAAAACCTGCATTCAACAGGACTTTAGTGATGCACTTGTAAGTTGTGTGTGGAGAAGAGTACCATAGTCCTGTGCTTAGTTCTGCTTTTTAGTGAGCTTGTGTCTCTGTATAGTGACTTTAGAAATCCTTCTCAGTCTCGTCTGCCTTGGTGAGACTAGAGCTGGGTATGTCCTTAATACAATGTGGAAGATTGAAGTGGGTTACAGTTGAGTATTTTTTTCCCCCGGAACATTGAAATCTAGAGAGAGGCTAAAGTTAGATAGTTTCCTTCCCCCCAGTTGCTTAAGCTCTGGTAAAAACCATTTATTAGGCTCTAGTAAACTATCTGGTTTTGAGGGTAATTCTTGTTAAGAACAGAATGTCCCAGGTGTATTTCAAAACGGTTGATTTTTCCTCCCTCTACCAGAAGGGAATTTCCTCCCTCAGCGTAAGGGAACTTTTCTCCAATCTTTTTGGTGAAAACCTGGTAGGACTCTCAGTGGCAAAACTTACATAAAAGTGTGGGTAACCTTTCTAAGACAGATACTCCTTGGAATTATTAATACTCATTCACCAGTCTATCAATTACAGCTTTGGTTTCCCTACCCCAGACTGTGACTCATGCAAGTTTCTTCTCCTAGGTTTCTATTCCAAAAAATTGTAATTTATCTGCATTTATCTGACTGCTTCTTCAATTTGTGTGGCAGCAGTTTCTCCTATTGCTTCAGTTTTTTGAAGGACCTAAGAGGAGTTTTTGATTTTCAGTCTATTCAGCTTTTTCTTACAGTGTGAATGAAATTGACAACTTCCAAGGTCCATATACATCATATGGAAAACCATACATCTTTAGTCATTCTTTTAAGGTGGATTGCCTAGGAACAAATTCAGTTTTTATTTATATGGAAATGTGCTTTTCTCCTTTCCTTTTTTTTTTTTTTTTTTTTTTTGAGACAGCGTCTCTCAGGCTGGAATTCTGTGGTGTGACATTGGTTTCCTGCAACCTCCACCTCCCAGGTTCAAGCAATTCTCCTGCCTCAGCCTCCTGGGTAGCTAGGATTACAGGTGCACGCCACCATGCCTGGCTAATTTTTGTATTTTTAGGAAAGACAGAATTTCGCCATGTTGGCTGGGCTGGTCTCAAACTCCTGACCTCAGGTGATCCACATGCCTCAGCCTCTCAAATTGCTGGGATTACAGGCATGAGCCACCGTGCCTGACTTTCTCCTTTAAGTTTTGAAAAAAACTAGTTTTGCCTGATATAAGATTCTTGGTTCATAATTCTTTCAGAATTTTCAATATGTCATTACGCTGACTTCGGTATTCCATGGCAATGTCCTTGTAAATAATGAGAAGTCATCTATTAATCCTATGGTGATCCCTTTGTATCTTAATCTTTTTAAGATTTTCTTCTTTGCCTTTCAACATTTTTACTGTGATATATATAGATTTAGATCTCTTTTCATTTTTCCTATTTACACTTTGTTGAACTTTTTGGTGTGTAAATTAATGCTTTTTATCAGATTTAGAGCATTTTCAATATTATTTTTTAAAATAAATTTTTGCTGCTTTTTCTTTGTCCTCTCTTCTGGTAATCTCATTATGTGGTAATCTCATTATGTGTAAGTTTATGTATGTAATGGCATCATACATTTCTCTTAGATTCTGCTTATTTTCTTTCTTCTTTTTTCCTGTGTTATTCAGATGATAAAATCTCTATCCTTGTTTCTTCAAGTTCATATATTGTTTATTCTTCAAGTTTTGATATACTATTGAGCTCCATGAATGAATATTTCATTTTAATTATTCTACTTTCAACTCTAGAATTTTCACTTAGTTCTTTTATAAAATTTTATTTGTTGATATTCTCTAGCTAATTAGACATTATCATCATACCATCTTTTAATTATGTAATTTTTTTAAGTGTTTGAATATTTGTACAATAATTGCTTTGAAGTCTAAATCTACATCTATGACCCCTCAATAACAAATTCTATCACTTGATTTTCTTTTGTGTATGGATGACACCTTCTTGTCTCTTTGCATGTTTTACAGTGCTTTTCTGAAAATTGAACATTTTATTTTTCATCAAAAATATATTTATGTTTATTTATTTGTATACCCATTAAAATAACATATTTCAGAAAAATTAGTAATATTTCCTACTCTCACATTTCATAGTATTATTTAAACACTCAAAATATACAGTATTAGAATCCTCATCAATGACACTGCTTTTGAATCATCTAAAAATGAAAACTCAACATTTTAAATAATATATTGTAACAACTCTGAATATTGATTCTGCACTCCAAGCTTGCTGCTGCTGTTGTTGCGTTTCTTACTAACTAGGCTAGATTTATTCAGCAAAGTCTGTTTTCCTGCATGTGCGGACTCAGACGACATATTACTGCTCTTGTGCACAGATTCCTTGGACAAAGTAGTGGGTGCAACTTTTCTAGATTTCCTTTGACTGTTTCTTTCCTTGATTTCATGTTAACTTTCTGGCTGCTCTGCCTCTATTGGTTTCACACCTAGCTGTTAGCTTCCATTAATTGCTAGCTGAGTGTTTTATTATTTTTGACAAGACCCAGGAGCATAATTGTTCCACAGTCTGATTCAATTAAGTTTGGGGCTCCATTTGCAGCAGTAGGGTTCTTTTTCCTTCTTTGAGCTTGCCTTAACCGAAAAGTGCTCTTTACCTGTCCTCTTTCCTGGTTATCTCTCTTCCCACTTATGCTTAGTGTTCTATTATTGGAACGCTAAGCATGTGGGAGTTATTTATACCATACTGCTCAAGGCCATCGCCAAGGACTAATTGCAAAAGTTCAAAAAGATTGACTCTCAGGCACAAATGGGTTAAACTTGTAGCTGGCCTACTACTTTGCCCCCTCTTAACTGCTCACTAACCAAATCTACATTGTTTTCTAAAACACTCTTCGAAATTAGTTCTAAGAATACTATTTCACTTAGGGAGAACTGTGGGGCTCTTTCTCCTTATGGCATGCCTCACTCTTGGCAGAAACTCTGCACCACACATGAGGACAGGGAAGATGTTCTGCTTTTCACAGAGGGGCCCCCCTACTCTACGAGGAGGGTGCTGGATGTAAATGGCAGCATTTGTCCTTTTTAGTTTTCTCCTCCTGGCAAGAAAGCTACACCCTAAAAGTGGGCTGGGTTTGAACAATAGGGTCCAGTATTTTTCATCTGCAATTCCTTGGATAAACCTTTTCTTAACAAGTGTATATTCAGTGGGATAAGGGAGCCTTAATTTTAGCCATGCCTGCCTGAAACAGAGTTCCTGCTGCACAAGCTGAAGGGTTTGGGGGTTGATGAGAGATGCTGGTGGGCATGCCCCTTCTGTGGTTTGAACTGTATTCCTAAGTGGGGAGCAGGGGAGCCACAGAGCCATGTCTTCCTGGCCATACTTATTCAGAATAGGTCTTCTATCACATGGAACTGGACACAGAGGTGGTAGCAGATAGCAGGCTCAAATGTCGCAGATTATTGTTATGCTGATTAAGATTTAGTAGCTTTCCTTGAATAAATGATTCTCTGTTTGATGTATGCCCTTAGGACAATTTTTAGAAACTACACACACACACACACACACACACACGCGCGCGCGCGCGTGCGCGCACACACAAACCTTTTTCCAGTTAAGTAGTTAAATGCTTGTGGAGCGAGTCTGTCTATTGATTTCTTAAAAATGCCATGCTGGGTGTCAAGATCCCTTAATTTTGTAAGTTACAGTAACTTTATTTTTTAAATTTTCTTACAAAATATTTATTCAACCTATTAAATATAATTTTTTTCTAAAATAATGCTTTTGGAGTGGATTTCCCTCAATTCTGCTATTTCCTTATATCTTGTACATCTCCCCTACCAGTCTGCAAACTTTTTGAAGACATGTTTTGTTCATACTCACATTCATGTAGTTTTGGAACATATTAGTTAAAAATACATTAATAAATGGTGTTATGATTAATAAGGTCTTTAGGCTTAAAATATTTAAAATATTTTAATATTAAATTTTTAATTTCTAAATAAAAATGTTAAATATCTAAACATTTTATTGTAGATTAGTTTAATATAATGATTAGTCTTTCACTTTTCATTCTTTATTTTTCATCTCTTAAAGAAAGTAAAATACAGTACCTGCTATGTGGTATATACTTTTATGGGCCCTGTGGGTGTTACAAAGACATGAAAGGCTTGGCTGCTGTTTTTTTAATACTCACAATGTATAGAAAACCAGGAAAGTATAAACAGAAAGACACATGGAACATATTGAAATGCCATGTCAGTGAAGAGAAAATCCTAATGACGTACATACCAGCAGGCAAAGTATAGAGCAACAAGGCAGTGGCAGAAAGCAGACAGCATGCTTTATAGTTGGTGAATAGACAAGTATTTGATGATAAGGGTTAATAGAAGAGTCAGTTGATCATAACACTGTTTCAGCCATGTTGTGATAGGTCTTATAGGCAAGGTAGGGTTTACCTGTCCTACAGTGTAATGGAAAACATTAATGGTTTTGCTGTGTCAAGTGACATGGTGTTACAGACTACATTGTGTCCCCCTACCCCACAAATTCTTATGTTGAACTTCTAGCCCTCAGTGCTTCAGAACGTGACATTCTGGTGGGAAATAGGATCATTGCAGTGTCATTAGTGAAGCTGAAGTCATACTGCAGTAAGGTGGGCCACTAATTCAATGTAACTGATGTTCTAATAAAAAGGAGACGTCTAGACATAAATATGCAAACAAGAAGAGTTTGATGTAAAGATGAACACAGAGATGACAGTGATGCTTTTACTAGTCAGAACACTTAAGAACTGCCAGCAAACCACCAGAAGCTATGAGAGGGGCACAGAGAAGATTCTTGCTTACAACTCTCAGAAGGAAACAACATGGCCAGTATGTTGATTTTGGACCTCTAGTCTCTAGAACTATGAGGACATACATTTCTGTGTTTTTAAGCCACCTACTTACCCAGTGCCACTTTGTTGTGGTAGCCCTAGTAGACTAATGTGCACAATGACAGTCATGGTTGGAAAGTGTGATAATATCCTTTACAATTTACTCCAAAACATTAGAAACTTGACATAATTTATAAATTAGAGAGAAACTTACTGGCGTTAAGGAAACCAGTTCAGTGATAGGAATACCAATCATGGCTAAATGTGACAAATACTTATGTTTCATTCTGGAAGTCTGACATTGTAATTACAAGTGACCCCGATAAGAAATAAAACTAGGAGTTTCTAAGAACTAATTTTAGATATACAGATAATTATCTAAGATGAGCTCAGATTTAAAAAGGTCAATTTAAAGGGACCAAAAGGGCATTTAATAAGCTACAGCAAACAAAATCACAGTGATAAATACTTTCAGAAAGGCTACAATTCAGATTGAAGTGAATTTAAGAAAAATTACCAGAAGGTGATAAAAATGTTTAGAGCAAAAAACAGTGAGAATAAAAGAGATTATCTAGCCTCCAGCAGCGGAAGTCTTGCACAAGGAAAATACTCAGCATCTTGTCCTTTGTTTCTTTTTTCTTTTCTTTCTTTCTATCTTTTTTTTTTTTCTTTGAGGAGTCTTGCTCTATCGCCCAGACTGGAGTGAGGGCGCGATCTCAA
Source organism: Chlorocebus sabaeus (assembly GCF_047675955.1). Classification (NCBI taxonomy): domain Eukaryota; kingdom Metazoa; phylum Chordata; class Mammalia; order Primates; family Cercopithecidae; genus Chlorocebus; species Chlorocebus sabaeus. The sequence goes on along the minus strand of NC_132911.1, from coordinate 54,350,330 downwards.
ATCACCGCAATCTCTGCCTCCTAGGTTCAAGTGATTTTCCTGCCTCAGCCTCCTGAGTAGCTGGGACTACAGGCATGCACCACCACGCTTAGCTAATTTTCGTATTTTTAGTGGACACAGGATTTCCCCATGTTGGCCATGCTGGCTTCAAGCTCCTGACCTCAAGTAATCCACTGGCTTCAGCCTCCCAAAGTGCTGGGTTTCAGGTGTGAGTCATGACACCTGGTCCTGCTTGCTTCTATTTTCTATTCTTACTACTCAGTATCTTTTAGTCTTGTCATATTTCATAAGAAACTTGAGACTCAGGTAGAAGAAAAATCCTTTAAAAATTACCAAGGAGTTTAAATGTTAATTACAAAACTCAGGCTGGAGAACAAACCTTAAGGATGAGATTTCATAGCTCTTTTAGTAATCTTTGAGTTTTCAAAAAAGGTACAGGGATGAAGGTAAGTACTGAAAAATGAACTGCACCATCTAACCAAAAGATTATAAATGGATTTTATTCTTTAGTAGTTAAAAATTTGTGTTGATCAAGAAAATAGTCTTTGAGTTTCATTTTGATGGTTCCAATTCTGACATCATATTTGTTCATTTATTTTTAATTTGTTATTGAAATCTTGTAATTGTGCATATTTTTGGAGTACAATGTAATATTTTAATACATATATAGATTGTATAATGATGAGATCAAGGTATCGAGTGTATCTGTCACTTCAAGCACTAATCATTTCATTGTGATGAGAATATTCAAAATCTTCTCGTTTTCATTTTGCAATATATAATACCTCACTGTTAACTATTCTCACCACACTGTGCAATAAAATACCACAACTTATTCCTTCTAATTATCCCTTTTTAATTCATTCACCAACCTCTCTCCATCCTTACCTCCCCACTCGCCTCGTTCTACTCCCTGCTTCTATGAGATCAACTTTTTTTTTTTTTTTTTTTAAGATTCTACATGGAATGAGATCATGTGTTCTTTTTGTGTATGGCTTATTTCACTTAACAAAATGTTCTTCAGGTTCATCCATGTTGTTGCAAATGGTAAGATTTTATTCTTTTCTACAGCTGAATTATATTCCATTCCATATATACACATATGTGTGTATATATATATATGCATGTGTATACATATATATGTATATACATTTGTGTGTGTATGTATGGAACACACACACACACTACATTTTCTTTCTCCATTCATCCATGGTTGTATACATGGGTTGATTCCATAAATTGGCTTTTGGAAATAGTGCTACAGTAAACATGGGAGGGAAGAAATGTCTTAGACATACCAATTTCATTTCCCTTGGATATATACCCAATGATAGTTCTATTTTTATTTTATTTTTGAGATGGAGTTTTACTCATGTTGTACAGGCTGGAATGCAATGGCACGATCTTGGATCACTGCAACCTCTGCCTCCTGGGTTCAAGTGATTCTCCTGCCTCAGCCTCCTGAGTAGCTGGGATTACAGGCGCCTGCCACCATGCCTGGCTGATTTTATATTTTTAGTAGAGACCGGGTTTCTCCACATTAGTCAGGTTGGTCTCCAACTCTTGGCCTCAAGTGATCCACCCACCTCAGCCTCCCAAAGTGCTGGGATTACAGTGAGCCATTGCACACAGCCTCCATTTTTAATTCTTAAAGGAATCTCCATACTGCTTTCAATTGTAGTTATATGGATTTACAGTCCCATCAATGGTGTGTAGATGTTCCCCTGTCTCTACTTCATCGCCAGCACTTGTTTTCTTTCGAGATTTTTATAATAGACATTCTACTTGGATTGAGAGTGTATCTTATTGTGGTTTTCATTTGCATTTCCCTCATTATGACTGATGAGCACTTTCTAATGTACTTGTTAGCCATTTGTATTTCTTCTCTTGAGAAGTGTCTTTTATGGTCTGATATGGTTTGATGTTTTGTCCCCTCCAAATCTCATATTGAAATTTGAATCAATGTTGGAGGTAGGGCCTGGTGGGAGGTGTTTGGGTCATGGGGGTGAATCCCTTGTGACTGCCTTGGTGCCTTCCCCACAGTAATGAGTGGTAATGACTTCACTGAAGATCAGTTTGTTTAAAAGAGTGTGGCACTTCACCACTCCCTTTTTCTTGTTCTTAGCCTTGCCATGTGACTTGTGGGCTCTTCCTTCACCTTCCACCATGGTGGTAAGCGTCCTGAGGCCCTTGCCAGAAGCAGATGCCAGCACTCTGCTTTGTGTACAACCTGCAGAACTGTAAGTTAAAAAAAAAAAGAAAGAAAGAAAAGAAAAAACACTTTTCTTTATAAATTACCCCATCTCAGGTACCGCTTTATGCCAACACAAATGGGCTAACACAAGGTCTTTTGCCTGTTACTTCATTGGGTCATTTTGTTGTTGTTTTGAGTTGTCTAAATTCCTTATATATTTGGTATGTTAACACCCTGACAGATGTACAGTTTGAAAACAATTTTCCCATTATGTAGGTTATTAGTTTACTTTGTTAATTGTTTCATTTGCTGTGCAAAAGCTTTTAGTTTTATGTAATGCCATCTGTCCACTTTTGCTTTTGCTTTCTGTACTTGTTAGGTTTTAAAAATTCTTGTCTAGCCCCATGTCATGCAGCATTTCCCCTATGGTTTCTTCTAGTAGTTTCATAGTTTTAGATTTTACATTTAAGTGTTTAATTCATTTTGAGTTGAGTTTTGTATCTAGTGAGATGTAAGGGTCTAATCTCATTCTACTGTGTGTGGCTATTCAATTTTCCCAGGATCATTTATTAAGGAGACTGTATTTACCCTAATGTATGTTTGCTGCACCTTTGTTGAAAATATATTGACTGTAGGTGCTTAATTTTATTTTGGACTCCTCATTCTCTTTCACTTGTCTATGTGTCTGATTTTATGCCAATGTCATAGTCTATTGATTACTACAGCCTTGTAGTATATGTTGAAGTTAGGTAGTGTGATGTCTACGCTTTATTTTTATTGCTCAATGTATTTTTGGCTACTTAGGGTCTTTTGTGATTCCATACGAATTTTAGGACTATTTTTTCTACTTCTGTGAAGAATGTTATTGGTGTTTTGATAGAGATTGAATTAAATCAGTAGATTGCTTTGGGGAGTATGGCTGTTTTAACAATATTAATTATTTCAATACATGAGCATGGGCTTTTTTTCCCCATTTGTTTGTGTTTTCTTCAGTTTCTTTTAAGAACGTTGTATAGCTCTAGTGCAGAGACATTTCTCCTCTTTGGTTAAGTTTATTTTAAGGATTTTATTTTGGGGAGTAGCTATTACAAATGAAATTGTTTTCTTGATTTATTTTTAAGATAGTTTGCTATTAATGTATAGCAACACTACTGATTTTTGTATGTTGATATTGTTTCCTACAACTTTACTGACTTTGGTTATTAGTTCCAACAGTTTTTTGTTGTTGTTGTTTGTTTTTTTTTTTTGGTAGAGTCTTTAGGTTTTTCTACATTTTAGATCATGTCATATACAAATATAATCCCTTTGACTTTTTCTTTTCCAATATGTATGCCCTTTATTTATTTTCTTGCTCTGGCTAGAACTTCCAGTATTATGTTCAATAGAGTGGTGAAGTTGAACATCCCTGTCTTGTTCCTAATCTTAGAAGAAAAGTTTCCAGCTTTTCCCGTTTCAGTATAATGTTAGCTGGAGTTTGTCCGATATGGGTTATATTGTGTTGCGATATATTTCTTCTATATCTAATTTGTAGGGAGTTTTTATTATGACGAAATGTTGAATTTTGGTAAATGCTTTTTCTATGTTTGTTGAAATATTTGTATGGTTTTTGTCTTTCTCTCTAAAATTGTGTTGTGTTACATTTATTATTTTATGTATGTCGAACCATCATTGCATTCCTGGGATAAATCCCACTTGATCATGGTGAATGATCTTTTAAATATGCTAGTGAATTTAGTTTGTTAGTATTTTGTTGAGAATTCTTGCATCTATATTAATCAGGGATATTGGCCTGTAGTTCTCTCTTTTTCTTTTCTGTTGGGTCCTTATCTGGTTTTGGAATCAGGATAATGCTTGCGTCATAAAATATATCTGGAAGTATTTCCTCTTCTTGAATTTTTTGAAACAGTTTAAGGAGTATTGCTATTAGTTCTTTTTTACATATTTGGTAGAAATCAGCAGTGCAGTAATCAGAATCTGGGCTTTTCTTTGATAGAAGACTTTATGACTACTATTATTTTCTCACTGGTTATTGGTTTGTTTAGCTATTCTGTTCTTTGAAATGTAATCCTGATAGGTTGTATGTGACCAGGAATTTATTCCTTTTTTCTATGTTCTTGAATTTGTTGGCATACAATTGGTAAAAGTAGTCTCTAATAATATCTGTGATCTTAATAATAATGTTTCATTTTTTTATCTCCGATTTTATTTATTTGGGGTTTTTCTCTTTTTTTTTCTCAGTTAATCTAACCGAGAGTTTGTTAATCTTATCTTTTCAAAAAAAAAAAAAAAAACTATTTGTTTACTTGATCTTATGAATTATTTTAGTCTCTATTTTGTTTATTTAGGTCTCAGCTTTATTAGCTCCCTTCTACTACTAATGTTTGGCTTAGCTTATTCTTGTTTTCCTAGTTCCTTGAGTTATACAATTAGGTTGTTGATTATAAATATTTTCCTCTTTTGATGTTTATTGCTATGAACTTTTCTTATAGAACTGCTTTTGTTATGTTCTATACAGTTCATATGACATGTTTTTGTTATCATTTGTTTCAAGAAATTTTTAAATTTCTCCTTTAATTTTCTCAGTGATCCATTGGTTAAGGTGGAGGATGCTGTTTAATTTTCATGTATTTGTAAAGTCTCTGAAGTTTTCTTTTTTAATTTCTAGTTTTATACTTCTGTGACCAGAAAAGGTACTTGATACTATCTCCGTCTTCTTAAATCTGTTTAGACTTGTTTTGTGGCCTAATATGTAATCTGTCCTGGAGAATGTTCCATATGCAGTTAAGAAAACTTGGAATTCCACAGCAGTAGATAGAATGTTCTGTAAATATGTATTAGGTCCATTTGATCTAGTTTGAGTCTGTTGTTTATTAATGTTCTGTCTAAAAGTATCTGTCTATTGTTGAAAATGTGAACTTGAAGTCTCCTACCATTTTTGTATTTCTATCTAACTCTCCCTTTAGGTCTAGTAATATTTGCTAGGCCTGTCTTGGGTGCATACATATTTATAATTCTTATACATTCTTGTTGAATTAGTTATTTTATTATTATATAATAATATTCTTTGTCTTTTCTGAGTTTTTCACTTAATGTGTATTTTATCTGATATAAGTATGGGTATCTCTGCTTGGTTTTGGTTTCGATTTGTAAGAAATATATTTTTCTGTCCTTTCACTTTCAGTCTGCCTGTGTTTAATGGTGAAGTGCATCTGTTATAGGCAACATATAGTGGGATTTTGTTTTTTATTCTTTTAACTACTCTAAACCTAAATTAGAAAATTTAATCCATTTAACTTCATGTTATAATTTACAGGCAAATAATTACTCCTCAAGTTTGTTAACATTTTTTTGGTTGTTCTGTAGATATTTTCTTTCTTTCTCCTTCTCTCATTGTTTACCTCTCTGGTTTGGTGGTCTTCTGTAATGCTAAATTTTGTTTATTTTCTCTTTCTCATTTGTACATTTACTGAAATTTTGTCTGTGTGTGTGTGTGTGGTTACCATAAGGTTAACATGAAAAGTCTTGTAGGTATAGTAGCCTATTTTAAGCTGATAACAACTTAACTTTGGTCACATAAAAATACTATAGACTTTTTCCCTCTCCCTTTTCATTTGCATTTTGGTTACCATAATTTGTATATTTATCTTCTGTGTGTTCCTTAGTCATTAATTGCAGCTATTGGTGGTTTTGACCTTTTTGAATTTAAACCTACATACGGTGATACTGAAGAATTTACATAGCACAATTGCAGCACTAGGGAATTATGGGTATGGTTATGCATTTACCTATACTGATGAGTGTTGTATTTTCATAATATTAATTACTGTCCTTTTGTTTCCTTTTTCAGCATTTCTTTAAACATTTCTAGTAAGGTCGTTTTAATTGTGATGATTTCTCTCAGTTTTTGCTTGTCTGCAAAGGTCTTTGTTTTGCTATTTCTGAAGAATAGCTTTGCTGGATATAATATTCTTGGCTGTGAGAAATTTTTTGTTTTGTTTGTTTTCTTTTTGTTTGTTTATTATCTTTCAATATTTGTAGTATGTCATCAATTTTTTTTCCTGGCATGCAGAGATTCTGCTGAGAGATACGCTGTCAGTCTAATGGAAATTCCCCTATATGTATCTTGACGTTTATCTCTTGCAGCTTTTGAATTCTTTGTCTTTAACCTTTGACATTTTGTTTATAATGTGCTTTGGAAAGAATATTTTTGGGTTAAAAATCATTGAAAACTTTTGAGCTTCTTAGATATGGATATCCATATCTCCCATAAGACTTGGGAAATTTTCAGCTATTATTTTGTTAAGTAAGTTTACTATACCTTGGTTTTTTTGTGTGTGTGTGTGACACTTGTATAATGTGAATATTTGTTTGCTTAATGAAGTCCCATATATCACATAGGTTTTCTTCATTCTTTTTCATTTTTCTTTCCTTTTTTAAATTTTTCTCTGATTGGGTTATTTCAAAATACCTACTTTTAAGCTCAGAGATTCTTCTTTCTGCCTGATCTAGTGTTGTCAAAGCTCTGTATTATATTTTTATTTCATTTATTAAATTCTTCAGCTCTAACAATTCTGTTTTTTATAATATCTATCTCTTTATTACATTTTTCATTCACATCATAATTGTTTTCCTGATTTCATTGAATTGTTTTTCTAGATCCTCCTATATCTTTCTGAGTTTCCTTGAAATCATTATTTGGAAATCTTTTTCAAGCGTTTTATAAATACCCTTTCATTTATGATCTGTTGCTAGAGACAAAGAACTGTGTTATTTTGTGGTTGTTGTATTTTCTTTCTTTTTTGTTTCTTGTATCCATACATTGATATCTGTGTATCTAGCAGAACAATTGTTTTTTTCCAATTTATGGAGTAACTTTCATAGGAAAAGGCTTTTTCTTGTAAATGGATCCCAGGATGTTGGTTGAGAATGTAGCATTGGCTTTGGTTCTGGGTGAACTCAGTAGCATGTTCTCTGTACAGATGCTTCATTTATAACCTTTGATTGTGATATCTGAGATTATTATAGGCCTAGGCTACAGAAGTTTGTGACTCTGGTGTTGTTCTGCTAGGCGCAAGGGTAGTGGACTAGTCATTGGCAGGACATATGCAGGCATGGAAGTCAAACAGATTTTGTGGCAGGCTCTTCTGAATTGTCAGGGTCACTGCCAGGGCTGTAAGGGGCAGGGGTGGGTGTGTAAATGTTAAACAACTGAACAAGAGTTCTCTCTAGAGAAATGGGTTTACCTCCAGGCAGCTATCAAGCTAGGGGCAGGTACATGTGGGTCCAGGGGTTGCCCCCAATCCTCTCTGCTGAGATGAGGCCAGCTTATGAGGCAGGACTGCCTCTGGCCTGGCTGTTTGTGAGGACAGGTGCATGCAGTTTTGCTGCTATGCAGAACTCTGTTCTGATGTCCAAGCTTGTGCCATGGCTGCTTAGGTCATAGGGGTTGCAGATGCCATGAGGACTCCTGCCCTGGGGATGAGTTGAAACTGTGCAGACTTCCAGCAATTTTTACACTGAACTCAGGGCCTGTAAGGACTAGAAGATCCTCCTCTATCAGTTACCATTGATATCTGGCAGTGATGAAGACCACTGAGTGTCTCCAGCTTATATTTTCCTTGTAGGAAGAATTTTCTCCTGTCTGTGATCTGATCTAGTAGGAAATACAGTGTGGCAGATGCAGGGTACCATACTCCACTCTATTTGGTGTTATGCTGGGCTGGGCTCCCATGCTCCACAGGAATTTTGACGTTACCTTGATGGCCAATATGCTGATGGCACTCTCTTTTGGCATTTCCTTCTAGTGGCTTTGTAAGCTGAGGCAGGGTATTTAGCCAAATTATAACATTTTATTTGTAAAGTGAGAATAGAATTTATAAAACAATTAGCACAAACCTGGCATATGGTAACTACTCAAGAAATATGAGTTATTGCTAATATCACAATCAGCAGCACCACCATCTTTATTTCTATCTCTCTAATCACTTTGTTTTCTTTTTATTTGTTCTTTTAACATATATTTAGTGGTTGCTGTGTATTCTGTACCTTATTTTTGTGGTGGTCTCTGGATATATCTAGAGATAGAGTTATTCATTTCAAAGAGCATAAACTCATTACAAAGAACAGAGAGGCCTTGTAATGTGGAGAATTTATCATTAAGGCTGAAGTAGGTGTTAGAAAAAGGCTTCACTGGAGATTTAATAGTCTGACTGAGGAAAGTAGTACGCAGAGAGATTTATGAAGGTGTCAAGCAAGGAAAAAATCTTTGGGATAAGTAAATCAAGTTTTGGAAATGCAAAGATGTATAACAGCATGTTTGTCCTTGAGGGAATTGAGTTTAAAATCATATGACTGAAGAGAAATTGAAAGTCAAATATGGAGAGACAGGAAGCTCTATAGTTGTCAAATAAGGAGCTTTGATTTGGGTGCTATACTTTTAAACATGGACTATTTTATGGGTTGACGATTTCCTTCCCCCACCATTATGCAGATGTTGAAGCCCTAACTACTTGCACCTTAGAATCTGACCTTATATGGAGATAAGGTTTTTGCGGAACTAATCAACTTAAAATAAAGACATATGTGTGGATTCTAATTTAACATGACACATGTCTTTATAAATAGGGAAATTTGGGTACAGAGAAAGACAAAAATGGAGGGAAGAAGATGTGAAAAGACACAGGGATAAGATGACCATAACCGTATATAAGCCAAGGAAAGAGTCCCAGAACTAATCTTCCCTTCATAGTTCTCAGAAGAAACCAACTCTGCCAACAACTTGATCTCAGACTTCTTGCCTACAAAATTATGATGCAATAAATACAAAGGGTCTTCAAAAAGCTCATGAACAATGTGTATTATGAAAAACCTATGGGACCAAGCACAATGGCTCACAGCTGTAATTCCAACACTTTGGGAAGCTGAAGTTGGAGGATCACTTTATTAAGCCCAGGACTTCAAGACCAGCCTGGGCAACATAATAAGACCCAGTCTCTCCAAAAAAGAAAAACAAACAAACAAACAAACAAAAAAACAAAAAAACCCCAAAACAAAACACTTTAGCTGGTACTGGTGGAATGCACCATTAGCCCTGGCTACTCAGGAGGCTGAAGCAGGAGGACTACCAGAACCCAAGAGTTTGAGGTTACGTTAAACTATGATCATGCCACTGCACTGCAGTCTGGGTGACAGAGCATTTGTCTCTAATTTTTTTTAATCTATTCATAGATTTCAATTTTTTTACACCAAAGTAACTTGCACTAACTTATGATAACATGGGTGAACAAAATCTAGTTTGTGGCATTAAGAAGGATGATGTTTTCTTCAGTTTGAAAATGGCCCCTATCAAAGCAATATGAATTCTACTAAATCTGAAGCAAGAACAAACATCAAATATATGGTGAAACTTGGGTGGAAGAATGGTAACATCACGGATGCTTTATGAACAGCTTATGGGGACAATGCCCAAAGAAATCAGCCGTTTGTGAGTGGACAACTCATTATAAGAAGGGATGAGACAATATTCATGATGAAGTCTGCAGCAGTAGACCATACACAAATTGTGCAGAAAATGTTCATCTTGTTCATACCCTAATGGAAGAGGGTCAATGACTAATATCAGAAACAATAGCCAACACCTCAATGGGTTCAGCTCACTAAATTCTGATGGAAAAATTAAAGGTAAGCAAACTTTCCATTCAGTGGGTATCAAGTCCTTTGTGTCAAGATCAGCTACAGACAAGAGCCGAACTTTCATTGGAAATCTTAAACAAGTGAGGTCAAGATCCTGAAGCATTTACTTAAAGAATTGTAACAGTGGCTTCAGTGTTTCTATCCAGAAGACAAAGCACAACTGAAGCAGTGGCTAAAACGAGGTGGAAGTAGTTTAGTCAATGCCAAAGTGGACCAGTCAAGAGCATGACATCAGTCTTTCGGATGCTCAAGGCATTTTGTTTGTTGACTTTCTGGAGGGTCAAATCATGATATCTTTCTCTCATGAGAGTGATTTGAGAAAGTTAACCAATGCTGTAGCAGAAAATACCCAAGAAATCTTCACCAAAGAGCCCTTCTTCACCATGACAATGCTCCTGTTCATTCCTCTCATCAAATAAGGGCAATTTTGTAAGTGTTTCGAGGGAAATCATTAGGCATCCACCTTACAACCCTGATTTGACTCCTTCTGACTTCTTTTTTTCTTTTCTAATTAAAAAAAAAAAAAAAAGACACTCATTTTTCTTCACTTAGTAATGTTAAAAAGAGTGCATTGACATGGTTCTATTCTCAGGATCCTCGGGTCTTTATGGATGAACTAAATGACTGGTATCTGGTATCATCATTTACAAAAGTGTGTTAAACTTGATGGAACTTATGTTGAGAAATAGAGCTGATATTTTTGTTGTTATCTTTTAATTCCATTTTTCCACACACTTTTTGATGTCCCCTTGTATCTGCTCCTTAAGCTAACTAGTTGGTGGATCATTGTTACTATAGACCTAGCAACTTACCAAAGAATAAGCACATTAGGGATGTTTTATTTCTACTCCAGTTTTAAATGATCAAACAATATCTACTTACCTATTACAATAGTTTCACATTTTATGCATCTCGTATCAGGTCTGTATTACTTCTGTGCATGAGAGATTTTAATACATTTTAATAGGGATTATTTAGTGTTTTCCACTGTTTTTCTTTAATTACAAAATAGATAAAGTCTTTATCTGGCTATTTTATTGATCAAGGCTTTTGAGATTATAATTGTTTAGCAGTTACCCTAATTTGAGGACAAATGGGATAGCCATTGATATAATTCTTAATAGTCGACAAAGTTTTCACAGTTTGCAAAGTTGTACTTATACATTCTATCATGCATAATGACTACCACAAGATGAAAATATTCTCATCACTATAGTGTTACGACTTTGACATATAAGAAAGTTGAGCTCACAGGGATGGCTGAGAAGCCCCAGGTCACAATGAGAAGAGGACTTGACATCTATTTTACATTCTTTTTATGTTTTGTTTTCTTTTCTTTTGTTTGTTTGTTTGAGACGGACTCTTACTCTACAACTTAGGCTGAAGTGCAGTGGCACGATCTCGGCTCATGGTAACATCTGCCACCTGAGTTTAAGGGATTCTCCTGCCTTAGCTTCCCAAGTAGCTTAGTTTACAGGTATGCACCACCATGCTCGGCTAATTTTTGTATTTTTAGTAGAGATGGGGTTTCATCAGGTTGGCCAGGATGGTCTCGATCTTTTGATCTCAGGTGATCTACATGCCTTGGCCTCCCAAAGTACTGAGATTACAGGTGTGAACCACCATACCTGGGCTATTTTACATTCACTTTACAGTTTCTGCTCCTCCCTCCATACCATGCTGCTACTTATTTAACTATCAAACTTAACAAAGCAGAAGAAATCAAAGAATCTATAGTCTGGTGATCTGTCCCAAATCAAGGAATTGTGAGACACTGAAAACTCCAGATCAGAGTGCTTTCAGGAGTGTGAGAGAAACCCCAAACATGATTTGGTCTGTTGACTTCTTAGGCCATTTGGAAGAGAGAGAACAATCTCATTGACCCCAAGAATGAAACATGTTTATTGCTGCATACACATGCACTGAGACTATTCCTAGACACTTGAGAGTTGTAATTGCTCTGATCTAACCAAGAAAACATAATAAAACTTTTGTTGCAAGAAAGAAAATGGGAAAAATGTAAAAATGGCATTTACTTGTATTAACATGAATCATACTTTAAAGTGTACAATAAAATTTTTCTAATGAAAATTACTCCTAGCTTTGAGAATGTCTGTCTATCCCTTTCCCTCTGTGAATTACAATCTAGCATCTATTCTGTGATCGCCAAGCATATTTGAGACTGCAAGTTTTTCTTAACCATGAATGTCTTGATGCTTAACTAACCGTTATGCGGTCTTACATTGGCAAAGAGTTGGTAAATATTCTTATATTTGTGGATGCGGTAGATATTCAGGATGGAGCCCATGAGAATGTCTGCTGTGCCAATAGAGCTATGTTCAGAGCAGCTAAATTTTATATTAAAATTTAAAGTAACCATAGTCCTCCTGAATGAAACAGAAAACTAAGCATGCTCAACCTAGAATTTAAAAATATATATGCTTCAGGTAGGACATTCACAGACTTTTGGAATCAGGGATATGGTTTTGAAGCTCATGACTTATATTTTAGAGTGCTGTGAAACACAAATATGAATAACAGAAGGATCTAAGGTAGGATTTTGTAGGCCTGCCTTGATACTTTGAGCCTGTTAACGCAGTGAAAAAAAGAGTTTCCCCACTTACTAAAATACTTACCAGATATTGTTTGGATATTTGTCGCCTCTTAAATCTCATGTTGAATTGTAATCCCCATTGTTGGCAGTGGGGCCTGGTGGGAGGTGTTTGGGACATGGGAGTGGATTTCTTATGACTTGGTGCTGTCCTCGTGATAGTGAGTGGTACTCTCAAGATCTACGTGTTTTAAACTGTGGGTACTCCCCTTCCCACTACTCTCTGTCTCTTGCTCCTGCATGTCTGCTTCCACTTCACTTTCTGCTATGAGTAAAAGCTCCCTGAACCTCCCCAGAAGCCAAGCCGATGCCAGCAACCTGCTTGTATAGCCTGAAGAACCATGAGCCAATTAAACCTCTTTTCTTTATAAATCACCCTGTCTCAGGTATTTCTTTATAGCAATGCAAGAATGGCCTAATATATTCCCCTTCCCCTAAAACACCAGCTCAATGACACAAAGGTCTATTCCTCATTCTTCTATGGTTATCTCAATGAAGTAAAAGGAGATATCAGGGGATATACCAATTATTCCTATCCTAAATCATATGTTCATTCTTGCACCATGTATTTGATTTTTTCATAAAATGACAAGAAGAAACTTATTAGAGTTTTAAACTCTAGTTTAACATTCTAGAACATGTAATCTGTGTGTATGTCCATGGCACACTAAAAAAATCATAATAATTAATTACCCTGAGACCTGGCCCACACACAAATGCCTTAAATGCATCATATTTGCTCTTAGAGTAGGCCCAAAAAGTGTTGTGTTAAAACTGGTGAGTTCTGTATCCCTGAAGATGTTTAAAAACGGTTAAACAATGGGTAAAATTGTTTGATGTAGCAAACAGACATTTGCATTTTAAAATCCCTTCAAATTCGGAGAGTTTTAATTTCTAAGATGGATACAGTATAGGTGGAAAGAAAGATGAGAGGAACTTTAAAAATCAAATTGATCTAGATAATCTTTAGTAAAATAAGGAAAAGTTACTCCATAATTAAATTATTCAAAAATATCTGTAAATTCAGAAACCCTACACTTGCATCAAATCCTAACTAAGCATATATAATTGCAATTTTTTATGAACCTGAAATGTCAGATAATATTATCACGTAATTTTTGGTCAGACTGTTAAAATATTAGAATATAATTAATTTTCACAGAGGTCTTTTAAATATGTATTAAGATAATTCAGGACTCATTTACCCAAACATATACCATTAGCTGTCAATTTATTCTTAAATATTTTATAGACGTATTTTTTTTGTTCAACAGTTTACTAATTCTGATATGTAACTAACTCTCAGAAGTTAAATTTATTTATTTTGTGTCAATATTTAAAAAACTATTTCAAAACCTTAATAGAAATAATAGACAAACTCATAGATCTCAACAGACATGCTCTGTAAGTCCTGCATGAATCAAAGAAAATTTCATGATTTCTATGCAATGCTATTCTAATAAATACATTATTTATTTTCTGTAAGCACATAAATAAGTAAAAGGTAGTATATGTGCTTATATTTTCTATGTTTATTTGCATGCTTATATTTTCCTTAAATAGATAATATGGTAATATAAATAGATAATATGTGATAATAGATAATTATATAGTAATAACATGATAATACATAAGTGATATAGATATGGCTATACAAACAAAGTAATGGAAAGATACAGGGTAGATAATGACTACCCACTCCTACACCTCACAAGTTGGAATGTGTACATATTTGGGGGGTTCACATCAGTACATAAGCTTCCATAAAAAGCTACAGAATAAATACAATACATTTTCTGTTTTTTTCTTTTTTTTCTTTTTTCTTTTTTTTTTTTTTTTTTTGAGACGGAGTCTTGCTCTATCCCCCAAGCTGGAGTGCAGTGGCCGGACCTCGGCTCACTGCAAGCTCCGCCTCCCGGGGTCACGCCGTTCTCCTGCCTCAGCCTCCTGAGTAGCTGGGACTACAGGCGCCCGCCACGACGCCCGTCTAATTTTTTGTATTTTTAGTAGAGACGGGGTTTCACCGTGGTCTCGATCTCCTGACCTTGTGATCCGCCCGCCTCGGCCTCCCAAAGTGCTGGGATTACAGGCGTGAGCCACTGGGACGGCCTTTTTTTTTTTTTTTTTTTTTTTTTTTTTTTGAGATGGATTCTCACTCTTTCACCCAGGCTGGAGTGCAGTGGCACAATCTTGGCTCACGGCAACCTCCACTTCCCAGGTTCAAGTGGTTCTCCTTCTTCAGCCTCCTAAGTAGTTGGAATTACAGGTGCACACCACCATGCCCAGCTAATTTTTGTATTTTGGTAGAGACGAGGTTTCACTATGTTGACCAGGCTCATCTTGAACTCCTGACCTCAAGTGACTCACCCACCTGTGCCTCCCAAAGTCCTGGGATTACAGGTGTGAGCCACCACGCCTGGTCTAGAATGCATCTTCTTAGAGCATCAGCTTTATTCAAAGCTTTATATAAGACATTTTCTTTTTGATAATCCAAATAAAAATATTGATAAGACAGAAAATGTGGAAAAATACATTAAAAATTACCTCTAGGTTTCAAAAACGTATTTCCACCAGAAGTGATTCCAGATATGCTCCTAAATATCTCAGGGTGTATCCATTCCCTTTCTTCTGATAGTTGGGTTACTGCTTTGGAAAATCAGAGGAAAAGTGTTCTGTAACTCCTCTTTGTAAAGGCTCTGCTGCTTTAGCTCCTGATAATTATCAAACATAACTTCTTTTTCATCACTGTAATTTTTTTTTTAAATAAAGATGTGAACCAGATTTCAAGTCACCATTCATTTAACTGTAACAATCCTTTTAAGAAAGAAGAGTTTAGGTTAGAAAATTACTGTGTGGATCTGCATAATGAATGTGGTGGCTTTAGAGCTTCTGGATGTGAGTGCTCTGGGGATGTGTTAAGCAAGCTATGAACATTTGTGTTGTTTGATGACAATTATATCTCCAGATGTATTTTCATGCCCAACACTAGGGAAATAACTTATTTTCTCCTTTATCTTATCTTAAATAGAGTTTTAGCAACCAGAAAGATGGAAGGTGCCTTTGTTGTAGTCTAATCATCTGGGGATCTTTTCTCATATATATATATATGCACACACACACATATATATATATTTGCTTTTTTATATATACATATATATGTATGCATAAGAATATATGTGTATATATACACATATATTGTATTATATATGTAGATTATGTATTATATATGTGTAGATGTATTTTATATATATGTATTATATATATGTAGATATGTGTGTGTATCTGTCTATCTATCTATCATCTATTTATCATCTATGTATCTATCTATCTATCTGGTGATCCATCGAGAGGAAGGAGGGCTCCAGTTAGGAGGCAGCATTTCATTTTACAGATGGGAAAAGTGAGGTTCAGAGAGAGTGAGCTGCCCAGAGTTTCACGGATTAACTGGCAGTGAGAGTCCCAATCTAGATTTGTCCTACCTGTTGCTGGCCTCCAGGGCTTTGGGGATGAGCTGACCTGGGTGTAGGTTAATGACCAGATTCTCACTCCTGAACAGGCTTCTTAACAGCCAGAAGGTTCAAGAACATTGGAGGCTTGAGGGAAGGGAAGACAAAAGTTCTTTTATGTATTTATTTATTAAATATGAAATATTTCATGAATCTGCATTTCATCCTTGCCTAGGAGCCATGCTAATCTTCACTGTATCTTTACAATATTAGTATCTGTGTTGCAAAATGAGCATGAAAGCAAAGGTTCTTAAGAGTACATACATACATGCTCTGTATATATGTATGCTGCAATTTGAATGCGTCCCCTCCAAAATTCCAGTGTTGCCAATACGATGGTAGTAAGACGTGGGGCCTTTATGAAGTAATTAGGCCGTGAAAACACCTCCTCTGTTAATGGAACCAAGTCCCTTACAACATATGCCTCACATAGCAGCATGCAGCCAGCTTGCTCTTCTGTCTTCTGCCAAGCGAGGATGCAGCAAGAAGGTCCTCACTAACCAAATGCTGGGATTTTCATCTTGGATTTCCCAGCTTCCAGAACTGTGAGAAATAAATTTCTGCTCTTTAGAAATTACCATATCTCAGACATTTAATTGAAGCATTTCAAATGAACAAAGACACACACACATATACATAATTTTAAAATTTACCAAGAATTAATACTAAGTAATATCAGTAATAGTAATCCATAAAACATGAGAATAAGTAGGATGACTTTAGAATGAACAGAAATAACATGTTAGATAGATGCCTGATATGATCACATGACATCCATTTCCCTTCTCTGACAATATTTTTTAAAATAAACTTTTAAGATAATGATAAAGGCCCTCCCTAATTGATTAGTAGTGATGACAAGAATTCACACTTTAACTCATAACCAAGCATATCCACTTCTTCTTGCCTTTATTTTCAACAACTCTGAGGCACATGGGTTAAATAATGTCCCTTCCAAGCCACAGGTATATATAGGTGTGGTACATAAAAGAAGGCGGAGCCTCAGCCTAAATTCCCCATCACTCCAGAAGTGAGGTTTAGTGTTTGCAGTGAGAACCTCAAGACTGTGAGCAGATGACCTGAGACTGGTATGTTAATGCTGGGCAGTGGGATCCTTATTGCTTCCCAAGTTCTACCTGCATCCTCTGAGGCACATCCAAGTTGAGAAGAGGAATTACTGCTTAATTTTAAAGTTCATTATCATCCCATCTAGTACGAATCATTAACCCTGCTCATCAATATAGTTCTAACTTAGTTCATGTTGGCACACTATGAAAACTGTTTTTGCAACTTCCTCTTCACATTGGGAAATCACCTTAGTCTTCTCTTCATGAAAATTAAAGTCTGTTCACATAAACCTAAAAGCAATACTTAAGGCCTTGAAGAAGCTTCATAGACGCTGAATGTCTGCCCACTGGGCCATCAGACACCACCCACCTAAATGATTGCTCCTTACTCCAGCCCCTAAACAGATTCATAGAAATATTGCATAGTTTCATCTTTGTCACTGTGGCAGGCTAGAGACTAAACTTCAACAGAATATTGCCACACATTAAAAAATATTGTTTTTCCTCCATTTACCTGGAACCATTCTGTCACTTCACCTAGTAACATTCAGTCTGAACTTGTCTTTCTCAAAGTCTCTCTCTGATGGCAAGCCATTGCCATTCACACTCTCTGTTCTTCTTTCTATATATTTGACCTTAAATGTAATGTAGGTTCACATAAATCAGTAGTTAGAGAGGAAAAAAAATTTTAATGAATCACAATATTTCAAAACACTTTGTAAAATTAAAAACACAAAACAAATGTAAACATTAACTCTGGAAGTATAAGTGTATCAGAACTTTTTACTCTGCCACTAGCCTTTATCCAGACTGAGAGGAAATTGTCTTTCTTTTTTTTTTTTTTTTTTTTTTTTTTTTTTTTTTTTTGAGACGGAGTCTGGCTCTGTCGCCCAGGCTGGAGTGCAGTGGCCGGATCTCAGCTCACTGCAAGCTCCGCCTCCTGGATTCGGGCCATTCTCCTGCCTCAGCCTCCCGAGTAGCTGGGACTACAGGCACCCGCCACCTCGCCCGGCTAGTTTTTTGTATTTTTTTAGTAGAGACGGGGTTTCACCGTGTTAGCCAGGATGGTCTCGATCTCCTGACCTCGTGATCCGCCTGTCTCGGCCTCCCAAAGTGCTGGGATTACAGGCTTGAGCCACCGCGCCCGGCCTGTCTTTCTACTTACTCTAACTTCCCAAGGAAAGAGAAGACTATCCTATGATCTCATCAACTCCCTAACGGCTTTTTACAGTGGACTCTGTTTGAATTTATCCAGGTTTAATTACATCTAGATTACCTTTCTTCTATTTATCACCCTTCATTGCTAGGGAAAAAAAAACAGAAAAATATAAATCATCACCTTGAGATTAAAAAATATGAAATTGGAATATGAATCTCTCATGGGAAATACCTCTATTTTGGAAACTGGTAAATCAAAATTACTTAAGCATAAATTTCTTTTCTTTGTTTGAGCATTATGTTATATAAACTTGTTTTCTTTGTTTAAACATTATGCTATAAAGCACTTATGGGTGAGGGAACATGGCCAACACGAAGAACTGAAGTGCTGCTTAACTATGGGCTGAGACAATGTCAGGGAGGATGGAGCTCGCCTGGGCTCCAGGACCCTCTGTGCTTCTTGTTTCCTGCTTTTCCTGCTAATCATAGAGGAGAGCTCTCTTGCTACAAAATTGTTTTTTTACATAATATATAAAATCTTGCGACAGGTTTAGTTTGTTCTAAGAAGTCACAAAGCAAAAGTAGAGTTCAGGATTCAGGATGGTTCATAAAATTTAAATTATTTCAAATGTAACTAAAGAGACTTACTAGAATTTTAAATTATTTAGCTAAGTAAATCTCATTTATTCCACAAACATTATTAAGGAGAAATTGTGAATTCCGATATTCAGAAAAGCAATTCAGCCTGTTGTCACTTTCTACTGAAATTAAAAATACAAAACCAACTTCCTAAAAGAACAGTGCTTGGAATCCTTGCGAAAGTAAACAATATGCAAAGCCTTGTCTGTATTTCAGGAGCAAAAATAGTATTTCCTTTTTGGTTCATTTACTTCCTTCAAATGGGAATATCTAAGCATGTCTCATTGCAAAAGTCTAACAGGCATATTAATGAGCTCTCTTCGCAAATACCAAGAGAGTCTGTAGTATATCTTTCCATTAACCCCAATAATTTTAGCATTAACTGTTCTTACAAATATTCCTACAACTTCCTGCCCATTGCAGAAGCCAAAAGATTATAATTACTTAGTGAATTTTCAGATGTGATGGAGCTCAAAGGTTGTTCTTATATCAGAAAGGATAATTGGGGTTTTTAACTTGCTGCTGTTCTAACTGCTGAGCATACTATCAAATTGAGACCAAGGTCTGGAAAGATAATGGTAGATTTACCTACCCCCAAATCTTTAACTCTCCCCTGTTCCCTGAAATAAATGAAACAACAGCATAAGCAGTATAAACCTAGTGAATAATTAAAGGAACAAACAAAACTAGGAAGAACATCTATAACAATATTAATGAAGTATCCTCACAAACCTAAAATATTTGGAAGCCTGAACCACACACTGCAACAATCCTTGGTGATATTAGCAGTGACTCTAGGAGAAAGTGGAGCAGGAAAATCAGAAATTATTCTGATACCCCTGATATTAGGATAAATTCCACTGTCAACTGGTCCTCATTTACAGCTGAGTAATTGGATTATGGGGGCAGTTTCCATCATGCTGTTCTCATGGATAGTAAGTGAATTCTCACAAGATATGATGGTTTTATAAATGGTAGTTTTTCTAGCGTTTGCACACACTTTCTTTCCTGCTGCTTTGTGAACAAGGTGCCTGCTTCCATGATTGTAAGTTTCCTGAGACTTCTCCAGTCATACAGAACTGTGAGACAATTAAACCTTCTTTGTTTATAAATTACCAAGTCTTGGGTAGTATCTTTATAGCAGTGTGAGAATGAACTAAATCATCCAGTCTTCCACTGATGGGCATCTAGGTTGACTCCTTGTCTCTGCTATTCTGAATGGTGCTGTGATGAACATAGATATGCAAATGTTTCTATGGTAGAACAATTTATATTCCTTCGGGTATGTACTCAGTAATGTGATTGCAGGGTTGAATGGTAGTTTTGTTTTAAGTTCCTTCAGAAATTGCTAAGCTGGTTTCCACAGTGGCTGAACTAATTTACATTCCTACAAGCTGTATATAGCGTTCCCCTTTCTCACAACTTCTCTAGCATCTGTTATTTTTTGACTTTTTAATAATCGCCGTTGTGACTGGTGTGAGATGGTATCTCATTGTGGTTTTGATTTGCATTTTTCTAATGATAATAATGTTGAGCATTTTTTATATGCTTGTTGTTCATGTGCATTTCTTCTTTTGAGAAGTGTCTGTCCATGAACATTGCTCATCTTTTAATGGGATTGTTTGTTTTCTTCTTGCAAATTTAAGTTCCTTGTAGACTTTGGATATCAGAATTTCGTAAGAAGCACACTTTGCAATTTTTTTTTCCATTCTGTAGGTTGCCTGTTTACTCTTTTGATAGTTTTATTAGCTGTGCAAAGCTCTTCAGCTTAATTAGGTCCCACTTGTCAATGTTTGTTTATGTTGCAGTTGCTTTTTGAGTCTTTGTCATGATGTTTGCCAGAAATAATGTCCAGAATGATATATCCTAGGTCTTCTTCTAGGATTTTTATAGTTTTAGGTTTTACATTTAAGTCTTTAATCCATCTTAAGTTGATTTTTGTATATGGTGTAAAGAAGGGGTCCAGTTTTAATCTCATGCATATGGCTAGTCAGTCATTCCAACATCATTTATTGAATAGTGAGTTCTTTTCCCATTTCTTGTTATTGCCAGCTTTCACAAAGATGAGATGGTTGTTGATGTATGACTTAATCTCTGGGTTCTTTAATCTGTTCTATTGGCCTATGTATCTACTTTTGTACCAGTATTATGTTATTTTGCTTACAGTAGCCTTGTAGTATAGTTAGAAGTCAAGCTGTAGTAGAAGTAGTAGAAGTAATCCCTCCAGTTTTGTTCTTTTTGCTTGGGTTGCTTTGGTTATTTGGGTTCATTTTGGGTTTCATATGAATTTTAGACATTTTTCTAATTCTGTGAAAAATCTCATTGGTAGTATGATAGGGATAGCATTGAATCTAGAAACTGCTCTGGGCAGTAGGGCCATTTTAATAATATTGATTCTTCCTATCCATGTGGCTCAACAATTTTAATCAGGATATGATCTCATGATGTGTCTCACCTTGAAAATAAAAAGTTGCATCTTTCTTGTAATAGGCAAAGAATCCATGACTGTTTAAGTAGTAAAGAGTAGCCAGAGTGCCCAGAGTTTCATCTCTAAATATCATTTTTTATAGAAATAGATAATTTCAGGGCAAGTAATATATAACCTTTAAAATCTCTTATAAAAAAGATAAAACACTACCAAACACTATTAAGATCTATTATATAGACTCAGGAGACAATATGAAGAAGTTCCTATTGGCCAAATTTGAGATTATTTTAGCATCAGTGAGAATCTTTAAAGTGATGGAGCAAATATGTTTAAAACTATGAATTTAAATGGGTACTAAAATAAAATCCCTTTATGCCTTCTTTGAGGTAGAGTTTGGGGAAAAGTCATTATATTGAAAGTAGAGATAAATAATTGAGCATTTTTTCCTGTCTTTTCTATAAGGTCTGTCCTTCAAGTTACCTGAACAGTTGGTAAGATCATGTTTTCCATTAAATGTATGCTAGGGAATAAGTGAATGTCACTTCAACATGCTAATGAAATAAGAAATCTAATCAACGATCAGCAATGACGGCCAAATTCATGAAAAGAGAGAAAGTTAACACACGGCGTCTGATAGACTTACATGACATCGCCAATAAAGTATTCTTGCCAAAGGTATTGGAACCCAAATTTTATCAACCTTAGAGCTCCAGTTACAAATCAGCAGGAAATATAGAGAGAGTAGAGGATCATGTTAACCTACTCCATTGAAAAGCAATTGAAAACAAATCCTGACTGGGAGAAACACCATCAGACAAAGGTTCTGTTTCTTTCAAGAAACGAACTGGAAGAAAAAAGAAATGAAGGTAATAAAATAAAGAGTGAGGAAAGAGAGATTTAGTGTATGATTCTTAATGTTTACTAGATTTCTGATTTTAATAAATTATTACAAAATAATCCGTAACAATTGGGGAAATTCAAATACTAAGTACTTGTTTGTATTCAAGCAATATTTGTGATATGGTATTGCTGTAAACCAAAAAGTTATTTTTTAGATACACACACTGAACTACTTAAAGAGGAAGTTTTTTGATATCTAGGATTTGCTTCCAAATAACCCAGAGAAAGTAGTGGAGAAATGAATGGGGCGGGGTCTAGAAGAAACAAAACTAACAGCATATTGACATTTGTTGAAGTTGTGTAATGTCTACATTTCAGTTCATTATATTATTTTATATCTGTATATATACATATATATTTTTAAATTTATAATTAAAAAGTTTCTGTAAACATTCAGAGCTTTTTATCACCTGTAAAATTTAAATGTATAAAAATAATGCACCTGAATCACACCTTGGAAGGAGAAGGTTTGAGAGCTTAGTCACTAAGACATTAATTAGAAATAAATATTAAGAAATGTTTGTCTACATTCAGTTATGGTCTATTTTCTATTCAAAAAAAATTATATCTTCTTAATTTGTTACTTCTGTGTTCAGTATACCTGAGCAATATAGCATACTATAATAATCTATAGTGGCACTCTGTTAGACTAGGAAAAGAAAATTTGTGTAGTGTAGAAAAGCCATCCAGATAAAACTGTACCATTTTAAAGTGGCACAGCCTCTCCTCCATACTCCCAAGACCATTCAAAAATCTCTCACACTGTTGGACAGAGACACCTACACTGTTCTTTTAGATAACTGGGCTTTATTCTCTTAGGTTTGTTTATAAACTCACTGAGAAAAGATTATTTAACTGTCTGAATTTCTTTATGGGTAGAATATTATCTAATTTGAATTTAAATAATGCTAGAAACATTTTTTTCTTTTTCTTTTTTTTTTTTGGCTGAAGATTTTGTGAGAGACAGCTAACATATTTTACTTGGAGGAAAATAAGAAAACCGAAGCACATTTATTTTGAATACTTTTATACCGTTGTCTTCCCATGCATTTAGGGAAAGAAAACCTACAAAGTAAAAAGAAAGAGAATCATAATTGTTTTTCAAATCCTTAACATACTTCTTATCTACTGAACTTTTTCTTTCGCATGTAATCCACTAGTCAACTGCATTCCCCATAAACCAGCAAGTTTATTACAATAATAAGCATAGTTGACCTTGATATTTATTTTTTCCAACAAAAATGTGTTGATTGATTTCCACTCACAGATCGCTGTACATTTTTTTATTAGAAAACCTGTTGTTTTGATATTGCAATTTTTGTTTTTATTTTAAATCGACAGATAAAATTGTATGTATTTATCAAGTACAACATGATGTTTTGCAGGATATATTAACTTTATTTATGAGAACAAGGTTTTCAGGTCCCATACCAGTGAAACCTTGTTATGTTTGTCTTTCTGTGCCTGGCGCATTTCACTTAACATGATGCCCTCCACATTCATCCCTGTTGTCCCAACTGTCAGAATTCCCTTCTTTTTATGATGGAGTACTATTCCACTATATACATATTACACATTTTCTTTATACATTCCTCCATCCGTGGTCACATATGTTACTTCCATGTCTTGCCTATTATGATGCAGCTGCAATGAACATGAGAGTGCAGATATCTGTTTGACATGCTGATTTCAATTCCTTTTGAAATATGTCCAGTAGAGAACAGTGTATATTTTGTCAGCATTTCTTAAATTTTTGTCAACTAACCAAGCTAACCTTCTTTCAGTTTTAACTTTTCACTGAAATTTCCCAATGCCCCTGCATCTTTCCTTACACTGATTTTGTCTAATATTATATGACCGTTTCTGCCAATGTTATCAATTTTTCCACATCTACTAATAGTAGCTTATACCTGTTAGCTATTGTCCTCCTTTTCTTATTCTAGCAAAAATATTCTGGTATGATCTATCAGAAAAAGAGACCCAAAGGAGCATTTTTAAAAGTTGAAGTGATGGCATGATGTCATTTTTAGTCACTTTGTAATATAAATTTATCTTGTTTTGTTTTGATAATATTTAGAATTACTAGTAGTAGCAATATTTAGGATATGGTTTTATAAATGTCACATATTTTAACTTGTTATTTTGAATTTGTATACATTCACAGGGAGTTTTAAAAACAGTCTAGAGAGGTTGCTTGTACCCTTCACCCAGTTTTTTCCATTGGTTGCACTTTATGTAACTATGGCAAAATATCATCGCAGAAAATTGACATTGGTACAAAGTGTGTGTATAGTGCAATGCCATTTTACTGCATGTTTAGATTCTGGTTACCAACGCCAAATGAAGATACAGAACTGTTTTGAAAAACTGTTCCATGACCACATCTCCCTCATGCTACTGTTTTGTAGTTACACACACAACTAACCCATGGAATCCACTAACCTGCTTGCTATTTTAATCATTTTGTCATTCAGTGGCATCACACAGTATGCAATTTTTGATACAGCCTTTTTTCTTTAGTGTAATGCTCTTCATATCCATTCAAGCTTTGGTATATATCATTAGTTCATTCCTTTTTACTGCTGAAAAGTATATCATGATACGGAGGTACAAAAGTTTGTTTAATCATTCAACTATTTAAGAACATTTGATTATTTCCAGGCTTTGGCTATTACAAATAAATTTGGTATGAATAATTGTGTATGGATCTTGTGTAAGCATAAATTTGTATGTCTCTAGAATAAATGCCCAGGAGTACAGTCACTGGTTAACATGGTCAATTTCTGTTTGGTTTGATTTAAAAAATGCCAAAATATTTTTTCAGAGGGGCTTTTTGACTTTATATTCCTTACAGAAATATATGAGCGATCCATTTTCTCTTTCTCTTCACCAGCTTTTGGAATTATCAGTAACTTTTACTTTAGCTCTCCTAACATTGTAGGACATTATATTGCTAGGATGAGTTTCATTTCCTTAAAGTTTAGCAATGTTTAACATTCTATCAGGTGCTTATTTGCCATCCATATAGCCCCTTTAGTGAAATGTGTCTTCATTATTTTTCCGATTTTCTAATTAGTGCGGTTTTTTAAAGTGAAGTTTTGAGATTACTTTATAAATTCTAGATATGGGCTCCTTATCAGATTTGTGGTTTGAAGGGTTTTTTTTGCCAGCTTGTGGCTTGTCTTTCATCTTCTTAACAGAGAATTTTCAAAGCTAGTGTTTAATTGATTTTTGATTGATGTTTTTGGATAGACCATGCTTCTGGTGTTCATGTCTAAGAAGTCTTAACCAAACTCTCGGTCCTAGTATTTTCTCCTACATTTTTTCCTCAAAGTTTTATAGAGTTAAAGGTTGAAGTTAAATTTATGTTCCATTTTGAAGTTTTCTTTATCTATTTCTTTTACATGAAGAGTAAAGTTTAAATCATGGTTTACTTTTCCCTGTCGATATCCAATTACTCCAGTACCATTTTTTGAAAAGACTATCCTTCCTCCATTTAATTGCTTTTGAATATTTGTCAAAAATCACTTGGTCATATTTGTATGTGACTATTTCTGGAGCATCTATTCTGGTCCATTGATCTATGTATCTATCCCTCTGCTGATATCACACAGTTTGATAACTGTGTGCCATAATCTTGAGAATCAGGTATAATGATCCATCCTGCTTTATTCTTTCTTTTCAAAACTGTTTTTGCTATTAAATTTTTTTTTTTTTGGCTGACTATAAATTTTACAACAATAACGTCTATATCCACAACATATCTAGTTAAAATTTTTGCAGGAATTTCATTAAACTTATATATCAATTTGACAATGACATCTTCACTATTTTGAGTGTTATAACCCATGAACACAGTATGACTTTATTTTCATTTTTTATTTATTGCACCAGAATTGTTGAGTTTTCAGCTTAAAGTCCTGTAGTTGTTTTAAGTTTACATCACAGCATTTTATCATTTTTTGAGCAATTGTAAATAATACTGGAATTTTATTTTTAGGTTCAATGTATTGCTAATATATAGAAATACAAAGCAATTTTTGAACGTTTATCTGTATGTTTGTGTTTTTTGCTGAACTCACTTATTAGTTCTAGGAGGTTAGTTTTTATATTCCTTAAGATTTTATATGTAGTTGATCATGTGATCTACAAATAGGGACAATATTATTTCTTCCTTCAGACTCTTATGCATATGTTTCCCAGTCATCTTGCACTTCTAAAAATGTTAGGACTATGTTCACAAAAATTGAAAAGAGTAAACATCTTGCCTTGTTTCTAAACTCAAGGGTAAAGATTCACTCTTTCACCATTATGTATTATGTTAGCTGCAGTTTTTCTTTTTTTCTTTGTAGATCCTCTTTATTAAGTTCAGGATGTTCTTTCCCACTATTAATTTTCTGAGAGTATTTGTTAATCATAAATGTGTGCTGAATTGTCAAATTATTCTTCAGGTGATTTTTCTTTTTAGCCTGCTAAAATCATGGATTTCACTAATTGCTTTTAAAATGTTGAAACAGCCTGCTTGCCTGGAGTAAGACCCCTTGGTCACAGTGTATGTTTCCTATATATGTTGCCTAATTCTACTTTACAACATTTTAAAACACAGTTTTACATCTATATTTTCAAGACATATTGCTCTGTAGTTTATTTATTTTTGCCTTTTCTTATTTTGATTCTGTCTTTGCTAATTTTGGAACAGTAGTGCTAGCTTCATTAAAATGAATTGGTAAGTTTTATCCTCTTTCATTTTCAAGAAGAGGTTGCATAGAATTTGTGTTCATTTTATTTTTTAATTGTATTTATAATTGAATATATTTATAGAGTACAAAGTGGCATGATAGTTCAACGTAATGTAAAATGACTAAATTAAGCTAATTAACATATTTATCACTTCAAATATGCAACAATTATGATGGTGAGTACATGAGAAACTTACTCTCAGCAAAACTGAAATGCACAGCACTCAGTTATTAACCATATTCAGCATTTTGTGTTACTGATTTAAAAAATAAACCAAATGTATTCCTTCTAACTGAGGCTTTGTACCCTTTGATTATTGTCATCCTGTTTCCTCCAGTCCCCAGACTTCATAACCACCTTTCTATTCTATTTTAAACTTTTCATTTCAGATTTCATATATAAGTGAGAACATGTGACATCTGTCTTTCATGTTTCTGGCTTATTTAATTTAGCATAATATTCTCCATCTATGTTGTGACAAACAACAGAACTTCATATTTTAGGGCTAAATAGTGTTGCATTTTGCATATATATTACATTTGCTTTATTCATTCATCCCTTCATAGACACTAAAGTTTATTCAATCACTTGGCTATTTTGAACAGTGCTGGAATGAACATAGGAGTTCAGACTTCTATTTGACATATTGATTTCAAATCTTTTGGGTAAATACCCAGAAGTGGGATTGCTAGATCATATGGTAACTCTCTTTTTAGTTTTTTGAGAAACCACCATATTGTTTTTCATAATAATTGCACTACTTTACATTCCCACCATTAGTGTACGAGGGTTCTCTTTTCTCATATCTCTGTCAATGCTTGTCTTTTGTATTTTCTGTAATAACAACCATTCTAACAGAAATAAGTCCATATCTCATAGTAGTTTTAGTTTGCATCTCCCCAGTGATTAGTGATGTTGAACTTTTTATTATGTATCTGTTAGCTATTTGCATTTTGTTTGGAGAAATTCAGGTTCCTTTCCCGTTTCTTAATCAGATTATTTGTTTTATTTCGTTAGAGTTGTTTTGAGTTCCTTATGTATTTTGGATATTAATCCCTTATCAGATGTATGGCTTGCAAATATTTTCTCTCAGTCTGAAGGTTGACTGTTCACTCTTGTTTCCTTTGATGTGCAGAAGTTTTTTGCTGTGATGTAACACTATTTATCTATTTTTGCTTTTGTTGACTATGGTTTCTGAGTCAAATTAAAAAAAAAAAAAAGTTACCCAAACCAATGTTAGATAGTTTTCCCCCCATTTTCTACTAGTAGTTTTACAGTGTCCAGTCTTATGTTTGTCTCTAATACTTTTGAGTTGTATTTTATACATAGTCTGAGATATGGGTCCAATTTCATTTTTTTGCATGTGGATATCCTGTTTTCTCAACAACATTTTTTAAAGAGACTATCATTTTCCCATAGTATTTTTGCTCTTAAATATTGGGTAGAATTTGCAAATGAAATGATCTGGTACTATAGATTGCTTTTTTGAGAAATTTTTATGTCATACTTTCTATTTTCTTAATAGTAATAAAGCTCCCAAATTATGTATTTGATATTGGACAAGTTGAGGTAGTTTATCCTTTTAATGTAATTGATCCATATTCTCTAACTTGTTCATTTATGTGTAAAGCTATACATATAGTATTACTCCCTTAATGCACTTTTGGTTTTTCCAGGGTTTGTAGTGACATCCCCTCTTTCATAGTAATATTGGTAATTTACATCTTCTCTTTTTTTCTTTCTCAGTCTTTTTAGAGATTTGTCAGTTTCATTAATCTTTTCCAAGAAACAGATTTTTGTTTCATTGTTTTCCTCTATTATTTTCCTGTTTAAAATTTCATTGATTTCTACTTTATTTTTCTTATGTTGTTTTAGCCTAAAATTGCTTTTTCTCTAGTTTATTAGGTTGGAAGCTGACATTATTGTTTCAGATCTTCTTCTTCTCTAATATATGTTGTTAATGCTGTAAATCACCCTCTAGATATTGCATTTGCCACATCTCACGTTTTGATAAGTTGCATTGTCATTTTTATTTAAGTCAAAATATTTTTAAGTTAGTCTTAAGTCATCTACTTTGGCTTGTGGGTTGTTAGAAGTGTGTTGTTTAATTGTCAAATATTGGAGGATGTCCCACATCTCATTATGTTTTTGAGTTTTGGCATAATGCTGTTGAAGTCTGAGAATAGATTTTGTATGATTTCTGTTGTTTTCAATATGTTAATGTGTATTTGTTGCCCCAAACGTAATCTTTCTTCATGAATGTTCCACATAAGCTTGAGGATAATTTGAATTGTCTTGCTACTGGATGGATAATTCTATAAATAGCCATTAGAACAAATTGATTTACAGTGCTGTTCAGTCAACTAAATGAAATTTTTGCCTGCTTAATCAATGTTACAAAAAAAAAAAAAAAAGGATGATAAAGTCTCAAACTACACTCTTACATTTGCATATTTTTTTCTTTCACAACTATCAAGTTTTGCCTCACGAATTCTTACTCTCTTTTTAATTGTGTACATGTTAAGGATTGTTAAATTACCTTGTAAAACTGATCATTATTCCTGATAATCTTCCTTGTTTGGAAGTCTTGGTTTTTTCCTTGAAATTTATATAGCTAACCCTGTCTTTTTATTTTTTTTTTTTAATTAGCAAAGTATATCTTTCTCTATCTTTTTAGTTAAACTATCTAATTCTTTGTATTTAAAGTGGATTTCTGATAGACAGCATATCAGCATACAATTGTGTGTACACTGAAGCACACTGTCTTTTAATTGGTATGTTTAATTGGTATGTTTAAGATTATGTCCACTTGAAATAATTATTGAATAAATATTTACCATACTTAAGCATTTTAATTGTGTTATATTTGCTTTTGTTTATTTTCTTCTCTTTTTCTGTCTTGGTGGGTTTCAACTGAGCATTTTATCTCCTTTCCAAGCATATCCACCATACATTTTTAAAAATAGTAATTGCCCTAGAGTTTATATCATTTTAATTGATCTAAATCAACATTCAAATAACAATAAACCACTTTATTTGTATAGAGAACTTGCAACAGAGTACTCCCAATTTCTCTCTCACCTCTTACGACAGTAAAATCATTCATTTAACTTATCTATATGACATAATCACCTTATAATTGTTACTATTATGATTTTAAGCA
Organism: Chlorocebus sabaeus; assembly: GCF_047675955.1. Taxonomy (NCBI): domain Eukaryota; kingdom Metazoa; phylum Chordata; class Mammalia; order Primates; family Cercopithecidae; genus Chlorocebus; species Chlorocebus sabaeus. Next base: position 54,320,232 of record NC_132911.1, on the reverse strand, counting down.
GTTATATTTTTCAGCCAAGGATTAAACAAACAAAAAGTTAAATATATCTTAATGCATTCTCCCTCCTGTGCTCTCCCTTTCATTCTACAGGTATGCATTTGTGAATTATATTATCTTCCTTCTCCCTGAAGAACTTTTAACATTTCTTACAAGACAATTTTCTGGTGATTAATTCCCTCAGTTTTTGTCTAAGAAGGTCTGTATTTATTCTACATGTTCAAAGGATAGTTTTGTAGAACATAGAGTACAGTAAGTCAGTGGAATTTTTTTCCTTTAATATTTTAAACATTTTACTCCACTCTTTTCTGGCTGTCTTGGTTTTTGATGAGAAGTTTCTTGTAATTTGTATTCTTGTTCTTCCATATGTAAGGTGTTTTTTCCTCTGGTTTATTTCAAGATTTTCTCTTCACCATTGTTTTTTAACAATTTAAATATTCTTAGAGATCGATAGGTAATTTTAGCATTTTGCTTGGCATTGACTCTTCATTCTGGATCTATGGTTTGGTATGTGTCACTAATTTGGGAAAGTTCTTAGCTATCATAATTTCAAATATTCCTTCTGATCATCTTTTTTTTCTTTGTAAGGTATTCCACATACATGTACATAATATTTTTGAAAATGTCTCACATTTCTTAGATGTTTTGTTTCTTTTATTCCTTTTGCTTTTTATATTTTAGTTTCATATTTTTTTTCCTTAGCTATGTCAAGTCCACTTATTAGAACAGCAAAGGCATTCTTCATTTCTCTTACAATATTCTTAATTCTTACATTTTCTTTCAATTCATTTTTAGATTTTCTATCTCTCTGCTTTCATTAACCATCTTTCTGTCTATATTTTCTGCTAGGATACTTTCCATATTAAGCATAACTATTTTTAAATTCTCCATTTGATAATATCAAAATCTGTGTCATAATCTGATTCTTATTTTAATGTTTAGTTTGTCTCTTCAGACTGTGTTTTGTTTATAATGGTGCTGGTGTTCCTTTGTTTTTTTGGTTGTTGTTTATGTCATTGCTTACAGTTTTGTTGGAGACTGGACGTATTATATTGAGTATAAACTAAAGACGAAATAGACCTTAAATTTGGGGATGTATGTTAATTTGGCTAGAAATTGGGCTTTATAAATACTTTATTAGTTACGGTTGTCAAAGGCTCTCATAGTTTCCTTTTCTTTTCCCTCTCCTTGTTGCCTTGACGTTTGGCTTCTCCGATGACTCCTCTTCAGGGAAAGTCTGTGTCTTACAGCTCTTTCAACTCTAGCTACTGTTATTTTACTGGAGCTGCGTTGATGAAGAGGGAAGGGTCAGAGAAGAGAATCATTCTACAGCCTGATGATGAAATCTTTCTCTTCCAAATGGGCCTCTGTCTGTGGTCTGGGACCTTCACAAGTTTTTCTCCAGAGGTATTCTCTTAGGTGATGCAGGAAAGCTAAAGGGAACTGGAGTGAGAGAAATACCATTCTGAATTTGAGAAAAGACTCTGGTAGTCTTTTGCCTTTTGTAGAGTAGGTTTTCTAATGAAGATTTCTCTGGACCTGTTTCACAATGATTATTCTTACCCTCCCTCTTCTCTTTCTTGGATTTTACCATCAGAATCTGGTCAGTTCCTGGGAGGGAAATCCCCTCTAAAACTGCAGCACCACAAGTTTATCATTCTTATGCTATTCTACACTTTGCCTTCACCAATTTGAGAATATCAGCATTTCATTTCTTCTACAGATCTATAGTTCAGGGCCTTCTTCTCCACAGAAGCAATCTTGGCTGTCAGTCTCCAAATCGGCCTGTCTCTCCAGAGTTTTATGTTGATGATAAAACTGGCAGCTTCAGTTACTGGTAAGTACAATAGAAGTCATTGATTTTCAGTGCATCCAGATGTATTTTGTTTTAAAAACTAGAGTAACAACATCCAAATTATTTACTCGTTAGTGCTAAAATCAAACTTCCCCCTGAAATCTGGTTTTAAATTTTTTTTTGTAAATACTTGAAACCCTCTATTCAAATTAAATGAAGTGTTATAGTGAATATATTGTTGACAAAAAGAATCAAACCATAAAATATTTGAAAATATTTATTTTGAGCCAAATATGAGTGACCATGGCCCATGACACAACACATTCAGGAGGTCCTGACTACATGTGCTCAGGGTGGTCAGGTTACAGCTTGGTTTTATATATTTCAGGGAGGCACGAGACATCAACCAAATACATTTAAGAAACACATTGGTTTGGTTCAGAAAGGTGGGACATCTCAAAGTGGGGAAGGGGGAGCTTCCAGATTATAGGTAAATTTAAACATTTTCTGGTTGACAATTGGTTGAGTTTGTCTAAAGACCTGGGATTGATAGAAAGGAAATGTTCAGGTTAAGATAAAAGACTGTGGAGACCACAGATCTTTTGAAGTCTTATAGTGGCTGTCCTTAGAGACAACAGATGACAAAGGTTTCCTATTCAGATCTTTAAAAGGTTCTAGACTTTTAGTTAATCTCTTTAGGACTGGGACAGTCTGGAAGAAAAAATCTAGCTATCTTAGTAGAGATTCTTTACAGATACAGATTTTCCCCCACAAAGAACAGCAGGGAAACACAAAAATCAAATATTTTGATTTTCTTCCTTGTCTCATAATGTTATGCCAGAGTCAGATTAGAAAGTAAGTCATGATATATAGGGTTAAATAAAATCGATTTGATGAGAATTTATGGTTTGAAGGGGATGATTCCCCAGACCCCTTAGATAGGAATTTGGGCAAGATAAAAAAATCAGAGCTTAGTCCTCAGTATATATAACATCGGCATAAAATTATTTAAATAGAAATAAAAACCAAGATTTAACTTTTGAAAATAGACTTTTATAATATTTTTAATAAAATAACACTATTTGCAATTCTATTGTACTCATTTTGTTGTCAATATAATCAGCATCATGTCCTAGATATGTATATCTAGACCTATACGTGTATATAATTAATAATAGCATACATTTTTAATACTGCAAAATATTTTCAGCTGCCAATGATAACTGTTGCAAATACTATGCTAATTGTCAATAGTTCTTGAACCACAAGCTACAGTATAAAGTAAACAAAATGGGTATTTAGCTCTACTGAGTCAGAATACTTTGTTATCTAAGAACATATTCCATTCATGAATTGGAGAAGTATCTAATGTGTTACTTAATTTGTCTTTTCTCTTACATAAGCACTTAATTATTCAAACTTCTCCCTATTTTTTATATAACTCAAAGAAGAAATATTCATAGTGTTGGCAAAAGACTCAAGCTCTGTAAAATATTTGAAGAGATTTATTCTGAGCCAGATATGAGTTAGGAGATCCTGAGAACATGTGCCCAAGGCAATTGAGCAATAGCTTGGTTCTATACATTTTAGGGAGACATAAAACACCAATCAATACAGGTAAGATGGTTGTTGGTTCTGTCTGAAAAGGCGGGGGACAACTCAAGGTGTTGGTGTTGGGGAGGGGGAGGTGTGGCACTTCTAGGTCCTAGGTGAATTCAAACATTTTCTGACTGACAATGGTTGAAAGCATTTATTGTTTATCTAAAGACCTGGAACCAACCGAAGTAAGTGTCTGGGTTAAGATAAGGAGTTGTGGAGACCAAGGTTCTTATAATGCAGATGAAGCCTCCAGGTAGCCTGCTTCAGAGAGAGCAGATTTCAATTGTTTCTTATCAGACTTAAAAATACGCAATTTGGGAGGCCAAGGCGGGATTACGAGGTCAGGAGATAGAGACCATCTTGGCTAACATGGTGAATAAAATACAAAAAATTAGCCAGGTATGGTGGCAGGCTTCTGTAGTCCCAGCTACTTGGGAGGCTGAGGCAGGAGAATGGCGTGAACCCAGGAGGTGGAGCTTGCAGTGAGTGGAGATGTCACCACTGTACTCCAGCCTGGGCGATAGAGCAAGATTCTGTCTCAACAAAAAATAAACACAAGAAACCCACCAGACTCTTTAGTTAATTCTCTCTTGGATCAGGAAAAAAGCCTGGAAAGAGAAGAGGATTCTCTCTAGAATGTAGATTTTCCCCAGAAGAGACAACCTTGCAGGAACATTTTAAAATATGTCAGAGCAGTATATTTTGGGCCTGCTATCTGTCATTTTGGCATTTTATTGCTACAGAGTCTGCTTTGTTAATCTTAAGGTCTCTGTTTCAATGTTAATGCTGGTCAGCTATGCCTAGATTCCAAAGTGAGGAAAGTACAACAAGGCATGTTCAACCATCCATTCCCATCATGGCCTGAACTAGATAGAGTTCAGCTTTACCTTAAAATGTCCTTAGCTGAGAGAAGGAATCCAGTCAGCTGGTTGGGGGTGCTTAGAATTTTATTTTTGGTTTACAATTGCATTCAGGAAAAACATATCTTGTTTTAGGGATAGAGGAGAATAGATATGCAGAAAGGTTTACTCAGGTGTGAATGGTGTTAGTCACAGCCTTGAGGCTTAGGGTCCTGAGTCTTCCTTTGAAAGCTGCGCTCTGGATCCTGTATGACAGAGGAGCCATATACTCTTTAGTAAAAGCATTCTGTTTCTTTGTGATCTGTGGGATCTACGAAGCCGGGGGCCCATGGAAGGATGTCCGCTGATTAAGTCTAAGTATGGTAATGCTTGAAAAATGTCTGTGTGTACTCTATGTCACTTTTCCCTTGTTTTAAATGTTTAAAACAATTTAAACAGAATTTATATCTTTAGCATAGTAACATTTCCACTAACGTGATATGCCTCCCAACTTAATTTAAATTTTCTGTAATGTACGTCATTCACTTTATATGTTTCTATATATAGGTCTTATATGTCATACATTATTCATTATTATGCATATTATGTAATATTTAGTCATTTTAAATAATTTTTGTTTTATATTGATAATACTTGCTGCTATATAAAAATGTCATTCACTAAATTGGATAGATTTATATCTGGTAATTTTACTATGTTTTTTATTAAATCTATCAGTTTGGGATTCTTTTGGATTTTCTACATAGATGAATGTCTCATTTAAAGAGTGACAGTATTTTATTCTTCTCTTACATTCCTTATATTTTAGGGTTATCACTATTTTTGTGTAGTTAAAGCATCAGTGCTACCCTGAAAAGAAATTAAACAATTTTTGTCATGTTCCTGAATTCACAGGAGTTTTAAAAAATTATTCTTATCCCTCCATTCAATAAGTTTGCTGTAGCTCTTTTGAAAATGTGCTTTATTGATTGAAAGAGTTCCCATTCATGTAGAGACAGCCTTTTGAAAAAATGTATTTCCCATATTTTATTGATCTTTTCTTTTTGTTTCATAAGTGGTAGTTGTATTTCATCAAATGATTGTCTTTTGCATTTAATGAGATGGTCGTATTTCTCCCTAAAGTTCTTAAAGAAGTGAATTGGGTTAACATGTTTTCTAATGTTGAAAATACCTTCCTTTTGTATAACAAAGTCAATAAGGATAAATAGTTATTTCCAATAATAGTTATTTCCTATGATATTTTTATATATCATTGATTCATATTGCTAATTTTTAATTTAATTCCTTTGCATCTGTATAGAGTAAAATTGCATATTTTTATTTTCCTTCTCGATTAGGAGATCAGTTATACTAGCCATATAAAATGAGTATACGAAGCTATTCTGCTTGTGGAGAAATGTCCAGTGTTTCTGTTCTTTTAGTGTAGAATTCAGTGTTTTTAATGTATTTACAAGGTTATGTACTTTTCCTCACTATCTAATTCCAGAACATTTTTGTTACCCCAGAAATAAACCTATACCCATTAGCAGTCATTCCTCATCACCCTTCCCTTAATATGTCTTTGAATTATTTAATAGTTAGTTAGATTGCATGTTTTATTTTGAGTTGGTCCTGGAAATTTTTCAATTTATATACATTTTCAAATTTATTGGTACCAAGGTTTTCAGGGTCTTTCTAATAACTCCAATTCCTGAAGCTTCTGTTGGGCTATTTCTATTGAATATTCTTGTGAAAGGAATGAGGCACATCCCCCATATATCTCCCAACTTCCTGAGCCCAGCACAAACACATTCCTCCATATTTCTTTCAAACTTCAGAAAAACATCACCTGGGAGATCTCCGATAAGGAATGCTAAATGTATAATGTTAACCAATTGTAATGCTGTAACCGAGAGAATTACCTTGTTCCCTGTAACTTTACATATCCTGTTTACATCGGGCTATAAAAAGCAAGCACTCGCATTGTTCGAGGCCCTCTTGTATGCTGTGGAATGGAGGGACCAAGTTCGAACTTGTAGTAAAGATCCTTGCCGCTTGGCTTTGACTCTGAACTCTGGTGGTCTTCTTTGGGGAACAAATGGTCTGGGTATAACATCTCGGGGCCCGTCCAGGATTCCCCAAGCCCACCAGACCCCTGGTCAACGGATCTACTAGGATCGATCTACTGATAGGTGAGCCGGCTCGTCTCCTTTTGTCTGTCTGTGTCTGTTCTGAATCTGAATCTGTGACTCGCAAGGTCTGAAACTAGAGCTGGCGCTGTCCTGACAGACTTGCTATAGGACTGCCAGTGGAGACTGGTGGGAGACGTCCCCTGGCTCTCGTCTGATCTAAATTGTGATCTGGGCTGCCGGAGCACGGTCGCGATCCAAGCAGCTAACTCTGACCTGGGCTACTGGTGCGCGCTCGCGATCTGGGCTGCCAGAGCGCGGTCGCGATCCGAGCAGCTAACTCTGACCTGGGCTACCGGTGCGCGCTCGTGATCTGGGCTGCCGGAGTGCGGTCGCGATCCGAGCAGCTAACTCTGACCCGGGCTACTGGTGCGCGCTCGCGATCTGGGCTGCCGGAGCGCGTTTGCGATCTGGGCAGCAGCTGTCTCTGACCCGGGCTGCCGGGGTGCGCTCGCGATCTGGGCTGCCGGAGCGTGTTTGCGATCTGGGCAGCAGCTGTCTCTGACCCGGGCTGCCGGGGTGCGCTCGCGATCTGGGCTGCCGGAGCGCGTTTTTGATCTGGGCAGCAGCTGTTTCTGACCTGGGCTGCCGGAGCGCACTTGCAACTAGATATCAGTCAGATTTCCTTTACAGGGATTCTAACCCACCTTCTTTTACAGGAAGAAACTACAAATTATTACAGGATGGGTAATACCCAGAGCACTCCTCTATCTCTCCTTACAAGTAATTTCAAGGAAGTAAGAGTGAGGGGCCATGATCTTAGTATAGAGATCAGGAAGGGAAAGCTAATTACTCTGTGCCGCTCCAAATGGCCTGCCTTTGATGTGGGGTGGCCACCTGAAGGGACGTTCCGACTTGCTGTCATCACTAAAGTCCAAGATTTTCCTACCTGGGCGTGCGGGCCACTTGGATCAAATCCCATATATCCTCATATGGCAGGACCCAGTTGAGAACCCGCCTCCTTGGCTGTCACCTTTCCAATTAGCCCCTGAACCTTGTAAGGCACTGGTTGCTCAGCCGCTAAAATCCAAGCAGCCAATTGCCCCCCCCATCCTGTTTTACCTGATAGCGGGGACCCACTGTTCACAGAACCCCCTCCGTAGCCCTCCAGGCCACGGGCCCCCGCCCCTTGGGCTGAGCCGCAGGAAGGAGCAGGCGGACAGGAGGCGGCCAGCACACACGGACCCGCTGAGAGTGAAAGTAACTCTGAAGGGCCGGCAGGGTTGACACGAGGGTGCCCTTCGCGGGCTAGCCCCCCCCCAGCTGCCTGACTCCACAGTGGCTCTACCCCTTCTGGAAATAGGACCCCCAGATGACACGGGAATCCCCAGGCTCCAGTACTGGCCTGTATAACTGGAAGACCCAGAGTGCTCGGTTTTCAGACAACCCCAGAGATTTAATGGCTTTACTGGATAGTGTCATGTTCACCCACCAGCCCACTTGGGATGATTGTCAGCAGCTCCTCCGAATCTTGTTCACAATGGAGGAGCAAGAGAGAATACAGGTAGAAGCTAGAAAGTTGGCCCCGGGGGACGACGGTCAACCGACTGCCAACCCCAACCTCATAAATGCGACCTTTCCTCTGACCAGGCCGGCGTGGGACTACAACATGGCAGAAGGTAGGGGAGGGCTATGCCTTTATCACCAGACTCTAATGGCGGGTCTCCGGGCAGCTGCTCTCAAGCCCACTAATTTGGCTAAAGTATACTCTGTTCTGCAGGGAAAGACAGAGAGCCCAACTACCTACTTAGAAAGATTAATGGAAGCTTTTAGACAGTACACCCCCATAGACCCAGAGGCTCCAGGAAGTCAGGCAGCTGTTGTAATGTCTTTCGTAAATCAGGACACTGTTTTAGATTTGAAAGACGCTTTCTTCAGTTTGCCTTTAGCCCCTCAGAGCCAAAAGCTCTTCGCCTTCGAGTGGAATGACCCTGGAAGGGGCATAAGTGGCCAACTGACATGGACCAGGCTGCTGCAGGGATTCAAAAACTCTCCTACCCTGTTCGATGAGGCCCTCCATGAAGACCTGGGTGAGTACCAACGTAAACACCCTGAAATAACTTTACTACAGTATGTTGATGACCTCCTGATTGCTGCTGAGACCCAAGAAGCTTGTATTCAAGGGACCAAAAGTCTCTTACAAGCTCTGGGAAATCTAGGCTACCGAGCCTCGGCAAAGAAAGCTCAAATCTGTAAGCCAGAAGTAACATATATGGGGTACCTGCGAAAAGGAGGGCAGCGCTGGTTAACAGACGCTCGGAAGCAGACTGTTCTGCAGATCCCCAGGCCACAATCCACCCGACAAGTGAGGGAATTCCTGGGGTCAGCGGGATTTTGTAGACTATGGATACCTGGGTTCACAGAACTGGCTAAACCCTTGTATCAGGCAACACAGGGGCAGCAGCCATTTAATTGGACAGACGAAGCCGAGTCGGCTTTCCAACATATCAAAATCGCCCTACTCTCTGCGCCTGCACTGGGACTACCTGATGTCACCAAGCCCTTCCACTTATATGTGGATGAGAGTAAGGGTGTCGCCAAGGCGGTAATAATTCAGAACTTAGGCCCCTGGTGGAGGCCGGTTGCTACCTGTCAAAGAAGTTAGACCCAGTGGCTGCCGGGTGGCCCCCTTGTCTCCAAATGATTGCGGCCACGGCTCTGATGGTACAAGATGCTGATAAACTTGTCATAGGTCAAGAATTGCGGGTCGTTACCCCACATGCCATCGAAGGTGTACTCAAACAGCCACCTAATCAATGGATAAGTAACGCCCGGCTCACCCACTACCAAGGACTACTACTAAATCCTATCAGGATAACCTTCCTGCCCCCAACGACCTTAAACCCTGCCTCACTGCTGCCCAACCCGGACCTGGATGCGCCACTCCATGATTGCACCGAGATACTAGCTCAGGTGCATGGAGTTCGAGAGGACCTGCAGGACCGCCCACTCCCTGACGCTGACCTCGTCTGGTTCACTGATGGGAGCAGCTTCATGCATCAAGGCCAGAGGTGCACTGGAGTGGCAGTGACTTCAGAGACTGAGGTAATCTGGGGGAACCTCTGCCCCCGGGGACATCGGCCCAGAAGGCCGAACTGATAGCGCTCACCCAAGCTCTTACCTTAGGGGCAGGGAAAAAGCTGACAGTATATACAGACAGCAGATATGCTTTTGCTACGGCGCACATACATGGGGCCATTTACAGGGAGCGAGTGTTACTAACGGCTGAAGGAAAAGAGATAAAAAACAAGCAAGAGATCCTAGCCCTGTTAACAGCGCTATGGAAGCCAGAAAAGTTAGCCATTGTGCATTGCCCAGGGCATCAGAAACCAACCACTCCAACTGCTCAAGGCAACTTTCTGGCAGACCAAACTGCAAGAAATGTGGCAAAGGCTCCCAGCCAACTGCTTGCACTCCAGCTCCCTGACCCGGGCCCCTGGGACTTGCCATATTTCCCTGATTATTCAGAACAAGATCTCCAGTGGATTGACAAACTTCCCCTGAAACAGATCCAGAAGGGGTGGTGGACTGATACTAATGACCAAACCATTCTACCAGAAAAATTAGGACAACAAGTATTAGAACACATCCACCGAACCACCCACCTGGGTGCTCGGCGGATGATAGACCTGATCAGACACTCTAAGCTCAAATTCAGACATATAGCCGAGAAGGCCAGCAGCATCGTGGCAAGTTGCAAAGTCTGCCAGCTTAACAACACCTACCCCCAATCCCAGACTGCAGCGGGAACAAGGCTCAGGGGAACCAGGCCCGGTATCTACTGGGAAGTAGATTTTACTGAAATAAAGCCAGGAAAGTACGGGTATCAGTACTTACTTGTCTTTGTAGATACTTTTTCAGGGTGGACTGAAGCATTCCCAACCAAAAGAGAAACTGCTCAGGTCGTAGCAAAGAAAATTCTGGAAGATATCCTTCCCAGGTATGGTTTCCACATCCAGATAGGGTCAGATAATGGGCCTGCCTTCGTCGCTAAGGTAAGTCAGGATTTGGCTTCCATCCTTGGGGCAAATTGGAAACTACATTGTGCTTACAGGCCCCAGAGTTCAGGACAGGTAGAGAGGATGAATCGGACCTTAAAAGAGACCTTAACTAAATTGACTATGGAGACTGGCGCTAATTGGGTGGTCCTTCTCCCCTACGCTCTGTTCTGGGCCTGTAATACCCCTTACAGACTGGGCCTTACCCCTTACGAAATCATGTATGGCAGACCTCCACCCCTGGTTCCCAGCTTAAAAGATGATCTGCTTAAGTCTGAAACAGAAAATGTCTCTGAATTCTTATTTTCCCTACAAGCCTTGCAGAAAATTCATCAAGAAATCTGACCCAAGCTGAAGGAACTATATGAGACCAGTCCCCCACCAACACCCCATCCATACCAGCCAGGAGACTGGGTCCTGGTTAAGCGACACCGACAAGAGACCCTAGAACCCAGGTGGAAGGGACCACTCCAGGTACTCCTGACCACACCCACCGCCCTAAAGGTAAAAGGCATCGCGTCGTGGATCCACTACACCCACGTCAAGCCAGTGGACCCAACCTCCGACCTTCTGGAACCAATCACGGCAGCGGCTGAAGCATCGGCCACGTGGACTGTGGACAGAGCTAAGAACAACCCCTTAAAACTCACCCTGTGCCGGCAACATAGCTCACTGCAAACATGAAGTTAGGTAGTCTAGCCCTAACGTTAGCCGCCCTAGTGGCCGCTAGGGAAAATACCAAACCAGCATCTAATCCCTTTGTCTGGAGATTCTGGCTTTATGAAAATCGAACCCACCCTGGACAACCTCATGAGCCCAGGAAATTATTTGCCAGTGCTGATTGCCCCTCCTCAGGGTGCAATAGCCCAATCTTACTAAATTTTACTGGCTTTCAAATAGCCAAACCAGTGACACCAATAATATATTTTGAGTTTGATCAGACTGAATACAATTGTAAACACTATTGGTGGCACCAAAATGCCAGCTGTCCTTATAACTATTGTAATATCCATAGGTCCCGTTATTGGGGAGAGGAAGAACAGTTAGACCCTAAGTGGCCCTTCCATCATAGACGGGATGGAGACTTTTCATATACATGGATAGTTAGAGACCCCTGGAACTCCCGCTGGACCACGCCTCAACATGGGGCTGTATACTACTCCCCCTCCTCCACATGGCCTAGCAGTCACCTCTATCTATGGCGAGGCCTAGTGCAAGTACTGCCCCTGGTCCACGGGAATATCCAACGACAGGAAAACAGACTAACACAAGACTTACGTCCTTTCTCCTGGTTAAAATTATTACAAGAAGGACTAGAGCTTGCTAACCTTACAGGACTTCACAGCCTGTCTGGCTGCTTTCTGTGTGCCACCCTAGGGCGTCCACCGCTAACCGCTGTCCCTCTGCCATGGGGATCCTCTACCTCTGCCCAAGCTAACAACTTCCAAAACCTCTCATATGCCCCTATCCTAAACGTGCCCCTATACCTAAACCCCAGTCAGGAGAAGTTTCCCTACTGTTTCTCAGGAACCAATTCCAACCTCTGCAGCATCACTGCAGTACCCCCTAATATCACCCTAAAGGCCCCGCTGGGCATATTCTTCTGGTGTAATGGGACATTATCTAAGGAACTATCTAGTCCCTCTGTTACCAACCTACTGTGTCTTCCTGTCACATTAGTTCCCCGGTTGACTCTACTAACTGCTGGCGAGTTCCTAGGGTACACCGGTAACTGGACTAGTACTGCTATTCACCCAGTCCCTAGACCGAGACCTGCACGAGCCATATTTCTCCCCCTCATTGCAGGAATCTCCCTCACCGCATCCCTCATTGCAGCCGGGATGGTGGGGGGAGCCCTAGGTCACACCCTCATAGAAAGCAACAAGTTGTACCAACAATTTGCCGTTGCTATGGAGGAGTCAGCTGAGTCCCTTGCCTCCCTTCAGCGGCAGCTCATGTCCCTAGCCCAGGTAACCTTGCAGAACTGGAGGGCCCTAGACCTACTCACTGCAGAAAAAGGTAGTACTTGTATGTTTCTAAAAGAAGACTGTTGTTTCTACATAAATGAATCAGGGCTTGTAGAAGACCAGGTCCAACAGTTATGCAAGTTAAGCACTGAAGTAAAAACACGGCAGTTTGCTTCAGCTGCAGACCAATGGTGGAATTCCTCTATGTTTTCTCTGTTATCCCCCTTCCTTGGACCCCTGCTAAGTCTACTATTTCTGCTAACCGTAGGACCTTGTGTTGTTAACAGAATTTTGCAGTTTGTCAGAGAAAGGTTTGACACTGTTCAGCTCATGGTCCTCAGAGCCCAATACCAACCTGTAAACAGTGAAACAGAGTCAGACTTATAAGACCCAAGATTGGCTCTAGAGTTACCTGAAAAGAAGGGGGGAATGAAAGGAATGAGGCACATCCCCCATATATCTCCCAACTTCCTGAGCCCAGCACAAACACATTCCTCCATATTTCTTTCAAACTTCAGAAAAACATCACCTGGGAGATCTCCGATAAGGAATGCTAAATGTATAATGTTAACCAATTGTAATGCTGTAACCGAGAGAATTGCCTTGTTCCCTGTAACTTTACATATCCTGTTTACATCGGGCTATAAAAAGCAAGCACTCACATTGTTCGAGGCCCTCTTGTATGCTGTGGAATGGAGGGACCAAGTTCGAACTTGTAGTAAAGATCCTTGCCGCTTGGCTTTGACTCTGGACTCTGGTGGTCTTCTTTGGGGAACAAACGGTCTGGGTATAACACTTGGGACAATTTTCAGGCATGTTTTCTTTCCCCTTCTCCTACGAGTGATTTGTTTTTATTGTGGGTTGAAGAGGACATTTGAAAAGGACTTTTACAGAAATAAAGCCTCAGATGCTGTTATATGTCTCTAGGGAGTGTCTACATTTGCTTCTGTCTGTAACTGTGGTCACTAGTTCCCCAGGCCATTCTCAATTAATTTTGGTGTTGGAGGTGCTGTGAGGCTGAGCAGCAGTCCCCACTGAGGGCCTGTCTGCATCAAGTGAGTCCTTACTCTTAGCAAGTGGCTGGTCAGTACCTTGGCAATCCCTGGCTGCAAACTAATGTCCCTATGATGCCTCGAAGTCAGTGGTCAAAATCCTCTCGAATTGGACAATTCAGAGGAAAAAGGAGGTATATGTTCCAGTATTCTATAGCACTGGAGGATGACTCTAGTTGAAAACAATTTATCACATTTTTTCAGAGAGTTAGAAAAGAAGAATTGAATGATTCCCAACCCACCAAAAAGTGATACGTTTGACATGATGGGGAAACTACCTTTGTAAAAAATTATAATAGTCAGAAAATTATGACAGTGAAAGAGATGTGATTTGACCACTCCATCTTGCCTTTAACCTCCAAACTACCCTTGGTCATTCCTGGGCTTGGGCCATTCTAACTAGGAGAAATTTAGTTTATAGTTTAAATGACAGTAGCCCCTCCCCCAGGCTAAACTGCCTTTGTAAAACTAATGAAAGGCCACCAAGTTAAATGTTAGTAGGCCCTCCCCCAGACTAAACTTCCTTTGTAAAACTAATGAAAGGCCACCAGGTTAGCAGGATGAGTTCCACTAAGATGTAGGTGTAGTTAAATTATTACCAGCCATTATTCCAGAGTTCACAAGGTTTGCAACTTCTCCAATTTACTAGTATAGAACATAAGACTGGCCTTTTAATATGTCTTTACTGGCTTTTGCAGGCTTGTGCCTGCAACTCTGCACTCAACCACTCCTGGGACCCTCACCTAGAAGTGACCTCAGGCATGAAGGCCATTTTCTGCACCCCTAAGATTGCATCCCCTACCAGTTAGAAACACCCATATCCTAGCCCCCTACCTACCAACTCTCTTTGAAAAACTCAAGTCTCTGAACTTCCAGGAAGGCTGATTTGTGTCATAATAAAACTCTAGTCTCCTATTTAGCTGGCTCTACATGTATTAAACATTAAACACTGTCTCTGTTGCAATTCCCCTGTCTTGATAAATTGGCTCTATCTGGGCAGCTGGCAAAATGAACCTGTTGCATTGTTAAATGGATATGCTAATTACCCTGATCTGCCCACTATACGTTGTATGTATCAAAACATGACTATGTACTCCACAAATAAATACAACTATTATGTGTCCATTAAAAAATATATGTTTTAAATGGGCCACACACATAGCATAGAATGCTATACTGCAATCTTCTACCAGATCCATCATATATTACTAACTCTCGCTGTCTTTAAGTATTTGTTTTTATTATTTATCAGTCTTTTTGAGTGTGTGTGTGTGTGTGTGTGTTTGTTTGTGTTGGGAGGGGTAGCAGATGTAAAAGTCCTTGCATTATCATCTCTATTTTTTATTAATATTTTGCCATGTTGATCTTTTCTTTTCTTTTTTTTTTTAACATTTTAGCCTTGTTGAACCCTCCCTTGTACCTTTGTTTTCCATTTTAATTCCCTGTTGTACCTATTTTTTCCCTTTACTGCACATTCCTTAACATTCAAACTAATTTTAATTCTTGCATTTCCCACAATAAATACATTGAAAGCTACACATTTCTCTGTGTCATAAAAATTTTTATATTTGATATTTTTTATATTACCATATTGTATACATTTATATATATTTCTATTATTTCCTCTTTAAACTATGAGTTACTTAGAAGATTTCTTTTAATTTCCAAATATATGGGGGTTTTAATGATTTTCCTTTGTTACCAATTGTTAACTCAACTGTGCTGTCATCAGATAATATAATCTACGTAATACCAGTACTGGTTTTATGGACTGGATTTGAAAGGAAGACATTTTCTCAACCTGCTTAGTTCAGTGTTCTACATGCAGCCACAGTGTGAATTACTGTAAGGTGAATTCACTCATGGGTGATTTGTTAATAAGGAAGTTAGTTTAGAATGGAGTAAACACTGTCTTGGCTCATCCACAAATATTCTAGACAAGAGGGTAGAGAATTATGGTAGGATCTTCTATTATTGGGAAATAGAAGTCTTCAATGTTGCTGCCATGCTGGCAGGAAAAGCACTACTGCATCTATCTTAAGAAAACTAGAAACAAGTACTAGGGTCCTTCCCAGGGCCACATCCCTCATCCTCCTGTGCTGCACTCTTGCTCCATTGCCCTGCCTCCACAGACACCCTAAAGGAGCACGCTTGCTCATGCTCCTCCCATCTGCCAGTCTGTACCCACCTGCTCCACTCCAACCAAACTTCAATATATATATTGCCACTCTATTGTTCTGGAGCATTTTTAGCAATCACTGTGGCAGCATGTGCTCACAATGTATCTGGATGGGCCGACAGATTATCCCCTCCAGTCTTGTGTACTCTTTTCTGTTTTGTACTCTTATTATAAAGCTGCGTAGTTTTGTATTGTCCTCCATAACTCTTTTTTCTCATAATCCCTACTATCTTTTGAATATATTTTTCAGAACAATGTATTTTTCAGGAAGTAGACAATGTTTCAGTGCAGAAATATCTATATAACCTGCAGTTTCATCTTACAGTTTGTGTGGTTCAAATCTTTCACACACTTCCTATCGACATTAAAGACAGGGGCATTAAAATTACCCCAAAGGTGGCTTATATCTTCATGTTCCATGTGACCTTGAGGATTGTGATATCATGATCAATAAAATTTTATCTATGGGACTTTTGAGGCTTTGATTTAGCCCTTCATTTTTTCAGATACTTGAGAAGGGTCACCAATGGGACCTTCCTAAAGTTCATTCCAGATATGTCAATTTCTTCTTGTAGTTCTTTCACTTTTGACTTAATATATTTTAAAGTTATGTTACTATGTTTAGATAAGTTTAGGATTGTTCTCCCCTCCTGGTGAATTAAACCTTAATGTTTGATCTTAAGAAAGGCTTTTGGCCTTAAGGTTTGTTTTGTCTTAGACTAATAAAAGTTCACTACTTTTCTATAACTTGCCTTTTAAAATCTTTATTTCATCTGGAATCTTTGATACTTTGTTATTGGTTGATATGGTTTGGATTTGCGTCCCCACCCAAATCTCATGTCAAATTGCAAACCCCAATGTTATAAGATGAGCTTGGTGGGAGGTAATTGGATCATGGTGACGGATTTTCCCCTTGCTGTTCTCAAGACAGTTGAGTGAGTTTTTATGAGATTTTGTTGTTTAAAAGTGTGTAGCATGTCCCCTTTCTCTCTCTTCCTCCTGCTCCAGCTACATAGGACATGTCTGCTTCCCTTTTGACTTCCCATATGATTGTAAGTTTCCTGAGGCCTCCCCAACCATGCTTCCTGTACAGCCTGTGGAACCATGAGCAATTAAACCTCTTTTCATTATAAATTACCCAGTTTCAGGTAGTTCTCCATAGCAATGTGAGAACAGATGAATACACTGGTGTATTGTTTCTCCTAAAGCTTGCTCGCAATGGCTTGTATCTTCTTATTTCATGTGACTTTGAGAATTGTGATATCACAATCAATAAAATTTGATCTGTGGGATTTTTGAGGTTTTGATTTAGGCCTTCTTTCTGTCAGATAACTGGGAAGGGTCACCAGTGGGAGCTTCTTAAAGTTAATGCCAGGCTTAGGTCTTTTGGCATTGGAAGTAGAGTGCATTCTAGTCTAAAAGATGCCTTGTAAGCAGCCTGTCATTGGAAATGCTTTATTAAAGCTGTTTTCCTCCTTCCATATAAGCCAAAACCTCAAAGTTTTCCTACTGTCTCATTCTTCGGTTACTTTCTTCTCTTCACAGTTCGTTCTCTCCTCTAGAAAATCACCTTTTGGAAATTGTTTTTATGGGAGATTCTTATACTGATTTCTCACCTTCTCAGGACCTAGACTTTCTCTTGTTTTCCTTGTGAAGCCCATTTAAATGCAGAGACTTGGGCTATGGAAGATCCAGGAGGCTGAAAACCCTTGACTCTGTGGCTTCAGTGTCTATCCAATTCATTGTTTCTGCCTCTCTGGACGCCTCTTACTTTCTTATCAACTCAAGTCTACATAAAGAGGATATTTGTATCCAGTCTTTTATTCTTTTAATGTGCGATGCATTGCAAAGGCTATTTGGGCAGTTAGTCTTCTACATTGCTGGAATTTGATGTCTGATTATAGCTGCCTTTTTATTAGTATCTGTGGTCCTGTATTTTAAAAATTTCAATAATCATAACACTATGATGAGAAAGTATTACTTTAAACATAATATTATTTTTTAAAACACAAACGTTCACTACACTGAAAAAAATAGGAAAAATGTAATACTGATTATTAAGCACTTTATAAGTTGTATACCTTTAAGAAAAATGGTTATTTTTATTTCTCTAAGAACATATAATGCAGGCATTTATGAATATTAAATAAACTTAAATATATAACAACCACCCAGTGAGTATAAATACTGAACTCTGATATAGCGGATATGTGAATGAATTCTTTACTTTGTGAGCATTTAAATTTTTTTCTTAAATTTTTATAATGATTGAGGAATTGTTGGAAGCAAAGCGTAACCCACAGTGCTAAACACACATTCAGGCCTCAATTTTGTAATTTTCTACAACCTTCCTTATGCTCAGTGCATTCCTCAGATAGAGTTAAGTATATTGCCAGTGTTAGGCAACAGAAAACATTACTCCCTTTTTCAAAAATAACATTTACATTGAGAGTGCAAATGTTAACTATTATGAAAAAAATCATATGCCCTAATGTCATGTCAAGGAATTAGCTCATGCTGAAATAGTGACTTAGTATTTTTGAAGTCATGAAATTCCATTTCAGGGTCTGAGGTGAGTTGGTATTTTTGTTATGTTTGATTTTATTCACAGAGCAGAACTTAATAATGTTAAGAAAAAAGAATCAAAGTCTTTGAACTGAGCTGATATGCCTTCTTCTTTTGCATGGCTTAGAATGAATGCAATCTGCAGTCTTTCCCTCTCATCCTCACATCCACAGACTCTAGCTTTGCTGAGTGGTGTGGTAACAGCACAGAGCTGGAGATCAGAACAACAGATTTTGAATAACTTCTCCATCATTCTCTGGCCTACTAGAAAATCTGGTAACCTTTCTTAGCCTTGTAATTTGAAGAGTTGTTATGAAGAGTATATTCTACTAAATGAAAAAAACAGTGGTTTGTAGACTGTAATGGAACTTCTAATATAATAGGTTTTTAATATCATACATTGATTCTAGATCTTGTAATTAGATTTTAAATAGATTTGGCCTTGTGTGCACCCACTCGACTTTTTTCTATTAAATCTGTTATTGGTCTATTTTCAGTATATAGACTTGAGACAAGAACATTACATGCCAGCACATATTATGAAGGTGCTAAGTAAGAGTATAAGTAGGTGACTGGGTTTTATTGCAAAGGTCAGGAAATATAGCTTTTAAGATTGATTCTGACATGTGATATATATATATATATAATGTTTTATCCCTTTGGGCTGCCTTCCCAGTGATTGAAAAAAATGACTCCTCCTTCATTAATAGTTCTTTCATCATAGGCCAAGGTGGTTTTATGAGACTTTTCCTACATGTGCTTTTACATCAACAATATGAAACAAGTTATGGTGTGTACCAATATATTAACCATTCATAAATGAGTAATATTTAAATATGTAGTTATATCATGATGAGGTTTTTTTTTTTTTTTTTTTTTTTTTTTTTTTTTTTTTTTTTGAAACGGAGTCTGGCTCTGTCGCCCAGGCTGGAGTGCAGTGGCCGGATCTCAGCTCACTGCAAGCTCCGCCTCCCAGGTTTTTTACGCCATTCTCCTGCCTCAGCCTCCTGAGTAGCTGGGACTACAGGCGCCCGCCACCGCGCCCGGCTAGTTTTTTGTATTTTTTTTTTTTTTAGTAGAGACGGGGTTTCACCGTGTTAGCCAGGATGGTCTCGATCTCCTGACCTCGTGATCCACCCGTCTCGGCCTCCCAAAGTGCTGGGATTACAGGCTTGAGCCACCGCGCCCGGCCTATGATGAGGTTTTACTTTTGCTAAATTAATATGTCTACATTAAGTTAAATCATCGGCTTAAAAATCAACTCCTTTTGGTGTCAGCCCATTTGTTTCATTACTGTTCAATACTAATAAACTTATACATATATATATTTTCTAAATTTATCCTTGAATTTCTTTTCCCCCAAACTCAATAAATAAGTTTTCTACTTCTGGTAAATATTAACAGGATACTATCTGGTATGTTGACTACTCTCTGATGTAACTCCTAGTGATGGTTCTCCAAATGCTATTCTGGCATGCATTCTGGAATAAATGCATCTAGTAATCTCTAAAATAATTCACTAACTTATGCTTTTTGGGCAATTGTTGACATAAAATTTTAGCAACTTTCCTTTCTTATGAAAAGAATTCTCAGGCATTAAGAATTTTAATTTCTAATTCAACATTCAAATAGCACGATCCTTGATTATTTTTTCAAAAAAGTTGCAATTACCATATTCTAGACCCAGAAAAATGTTCCTTTAATCATACTGCCTAGTATACACCACTTCAGATAAAATCTAAAGCAAATTTGTCTAAGTAATTTATAACAAAACGGTGTGATAGATTTGAAGCAACCAGCTTTCATCCCCTAAGTCTGTTGCTACTCTTAACAGTATAAATTTATTGAGTTTACTTATTTCCTTCACACCATACTCTTATAAAAACTCAATATGTGATTACTGAAAAAATAAGTGGCACACTTCTTTCCTTCAGCAATGTCCTATCTTACTGAAAAGATAGTTCCGCATTTCAAAAGAAGTTGAGTAAAAGACAACATGTGAAACAAAGCTAAAAACACACGGAACCAGAAGTAATTAATGCGAGGAAAGGTAAAACTAAACCATGAAAAAGAGATCAGCAATATGTAAAAAGAGATCAGCAAAATTTAAAAATGTTCTTATCCTTTTGTGGCTTTTAAAGATGCTTACATGGAGAGACACAGAAGGAGCAAATCAACCCAGCCAGCCAAATCAGCTGACCTATTGAAAACAGTCCTTGGAATGACAGGTGCCC
Organism: Chlorocebus sabaeus; assembly: GCF_047675955.1. Taxonomy (NCBI): domain Eukaryota; kingdom Metazoa; phylum Chordata; class Mammalia; order Primates; family Cercopithecidae; genus Chlorocebus; species Chlorocebus sabaeus. The sequence goes on along the minus strand of NC_132911.1, from coordinate 54,299,818 downwards.
CAGCCATCTGCCCATGCCAAAGAATCAGACATTTTTTTCAGGAGGGAAGACATGCCTGAGTCATGCTCCTGAGTGAGATGGAAACTCTCTGGCTTTCTATAAAGAAAATCCTTGATTTTACAAATAATCTTGATGAATTTGTCAATATATTTTACTACAAATAAGCCTATTCTAGTGAAAGTGATCACTAATTCGGTTTTGCAATTAAACTGAATATTACTCTTAAGACGTTTTTTGCACTGATCCTTGTTATCCATGTGACAGATGCCATATGAAGAGTTAGCTGGGATTAAATTTAATTAAATTCATAATCTCCTTCTGAAAACTTTCTAGGAAGTTTGAAAGTGATTGGATTTTAGTCTCAGAAGATATGTCTTTGCCTATAATCTTTTGGAAAGGAGAGGGCTTGGATTCCATCAGTTACCTAGAGTTCAACAGTTTGTCTGGATTGATAATACTTCTAAAATTATTTTTAAAATTAAGCTATAATTTATCACCTTTGTTATAAACCTAATTGATCCTTATCATTGTCACTTGAAGTAACAATTATAATAAAATGTCAGGATATCTCAAACCAATCTCAATCTTTCATCTATGCCTAACTATAAATAATATATTCAAACAGGAATATAGCCATAACAATCTTACTTAAATAGTGTGATATGATGATGAAAAGGCATTTTTAAATATTTTTGGCTCTTCTTGTTGATTGTTTCATGATATAACTTGTGTCTAATTATTTTGTCCTAAAGTGCCAACATAACTAAAAATGAAAAATAATGAAACTCATTTACAATGTGATATGTCATGTATTGACGTGGTTCATTTTGCAAGGTTTTTGTTTATTTGTAGTATCAAATCAAAGCACATAGAATATATATACACACATTTCTCTATGCCCGTTGTTCGCACTTCAAACTGAGGTATCCAATATTAAAATGTCTCGTTCTTCTTCATACAACTTTTTGCAGATTTATACAAGATTTTAACATTTATTTAAACAAAATAAAAACATCAAAATCTCCTGAAGAATGTAATCTTTTAAAAATCTCAGCTGATTGTTCTGTTTTTGTCTTGTGACATCCACTTGATTGTAATTAAGGGAGTGGTTCCTGCCCTAGAAAACAGGGTCCCAGGAGAACTATCCTCCTGGACTGGTGCACATGCGGCCATCTGGTGGTCGCCCAAGGTGAGAACCCACCCTACAGTCTACAGCATTTTGATTACAGCATTTTGATTATCAAAATTGGAAGATGAAAACAGATTTCTTTGCCTTTGCCTTCAATGCCACTGGACGTGCCACTAAAGAAAGTCGAAAGAGGTCTCTTTGAGACATCCATGTGGCTGAGTAGGGAGACAGTTTCCCGTTGATTCTAGCATATTACTTTTCTATAGTATCATCAGCTTTGTCAGGGTACTGGAGTTAAGCCCAACTCACTTGCAATTTGTTGACTTGGCTATTCTCTATTTGCCAGGTCCCTTTTATTTTTATTTTAAGTGTCCATGCCTAGGGTGGACAATTGAAAAGGCTTTGCCAGATTCCGAATCAAACTGTTATCAGAGATATAGGCTTAGTATTGAATCAAGTCAAGCCAATTACATTACACAAAGAACACTGAGAAAATTATCAGGAGCAGAAAATAAAACACAGTAGATGAGTGCACAAAATATATTTTCTTGACCCGCATTTTCCAAGTACATAGAAAATACCAACACTCGTGTCCCTGTAGGTGAAAACCGTTGTATCATCCAGTCCAAAGTGGTTTTCTAACTATTTTACTGCTCCACGTAAACATAAAGAGAATATAAAATTTTGATTTTTTCTAATACAGTGATTGAAAGTAAAATACATATTTAATTTTTCCAAAAGTTTGATGACAAAATAGTTCATTTTCACATCAACTCATGTAAATTTATTAATATACCAGAAAACATCCCCCCTCCACTGCAATTGGTATGTCATATGCCATAGCCTACATACTTTTTAAGTCAATTTTATCAATACTACTTTCATTCCTTTTGGGTTTGCTTTTATCACTCAATATTCACAAGAATATAATTAGGTATGATGGAGCCATATGAAAGAAATTCCTATACAGAATACTTCACTGAGAAATTACTGTTCAGATGTTAAGATTTTGCCACCTCCAAACATACATGATGTTTTAATTCCTTCTAGAAATATCTATTGGCACACTGCCTATGCACAAGCAAGTCTGTCTGAGAATGTTGGATAAGTGACGATGTGTATGTGTCTACTCTTACATAGGGAAGATGATATATGTGTACACTACAAAGACTCAAGGGAATGAATGGCAAGCAATAAAATATGAGTTGTTGAGAGGCAGGAGAAATGTTATTTCCAAATCGAGGTTATTGGGAGAGGCATCATTAAAATGCTGTTTGCCATTGCATAGGCAGGTCTTAATTGCTCTGGGGTTGCTTCCACACGTTCTCTCACAGAATAGTTCTGAGAACATTCCAGCCAAAACTTCTATTCAAATTGGTCAGCCTGATCTTACAACACAGCTGCTGGAAGACACTGAATGGCACTTTTGAATTTCAGCCAATTTTGCTGCCTCATGGACAAAAAACTGTGTCTGATCTGTTCCATTCAACAGCAGTTTCAGAATTTGAATTTTTCTGCCCCAGAGTGTATATAGACACAGCTTTGGTGAATAGACTACATGCTGGAGATGAGAATTAACTGTCTCATAACACTGTGGCCCATCGTAATAGGAAAACAGAATACTTATCATTTTCTTACGAGAAAGTATTATCAGATTTCTCCTTTTTATTTTCTTGCTCATCTCTCTCTCTTACTAAACCATGAATTCTTGGAGGGCATAGATCTGTATCTTTCTATATACATCACACATTACTTATGTGCTAGAGAATGTTTCCTAATGAATGTTCAATAGGTATGGAGTGATTATGTTCATGTAATCCTGAATCTCAACCCTAAACCCAAATTGTTCTATAGAGAGCAATTTCTCCTAGAGGCAATTTTCATTACTCACATTTGATAGAATCTCTATCATTCATCAGGGGATATAATCTACATGGCTTTACTTATGGTTAAAATGGACCCCTATCTGGAACTGGATGAACAGAGGAAAGAAATGTGTTGCCTAGGCAACAGAGCTGCTTTATTTGAATGACTTTCCTTCTTATCACAGTGGAAGTTAAAACAGATACTGTACAAGAAATTGCTGAGTTTACATTAAGTCTGCTGATGAAGAAAATAATAGAAAAAAAAAAAACACTTTTGAGAGAAAGATGTAAAATGTGGGGGCTATTCTCAATGTTGCCAAAATGTGTGATAGGATATTTATTTAATTCACTAAAAGTATTATGGAAATTTCTGAATAAATTCAAGAGTTACTGCAGAGCACATATAACAGCCTGTCTTTTTGTTTTATTTATTTTATATTAATCCTTTAGAAAATATTAACACCTTGAGAGAAATATTCTGTGGATCTCTCTCACAGCTGTCTGCTCATATACTAGATATTCAGAAAACACAGAATGAAAGGAAAATAAATTTTGAAACTGAGTGTCAAATATTGTCAAATGTAAACATTTGATCTCACTGAAGCAAAATTATTTTGTATTTGTAATTGCAATATTTCTTATGAAAATAAAATCTTTTTTAAAAAGGTTTGATATCCATCTTTTTAAAAAAAATAAGAGGAGGAATTTTATGGCTCAGGTCATTGATAACTGTTTCATTTCTCAGATTGTTTTAATTGAGAAGTATCAATACATAGCAGTTCTGAATCAAATCTATGTTGGCTTAGAATTCTCGTACAGATCTTAATAGTCTTGTTATCTCATTGGTGAAATTGAGTATAAAATTATTGACTAAACAGTGTTGCTCTCAGGATTAAGAAAGATAACCCATTAAAGAACCAGCATAATGCATGGCACTAAGTACATAAACAATGCTAGTCAATTATTATTAACCAAATATAATTATATGGAGAAAATGAAATATATTTCTCTGATAACAAAGATTTCACCAAATCACTTCAAAAGCTAGAAAATAGCTATTGTTTCTAAGGGTGCATATAAGATATTAAAAATAATTTTCATTAAGTTAAACAGACCTTTTAATATACTTTTGATAGCACTAAACAATAAACTTCCATGTTTCTTTATACTAAGTTATGTACTTTACCTCAATATTACCATTTTGTAATTTAAAAAAAAATCCATTGTGCATAGCCTCTAAAGTCAACATATTTTGTGATGACTATATTACATTACATATTTTTTATCTGAATTTGTAATACCCATATTCCAACTTAGCATTGTTTAACAACATTGATTCTAAAATATTAGACTTGGAGAAGCAATCATATGTTATCAATGCATAAATTACAGTCAATGTAGGGGTATTTTGCACTGCAAATAATATCTAGAAAGATACATGACTTAGCTAAGAGCAAATGTAATTAGTGACTATCTATAATTAGGTCTAGCTTCTAACGTCGTACATTTTTTAACCTGTCATTTCTAAGAACTAAAGTATCATAACACGAATTCTGTTTTTTAGTTTTGTTTTGTTTAAATTCACTGGTCTACTGTAATACTCCTTTGAGGTATTTGAACAAATCCTTGAGTGGTACAAAGTCAATAGTGAAAATCACTTTATTTTTTAATCATTGTCTAACTCTATGTACCAATGAGAGAGGGTTGTCATTAAAATATTTATATCTTGTCTGTAAAGGATTTTATTTCTCCTTCACTTATGAAGCTTAGTTTGGCTAGATATGAAATTCTGGGCTGAAAATTGTTTTCTTTAAGAATGTTGAATATTGGCCCCCACTCTCTTCTGGCTTGTAGAGTTTCTGCCAAGAGATCTGCTGTTAGTCTGATAGACTTCCTTTTGTGGGTAACCCGACCTTTCTTGCTGGCTGCCCTTAACATTTTTTTCCTTCATTTCAACTTTGGTGAATCTGACATGTGTCTTGGAGTTGCTCTTCTCGAGGTGTACCTTTGTGGCATTCTCTGTGTTTCCTGAATTTGAATGTTGGCCTGCCTTGCTAGGTTGGAGAAGTTCTCCTGGATAATATCCTGAAGAGTGTTTTCCAACTTGGTTCCATTCTCCCCGTCACTTTCAGGTACACCAATCAGACTTAGATTTGGTCTTTTCACATAGTCCCATATTTCTTAGAGGCTTTGTTCATTTCTTTTTACTCTTTTTTCTCTAAACTTCTCTTCTTGCTTCATTTCATTCATCTGATCTTCAATCATTGATACCCTTTCTTCCGCTATATCAAATTGGCTATTGAAGTTTGCGCATGTGTCACATAGTTCTTGTGCCGTGGTTTTCAGCTCCATCAGGTCATTTAAGGTCTTCTCTACACTGTTCATTCTAGTTAGCCATTTGTCTAATCTTTTTTCAAGGTTGTTAGCTTCTTTGTGATGGGTTTGAACATCCTTCTTTAGCTTGGAGAAGTTTGTTATTACCGATCACCTAAAGCCTTCTCTCAACTCATCAAAGTTATTCTCCATCCAGCTTTGTTCCGTTGCTGGCAAGGAGCTGCATTCCTTTGGAGGAGAAGAGGCACTCTGATTTTTAGAATTTTCAGCTCTTCTGCTCTGGTTTCTCCTCATCTTTGTGGTTTTATCTACCTTTGGTCTCTGATGATGGTGACGTACAGATGGGGTTTTGGTGTGGATGTCCTTTCTGTTTGCTAGTTTTCCTTCTAACAGTCAGGACCTTCAGCTGCAGGTCTGTTGGAGTTTGCTAGAGGTCTACTCTAGACCCTGCTTGCCTGGAACATCACCAGCAGAGGCTGCAGAGCAGCAAATATTCCTCTGGAAGCTTCATCTCAGAGGGGCACCCACCTGTATAAGGTGTCAATCAGCCCCTACTAAGAGGTGTCCCCCAGTTAGGTTAGTCGGGGGTCAGGACCCACTTGAGGAGGCAGTCTGTGTGTTTTCAGATCTCAAACTCCATACCGGGAGAAGCACTACTCTCTTCAAAGCTGTCAGACAGGGACATTTATATCTACAGAAGTTTCTGCTGCCTTTTGTTCAGCTATGCCCTGCCCCCAGAGGTGGAGTCTACAGAAGCAGGCAGGCCTCCTTGAGTTGTGGTGGGCTCCACCCAGTTCGAGCTTTCTGGCCCTTTTGTTTACCTACTCAGGCCTCAGCAATGGTGGACACTCCTCCCACAGCCTTGCTGCCACCTTGCAGTTTGATCTCAGACTGCTGTGCTAGCAGTGAGTGAGGTTCCATGGGCATGGGACTCTCCAAGCCAGGTGTGGGATATAATCTCCTGATGTGCTGTTTGCTAAAACCGTTGGAAAACCTCAGTATTAGGGTGGGAGTGTCCTGATTTTCCAGGTACCATCTATCATGGCTTCCCTTGGCTAGGAAAGGGAATTCCCTGAACCCCTGTGCTTCCTGGGTGAGGTGATGTCCCACCCTGCTCTGTGGGCTGCACCCACTGTCTGACAAGTCCCTGTGAGATGAACCTGGTACCTCAGTTGGAAATGCAGAAATCACCCATCTTTTGCTTTGCTCACGCTGGGAGATGTAGACTGGAGTTGTTCCCATTTGCCATCTTGGAAATGCTGAAAGATTTTGTCACCACTCGGCTTGCCTTATAAGAGTTCCTGAAGGAAGCACTAAACAGAAAGGAACAACAGGTACCAGCCACTACAAAAACATGCCAAATTGTAAAGACTATCAATGCAAGGAATAAACTGCATCGACTAACAAGCAAAATAACCAGCTAACATCATAATGATAGAATCAAATTCACAAATAACAATATTAATCACAAATGTAAATGGGCTAAATGCTCCAATTAAAAGACACAGATTGGCAAACTGGATAAAGAGTCAGGACTCATCAGTGTGCTGTATTCAGAAGATCCATCTCACGTGCAGGGACACACATAGGTTCAAAATAAAGGAATGGAAGAAGATCTACCAAGCAAATAGAAAACAAAAACAAGTGAGGGCTGCAATCCTAGTCTCTGATAAAACAGACTTCAAACCAGTAAAGATCAAAAGAGACAAAGAGGTTATTATATAATGGTAAAGGGATCATTTCAACAAGAAGAGCTAACTATCCTAAATATATATGCACCCAATACAGGAGCACCTAGATTCATAAAGCAAGCCCTTAGAGACCTACAAAGAGACTTAGACTCCCACACAATAATAATAGGAGACTTTAACACTCCACTGTCAACATTAGACAGATCAAAGAGATAGAAAGTTAACAAGGATATCCAGGAATTGAACTCAGCTCTGCACCAAGAAGACTTAGTAGACATCTACAGAACTCTCCACCCCAAATCAACAGAATATATATTCTTCTCAGCACCACATCACACTTATTCCAAAATTGACCACATAGTTGGAAGTAAAGCACTCCTCAGCAAATGTACAAGAACAGAAATTTTAACAAACTGTCTCTCAGACCACAGTGCAATCAAACTAGAACTCAGGATTAAGAAACTCATTCAAAACCACTTAACTACACGGAAACTGAACAACCTGCTCCTGAATGACCACTGGGTACATAATGAAATGAAGGCAGAAATAAAGACGTTCTTTGAAAAGGAAGAGAACAAAGACACAACATACCAGAATCTCTGGGATACATTTAAAGCAGTGTGTAGAGGGAAATTTATAGCACTAAATGCCCACAAGAGAAAGCAGAGAAGATCTAAAATTGACACCCTAACATCACAATTAAAGGAACTACAGAAGCAAGAGCAAACACATTCAAAAGCTAACAGAAGGCAAGAAATAACTAAGATCAGAGCAGAACTGAAGGAGATAGAGACATAAAAACCCTTCAAAAAAATCTGTGAATCCAGGAGCTGGTTTTTTGAAAAGATCAACAAAACTGATAGGCCTCTAGCAAGATTAATAAAGAAGAAAAGAGAGAAGAATCAAATAGACACAATAAAAAATAATAAAGGGGATATCACCACCGATCCCACAGAAATACAAACTACCATCAGAGAATACTATAAACACCTCAATGCAAATAAATTAGAAAATCTAGAAGAAATGGATAAATTCTTGGACACATACACCCTCCCAAGACTAAAAGAGGAAGAAGTTGAATCCCTGAATAGACCCATAATAGGCTCTGAAATTGAGGCAATAATTAATAGCATACCAACCAAAAAGAGTACAGGACCAGATGGATTCACAGTCAAATTCTACCAGAGGTACAAAGAGTAGCTAGTACCATTCCTTCTGAAACTATTCCAATCAATAGAAAAAGAGTGAATACTCCCTAACTCATTTTATGAGACCAACATCATCCTGATACTAAAGCCTGGCAGAAACTAGAGACACACACACACACACACACACGAGAATTTTCAACCAATATCCCTGATGAACATTGATGCAAAAATCCTCAGTGAAATACTGGCAAACTGAATCCAGCAGCACATCAAAAAGCTTATCCACCATGATCAAGTTGGCTTCATCCCTGGCATGTAAGGTTGGTTCAATATATGCAAATTGAGAAACATAAACCATCATATAAACAGAACCAAAGGCAAAACCACATGATTATCTCAATAGATGCAGAAAAGGCCTTTGACAAAATTCAACAGCCCTTCATGCTAAAAACTCTCAATAAACTAGGTATTGATGGGACATATCTCAAAATATAAGAGTTATTTATGACAAACCCACAGCCAATATCATACTGAATGGGCAAAAACTGGAAGCATTCCCTTTGAAAACTGGCACAAGACAAGGATCCCCTCTCTCACCACTCCTATTCAACATAGTGTTGGAAGTTCTGACCATGGCAATTGGACAGGAGAAAGAATAACGGGGATTAAATTAGGAAAAGGGGAAGTCAGATTGTCCCTGTTTGCAGATGACATGACTGTATATTTGGAAAAACCCATCATCTCACCCCAAAATCTCCTTAAGCTGATAAGCAACTTCAGCAAAGTCTCAGGATACAAAATCAATGTGCAAAAATCACAAGCATTCCTATACACCAATAACAGACAAACAGAGAGCCAAATCATGAATGAACTCCCATTCACAATTGCTTCAAAGAGAATAAAATACCTAGGAATCCAACTTACAAGGGATGTGAAGGATCTCTTCTAGGAGAACTACAAACCACTACTCAATGAAATAAAAGAGGACACAAACAAATGGAAGAACGTTGCATGTTTATAGGAAGAATCAATATTGTAAAAATGGCCATACTGCCCAAGGTAATTTATACATTCAATGCCATCCCCATTAAGCTCAATGACTTTCTTCACAGAATTGGAAAGAAAACATGACTTTAAAGTTCATATGGAACCAAAAAAAAGCCCGCATTGCCAAGACAATTCTAAGCTGAAAGAACAAAGCTGGAGGCATCACACTACCTGACTTCAAACTATACTACAAGGCTACAGTAACCAAAACAGCAAGGTCCTGGTACCAAAACAGAGATATAGACCAATGGAACAGAATAGAGCCCTCAAAAATAATACCACACATCTACAACCATCTGATCTTTGACAAACCTGACAAAAACAAGAAATGGGGAAAGGATTCCCTATGTAATAAATGGTGCTGGGAAAACTGGCTAGCCATATCTACATATGAAACCGAAACTGGATCCCTTCTTTATACCTTATACAAAAATTAAATCAAGATGGATTAAAGACTTAAATGTTAGACCTAAAACTATAAAAACCCTAAAAGAAAACCTAGACAAAACATTCAGGACATAGGCATGGGAAAGGACCTCATGACTAAAACACCAAAAGAAATGACAACAAAAGCCAAAATTGACAAATGGGATCTAATTAAACTAAAGAGCTTCTGCACAGCCAAAGAAACTACCATGAGAGTGTACAGGCAATGTACAGAATGGGAGAAAATTTTTACTATCGACCCATCTGACAAAGGGCTAATATCCAGAATCTACAAAGAACCTAAACAAATTTACAAGAAAAAAATCAAAGAACCCCATCAAAAAGTGGGCAAAAGATATAAACAGACACTTCTCAAAAGAAGACATTTATGCAGCCAATAGACACATGCAAAAATGCTCATCATCGCTGGCCATCAGAGAAATGCAAATCAAAACCACAATGAGATACCATCTCATACCAGTTAGAATGGCAATCATTAAAAAGTCAGGAAACAACAGGTGCTGGAGAGGATGTGGAGAAATAGGAACAGTTTCACACTGTTGGTGGGACTGTAAACTAGTTCAACCATTGTGGAAGACTGTGTGGCGATTCCTCAAGGATCTAGAACTAGAAACACCATTTGACTCAGCCATCCCATTACTGGGTATGTACCCAAAGGATTATAGTGTATAGGGTATATACCCAAAGGATTATAGTGTGTAGGGTATATACCCAAAAGATTATTTAGTGTCCTTTACAGAGCTCATCTATAACAACAAAACATTTAGATTGAAAAATTATAAATTTGCTACAAAAAATGCGTTGACATTGCAGAGTTATTTCTAGTCATCCTACATTCTTACTTTCTTTTTTTTTTTTTTTTTTTTTTTTTGAGACGGACTCTCGCTCTGTCGCCCAAGCTGGAGTGCAGTGGCTGGATCTCCGCTCACTGCAAGCTCCGCCTCCCCGGTTCACGCCATTCTCCTGCCTCAGCCTCCCGAGTAGCTGGGACTACAGGCGCCCGCCACCTCGCCTGGCTAGTTTTTTGTATTTTTTTTTTGTTTTGTTTTTTTTGTTTTTTAGTAGAGACGGGGTTTCACCGTGTTAGCCAGGATGGTCCCGATCTCCTGACCTTGTGATCCACCCATCTCGGCCTCCCAAAGTGCTGGGATTACAGGCTTGAGCCACCACGCCCGGCCTATTCTTACTTTTAAACTAAAAGTCCTCCATTATTTTTCAATACAAATATAATAAGATTTTATTATGAACACACACACACACAGACACATTTAATTCTACCATGTAGCATGACAATGATAGTACAATGGGTGAACTTTTGTATTAATAGGAAACAGAGCTTCATATAAAGACACATGTACACATATATTTATTGTGGCACTATTCACAATAACAAAGACTTGGAACCAACCCAAATGCCCATCAATGATAGACTGGATGAAGAAAATGTGGCATATATACACCACGGAATTCTATGCAGCCATAAAAAAAGGATGAGTTCATGTCTTTTGTAGGGACATGGATGAAGCTGGAAACCATCATTCTGAGCAAACTATCACAAGGACAGAAAACCAAACACCGCATATTCTCACTCATAGATGGGAACTGAACAATGAGAACACTTGGACACAGAGTGGGGAACATCACACACCAGGGCCTGTCATGGGGTGGGGGAGGGGGGAGGCATAGTATTAGGAGATATACCTAATGTAAATGATGAGTTAATGAGTGCAGCACACCAACATGCACATGTATACATATGTAACAAACCTGCACATTGTGCATTTGTACCCTAGAACTTAAAGTATAGTAAAAAATTATGTCTTATTTTAAAATTAAATAAATTTATTTTCAAAGATGTATTTTCAACAAATTTACATTTACACCATTCCTAGGTTAATATGCTATACAAAATGAACTTGTAGTTTATTTGGAAGATATCTGGGTCAGACAAATATTGTCTGGCAAGGGACAGACACATTGGCAAGGAAAAGATAGAAGAGCATGATCAAGATAATGTACTTGGAGCATAATTCATGCCCAGATACTGAGAGTTGACTACAATTTATTTCAGTGCCATATTTACTGGACAAAAAAAGATATATACTATACATCTAGTACAGACCTAGGTAGAGTGGAGATAATATGAAATAGAAAAATAATTGAAAGTTCTTCTCTTGAGAAAATAAATCTTACCTGGCACATATCTTCAGAGGACTGTAAGGTATATGGGTAGTCTATTAGCCACCAAAACTTGAGGAAATCAAACATTCCTCTTTGCTTTTCCATCCCATTACTAAATTGTTGAATTTACACTGAATTGTATGTCTGTATACAAAATGTATCTACTAAAATTTTCCAGGGGGTATCATTATGCATTTTGCACCACCTTATAAAACTGACAGGTCACAAAAGCAGAGCTGCCTTTCACAGAGCTCATCAATAACAACAAAACTTTTAGATTGAAAAATTATAAATTTGCTACAAAAAATGCGTTGACATTGCAGAGTTATTTCTAGTCATCTTACATTCTTATTTTTAAACTAAAAGTCTCACGTTATTCTTTAATACAAATACAACAAGATTTTATTATGAACACACATACACAGACACACACACATGCAGATATTTAATTCTACCACATAGCATGACAATGCACACATGCAGATATTTAATTCTACCACATAGCATGACAATGATAGTACAATGGATGAACTTTTGTATTAGTGCAAAACTGAGCTTCAATTTCAGCTCCTAAGAACCATTACAAATGCCCAGATAAAAGGTATACATTTCACGTTTTTACTGCGTGGTTTTCTGCACACAAAGAAAAACCACAAAGTAAGGAGCCTAAATGCTGCTATTTAAAAAGAAAAAAAAAATGCAATAGATTTCTTTCTGTTCTGATGTGCAAAAAGTCTTAGAAATAGCTACTCCTATCCTTACAACAGAAAAAATAGGAACGCACTGAAAGTTAATTACTTTTTTTGGGCCCATTAAAGAACTGAAGTCTCAGGGCAAACTGTCACCTGAAATCTGCAAAGACAGGTGAATACAGAGAAACAGCTGAGATTGTCTTACCTGGAGGATGGGCTGCTGGAGCCATAAAGTTAACACTTCTGGAAAAAGTGGTCAGCATGGAAGAACAGATGGGTAATGTAAACAGAAACTCTAAGAAAAATTCAACAAAAATGCTAGAATTGAAAAACTCTGAAATAGAAATATCCTTTTGATGGATTCACCAGAATCCTAGACATGGTAAAGAAAAGAAAGAGTGAGCTTGAAGGCATGTTAACAGGAACTTCCCAACTGAAATGCAAAAAGCAAAAAATATATAACGAAGTGGAAGAAGGAGAAAAATAAGAGAATAAGGAGGAGGAACAAGAAGTACCCAAGAACTTTGGGACAGTTTCAAAGCTGTCATATATCTGTAATGACAATATCAGAAGAAAAAGGAGACAAAACCGAGAAATATTTGAAGTAATAGTCGTTGAGATCTTTCCAAAATTAATGATACTCAAAACTAAAAACCAGAATACACAGAGAACACAGAGAAGGATAAATAGGAAAATAAATAAATAAATAAATAAATAAATAAATAAATAAATAAATAAACAAACTCACCTACATGTAACATTTTCAAATTGTAAAAAAACAACACAAAGAGAAAGTCTTGCAAGAAGCCATGAATGGGAGGTGAGGGAATGCTTACTTTTAGAGGAACAAGGGTAAATTTACTTTAACTCTGTTATACAAATTAACTGAAAACTTATTTCCATAGATAATACTGCACATAATTGTTTATGTCAACTTATTCACTGCTGCCAAAAATTGGAAAACATCAAAATGTCCTTTAATCAGCAAATGGATAAAAAAAATGTGGGTCATCTGTGCAACAGAACAGTATTCAGCAGTAAAAAGAAATTCACTATCAAGACATAAAAGGGCACTGAGGAAACACTGTACATTGCTAAGTGAAAGAATCAGTGTAAAAAGGCTACATACTGTATGCTTTCAATTATATCACACTCTGGAAAACCAAGGACATAAAGATGATACAAAGAGCAGTAATTCCAAGAGAGATCAGAGAAAGAGAGGAGGACAGGAGAGTAGAGGAAGAAAGCACAGGAGATTATTTAGAACATTAACACTGTGCTGTATGATACGTAATTATGGATACATGACCCTATCCATTTTTCAAAAACCATAGAACTTACTAGAACATAACGTGAAAATTAATACATGCAAATTAAGAAAAAGAGGATTGGGTATCCCAGGAAATAATTGGGGCCATGATAAGAGAATCTAACTGTATTACAAATGTATGAAACAACCTCATTGATGGGGTTGGGGAGAAAAGGTGCTGAACTAAGTAACTCTGGAAAGGAGTATCTATAAGGCTAAAGGCAAAAAGAACTCACATAAGAACGGTGCCATAGTTGATAAAGGTGTTGCCCATGGAGACATGGGTTAAAAATTCTCATACTGCTATACTTGTATTCTAAAATTGAATACATCAGTAAATGGCTGCTTGGTGGTGGGAGCCAAGCTTCTAACTATTGAAGTAAAAAATTTATAAACAAGAAGCAGCAGCTAAATGATTCAGGTGGTGATAGATTAGAGAGTTGAGGTCATTAGTATCAACTCATGTTTAGCTGAATATAGCTACAACTAGATATATATAAAAATATTTATAAATATCTGTTTAAAGCCAATGAGTGTACACACATGTTTGCTGAGATTGTCTAAAGGAAAACGACATCAAGACACATAACACCCAGTTCCTGATTTCTAATATCATTGTTCAGTAAAAGAAACCAAGGCTCCTTAGAGAAATGGCTAATTCTAGAACTCAGAAAGTAAACAAGATGATCATGGAGAATCATATAGTGCTAGAAAGGAAGAAAGTGCTCCACAAAAGTTAAATAAATTTTAAAAATGCACCATAGACTTTAGTTAACAATGACATATTAATATTGGTTCATTAGTTGTAACAAATACCCAGTACTAATAGAAGATGTTAATAATACAGAAAACTTCGTGTTGAATGTGTGGAAACTCTTTGTACTATCTTTTCAGTTTTTCTTTAAATCTAAAACTGTTTTAAATATTAAATTCTATTTAAAAATCACAGCGAAAGGAATTCAGTTTTCTTAGGAAAAAGAGAGATTTCAGTTACATTACTATAGTAAAATATCACTTAAATTCCTGTGAATTACAGATAAATGAAAAAGCCTTAAACTTCATTATTAATTGTCTGATCCGGGTCACATGGCTATAAGATGTATGTTACATCCTTTAAACTTCTAGTTTTTAATCTTGAGAAGGAGTTGATGATATATTGCTTTTTTTCATGAAGTATTCAATCAGTATACCTCAAAGCAAGCCATGATGTTACAGAAAGTTTTAATGTTTAAAATAAAAAATCAAAAGACAATGAATGAGCCCCTCCTCTGATTTAGGGGAATAAATTAAGATTTGTACACTGGATTCACAGTGGTAGCAACTGTGAAGAGCAAAGTCAACAATTTATTTACATCAAATGTATTTTTTTTATACTTAGAGGATTTTGTTGGTTTGTTCTACTTTTTTTAGCCCTAGTTTACTGCAAATATCACTGACACATGTATAAAATATTGCATGGATCATTCCCCTTCCCTTCTCAGACGTCTATTTGGTTTTCTTTTTTTTTTTTTTTTTTTTTTTTTTTTTGAGGCGGAGTCTTGCTCTGTCGCCCAGGCTGGAGTGCAGTGGCACTATCTCAGCTCACTGCAAGCTCCGCCTCCTGGGTTCACGCCATTCTCCTGCCTCAGCCTCCCGAGTAGCTGGGACTACAGGCGCCTGCCACCACGCCCGGCTAATTTTTTTGTATTTTTAGTAGAGATGGGGTTTCACCGTGTTAGCCAGGATGGTCTCGATCTCCTGACCTCGTGATCCACCCACCTCGGCCTCCCAAAGTGCTGGGATTACAGGCTTGAGCCACCGCGCCCGGCCTATTTGGTTTTCATTTATCGCGATTCATTCTGAAATTGCCTTTCTAGTGTCTGTCATCAGTTGAGGTATTCTTGCTCAAATGCTTTCAATTCTTGCTCCTTTTGTGCTTCTGGTGACTAAATTGACTAAAGTTGAGGAAGGCCTTCCCTGGTGTAGATGGCCTTTTGTTCAGTAAGCGCCTGGATGGAACAGGCCAGATTTTAAAAGAAGGCAGAGAATTACAAGTACACGTCTTTCGACACAGAGAGGATTTCTGCTTGCTATACTTTTCATTTTAGCCCAAGTCTGGGAATTGAGTTTCGAGTATTAATGCTACAACCCAAGGAATCAAAGTGTGTTTCTTGGATCATTTACTTTCTCCACAGCCCAAGTCATTGTAACCTTGGATTTTCTGATGTCATAATCTTCAGGAGATTAAATGAGGAGATTTCAAAGCTAAACTGCCTGAGATAAAGTCCCACTTCCACTTCCAGCACTTGATCAATGCGACCCTTGGAAAATTATTTTCATTTTGATGACTTGTTTTTTCAGCATAAAGTGGAGATAATAATGGGAATTAATTCATAGGATTGTTTGAGGATTCAGTGAGTGTGCAAAGTGTTTAGTACAGTGTCTGGCATGAAGCAGGGGCTAAGTAAATATCTGCTGTTATTATGTCAAATACACCTTTCTAAAACAACCAGGTAGGTACATGAAGGTAAGCATTTATATTATTCAGACTCTCAAAAGAAAAACCAATTTGTTGGAGGAATGATTAAAATAGCTAGTTGCACTCCTTGCCTATCCTATTAGTCCCCAAATGCTTGCTAAAATCCACACCCACAATACAGGTTCCCTAATTTTGTTTCCTTATCCATGTCATTCACTTCAGAATCAACATTCCCTACAAATCAAGTCACTGATGAAAGTGAAACCACATGCAAGAAGTCTGGGAACTCAATGTTTTGCACTCTCTGCTAAGAGAAGGCCCACTGGAAGACTGGAACAGCTGTTGGCTGACTAGCACCCTACGTCTACCAGGTTCCATACCATCTTGACAATAAGGCAGCCATGCACCAAAACAGGGCAGCTGACGACCTGCCCTCAGAGTTGTCATGATTTCCTAGAATCTGTACTCACAAGTAGGGTCTGCTTGTCCTGCCTCATATTTCTCAGAATTGCTTCAGCAGAATTTTGGGCTCAATTCCTCATTGGTTGATTTGCTTTTCTATGACCACATTAGAAGTTAAGTCCTGCCAGGCACAGTGGCTCACACCTTTAATCCCAGCACTTTGGGAGGCTGAGGAGGCAGATCACCTGAGGTCAAGAGATCGAGGCCAGCCTGACCAACATAGTGAAACACTGTCTCTACTAAAAATACGAACATTAGCCAGGTGTGGTGGTGGGCACCTCTAATGCCAGCTACTTGGTGGGGCTGAGGCAGAAGAATCACTTGAACTGGGGAGGCAGAGGTTGCAGTGAGTCGAGATCACGCCACTGCACTCTAGCCTGGGCAACAAGAGTGAAACTTCATCTCAAAAAATAAATAAATAAGGAAGTTAAGTCCTAATCAGTTGTGTTTCAATAGTTTTGTCTAACCACAAAAAACTGTGATTAAAAAAAACAACTGCAAAGAACAATAAAAACATTTACAGAAGAAACTATCTTCCACCATCTTCATCCCAGAGAATGTATTCCAAATCTGAGCCTGATGACATTACTTTTGTTCCTGACTTACCAGGTGAGATAATGCTAACCATATTCAGTACGAATTCCCTGTGTAAGCATTTCATTTATAACTTTCACCAAAAATAAAACCAATGTACCCAGGATCACATTTAACAAGCACTGGAAGTAGGACTTTAATTCAGGCATTTTAGCTTTGAAGTCCCTTCCTTTCATACTGTTGATACTCTACTAAAAGACTTGAACATCCTCACGATTGTGATGCCAAAAAAAATCCAAGATCATAGTATACTGGATGGTACAGAAAAATGATCGTGGAGATACACTGCGATTCCTTGAATTGTAGCATTCATAGCTGTTCTTGCTATCTTCTGAACCTAAAAATTCTACAAGGCATCAAGTTGTTAATTAAAAGAAAGTATAACATTTAAAAAAAGAAATGGATGCTTTACTGTACTTTGCTGCTGATGTTCATTGCTCTGCCTCCTTTTCTATTATGAACTTCCTGAGTGTCTGTCACCTGTCACAAAGGTAAATCACCAGGACTTGCAGAGCCCTGTAGATTTGAGGAGCAGAGTGGGCTCTGCAGCTGCCTGAGGACTGTGTCAATGCTGGAGAAAATCTTCTACTTCAGGATTTACTTGCCCCATATTGCTTTGTAAAATGATTGCCTATCCTATTTCCAGAGAAATAATCAGCAACTCAAACTGATGGTGGAGCATGATAAAACCAGGGCAAGAAAAACAGCTATTAGCAGGACGAGTCACCAAAGGGCATTTATTTCCCTTCTCCCCACTCCCACCTTCAGAACCAGTAGATTCAACCTGAGAGACTGCTTTCTCCCAGCTGAATCCCTCCCAGTCAGATGCTGGGTTTTTTTGTTTGTTTGTTTGTTTTGTTTTTTTCTGAGTCTAAAGTCAAGTCACTGGCCTGGGATGTACCTGCTGAGGGACTGCAAATGGAAGACTTCACCTGCGCTCTGGGCACAGGCTGCTCTCTGATATGGGGCTCATTCTGAAAAGAAGACAAAATGTGCAGATAAACTGCAAAGTATGGAAATAAATATAATAACATTGGTAGGGAAGTGGAAACCAACAGAACACAAGAGAGAGATTTAAGAATGGTCAATTTATAAGTGGCAACTGAAAATATAATAAATATGCCACTAAAACCAACGGGAAAAATAGATGATTTAGAAGATGGTACTAGGACATGTTTTACTACTAGGGAAAAATGATACATCTGTATCCCTTCATAATACCATGTTCCAAGTTTGAAACTAGATGTATCAAAAACCTCAGTGTGGAAGGTAAAATGATAAAGTAGAATATCCTTATTGTTAGTAATCATGTAGCTTGCCACTCTGGACAGTAATCTGGCAATACAAAATTTAAGCATGTGCAAATCTTAGAAAGTCAGATCATAGATACATATTCTAAAGATATTCTCACACAAGGCAAAATATGCAAGGATATTCATCCTGGTGTTATCCTGTGATGACAAGGCCCTAGACGCAATCTCAAAGTCTATCTCTGGAGAACAATACTGAGAAATTACAAGATAGAGACAAGGTGCACATATTAACAGAGACAAGTTTAAAAAAATGCTGAGCGAAAGTACAATAGAATAAGAAAGCATTAGAACACAATAACCTATGCAATCCTAAAATGTACGTAAACAGACAACAGAAATACTGCTTATAAGAATGTATTTGAATGTATATATCTCTATGTACATATTACATATTCACACATACACATAAATGTATAATCAGGCAGGCCTTGCATAAGCCACTGGTGATGTTTTCCATAGACCAAATAATATGATTAATTCAACTATTTGCAAGTGAAGACCATAAAGAAAAAATAAATATAGAAATAAATAATAATAATTTTTGCTAAATTTCAATACTTTTCCAATTCCTATTCTTCAATAAAATAAACCAAGTAGTAGCAAAGTGGCATCTTTTGTTTAGAAAATTACTGTTATCTTTCTCTCTGGGTACGCTACTTTTAATTTTTTCTTTCTTTATTTTGAGACAGAGTCTCGCTCTGTCACTAAGGCTGGAGTGCAATGGCGTGATCTCAGCTCACTGTAACTTCCGCCTCCCAGGTTCAAGAGACTTTCCTGCCTCAGCCTCCTGAGTAGCTGGAATTACAGGTGAGCATCACTATGCCAGGCAATTTTTTTTTTTTTTTTTTTTTTTTTTGGATTTTTAGTAGGGATAGAGTTTCAGCTTGTTGGCCAGGCTGATCTCGAACTCCTGATCTCGGGTGATCCACCAGTCTCAGCTTCCCAATGTTCTGAGATTACAAGCATGAGCCACCACTCCCAGCCTATATGCTACTTTTAAAGCATCAAGAATTTTCACATCTACTTGCCCACTCTGGCCCCAAACAACTTTTCTCCTTGCTCTTCTATGAAGAGTACTCTTCTATATAGAATGAAATTTAAAAAGAAAGCAGACAATGCTTTGAACCAAATAATCCAAAACAAATGAGGGAGAGAGATCCTTCAACCATCCACACTTGCTGTAAAGACAGTAAACCTGGCTTAGAGAAGAGAAAAAGAGAGTTTAAAGGCAGCTTCTACAAATATTCTAAATTTATCCTTGATAATCATAGTTATTCATTATGCATTGCAGTTTTCACAAATCGTTTCATTGGTCTTTCATAAGAATCTCATGTACTTGTTAATTCTGAGACAGTTGCATGGATTACCAGATACCAGTTGCTAGCTATAAAATGGCAAATCAAGGTCTTCTGTCCAGGCCTTCTGACAATTATTTAAGTGCTTGTGCCTTGACACTAGGTCAAAAACTCTAATGGATACAGGTCAACTCAGATAGATCATCATTAGACTTTATACAGCAGTGATTTCCTGGGACAATTCCATCAACTTCAGCAGTGTGAAACAGACTAAGAACATTACATAAAAGGATAATTTTTATATTGAGCTCAAGTAATTCCTGAAATTTACTCCATTTAAGTCACTTTCATATGTTTGGATGGATAAAGATCCCCATAAAAATTATTGATATTAAAATCCCATCTCAAGAATCATCATCGTGGAGGACCGGAGGCAGGACTAGATTGCAGTTCCAGACAGAACAGCTTGCAGAAGCTCGCATTGTGAATTTTAGCTCCAGATCGACTGCAAAAGCAAACCAACAACCCAGAGAAGACACACAGACCCTCTGAAGGAAGTAAACTGCTCCTGTAGGACCCAGAAGACACCCCATATACAAATGCAGAAGTGGGAAAGGGAGAACCTTCTCTCCAGAGCACACACTCCCGCTGGAGAAGCTGAAAGTCTGTTTGTGGGAGATGTTTCTGACTTTACCTGGAGCTGAGTCAATTTAGATAGCAAAGTGAAATACAGGGGTAGAGGAAGCAGCAGAAAGGCCCTGGGAGCTTGCTGCATCTCCTAACAGGCCATCCTTGCCTGGCACCACAGGGATCCATTGGGAGGGTGACCAGAGGAGCAGGAGGTATAACTCCACAGGGAGAAGGGAATCTCTAGCTGAGTTTTATAACAATTTGAACAGATCGAGAAACCTCCTGGCCAGAAATCAGGGGAAGGCACAAATCTGGTGTGCAGACTTTACAGGTGGGGGAAGAACCAAGCCCTTTTCTTTCACAGTTGGAAGGCAGGTATCCCAGGGCAGGTTTTCAAGTCCACCATGCCCTCGGCTTGGAAACAGACTTGGGGATGTTGCAAGGTACATGGTGGAATTGAGACCCTTCGGTTTGCATGGGAGCTGGGCAAGGCCTGTGACTACTGGCTTTCCCCCACTTCCCTGACAACCTGCATGACTTAGCAGAGGCAGCCATAATCCGCCAGGTATACAACTCCAGTGACCTGGGAACCTCACTTGCATCCCCCACAGCAGCCACAGCAAAACCCGCCCAAGGAGTGTCTGATCTCAGTGATGCCTAGCCCTGTCCCCACCTGATAGTCCTTCCCTATCCATCCTGGTAGCGGAAGACAAAGGGCATATAATCTTGGGAGTTCTAGGGCCCCACCCACCACCTGTCCCTTTGTACACTACTGCAGTTGATGCTTTCTGGAAAGCGTCATCTTCTGGGTCAAAAACGAAATCAAGAGTGAAATAAAAAAATTCTTCAAACTGAATGACAATAATGACACAATCTATCAAAACCTCTGGGCTGAAGCAAAGGCAGTGCCAAAAGGAAAGTTCATAATCCTAAGTGCCTACATCAAAAAACTGGAAGAGCACAAACTGACATTCTAAGGTCACATCTCAAGGAAATAGAGAAACAAGAATAATCCAAACCCAAACCCAGCAGAAGAAAGGAAATTACCAAGATCAGAGCAGAACTAAATGAAATTGAAACCAAAAAAAGTACAAAAAATAAATGAACCAAAAAGCTGGTTCTTTGAAAAGATAAATAAAATTGATAGACCATTAGCAAGACTAACCAAGAAAAGAAGACAAAAAATCCAAATAACCTCACTGAGAAATGAAACAGGAGATATTACAACTGACACCACTGGAATACAAAAGATCATTCAAGGCTACTATAAACACCTATACACACATTAACTAGAAAACCTAGAACAGATGAGTAAATTCCTGTAAAAATATACCCTCCTAGTTTAATCAGGAAGAATTAGATACCCTGAACAGACCAATAACAAGCAGAGAGATTGAAATGGTAATTTAAAAATTACCAGCAAAACATGTATGTCTAGGACCAGATGGATTCACAGCAGAATTCTACCAGACATTCAAATAAGAATTGGTACTAATCTTTTTGAACAGTATTCCACAAGATAGAGAAAGAAGGAACACTCCCTAATTCAACTTATGGAGCCAGCAGCACCCTAATACCAAAACCAGGAAAGGACATAACCAAAAAGAAAACTGTAGACTGATATCCTTGATGAATATAGATGCTAATATCCTTAACAAAATACTAGCTAACCGAATCCAACAACATATCAAAAAGATGGCCCACTATGATCAAGTGGTTTTCGTACCAGAGATGCAGGGATGGTTTAATATACACAAATCAATAAGTGTGGTACACCACATAAACAGAATTAAAAACAAAAATCACATGATCATCTCAATAGATGCAGAAAAAGCATTTGACAAAATCCAGCATCTCTTTATGATTAAAACTCTCAGCAAAATCAGCATAAAAGGGATATACCTTAAGGTAATGAAAGCCATTTAGCACACACCCACAGCCAACATAATACTGAATGGGGAAATGTTGAAAACATTCCCTCTGAGAACTGGAAGAAGACAAGAATGTATACTCTCACTACTCCTCTTCAACAAAGTACTAGAAATCCTAGCCAGAGCAATCAGACAAGAGAAAGAGTAAAGGGCATCCACATTGGCAAAGAGGAAGTCAAACTGTCACTGTTTGATGATGATATGATCGTTTACCTTGAAAACCCTAAGGACTCCTCCAGAAAGCTCCTAGAACTGATAAAAGCATTCAGCAAAGTTTCTAGATACAAGATTAATGTACACAAATCAGTAGCTCTTCTATATACTAACAGCGACCAAGTGGAGAATCAAATCAAGAACTCAACCCCTTTTACAATAGCTGCAAAAGTAAAAAAACGAAAAACAAAAAACAGCTTGGGTATATACCTAAGGAGCCAAAAGACCTCTACAAGTAAAACTACAAAACACTGCTGAAATAAATCATAGATGACACAAATGGAAACACATCCCATGCTCATGGATAGGTAGAAAAAATACTGTGAAAATGACCATACTGCCAAAAGTAATTTACAAATTTAATGCAATCCCCATCAAAATAACACCATTATTCTACACAGAAGTAGAAAAAATAATTCTAAAATTCATATGGATCCAAAAAATGAGCCCACACAGCCAAAGCAAGACTAAGCAACAAGAACAAATCTGGAGGCATCACACTACCTGATTTCAAACTAAACTACAAGGCCATGGTCACCCAAACAGCATGGCACTGGTATAAAAAAAGGCACACAGACTAATGAAACAGAATAGAGAATCCAGAAATAAACCCAAATACTTACAGTCAACTGATCTTCGACAAAGCAAACAAAAACATAAAACAGGGAAAGGACACCCTTTTCAACAAATGGTGCTGGGATAATTGGCTAGCCACATGTAGGAGAAGGAAACTGGATCCTCATCCCTCACTTTATACAAAAATCAACTCAAGATGGATTAAGGACTTAAACCTAAGACCTGGAACTATAAAAATTATAGAAAGTAACATTGGCAAAATCCTTCTAGACATTGGCTTAGGCAAAGATTTCATGACCAAGAATCCAAAAGCAAATGCAATAAAAACAAAGATAAATAGTTGGGACCTATTTAAACTAAAGAGCTTTTGTGCAGCAAAAGGAACAGTCAGCAGAATAGACAGATAACCCACAGAGTGGGAGAAAAATCATCACAATCTATACGTCTGACAAAGGACTAACATCCACAATCTACAACAAAGTCAAACAAATCAGTAAGAAAAAAACAAACAATCCAATCAAAGTGTGGGCTAAGGACATGAATAGACAATTCTTAAAGTAAGATATACAAATGGCCAACAAACATATGAAAAAAAAATGTTCAACATCAGTAATGATCAGGGAAACGTTACATGAGAGTGTAACAACAAAATGGGCCTAACTTCCTTATTTCACAGATGAAAAAAGTAAAGACCAAAGAAAACAAGTAAATTTCTCAAACCTAAAAAGCAGATGAGTTGTTGAGCCAGAGAATCCAACATCCCAGGCCAGTAGAATTTGATAATACCAAGCTGCTTCTGGTTTTGTTCTTTTTTAATGAGATACAACAAAACAAACAACAAAACAACAAAAGCTTTTTGGAGATTTGGCTTTCTTGCACTGCACTCAGGGTGAGATGCCCACTGGGGACTCCAGGGCTCTCAATAAATCAGGCCACACTGAAACCTTCTCTGTGGCTTCTCTGACTCCATGAAATCCAGTAAACATGGAAAGGTAAAGACAATACGGTGACATTTGGAAATTCTCTTTTGCTGTGCAAAAGCTCTTTAGTTTAATTAGGCCCCAGCTATTTATCTTTGTTTTTATTCCATTTACTTTTGAGTTCTCGATCATGAAATTCTCCCTTTTATTGTCCCATCATAAATAGGTTAACTGAGACAATATACTGAGAGGACAAATATTCAATGGTGATTGGTATCACCAGTCTCATCTCAAGAACACGTTCCTCACATGGACAAGGGAGGGGAACAACACACACCGGAGCCTGTCGGGGCGTGAGGAGCAAGGAGAGGTAGAGCATTAGGACAAAAACCTAATACATGCAGGGCTTAAAACCTAGATGACGGGTTGACAGGTTCAGCAAACCGGCATGGCACATGGATACCTATGTAACAAACCTGCATGTTCTGCATATGTATAATAGAATTTAAAATTTAATTTTTAAAAAAAAGTTTCCCCTCATAATTTTATATTAGATGATGATTTCTCAACATAAATTTCAGCTGATTAACCAAAGAAAGTGAGGTAAATGATTTGCCGAGCTATGTACAGTAGTGCTCTTGTGAATCAATGGAACACTACTGATTCACCTGGCATATTAGATCATCTTATGCTGATAACCCAATGTTTAAAATTAGCAGTGATTTACCAACCATTGTTCTCCTTTTGCCCTTCATTATTGCTTCTGATAAACTGAAAAAAGAATAAAAAATCTGTTACAAAAAAATCTTAGTTTTATTACCATTACCAAATGGCTCTGTGTAATGCTTATAGTGAGGTTGGAGAGGCTTTTATCCCAGAAACACCACAGCATAATATAAAGAACAAAGAAACAAAAGCCTAGCCTAGTATATTTGACATAAAAGTCTCATAAACTTTGGAGCTTTCAGAAGACTGCGTAATTATGATATATGGCAAGACTGATGAAAATTGAGAATTCTGAATGGTAAAATGTAAAAAGAAGACCAGTGAAAGAAAAAATAGCAAAGTGTTTATCCAGAAAATACAACCCAGCATAATTTATAGCAATGCAAGGCAGGCTGTTTGTAGCATAATTGCACCATTCTATCTAAGCCCAATTTAGTCTTATTGTCTTGTCATTCCACCTTGTTCCTTCATATGCTCTAGTTGTTTTGCTTCACCTACTGAAACAGTGAACAGGTGGCTGCTTCCTCACAGGGAACCAGTTCCACTATCCACCCCCAAATGACCAAGCATGTCACTTCTGTGATATGCAGAGCATCTTGCTGTGTTTATCAACAGGAAGTAGTAAAATGGCTTTCAAAGGTTCTGCAAGTGTGTGCAAGAAGCTTTATTGAAATAATTTACCTCTAAAAGGCAGTGACAAACATTTAAAGAAAAATAAAGAGTGTTTTCTGTTACTATACCTTTCTCAGGTTTTCAAGTAGAAAAGAACACCAGTGTGATTTATGGCATGCTAATTAGTTATGACCTATTCATTACTTTTATTCTCAAAGAGAAATCATTTAAATCAACTGGAGCTATTCATTTCAAAATGATTGCAAAGCCATAACCTTACTGATGTTATCAATGTTATCAACAATAGACTTAAATTGGACACATTGAGTGAAAATAAATCTGAATTATAATCTTAAAAGCAGAAAACATGGAATATAAATGTTATCACCTTTTGTTCTGACTGTTCTCAAGCCAGGGAGGTAATGACTGTAAAAATATGGTTAACAGCTGCATTTTGCACGAACATCATAGTCTATGAAATATAATATCGTTCTAGAAAGAATCAAACAGAATGCTGGCCTTCCTCTTGGAAGACTCAGTTACGAAACATTAAACTGTGAGCTCCTTAAAGGCTGAATTACACCGTATTCATCTTTGAATTCCAGTGCTTAGTACAGAACCTAGTATATAGCAGGTATTCAGTACATACTTGTTTAATGGATTAACAAATGAATGAAAGCTACCAAATGACTCTTATGAGTAATTAACATTCAAACAGAAAATACGGAATGTCTATAACACAAGCAATTGTCTTCCCATTGTTCACAAAATAATCTTCACTCAAATGTGTTCTAGAGAAGAATTAACTTAATCAGAATTTAACTTAGATTGGAATTTAGAATTAGGATTCAAAAAAGTTAAATTATTAGATGTGCTACTGAAATCAAGTGAAAATCATCTCCATTTTTGTAATTTTTTGAAAACACTATATTTCATGCCTAAAATATTAAATATTTATCCTAAATTGTTTATCTCTTCTGAAATGTATTAAATGTTCTCTTCTGCTATGTAAATGCCATGCAGCGCCTAGATACAAGGAGGCTTGATGCAGAGGTCTGTGTGGTCTTACAGCAGACTTGGTACCCGGAGTTTGAATGTTGTTAACTTCCCTTTTACACAGAGTCATAACCCTTTACTCACAGAACAAATTCAGAAACAAAACAGAGAGTTATCAGTGATAAATGATATTACAGTCAACTTATAACTTGCTTTCTACCATAAATCCTCCACTTCTTTCTCCATCTAGTGGTTTGCACAATGTGGTCCCTGCATGAGCATCACCTGGGAACTCAGAATTGCAAACCATAGGCTCCTTCCTATCCCACATCTACTGAATCAGAAACTCTGGTGTTAGGGCCTAGCAATCTGAGTTTTAACAAGATATCCAGGTGATTCCATTGTATGCTCACTTTTGAGAACCACTGCTCTATGATATCTAAGACTACTCAAAAAACATAAAAAATTACATAGAATAAAAATAAAATGTACTGTATTTCCATTCCATGAATTTCATCCTTAAATTCATAATATCTCTGATGGCTTAATTATGTGTCTTTCAAAATTTCCAAGGCCCAGTGGCCTGGAGATTGTCAAAATATCCTTTCCTAGGTAAGGGTTAAGTTGCTGTTTTTCTACCTTTGTGCTATTCCTGCGAGGCCTCCATGGATTATGGAGGAAGCGTGTACCTTGTTAGGGTATGCTTCTCTGGCCCATTTACCAAGTGGCTCAAAAGTTGTTAATGCTGGGTGACATCCAGAACACAAAAGGGCTCTGAACAGATCCAGGCTGCTATGCAGTCTGCTCTGCCTCTCGGGTTTCATGATGGAGTAGACCTCAGGAAACTTGAAGTGTCAGTGGCAGAGAGGGATGCTACAGGTGAGTCACAGTGCAGGCCTTTAGGATTTGGGCTCAAGGCCTGACTATCCTTGGTGAATGTCTACTCTGCTTTTGAGACACAGATTTTGGTCTACTACAGGGACTTAATAGATAGTTCACTGTGAACTGTGTATTGTTTGCCCCCAAAAGTCACAGTTAGGTGTGCACCACAGTACTCCATTATCAAATGGAAGTGGTATTTACCAGATTGGACTCAGGTACACCTTGAAGGCACAGGTAAGTTACATGAATAGGTGTCCCAAATGTGTATGGCTCCTACTCCTGCTACACTGCTTTTTCTCTCTCAGCTTGCACTTAAGGCCTCACTAGAGTACCCTATGATGATCTAAGGGTGAAAAAACTCTTGCTTAGTTTATGAATGGATCTGCATGATATGCAGGTACCATCTGAGATGGGCAGCTGCAATGCTGTAGCCCCACACCTACAGGGTCTTCCTGATGACAATTGCAAAGGAAAATCTTCCCAGTGGACAGAACGTGGATGAATGCACCTGGTTGTTCATTTTGCCTGGGAGGAGAGAGAGCCAAAGATGGGGGACTATAATGATTCATGAGCTGAAGCCAATAGCTTGGCTGTATTTGAAGAAACGTGATTGGAATATTGGTGACAAGGAGATCTAGGGAAGGAGCATGTGGGTAGACCTCACTGAATGGTCATAGAATATAAAGATATTGGTGTCCTTTGTGAATGATTGTCAACAAGTGGTTTCAGTAGACCAATACTTTAATGATGAAAATAGAATGCCCTGTTCTGTTGATGGCAGCTAGTCTCTTTCCCCAGCCATTACTATCATATCCAAGTATCAGCTGGTGACAAAGTGGCTAAGGTGACAGTGATGCAGAATACGTATATGCTGAAAAACACTGACCACCACTCACCTGGACTGATTTGGATACAGCCCCTGCTAACACTGAAACATTTCCTGGGTGATCAGCCAGCTGCCTGGTTGTTTTCACTGGGCCACTTCCGTCATGGAAGGGCAGAGTTTTGTTCTTAGTGGAATACTTACTCACTACAGGTATTGATTTGCTTTACCTGATTACAGAGATTTTGCAAAATTACCATCCATGAACTTATAAAATGCCCTTTCAAATATCATGGCATTATACTTAGCATTGTTTCTGACCATGGACCTCATCTCAGAGCAAATGAAATGTGACAATTGGTTTATGCTCATGAAAACTCTAAAACAATAGCACCCAGAGTTTATATATGTATGGCTTTGTACGTTTGATATTTCTTATTTTTTTAATCCTATAAGCTATAAAGTAGGCCCAAGATTATAATCTATTTAACAAAGATATGGTAAAACTAAAACAAAAATATAAGTGTAACATTTTCCAGTTTCAGCTTTCTGCATATGGCTAGTCAGCTTTTCTAGCACCATTTCTTAAACAGGGAATCCTTTCCCCATTGCTCGTTTTTGTCAGCTTTGTTGAAGACCAGATTGTTGTAGATGTGTGGTGTTATTTCTGAGGTCTCTGTTCTGTTCCATTGGTCTATATGTCTATTTTGGCACCAGTACCTTGCTGTTTTGGTTGCTGTAGCCTTGTAGCAGACTTTGAAGTCAGGTAGCAGGGTGCCTCCAGCTTTGTTCTTTTGGCTTAGGATTGTCTTGGCTATATGAGCTTTTTTTGGTTCCATATGAAATTTAAAATAGTTTTTTCTAATTCTGTGAAGAATACCAATGGCAGTTTGATGGAAATAGCATTGAATCTATAAATTACTTTGGGCTGAAACTGGACCCCTTCCTCATACCTTATACAAAATTAATTCAAGATGGATTAAAGACTTAAATGTAAAACCCAAACCATAAAAACCTTAGAAGAAAACGTAGGCAGTACCATTCAGGAAATAGGCATGGGCATAGACTTCAAGACAAAAATGCCAAAAGTAATTGCAATAAAAGCCAAAATTGACAAATGGGACCTAATTAAACTAAAGAGCTTCTTCACAGCAAAAGAAACCAGCATCAAAGTAAACAGGCAACCTACAGAACTGCAGAAAATGTTTGCAATCTACCCATCTGACAAAGGGATAATATCCACAATCTACAAGGAACTTAAACAAATTTACAAACAAAACAAAACAAAACAACCCCCTCAAAAAGTGGTAAAAGGATATGAACAGATGCTTCTCAAAAAAGCATTGGCCATTTACGTGGCCAATAAACATATGAAAAAAAGCTCATTATCACTGATCATTAGAGACATACAAATCAAAACCATAGTGAGATACCATCTCACATCAGTCAGAAGGGTGATTATTAAAAAATCAAGAAACAATATATGTTATTGAGGCTGTGGAGAAATAGGAACCTTTTTTACACTGTTGGCACATGTATCTTGGAAGTTAAAGTAAAATAAATAAATAAACGAAATAAAATAAAAAATAGTACTGTGGTACCTTCCATGGTAAAATATAGAAAACCATGAATTCGTAGAAATATAAATCAACAGATAAAAGTTTGATGAGGAAAAAGAAAAAAAAAAAGAATGTTTTCCACAATGATTAGTGAACTTTAAAGTCGCAAAAGTGTGATTTTTATTAACCAATTAACGTATATTATTTGCTTATATTATCTGACAAACATGACATTAAGCACTTTTCACATATACATTTATGCTCATCATAGCATTATGGTCTATGTGGGAACTTACTCAGAGAGTTTAAGAAACTGTCAAATGAGTCACAGCTAGTAAATGATAGCATCAGGTTTTGACCTAAGCAATATTTCTTTGGACTATTTTTAACACAACATGTGTATTAGTCCATTCTCACACTTACTGCTATAAGTAACTGTCTGAGACTGGATAAGTTATAAAGAAAAGGAGTTTAATTGACTCACAGTTCCACAAGGCTGGCGAAACCTCAGGAAACTTACAATCATGGCAGAAGGTACCTCTTCACAGGGGGCAGGAAAGAGAATGCGTGCCAGCAGGGGATATGCCAGATGCTTATAAGACCATCAGATCTCAAGAGACTGAGTCATTATCATGAGAACAGAATGGGGGAAAAAATGCCCCCTTGATTCAATTATCTTCACCTGGTCCTGCCCTTGACATGTGGGGATTACAATTCAAGGAGCTATTTGGGTGAGGACACAGACACAAACCATATCAATCTGATTCTATTTTCTAAGCATATTATAAAACTCTGTTACCTTATGAAGGCATTTGTCATCTTCAGAGGAATCAATGTCAGAAAGTGTAACCTTGAATAAGAAGAAACTCAAATTTTTCTTTGTTTTGTTAAAAAAGAACAATCATAATTTTATATTATGAAAACATTGAGAATCTTCACAGTAATAAATAATTGTCATTTACAAAGTCAATAATACTTAAGTACCACAAAAAGGATATTTAATACTCAACTAAGGACATTTTATTTTTTTTTTTTCCTCAAAAATATACCAATCCTTATGTTTTTACATTTAGGGCTCTAATATATATTGTTTAACCATTTAAAAGGAATCTGAATGACATCCCACGAATGAGGCGTGAAGAAGAGACATTTCAAGTCAGAAGTAAACTCACTGGGAAACATATTAAATTTCCCTTGGCCAGTTTGCTAAGAACTGTTTCAGTGGAATGCTGAGTTAAAACCTATTTGTAATAGTTTCAAAGGTGACTAAAATGTGAAGATTTGAAAACATGCCGTAATTACAACTACGTAGAAAAGATTGAGATTGCAGGGAACAGACATTTCAGGCTGAAGCTACCGAAATAAGTGGAATTAAAGGAGGGATTTTATTTTTAATTTTAAGATGTAGGTTGGGCATGGTGACTCACGCCTGTACTCCCAGCACTTTGGGAGGCCGAGGCGGGCAGATCATGAGGTCAGGAGTTGGAGACCAGCCTGACCACCATGGTGAAACCTCGTCTCTACTAAAAATACAAAAATTAGCTGGGCATGGTGGTGTGTACCACCTGTAATCCCAGTTCCTCAGGAGGCTGAGGCAGGAGAATCGGTTCAACCTGGGAGGCAGAGGTTGCAGTGAGTCGAGATCGCACCACTGCAGTCCAGCCTGGGTGACAGAGTGAGGCCCCATCTAAAAAAAAGAAAAAAAAGGAAGAAAAATATGTAACCATATTTGTATTCTAATGGAAATGGACAAATAGAGCAGAGAGAGACAAACTGTTGATACTTGAATAAGTAAGATGTAATTTCAGGAGCAGAGTCCTTAAGCAGGTGGGAAAAAAATGGAGTCCAATGTAAAAGTGAAGGATTTTTGGCTAAGATGGGAGCATATACATTTCTTCATAGTAAGAAGGGTTATGGGAATAAATGCAGCTAGTTTGGTAGATTTTCTTAATAGATAAATAATTTTGTTCTTAATGCTGCTATAGTAGTAAAGTAAAGCCAAGCTTATTAAATACAGTAATAAAGGACATTTGCTGAAAGTTTGGAGAGAAAAAAGATATAAACAGCAAATTCAGACAAATGATGACTCATAAGCAAGAGTCATGACTGAGCTGAGGTTTGGGGGTCACAAGTTGAAGGTGAACTCATCAGCATAGTTGTATGTTTTCTCTGAGTCATATTTTGCTACTTGGGGAAGCAGATAGAAATTTAGTTGAATTATGGTTAAGATTTTTCAGACATGTTGTAAGAAGGAGAGAAAGGCAAAAACGTTGGGGAGTCTCTAAATAGTGATTATACTGATGTATCATGGAATCTAAGTTGTTTAAGGATGGAATTAAGGAATAACATGCTATGGGCACTTGAAGGTAAAGGATTGAGGACTGGGAGTCTTCAGCTTAGTCTGGAATAGCATAACTATGGTAAGTGGGCTGAAAAAATGGGATATAGAGTTATAAAATGGAGACTCTGGAGACTGTACAGTCATAGGCAATCATACAGTTTAGGGAATGGGCACCTGCAGACAAATGCACAAATAGCTGAGAGGGAAGCAGCATAGCACTGAAAGCCAGGGTATGGAATTAATCTTCTGTGTGAATGCTGAAGCGTAAGACTTACAGAAATAGTGCAGAGAAACACTGTTAGTCAAATACTAAAACGCTGAGTAAATGAGCAAGAGTGACCAGGTTGATGTCATCAGTATGCAAATAAGCAATGCAATCTGATGAAATGCCTGGCAAAGGAGCAGTGGTTTATGAGGAAGTGGAGATCAGGAAAAGCAAGGAGGAGCAAGGTGACAGAATGGGTCAGATTAGGCATTACAGTTGGTTAGGGCAAACCATGAGAAAATGTAATGTAAAGTTGGCCACCACTTGGTATGAGGCATCAGTGACATCATCTTGGGATGGTGTCTCTGAGGATAAGGGGGAGAATAATACATCTATTGGCTCTAGTCTCCAGGTTGTCAGAGATTTGCCTCATGGACAATTAATTCCATAGCATTTGTGGGTGCATCACCTCAATAGGAAATTTCCAGGCAAAAGAAAAACGAGGAGTGATATGGGATGCAGGTTTAAGATGAAGAGCTGGTCACTTGTGTTTGCATAAATTTGTTTCAAACTCCAGAAACTTGACCACTGCAGTATTGGCTGAAGCTGGGAGAAGTGACCAAAAAGATGAAATTAAGAGAATCTGAAGTAGCTTTTAAGAGTTGTCTGGTGTACACACACACACGTGCCAAAGCACACTTTTTCTCGAAAAAATGCTTCCTGTTAGAAATAGGGCTACTTTTATAACTAATATATTGGGATATCTGTACTCATAAACATAAAATATATTTTATTTAGTAACATGCATCTTGTACATATTTATATCTTTCAACTTATTAATTACATGTTACTCAACTAAGGATTTATTTCTTATAGTGTTTACACCCTGAAATATAAAAATGGTTTAAAATCATATCATAAAAAATTTTTGGATTAGTTGACAAAAACCTGAAGAGATAGTTGTTGATCTGCCATTATCTCACCATCTAACTTTGGAGAAGTGCAACTGGCAATAAAAGAACCTACTGTATCTATATGGTAGGTGCATTCTCATTTTTAAAAAGGCATAAAATTGACTGTTGTCATTATTATATATGCATTATTCTTTGCCTTGCCAACTCATAGGCATTTAGACTGGGGTTCTCATGCTGCAAATGACACTTTTCTAAAATAGATCTTCATATTGATCTTCCTTTAGAAAATAATACTATATTCTTATTATGATATCACCACTTGCTCCATTGAATTCATACATTATATACTGTAACACACAAGTGTAGAATAATTTTGAAAATCTGGTTTGGTTTTTAAATAGCATAACAATTCTTGTATTCTGTCACGACATTTCTTTCAAGGGAAGTTTCTTCGCTTGTTCAATTGACCCTTCTTGCACTACTGATTTTCCTTCATACTGGAGGAAAATCAATAGCTTTCCTTCTTCTTTTTTCCACATATTAGGAAATAATACGTAGCAAGGCCCAAATTGAACATTTTAAAAAATAAAAGATAATATCACATTTCAAAAGCATATAACTTTGTGCATGTTGCTATCCATCACTGAGAAATGTAACAGATTACATTTTGCTTCATTTTCTCATCATTTTTCTATGTGTACTAGCAATTACACAGTTAAAAATAAAAATGAAATCCCTTAAACATTTTCACATTATCCATTGTACTACTGTTATTTTCTTCCTTAAATACTCAAAATAACTTGTTGAAAACACAAATATTATAAGTACCAGTTACACCCATTAAATTTATAAAATGAGAATGTATAGCCCAGAAACAGCACCTGAAAAACTCTACTGACTCCCCTTCCCCACCTATTCATGGAGGTAGGACTGAAGTACATGCCAGCCAAATGGCTCTTTTTGGAGAAGTAGTTTTTGGAAAGGCAAGAAGCCTGAAATTATATTAAAGCAATTAATAAAACTACAGTCAAGTTTATGATAAAATCCATTAGGAAAATAAAAACAAAGATCAAGTCCAAATATCCAGATGCAGGATCTGAGACACACAAGGCACACAGAAATGAGTTTTAAGGATGGGGCATGTGTAAAAGAATAGGACAAGAGTCAGATTAAGTCAACTAAAAGTGAGGTCCAGAGCAATCACCACCAACAGTGCTAGCCTGGAGAGCACAGTTCAGACAGGACTGAGTGAAGTGACTAGCAGGGAGAAGTACTCTTGGCAATGGAGTAATGCAAGACTTCTCTTCAAGAGTTCACAGGCAGGGCATGGTGGCTCATGCCTGTAATCCCAGCACTTTCGGAGGCCAAAACAGGCTGATCACCTGAGGCCAGGAGTTCGAGACCAGACTGGCCAACATGGTGAAACACTGTCTCTACTAAAAATACAAAAAAAAATTTAGCCAGGCATGGTGGCATGTATCTGTTATCCCTGCTACTCAGGAGGCTGAGGCAGGAGAATTGCTTGAACCTGGAAGGCAGAGGTTGCAGTAAACCGAGCTCGTGCCATTGCACTTAAGCCTGGGCAACAAGAGCAAAACTCTATTTCAAAACAAAACAAAATAAAACAAGCAAACAAAAACAAAGAGTTCACAATCTGCTGGGAAACACAAACAAAAATAGTCTAAAATGCTATTATATAGCAACATAGAAAATGAATACTTAGGATGGGCCACCTAAAAAAAATGTGTTGAATGTGGTAGGATTTATGTTTGGGTTTTGTATAATAGGGAGTCTGTTTTCTCCCATGTTTCTTTGCATTTCTTTTCATTGAGGTAAAATTCACATAGAATAAAATTGATTATTTAAAGTATATAACTCAGGGGCATTTAGTAAATTCACAACATTGTGCAAATATTACTTCTATCTAGTTCCAAGACATTTTATTACTTTCTTTTGTGTATGTATGGTAAGCACACCTAAAGTCTACTCTCTCCAGAAATTTCCAGTATACAGAACAGTATTATGAACTAGAGTCCTCATGCTGTACCATAGATCTCTAGACTAATTCATCCTCTGTAACTTCAAGTTTGTACTCTTTGATTCGCATCTCTTTATTTCTATGCCCTCTCCTCCCAAGTAACCACCATTCCACTCTTTGTTTGTACGTATTTGACTTAAGATCCCACATATAAGTCAGGTAATACAGTATCTGTCTTTCTGTTTATGGCTTATTTCACTTAGTGTAATACCTTCCAGGCTCAACAATGTTGTTGCAAATGTCAGTATGTCCTTTATTAAGACTGAATAGTATTATATTATGTACATATACTATAATTTATTTATCCATTCATCCATCTATGAACAGTTAGGGTTGTTTTCAAATCTTGGCTATTGTGAATAATACTACAATGAAAAGGGAAATTCAGGTATTTCTACAAGATGCTGATTTCACCTTCTATGGGTACATAACCAACGGTAGGACAGCTGGATCATACAGTAGTTCTATTTTTAATTTTTTGAGAAAACTCCATGCAGTTTTTCACAACAACTGTTCCAATTTACATTCCCAGCAGCAGTGGACAAGGGTTTCCTTCCCTCCACACCCTTGCTGACACCTCTCACATCTTGTCATTTTTATTATAGCCATCTTAACAGAAGTAAAGTGATATCTTACTGTGATTTTTATTTGCATTTTCCTGATAATTAGTGGTGTTTAATGCCTTTGCATATGTATGGTTATTTCCATGTCTTTCTTGGAAAAATGTCTATTCATATATTTTGCCCATTTTAAATTAGATTACATTTTTCCTTTCAAGTTGTGGGAATTCCTTATGTATTTTGCATATTAACTTCTTATCAGATATATAGCTTGCAAATATTCTCTCCGAGTCCATAGATTACCTTTTTATTGTGTTGATTATTTCCTCTGCTGTGCAAATGTTTTTTAGTTTAATAACTAATGTTTATGGATTGAAAGTTTTAATATTTTTAAAATGTCAAATACTGCCTAAAGCCATATACAGACTGAATGCAATCTCAGTCAAAATTTCAATGACATTTTTCACAGGAACAGAAAAAACATTCTAAAGTTATATGGAACCATGAAAGACTCAAATAACCAATGTGATCTTGAAAACTGAAAACAGAGTTTGGGGCATCATATTTCCTGATTTCAAATTACATGACAAAGCTACATTAAAAAGAACAATATGGTACTGGCATAAAAACAGACACATAGACCAATAGAACAAAGTAGAGAGCCCAAACATCAGCCCAAGCATACATGGTCAACTAATTTTGGCAAGGCCATGAAGAAGATACAATAGCATTAGGATAATTGGAAATTAGTACTCAAAAGAATGAAACTTAACTCTTATATAATACAAAAAAATCAACTCAAAATAAATTGATGATTTAAACATGAGATCTGAAGCAGTAAAATTTGTAGAAGAAAACATGGCAAAAATCTTCTTGATATTGATCTTAGCAATATTTTGTTTTAAATATGACACTGAAAGCTCAGGCAGCAAAAGCAAAATTAAGCAAGTGTGACTACATCAAAATAGGAAATGTTTTAGTAACAGAAAGTGTGTCTTTTTGGCAGAGTGTCACACAGAGATAACATCAGAGAGAAAGGTGAGATTATAGGATGAGGCAATTACATATTTTGATACGATAAAGAACGAAAATAACGAACAGAACATGCATAAGAAGGCTGATAGAGCTGGTGGTTATAGAATTCATGGACACCTGGAAGTTCAAGAAGAAAGACATGGAAACCTATAAGTTTGAATTTTGCAGATAAATAGAGGAAGATATTGACTAATTAATACTGAGACCTGAGGAAGAGACTTCATATTGTATCTTCTCTTTATAATTCATTTGTATTCATTTGTATTGTCTAAAATGGCCTTTCCCAATTTCAAAACTAACGTGTTAGGTAACCTCCCACAATTTTGTAAAGTATCCGTGTGTGTGTGTGTGTGTGTGTGTGTGTGTGGAGAGAGACAGAAAGCAACAGGAAAAAAAAAAAAAAAAAAAAAAAAAGGAGGAAGAGACCGGAAGAAGAAAATGAGGAATGGAAAGAGGAAGAGGTAGAGGAAGGAGAAGACAGCAGTGGCGAAAAAGAGAATGCCAAATGATTCTGCCACGTTGGAAGACAACTTTGCCGTTCCTTATAGAGCTTACCACCTGATGCAACAGTTATGCTACTAAGCATTACCCATTGATTTGAAAGCTTATGTAAGGTCGGAATATTTTTGTTGCAGCTTTATTTCTAACTGCCTTCAGAAGATGAATGAATAAATAAATCGGGGTATACCACAGAATGGCATATTATTAGGAAACAAATCACCTATCAAACCA
Organism: Chlorocebus sabaeus; assembly: GCF_047675955.1. Lineage (NCBI taxonomy): Eukaryota > Metazoa > Chordata > Mammalia > Primates > Cercopithecidae > Chlorocebus > Chlorocebus sabaeus. Next base: position 54,262,160 of record NC_132911.1, on the reverse strand, counting down.
CCAGGAGACATAGATGAATCTAAAATGCATATTGTTAAGTGAAGGAAACAGGCTATCTACTGTAGGATTCCAATTATGTGACAATTGGGAAAGGGCAAAACGGTAGAGACAGTGAAAAGATCAGTGGTTTACAGGGGTTCAGGAATGAGGTAAGTTAAATAAGAGAAGCACAGGGAATATTTTTGGGTGGTGAAACTCCTCTGTGTGACACTGTAATGATGGTTCCATGATATTATGCATTTGTCAAGACCCATAGAGCACTACAACACAAAGCACTCATATGACTGTATGCAAATTAAAACAAACATGTGTTAAAGAGGTCAGAGCATTCAACTAAGTGTGGGGCTGTATATGCAGGGGACCTATAAGGCTAAGTAAGTTTTTGTTTCCATGAAGCCAGCCCACTCCTGTTTCACTTGTCAATGTTTGCCTCTTAACATTTGCCCCTGAGCTTTTTGCTGGATGTAACCAACCTCTCTGAGCAAACCAAGGTCTCTGTGTGTCCTGCAGGGTTGGGGCAGACACTGCACAGCTGTGACAGCTCCTCCATGGGAATAGTTCAGGCTGAAGTGAAGATTGGCTTTTGCATCCAGGACAGAGGGAGGCAAGCAGGCAAGTTCAGGAATGAGGCACTGACTGCAGCTGACACATGGTAACCATGGGGTAGTGAGAACCATCACTAGGGGTATTCCAGCCTGAAGGCAAGGAAAACTCCTGAAATTTGGAAAGAAGGCAGGACTGAGCAGATGTGGAAAGTCATATGAACAAGAGGGTCCCACACTCACAGGAAGACAGTGCCTTTCTCCACCATTTCAGCTGTCATGCTCCAGAGCTTCTGCAACTCTGTTCTGCAGCTTTTATAGTATAAGCAGCATTTAACACAACAAGATTTATGAGAATAATTTTTGAGACTTGTTTGTTTTTCCTTGTATTACCAAATGTGTCTGATGGTGACCTAAAGATTTTCCTGTGACTCTACTTCACAGACAGACACAAATACAGGCCTACACTTTTAGTCCTGAGAGGATGCCAATGGCCTTTCCCTGCACACCATGGTCCCACCTTCTCTTGACTGAACAGGGAGAGATGGAATCACCAAACTAAAGCAACCTAGATTAGTCTGCCCATGAGGAAAAGCAATTCTGAGAACTTGAGAACTTCCAGAAGTCCCCTCATACCACTAGGGAAGACAATACTAACAATAAAAGGGAATATTTTTAAGTGTAACTAGACTTTCCTCAACTAAGAGAGTCTTTGAAATGCACAAAATGGAGCTACGGAAATGTTCCCTTCAGTTGATCAATTTTTCTGAAATGTTCATTTGGACCTTATACATTGTGGTACAACAGTTAATCCTGAGATCACAAGGAGAAACTACAGTTTCTTCCCTCTCATATAACTTTCCTGGAAACATAAAACAAGCAAACAAATGCAAGTCAGTGTGGTTTTTTTCCAGTCTGGGGGAACCTCACTGCTATTAGTGCACTGGCTGGGGACTTTACCTGCCTTCCCTATATGAAGCTTTTGCAGTCAGATCCAGGAAACAAGAGAAATGGGCAGTGGGTCCCAGTCAGAATGAATTCAGAAAGTTTTCCAGGGTATGAAGTCAGTACTGGGCTGAATGCTAAGCTTGCTTGCATTTGATCATGGTGTCATTTTATCTGTGACAGACAACACTAGAAATAGAGATGATTTCCGAGTGAAGCCAATGATTCTTCAATCACAAACTTGCCTAAGAATACTAAGAACTTGAACAATGATTCTGGCGGCACATGGGCCAATAGAAGTTGCGTCCTGTCAGCAGCTGCAACTTGTGACACAAAGAGGGGCAGGCCACCGCAGAAGGACCAATTGAAGTACAAGGGCAGAGGCCTCAGACATCCCCAAAGCACACAAAAGCAGCAATAGCAAAAAAAAAAAAAAAAAAAAAAAAAAAAAAAAAAAAAAAAAAATTCTATGTATTCAAATATTAAGTATTTTTATTATAATAATCTTGTTACAGTAATTTTAAAATACCCAGAAAGCCTGGGGCTGCCTCTAGCCAGGTAGAAAGGGCAGCGAGCACAAAGAGGCAGGGACCCAGCTGTGACACTTGAGGACACTCAGGCTCTCAGGGTTCCTTATGCTCCTGGGGCTATTTTCAACTCCAATGTGAAGTCAGCCTAGCTTTAAATGTGGGCAAATATGAGCATGAATTAAACATGAAGAGGCAAAGAGATATATTTAAGAAGAAAGAGGATGGCTTGAAATTTATCCAGCCATATTTTTGAAAAATAACAAAATATTAACACTTTTCAGGATTGTCAGAAGAAGCTAGTTTGAGAATGGGAATAGCCGCCCTCAAGTGAATTTCCATTATTTTCCTTACTACTGCCTTTCTCCATTTCTTCATGTATAACCTGTACCCTTATTGGGCTTTATTCAGGATTTGCTGTGCATGATACTTTGAAATCTTTGCACAGCAGTGGTGTGAAAGCATGCAGAGCGGCCCCTGACACTTGGAAATTCTAAGAAGGGAATAAATGATCCCCTCTTGCACAGCAACAGCTTGGCCACTGATGGCTAGCCCAGAATAATTCTGGAAGTTTCAGCTTCCATCCTTTGCTCTCTGTGCCCTTCAATTGATTCTTCCACAAGTGCTTCCAAATTAAGAATTGAAAAACCAGGGAATCACAGGACTCAAAGAAATATTAATATTCATCTAGTCTGGAGGTTTGGGGAATGGGAATGGATTTAGAAGAAATGAAGGCAGTGACAGAGCAGCCAGGTTCTAGATCACTCACTGCTGCTTCCATTAAAATGCTTCTGTTCCCCAGTCTGTTGGACTCCCCTATAAGGTTTTATGTGAAGCACATATTTAACTACGAAAAAAGGTCTAGCAATGAAAAATAACTTGAAAACTTTGGATATATAATGGCATGTATAATGCATTAGAAAGGGTTCTTTTTGCTTTGTAGAAAATGTGCTTTGGAAATTTCTGAGTTTACATGACTGATGAAAATACACTGTTTAATTTAAAGATAATTGTTTAATGCTTTTACACTGTTGGTGGGAGTGTAGATTATTTCAACCATTGTGGAAGACAGTGTGGTGATTCCTCAAGGATCTAGAACCAGAAATACCATTTGACCCAACAATCCCATTACTGGGTGTATCCCCAAAGGATTACAAATCATTCTACTGTAGAGACACATGCACACATATGTGTATTGCAGCACTATTCACAATAGCAAAGACTTGGAACCAACCAAAACATCCATTAGTGATAGATTGCATAAAGAAAATGTGGTACATATACATCATGGAATACTGTGCAGGCATAAAAAAAGAATGAGTTCATGCCCTTTGCAGGGACATGGATGAAGCTGGAAGCCATCATTCTCAGCAAACTAACACAAGAACAGAAAACCAAACACCACATGTTCTCACGTGTGAGAGCTCAATAACAAGAACACGTGGACACAGGGAGGGGAACATCACACACCAGGGCCTGTTGGGAGTTGGGGTTGGGGCCAAGGGGATGGAGAGCATTAAGACAAATACCTACTGCATGCGGGGCTTAAAAGCTAGATGATGGGTTGATGGGTGCAGCAAACCACCATGGTACATGTATACCTACGGAACAAAACTGCATGTTCTGTACATGTATCACAGAACTTAAAGTAAAATTTTTTAAGAAGATAATTGTTTAAAAATCTACCTGAATAATTTTAGGGTCAGATTGGGTGAGGGAAATCAATCTATGAGCAACCCATTCCCATGTACATTCCACAGCAAGAAACAGCACAATGTGGCTTCCACGTCTAACAGAATAGGTAGCAAACAGGACAACTTTGAGGCCTAATTGCCTAATCCCCAGTGCCTCTGAACTTGCCATAGTCCTTGAAAACCCAGCCTAGAAATCTCTTATAATAGACAATCTGCGTGGCTACATAGTTATAAAATTTCATGGTTTTTATAACACATGATACACTCAAAGATTCTCGCCACTTCTATACTACATTTAAGTATAATTGAATACATAAATATGCACACAATATACTTTTCAGTACTGGCACTCATTGAAACTTAACAGATATCAGTGAGTTTGATGATTCTTACTAAAACCATACTATAAGTCCTTGGACTGCCAGGACATAAGCTGTCAAAAATGCTGTGACAGCTTATTATAAAAACAGATTTAGTGACTTCAATCCTAACCTTTTCTAGCCAGGTTCACGTCCTTCCAACAAATAGTGTATGATTCCTTCCTAAAGTAACACTTATTCTACTACAAGGTCATTGATCCACCTGCATCATACATGCTGACTCACACTCCCTTCCTGAAGGAATTTGATTCATTGTACTAATTTCACCTCATTCACTCATTCCTCCGAACAAACAAAAGAGAACGTAACAGTCCATAGTCAGTCTGCCAAGCACCGCCCCCTGCCCCCTGCTTGTTAAGTGTCTACTTCTTAGGAAATCACACCTCACTGAAATGTGTAACTCCAGTTACCATCTTCATGAGGAGACACTGACCCTTCACCTAATAAAGGGTGTTTTAGAAAAAGTCAATTATTTTTCTCATTCCTATAAATAGTATTTATTAAAGAAACAACACAAATCAACATAGCTGTTTAAATAAATATTATGGAAAGACACATCTAAATGCTGTGTAACTGCAATTAAACGTTGAGATATTTCTGAATATTTCTACTCCTTCCATAACAAGAGGTTTTGTTTTCTATGCCAATTTTCAAGAACAGAGAAAGAGGCTTCAGAAAGATTAATATCAAAGAAAACAATTGTCTCCTAGAAGTGTAGACAAATACGGTTGATTTTTTTCCACTAATTTACGCATGATACATTACTGCAAAGTAATGGTCTTACTTGAATTCAGGTAGAGCAATATTTTTCTTTCGCTGGGGTCACTTCTTGGGCAATCTCAACATTCTGGAGAGCAGTCTAGATGCAGAAATTAAAAAAAATATATATAAGTCCTATGAGCATTCAAAAATAGAAGTGATGAAATCTACACACTGAAACGTATCTACTTTCCCCATGAGGAAGACAAGCCTGCTATTTACACTCAAATCATACACAATTTTCCACACTTTCTTGTCAATTTCTAGGAATAGCTCAAATCCCTGTAAATTATCAAGAGAGGAAGCGACGTAATATTTTCCAAATGACTAATGTCACAAGATTAAGTTCTGTAGAACACACTTTGGGGAAATTGACTTCAAAAGGAGTACCAGAGGATATTTGGCAATCTGCCCAAAATTTCATCTGCCAGTAGGTAGCACTTGGATCCAAATTTAGAATGAGACTCCAAGTTTAAATTAGTGATAATATGTAAAAGCCTTCATCATGAGGAATAGTCTATTGATTTAATGCCACGAAGTGATAACTTTTTTATGAAACTTAGCTATTAACTCAGTTTTATTGTGGGGAGGGGCAGGGTGATCCCTTAAAACATTGAAGGCTTGAACAACAGATTGCTAATTCCAGAGGCTAGAGAGATGCTTCTGCCTTTGTCATTTAGTTTTTAATGATCCCATTTATGTTACTTGGCCCCTCATGAACTCAACTGTAGTTTTGAAAATACTGTACTTTAATAAATGAAATGCAGATGAGATGTCTATATTTAATAGAGAAGTGGTTATCAGAAGTCCCAGGGTGATGAAGCTGGCTGCATAAGTGTTGCTTCTATAGCTTATTGAAAATAATAATATATTTATAACTGAGGAGAGAGGGTTCAATTCTGAATCTGAATCAGATTCAATTTTGAATCTGAATCAGAGGCCTATAAATATGCATTTTAAAGAAGCTCCCTCAAAATCTGAAACATAGCTAAGCTGAGAACCCTTAACTAGAGTAAAGCTTGTGAGATGTGCTAGGAATAATTCTTGGATGGTGTGATGGTTAACACTCAGTATCAACTTGATTGGATTGAAGGATGCAAAGTATTGAACCTGAGTGTGTCTGAGAGTGCTGCCAAAGGAGATTAACATTTGAGTCAGTGGGCTGGGAAAGGCAGACTCACCCTTAATCTGGGTGGGCACAATCTAATCAGCTGCCAGTGTTGCCAAGATATGAAGCAGGAAGAACACCAAGAAAAGACTAGACCGGCTTAGTCTCCCAGTCTACCTCTTTCTCCTGTGCCAGATGCTTCCTGCCCTTGAGCATCCGACTCCAGATTCTTCAGCTTCGGGACTCAAACTGCTTTTCTTGCTCCTCAGTTGGCAGGCAGCCTATTGTGGGTCACTGTGATTGTGTGAGTTAATACTACTTAATAAACTCCCATTATATATATATGTAATATACATATATATTTCCTATTAGTCCTGTCTCTCTAGAAAACCCTGACTAATACAGATGGCCCCCAGATTCTTACCCCTAAAATGCTCCTTGGCTGCGGACTGGACTTGTGGCAGTTGTGGATTTCACTCCTGTGATGAGATTCTATCAGATGACAAAAGTGGAGGGATTATGTGGCTGTCATCTGCCAAATCAGTCAATTTTGAGTTAATCAGTTTGAAGGATATTATACTGGGTGGCCAGACTTGATCAGGTGGGAGCTCCTACAAAGTATCAGAGGTTCAAGCTGGGACAGATTCTCCCATGCTTTTGGAAGAGGGAAGCTGCCCTGTGGAGATGGTTGCATACCCAAGTCCTCCAGGAGGCGGCCACTAGGAACCTGGAGCAGCCCTTGGCCAGCACGCAGCAAGAATGTGGGGACCTCGGTCCTAGAAATGCAAAGAACCGGATTCTGCCACAAACCTAAGCAAGTTTGGTAGAACCGCAGAGTTCCAGATGCGAACACAGCCTGAATGACACTATAATTGTAGCCTTGTGAGACTGTGCATAGAATCAATCTGCATATGTCGTGCCTGCACTTCTAACTATGGAAACCATGAGGAAACAAAGGAGTACTGTTTTAAATGACTAAGTTTGTTACATGTTTTTATGCAACAATAGATAACCAATACACGAGTTAAGTCTTATGCCTCACTCTGTTATTACTGTATCCCCACATGTCATGCATGTGATTCCATATTTTTTTAAATTTATATGATAAGGAGTTCAGAATTAGATATTGTGTCAAAATAACGTTAATTGCACTGGAATAATTATCATATCATTAAGTGCTTTCACAGGTTGTTTCCTTAGTTATTTTATGTGAAATAATTTTAGACTAATCTGTTTTTCTCCATTTATTTATTATTTTATATAGATGTATTTGATGGATTTTATCTATGAAATAATAAATATACATTAAGCCTCTTGAATTAAAAAATAAATGTAACCTTGTACCACAGGACCAATATTGAGGTGTGAAAGTAGGAACATTAGTTAAAGAACAACATGCTATCCTCACTGAGGCTGGTCTACTCCTGGTCTCTATAGCCACAGAGGTGAGCAGACATTAGAACTAGAATACAATGTTCAAAGTACCACTCTTACAGCCCCAGGTGCAAATATGAAGAGCAAAGAGGGAAAGGAAGCTCGATGAGTCTAGCTAGATGGTTCTTCTGTTTACATATTTACCACCCTCAATTCCACGATTACCCATTTATTTTCACTTCATTATTATTTTTTTACAGATGGGGTCTCACTCTGTCACCCAGACTGGAGTGCAGTGGGTGCAACACTCAGTGCGTAACTCACTGCAGCCTCTAACTCCTTGGCTCCAGTGATCCTCTTGCCTCAACCGCCCAAGTAGCTGGGATTACAAGTGCAAGCCACAAAACTCAGCTCCTAATTGGGACCTCTGCAGAGGCTTTAATGTAACACCATGAGGGAAATGAAGAAATCAAATAAAAACCTCAAACCAAAACACAGACAGTCCAAAGAAGAGTTCACTACAGCTAATGAAGTAAATAAAAATCTAAAAATGGTAGGTTAATCAATGTATTACTTAACAAGGAACTAGAAGAAAGGAGAGATTTTAAGTTTCTATCAAACCGGAATATATGAGGCAAATAAGAAATACCAGGGGCTCTTGCCACACCCTGTCCTTCCCAGTTCTGAGCTCCCTAAGAGTGGGCCGTCTTCTCTCTCCCTTTCTAGGTCTTTATATGTTTTTCTCTATGTGATGTCCAAGATATTAAGTTGCATTTAAGCGGGAGGAAGAAGCAAAACTGCTTCTACTCCAGTTTTCTCAGAGGCAGAAGTCGAACTTCATTTTTGACTTAGGAATTTAACTGGAAAATTTAAGTGTAAAACATAAGAGTATACATGTGAGTTTTAAAAATACATTATTGATGTCAGTTATTCAAAGTGTCTTTTAATATTGATAAATTCATACTGTGTGCCCTATGACGTCTTTTTGTGAAATAAATTATTATTCACTGTAATTATTCAATGAAATTATTGTTCATTGAAAACCCTCAAATACAAGTATCACTGACGAAAACAAATTCAATTGTAAGTGACAAAGATGGAAAAGTGTCAGAAAGAAAATAAATGTTTTAAAACACTCCTCATCTATATAAAAATGTGAAACAATCACTCTGCCTGGCATATTATTTAATAAATTAAATATCTTAGTTGTGATGGGAGTTTCACAGAAATATACATATGATAAAATGACATATACACACAAACGAGTGCACGTGTAACCAAATAACTCTGTGGGTTGTACCAAGGTCAGTTTCCTGCTTTTCATAATCAGGTACTGCAGTTAGGCAAGATGTTAAATTTGGGTGAAGCTGAGTGAAGGGTACACAGCATCTCTCTGTATGTTTCTTTGCAACTTCCTAGAAATTATAACTAATTAAAATCTTAAAAGTTTCTTAATGTGGGGAAAAGAAAGAGAGATCAGACTGTTACTGTGTCTATATAGAAAGAAGTAGACATAAGAGACTCCATTTTGTTCTGTATTTGAGATGCTGTTAATCTGTGACCCTACCCTCAACCTTGTCCTTGCAAAAGACATGTGCTATGGTGACTCAAGGTTTAAAGGATTTTGGGCTGTGCAGGGTGTGCTTTGTTAAACAAGTGCCTGAAGGTAGCTTGCTGGTTAAAAGTCATCACCATTCTCTTAATCTCAAGCACCCAGGGACAGTATACTGCCAAAGGTCGCAGGGACCTCTGCCTAGGAAAGCTAGGTATTGTCCAAGGTTTCTCCCCATGTGATAGTCTGAAGTACGGCCTCGTGGGAAGGGAAAGACCTAATCGTCCCCCAGCCTGACACCTGTGAAAGGTCTGTGCTCCAGGACTAGTACAAGAGGAAAGAAGGCCTTTTGGCAGTTGAGATAGAGAACAGCATCTGTCACCTGCCCCTCCCTGGGCAATGGAACATCTGGGTGTAAAACCCGATTGTATGGCCGGGCGCGGTGGCTCAAGCCTGTAATCCCAGCACTTTGGGAGGACGAGATGGGCGGATCACGAGGTCAGGCGATCGAAACCATCCTTGCTAACCCGGTGAAACCCGTCTCTACTAAAAAATACAAAAAAACTAGCCGGGCGAGGTGGCGGGCACCTGTAGTCCCAGCGGCTCGGGAGGCTGAGGCCGGAGAATGGCGTGAACCTGGGAGGTGGAGCTTGCAGTGAGCTGAGATCCGGCCACTGCACTCCAGCCTGGGCGACAGAGCGAGACTCCGTCTCAAAAAAAAAAAAAAAAACCCTGATTGTATGTTCTGTTTACTGAGAAAGGAGAAAACCGCCTTAGGGCGAAAGGTAGGACTTGCTAGCGCAATGCTGCTCTTTATGCACTAAAAAGGTTTATAGAGATGTTTGCATATGCATATTAAGGCACAGCACTTTTCCTTAAACTTACGTCACAGAGATCCTTATTCACATGTCTTACTGCTGACCTTCTCCCTATGATGATCCTATTACCCTGCCATTTCCCTTTTTCTAAGATGGTAAAGATAATGATCAATAAATACTGAGGGAACTCAGAGGCTGGTGCCGGCGCGGGTCCTCTGTATGCTGAGCGCCGGTCCCCTGGGCCCACTTTTTCTTTCTCTATACTTTGTCTCTGTGTCTCATTTCTTTTCTTAATGTTCCACCTAACGAGAAATGCCCACAGGTGTGCAGGGGCAGGGTAATAGGATCATCGTCCACCCCTTCACTTAAAAAGTAAAGGAAATGTTGAATATAACTTCAAATAGTGTTATCTCTTAAAGGAAAATAGAATAAAATACAAATATAGTAAAAATCACGTGTACTACAGTTGTCATGCTCCACTTCTTACATTGGGTAATAGATTCACAGATTCTTATGGTATTAATATGCTTTATAACATATATATACACACACAGACACATATATATATACACACACACATGCATATACATGTATACACATACATATGTGTTAAGGTTTTGTTTTTGTCAACTATTATACTAAAGTAAAACAAGAAAAATGCATCTTATACTGTATCTTCTGTTTATGTATTTTTGTGTGCATATCTTCAGATGAGAGGTACATATTTTCTTTCCTTTACTGTTAGACAAAAAAAAAATTGTTCCTTAATGGCAGTAATAAAAGGAATGGGATGACTTGGTCTTAATAATACATCTACAATTTGTGGCCTTATTTACATTTGATTGTCTTTATGTTAACAATGTAAAGTGGTTTGTGTTTGTATGAAGTATGTAGCAATAGAATTAGTAGTTGGGAATTATAATTTTTCACAAATATGATCCTTCCTAAAGATGTGTAGATTTTTTTCAGGAAGTTGGGAAATATTAAACATTTTAGAAAAAAGTTACTAAATCATTTAACTTGCTTAAGTTTTATTATACAAATTAAAGGAATTGTAATTAAATTATATTTTTATATTTTAATAAGAGAAAGCACAAGAAGTAGCCACATAACATCAAAAGTTAAAATTTAGATTCCTTCATTAAGTAATCATGTATTTTATAACAATATTTATCTAAGGTAATTTTTAAATTATTAGAAAAAATGATATGCAAACTAATTAATGGCTTTTCTAAATCTCTCTCAAAATAATACTTGAGTGAAACAAATTTTCTTTCTTTCTTCCTTCCTTCCCTTCCCTTCCTTCCTTCCTTCCTTCCTTCCTTCCTTCCTTCCTTCCTTCCTTCCTTCCTTCCTTCCTTCCTTCCTTCCTTCCTTCCTTCCTTCTTTTTTGAGATAGAATCTTGCAAACTTGCCCAGGCTGGGGTACAGTGGTATGATCATGACTCACTACAACCTCAACCTGCCAGGCTGACAGGATCCTCCCATTTCAGCTTCCTGAATAGCTGGGAATAGCTGGGACTACAGACGCATGCCACCATGTTTGGCCAACTTTTGTATTTTGTGGGTTTTTTTTTTTAGAGAGGAGGTTTTGTTCTGTTGCTCAGGCTGATCTCAAACTCATAGGCTTAAGCAATCTGCCTGCCGAGGCCTCAAAAAGTGCTGGGATTATAGGCATGACCCACCATGCTTGGCCAAATATACTTTCTTATCAGGACTATTACATATAATCACGGTCCAGAGAGGTCAATGTTATTTGAAGGAATGTGATATGAGAGGTTTTATATATACTAGATTTAATACTTGAGTGACATATGGGAAAAGTTGGTTTAGAAACAGACTCTTTTGCTTTCCTAATTTCAAAGATATTTTTATTTAGCATAATTGGATGGCATTTAAGTTACAATGCATCTTCAGGTTCAACTCGTAATGCCCATTGGTTATATGACAAATGTATATATAGACATATATCTTGATATTTTTAGGAAATACTAAGGTTTTCCAATGTAGGGTTTCTGTAATGATCTGAAAATTATAGTTGTAAATCACTGAAAAAGGAAAATAAAAATGACATGGCCATAATGGAAGCAATTTTCAAGCAGATAATATGCAGAACATGGTAGATGAGTGTCCCTGGCTGAGGATGATGTAAATTAATTGCTTCACTTACTTAAATTAAGCAATATTAAGTCAATTGTACTGTTTCTAGATATAAAAGCTCTATTTGGAGATGAGTACAAGGATGAAAAAACTCTACAGCAAACATCAGTATACAGGACACAAAATAATTTTTGGATACACTTTGACATTTTCTTGATTCTTGCTTGAATAAATCACTACTTGCAAAAATGATTTCTGTACATCCATACATCAGTTTGCTAAAGCCTCATTCCTGTCACTGACTGCACTGTGATACAGAAAATTAATCTTTTCTTCACTCAGACAACTTGCTAGAGCAAGGTAAATGGGAATCTCTGGCTGGGGATGGAGACTAAACTTTAAGTTAAATTGACCAAACTTAATTAAATCGAGCAATATTAAGCCAATTGCTCTCTTTTCAGTAAGCAAAGCTATGCCTGTGAAGCTCATCAAAGCAGAACTCAACACTGCTCTGTCCAATATTATAAACACCTGACACCAAACTCAACATTTGTGTGTGTGTGTGGGGGAGACAAAAGATTATTTTTATTGCTGAGGAGGGGAAAGCATAGTTTCTATGGATTAGAGTCACTATTGTCTTAATTTATGACATACATAAAATATGCTAAAAGCAAATTTGAAAACCTATAAATAAGGGATGGCTTATTCTTTGACCAGAATGTTTAGAGTAATATTCAAAAGAATGAACTTTATCTTCTGATGTTGTATAGTCATACCATTTAATAAAGCCATGGAGCATAATAAGTATTTAGCAATAGAATTCATAGTTGGAGATAATATTTTTTTCCAAACAGTTTCCAAACTGTTGACATAAGGGTTGCATATTTTGAAGAGTTACTTCTATTTACACATTCACCGCATGTTTGAGTGTATATTAGGGACCTTGTACTCTTCTAGGGTCTGTGAATGTAGCAGGGAAAGAAAACAAGGGACAAATAGATAAGCGAAATTTATATTATGACATGTAATATTTTGTATGCACAAAGAGAGTTGCAACCAAATATCCCCTAGTAATTTAAAATGTGTTCACTAAAAATTATCTACTTAAAAACCTATCTACTTTTAAATATCTTTTGATTTTGAAGAACCAAACTATCATTTCAGATTGTCTGATAGAGCTTTAAATGAATAAGCACCAGCTTTAAATGAATAAGAAGGTTTCTGGTGTCATCCACTGTTCGTGCTTGTCAATGGAGAATTGCCAGTTCTGTGGAAAAAAGCAATCCCCTTTCAGAATTTCATACTGGAACAGAACATGTTCATATGTGAAGTTCTTTGTACTGTGCATCATGCTGTACCAGCCATGGCAAAGCATCTGAATAGCAGCAGAGCAAAGTTCTGTTCTCCTTAACCATTTCAGACAAGCATTGTGAAAAATCAGCTTTCTGTTCATTTTTACTTCTGACCATAGTTTAAGCATATTGAGCAGGCCCATGATGATAGAAAAAAAAAAAAAAAAAAAACACCTGTGTCTTTCTATCAAGGTCTCTGAGATCAATGGGAACATTAAAATGGAAGAGAGACAAGAGGAAAAAGCAAACGCAAGAGGTAGATCAAACCCGTAGATTTTAGTCTGTCAGTTCAATAATTTGCAGTACTAAAGGCAGCAATTGTAAAGATGTAGTCATTATCTTGAAAAGGTAGGATCCAACATAAGTGATTTTTTTGAATTCTTAAACTTGTCAGTTTGCATTTAGAATTTTAAACTACAATTTAAATAATCTATTATAAAAGCAAATTAATTTTACTAAAAAAATTCCTGGGCCGAGTGCGGTGGCTCATGCCTGTAATCCAGCACTTTGGAAGGCGAAGGCGGGAGGATCATGAGGTCAGAAGATCGAGACCATCCTGGCCAACATAGTGAAATCCCGTCTCTACTAAAAATGCACAAATTAGCTGGGCGTGGTGTCGTACGCCTGAAGTCCCAGCTACTCGGGGGACTGAGGCAGGTGAATCACTTGAACCCAGGAGGCGGAGGTTGCAGTGAGCCGAGATGGCGCCACTGCACTCCCACCTGGCGCAGAAGCAAGACTCCGTCAAAAAAATAAAATCAAATAAACCTAAAGAGAAATTTGTAATACTAAGTCTATTAAAAAAACTTGAAATTCTAACTGGAAGACCTAAATTTTGGAAAAATTATATTTTGGAATTCTCAGAAGCAACAGTAAAAGGGACACAGATAAGTCGTCTTCTAATCAATAGGTTATAGGTTATGATTAAGTAGAATTTTTCGAAATTCAAAACTAGAGAATATGGGACTTAGTTTCTGTGGATGAAACGAGTCCGTCTCAATAAAGGGCAGTGGAATAACTGGCTGAGTCGAGGAGAGTTGCTTTCTTTCCAGTTGATGGAATCTACAGAGTTGAGAGACCAGAAAGGGCCTTCCCTGGAGGGTGAAGGGAGAGGCCTCTCTTCTGAAGAGTTAACTGGGACCTAGGGTATGGAAGCAGGTAGTTAGCAACTCTATGAGAAAAGACTGGAACCATGAATCCTGGAAACAGCCACATGACACCAGATGCCATCCCCTTCCGTTTGCCCTGAGCCCTTAGAAAGGCTTCCTAAAGATTTCATGGTCATCTCTGCTGTGCCTTGTTGTAGAATATGCGAGAAAGTTTCTGGGTCCAGGCTCCCATGAGGCAGTAAGAGGAGCATGCTCTGAATCTGGGATAGCCGGGGCATGTTAACCTCCAGGAACAGCAGCGGGGGCAGATGACAGGAGCAGAACACGTCACTACATAATCAGCAGGAATGGCCAGGCTGATGTCAATCAGGACAGAGGATTCAGCTTCACATATGTGATGTAAATACCCCTTCCTATCCTGATGTCCTAGATTAGATAGCGCCTCAGCGGGAGATCCAGCGGGCTAACAAAGGGAAGCATGATGGAGGATGAAGTCTTGCTAGGGACTGGTGCTTTTTGTTGTTGTTGTTGTTGTTGAGATGGAGTCTTGCTCTGTCGCCCAGGCTGGAGTGCAGTGGCTAGATCTCGGCTCACTGCAAGCTCCTCCTCCCGGGTTCACGCCATTCTCCTGCCTCAGCCTCCGGAGTAGCTGGGACTACAGGCGCCCGCCACCATGCCCGGCTAATTTTTTTGTATTTTTAGTAGAGACAGGGTTTCACCGTGTTAGCCAGGATGGTCTGGATCTCCTGTCCTCGTGATTCCTCCTCCTGGGCCTCCCAAAGTGCTGGGATTACAGGCATGAGCCACTGCACCCAGCTGGGCCTTAATCTTTTTTTTTTTTTTTTTTTTTTTTTTTTTTTTTGTTACAGAGTCTCTCTCTGTCACCCAGGCTGGAGTGCAGTGGCGCAATCTCGGCTCACTGCAAGCTCCGCCTCCTGGATTCACGCCATTCTCCTGCCTCAGCCTCCCGAGTAGCTGGGACTACAGGAACCCGCTTCCACGCCCAGCTGATTTTCTGTATTTTTAGTAGAGACGGGGTTTCACCATGTTAGCCAGGATGTTCTCCATCTCCTGACCTCGCGATACGCCTGCCTTGATCTCCCAAAGTGCTGGGATTACGGGCTTGAGCAACCGCGCGTGGCCGGTGCTTTCTTAAAGCCAGTGGGCTGCAGGGTTCACTCTGGGCAACCTCACTTGCCCATTGGCTTGGTGACACTATTTTCCTGCTCTCAGGTTATTCACAGAGCTGCTCTGACAAGAACCAGGGTGACTAATTCTATCTCACTTCCTTATTTTGTCCTCCCAAGCAAGTGGCAGTCAAGTCAAGCTCTCCACCTTCCCTGTCACTGTACAATTCAATTCAACCACAAATCACACAGCATTTCTTCTGCCTCTCACTCTTCCTCCTTCCTCTTCTCTTTCTCTTTCCCTAAATATTATTCCCCTCTCTTTCATTCTTATAAAAGCAGTTTGGGCCAGGTTGTGAAGGATTTTGAATGCTTGTCTAAGATTATATGCTTTACTAATGCAGAATAGGGAATGAATGTGTTTTTTTAAAGACAATTATCTTTTAACCTAATTTGTGGTCTCTCCTTTTGCCCCTTAAATATTGCTGCTACCCAGGATGTTTTGATTCGGTGTTTCATTTTTGTTTTCTTTTTCTTTTTCTTTTTCTTTTTTTTTTTTTGTTTTTTTCTGATTCTTCCATACATTTTTTTGTGGGAATGCTCTCCTCACTAGATTAGGGCTTTCAAATCTATAATTACCTCAAGTACTCAAGGGCCAATCACTGATTCTATCTTTAGGCCAGAGGTTTCTCTGAACTCCAGATACACATATACAACACACAACACATATACCACAAACTCTCAGGTCCTCTTGGAAAGTCCCTAGAATCAGCACATTGACACTGAAAGTTAGCCTTTCCCCACAAAGACATGCCTGTCTTCCCATATAATCTGTTAATCGTATCATCACAACTCCCACGCCCCAAGCCACGAAACTGAACTTCATATTTGATTTCTTCCTTCGCTTTGTCCCCATACAATCAGTGGGTCAAGTTCTACTAAAATCTCCAAATAATTTCCCAACTGTATACTTTCCTTAAGTCTTTCTACCTTATTTAGCTTATCCTGTTATTTTTTTTGCTTAGATTTCCATAATCATGAAAAACTGATTATATAGTGTTCCATACAAAATCTCTGATTTGTTCTATGCGCTGCTGCTGAAGTCATCTTTTTGAAACATAAACTTTCAGCTTATATGATCATATGATCATGCGACTCTTCAGCAATAAGTTCTTTCATGGATCATCATCATCTTCAGGACACAATAAGTATCATTTAGAATAATATTCACTGTCCTTAATGATCTATCTGTAAGTCTTGACATTACAATATCATCTTCTGTATTTTACTATTCCAAAGTCACTGCCATTCTCTAAGTATGAAATCCTCTCTTTGCAGCAGTGGTCCCTCTCATTGGTAGCTGCATCTGCCTGAACTCCCCTTTCCCCACACTTCTCAGACTCCTACGCTTCTTCCAGACTTGTGTCCAGTTGTTTTCAAAACTCCTCTAGAAAGTACCCTACAGTCTATGTTCTATGCCCAAGTTCTGTGCTCCCAAAAGAGTACTACAGCTATTCTGTGTTTCTGCAAGAGTTCAGTGAGTATCAAATAAACTGATATGAGTATGTCTTCAGGTTCAAAATCCATAGGATACATTATAAGGCAATAATTAGCTATACATAGTGTTTCTAAGGAAGATTTCAGAAATATATTATGACTCAGAGAGATCACAAATCACATGACTTGTTATTCAGGGAGATTTACTAACACACTATGTTTTTTTATTTACATTTTATTCACAATGAAATGTAAATCTTAGAAGCCATCCTAGTGGCGATATAAAATGAAAGCACAAAAAAGCAAAAGCATGTCCATGCTTCTAAGTGATGAGGACTAATCTTGAGCAATCCATATGACCCTTTAAGAAAACTGAGAGGTTTTCTTCTTGGAAAGAGGTAATTCTTTCAAAGCAATAGCATTTTCCTTTTCAAATTCATCTCAAAAGTCAACAAAAGGTTACCAGTTACCATTAGAATAGATATTGTTTATATCACCCCTTTAACACAAAAATTTCAGATATTATTGAAAGTCAATTTGCTGTAACCACATTTATGTGTCAGAAATTGTATTCAATTCCATAAGGCTCCAGGTGAGTATTATCTAGAAATAGTTCTTCCAACCCTAAAGATCAGTAAATTTTTCTCAGAAGATGAGGCACAAACTGCGTAGAAAATTAAGTGCAATGCCCAAGAGCATGTCCTCCTTTTATTAGAAAACCAACAAACACATTACTCAATATAAACATGCAGAGTTTGCTACTGTTTTCTTGTTCTGAATTAAAATTGCTCCCAGTTGATTCCTCACTTTAAGTCTAGCAGGTAAGGGCCCAACTTAGCTAATTGGGCATATTTTTCAATAGGAGAGGGAGCTGCAGGTGGATTCTGGTTTAATTCTTGGTTTAATTTCTTTGTCTACTTTGCTGGTGGTATTCCAGAACAGATAATTAAGGTTTTTGAACTGTGATCCCCTCTCATATATAATGGAACCTGTAAGTTCCATTATATATAGAACCAAATGAATAAGGACAGAATGAGAGGATGCCTGTGAACACGCCATAGAAACACTAAGCTCAGCTACTGAATACAATTGCTAGGAGAATCAAATACTCAAGTACACACATATGACTTTAAGTTTCATTGAAGCTGCAAAATAATCACTGCTATTTTATTTCCTTTTATGATACACGTGTCAAATAGTGAAAATATTCTCTGTATAAACATTATAAAATAGTGAAGACTCACATTTTACTTTTTCCGTTGACCAAAATCTCATTGAGATTACAGTAAAGAGACTAGAAAAACACAAATTAATAATTACAAAGAACAGGAGAGGACATAAAAATGTTTTGGAAGTTTAAAATCAGATGTGTGATGAGTAACTTGCTTACAAGGCTAATGCCTAAACCTGTGCTAAGCCAGCAGTAGGCAAAGAATAGGAATAAGATAATTTATATTGCAGAATTTTGGTAAAACTGGGAAATATAAAATTTAGATGTTTGAAAGTATTACCTCAAAGCTGGAGGCATCACGCTACCTGACTTCAAACTATACTACAAGGCTACAGTAACCAAAACAGCATGGTACTGGTACCAAAACAGAGATATAGACCAATGGAACAGAACAGAGTCCTCAGAAATAATACCACACATCTACAGCCATCTAATCTTTGACAAACCTGAGAGAAACAAGAAATGGGGAAAGGATTCCCTATTTAATAAATGGTGCTGGGAAAATTGGCTAACCATAAGTAGAAAGCTGAAACTGGATCCTTTCCTTACTCCTTATACGAAAATTAATTCAAGATGGATTAGAGACTTAAATGTTAGACCTAATACCATAAAAATCCTAGAGGAAAACCTAGGTAGTACCATTCAGGACATAGGCATGGGCAAAGACTTCATGTCTAAAACACCAAAAGCAACGGCAGCAAAAGCCAAAATTGACAAATGGGATCTCATTAAACTAAAGAGCTTCTGCACAGCAAAAGAAACTACCATCAGAGTGAACAGGCAACCTACAGAATGGGAGAAAATTTTTGCAATCTACTCATCTGACAAAGGGCTAATATCCAGAACCTACAAAGAACTCAAACAAATTTACAAGAAAAAAACAAACAACCCCATCCAAAAGTGGGCAAAGGATATGAACAGACATTTCTCAAAAGAAGACATTCCTACAGCCAACAGACACATGAAAAAATGCTCATCATCACTGGCCATCAGAGAAATGCAAATCAAAACCACAATGAGATACCATCTCACACCAGTTAGAATGGCGATCATTCAAAAGTCAGGAAACAACAGGTGCTGGAGAGGATGTGGAGAAATAGGAACACTTTTACACTGTTGGTGGGATTGTAAACTAGTTCAACCATTATAGAAAACAGTATGGCGATTCCTCAAGGATCTAGAACTAGATGTACCATATGACCCAGCCATCCCATTACTGGGTATATACCCAAAGGATTATAAATTATGCTGCTATAAAGACACATGCACACGTATGTTTATTGCAGCACTATTCACAATAGCAAAGACTTGGAATCAACCCAAATGTCCATCAGTGACAGATTGGATTAAGAAAATGTGGCACATATACACCATGGAATACTATGCAGCCATAAAAAAGGATGAGTTTGTGTCCTTTGTAGGGACATGGATGCAGCTGGAAACCATCATTCTTAGCAAACTATCACAAGAACAGAAAACCAAACACCGCATGTTCTCACTCATAGGTGGGAACTGAACAATGAGATCACTTGGACTCGGGAAGGGGAACATCACACACTGGGGCCTATCATGGGGAGGGGGGAGGGGGGAGGGATTGCATTGGGAGTTATACCTGATGTAAATGACGAGTTGATGGGTGCAGCACACCAACATGGCACAAGTATACATATGTAACAAACCTGCACGTTGTGCACATGTACCCTACAATTTAAAGCATAATAATAATAAATAAATTTAAAAAAAAAAGAAAACAAAAAAACAAACAAACAAACAAAAAAAGAAAGTATTACCTCAAGTGAACAGAAAATAAGACTGGTTTATAGGATACGTAAAGAGTTTAGTAACAAACTCATAGAACATAACTGCAACCAACTACAAGTGAAAAAAAGGAATATTTAAAATAGTCAAAAACCTTCTAAAAGTCAATAAAGAAAAAAGTCAAATAATCTAATATAAAAATGGACCCAAGACAAGAACAAGCATTTTAGAGGAGAAAAAACCCAAACGGCCGGTCATCATCAAAAAACACTCAACGCCCACTAACAGTTATCAGGCAAAGGCACATTCTGTTCACAGTATGTTATTCGACCATCAAATTAAAAACAAATGCAGACAATAAATGCTTGAGACTAAGAGTAGCAACTGGTTTGTAAACTCTAGTAGGAACATTAATTGGTACAATAATTGTGGAAAATAGTCTAGTATTATTTATTAAAGTTAAAGGTGTCCATATCCAAGGTCTCAGCGATTCTATCACCAGATATATACCCTTAAAAACCAAAAATCCTCTTACACATGTGCATCGAGGCATACCAGAATGTCTGTTCACCAAAGCATCTTTATCATAGCAAAAAATTGAATCAATTAAAAGTTATGTTGATGTAATAAAGAATAAAGAAACAAATTGTGCAGTGTTATTGCAACGGAAGGTTGATTACAACGGAGAAAAAGAATAAACTCCAGCTACATAAATCAACATGGAAATCTAGGAAAATGTCTGTAGGTATTCAATAATTACATAGTTGAAAAATTAACAAACTTTGATTTCCTATTTCACATTTAAAATTGGTTTTCTTAAATTGAAGTTAATACTATTACCCTGTTATTCTAAATAGAAGTCCTGTTTGTGCTCCATGATCATAGGCATAGCATCCACTGAGTATTGTCAATCCCTGGAGACTCTGTCCAGTGCTCTCTGATGGCCGTCTTCCTACACTTAAAAAGTATTGAGAACACACCCAAGAAGCTACTTTATACATGGGTACAATCTGTTTTTTATTTCCTAAGAGACAACCTAAAAATAAGACTATATATGTGAAAGATGAATAGATTTCATATAAATTCAAGAATTTTCTAAAATTCCAGCCATGTGACATTAAAATATCAAGAAAGCCTTGGATATCATGGATCTACCATAATCTGAACCTGGTAATGGGAAGAGAACCCTTTACTGCTTAATAGAAGAAATGAACCAAAAATGCCTATCCTCATGTCCAAATGGACCAGGTCTCCCAAACTAAGATGATCATGGAATTTGCCACCCAAATAATGTCACTTGGGAGAGTGATAGGAAGAGGTATGAATAATTTGCTAGGACAATAGACATAAGCCAGGAATGCCCTGGGAAAAAGAAAACATACATTTAACTTACCCAAAACTAACAACCGCTTATTGCTTTTGTCTGTCAATGAACATTTCTTTAGAAATTTTTGAAAAAGTTAACTTCTGTCTAGCTTTGGTAACTACTTTTATAACTTTCTCGATCCTATGGATTTATTTTCATTTCTATGAATGTGCAAGACAGGAAAGGTCTCAGTGCTGTAAACAAAGCACCAGTAGCAATCTCAAGGAAGTGTAAATTGTTTTGTTTTCTTGGCTGAATTCTTGAATTTTACCTCCATTTTATGACTTACAATGAAAAGTCCTAAATATTACATTTTTATTTTGGCATCCAGTAATACCCTATCTGCAAGCTCGGGGAAAGCCCATAATTCAACATTTTCTTAAAGGCTTTTGCTGCTGTAATATTTAACCTCCTTCCTTTTTTGGTAAGAAAATAATAATGATGCAAAGAATATGTTTTTAATTGTGTGTTGAATAATATGTATTTTGTGTATACTAATATGTATTTTTATAATCAGATTTACCTTAAAGTATTATCAAGTAATCATTAAATATAAGTTTTTATTGGGGAATAATTTAAACAAAATAAAATACTTATATATGAAGGACACAGTTTGATGAGTTTTAGCAAACCTATATAGCTTTGTAACCACTCCTCTGATCAAGATACAGAACATTTCTATAGCACTCAGGCACAGTCACTCTTCTGATTTTCATCTTCATAGTTTAATTTACCTAGAAAGCAAACAAATTAAATACTACTATAGCTATGTATCTAAATATCTATATACAGACATATAGATTTGTCCATACAGCCATAGATATCAATATCTATTTTTGTCTAGTCGTCCTTGTTTGAGATTCAGCTGTTTTTGCACCAATCAGTATTCCATTCTTTGTATTTATGAGTAGCAAACATTGCATAAATATAAAACCATTTGTTTATCTATTCATTTGATCATGAGAATTTTGTGCAATTTCAATTTAGATATGAAAATCTGCTATGAACACTTGATTTATTCCTCTTGGAAATGGAAATGTTATACCATTTTACATTTCACATAGTGCTTATGAGTTCAGTTGCTCAACATCCTTAACAACACTTGGTATTGCCAGTCTTACTCCTTTTAGTTATTCTAGTGGGTGTGACTTGGTAGCCCAAGATGGTTTAATTTCCACTTACTTGATTAATAATGATGTCAGCGCCTTTTCATGTACTTACTCACAATTTGTACGTCTTCTTTAGTGGCATACCTGGAGTGCTTGATCAGAGCACTTGCCCATTTTTAATGGGCTAATTTGTCTTTTTAGCAATAATTTTTATTATTCTTGATACATCTTGTCCATGGGCAAAACTAGGAAATAATGCCCATATCCCAATCTACATTTTAGGTTATATATTAAACTATATACAGTAATACATATATAACTATATATACATATAGATGTACATTATATATATCAGTCATATATTGATCACTGCATATATTGATTTTTATATTTTGAAGTAATCTTAGATTTCTGGACTAAATCTATGTGGTCAACGTGTATTATCCTTTTATGTATTGCTGAAGGAGAGCTGACAATATTTCATAAAGGATTTTAGCATCCATGATCATAAGTGCTATAGGTCCATAATGTTAATACATTTTCATTTCGCTATAGCACTTGTCAATGTTGGATTCAGGGCTATACTGATTTCATACAACAAATTGGGAATGTCTCCTCTCCTTGCATTTTATGAAAGAGTTTGTATAAGTTTTGCATAATTGTTTCCTGAATTTTTAATAGAGTGGACTAATGAAGCCAACTGTACGTGGGGGTGTTCTGTGTATAGGGGCAAAGGATGTAGTCTTAAGTCTCAATTTCACTTATTTAAACAAAATAAGGCTATTCAGATTTCCTCTTTTTGTATTAATCTTAGCAGATTCTAGTTTTCAATAAAAGTTTTCATTTCATTTACCATTTTTTTCTTTACTGAATAGTGTTTATATTTTTTCCTTTTTACACTTCTATATCTCTAGTATTCGTGGTGATGCTCTGATAAATTGTGATTTTTCTGTTTCTTTTACAATTCTAACCAGTTTTATTTGTTTTATTCATCATTTCAAACAACCAACTTTTGTCTTTATTATTTCTATCTTATGTTGGTTTTCTGTTACCTCTATTGTTTGTTTTCTTTGACTTACCTTGAATTACATTAAATCTTTCTTCAGATGGCCCTATAGAGTGAAAGGCGATATTTTTATCATAAACCTTTTCTTCTTGCTAATATAAAAAATTAAGGCTATACATTTCCCTCTAAGCTTCATCTCACAAATATTTGTTATCTTTAAATTATTTATAGCTTCTAATTTATTTTGTGGTTTCCTGTGCATAGCTTAATTTACAAATATTTGGGAATTTCTAAACATTATAGAATGTTTTATCTCTTATTTAATTCTGTAGTGTCATAACTTAAAATTTTTTGCCTAGCCAAAGGTCACAAATATTTTCTTCCATTATTTTTCTATAACTGTTGTGGTTTTACGTTTTGCATTTGTTCTCTAATACACTTTTAGCTAATTTTTGAATTGTTGATTGAAATTAATTTTGTTTACTGTTGATATCAAATTGTTCTATTACCAGTTGTTTTTAGATGATCCTTTTCTCAATGAATTGCCTTTGCAATTTAGATGAAAACCAACTGATCATGTGAACCTGGGTCTAAATTTGTAGTCTCTATCCTTTTCCTATGATCTCTCTGTGCATTTTTACAACAGGACCATACTGCCTGTAATTAAGGCAGTTTTATTTTGAGCTTTGAAATGCAGCAGTACTACAACTCTGTTTCAAGCATGATGGCAAATTTTGTGTCTATTAATTCATCTGGAGTAAAAGAAAAATCTAATTCTTTCACAAACTATCTTAAAATTATTTCAATTGAATTTTTACTTTGAAATAATTTCATAGTTAGAAAAAAGTTGTAAGTATAGTACACAGAATAACTCTATAACCTACACCCATTTTATTCTAAGTGCAACATAGTACATAACCATTAACAGGTTAACGTTGCCACTTTGCCATGAACTGAACTATAGGCTTTATATTCAGACTTTACCTTTTTTCCACTAATGTCTTCTTTCACTCCAAGATTTTATCCAACACACCACATTGCATTGGGTCATCATGTTTTCTTGGTCTCTTCTAATCGATGGCATTTTTTTCAGGTGTTTTGTTTTCTGTGACCTTGATAGTTGTGATCAGTATAGGCCAGGTGATTTATAGACAGTCTCAATTTTGGTTAGTTCAATACTTCTTCATGATTAGGCTAGGTTTATAGATTTTTGGGAAGAATATCACAGAGGTGAACATCCTTCTTATTTCATTATTTGAGGAAGGTCAGGACTTATTTCTGGTAACATACACCTTGCCCACTTGGTTACAATGGCGCCTGCTGGGTATCTCTATTCTACTTGGACACAGGAAAGGGAGCATCACACACCGGGGCCTATTATGGGGAAGGGGTAGGGGGGAGGGATAGCATTAGGAGAAATACCTAATGTAAATGACGAGTTAATGGGTGCAGCACACCAACATGGCACATGTATACATATGTAACAAACCTGCACGTTGTGTACATGTACCCTAGAACTTAAAGTATAATAAAAATAAAAAAAAATAAAAAATAAAGTTACTATTTCTCACTTTACATAGTTTATTGTTTGAAAGTGAGTCTCTAATTCCAACCCACACTCAAAAGTAGGGATATTCAGCTCCACTTCTTGAAAGGAGGTATATGAACATATATTATTTGGAATTCCCCTGCAAAGAAGTCTCCCCTGTGCCATATATTTATATCCATAATCAATTTTATACCAGTACGAATTCATATTCATGTATGTTTATATTTAATATAGTGCCTATATGTATATACATACTATATAGAAGATATATATACACACACACACACACACGCTATGTTATGTATATTCTTGCTCAAATTGTACAAACTTTGGCTGTTGTGAGTTCTTTCAGATTGGGTCCCATGTCCTTTTGATATAACCTCATCTTTATTTAACTTCTATTTTTGCCACTATTCTACTTTCTAGCATTATAATATGCATTACACGTATCCTCTATTTTCCCTGCCTCAAGTAGAGAATCAGCCATTTTTCCAGGAAATCCTGGTTCATTTCGTTAGAGAGTAATATTTGGAAACTGAAGAATGGCAGTGTGTTTATGATTACTGGAATTACAGTGCTTCTAGATCCCATGCATATGCACAGCTAGGGAACACATGCATGTATCCTAACCTGCATGCTCATATAATTTATGTATCCGTCCGCATTTGTTATTGAATTAAACAAATTCATAATACCTCCAGTTGTAATCCAGAACCACGAGCTTCAAAGTCAGTCCCCACCATCCCTCCTGGCTTCTTCCTCTGACAGAGAAAATGCTGAATCAATTTGCTTAAGGTGGCCTCTGCAAGGTTTAGCTATTCCAAAGTCACTCTTTAGAGTAACATATTACCTATATTTTATTACTTATTTGTCAAACCCTAGTGTATTCGTAAAGCGGTTTCAAAATTTCTAACCTCCATTTCTGTAAAAAACGAGTTTCCCAAATCAGGTACAGTGATTAATTCTTTAATTCTATAATTCTTTTGTCTTTAGCTTACCTTACAGTTTCCAGTCAAAGCAGTTCTTTTTCTGATGTTTCTCAAGTCAGCTCTTATTTTTCCCTCACCACCTTCAGTGAAGTTTGTTATACATTTACAATACAGTTTGATTCATTTTTCACAGTCTGCATTCCATTCTGACATTCCCTGGCATCCTGATTGATTTTTTTAATTGACCTGTCTTCAAATCTACTAGATGACTCTTGACAAGTGCATAGAGTCATGTATCTACCACCCAGGTATCATGCAGAAGAATTTTATCACTTTCAAAATTCCCTGTATCCTTGTTACATTCAATCACTCCTGCCTTTGGTTTTAAATACAACATCAAGAGGATATACGGTAAAAAAAAAAGTTTAAAAATTGGACTTCATAAAACTTTAAACTTTTGCTTTGTGAAACACATTGTTAAGAGAATAAGAAGACAACTGTATAGTGAGAGAAAATATTTGCAAATCATATATCTGATAAAGAATTTGTATCCAGAATGTATAAGAAAACTTAAAACTCAACAAGAAAAAAATAAAGAAAAAAAATCATCACAAGACTTTTAACAGACACTTAACTATAGAAGACATATTAATGGCAAATAAGAATATAAATAAATCTAAATTTAAACCACATTGAAAGGCCACTACCTAAGTTTTAGAATGTCTAAAATTAAACAAAACTCTCACAATATCAATGGCTGGCGAGGATGCGGAGGCACAGGAATCCTCACACATTGATTGTTGGTTGCAATATGACATAGCCACTGTGGAAGACAGTTTGGCAGTTTTTTAGATAAGTAAGCCTGCCTTACCGTTCAACTCAGAATTCCCACTTTGTTTTGAATGTTTGTTAGTGTGTTTTTGATTTTATTTTTAGACTGAGTTTCACTCTTGTTGCTCAGGCTGGAGTGCAATGACGTGATCTTGGCTCACTGCAACCTCCCTGTCCCAGGTACAAGCAATTCTCCTGTCTCAGTCTCCCAAGTAGCTCTGATTAAAGGCATGCACCACCACGCCTGGCTAATTTTTCTGTATTTAGTAGAGATGGGGTTTCACCATGTTAGTCAGGGTGGTAACGAACTCCTGACGTCTGGTGATCCACCCATATCAGCCTCCCAAAGTGCTGGGATTACAGGCGTGAGCCACCATACCCAGCCAGCATTCCCACTTTTAAACATTTACCCAAGTAACTTGAAAGCATATTCACACACATACACGACACACACACACACACACACAAACACAAACACAGGTTGGATACTCTTTAGTTGAAATATTTCCTTATCCTCATACAAAATAACATTAAGTATAGGTATTTTATTTTTCTAATTTTCTTTCCAAAGCACCTTAATAAGTTTAACAAAATCATTTATCTATATTTAGCTGTATTTCTACAAGTTTCCACCTAACATTCTATACAAAGATAGTTCAAGTCATCTATATATTTTTATTAGAATTTGAATATGCATATTTTATTTCCCTTTAAATGCATTTAGATTTTATTATTCATAGATATCTAATTATTAAAAAATATATATCTAATTTTAAATTATTTAAATAAGTAAACTGCTACCTTCTAAAATATGTGAAAATACAAACAAAAAGTGCATTTGACAATAAGGAGATTTTTTATTTTGGGACAATCATTTCTGCTTTCCCTAAACTTTGTTGGGTGAGAAAAATATTTCAGTTTGTGTTACTAATCCCTGAAGCAGAGATGTCAGCATGAGTTTCTCTACACCCCCCGGCTCCCCGACAGCCAGGACTTTTTCTGTAAGGCAGTAAATGAAGTCAGGCTTCATCCCTATAGTTTCATCTTGAGTGTCTACAAAAGGGCCCAAAATTCACATTAGTGGGCTTCTTGTTTGACTCTGATCTGCAACCAGGAGTTACTTCATGAGTTTCACATCTATTTTTTTGAATAATAGTTATGTATGAATTAGTCTAAAAGTAAGTATTAAAATATCAAAAATACAGAGTTATTTCCTCTGCAAAGAAGAAAGCAAATAAAACTGAGTCTATAATTCCATCTAGCTATATATATATGTATATAAATTTTTCATATTTATCTGTTTCAAGACTTATTTTAAAATGTGTCTATAGTCATTGTCACCACTAGCTTTCCATGAAGATTCTCCTCAATCCATTTCAATGAGGCTCCCCCTTTTCTCCGAAGACTGCTCTCCTCCAGGTCGCCAGGGCTCTGCCACTGTCACTCCTGGCACCCTCCCTATGTTTGGCATTGCCATCATTCCTGAAGCACTGAATCCCCCCAGCATGGGGAGCACCATATGTGACTGGTGTTCCTACCTCATTTGGTGCTGCTTCTCATCTCCTTTTGTCATTGTTTTCTGTCATCTTGACCTCCAAAGCCCAGAGCACTACAAGCAGCTCAAGTCCTGTTCTCTTTCTTGACCTTTATTCAAGATTGCTGACCTGACAATGCTACTAGAAGCTTTCATAGGTGTCTTGAGCCCAGCATAAGAAATACACATATTGATCCCTTTCCTTTACATAAAAAATGCTCTGTGTGCCTCATATATGTGAGTAGAACATCCATCCACCCACTGCTCAACTCCCAATCTACAGCCGCTGCTCCTACCCAGTCAGTCTCCTTCTACTCATTCTTACCTGTTGATCCCTGCAGTGTAAATGGAAGCACGATTCACTCCATCCCCGTTGCTGCCACAGTCATGTCTATCATTTCCCTAGATTCCTGAAGAAGCTTCGTAAATGATCCCCAGTCCTATTTTTGAGCCCTCCAATTCACCCTACATTGCTAAAGCATGAAACATATGATGAAATTCTCACCCTTCACTTACAGCCCCCGAGAGGACCTGGTCCCTATATAACCCATGGAAATTCTTCCTGAAAATCTGTATGCTGCTGACTCCTCCTCTCTCTAATATGCCCTGCTCAGAGGAGCCCATCCTTGATGACCTCACCTAGGTATGCTGGACCTCATACTCACTGCTATCATTTCACCCTTAGGTTATTCTGTCCTATCAAAATCAACACTATCTGAACTATTGTCTTCATTTGTATGTTTCCTTCCTGATTGATTTCTCCATCTGCCTTCCATCTGTGGCCTGATCATACAATGCATTCTAAGTAATTTGTCTAAAAAGTATTTCATTTAACCATTAAGATGGTTTTGTATAGCATACCTTGAAGTAGCGTTGTTCAAAGTTATTTTTTTAAGTAGGCATTTCATTCAATCAGATGAAATTTTCTAGGCTAAAGATTCTAGTCAGGATGTTGGAAGTGAAAGTGTGTGACTGCATCTGTGTGTCAATGCTTCTGTTCAAATGTGTCAGCACTCTGGTCCTGCTCTCCAGGATTCATGGACTCAAATCCATACCGAGGTTGATGGAAGGCTTTCTGATGACATGTTCTTGTTATGCTTCTCAGTTACCTCATGTTAAAAGGAATTCTAATTTTTAATACTAATTAAGGCATATGATATAACTGTTAATAAGCAGCAGAGAGTAGCTGTATTCCAATTTCTGACCTAGGAAGTAAGTCTTAATATCTTAGTCTCCATTATCAACTAAATACAAGGCATCTTTAATGGAGGTTTTACTCAGGAATATGTGGCATATCCATTATACTAAAATACACTCTAAAATTAAACCAGACCAATAGAGTTGTGCACCCAAACAGTAACATATTGGTTCTTTCTAAATTGCTTTTACAGACTGCTTGCTAAGTGATTCTTATCAAACTTGCATCTGAGCAAATGTTATGCATATGTATGTTTGAAAGTACGAGACTATTTGGCACAGTTTGGTGGGAAAAAGTATCCATAAAGACACTTGAAAAGTGATGTTCCTAATATGAATAAGTCTTTAATACACAGAAGCAATTTCTGCTATGCCAGTTACTATTTGTCACCCTAGTTAGGAAATATTTTCTAGAATCATCCCTTCCACTGCCAAAATGTAATTGTATTCCCCTTTTCTATTCAGTATTTAAATGCCAAGGGAGGATAAGGAACGAACACAACTTTTTCTCAATAAAAATTCAGTAATACAAAATATAGCAAAGCAAAACTTGAAAACTAGACAGGGAATTTTGTCTTGGACAGAAAGTGATATTATTATGAGTATTGGAAATGAGAAACACTTAAACAAATTTCCCACTAGAACATTTCCCACATGGAGTTCTGTCAGGTCGAGGCAGCACGGTCATATAATGTAATTGTTCTGGGTAATGGGAGATACTGTGGACTTTATTTATTTTTATTTAATTTAGTTAATTTATTTATTTATTTTAAGATGGGAGTCTTGCTCTGGCCCCCAGGGCTGGAGTACAGTGGAGTGATCTCGAGTCACTGCAACATCTGCCTCCTGGGTTCAAGCGATCCTCATTTCTCAGCCTCCCGAGTAGCTGGGACTACAGGTGCCCACCACCAGGCCCGTCTAATTTTTTTGTATTTTTAGTAAAGATGGGGTTTCACTATGTTGGCCAGGCTGGTCTTGAACTACTGATATCAGGTGATCCACCCACCTTGGCCTCCCAAAGTGCTGGGATTACAGGTATAAGCCACCACACTGGCCATGGACTTTATTTTTAATTTCTCT
Organism: Chlorocebus sabaeus; assembly: GCF_047675955.1. NCBI lineage: Eukaryota > Metazoa > Chordata > Mammalia > Primates > Cercopithecidae > Chlorocebus > Chlorocebus sabaeus. Next base: position 54,231,686 of record NC_132911.1, on the reverse strand, counting down.
TGCTTTTGCAAAATTTCAGTGAGAGGTTTTAACATGATGAAATACATTCATCAACCTGTATTCATATGTTTGTTAACACTTGTATAAAGTAAAAATGCAAGTCATTAGAAAATTTTACTTCATTTACCAACAGCTTCGTTAACAAACTTTATCTCCTCCCAAATAAACCTAATTACAAAGTTATCGACATTTTTTCATTTCTGGTTACATTTTCTTTCTTTCTTTAAATTTTCCATTTTATTTTATTTTATTTTTGTAATTATTATTATACTTTAAGCTCTAGGGTACATGTGCACAATGTGCAGGTTTATTTCATATGTATACATGTGCCATGTTGGTGTGCTGCACCCATTAACTCGTCATTTACATTAGATATTTCTCCTAATGCTATCCCTCCCTCCTCCATCCTCCCCACAATAGGCCCCGGTGTGTGATGTTCCCCTTCCTGTGTCCAAGTGATCTCATTGTTCAGTTCCCACCTATGAGTGAGAACATGTGGTGTTTGGTTTTCTGTTCTTGTGATAGTTTGCTGAGAATGATGGTTTCCAGCTGCATTCATGTCCCTATAAAGGACATTAATTCATCCTTTTTTATGGCTGCATAGTATTCCACGGTGTATATGTGCCACATTTTCTTAATCCAGTCTGTCACTGATGAGCGTTTGGGTTGATTCCAAGTCTTTGCTATTGTGAATAGTGCTGCAATAAACATACGTGTGCATGTGTCTTTATAGCAGCATGATTTATAATCCTTTGGGTGTATACCCAGTAATGTGATGACTGGGTCAAATGGTATTTCTAGTTCTAGATCCTTGAGGAATCGCCACACTGTTTTCCACAATGGCTGAACTAGTTCACAGTCCCACCAACAGTGTGAAAGTGTTCCTATTTCTCCACATCCTCTCAGGCACCTGTTGTTTCCTGATTTTTTAATGATTGCCATTCTAACTGGTGTGAGATGGTATCTCATTGTGGTTTTGATTTGCATTTCTCTGATGGTGAGTGATAATGAGCATTTTTTCACGTGTCTGTTGGCTATATGAATGTCTTCTTTTGAGAAGTGTCTGTTCATATCCTTTGCCCACTTTTTGATGGGGTGGGTTGTTTTTTTTTTCTTGTAAATTTGTTTGAGTTCTTTGTAGGTTCTGGATATTAGCCCTTTGTCAGATGAGTAGATTGCAAAAATTTTCTCCCATTCTGTAGGTTGCCTATTCACTCTGATGGCAGTTTCTTTTGCTGTGCAGAAACTCTTTAGTTTAATGAGATCCCATTTGTCAATTTTGGCTTTTGTTGCCATTGCTTTTGGTGTTTTAGACATGAAGTCCTTGACCATGCCTATGTCCTGAATGGTATTACCTAGGTTTTCTTCTAGGGTTTTTATGGTTTTAGGTCTAACATTTAAGTCTCTAATCCATCTTGAATTAATTTTCGTATAAGGAATAAGGAAAGGTTCCAGTTTCAGCTTTCTACTTACCGCTAGCCAATTTTCCCAGCACCATTTATTAAATAGGGAATCCTTTCCCCATTTCTTGATTTCAAAGATCAGATGTTTGTACATATGTGGTATTATTTCTGAGGGTTCTGTTCTGTTCCATTGGTCTATATCTCTGTTTTGGTACCAGTACCATGCTGTTTGGTTACTGTAGCCTTGTAGTATAGTTCGAAGTCAGGAAGCCTGATGCCTCCAGCTTTGTTCTTTTGGCTTAGGATTGTCTTGGCAATGTAGGCTCCTTTTTGGTTCCACATGAACTTTAAAACAGTTTTTTCCAATTTTGTGAAGAACATCATTGGTGGCTTAATGGAGGTGGCATTGAATCTATAAATTACCTTGGGCAGTATGGCCATTTTCACAGTATTGATTCTTCTTCTCCATGAGCATGGTATGTTCTTCCATTTCTTTGTGTCCTCTTATATTTCACTGAGCAGTGGTTTGTAGTTCTCCTTGAAGAGATCCTTTACATCCCTTATAAGTTGGATTCCTAGGTATTTTATTCTCTTTGAAGCTATTGTGAATGGGAGTTCATTCATGATTTGGCTCTCTGTCTGTTACTGGTGTATAAGAATGCTTGTGATTTTTGCACATTGACTTTGTATCCTGAGACTTTGCTGAAGTTGCTTATCAGCTTAAGGAGACTTTGGGCTGAGATGATGGAGTGGAGTTTTCTAAATATACAATCATATCATCTGCAAACAGGGACAATTTGACTTCTTCTTTTCCTAACTGAATACCCTTTATTTCTTTCTCTTGCCTGATTTCCCAAGCCAGAATTTCCAACACTATGTTGAATAGGAGTGGTGAGAGAGGGCATCCTGTCTTGTGCCAGTTTTCAAAGGGAATTTTTCCAGTTTTTGCCCATTCAGTATGATATTGGCTGTGGGTTTGTCATAAATAGCTCTTATTATTTTGAGATACATTCCATCAATACCTAGTTTATTGAGAGTTTTTAGCATGAAGGGCTGTTGAATTTTGTCAAAGGCCTTTTCTGCATCTGTTGAGATAATCATGTGGTTTTTGTCTTTGGTTCTGTTTATATGTTGGATTACATTTATTGATTTGAATATGTTGAACCAGCCTTGCATCCCAGGGATGATGCCCACTTGATCATGGTGGATAAACTTTTTGATGTGCTGCTGGATTTGGTTTGCCAGTATTTTACTGAGGATTTTTGCATCAATGTTCGTCAGGGATATTGGTCTAAAATTCTCTTTTTTTTGTTGTTGTGTCTCTGCCAGGCTTTGATATCAGGATGATGTTGGCCTCATAAAATGAGTTAGGGAGGATTCCCTCTTTGTCTATTGATTGGAATAGTTTCAGAAGGAATGGTACCAACTCCTCCTTGTGACTCTGGTAGAATTCGGCTGTGAAACCATCTGTTCCTGGACTTTTTTTGGTTGGTAGGCTATTAATTATTGCCTCAATTTCAGAGCCTGCTATTGGTCTGTTCAGGGATTCAATTTCCTCCTGGTTTAGTCTTGGGACAGTGTAAGTAAGTGTTCAGGAAATTATCCATTTCTTCTAGGTTTTCTAGTTTATTTGCTTAGAGGTGTTTATAGTATTCTCTGATGGTAGTTTGTATTTCTGTGGGGTCAGTGGTGATATTCCCTCTATCATTTTTTATTGCGTCTATTTGATTCTTCTCTGTTTTCTTCTTTATTAGTCTTGCTAGCATTCTATCAATTTTGTTGATTTTTTCAAAACCAGCTCCTGGATTCATTGACTTTTTGGAGGTTTTTTGTGTCTCTATCTCCTTCAGTTCTGCTCTGATCTTAGTTATTTTTTGCCTTCTGTTCGTTTTGAATGTGTTTGCTCTTGTTTCTCTAGTTCTTTTAATTGAGATGTTAGGGTGTCAATTTTAGATCTTCCCTGCTTTCTCTTGTGGGCATTTAGTGCTATAAATTTCCCTCTACACATTGCTTTAACTGTGTCCCAGACATTCTGGTATGTTGTATCTTTGTTCTCATTGGTTTCAAAGAACATCTTTATTTTTGCCTTCACTTTGTTATGTACCCAGTAGTCATTCAGGAGCAGGTTGTTCAGTTTCCATGTATTTGAGTGGTTTTTATTGAGTTTCTTAGTTCTGAGTTCCAGTTTGATTGCACTGTGTTCTGAGAGACCGTTTGTTATAATTTCTGTTCTTCTTTTACATTTGCTGAGGAGTGTTTTGCTTCCAACTATGTGGTCAATTTTGGAGTAAGTGTGATGTGGTGCTGAGAAGAATGTATATTCTGTTGATTTGAGGTGGAGAGTTCTGTAGATGTCTATTAGGTCCACTTGGTGCAGAGTTGAGTTCAATTCCTGGATATCCTTCTTAACTTTCTGTCTCTTTGATCTGTCTAATGTTGACAGTGGGGTGTTAAAGTCTCCCATTATTGTTGTATGGGAGTCTAAGTGTCTTTGTAAGTCTCTAAGGACTTGCTTTACAGATCTGTGTGCTCCTGTATTGAGTGCATATATATTTAGGATAGTTAGCTCTTCCTGATGAATTGATCCCTTTACCATTATGTAATGGCCTTCTTTGTCTCTTTTGATCTTGGACGGTTTAAAGTCTGCTTTATCAGAGGCTAGGATTGCAAGCCCTGTTTTTTTTTGTTTTCCATTTGCTTGGTAGATCTTCCTCCGTCCCTTTATTTTGAGCCTCTGTGTGTCTCTGCATGTAAGATGGGTCTCCTGAACACAGCAAACTGACGGGTCTTGACTCTTTATCCAATTTCCCAGTCTGTATCTTTTAATTGGACCATTTAGTCCATTTACATTTAAGGTTAATATTGTTATGTGTGAATTTGATCCTGTCATTGTGATATTAGCTGGTTAGTTTGCTCATTAGTTGATGCAGTTTCTTCCTAGCCTCGATGGTCTTTACATTTGGCATGTTTTTGCAATGGCTGGTATTGGTTTTTCCTTTCCATGTTTAGTGCTTCCTTCAGGATCTCTTGTAGGGCAGGCCTGGTGGTGACAAAATCTCTCAGCATTTGCTTATCTGTAAAGGATTTTATTTATCCTTCACTTATGAAACTTAGTTTGACTGGATATAAAATTTGAGGTTGAAAATTCTTTTCTTTAAGAATGTTGAATATTGGCCCCCACTCTCTTCTGGATTGGAGAGTTTCTGCCAAGAGATCTGCTGTTAGTCTGATGGACTTCCTTTTGTGGGTAACCCGACCTTTCTTCTGGCTGCCCTGAACGTTTTTTCCTTCATTTCATCTTTGGTGAATCTGACAATTATGTGTCTTGGAGTTGTTCTTCTCGACGAGTATCTTTGTGGCATTCTCTGTATTTCCTGAATTTGAATATTGGCTTGCCTTACTAGGTTGAGGAAGTTCTCCTGGATGATATCCTAAAGAGTGTTTTCCAACTTGGCTCCATTTTCCCCATCACTTTCAGGCACACCAATCAGACAGAGATTTGGTCTTTTCACATAATCCCATATTTCCTGGAAGCTTTGTTCATTTGTTTTTACTCTTTTTTCTCTGAACTTCTCATCTCATTTCATTTCATTCATTTGATCTTCAATCACTGATACTCTTTCTTCCAGTTGATTGAATCAATTACTGAAGCTTGTGCATTTGTCATGTAGTTCTCATGTCATGATTTTCATGTCTATCAGTTCTTTTAAGATGTTCTCTGCGTTGATTATTCTAGTTATCCATTCATCCACTCTTTTTTCAAGATTTTTAGTTTCTTTGCACTGGTTACATAGTTCCTCCTTTAGTTCTGTGAAGTTTGATCAACTGAAGCCTTCTTCTCTCAACTAGTCAAAGTCATTCTCCGTCCAGCTTTGTTCCATTGCTGGTGATGAGCTACGTTCCTTTGGAGGGGGAGATGTGCTCAGATTTTTTGAATTTCCAGCTTTTCTGCACTGCTTTTTCTCCATCTTTGTGGTTTTATCTGACTTTGGTCTTTGATGATGGTGACATACTGGTGGGGTTTTTGGTGTGGATGTCCTTTCTGTTTGTTAGTTTTCCTTCTAACAGTCAGGACCCTCAGCTGCAGGTCTGTTGGAGTTTGCTTGAGGTCCACTCCAGACCCTGTTTGCCTGGGTATCAGCAGCAGAGGCTGCAGAAGATAGAATATTGCTGAACAGTGAGTGCTGCTGTCTGATTCTTGCTCTGGAAGCTTCCTCTCAGGGGTGTACCCCGTTGTGTGAGGTGTGAGGTGTTGGTCTGCACCTAGTGGGGGATGTCTCCCAGTTAGGCTACTCAGGGGTCAGGGACCCACTTGAGCAGGCAGTCTGTCCGTTCTCAGATCTCAACCTCTATGTTGGGAGAACCAGTACTCTCTTCAAAGCTGTCAGACACGGACTTTTACATCTGCAGAGGTTTCTGTGCTTCTTGTTTAGCTATGCCCTGTCCCCAGAGGTGGAGTCTACAGAGGCAGGCAGGCCTCCTTGAGCTGCGGTGGGGTCCACACAATTCGAGCTTCCTGGAGGCTTTGGTTACCTACTTAAGCCTCAGCAATGGCTGGCGCCCCTCTCCCAGCTTCACTGCAGCCTTGCAGTTGGATCTCAGACTGCTGTGCTAGCAATGAGGGAGGCTCTGTGTGAGTGGGACCCTCCGGGCCAGGTGTGGGACATAATCTCCTGGTGTGCCATTTGCTAAGGTCCCTGGTAAAGCACAGTATTAGCGTGAGAGTTATCCGATTTTCCAGGTGTTGTGTGTGTCAATTTCCCTTGACTAGGAAAAGGAATTCCCTTCCCCTTTGTGCTTCCCAGGTGAGGCGATGACTCGCCCTGCTTCAGGTCTTGCTGGTCGGGCTGCACCCATGGACCAGCATGGACTGTGCGACACGCTCCCGTGAGACGAACCTGGTACCTCAGTTGAAAATGCAGAAATCACCCGTCTTCTGTGTGACTCACCCTGGGAGCTGGAGGCTGGAGCTGTTCCTATTCGGCCATCTTGGGCACCCCCTCTGGTTACATTTTCTTAAAAAGTAAATAAATTCTCTCACTTAATCAACTACTTAATTCATTCAACCCAAATATATATATATATTCATTCACATATATAAATATTTTAATTGCAGGTTTGTGCGAAAAAGTAAAAAGCAAAATCTGTGTGTTTGCTATGAAATTCCTTGTGAATCCTTCTTCAATCTCCTACTCTCTTCTCTCACCTTTTCTTTGTTTATAACTCCTCTGTTATAAACTTTACGTCCTTGTGTTATAAATCATATTGTATCCTTCATCTTAACTTTAGTCTGGGTTTATGTAGAAAAGACACGGTGGAATTCATCCTTGTGTTCCCAGATCTTGCAAAATGCCTATCATGTGGAAACTGTTTAAGAAATATATGTTTTCTGGCTAAATAACTTTAAAAATGTTTAAATAACAAAATTACAGCTATACCATAAAATATTAAGGAAGCCATAAGAAACAATTAGGTAAACACACAAACACAATTATAGCAACCCAGAAAGAAATGTCATAACACTTAAAGATAAAAAGGAAGTTATAGAAAAATAGAGTGTGAGTTGATTTTGTAATAATAGGTGTCAATATAAATAATTTGTAACTATGTGTGTGTGTAATAATTATATGCAATTTTAAAGGATAAGAAATAATGAAACACACATATATATGCCCAGCTTTTATTTTCTTTTATTTTCAATATTATTACATTATAAATATACCTAATTATGCATTATGAAACCTTAACTGAATCTTTGTCATGAGATATGTTATTGGTTCCTTGTGATCCCCTAATTCTTTCTCTGTAACTCTATCTAGTAGAACATTTATACAACATATTGTAAGGCATTAAACTTACATTTTCACCCTCCACTAAATTAAGAATTCTCTAAGGTGGATTTCATGTCATTTTGTTGTTGTTGTTGCTATGTACCTTAATGATCACATAGTAATGTATTTCAGATACTCAAAGTGTTCAGTTTAAAATGGATAAATAATTATATAGAAATTTAATTAGCTAACCTTCCTAGCACATGTCCATTTTTGCACATATTCATATCTCTCATTGCAAGCCTTCAGGTAGGTTTGAACCATTAGTAGTCACAATGTTTGTTTATTAATCATTAGGAAAATGCTAATTAAACCCAAAGTGTGGAACAATTCCACACCTACTAGAATTCTGGAAATTAAAAACAAAAGTGAAACAAATGAAAAAATGCAGACTAAGAGTTGGCAAGGATGAAGAACTGAAGCTCTCACAGGTTGCTGGTGGGCATCCAGAGGTATCTTATGAAGTTCAACATGCAATTACCATATGATCTAGCAATCCTATTCCTGTATATTTAAGTAAGAAAACTGAAAACAGACATTCATAGGAAGACCTGCCTAAAACGTGTACAACAGGCTAATTCATAATCAACGAAACTTGGAGACTGCATGTATCTTTCAAGTGATCACTGAAGAAACACGTTTCCATGCATTCTTACAGAGTTTCTGTTCCAATGGGTCTGGTGTGGGCCAAATAATTTGAATTTCTATCAAGTTTCCAGGACATGTTAAAGCCGTTGCTTTGGAAACCAGACAATGAGCATATTGATTTAGAATATAATTAGTAAAGAGCTTTGGTGGTCGCTCTCTCAACCTACTTCTTTGTAACGGAACCAATGTATACAAGTATTTGTACAATGATGTGTGTGGTGAGATGAAAATAGTCTCTCTGTTTCCCAAATGACCATATTTTAAAGATGACCCAGAAAGATCCTCCCATAAAGAAGGAATGAAGATGGATATGTCAAAATATGAACTTAATGCTTTAAGCATTTAAAATGAAAGACAAATGAGGTTGGCACTGGGTCTCTGCAGGTCAAGGGGGAGTTTGTATTATGTATGTGCACACACACTCAAATACATACTCACACCCACCCATCCACATTCAGACTCACATCCACATGCTACAAACATTCACACATACACACTAACATGAACATTCTCACTCACACATATACAGATTCTCACACTCATACCCATGCATACCACCATACCACATAAAATACACAGACATTCTCACACTCACACACACTCTTACACCCACATACACATACACACCATGCATACCCTCTCTCTTTCAGACACACACATGTTCAAGACGAACCAGAATGGGAAATCTGGCTGAGAAAGGGAGCATCACCTATAGCAGTTCATTAGACTCAGAAGAAGGCTGAACATGGAAACAACCGAAAAGATGCAATGTCATGTGTGACAATCTGGGATCCTTCCAGAAACCCTTCTTTGTAACTACAATAACAATAGTGGAGTCAGTTGATCCCTCTTTAAATGTTAGATTTCTGTCTCACACTTCTTGATTTCTAGCATCATACAGAACAAAGATTTGCCTCATCAATGCTTATTGGTTGACTATTTTTTATCAACTAAACTGGGGCCTTATAGAACAACATATTATCTTCCAGACACTGCAAATTTTGCAGCCGTTTACTCCAGCACTTATTTTAATTTTTGCATTGTTTTCTTTGCAATATAAAACAGAAACATAAAGCTTGCTAGTGACATGTGAAAAGCTTCAGACATCAAATGAATTTGGCAAGACTGTTCTAAACTGAACTACATTACTGAGCTGTATGAGTTAACTCATCGCTAAGAATCACTGTGAATCTTTCTGCAAATGCTCTCATCTCCTTTAAATTCCAGTGACTCACTCTTGGCTCTGGTGCTTCACAATCTTGCCAGGTATCTTGGGAGTGTGCACAGTGGGCACATGAAAGATAATTAGCTGTTTCTTCAAATGACCCATCTGTGGAGTGCATTAAGATAATTCTAGAGTCCCATAAATGTAGAGGATTCTTTCTTCTTTCCTTGCTTAGTGTCCAAGAGCAGGGCATACTATGGCACATCTGATGATGTCTTTCTAGTCTTTTAAGTTTTTACTGATGGACTTTTAAGAAAAATAGTTGGAATTATTTTAGCATATATTTGGGGTTTTAACTAAGTCTAATGTTGGCAGACATGACACAGTCATTCTGTTTTCTAGGTTAATGACATCTTACATATTGCAGCTCTTCTGGGAGTGCTAGTCAACATGGGTTAAAGCCTAAAAGCTTACACTCTTAGACTACATCTATATTTAGGGTTTACCTAAGCAAATAAGTCATATTTAGAAACTATGCATATAAATAAACACAGCAATTTTATAGTAAAAAATTGCATGTTCAAATATAAATGATTTATTATGTACATTGTGATATGTACATTCAGTATAATATTTTGCTGCCATTAAAAATGTTTTTAAAAATGTTGGTAACATAACATCCCCTAATATATGCCAAAAGTGGGTTACAAAATAAGACATTCATTGTAATCTCAATTATAGGAACATAAATACCCATGGATATACACAAATGTACACAAATATACTCAAATACATGTACATAAAAATCTACACAAATATAAGCAAATATACACAATACGAATGGACACATACATCAAAATGGTAACAGCATTTGTGTGTAACAGGATCATAAGTGGCTTTTATTTCCCATTGTTTTTGTTATTTCTAAACTTTTAGACTTTAGTTCAGTAATTTTATTGTCAAATAAATATAAAATTTGAAACTTAAAAAGTCAGTATGATACACTCTATATCATATAAATATAACTTACCGTTTTTATTTGCTTAGGAAAATATGCAACAATCCTACCCACTTTAATGAATTTCAATATCTAACCAAAGATTTTTCTGTTTAGAATAGATACCTGTTTTATTAGGAAAAAACACAACTGCCTGCAAATGGCACTCACCACCCAGTATGAGCTGCATGCCCTTCAGTGCTTTGAAGGTGCATGAGTCTTTCAAATAATTCTTCTTCTTATTATTATTATTGAGACGGGAGTTTCACTCTTGTTGCCCAGGCTGGAGTGCAATGGTGAAATCTCAGCTCAGTGCAACCTCTGCGTCCCAGGTTCAAGCAATTCTCCTGCCTCAGCCTCCCGAGTAGCTGGGATTACAGGTGTGTGCCACCATGCCTGGCTAATTTTTGTACTTTTTTTAGTAGAGATGGGGAGTTTCACCATGTCGGCCAGGCTGGTCTTGAACTCCTGACCTCAGGTGATACACCCACCTCAGCCTCCCAAATTGCTGGGATTATAGGTGTGAGCCACCGTGCCCAGCCAGAACTCTTTATTAAGGCTGGTCTATTTTCATTGGCATCACGCTGAATTATTTCAGTTGCTGTTTTTTTCTGAAAACACATTTTCAGTGCTTTCTTCATCCGTGAAAAACATCATCCGTGGAATTCACGTCAACCGTGAATTTCAGGGGTTGAGAGGTTGTGTCTTGCCCTGATATCCTTACTCCAGACTGTTAAAGTTCTCACACTAATGTCATTTTTAAGGTTGTCATGAAGACACAATTATCAGCATCTGTAAAAAAACGCATTCCTCTACCAGATACATTTCTTAGCTTTAGACCACAGAATGGAATTCAAGCAGAAAATTTATTGATAAGAAACATATTGGTTTGATCCCATAATTAATGGAAAGGCTGAAGAATTGGACTCAGGACACAGAGGCTAGACCAGGAGGTGAGGCATGGCTGACATGCTAACATGGGAATCCTGTCTTGAGGAGTCACTCCAAGAGGAGTCACCATAGGTCACTCACTGTGGCCCCAGCTACTGCATCTCTGGACAGTCGCCTCCAAGCTGAGCTCGTCCATCCTCAGTGTCCAGTGCAATCCCTGTGTTGATGCTGCCTCAGGACAGGAAGCTGCCTCTTGCCTGGATGTTTCCTGGAATCTTCCCCACAGACCTGGTGGTTTACTCCCTGTCACTTCCTCATGTCCTTGCCAGGTCTGACCTTAGAATGGAAGCCTCCGCAACCACTCTAGGTGAAATAGCAAACTGTCACTCTGTTGCCTTCATGCTGCTTTGTTTATTCTCAGAATACTTATTGCCTTCTAACATACTATCTATGTACACATTTACTTAATAAGTGACTGTCCTCCTCCACTGAAAGATAAACTCTTTAAGCAAAGTCTTGGTTTTGTTTGCTGCCAGGTTCCCACATCTACTGAAACATAGCAAGCACCGTATAAACCAGTGCTGAATGAAAGATGGAAAGTTGACTACAGGCAGTAGGAACTGTGGTCAGGAGATGAGATTGGTCCAATGAGATGGGGGACTCAGAGCGTCCCATCCGCAGGACGATGAAGATTAATGGGAAAATTAAAAGCACTGTTCTGTGTTATGTACTCTTTTTAATTTCTCACTACACTAATTCAGGAGCCTTCTAGCTCATCTTCTCACTTTCAAATCTCACCAAATACATTCCATCTTTCACACTGTGTGGGAGGATGTTTAAATACAGTATGTTAACACTGGACATGAGATAATGTTTGTATTTCTTAGAGTGTCTTTGTGGCAACTACTCTGCTGAAACTAAATCATTCTGAAGCAGGCATTTTTCCCCTAAATGTGTTGTGTTGTTTCAGTTGTTTTCCATATATCCTTTCCAGAGAGTACCACAGGGCCCCAAATGCTTTATGCTCTCTTCTGCTTGGTGAAAACCTACTGTTTTTCAACAGAGTAAAAATGGGTTGGTTTTAAAGGGTCTTCTGATGTCTTCCTCATTTTGGTAGCATGGACCACCAGTTACCATGGGTCCCAACCCTGATCCCTGTATGTACTCTGTCAGAGTCCCTATGAGTTGCCAGGGAACTGATGGGCCTGTAGATCTGTTTCACATGATGTCCTTGAACACAAGGTAAGTCATAGTCATCTCTGTGCCCCCTGCAGCTCAGGCATAAAATAACATTCACCAGGTATTAAATTCATGCTCCAGGAAGGAAATGGAAGCTCAGGTGTAGAATTCAATGAGAAGGGTTGTGAGGAAGACAGGAAGGAAAATGGGGGAGAAGAGACAAGAAAAATGAGACATGAGTGAGGGAGACTAGCTGGATTTGTGTGGAGTTTATGAAATAATCCTCACAGAAGATGTAGATTATAAAGCTGAGGGAGTTTCTATTCTTTATAGAAACTGTTCTTTATAGAAGAGATACTGTAAATCACCAGGCAGCTTTTCATGGTGGCCACACTAATTTATACTTTCACCAACAGTGTATAGCTTTCCAAGGAGGAGCCCTAACACTGTCATAGTTGGTAAGAAAAGAAGCATCACATATGTGATAAAGGAGTTAGGTCAGAGAGTCAGAAAATAAATAAAGATTGCTAAGAGTAGTGGTGTCCATGGTCAAATAGATTTTTTTTTTTAAATTAAAAGATTCAAAAAAGATTCTAATTTGTCATTGCATTTTGTAATTTAAAGATAATTAGTGACTTTGAGATTGCTTTTTTTTTTTTTTTTTTGAGACAGAGTCTTACTCTGTCTCCAAGGCCGGAGTGCAGTGGCATGATCTCGACTTACTGCTACCGCCACCTCCCGGGTTCAAGAGATCCTCCTTCCTCAGTCCTCTGAGTAGCTGGGATTACAGGCATGTGCCACCATGCTTGGCTAATTTTTGTATTTTTAGTAGAGACGGGGTTTCACCATGTTGGTCAGGCTTGTCTCGGCCTCCCAAAGTGCTGGGATTACAGACATAAGCTACCACGCCTGGCCTCAGGATTCCTATAATTTTAATAGAAAGTAAAGAATCTTTTTTTCCGAGGGTTCTACATTTTCTTTTATATTTTTTTTTTATCTGTCTAAACAGGAATATTATGAAGAAAGTCTTACAATCCTTGGATTGGGTTTTGACTATCTCCTGAATGTTGATGATTTTCATAACTATTCATTTCATTCCTACTTATTCTGAATTTAATTTCTGTCATTTCAGCCATTTCAGCTTGGTTAAGAACCCTTACTGGGGAACTAGTGTGATCATTTGGAGGTAAGATGACACTCTGGCTTTTTAAGTTGCCCAAGTTCTTGTTCTGGTTCTTCCTCATCTGTATGGGCTGATGTTCCTTCAATCCTTGAAGTTACTGTCCTGTGGATGGGTTTTTCTTTCCTTTTATCTTCTTTGATAAGTTTGATTATGGTATAAGGTAGGCTTAGTCTACTGACTTTGATTCTAATCCACTCCTGGGTCTTGAAGGGGTCTGCTCTGATTGCTATCTCTGTGACCTTGTTTATATTTTTTTGGATGTTCTGATCCGTGGAGCTCCATTAGGCAGGGGCAACAGTTGGTAAACAAGCCATACCCTTGCTGGATTGGCTCTTATCTGCTGTCCGTGTGCTTTGCAGGGAAACACAGGGTTGCACCTGCCTGCAGAGTTCAGGCAGAAGCAGAACCACTGTGCTGGAAGCTCTAGCAAGTGGGACTCATCTAGCTACAAGAGGTGGGGGTGGGTGGGGTCACCTGTTCTGCTGACCATCTGGGTGCTTCCCAGGACAACAGGGAGCTGTGGCAACAGGCCAAGTTCACACAGATGTAGGATGGCTGGGCTGGAAGTTATAGCAGGCATTGCCCACCTGGCTCTCAGTAGCAGGTGTGGGTGGGGTGAGGTGCCCTGCTATTCAGGTGTTTCTCAGGACAAAAATAGTCTGTGCCCTTTAGCTGAATTCACACAAAAGCGGAACCACTAAATACTCAACATCACTGATCATTAGAGAAATACAAATCAAAACCACAAAGGGATACCATCTCACATCGGTCAGAATGCTTATTACTAAAAGAACAAAACATAACCGATGCTGGTGAGGCTGCAGATGTAAGGGAAAGCTTATATGCTGTTGTGGGAGTTTAAACTAGTTTAGCCACCATGGAAAGCAGTTTGGCAATTTCTCAAAGAACTCAAAGCAGAACTACCATTTGGCCCAGCACTCCAATATTGGGCATATTCCCCCTCAAAATATAAATTACTCTACCATAGAGACACATGCACACATAAGTTCATCATAGTACTATTTACAATAGCAAAGACATGAAATCAACCTAAATATCCATCAATAGTTGGTCTTGATAAAGAAAATGTGCTACATAGACACCATGAAATATCATGTAGCCATTAGAAAGGAACCAGACCATGCCCTTTGCAGCAACATAGATGAAGCTGGAGACTATTATCCTAATCAAACTAACACAGAGTCAGGAAACCAAATACAACATGTTTTCACTTATAACTGGGAGCTAAACGTTGAGTACACATGGACACAAAGAAGAGAACAACAGACAGTGGGACCTACTTGAGGGTGAAGGTCAGAAGGAGGGTGAGGATCAAAAAACTATCTACCAGGTACTATGCTCATTATCTGGGAGACAAAACAATCTATACACCAAACCCCTGCAACATAAAGTTTACCTAAATACAGTAAACTAAACTAAAAAATAAATATAAAAAATTAAACACCCAAACAACAATTTCAGATAAACTGATAGATAACAAAGACAGAAGAGATGCAGCATAAATATTCCACTACTTCTGAAAAATAAAGTTTTTAAAAACAAAGAAATAAAATTCATTGCATTTTTTGTTAAAAGAAAGTCCCCACAAATCATGAAAGACCCTGTAAAGGTTAATGAGAATATGTCATGTATCCGTAAACTGATATAAACAAGAATTAAATAGTTCTTGCTACCTACTGATCACTTTAATATCTGCCGCATATTAATGGTTGCTCTCAATAATATTCTCTGCTGGTAAACACACTAATAGAAATAATAACAATTCAAATAATGACAAATGCTTACCAGAATAAACATAAACATAAAAGAACACTACAGTTCTTCAGTTTCATTCCTTTATGTAATATTTTACTTTCTGACTTGTCTTTTTATTTATTACCACGTGGTGGAATGTTAAGAATGTTCACGATTTGGATTTAGAATCTGATTGAAGTATTCACATAGGATAAAACAAAGTTGAACTTCATTCAGAAAGCTTTGAGAACAGTATTGGGAAGGGGACGAATCGCCGTGAAGATCAATTGACTTTTCATGCTTTTTCTTGTTGACAGGGGGTAGGGCCTTGAAAGAGCTTGGCTCTTCTCAGACTGCAGCACGCAGCCATGCAGAAAAGGGAATCTGAGTCTCACAGAGATGTTCATTTCCAGGCCGACTACTGGGTTGACATAATTGAACCTGTGGAGCTATTTCCCACTGGGATCACAGAAAACAGCCCAATCCAGGATCAGTTCTATGCTACAGTTTCTATTTATTTGACCTTTTTTTCATTGTAAATACATAAAAGAGGACTGAAAATTACTTTATAACCACTGGAAGAATATCATCAAAGCTGGATTCTTTTTGATAGTAAGTTGGGATCATTCTAGTCTCCTGTCCAAAGTGAACACTTCCACCGTGCTCTGAATCTCAATTCTTCCTGGGATCACATTCCATCGGTGATTCAAGTATGCCCCCTCTTCCATCTATAACCGCTCAACTATTTTTTCTCCTAAAGTACATACACTCATCTCAGCATCTCTCATTTTTAAAAGGTAAGAAAATGGAATGTACCCTACTAACCATACATTCCCCCTAATTGTTATTTTATCTTTCCCTGTCATCACAGAAAAGATTCTTGAAATTGTTGTTTACCCTTGTTGATTACATTTCTACTATATTTTATGGGGGGAAATAAAAAAAAAGCTTTCCTATAAGACAGGAAAAGCCTGCTTGCCAAATCCAGTGTACTTATGTCACTGCTTCCCTTGCCTAACAGCTCTGGGACAACTTGGTTCAGCAACTTCATTACCTCTCTTTTTATTTTATCTTACATTGATAGTAAGCCTCATTTAGAAAGCTCTTCTCCCTGTTCTCTTTTCATAGGCATTGGTGATCTCCAGCTTCCATTCCCCTTTACTTTTGTTGACCATGCATATTTGTTCACCTGGGTGACTTTTTCACTTTCAGTGTTCTTGCTATAATGTATGCCATGGTAACTGCTGGAACTGCCTCACATGTTCTCATCAATTCAAGGATCTCTTCCTTTGTGACAGCAACACTGACATTAACCCACCACCACTGACACGGATATTAATCCAGCACCACAGATTGAATTCCATGAATGGCATATTATGTACTGAATCTTGGCAGCCCCCACCCCCATAATCTTTTTTATGTATTGGCCTTAACTAACATGCTCAACAATATAGAAAATTTAAGCATATCCTCCTATGGGCTGTCTTGCTAAGCATCCCAGGCTGGACTAGCTGTCGTTTTCTCTGCTTCCAGACTTCTTTTGTTAATTACATTGAAGTTTCTTACTATGAATTATACTGTGCTTTCAAAAAGACATGTTGAAGTTTTAACTCATAGTACTGCAGAATGTAAACTCATTTGGAAAAGGGGACTATTGCTGGTGTAAATGGTTAAAATAAAGTCATACTGGGGTAGGGTGGGCCCTGAATCCAACATGACTTATATTCTTTAAAGAAGAGAAGAGACACACAATGAGGATGACATGTGCCAGTGGAGGCAGAGACTGGAGTGACACAGCTGCGAGCTTAGACCTGTCAAAGACAGATGGCCACCAGAGGAAGCTGGGAAGGGGCCAGGAGGCAGCTTCTACCCAGAATCTCAGAGGGCACATGGCCCTGCTGACACCCTGATGTTGGATTTCTAGCCTCAAGAACTTCGAGAATAAGTGTCTCTTAAGTCACTCAGTTTATGGCAGCCCTAGGGAGTCAATACAGATGTTAGTACCAGAAGGAAGGGAGCTGGCATACAGATAGCTAAAAAATGTGGAAGTGGCTTTGGAATTGGGTAAGAGACAGAAGCTGAGAGGATTCTGAGATGCTTAACAGAAAAAGCCTAGATTGTCTTGAAGAGACTGTTGTTCGAAATGTGGACATTAACAGTGCTCCTGTTGAGGCCTTATGGAGAAATGACAAGCATATTACTGGACAGTGGAGGAAAGGAAGGAAAGGCAATACTTGGTATAAAGTGTCAGAGAATGTGGGTGAATCGTGTTCTAGAATTGGGTGAAAAGCAGAGCTTGTAAGTCATAAACGAGAATATAAAAGAGCTGAGGATATTTCCAAGCAAAGCACAGAAGGTGCAGACTGGCTCGTCCTTGCTTCTTATGGTAAAATGTGAGAAAAAGAGATAAAGTGAAGAATGAACAATGAAGCAAAAAGGAATCAGTATTTGTCGATACAGAAAATCCCTAGGGTACTAAGATACTATGTCATGGAGATGGGGTCAAGGATGAAATTGAACAGCTGTTTTTAATGAGATTTTATTTACAACTCATGGATCCAATCCACAAATCTCTCAGCAGAAGCTAGGGATAGAGATACAGTTATCCAGGAATGATTTGTTGGGGACACTTCTTGTCTTATGGCTTGGATCCCTGTGAATTGTACAAGAAACTGATAAAGCTTTTGAGAATTTTATACCAGCAGAGACACTGTCAGTTTAGACTGAAAGAGACAGAAATGGGACAAAATGAAGGAAAAATTCTAGGGTATAAAAATGGGTGCAGAGTCACTGCCCACTGGGACCTACTTGGGCCAAGAGAGTGAGGATTTTTGCCACAGAAGGCCAGAGGACAGATTTTCAAGAGGCAGAGAATTATTAGTAGTCCTTGAAACCTAATAGAGTTTTCTCTGTTGGATTTCAGACTTGCCTGGGACCTGTGACTCCTTTATTCTTCCAGTTTCTCCCTTTGGAATGACAATGTCTATATTCTGCCTATCTCAGTCTAATTATTGTAACTTGGAAGCAGATAACTTGTTTGGTGTTTTGACAGATCCACAGCTGGAGAGGTTTTGTCATAGGATTGATCACACCCTGAATCTCACCCATAAATAATTTAAACAATAAAATTTAGAATGTTTTAATTTGATGTTATGTAGATAAGATTTCAGACTTAGAGTTGATGCAGCAGTGGTTACTCTGGGGATGTTGGGATGTGTTGAATATATTTTAATGATGATTTAAAAATTATATGACTTTTTTACAGAAATAGAGAAAGTAATTCTAAAATTTTTATGGAATGACAATAGACCCATAAATAGCAAAAGCAATTTTGAGAAAGAATAACAAAGCTGGCAGGGCGCGGTGGCTCAAGCCTGTAATCCCAGCACTTTGGGAGGCCGAGATGGACGGATCACAAGGTCAGGAGATCGAGACCATCCTGGCTAACACAGTGAAACCCCGTCTCTACTAAAAAATACAAAAAACTAGCCAGGCGTGGCGGCAGGCGCCTGTAGTCCCAGCTACTCGGGAGGCTGAGGCAGGAGAATGGCATGAACCCGGGAGGCGGAGCTTGCAGTGAGCTGAGATCTGGCCACTGCACTCCAGCCTGGGCGACAGAGTGAGACTCTGTCTCAAAGAAGAAGAAGAAAAAAAAAAAAGAATAACAAAGCTAGAGGCATCACATTTGATTTCAAATTATATTACAAAGCTACAGTAATCAAAACAGTATAGTACTAGCATAGAAACAGGAAAATAGACTGATGGAATGAAATAGAAAACCCAGAAATAAACATATGCATATGTGGTCAACTAATCTCCAACAGATATATAACAAGGTGCTCAACATCACTAATTATCAGAGAAATGAAAATCAAAACCACAGTAAGATGTGGTTTTATGTTTAAATGGCTCATATATATATACGATTGGAATGTAAATTTGTACAATCATTTAAATAAAACAGAATGGAGGTTCCTCAAAAAATTAAATATGGAACTACCATGTGATCCAGCAATCCCACCTCTGAGTATATATCCACAAAATAAAATAAAATCACTACTTTGAGGAGATAATTACACTCCCATGTTCATTGAGGCATTATTCACAATAGCCAAGATATGAAAACAATCTAGACATCTAACAACAAATGAATAGACAAAGAAAATGTGATGTGTGTGTACACATATGTACAATGGAATATTATTCAGCCTTAATGCACAAGTAAATCCTGTCACCAGCAGCAACATCCATGAACCTGAAGGACATTCTGCTGAGTGAAATAAACCAGACACAGAAAAAAATGATTTCACACACATGTAGAATGCATACATATAACAAAACCTAACGTACGCCTTCAATATGTACAATTTTTATTTTTCAATTATACCTCCAAAAATCTGCAAAAATTTCAAGAAATAATCAAGTGCCCCCTTTGATTATTCCAGGTCAAAATATAAGGCTTACTGAAACAGTTATTTGTGAATGCTTTCCTGATCACATTTGCTAGCCTTCACACTGAAAAGCAAACACTGTCTATAAATGTAATTTATAATACACGTATTTTATATTATTTGAAACTTTCACTGACTATATCCCCTGGAAGCCTATTTTATATTGTTCTGCTTTTTCTCTGTGTTTTTCATACCCTCTTTTTGAAATTAAACATGCTGTTTTTATTCTAATTTGCTCCTTCCCATGGTCCAGATTATTTTTATACCTTTCTGTTGTTAATTAAGGCATTCTAAAATTTCAAGTTAACGGTTAATGAATATCTTTGTAATCTTTCTAAACAGAACAAAGGCCTCAAATATTTCTTGAAACTATTATCTCCTATCCTAAATTATATTGTTGTCAAATAATCTGGAGCTCCCATACTTTCTTAATCCTCAAATTTGCTTCTGCTTTGTGTAGTCACTGTTTATTTATATTTACCAAAGTGTTTAATAATTTTTTGCTCAGTGTTAATTTTTGATTCTGAGACTTCCCTTGCAATATCGTTTATCTTCTTCCTCAAGTACAACTTTTAGAAATGCATTTATTGAGCATCTTTTAATGCAAATTTCAAAGGTTCTGTATGATAAAAAAATTCTTTCTAATTTTTGTGTGTAAAAGTGTGAACACAGGAAAGGCAAGCTGGCATTTCCATTCTTTTAGCATTGTGAAAGTGTTAATTTTTGCTCCTGGTTTCCATTATCATGATAGTAAAATATATAACCTTTTCTCTCTGACTACTTAAACACTTTTCAATTTCCTGTTGGCATTTTGTAATCTACCACAAAATCAGCTATATATACATTTCTTCATATTTATCTTTCTTGATATTTGTGCCTCCTAGATTTGAAGACTTTTGTGTTTCCTCACTTATGAAAAATCTGTAAAATAGTTTGTCTCTCACTCTCACTAATCTCTCTCTGATACTCCAATTAGCTTTGTGTGAGAGCCTCTCATTTTGCCTTCTTTGACTCTTAACTATCTTAGTTTCAATTTCTATCTTTTCAGTTCTATATTCAGGATAACTTATTTTGTTATATTTTATGGCTATAACTAAAGATATGTCATTCTTGGGTTATGATAATCTAATAATTCTCCTCAGTGTTTTAAACTTAGAGTTTTAACCTAGAGAATATTTCCCAAACATTCCATTTGTTTCTTTTTCACATTTACATGAGCATTTTTTCCTTAGTGTTATTGTACAGAATTTCCAATCGAATTTTATTTCCTTAATTTATTAACTATTTGTATGAAATTCTGGTCACCTAAAATTACTTTGGTCACGGTACAGTAGCTCACACCTGTGGTCCCAGTACTTTGGGAGGTGGAGGCAAGAGGATTTCTTGAGATCAGGGGTTGGAGACTAGTCTGGGAAGCACAGCAAGATCCTGTCTCAACAACGACAGCAAAATAATAAATGAAATTACTTTGTGTTTAGTTTTATTATGAGCTTTGAAAACAGAGGGCATTTTCCTGCTGTATTTGTAATCGTTGACCATGAGATCTGAAGTCACGTTTGGTTATTCTTAATCTTGAGGAACCTATAATGTGTGATATGAAGATGGTTTCTCCATAACACAATTGGGAAAAGTTTCAAGTCTGAGCCATTTCTCCACCAAGGCAGTATGAATCTAAACCCACGGATCTTGTGAGGGCAACTCTGTGGGTAAAATTGTTACTCATAGTAGCTTGTGCTTTGCTGACAACTCAGGCCAAGACAGTGAGAATCACGTTTTCAACTCTTGTAGGAAGACTGATGTGTTCTATAGATTGTATTTGGGGTCCTCTGAGGGCGCTGGCTTTAAACTAAGAAGTTTCAGTTCCCATTTATTGAGGTCCTTGCCTTCTGCATTCCACCTAGACAGTAGAAACTAAGGTTTCCTTCTGGATGCTATGAAGCCTTGAAACGAAACTTTCAACCACTCTTTTCCCTTCTGTGCCATGTGCGATGCTCTGTATGATCAGGAAGTGTGTGTGCTAAACTGACCATTTAGGGTATAAAAAATAATACAAAAGACGTTTAATATAATTTATTCATTCTTATGTCTTAGTATCTAATGTAGTGGTTGGTACATAGCAGGCACTCAATAAATATCTGTTGCCTAAATAAATCAGTTTAATGCTATGAGTTAAGGTGTATGCAATATTAGAGAATAAAGTTGTCTGTCATCAATTTTATCTTCATCAAATTATGTTCTGACTCTCACTACTAGTCATGTGAATTCTAAGTCACATTGGATTTCAGAGTAATTTCGCTATCTTAAATTTCATTTCTGACTGACATAGCCATGAATGTACAGCCAAAAATTACTAAAATGACTCTTGAATGCAATTTGTGTGTTCAAATTATGAGTATATATTAATATAAAGATAAAATTGTGTGTTCCTTAAAGAATGGAGTGAGCATATAATTTTTCTATTCAAACATTTTTGTAATTATAATTAGAACTAACTTTTATGAAACTAACTGCAAGCTGAGAATTGGGATAAGAACTTATGTTAACTTACTTGTCAACACTCCATGAAGCTGGTTCTATTATTTTTTTCTGTTTTATAGTGGGGGAAACAATAACCAACAAAAAGCTCAACTTGTTCAAAGTCATACCACTTTTAAGTCATGGTATTGGGATTTGAACCTAGGATTAAGTACTGGGAGCAATATACGGTTTATTTATCTGGACATTTGTGTAGGAATTTTTGAAAGAATGTAAGTACTTATTATTGCTTTTATCACCTATGAATTGTAGCATCTTTGCTACTGGCATGAATGCTTTTTAAGTGCTTTTACTGTATAAAGTAATATTGCTTTTAAATTTCTACAGCCTCTTTCTATATGCTCTGTCTAGCTAAAGACAAGAACCTTTGTTACAAGTGAGACACTCAAAAAGAGCAAAGTATTTCTTTGCTTATCTCTTAATCACAACCATCATTTTATTTAGTTTGTGCTTAGACTATGTCTCTATTTTCATTCCTGTTCACCATCAGCAATGGAGGGAGATAGAATTAAAACATCAGTACCGATCCTGGGATAAGCAAGTAGTTTCTCTGTACAGAATTTTTCTTTTTCTAATATATTTGTGAATTGTGATTCCTCAGTGGAGAGTAATTAGAGTGCTACATTAGAAACTTAATATGCAGTGCTACTAAGTTTCAATGATTTAAAGTTTGATTCTTCCCATTTGTTTGCAGTAAAAGACACTCTTTTAGGCTCTCTCCCCAATCAAATAACCAGTTTAGCATGATAATGATATACATATATTTAAAAGCCACCTGTTGAATACAGAAGTGATATTAGAAGGTGTGTTTAATGCAGTGGTGTGTGGCTGCTCAGAGGCAGACACAGTCAGAAAAACAAAACAATTGGACTTGCAAAGCAGATTGAATGGTAAACCAATGAAAATAAATGAAGATAACATTTATTTTACTGAAGGAAATATGTCCTAATTGTATACTTTTGGTCAGAGAGTTTGTAGGTTGAGATAACTTTGGAAATACATCCTGTTTGGGCATTCTGAAATGAAGCATTATTAAAAATTAATCCAGCAACAAGAGTGACAGAAAAATGACTACATGTCTTGAATATTTCTATCTATGCAAACCTGGTCTCGACCAGTAGGCTTCTCTGCAGTTATTACAGGACAATTGCCAGGCCTTGAGGCAGTCGGCTCTCAAAGGATCCCAGCTCTGAGAAAGCCCTTGAGACTTCTGTTCCAGTCCCTTCACCCACTGGGGGGTGGGCCAGAATAACCACTTTGATGAAAAGGGCCTAAAAGGAGCACCTGTTGTAACTGAACCCAATGCTTAAGTCATTCAAGATGATTACATCTGATGCACTGTTTTCACTATTGCTTAGTAAATCCATACCTTTGTCATGACCTCATATTCCCTCTAGTACTCCTAAGCTGTATTTTAATGCAATGTTAGTACCACTTAATTACTCTTAAAAGTCACAGTAAATGGCTTCCAAAGTGCCTCTATCGTATAGGCCTCATGTGTCGATCTGAAGAGCAGACCTCAGCCTCAGCTGCTAGCTCTACGTCAACAAATTTCTCCTCCCCCATCGCTCAGGAACCATTTTCTTTCTGTTTTAAAGGATCTGTAGGACACACCACACTTTCTGATATTATACCTAACATTTCTCTATCTTCACGATTCCATTGTCCTTATTTACCAGGTGACTTTATATTTTTATCCCTGACTGTGGAAGTTCTTAACCACTTTAACTTCCATGACCCCAGATATAACTGTGATGTATGTAAAAGCATGCTGCCTCCAGGATTGTATGCCCCTGAGGGAAAAGCTTGTACCTCTCCACTTTGTGGAATCTGGTACTCACCTTCACTGCAGACTTGGACCTTTTCTGGCCGATATAGCTCATGGGCTTTCTTTTGTTTTCCTCTGCCTTTCTGTCTAACCTGGATACTATTGTCACCTGTTCCAGACGTTTCTCCACTGATGACGCTGACTCGCACACCTTCCTCTACAACATGATCTTGACAAATCACAACATTGGGATCTGTGTTTTATATATATATGTATAAATACATGAAACATATATAAAACATATATAAAATTTATATATAAAACATATATATGTTTTATATTGTCACCTGTTACCTGCATTTCCTTTTTCAACAATACTAAACTTTTAAAAAAAATACACACTAATTTCTTACAATTGTTCCATTATTTACTAAGTTATTTTAATCAATTTTGTGTACATTATAATACAACATTCTGAGAAAGTTTCTTTTCCTTCCATTCAAACCTATTTCTTCTCCTGTATCAGTTATGGATGAGAATTGTCTCATAAAACTATAGAACCTGGCACAACCAATTAAAAATAGCCAGTCTGAGTCCAAAGGCCTGCTTTGAGATTCTTAGAAATTTAGTCACATGGCCCTTTCAAAACTTACCATCACTCTTTTCATTACTGAGTCATGAAGATAAATAGAGTCCCCGAATTTCCCTGGCCACTGTGACTCCTTTTCACTTCATCTTCCTCAGTGTGTGGCCACTTGTCCTCAGGTGCGATGACCCAAGAAGGGTGCCACAGAGCCAGCCATTGTGTAATCATGCATAAGCTTCAAAGCATGGCAGAAACAGCTCACCTACACAACCAGAGACAGCTCTTCCTATGTTGCTTTCTCTATGAAATATTCCAGAATTCCACCAACAGTAATAGGTCTCTGACCTTGCATAGACTCTACTCATAGCACTCCACATGCAGGCACTTAGCATGCCCTGTGAGGAGCACTGAGCACACTGTGTGAGGGGCATGTGGCACGCCTCACTAAGACACAGAGCATACCATACAATCAGCATTTTTTTTAGCACAGCATATGATTGCCACCTAGCACGTCTTAACAGCAATGTAACATGCCATACACTAAGCGCTTAAGATACAAGTCACTATACACCTATCCGAGCAGACCTGAGCTCCAAGAAAGCAAGTGTGCATCTTTTCCTTCTAATCACAGAGCTTGCACAGTTCTTAGGACATAGTGTGAATTCAGTAGTAGAGGATTTATTACAATGGTTGCCTTAGTATATAAAAATTACATTTTATGCACTTATTAAAAAACTCATGTTCTAATACTACACATTTAAATTTACTAGGCATTACTTAAATATATATTTGAGAGATTTCTGTGTGATACATCCATAAATAAAGAAAACCTGATGTCTATTTAAAGAAACAAACAAAAATTATATTGGACCAAATTAACCATCTTCTTCAATTTAGCTAATGCATTTTTAAAATAATAACTACGACATTATTTTGATACTGTTTACAGGACAGAAAAACAAGTGTTGATTATAGTTATATTTAAAATTTCACCTGTAATTGCTTTAAACCATGGCTTATATTCTTAGCTGGGATTTAATTTCACATTTAGAGGAGCCATTGATTACTGAGTTCCTGATGTTAAAAATGCATATGCTCACTTTCCTAGTCCACCTGCTATCCAAACCAAACTCTGTAATTGCTTTGTATTCACATAATCTTTTCCAAGAACTCTGGACTAAAGCCAAATGTGCCTTTCAATAATCAGCAGCTGGACTCTTGTATAGTGATAGCAGAAATCTGAGTGCTTTCAGGTATGGCTTTGTCGGTAAATAAGTAACTATCTTATAGTATCATTTATGAGAGGGTATGCCATGAAAAAAGTAAGATAACATATGTTCAGTGCAAGTAACTGCATGCCCACAAGACTTTGTAATGCAGTTACAAACTCTTTAACACAACAAATATTTCAAAAATTCTATGGAGTATTTAATCCCATTCTCATACTGTCTGTCGCTTAACACTCGAATTTTAGCAACAGGCTTCAATTACTAGGGCCAATTTCTTTAGGAATTTGGCAACAATTTTCTTCCTCACTGCCTAGCACAAGCGGAAGCAGGGAAAGGCCTTGGAGGTAATTTGGCATAGGAACAGGATCATTTTCTGCCTTATTCAACAATAATTTGAAGCTATATCAATAATTTATAAGCAGAGGATTGAAAGTAAAGCTTCAAAGTCCATTTCATTCATGTAATTAGGACCGTATTGCTATTCAGCATCTTATATTTAGAGGTAAGCTTTATTAATATGCAATGTTAATTTTTTGAAAAATAAGATTTATGCTTTAGAAGTATCAGACAAATATTATTTTACACGTTTATTAGAAAATTTCTGAACAATGATTCGTTGCATCTATCCTTTAGCAACAGTGCTATTCACATACTAAGAAGGTGATTTAGTTTGCTAGGCCTGCCATAAAACAGTAGCAGAGACTGGGTGACTTTAACAACTGAAATTTGCTTTCTCAATATTCTGGAGGCTCGAACTCAGAGGCCGACGTGTCAGCGGGTTGGTTTCTCCCAAAGCCTTTCTCAAGGGCTTGCAAATGGCCATTTTTTCTTGTGTCTTCACATGGTCTTCTCTGTGATTCTGTCTCTGTCCTAACCTCCTCTTTTAACAAGGACACAAGGCATATTGGATTAGGGAGCATCCTAATGGCCTCGTTTTAATTTAGCTAGCTCTTGTAAGACACCATCTCCAACTACAGATTCTGAGGTACTGGGAGTTAAGAATTTAACATATTAATCTAGGGGAGAGACACAGTTCAGATCCTAACTGAAGGATTTTGTTATTTTTGTTGTTGTTCTAATACTAAGAAAAAGACACTGAAAACCCTATATTATTTATATTCAATTTTGGTAAAAGCAAAGTCACCTTGGGAAATGGGATATCTATGTTTGAATCCAAGCCCTGCCATTTATTACCTGTATGGCCTTGGGCACATCACTTGAGAAAGCAAAGATGTGTTGACTTGTGTGCATTTTTAGCTGCTACCTGTAGGTTACACAGCTATTTGTCACACAGGACTGGTTTGCTTGAAGATGTCCCTTCTTTTGGTCTCTACAATGTTACCCTTTCCCAGTAGGAAAAACAAAACAAAATCTGTGCTTTGCATATACATAAAAGGCAGATTTTATTCTGAAAAGGGGTTTTTGTTTGGAAATTATGAGAATTAATGAGGTATTGTAATAGGCATCTTTTAGCAATTTGATATTTCATCTTTTATAATGCATGTAAGAAAAAACCATACTCTTGCTTTCTTAATATAAAGGTATTCTACATACCTGATCTCTTTATATTTTTGGCAGCAGTGAATAAAACTATAGATTTTAGCTGAGTGCAACTGAATTATTTGCTTGCTCTTTGGTTTATCTACTGATCATTAGGAATTCACATAAGACTTGTGCAGTATTCTCCATTCTCCTTTTAGGAACACTGAAACCAGCAAATGCATTCGTTCACTCAAATTAACTGTCTGACAGTTTAAATATCTATGCTTTTATGTACCGATGTAATTGTGTGTTGGAGCACTGAGCGGTACAATAATTACCATCAGCTACTCGTCTGTATTTATGTACACCTCTGCAATGCCTCAGTAAAAACTGACAAATCAGGTTTGAAGTGAGTCTTAGGACTTTGCAGAGGCACGTGGAGTATGAAATCTTAGATGCCGCAAATGCATCTAAGATTTTGTACTCCGGTGACCTAATCTCACCTGCAGTATTGATGACCTGATCTACCACAGGTTTCCGCTTAGTTTCTGAATCTGTCACAATATGCTAGAAGTTGTGAGCCCCGTGAATCCACCGAGTGTTTGTGTTTAGCACATAAAAGCCTCTCTGTAAATATTTGTTACATAAATGTACTTCCATTCCCATTTTATATGCAAAGCAATTAGGTTTTTCTCTCTATTGATCTGGTGCATTCTTCCTATGAGAGCTCGTACAATTTGGTTTTCTATGAGGAGAACTACTGTAGGGTATTTCAGCTGGTATAGCTCTTGAATTTCTTCTCTGTACTACTCCTATCCTCCTTCAACTCATCATCAGTTATTTCAAATGCATCTTCTTGTGCCCATTGCCATCCTCCTGCCTCTCTGTTGACGTCACAGTGCCTCCCTCTTCTGCCAACCATCTTCCCAGTGTTCCTGAGCTACAGCTTCACCTCCTTTATTTAGTGATGGACATTGCAGCCCAAATGCTCTTTCTAAAATGTGAGCTATGAGCCTCAATGTCATCCTCCTCCGCAACATTCTTCAAGCTCTAATAGCCTTGAAGATGAAGTCCAAAGGGCTGAGTGCAGTCACAGCATTTTCTGACCTACTTCTTGTGCAGTGCTCGGCCTGCCCTCTTCCTGCATTTCAGGCCTCACAAATCCACTGTAACTCCTGAAAGGGACCTCACGCCCTCACCTTCACTACCTCTCCCATCTGCATCCCCTCTCCAGGTGCATAAGAATAGTGAAGTCTTCTGCTGGGAATAAGGAAGTAGTTATTTACCCATTTTACTATTTACTTTGCAAAACGAAGTAGGGAACAAGTTACCAAGGATGCCTTGAATATTTTTACATTTATTCAAAGGCAGCGTGGCTTAAAGAGACTGAGAAATACTATCCCACACAACCATGGGTACAGCTTACAAGGTATGTGTTTATCTGTGTGGCAGATGACACTTGGGGTCCCTAAACCAAGGCAGTGATCATTGAGGGTTGGACATGGTGCTGAGGAGCAGGTGAGAGGCCAGCACAGGGAAGCCAGTTTAGAAACAATTTCACTTGAGCTTTTTCCCAATCCCAGAATTTGTATCTCCAAAATGCACTATTACTAAAGGCTTTCCTATCCAGAAAACTTAAACTTAAGATTTGTATTTAAGGTATATATTTTTGTCTTATTGCATTTATTCTCTTTTCCAATTTAGTTTCAAGCTTAAACTCCGCATTATTTCATCCAGGCTGTAGTGCAGTGGTGCAGTCATAACTCAATGAGGCCTTGAAGTCCTGGGCTCCAACAGTCCTCCAACCTTAGCCTCCCAAGTTACTGAGACTGCAGTTGTGAGCCACATGCTTGGCTTATTTTCATGATTTAAAATGCATTATATTCTTTTTGGTACAGTTGTAACACACTGGTTTAAATCCTCAACAAATTCTCCATCTGTGTCACTAGCTTCACAGTTTGTAATTATTCTAAAATATTGGCACAATACCACTAAAGTTAGTTTGTATTAATACTTATTTGAGTGAATCATGTTACTTCTCACCTAATAGACTCTATTATCTTCCAAAGCACATCAACATTTTTTTCTAGCAGGTACCTGTAACATTATTTTTCCTTTTGTACATAAAATTTTGTGTGTGCTGATAAATATCTGAGGTTAAACATTCTAGAATGTACACAGTTTCTGAGCAGTGCATATAGAACTAGGTAGGAACATCAGAACTCCAAGAGGCCTTTGAGCCCATCTAGTTAAAAGTGCTTTATTTTGCAGATATGGAAGCCAAAACTCAGAAATTTTAACTGATCTAAATTCACAGAAATAATAAATGACAGAGCCAAGTCAGAAGCCAAAACTAGCCTTCAAGTATCCAGTTCAATAAATTTTAACTCTGACAATGTTGTTTTTATATTCAGAGGCACTTACGTACAAAAACTAATGGTCTTGAGAGACTATTTTTGTGTGTATGGCAAGTATGCATTTATTTTCAATAATAACGAAGACATTTTAATATTCTTAGACAAAAATAAATCTAATAAATATTTCCCTTTCAGTGTCTTGATATGATAATGATATGATGGGGGGGGGGAAGCAGCTCAGTGCTTCCTATAAGTCAGATTGTCCTATGATACGTTTATGTGAAGTAATGACAACCAGCCGTGTAAAGAGGATCGGTTGTCCTGCGAAACTGCACTCATTCCATGGTTACATGACTTGTTCCTTTAATATCTACTCTATCATTTCTCTACCAGTTTCTTACAAATTAAGAACTTGGTACATAATTTTTGATTAAGCAAAATATGAGACCCAAAAATAAAAACATAATTTGGGAATTAAAATTTGATCACCAAAAAATTATGTGTTCAGGAGAAGAAACCTCATTGTAATATATTAGTAGTGCTGGTGGTGATGACAGCAGTAATCGTACTGGCGGTGAGGTTGGTAGTAATAGAGGTGATGGTAGTATAAAGATGGCAGTAATAATGAGTAGTAGTTGTGGTGGTAGTAGTGGTACTAGTAGTAGTAGCAGTAGTTATCATGGGAGCAATATTGGTGATGGGGGTGATGGCAGTAATGTTGGGTAGTGTTAGTGGCAGTAGTAATGGTAGTAATAGTTAATAGTTTCAGTAGGGTAGTGGTGGTAGTGGTATTAGTAGGGATAGTAGTAGTTATGGTGGTGGTGGTGGTGGTGGTGGTGATGATGGTAGTAATATTGGTAGTATTAGTGGCAGTAGTTGTGATTGTAGTAACACTGGTAGTAGTTTCAGTACTGGTGGTGGTAGTGATGATAGTAGTGACAGTAATAGCTAGTATAGTAAGAGCTAACTATTTCTTAAGTGTTTGCTAATGGTCAGGCATTACTCAGAGTTCTTACAAGTATTAATTCATTAATTTTTTCCTTACAATAACCCAAAAAGGTAGGTACTACTACTATTACATTTTGCTAGAGGGGGAAAAAGCAAAAATAACAAGACAGATGTTATGCAATGTGTCCAAGGTAAATGGCAAAGCTGCATTTTTAACTCAGGAAGACTGGTTTTATCTTCCTCTTCTACTGTGCTTCTTAAGGCAAGATACTAAATTATCATGAACAAAATTGATGATGAGTAATTATTAATAAAGAATGAGGGATATTTTTAAAATCTTAGCAATTCTGAATCCAATTCAAAGAAGTATGTAATGCATATTCTATCTGAGTATTGAACTTTCCTGTAACAGTAAGTGTGCTTGTATTATTCTAGTTTATTAATTCTGCCTCTTAAATTTACTAGATATGAGTTTTTTTAACAACTTCTTTAATTTCCCTATGCCTCTGTTTCCCATCTGATGGGGTATAGTAATTGTCCTTACATTGTAAAATTATACAGACTGAATCAATACAAGGGCATTGATCAAAAATAATAGCTAATTAGCTCAGTGCTAGCTATTATTATGTTTACTTATTATCTCATCTAGTTTTCACAATAATGTAAAAATTATCACAATTTATATAATTTAATTAATTAGTAGTAATTAGTTGAATGAGGATTTGTTGAATTACTATTTCTTTAACACTTAAATTCCATGTCCTTGCCATGCCATCATTTTGTTTCTTGGTGAATTGCAACGTAACTTTTCCTGGGTCTGGTGTGTTCAGCTGCATGCCAGCCTCACTCCCCTACAGGAATCCTGGAAACAAGTCTCAGCCATAGGACTCCTCTGAGCACAAGTTTTCTCTCAAGGTACTTGATTAATCCAAGGAGGCCATTTCCTGGCCATGTCAACCTGAGTGCATTGCTGAAATTGTTTAGATGGCCACTGAAAAGAGAATTAATCTTCTCTCTGTGGTGGCAATGATCAGTGATAAAATATAAAATGGGGCACTTCGCTGGCTCTCTCTCTCTCTTTCTACATATATATACACACACACACACACACACACATATATATATACACACACACATACATATCTATACACACACACACACACACACACATAACCATATAGAGAAAGGCAGTGAGAAAAAGAAGGCACACTGAAAAAAGAAAAATACTTCCAGAGGTGTTTTGTTTTGTTTTGTTTTGTTTTGTTTTGTTTTGTTTTGCTTCTATGTAGTTTCTGAGCCCCAGCTGTGTGCCTCCACCACAGTAGTTTGGAGGACCAAACCTTTGTTAGTTTCTGTGGGCCAGTGCATCCTACAGTATTTTCTTGAGGTAGTTAGAAGTAGAATTCCATCACTCAAGCAGAAAACAGGCATCGATCTCTTCCAAGTCTAAAACAAACAAGTTCTAGATCCCATTACTTTGCCTCCAAGTCTTTTAGTTTAAAGAAATTAATTTTTGGATTCTAACCGAGTATGGTTTTGATATCAATCTCTATACAATTTTTTTAGAATGCTAAAAAGCTGGTAATTTTGTTATTTGGAAAACAAACAATGTGAAATGTAAGGATACATTTTAATTTTATAAACTATAAAGAAAGAATTAAAGAAAATAATACTTTGTTTTCAACTCATAGACTCTTGATTCTTCTTTCAAAATTATCAGGATTCTTTGGGGTCCACAGGGAATGGAGAGAAGAACTGAGCCTTTCAGTGAACTCCTCACATGATTGTCTTGGCCATGTGTTAGGTATATGTCCAGAGTCAATAACTAAGATCCTCTTTGCTTCTATTTCCTTATATGCAAAGTAGAGCTGATGATATTATCTACCTCAGAGGGACACTGAAAGATCGTGTGCGTGATCTACATATGTAAAATATGTAAAGCAGTGAGAACAACACTTAGCAGTTAATAAATCTTAGTTCATGTTCTCATCATTTCCAACATATTTATTTGAAATAAAATATCGAAAATCATTGTACATGCAATTTTTTTAAAAACCGAAGGGGAAAAATGAACTGTTGCTGCTTGGAGTTGTAGTATCTTCTCCGGTCGTGAAGCATGGTTTCTACTCTTTGGGTTGAAGCTTGTTGAGAATGGACTCTTAGTGGGTCAAACACTTCAAATGCCTTAACAACCAGGAAATTTAAGGTTAATAAACAAATCATATTCCCAAGTGGCTGGTATGCAGCCTTACTTTTTATTATCAAATAGATTGTTTGTAAATCATACATTTGGAAAATAGAGAAGCAAGTAGGTGCTTTCTGTGAAATGCAACCTAAGAACAGGAGGGTGCTCAATCTTCTGTAGTGGTCAGCATCTTTTCCTTCTTCAGGGCCAACTTCACATAGCTCTTACCAGGTAACAGGGAACTCAGCACACTTCAGCTCTGCTAGTCACAAATCTCATCACACTAATTAGATTGTGAAGCAAAACCAAATATAACCTAACTTCAGACCTAATATTAATATTAAAGAAGAAAATAGAAATGAATAGAGGAAATGTTGCCTTCCTCCTAGTTCCTGGGACTTTTCAGTTGCTAGTACATGCTTATCTGCAATCTAGTGATAACAGAGAGAATAAGAAAACTTAGTGACCAGTAGAGAGACTTCACTACTCACTGGAAATATAGTGAGAGATAATTCTGTGATTAAAAAATAACTTAAAAATGAATAAACTATAAGATTCAGACAACAATGGAGCAAAGACAATTTTGCTGAGAAGCATGAGGACTGGTACCATGCCCTACCTTCCTCCTCCATGATTATCGATCAGTTTTATCTGAAATATTGGCATTTCCCTGTGTGCGAATTAGATCCTAAACATTTTATGTTCTTTATAAGAAAAAGAAAAACATATTGTATACTGATGTCAGGAATCAATCTTAGATAAGGACAATTCTATCTTGCTTATTTTTCAGAATGTGAAGAATCACATACATTTTGATCGTACCAGATAAACAAGTGTAGCCTGTTTATTTTTTGATATGCTGGACTCTAAAATTATAATAAATTACATCTGTTCTTAAGTGCTTTTTTACAGCATGACAAGTCCAAATTGTGTGCACACACTCTGGAAATGATGTCTAAAAAGGCATTTGAATATTTTCAGGCGTATGTGAAACAAAGACAAAAGATGATTCACATTCAGCTGAGTGATTAGAACGTTTTCAAGCAGAAAGAATGGAATATGTTCATTCCAGTATTATTAAAATTGTCTTAAAATGTAAACCATGATGTTAAAATTATCAAATATAATCTTCGTCATGTTGTTTCATGCCTCATTCTCTACTGAGAAAATGAGTCCTAGCATTAAAAAAATCTAAGTACTCAGAAGCTTTGGTCTTCTGTAAGTTAAATATAAAGTTTTCCACTTAACTTAAAATGCCAGGATATTTTTTGACTCCTTTGCAGTTCTGAAGGTCATTCTGCTGATGCCATGGTCAGGTAGAGTCATAAGTAAATTTGCGGAGTGAACAGCATAGAGCTCCGGAAGTTATTGGAATATGGCTTCTGCATCAGCAGGGAAATAGGAGCAGCAGCCCCTGCACTCCTCAAGCAAAATGCTCATGGAAAATGAGTCTAAAATAAACATTTCTGGCATACCAACAACCTAACCTGACTAACAAGAGAAAGAAATAGGCCAGATTTGAAAATTATATCACTTCACGTAGAAATGCATCCAATGGGCATGCTTTGTGCATATGAAGAAAGTGTATATTCAAAATTCTTATAAATGCACAAATATGAATTAGGTACGCAATGACTGAGGATGGAGAAGTGGGTGAGAATTTTATCTTATGTGGTTTTAAAGTCCATTCCAACACAGAGTCAACGATTCTTAAAAATTATAAGCAACATAAATCAAAGGGCGGGTAAAAATCACAGAAATAAAAGACCTAAGAGTAGAATTGGGGGAAAACCAGTGCTGAGAAAAGTCAGGAAGAAAGACAAATTTTATACTGAAATTGATTTTGGAGTAAAATCCTACTTCACAGAATCGTTGTAAGTATTCCATTAACTAGGGGAAAAAAGGGATTTGGAAAGTGTTTAATGCTAGATGGCGTTAGTTATAATGGTTCAGGGCATGCCGTCTGGAATCCGACACCCTAAATTTGACCACTTAATAGCAGTTTAACAGTTGGAAGTCACTAATGTCTGCCAATAGTGTATTTTCTTTTATGTAACCTGGAAATAAAAGTGGTGCGTATTTTATAAAGAATTAAATAAAAAGACATATGAAAGATCTTCAAAATGCGCCTTGAGCATAACAAATACTCAATGTATGCTCACGGCGCTGTGACTGTGTGCCTGTTGCCGGGGAGGGCTGCTTCGGCTGCACAGGGGCAAACCTGACACGACCTTGGGGCTGCTGTAGTGTATGACTGACATTTTATTTACTTTAAAACAAAATTCTCTCCACTGGGGGCGGGGGTGTGGGTGGTACTTTTCAATGAATGATGAAGGAGCAGTGGATATTTATAGGTAAAATAAAATAAGACTTAAGCTAAATATCATACCTTGTAAAAAACAATGATCTCTAAATGGGTCATTGACTTAATGTAATGTAAACAATAAAATGCAATGTAAACAATAAAAACATAAAAGTTCTAGACATATACACACAGCATGAAAATTTCCTTCCACCTTTCAGCACTCATTTATCATCACTTGTCTCCTTAACTGTGGATTATCACAGCAACTTTCCTACCTTCAACCATCGTTTTTTTTTTTTTTTTGAGACAGAGTCTCGCTCTGTCACCTAGGCTGGAGTGCAATGGCGAGATCTTGGCTCACTGCAAACTCTGCCTCCCGGGTTCAAGCAATTCTCCTGTCTGGCCTCCCCAGTAGCTGGGATTACAGGCACCAGCCATGATGTGTGGCTAATTTTTATATTTTTGTAGAGACGGGGTGTCACCATGTTGGTCAGGCTGGTCTTGAACTCCTGACCTCACGTGATCCACCCACCTTGGCCTCCCAAAGTGCTGGAATTACAAGCAGGAGCCACTGCACCCAGCCAACCATCTTAACCCTCTCACTCACACTGTAAAATCATATCCTTAGTAGAATTTAATCACCATTCTCTCCAGTCTTACCACCTGAATTTTGCAAGACAATATCAGAAAGTAAGCTGACTGGTTGCACTTTAAATTCACGCCCTCAGACATGGATTTTCATTATAGGCCCAATACATTTCCAGTTAAATTCACTTTCTAAAGTATTTATTTTTTCATTGCAAATGTATTCTTGAATTTTAAAATATTTAATTGGCAAGTACAAGTTATATATATTCAAGGTGTCCAACATGATGATTTGATATATGCAAACACTGTGTTATAGTAATCACAAGCAAACGAATTACTACACCACTTCTGCTGTACATTACAGCCCCAGAACTTGTTCATCTTTTTTTTTCCTTTGAGATGGAGTCTCACTCTGTCTCCAGGCTGCACTGCAGTGGAATGATCTCAGCTCATTGCAACTTCTGCTTCCTGGATTCAAGTGATTTTCATGCCTCAGCCTCCAGAGTAGCTGGGACTACAGGCACGCACCTCTACACCAGCTAATTTTTGTATTTTTAGTAGAGATGGGGTTTCACCATGTTGGCCAGGAGGAGTTCAATCTCTTGACGTCGTGATCCACCTGCCTGGACCCCTCAAAGTGCTGGGGTTACAGGCATGAGCCACCGCGCACAGCCTTGTTCATCTTAAAACTGAAACTTTATACCCTTTGGCCACCATTTCCCCAGTTTCCTTTCCCTCAGCCTTAGGCCAACTACCTTCAGACACACTGCTTCTATCGGTTTGACTTTTAAAAATTTCTCCTGTGAGTGACATCCTACAGCATTTGTTTTTCTCAATCAGGTTTATTTTATTTACCACAATTTCCTCCAGGGTCATCCATATTGTCACAAATGGCAGAATTTCCTTCTTTTTAAGAAGTTATTGCATATTTGTCACTATTAAGAATGAAATACATTCTTTTAGTGCTTATTACTAATATAAAGAAAATCTAATGGTTTTAAGTATTTATTTTATAGATAATTATCTTATCAAATTGTCTAATTCCAATTGCTTTTTAATTGCACCTTTGATTTTCTAGGCATGCAATAATATAAATCAAAGTAAATGAGTGTCTCCTATGCGATATAGTATTGTTCACATTATTTGTGGGTGAGTTGTTAATTATCCCAAATATTCTCAATCTATTCCTAGATTACTAGTCTTTAAAAGCAATAAAGATCACATAATGTTGTCAAATGTCGTTTTGTGAGCTAGGTTTTTTCTATAATAATTTATGTAAAGTTGAGCCATCCATGCATATTTAGAATTAAATACTTGGGCCAGGTGCAGTGACTCACGTCTGTAATCTCAGAACTTTAGGAGGCCGAAGCAGGTGGATCATGTGAGACCAGTCTGGTCAACATGGTGAAACCCCATCTCTACTAAAATTACAAAAATTAGCCTGTGGTGGCAGGGGCCTGTAATCCCAGCTACTTGGGAGCCTGAGGCAGAAGAATCACTTGAACCTGGGAGGTAGAGGTTGCAATGAGCCGAGATTGTGCCACTGCACTCCAGCCTGGGTGACAGAGTGAGACTCTGTCTCAAAAAAAAAAAAAAAAAAAAAAAAAAGAATTAAATACTTGTGTATGCTGCGTAACTGTTTTGATATACCTCTTGCTTCTATTAGTTTCTTAATTAAAGTTTTCAGACGTGCATTCTTAGATCCAATTGTTACATTGCTTCAGTTTATGCTATCATATTAACCTTCTGATTTGGGGATTGTGTTATCTTTATTCTTTTTTCTCTATTTTAATATGTTTAGTGTAAAGTCATCCATCTATGCCTGAAATCAAACCTACCTGGTTTCCTACATTATTTTTTTGTATGATTTTAGATTTAATTAGCTAAAATTACAATTATGGTGATTACATCTATGTTCTTAATGCAAAATTAGTTTTAGTCATATCTTAATAATTTTCTGAAATAAAATATATGCCAACTATCTTTTCTATGATCTCAAATTCTTTGGATGATGAAAAAAATCATGTGTTTTCTGAAAGTTAACACTTGTCTTTTCTATCAGACTGTTTTTCCAGTACTACTAAATTTTCAAGTTTTGATAAAATATAATTGTCTTAAAATAATTCATTTACCTTTTCAAATTGATGCCATAGAGTTACTTATATTGTGGCTATATTTTTTGGCCTGAAAGATTATTTTTGTTATATCTTCCTTTGTGAGTTTTTTAACTCTGAAAGTGGAAACTTTCTTTTTTACATAGTCTCTATTTTCTTCTGATTCTTTCTTTTCCTTACTTTCCATTTCAACTACTGTTATTTGATCACAGAGTTATCCTCCATGTCCCATTTGTCACTCATAATTTCATTTTCCTAGGATTTTGCTTGGAGCTGAGATATATGCCCTCCACTGGGCCTTGGTAAACACTGATGCAGTTCCACTTGTAGTAATCATTTTCTCTCTTTAATAAGAGTTTTAATGGAGGGGCATATTGCTCTGCTTGGGCTGCCATAATAAAATATCATAGACTTGGTGGCTTAAATAACAGAAACTTATTTTCACGTATTTCTGGAGGCTGGAAGCCTAAGCTCATTTCTAGCAGTTGGATTTCTGGTGAGGGCTCTCTTCCTCCTTCTCACTGTTACCTCACATGGTTTTCTTCTGTAGGTGCAAGAAGATTGAGAAGGAGACAGAGAGAGAGAGAGAGAGAGAGAGAGAGAGAGAGAGAGGGAGAGAGAATATGCTGTCTAGTGCCTCTTCATATGAGGACACTATTTATATTCAATTACGACCCCCACCTTATGACATCATTCAACCTTAACTACCTCCTTAAAGTCCCCCATCTCCAAATATCATTACATTGGGGGGCAGGTACAGCTTCAACTTATGAGTTTTGGGGAGAGACAATTTAGTCCATAGCAGGAAAGTACAGTAGGTGATCTCAGGAAGCAAGTGTGAGGGAGCTAGGAGAGTAAGGCAATGACTACAGAAATACACTAACACTCATACACACTGATGTTGCAACTAACAGAGTTGTAAATCTTCCTGGGGTCTGGATAATCATAATAAATTCCTCCTCAGAAAATCTGTCTAAACCAGAAGTCATCACACTACAATTTGCAGGTAGAGTTGAAAGCTAAAATACATGATACCTAGTTAAGTTTGAATTTCATAGAAATAACAAATAATTTTTTAGGACATATCTAGATTAAAGAAGTTAATTGTTATTTATTTAAAATTCAAAGGTAAGCAACCTATATTTTTATATGATAAATATGGCAACCTTCCCCATTGGCCCAATTTAGCCACGGGCAAAGTTTTGTAAATAAAATTTTAATTGGAACATGACCACATTCATTCACTTTTGTATTGTCTATGGCTGTTTTTGCGCTACAGTGGTATTACTGAGTAGTGACTGCAAGATAGTATGGACAGAAAATGCTAAAATACATACTGAATATATTTACCAAAAAATATACTAAATATATTTACCTGGATTTAAAGGACAAAAAGCTTCATCTCAAGCAGTTGGTGTTGGTTCCTAAAGCTTTAGCCCCTTGCTCTCTTCCAGGCTGTGTGTGTCTGCAGGAGTGCTAAGAGGGTTCAGGGTTATACAGACCAAAAACTGAAAGACAAATGGCTTGTCTAAGCTCACAAAGACTAACTACTACAGTTGCAAATGAAATCACAAGTGTTGCACACCAAAGATGCCTGCAACCTTCCAAGAAGGCTGGTGATGGTCACTGATGAGAGTTCTGCTTGTACCTGTGTTACAGTAGGCTGATAGCTAGACATGAGCAGAATGGGGAGCCCCTGAGAAAAGGGAGGGCTGGAAAATCTTGCACCCCAGAGACCACTCAAAACATCCATGCTAGATATGAGCAGAGAGGAGGGAAAACACCTAGATGGAAAGCAATGTCCCTTACGACTTGCAGTAATCCCTCACTCCGCAGTTAACCTGTCAGAATATCACTAGATGCATGCTGATAAGGGAAGGGGGCAGAGGAGAAATCCCTAAGAGATATTCAGGAGCAGTAAGTGCAGATTTAGCCACTACACAACCTTCCTGGAGTGAAGGACACAGCTATTAGGTAGAATTCCTATCCAACACCTGGTTTGCACATGCACATCAACAGAGAGTAAGAGAGAATTCCACAAGCCTGGGCAGAAATTAGACGGGGAAAGGTGGGTACTTAAGACAGAAGTGGGAAAATTAGAGAAAGAAAAAGGTGCTAACTAAAGACAAAGCTGGGAACTTCCAGAACAATCCAACGTTATAAAAATCCCATGCAGAACTCTCAGGGCTGTTGCTGGCACGCTGGCTTTCAGCAGCCCACTCTGCCTCACCTTTCAGGGTATACTGTCTATGTAAACTCTTTGCTCCCAATTTCCCTTCAATAGGGCTCACTGCTATCTTTGAATTGTCACTTAGCAGAATTCTGTCTCCCAAGTAAGACTAAGAACTGAGGATCTCCCCCTTCCTGGTAACACCTGGACTTCCTGTTGAATGAGACCACTCAATGGCTCAGTTATTTAAGGAATTATAGTAGGGTATTCTATTCATTAAGTTTAGGTATAATTCTAACCAATATAATATGAACATTTGTTAAACGCTGCAGAACATAATTTGAAAACTCTTGTTCTAACTAGAAAATTGGTGCAAGTAGTTTTACAAATAATCCCCACTATGATTCCTCCATGTTTTATATTCTCCATTGAGGCGCTGGATTTAGACTCCTCTCATGTTTTTGATAATGTGATTTTCTACAGGACAACAGAACTGAAGATTGCAGAAACATGAAAGAGAATATGAATTGCATCTGCTAAAAAATTCTCATGAATTAGATATTAATTGTACCCTTGTACATTTCAATATTCGCCTATTTATGTCAGTGGACAAGAGAGTCAGGCTGTCCAGTCTTTTGGTAAGAAAGATAGTCAAAGTTCAAGGGAGAGATCTTTATCTTGATTCCTGTGGTATGCCATGGATTGGCTTCCTATGAATTTCCAG
The DNA here is from genome assembly GCF_047675955.1 of Chlorocebus sabaeus. Lineage (NCBI taxonomy): Eukaryota > Metazoa > Chordata > Mammalia > Primates > Cercopithecidae > Chlorocebus > Chlorocebus sabaeus. The sequence continues at coordinate 54,191,192 of NC_132911.1, read as the reverse complement.
AAAACTAACGTGGGATGCTCCATGCCCAGGAGTGGAAAGTGTCTCCATTGTCAATGGAAATGACTGGTGTCCCACAGGGCTGCAACCAGAAATCAGAGTACAGTTCCTTTACCTTCAATAATGGAATTTTCTTAAGTTAATTATGCTTCCTTCTCCCTGTCTAACTGCCTTTTCCACCTAGACTGCATACATACACAGAAGTGATGCTAAGATTGCTCCAGACAGGGTCATCTCACATCTGCAAAAATCCTGGTCTCTGGCCTCTTCAAAGTTTCCTTCAGACTCCAAAAGCAGATCACAGTTAAGTGTAAGGTTCCTTGAGCAATGTATTGGAGATACTCAAAATCAAGAAAATTTGTTCAGGTCACTGTATGACTAGAATCCCCCCACAAATAACTCAGCAAAGGAGATGGATATAGTAGGATTTTAACAAAGATTCTATAAATGTAACAAAAACATATAAAATATTTTAGCTTCAAGAAAATCACAAAAGAAAGAAGATACTAAATCATTTTTGTTGTTATTGTTTTATTTAGTTGTAAATATTACCAAGAGTTTTGTGGGAGTTTTTCCCTTCATGAATGTTTGTTACAAAATAAATCTTGCTTTTTGTAGAGTATCATCTTTATAGCATTGAAAATACGTTTACCCCCTTCTTCAGTCTCAATATTATTTTTTACACAACATCAAATTCAATCCCAGTTCCATGTGAAATTATTGCAAAGAATGGTAAATATAAATTATTCTTACAACATCAACCTTTGACCTGTCCTCTGAAATACCAGAATATAAACTGTCTTGTATTTTATAACATCTCTTCTTTCTCCTAATGGTAACTTGATTTTACTCAGCATGTCAAGTCTAACAAATAACAGTTCACTTGTTGCTGTTATTTTCAAAATAAAAATAATTGCTCTATTTTTCTTCAATGCCTCTTGAACAGAGTTCTATTTAGTTAGTAAATGATACTGGCCCAATTATTTAGAGAGAGAAAACTACGAAAGGTAGATTTGTGTGACCCATGTTAGCGGCTACCTCATCAAAACTTGGAATCTCTCCTGTTGCCAATAAAAAACCTACACAGGTAGAATGTGATCAATGAAATGGACACTGACTCATCATTCAGAATATAGTTTGGGGAAATGCTCATGGCAAAGGCAAGGAAACTAACTCCTATCAAAAAATTACTTATGTGATGCTAACACAAAATATTTTACACATTTTCTCATTTAATTCTTACAACACTTAGTGATTTGCTCTTGTTAAACATCTTGATTCTTGGCCAGGCATGGTGGTTCATGCCCATAATCCCAGCACTTTCGGAGGCTGAGGCAGGCAGATCACTAGAGGTCAGGAGTTTGAGACCAACCTGGCCAACATGGTAAAATCCCATCTCTGCTAAAAACACAAAAATTAGCTGGGCAACTTGGCAAGTGCCTGTAATCCCAGTTACTTAGGAGGCTAAGGCAGGAGAATCACTTGGACCCAGGAAACGGAGGTTTCAGTGAACCAAGACTGTGCCACTCCACTCCAGCCTGGCCAACAGAGCTCTGCTCCATCTCAAAAACAAACAAACAAACAAACAAACAAAACAAACAACAACAACAACAAAAACCTTGATTCTGCATTTATGCTATTTTAACCTTTAAAATAATATTTGAGATAAGTTACTCCTAAACTTCTTTTAAAAAGTGAATGCAATTAATTGTAGTTATTAAATACAACATAATTAAAGAAGTATTTAAAGACAATTTACCTTATAAAATTGACCTTTAAATGTCATACATGCATGAGAATTTATCTATTTTCTATTTATCTATCTATCTACATATCTATCTGTCTACGTTGCCAATATTCCATCTAGAATGCTAATAAAGGATGGGGAAAGGGTCTATACCTTGCTCTTTCATGTTGCCCAAGTTACACTTTGTTTTGGCAACTTAGGATAGTCTTGAGAGTTTATAAAAGGTAAAAATATTTAGAAGATGAAAATATAAAAGGGCATTCAAGAAAACTTACTTTAGTAGACATTAACTGCATTCCCTTCCTTGAAAGCAAAATTTTACTTTCTGTAATTATTTTAATTTAGACTGGAAAGTCTCTTAATTGTCTTGCTGGGCACCCTGGTGCTTCAGTTGCTCATTACCAACAGGCAACATATTTCCTGTGCATTCTGCTCTTGCCAATCATAAAACTCTAATTTAGGAAAGAAGAGTTAATCAGCTCTGCTTGTCTCCAAACCTGTTTATGGCAGTATGAATTGCTATTGTGATTATATAGTCATTTTCAAATACATGTATTATTGAAATTCCATGCTGAACTATAGAATTGAGTCTATATAATCTATGAATATTTGGGTGGACATAATAAAAGTGAGTTGTCAAACACAATGTTATCAAGGTTAAAGTAAGTCAACCAGAAAAGTTTGCAAAACTCATGAGAATGCAAGAAGGATTCTGCATTCATATCACATAAAGATAACTAAAAACAAAACCACACGATCATCTCAAGAGATGCAGAAAATACTTTTGATGAAATTCAACGTACTTCATGTTAAAATCCGCAACAAACAAGGCATTGAAGGAAAGTACCTCAAAATGAGAAGAGTCATCTCTGACAAATCTGCAGTCAATGTCATTGAATGAGTAAAAGCTGGTATCTCTCCCCTTGAGAACTGGAACAAGATGAGGATGGCCAACCTTCACTATTCCTATTCAACATAGTACTATGAAATTATTTAGCTCTGTGTCCCCAACCAAATCTCATGTTGAATTAGAATTCCAAATTTTGGGGGAGGGATCTGGTGGGAGGTGATTGGATCATGGAGGTGGATTTCCCCCATGTTATTCTTGTTATAGTGAGTGAATTCTCATGAGATCTGATTATTCAAAAGTGTGTGACAATCCCTCTTCTTTCTCTCTCTCTCTCCTCCCTCTATGTGAAGAAGATTCTTACTTCCCCTTCTCCTTCCACCATGATTGTAAGTTTCCTTAGACCTCCCATTCATGCTTCCTGCTAAGCCTGCAAAACTGTTGGTCAATTAAATTAAACTGTTAATCTTTTCTTCATGAATTAACCTGTCTCAGATAGTTCTTTATAGCAGTGTAAGAATAGACTAATACATACTAGAAGTCCCAGCTAGAGCTGTCAGGCAAGAGAAAGAAAGAAAAGGCATCCAAATAGGAAGAGAGGAAGTCAAGCTATTTTTGTTTGCAGATGATACGATTCTATACCTACAAAGCCCCATAGTCTCTACTCCAAAGCTTCCAGATCTGATAAAAAACTTCATCATAGTTTCAGGATAGAAAATCAATGTATAAAAATCAGTAGGATTTCTATATGCCAGCAATGTTCAAGCTGAAAACCAAATTCAGAATGCAATTTAATTCACAATAGTCACAAAAATAATAAAATATCTAGGAATATAGCAAACTAGGAAAGTAAAAGATCTCTACAATGAGATTTACAAAACACTGCTGAAAGAAATTGGAGACATCACAACTAGAAAAATATTCCATGCTCATGAATAGGAAGAATTGATACTGTTAAAATGGCTGTATTGCACAAAGCAATTTACAGATTAAATACTATTCCTCCTGCCTCAGCCTCCTGAGTATCTGGGACTACAGGCACCTGCCAACATGCCTGGCTAAGTTTTTGATATTTTTAGTAGAGACGGGGTCTCACTGTGTTAGCCAGGACGGTCTCAATCTCCTGAGCTCTTGATCTACCTGCCTTGGCAGTGAGCCGAGATTGTGCCACTGCACTCCAACCTGGGTGACAGAGCAAGACTACATCTCACAAAAACAAACAAACAAACAAACAAACAAACAAAAAACTACTCTTACTAAACTTCCAATAACTTTCCTCACAGAATTAGAAAAAAAATTATTTGAAAACAAAAAAGAGCCCAAAGAGCCAAAACAATATTAAACAAAAGGAACAAAACTGGAGACATCATGTTACTCAAATTCAAACTATACTACAAGGCTACAATAACCAAAAGAGCATGGTATTGGTACAAAACAGACATACAAACCAGTGGAATAGAATAGAGAGTGCAGAAATAAAACTACACATCTACAACTATCTGATCTTCAACAAAGTCAAAAAAACAAGCAATGGGAAAAGAACTTCCTATTCAATAAATGATGCTGAAATAACAGGCTGCCCATATGCAGAAGATAGGAGTTGGACTCCTTCCTTACACTATATACAAATATCAACTCAAGATGGACTAAAGACTTCAATGTAAAACTTAAAACTATAAAAACCCTGGAAGGTAACCTAGGAAACACCATTCTGGATGTAGGATCTGGCAAAGATTTCAAGATGCAGATGCCAAAAGCAACTACAACAAAAACAAAAACAAAAATTGACAAATATGGCCTACTTAAATTAAAAAGCTTCTGCAGAGTGTAAGAAACCATCAACAGAGTAAACAGACAACCTACAGAATGGAAGAAAATATTTGCAAATTCTGCATCCAACAATAGTCTAATATCTAGAATCTATAAGGAAACTAATCACAACAACAAGCAAAAAACAAACAACCCTGTTGAAAAGTGGACAGAGGGCATGAACAGACACTTCTCAAAACAAGACATACACATGACCAGTAAGTGTATACTCTCTATCACTAATCATTAGAGAAATGCATATCAAAACCACCATGAGATATTCTCTCACATCAGTAAGATGGTTATTATTAAAAAGTAAAAAAAAAAAAATAATAGATGCTGAAGAAGTTGTGAAGAAAAGGGAATTCTTATACACTGCTGGTGGGAATGTAAATTAGTTCAGCCTCTGTGGAAAGTAGTTTGGAGATTTCTCAAAAAACTTAAAACAGGACTACCATTTGACCCAACAATCCCATTACTGAGTATATACTCAAAGGAATATTAATTTGCTACCATAAAGACACATGCATGTGTATGCTCATTGCAGCCCTATTCTCAATAGCAAAGACATAGAATAAACCTAGATGCCCACCAATGATGGACTGGGCAAGGAAAACATGGTACATATACACCATTGAATACTATGCAGCCATAAAAAAGAGTGAGATCGTGTTTTATGCAGCAACATAGATGGAACTGGAGTCCATTATCCTAAGCAAACTAATGTAGGAACAGAAAACCAAATATGATATGTTCTTGCTTGTAAGTGGGAGATAAACATTGAATACACATGGACACAGAGAAGAGAACAGACAGCAGGGGGTATTCAAAGGTTGATGGTGGGAGGAGGGTGAGGATAAAAAAAACTGACTATTGGGTACTATGCGTCTTACCTGGGCGATGAAACAGTCTACACACCAAACCCCCATGACATACAATTTACCTATAAAATAAACCTGCACAAGACCCCTGAACCTTAATTTTTTTTAAAAAAAAAGGAATGTAAGTATTATTGTACTTTTAAAAACCTGAAAATGGAAATATGACATAGAAAATGCATACCAGGTACTGTTTACGCAAGAAAAATCTAGATAAAACACTAATTAACAAGCTTATGTTCAAAGAAATCAACTTAGCCTTACCTCAAAAGTTTGTCAAGTAAATATTCAATTATAATATTGTATTAGTGTATTTGAAGGAATATGTCATTTTTTAATTGACAGGTAATAATTATACAAATTTATCAGATACATATTGATGTTTTGATACATACAGTGCATAATGATCAAATCAGGGTAATTAGCATGTCCGTCACCTCACTTACAGTTTCTTTGTTTTGAGAATATTAAAAACCCTCTCCTTTAGCAATTTGAAAGTATATAATAAATTATTGTTAACTATAGTCATCCTATAGTGATATAGAACACTAGAACTTGTTCTATTTAGTTGTAATTTTGCATTCTTTAATAAGACTCTCCTTATCCTTCCCTCCCTCTGTCCTTCCCAACGTCTAGTAACCACTTTTCCACTCTATTTTACTCTACTTCTATGAAATCAACATTTTTTTAGCTTCTACATATGAGCGAGAACATGTGGTATTAACTTTTCCTGGATTCTTTCACTTACTATAATGTCTTCCAGGCTCATCAATGTTGTCTCAAATGACAGGATTTCATTCTTTTCTATGACTGAATAGTATTCCAATGTGTATGTACACCACATTTGCATTGTCCATTCATCTATTGATGAACACTTAGGCACCAAAAGCAAAAACAGACAAATGGGATTCTGTCAAACTAAAAAAGCCAAGGAATCAACCAACACAGTGAAAAGACAACCTACAAATGGGAGAAAATATTTGCAAACCCTTCATTCAACAAGGAATTCATATCCAAAATATACAACGAACTCAATACAATAGTAAAATAACTGCAAATAATTCAATTAAAAATGCGCAAATGATCTGAATAGCCATTTCTCAAAAGAGCTACAAATAACCAACAGATTTATGAAAAAAAAAATGTTCAACATCACTATTCATCAGGGAAATGCAATCATAACTACAGGATATCATCTCATCCCAGTTAGAATGCCTATTATCACAAAGATAAAAAATAGCAAATGCTAGTGAGAATGTGGAGAATGGGAACTCATACACTGTTAAAGGGAATTCAAACTGGTACATTTTCCATGGAGAGCAGCATGAAGTTTCCTCAAGAAGCTGCATATAGATCTACCATTTGGCACAGGAATCCTACTTCTGGATATTTATCCAAAAGAAAGGAAATTTTATCAAAGAGATACTTGCATCCCCATGTTTACTGCAGCACTATTGAAATTGCTAAGATAACGGGAATATGTCAATTTTGAAGGTTCTCCTTTTAACCAATGTTCTCGAATAATCACAAATTTGGTTTCTGTCTTATTGTTTGTGTATCCATGTGTGGCTGTGTGCGTTTTAGCCACAGACACTATGTAAAATATAAGGAATATCTGGGTTCTGTTTAAAAACAATTAAAATACTGTCTAAATTCTCAAAGACCAGCAGCAGAAAATCTACTTGTTATGTAGAGAATATCATTATCAGTGGAGTCAGAATGGAATTCTACCTGTTCCTAAATATCTCTCTCATTCAAGTAACACAGAGTCTGAAATTCTACCATTAGACACATATCCCTATTGGTTGAATCACTTATTTTTTGTGAGGTGCTTTTAAATAGTTTTAAATTTCAGTACAAAATGTCAAAAATTTCAAAATGCCTTCTGTAACCTCTAGATGGATTGTGGCCCCTTGTTCTATGTGTACATGGAACATCGTTTACCTCCTACAAAAGAACAGTAGTGTGATTTGTTCACTGTTTTGTGTAAAGCTATAATGAGTCCGTCTTCTTTGCTAGATTATGAACTCCAATGAAAGTGCACGTATGTTCCACAGAATCTTCAAAATCTAGAACACTGTCTGCCTAAGGAATAAATGAATATATATATTCATGTTAAATCACTTGCAAAATTATGTGACTTATAAATAAGGACTGATATTCAAATACATAACTTGTTCAAGATCACATCTTATGTGGATCTCACTGTGAAATGAGCTTGTCTAAATTCTAAACCCATGCTTTCTCCACTATATTAGGAAGCATTACAGTGATCCCTCAGTATCCATGGGGAACTGGCTCCAGGATCTCTACAGGTAGCAAAATCCACAGATATTCAAGCCATTGATCTAAAATGACCTGCTATTTGTGTTTAACTTATGCACATCCTTCCACATACTTATCTCTAGATTACTTACATTGAATGCAATGAAAATGCTATATAAATAGTTGTTAGTATTATTTAGGGAATAATGACAAGGAAAAAGTTGGTATATCCTCAGTGTAGATGCAATTTAGCTTTTCAATATTTTCAATCCACCAAGGATTAACCCATCGATACAAAGGGCCCACTGTGTATTACCCTATCTTGAAATGAAATACTGACTGGAAGAGTATTTTATTCATGAAATTGGGATACATTGGTTGCCACACGGTCTTGCCTTGAAGTCGGTGGCAACATCCTGAGCTCATTGGAAAGATTTGAAACCATGAAAATAATTAAAAACAATGTCAGGAAAGAATGAAGATGAACCTATTTATGTCTCTGTTTTTCCTGGAGTTGAGCTATGTTTTAATTAATCTGAAATTTCTACTCCTGTAAGAAAAATAATAATGACACTTATAGGATCTGGGAGAAGTAGGAAGCAGAAAAAAAATCAATTGCTTTTCACACACCGAAACTAAATATTTACAAATTTAGACATATTAATATTTTAAAAAGACATATGGAAACTTAATAAGTATGCCAAGTATAACCATTGAAACAAAAGTTGTTGCATAAACAACTTTGAATGAAATACAGCATACTTAACAACCAACACCTATCTTATATAAAAAGTTCTTTTGTATCTGGTACTGCCAAAACTCATGATGGGTGAATTTCATGATGAAGTTCTCTTAAGTTTTTCACTCTCAATCAGGGTCAACAAAACTGTATTTTCTTCATAATCTTAAAGTACATAAAGTATGCACTATACTTGTAACTCTCCTTAGTTTCAAAATTGGCTATGTTAAGAAAGAATATTTCTCTGATGTATAAGGAATTTTGTGATTGTGAGTATGGTTGACATTACTCTAAAAACTACATGAAAGAAATCATTTCATTTTAATTTTTGTAATGCTACATTCGTTTAAAACTATTAGTTCCTAGCTAAAACAAATTCTTCAACACGGACTATATAAAATTCGCAACTAAGAATCTACACATAATTATTAGTTGAATAGTATGTCAGCAATTTTTAAAAGTTTTAGTCTTTGGGAGGCTGAGGTGGGCAGATCACGAGGTCAGGAGATTGAGACCATTCTGGCTAACACGGTGAAACCCTGTCTCTACTAAAAATACAAAAAAAATTAGCTGGGTGTGGTGGCCGAGGCCTGTAGTCCCAGCTACTCAGGAAGCTGAGGCAGGAGAATGGTGTGAACCCGGGAGTCAGAGCTTACAGTGAGCCTAGATCGCGCCACTGCACTCCAGCCTGGGCGACAGAACGAGGCTCCATCTTGAAAAAATAAATAAATAAATAAATAAATAAATAAATAAATAAATAGTTTTAGTAAGAGTTCAATGTTTTGTATTTTCCTACAGCGAGTATACTACTTTTTTGAGTTACACTACTACTATTTTTTTTCATCCTCAGACACAAATACTTGCAGAATATATTCGTTCATTTGTATCCTGAATGACTACTCTGGCATAAAAACATCAAGATAGCTCATTCATAACTTTTGTGGATAATCTTACCAAATTTTTGTGAGCTGTTCTGAAAACAAAGAAAAACTTGCACGAAGCTGTTCTTTCTGGAAAAAGTCCCTATTTTACAATATGTATCATCTATTTTAGTTCATAAATGTGTTATCATGTCTTGCCACTTTTTGGTGCACATTTTATTTTATGATTCCCATTGACAGTAGGTAATATTATGAACAGGGAAATATATAAACTGCTCCTTCACTTGAAAACGTATTACTTCACAATTCAATTTTCAGTAGATTACAACAATTGTGTTGTAAACTCAAGGAAAGCCATTATTTACCTCAAAGGTAGACTCATTTGGATCTCATTATTCACACTGACAAATTCCCCATAGCCTCCTTCACAATTATACTCGCCACTTCTACCCAGCAAGTTTCTTTTTGTTTTGCAGAAGCTCCAAGATTTCCAGAGTTACACCTTTACCAAAAACATCAATGAAACAAATTTGAACTATTATAGTTTAAAAACTGCTGAACTCTTCCACAATTGTGTTACATTATTGTTTTTCTATCCCCTTTCAGCTAACCCTCAAATTCAAACTGTCAAGAAGTGTGGTTGTGTGGATGGATATTGACATGGATGGAAATTGAATCCTAGTCTTGGGCTCTGCCATTTCTTAGCCATCTGAACTTGGAGAGGCAACAAAACCAAATTGCACATCATTATAAAGATTTAAAATGGTAAAATATATTACAGTGCAATTTCCAGGTTTTAGCATGTACTAGACTGGGGTTCTTTTGCCCTTAAAAATGTTTGTCATTCATGGAATTTTTTTTTTTTTTAAGATTCCGGTAATAGTAATTAAGATAATAATTTACAATGCTCTAATAATTTTCACATTTCAAAATAATTTTCATATTGTTTATCAACAAAAATGTCAGAGATACCTTGTGCTCACTTTGGAGAATTTAAAAAAAGCACTAGTAAAGAAAAACTGACCCACAAAGGAGAGATTCTAAAAAAACAAACAAAATCCACATCTTTCTTCAGTTCTTATCCACATTTTTTACCTGTACTTAAAGGCACTTTAAAAGAAATAAACAAAGCAAACAAACATATTCTGGTTCAACATTTCTGTACATTCCCTTCTGAGTATTAAGGGCATATCACAATTGTACACAATAGTAACCTGCATAGCTACAACCTTCTGCCTTCTGGTTTTGCACACAGAAGAAAACCAAACATATCCTATGTGGATCTCATTATGAAATGTGCTTGTATAAAAATCCATTGTATGTAAAATCCACTGTATAACTGGCAGAATTTTACCTCTTCCTCAATAGGCCACCTGACCTCACTGCTGTCCACAACGACTCTTCATCTTGAGAAACACTGAGACTGTTTCTGTCATTCACATATCTAAATGCTTGCAGAGATCACATCCATGGAAAGGTTTCAGTCCTTAAACTATTAGTTTTCTTTTTTCTTCTTTCTCAACTTATATTGTAGGTTTGGGGATAGGTGTGCAGGTTTGTTACATGGGTAAATTACGTGTTGCTGGGGTTTCGTGTACAAATGATCACATCATCCCAGTAGTGAGCATAGTACCCAACAAGTAGTTTTTCAACCCTCACTGTCCTCCCACTTTCTACCCTGAAGTAGACCCTGATGTTTACTGCTCCCCTCTTTGTGTCTATATCTATTCAATGTTTAACTCTCATTTGTAAGTGAGAATATGCCGTATTTTGGTTTTCTGTTTCTGCATTAGTTTGCTTAGGATAATGACCTCCCGCTGCAACCATGTTGCAAAGGACAAGATTTTCTTCTTTTTTGTGGCTATGTAATAGTCTATGGTGTATATGTGCCACATTTTCTTTATCCAGTTTACCGTTAATGGGCAGCTAGGCTGATTCCATGTTTTTGCTATTGTGAATAGTGCTGCAATGAACATATAAGTGCATGTGTCCTTTTTGGTAGAAAGATTTATATTCCTTTGTATATATACTCAGTAATGAGATTGCTGGGTTGAATAGCAGTTCTGTTTTAAATCTCCAAACTGCTTTCCACAGAGGCTGAACTAATTTACACTCCTACCAACACTATAAGTGTTCCCTTGTCTCTTCAACCCCAACAACATCTGTTATTTTTTTGACTTTTTAATGGCCATTCTGATTTGGTGTGAGGGCATCTCATTGTGGTTTTGATTTGCATTTCTCTATGATTAGTGATGTGGAGCATTTTTTTTCATATGCTTATTGGCCATATGTGTGTTTTCTTTTGAGAAGTATCTGTTCATATCCATTACTCATTTTTAAAATAGGATTGTGTGTTTTTGCTTGTTGATTTGTTTAGGTTCATTATGAATTTTGGATATTAGACCTTTGTCAGATATACAACCTGCAAATGTTTTCGTCCATTTTGAAGATTCTGTGTTTCCTCTGTTGATAGCTTCTTTGTTGCACAGAAACACTTTGCATACATTACTAAATTTCTAAACAGCATTTGACACTAAGTAAACCCTGCTGTTAACCTTTTTTCCCTGAATTGGTCTGACAGTTCAGTTCCATCTTCTTTCCCTTAGCACAATAATCTCTCATTTCTTTACACACTTTTCTACCTCTGTTCCCTCTTGAAATGTTGATGTGTTCTTGGTGCTACTTTTCTACTTCTTCCTACCCTCCCTGCACACTCCCAAACACACATATAATTTTAGTAAACATCTCCACGAGACTCAGACATCAGTATCTTCAAGCCACATACTACCTTATACTCCAACTGCATCCTAAAATATAGATATAAATGAAAACCAAACACATAGACAAACGGTTTTTCCTTTTTCTTTGTTTTATCTATCTCAAGTAATGTCCTCATTATCCTTTCGAGTTAACCACACGAGAATCTTGAGTTTTATTTGAATCTGCTGTTTCCTTCACATCTTTCTTCTGAAACCTCACAACATTGTATTCATCTTCCTATCCCATGTCTCTTTATGATTTAATCTTGCTTGATGGCTTTCCACTACCTTCAGATAAAATCCCAAACTCCTCCATGGATGTGGACTTTTCACAATTTGTTAACAGTCTATTTCTTTACCTTAGCAAACTGCCCTTATACTTTATACCACAATTGTATAATACTTAACATCTTGTAGGTCTTACAAGGGACCATATTCTTTCATGGCATAACATCTTTGTGTGTGGTGCTTTCTCCAGGGACTCTGTAGGAAAGAACTTCAGGCAAGATTGAAGTTCTAGTTCGGCCCTAAAATGAAATCCGCATGGAATTTTGGTTGCTATTTTATTTGGCTTCACAGAAACCACTCATGAGTGGCTAGTGTTATTTGATGCTATTTACTGGTGAGTATACCAGCCACTTTGCACCTTGATATAAAAAATGTGGCCTGTGTGATAAATATATTATAATATTAGGTAATGATGATGTCTATGTGATTGTGAACATGCTAAAAACCAATGCATTGTACACTTTAATGGGTGATTGTTACAATATATCAATTATATCTCAGTAAGATTATAATTGAAAGAAAATATATGGTCTCAGGCCTTATACTAGACTTACTGAGTTTTAATGAAAGCACCAGATCATTTGGATATATATAGTAATGTTTGAGAGTTACTTTAGAGTATGGTAGGGTTTGGCAAACCTCTTCTTTAGGTGGAATCATTAACAATGACTGTCCACCCACATATGAATCTCATCATTGGGTATATTTGCTCCACAACTAGAATCAATGCTTTGCATGGCTAGCTCTACACAGATAAGTGTTAATATTATTTGCTCTTGAGAATTCTCCTTCAATGAAATCCACTGGTGTCTTACCACCAGCCACCGTGCTTTCCTTTTGGGATAAATCCATAGAATGTAAATTATCATACTTTTACTGTATTGAATTATACTTTCTCCCAACACAGTATGTTTTATAGGGAGTGTTGTCTTTCTCATCTTTGCATTACTAGAATCTAACACAGCAACATTGTACTCCACAGAGACTGCCGAATAATATTAAAACTGTTTGTCAGTGTAACATGGTTGTGATAGTCCTAGTCTCCTGAGAAGCAAATGCTAAGATGGGATTCAATGTGCAAGAATTGTATTAGGGAAATACCTGTGAAAGAAAATGAAGAAGAATCCTAAGAAGTCTAGAAGACCCATGATGCAAGGCTGACTCTGAGTGAAGAAGAGAGGGAAAGTGGGGTGGAAGTGTCCTAAGCAGCTATTTAAGCTGAAGAAAGTTCAGCAAAGATATCAGGGAGTTCTGAAGCCAAAATCAGGTGTGAGCCAAATCCCACTCAAGTTTTCCAGAAACGGGTGTGCCCGTTATCATTCCTGCCAGTCAGTCAGGCTGAGTATGGCCCATGGGAAATGTGGTTTTGGAGCAAACAAACCCATAGATTTCATAGTACAGAGACATGCCCTCCCTAAAAGAGGAGACCGGAAGAGCATTTTGATGGCTGCCTCAGTGACTCTCAAAAACCTCCCAAATCTGATGTATTTAGGTTTTTCACAACATGTCCACTGATAGCAATGAGCATCTAATTAAGGCCTTTGCATTTTTCCTTATTTGACATTGGTTCATCCCCATGTGTGAAGTCCCTGCTATGTCCTCCTTCCAGGAACAGATAGCTTAACCAGGTGGGCCAGGTTTCTGCCATCAGAAAACTAAAGGACACAAAACAGCAAACCTGATGCAAGTCAGTTATTAATTATAATCTCATTCAGTGGCATACAATAAATAAATGCATTATATTTTCCTTAGAATAGGAAATGGGAAGAGAAGGGTTTTATTGGTTTGAGTTTTGGTTTTTGTTTTTTTTTTAGACTGGGAGTTCCCAGGTGACAGATTTTATATTTTATCATTGCTATCTCGCTCAGCGGAGGTCTTAACATACTGTAGTTTACAAATTAAATCTGACATTTTAATTAAAATTATGTGGGACTTCTACAGACCATCAAATAGGAGAAAAAAAATAAATTTAAAAAGTTAATTATCTGTTTATTATCCTGCTTATGGATTACACAAAACTTCTCATTGACCAGTCTTCAGGGGTATCATCAGACAGGTTATTCTCAAGAAAAACAAAAACGTCACCTTACGTGACATATACTTACGAAATATAGAATCATGATACATACACACACAGTGCAGTATTATTCAACTTTTAAAAATAAGAAAATCTTATCATTTTAGACAACACAGATGAACCTGGAGGACATTGTTTACTGAAATAAACCAGGCACAGAAAGACAAATGCTGCAAGATCTCATTTATGTATGGAACTAAAAAAGGTAATGACATAAAAACAGAGTAGTAGAATGATAATAACCCGGGATTGGGAGTTGGAGATCATGAGGAGATGTTTCTCAATGAAGTTATGTAAGGTAAATAATCTAGAGACCTAATGTACAGATTGGCGACTATGATTAGTAATACTGTATTATATACTGGAAGTTTGCTAAAAGAGTAGATTTCAGGTGCTCTTACCACACGCACAAACATCAAAAAGAAAGAAAAGAAATTTGAGACAGTTACGTAAATTTCCTTGACTGTAGTAATCATTTTACTATGTGTAGGTATAGCAAAACATCATGCTGTACACCTAAAATATAAACAAGAAGAAAGAAAAATAGATAATCTAATTTTCTCCTGCTCCAAATTAAGAAAAAATATATATTTTTATTACCAAATATTTTAATTATCTATGCCACTATGTTTATTCTTATTTATGGGAAAGTAAGAATTCACATTGAAAACATATTTTTAGTCCATTAAGATTCTTGTGAGCACTCCTCATCTCTTTACTATCTTTCAGCATTTTTAAAATTAGTAAACTAGTCCCTTCTATATAAATTTTTCAAAAGCATAATTTTAAAAAAGATCCCATTGTGGTCTTAATTTCAGTAAAGCTATCTTTTCATTCTTTATTATTTTTCCTACCTTCAATGCACTTTATTCATATACTGTCTGTATTCTTGTGTCTGAGGTTATAACCAGTACAACGTGTGCAGAGATATAATGGTTCTTCCTGATTGTATTTTCTGCCTTAGTAACCATCTTCCCTACTTTTGTCAGCAGCCCTTGATATTTTTGGATCACACACTCCTTTTTAATTTCCATTCAGTATAATCTGAGAGAATGGGAGCACTGTGTTCCAAAGTTAGTGTACAGGACTCAATTAGTGCATTGTCTTCACCTGGCCAAGCTAATAAGTTAGAGAGGTATATAGACTTTGACCTGAGCTAGTGCTTCCAGAGTGAATATCAAGACTTCTAGAGAACCTTCTGCAGATGAACCTTTCTAAATCTGCTGCTCTTTGATTTTGTGAGAACTTAGGACTGAAGCCATCTTACCACCATGAAGGGAAAGCCTGTCTTGCACAAGAACCAATCCAGAGAAAGAGAAGAGAAACAAAGTGAGAGAAACTGCATCCAGGGATGTCTTCTGAGGCCCCCACTTAAGACAGGCATAGACCCAGCCCTATCCTTACCTCTTCAGTTACAAGTCATAAGCCAATCAATTCCCCTTTTATTTAAGCCAATTTACAACTGGATTTTGTCACTTGCAATGGAAACAGGCTGAGTAATATACAAAACTAATGAAATTTGAAACTTTGCTCAAAGATTTTACAATATTTAAGAAGAAAAAGCAGGGGACTGATATAAAATTAATTGATATTTACTTAATTTATTTAGCCCTGAAATGCTTGTTTAATTTCTGTGGGTTACTTGAAGACGACACTCTTATGGCCCTGGCCCTGGGACTGATCCTACAGAACTTTTCTCTACTAAAATAAATTCTAAATACTTTTAAAAGCATAATAGGACTGCCCACGGTTGTCTAATTGTTTGCATTTAAAGGTTAATAACACTATTAACCTCATATATTTTGCAATAAGGACAGTTATTAAGTTTATGCTTTGATTAAACATACACACAAAACTAAGTAGAATATATTTATAAAATATAATAAGGTTTGGTTATGTAAGGATATTTTTCCCATGAATGCACCTAAAATATTTTAGAAACAAAAGAGAAATGGAGGAAGAGGTATGCAAGACAAGGTGGGACGTTTTGGCAGAATTTTGACACAGTGTAAAGACGCTTGACATTATTGAAACAAACATTTATACAAGACATCATAAAATAGTATACCACATGACTAAGAGTTTCAGCTGCTCTGGAACTGTGGAAGCTCTCTATTTGAGATACCAAAGCACAAGATACTTGAGCAGTAGTCTTGTTACAAACAAAGACAAACTTGACCCTTTCAGGGGCAGCTCAAATCCCCAGGAGATTACAACTAAGAGACGTTATTATATTTCTAAATGAAGAAGCTGAAAACAAATCAGACATTCTTAAGTCTTTGTAAACCATGTCTTATTCAGAAGAGATCAATCACAGAGGGCAGTTAAAAAATAGACATAGCAATCTCACTTATTTCACAAAAACTATCTGGAACATAATGGTGTAATATCACAAGCTGAAGGTACTCTTAATCCCGACAAGACCTTGAAGCTGCCTCCTGTGTGAAACAAATAAAAGAACAATGACCTTGCCTTAGAATTGTGAATACCACAGTACATGCTTATCTTCAAAAAGAGTGTTCTCAAAACAATGTCCATTTCCAGTCTTTAAAAACCTTTATTTCACTGCTACGGCTAAAAGTTTACTATTGGTGATTTTAAAGCAGATATCCTAACCCTTCACTGCTTTACACAATATATAATAGGTTTATAAGCTTTTTATAATAAGGTGAGTTTTTGGGTTGTTTCCTTCCAATGGTGGTCACCAAACCCATATTTTCAACCACCTTTTGCAAACAACACAGAAATCCATGTCTCTCATTATGAACATATTCAATTGATTCCAAAAATTGCCATTCTCTTGTATCATAGGCACAGCCTCCCATGCCTCAGCCACTTCAAACATAACCCATGACATTATCTTCCAAGCCTCTCCTTCCCCTGGTATTTGCTATCTCTATAAATGATACAGGCATTCATCTGACCATTCAAGCAGAAAACTGGCTATCATCCTAAAAAATTACCTCTCTCATTATGCAGTGTAACACTAATTGATTATTACATCATATTGACCCTTTTTCTACATATCCCTTCTGTGGCCTGGTGTCTAGATTCCGTTTTTCTAAATGATTTCAGTCCATAATCCTTCCTAATGAAGTTTGCACAATTATAGCTTCCAAATGGTCTCCCTGCCTCCAACTTCTTCCTCTGTTCCCATGGTTGTCTCCACACCTCCAAGAGAAAGACCAACACTAAAAATGTGATCATGCCTAACAGTAATCTGGGGAATTCCTGTCAATTCCTTAAGATTCAGCTCAAACATCAGATGCAGCTCTCTGTGGTCCCCTTTGTGACCTGATTGTCTCTGCATTTTTCTCCTGCTGCACAGGATTCCACATTTGTTTTAACTCTCAAGAAAATAATGAAAACGTGTATGGACATGGTTGGTTGCTACCCCAAATCAGTCCTTTGTTGTTGTTGTCGTTTTCTCAGAGAATTCCAGTTTAATTTGGGTATGAACTCATCATAAGACAAAAAGTAAATCCTCATTGTGCTACGCCAGCAGTCCTCAGCCCAGCAGAAAATGTGGAACCTATAAAAGATACCATTGCCAAGGACCCAGAGTCAGAGATTCCAATTTCACTGATCCAACACAAGGCTTGGACATCAGTGTGTGTTACGAGCGTTTTCCAAATCATAAAGTACAGCCGTGGATGAGAGAAACTGTGAGAGCATGTGGAGTTCCCAAAGACGTTTATTGCTCCAGGGTTTGGTTCATGAATTAATGAACTAATCAGATGAAAAAATAATGATTTACGTTCTAGGCTCCAGGTCAGGATTACTTTATATCCTGCTGAATATGAACAGGCATGCAGTGCAGACTGCAGCACAGACTGTCTACTAAATGTGACAACGAGGAGACCAGCCTAAGAATGAAATGAACACTAGAGCAGTAGAGGCAAATAGAAAGAACCTGAGGGTTTGATGATACTATGAAGGTGCTGATTACACTGCATAGAGCCTTGTCTTTGATCTTTGAATCCTTAAGCTCTTGACTTCCTCAGAAGAATGTAATGTAAATGAGAAAAATATTTTGTTTGCATTATCCAATACTGCCTACTCTTGGTTATAGAGGCATTCTGGTACTAAATGTATAGTATAGAAGGAAGAAAAGAAAGAAGGAAGTCAGTTTTGTGAATGGTGACATTTAAAAGGAAGCATGTAGATGCTGCTACGGAGTTGTCAGTGATTGACAAATTTTTCTATAAAGACTTGGTGCTCTAAATTGTTTGTCCTGACTTGCACACATTTTCCCTATATTATTAATATCCTAGAATTTGAAAGAAAAGTTATTTTTAAAAGTAAATAAAAGAGGCTTTATCTAAATTCTTCCATAATTACTTTCTAACATGGACAGATAGGATTACCTGGAGAAGACAAAGCATACCAGTTTCCTGCTCTTGCATTATCTAACTTGAGAGTGCACTTTCATTGATACATGTTAAACTACAAACATATTCATCATTAATTGTAGTTACAAACATGTTTTAGTTTCTTGTCTGCTGCTATAACAGAATACCATAGACTGGGTAATTTATGAGAAACAAGTTCTGAAGGCTGGGAACCCCAAGATCAAGGGGCCACATCTGGTGAGGGCCTTCTTGCTGTGTCATAAAATGTCAGAAGGGCAAGCAAGCCCTAGAGATAGAAAAAGGAGGCTGAACTCCTACAATAACTAACACACTCCCACAATAACAGCATTAATTCATGCACGTGGGCAGAGCCCTTGTGACCTAATCACAGCTTAAAGACCCCACCTCTTTAAGGTGTTACAATGGCAACAAAATTTCAACATGAGCTTTTTCAGAGACATTTAAGCCATAGCACATGTAACATATTACAATTACAGAGATGTTTACAATTTGTGATTTTAGACATTATAGCACAATAGTTTACTCTCATCTAAGTCATGAAATAAACCAAGGACCTGCAAACGACTTATCAGAGGTCATATAGATTTTGGTCATCTAAATTTTAGCCAAAAAACTAGTTTTGCAGTCTGTTTCTTTTCTTTTTTTTTCCTTGAGATGGAGTCTCACCCTGTCACCAGGCTGCAGTGCAGTGGTGTGACCTCAGCTCACTGCAACCTCAGTCTTCAGGATTCAAGCAATTCTCCTTCCTGCCTCAGCCTCCCAGTAGCTGGGACTACAGGTGTCCACTACCACGCCAGGCTAATTTTTGTATTTTTTTGTAGAGATGAGGATTTACCAAGTTGGACAGCATGACCTCGATCTCTTGACCTCGTGATCTTCCTGTCTCAGCCTCCCAAGAAGCTGGGATTACAGGCGTGAACCATCGTGCCTGGCCAGTTTTACAGTCTACTTAAATATTTTCTAGCATACATTATTTAGCACAACATTTCCCCCCACATGAACCATTTAGTGTGAGAGGTGTCTTTTAGAGATGACTTTTGGAGTATCTATTCCGTTTAGAATGACTATAGCAATTAGATAATTTGTGTGTTTAATGCTAAAAGAATAAAGAACTCAGAATTGAAAGAGGTTCTAAATTAAAGTTACATCAACAAATTAAGGCTTTTCTGGTTTTCCTAGAAATTGCAGAATAAGAAAACCATTTGATATTATTTGCATATCTGAAGATTCATAGTTTTGAATAATACTCAAATATTGCAAAATTACTGACTGGGTAGTCAGAAGGCATGATGAAATGAACAAATGAAAAGTGTAAGCAAACATAGTCCCACCACTTTAGCAGCTAATATTTTCTCAAGAAACAGGACTCTATCACAACACAGAGATATATCTGTGTTAGCACACCACCACAATGGATATTAACACTCCAATAAAATGAATGCTTGAAGTAGTTGCGTGCATTATCTTATGGCTTACATGTATCATACACCATTTCTGATGAACAGAATCCTATTAGTGAAATAATATTTTGCTTTATATAAAATTCACAAGCTTAAAAACTGAATATGCGTGTAGATAATGAAGTTCACACATTTCCAGTTGCTTTCTCTTTTACTTGAGGTCTTTTCTTTAATTAAAAGGCTTTGCTTATATTTTCTGCATTTGATTGAATGTATCCATCAAGAGATAATTTATGGGTGCAAAATCGATTTTAATTATTGAGCAATGAATTTGAAAAGAATTATCTAAGTCTCTTTAGCTTTTTATATAAGCATTTATATAAAAATGTTGTACTGACTCCTGTCGTGAGGAGCTTGACAAATCTTCCCCTCAAAAATCAACTACAAAATTGAACAAATGGTCAAATCAGCAGTTTTAGAGCTCTGGGATTTAACAAAAGTCATAAAACCAACTAAGAAACATTAGTTTATTGAGACTAGTGAACTTCAGCTAAGAATAGTTAAAAACCTTGCCTAACAGTCTATGATTGCTTCATCCACACTAGTCCCAGGACTCCCTCAGTTCTATTGGCATAGTAGTTTAACCCAAATAGGCAGGATATGAAAACCAGCAGCTTCACACCTATTGTCAGAAAGGACTCACTTGACTGGGAGTATTGTACATTAAAATGGAAATCTCAGTGGCAATTGAAAAGAGAGGTCAGTGGCTCCATTAACCTGAGATTGAGGTTGTAGTTGGGGCAAACAATGAACTGTAAGAGTAGCATGGGATGTAACAGGGAACTGTAGAAGTCAGATAGTCAAAGGAAGACTTAAGGTAGCCACATATCCCTGATTGACGGGAGTCACTGTGTATGTCCAGCAGAGAGTAGAGGGATGTTAAGACACCCAAACATTCTTGGTAAAAGAAGTCTAAGTGCATGTGTGCAGGAGGCATGAAAGGGTCTATTGGAGGTAAAAGCCAGGGAAGCTTTAAAACCGCCTGAGATTTGAAAACTTTCTCAAGAACACTCATAAATTCATCATCAGGGAATAAGAAGTTTACTGGTTCTGTCTTTGACCATGTTCTTTTACCACTCTTAAGACGAACCCACTCTTAAGATGAGCAGTTACGGTAGGAAGCCAGACTTAAAAATAAAAACAAGAAGAAAAAATAGGAGCAGAAAAATAAACTGGCCCATATTTCAGGAAGAAAGACTTCACAAACTTTGTCCAGGCAAGTTATACAAACAACCAAACAAGATAACAACAACATACTGTGGGAAAGTCAGAATCTAGAATTACAACATAAATTTTCAAAATGCTCATTATTGTGCATAAAAGTAAAAAGAAACAAGAAAGTGTGACCAATATTTAGCAAAAATTTTTAAAGTCCATAGATTTTTGTCTCTGTCAACAAATGTGGAATTCAGCAAAGACTTCAAGGCTGCTATTATAAATATATTCAAAGAACTAAAGGAAATCCTATCTAAATAATTAATGGAAAGTACAATGAAAATTTCTCACTACATAGAGGAACTCAATATTCATAGGCATTACTAAGAAAATATAAATCAAATGGAAATTCTGGAGTTAAAATGGACGGTAACAAAAATTAATTATTTAGAGGAGTTTAACATAAGATCTGAGATAGGAGAAGAAACAATCAAAGAACTTGACGATATAACAAAATTAATTTTCCAGTCTGATGAACAGGGAGAATGAAGATTAAAACAAAGTGAACAGGCTGGGTGTGACGGCTCACGCCTGTGATCCCAGCACTTTGGCAGGCTGAGGTGGGCAGATCTCAAGGTCAAGAGATTGAGACCATCCTGGTCAACATGGTGAAACCCCCTCTCTACTAAAAATACAAAAATTAGTCGGTTGTGGTGGCATGCACCTATTGTCCCAGCTACCCGGGAGACTGAGGCAGAAGAATCACTTGAACCTGGGAGGCGGAGATTGCAGTGAGCTGAGATAGCATCACTGCACTCCAGCCTGGGTGACAGAGAGAGTCCATCTAAAAAACAAACAAACAAAAACACAAAATGAACAGACCTTCAGATACCTGTGGGAAGACACCATGTATGATGCACAGCAACTTACATGAAATGACACCACAGGAGGAAGATGAGAAAGTGAAAGGGACAGATAAGTAATACAGGAAAAAATAATAATTGAAAACATCTCAATTTTATGGAAACTTTTAACCTATAGATTTAAGAGACCTGATAAATGCCAAATGGAATAAAAACAAAGAGATAACACGTCTACACATAGTAGTCTAACTTCTGAAAGCCAAAAACTGAGTGAACTTGGTAGAGGCTAGAGATAAATGACCAATCATATACAACATGATTATTGCTTGACTTGTTATTAGAAATAACAGACAAAAAAATTATGTTAGAAAATATTTGTCAACAAAGAATTTTATAACCAGCAAAACCAGTCTTTAAAAATGATGGCAAAATATAAATATTTTTTGAAAAAAACTGTTGCTAGCAGACCTGAATTCAAGTTGACAGGAAAAATTAAAAGTGTCACAAATGGTAAATATGTGGATATACATGAAAGATTCTATAAATGTTTTCTCTTTCTTTTATTAACTTATCAAATATAGATCATATACATTGATATTCATGACATTGTAATTGGAGTTTATAACATACAGATATATATATGATTATTAGCACAAAAAAAGTAGGAGGAAAAGGAAATAAGTTGGAGCAAACTTGATATATTTTATTAGAAATAAGCAATTATAATTCTGAAGTAGATTGAACAAGTTAATATGCCCAATGCAATCCCTAGAACTTGAGTGGATAAGCTATCACCCATAGATCAAACTGGGCTGCTAGCTGATTACAGTTTTTACTGAAAAACAGACTTGGTTCCTCACTTACATATTGGCTGTGTCAGTTTTAATACTGCAATAACAAATTGATCAATTGCAGCAAAGATCATTTGACTCACAAAGTTTAAAATATTTGCTATCTTTAAAAAATGTTTGCCAACCCATAACATAAACCAATAATAAGAAAATAACTCAAAATAATACTCAAAAATAAACAAATTAAAATGGCACACTAAAAATACTTATTTAGTACAAAAGAAGACAGTAAA
Source organism: Chlorocebus sabaeus (assembly GCF_047675955.1). Taxonomy (NCBI): domain Eukaryota; kingdom Metazoa; phylum Chordata; class Mammalia; order Primates; family Cercopithecidae; genus Chlorocebus; species Chlorocebus sabaeus. Next base: position 54,167,970 of record NC_132911.1, on the reverse strand, counting down.
GGAGAAACAGGAACTGAAAAGACAGAACTGTTTAAAAAGTAGCAAATGACAGTCAAAACATAATAATAATAAGTTTAAATGTGAATGTGCTAAATCTTCTATTAATGGGGCAGATATTGTCAATCTTGATAAAAATGTAAGATATAATTTTATATCATCAACAAAAGACACATCTTATACTCAAGGACATAAAAATATTGAAATTAAAAGGATGGCATATGGTATACTCTAAAATTGTATCCATCAGAGAGTTGTTCTAGTTTTATCAATATCAGACAAAATAGATTTTAAGATAAGAAATAGTACAGTGATGAGAAGGACACTTCATAATGATAAATGTGTCTGTATATCAAAAAACATAGAAAATAGTATGGAACCACAATAAAACTTTTATAATTCATAAACAAGTTTTATAAAGTCACAGGTTAAAGATCACCATAAATACACATTGTGTTTTTATATTACAGCAATGGCCATTAGAAAATGAAATTAGAAAAACAAGCCCATATAGCCAAGACAATCCTGAGCAAAAAGAACAAAGCTGGAGGCATCACACTACCTGTCTTCAAACCATACTATGAGGCTACAGTAACCAAAACAACATGGCACTAGTAACAAAACAGATACATAGACCAATGGAATAGAACAGAGGCCTCAGAAATAACACCACACATCCACAACCATCTGATCTTCAACAAACCTGACAAAACAAGCAATGGGAAAAGAATTCCCTATTTAATAAATGGTGCTGGGAAAACTGGCTAGTCATGTGTGGAAAACAGAAACTGGACCCCTTCATTACACCTTATACAAAAATTAACCCAAGATTGATTAAAGACTGAAACATAAAATGAAAAACCATAAAAACCGTAGAAAAAAACCTAGGCAATACCACTTAGGACATAGGCATGGGCAAAGACTTCATGACTAAAATCTCAAAAGCAATTGCAACAAAAGCTAAAATTGACAAATGGGATCTAATTAAACTAAAGAGCTTCTGTTCAGAAAAAGAAACTATCCTCAGAGTGAACAGGCAACCTACAGAATGAGAGAAAATTTTTGCAATCTACCCAACTGACAAAGGTCTAATATCCAGAATCTACAAGGAACTTAAACAAATTTACAAGAAAAAAACAAACAACCCCATCGAAAAGTGGGCAAAAGATATGAACAGACATTTCTTAAAAGAAGATATTTATGTGTCCAACAAACATATGAGAAAAAGTTCATTATCACTGGTCATAAGGGAAATGCAAATCAAGACCGCAATAAGATACCATCTCACACAGTTAGAATGGTGATCATTAAAAAGTCTGGAAACAACAGATGCTAGTGAGGCTGCAGAGGAATAGGAAAGCATTTACATTGCTGGTGGAGGAATAGGAAAGTATAAATTAGTTCAACCATTGTAGAATATAGTGTGGTGATTCCTCAAGGTTCTAAAACCAGAAATACTGTTAGACCAAACAATCCCATTACGGGTATATACCCAAAAGATTATAAATCAATCCACTATAAAGACACATGCACATGTACATTTATTGCAGCACTATTTACAGTAGCATAGACTCGGAAACAACCCAAATGCTCATCAATGATAGATGGGATAAAGAAAATGTGGCACATATACACCATGGAATACTATGCAGCCATAAAAAAAATGAGTTCATGTCCTTTGCAGGGACATGGAAGAAGCTGGAAGCCATCATCCTCAGCAAACTAACACAGGAACAGAAAACCAAACACTGCACGTTTTCACTCCTAAGTGGGAGTTGAACAATGAGAACACATGGACACAGGGAGGGGAACATCACACGATGGGGCCTGTCGAGGGTTGGGGGGCTAGAGAAGGGAGAGCATTAGGACAAACACCTAATGTATGCAGGGCTTAAAACCAAGATGACAGGTTGATAAGTGCAGCAAACCACCATGGCACATGTTTACCTATGTAACAACTCTGCATGTTCACCAGGTGTATCCCAGAACTTAAAGTAAAATAAAAATAAATATATATAAAAAAGAAAAAATATCTCATTCACAACAGCAAACAAAATTATAATGTATCTAAGAATAAAACTAACAAAATGAATGCAAACTTGTACACTGAAATGTACCAAATATTGGTAAGAAGGAGTACAGAAGATCAAAAGAAACA